>NC_136067.1:1912576173-1914976173 GCF_964261635.1 Lissotriton helveticus | reverse complement strand
CACCCAAAGCCCCGCTTCACTTCAGACACCCTTCCACTGCCCGCCCCACACATGTAAGGAAACTGGCCTAGCCAGTGTACAGTTGTCTGTATAACTGTTCTTGCCACCCTCCCACCTAACCCACCTGCTACAACCTCTCCATACTTCATCCTGCTTCAAAGAATCATAAGCTTGATGGTCTAATTTCATTGTAAATGTTTGGGAAATCTCTCTCCTTAACAGCTGCATCTCACTACTCGGCTACCTCCCTCCACTTCTCGATATATGCCTTTCTGAACTCCCCCGACAGTTAATTCAGGTATTCCTGTGCCTGAATCTTGGAAAAAAAGCTACGAACACTCCTCGTAAAAACTATTTTCAGTTTTGCAGGGTTCTGTAAATATACCTCCGCCCAATTTCTGGAATGGTGTGAATAATTGCCTCAGATACCACCTCCCCTCCACTGTGGCATGGGCGAAGTGAGGTCTCACAAAAAGGAAAACCCCTTCAAACTCCTTTTGTTGCATTTAAGCGTGCTTGCGCATATATACATCCATCAGCAAAAAATTACTTAAAAATATAAGCATTGCACTCTCTTAATTGCCTGTGTGTTGATTTTTAAGAGTTAAGGGAAAACGATGGTCCATTTGAATTTCTTTGTCCCAGTCCCACTCTATCAAATGTGGGAAGGCCTCCTTCAAAAGCTTAATTCTAAACCCTCTTGCATCCCCCCCTTCACAACCTTCAGGTATTGCTAGGAGACTGAGGTTATTACTTCTTTTCCTGTTCTCTGCACTTCCAATCTCCACATCATGTCAGTTATCTTGGGATCTTGAGATATCTTTGTCTTTTTTAATTTCGCTACATCTTATTTGAGAGACTCTGTACGAGCCTCAACCATTGTCAATCTCTCCGATATGTTTGTGCATGTTTTATTGATCTTCCTTACAGCACCCTGCAATTTTTCAGAGGCTTGCTGTCCCCAACAATTGTCACTTCTCACTTCCTCCTGCATCTGTTGTATAGAAAATAAAATAGAGGGTGAAGGTTCTCCCATGTTCCATACATCTGAGTCGGTTGTGCCGTTGGGACCCTCCATTATTCCGTTCTCTGGTTTCCCATTTTCCAACAGTGTGTCTGGATAATCCCATCTTAGTTTGGGTGAGTCTCCCCGACTCAATTCATCTTGTCTAGAGCTCTCTTTTCTCACATTTCATTTTCTTTCCCCTTTAGTCTGCAGTGAGGCTTTTTTTTTCTTTTCCCACTCCCGAACCTACTTTTTCCACGTACAGCCACCACTGATTCCTCCAATGAGCTTTTGCTGCTTAGGTCCGACAAGGTAGTAGTGCAGGACTCGTTTCCTGGTGGTGATGACTCCGAGTCATCCATCAACCAGAAGAACTTTTCACCCAAATATTCCGGGGGTACATAACATTTTTGGACCCGATAAACTGCCTTGGTTTATCTGGGTAGGACTCGCCTTATTGGGGGAAGCAACAACCACGGACATCTCACCCCCACTTTCTTACCACTCTATTTTACCACCCAGGGATGCCAGCTTCAATACATCCGACTCTAGTGCTGGTGAGGGCACCAAGATTACTGTCTCTTTAGCCATCTCGCTCTGCGTCGTAATCATAAATTCATCACAGTGGTGTCCAAATCCAACTGGACCACTGCGATATCTGCCTTTTTCATTCCTTTACTCCTTGTAGCGGAAAGCATGTCAACAATTGATGGCTGACCATCCCCAGCTTCCATGGGGTTAATACTGTGAGCCAGCCGTTATGCTTGTTTTTTGCCAGCATCTGGGTTCCCTATCCTTTAGCCATCTGCTCGTCACCTTTTCTCACTGTCCCTACTTACATTGCTGTGTCTTGGCCGCTCGGTGCTTCAGCTAAAGTTGGTGCACCTATCCAGGCCTCTCCGGTTGATAGAGCCTCTGTGACTGTTGCCGGCAGAGGTTTAGTTTTCATAGGCTCCTCTGCCGGCCATCTTCGCCGGCTGCTGCTCTCTTAGTGTTACCATAAAGCCCATGTTTGGAGCACCTTAGCCAGTTGCTTCGACGTCGTAAGGATCACAGCCAAATTATAATCCACACCAAATTTGAGGAGACTGCGTTTAAAGCCTCCATAACGCGAGTCACCAAAGCTCCACTCCCATTTCACCACCATCAGCTCACCCTCCTGCCGGACTTTCTCATGCTGTTCAGGTACTGGATTGGACCACTGAGTTATTGAGGTGGGCGGGGCGATAAGCAGTGAGGTAGGTTACACAGGCAGCATCTTGCTCTCTCCCCCTTGCTTTCGTCTCTGTCGTCTCTTTCTCTTCGCACTCAGTTCCTGCATTTCTTGACCTTTTCTGCCTCAGTTCCATCCCTGTGTCCCATTCCTCCCCCTCAATTTAGTTGTCTGCCTTTCCGTTCTTGGGCCTTGTTCATTTCCATTTGGCAAGGATTAAAGACACCCCATGACTCCAGAGGCTATAAATATGCTGCATTCACTGGAGTGTTTCCCACTCTTCCTGTCCCAACGTAGCTGCCTGTTTGTTTGCTTGGGTGCCAGGGTCTCCTCCACACCTCTGAATGGAGGTTGAACCAGGAGCAGACCGGAGGGAGGAACAGGATAATCAACTCAGGTGCCATCTCACCTACTACCCTCCAGGACGCCCCCCTGCAAAAAGCCCCCTACAAATGGGTCTCCCTATTGGCCTCATAATCAACAAGTCTGCGGCCCCACATCTGCATAGCCATGGGTTCAGCCTCCCTTTGTCGTTCATATTGTGTTGCATGAGCTCGACCAGAGGGTTTTGGAGTGCTTTGCATGGGCGCCAGTTGCATTGTACAGGAACATGCCGATTTTGTAGGCATGAGCAGATGGAGTGGTTTGCCCGGAGTCACAGGATGTTGGGTCGATGTGGACACTCGAGCATTGTTCCCCGGCTCTTGATTCAGCATCTCTGGCCGTTGCCTAACACACTCTCTAAGTGTGACTGAAAGAGGTCATTACACAGCATACTGATTTTATTTTACAGTTTTATATAGCGCAAACTCGGGTTCGGGGGCACTGGAGCACTGGAGCTCTTTAAATGAGCATCACACTTTTTGCTGCAATATCTAGGGCTCTTAATGTTTGAATAATGTATACGCTTTCAATCACATGTGTAAGCTATTTGCCCTGAATATAGAACACTATGTATAATGTTACTCTCTACAGCTTACATTATCTGACTACTCAGAAAGCCTTCTCTTACTATACTCCTAAACACTGCATGAAGAAAATGGCATTTATTTACTCTGGCTTGATTCCTCTCCTTTCTTTCTTCAAAGTGACCCTCTTCTTGGTCTCCATCCTCTGCATATCTTCTATTCCTGAGAATAGTAGTTTGATTAAACAATAGTCTCCTCTGTCTCTTGCCTGTCTGTCCCAATCCTTCTTATTGTATTTCTGCATTTGGCTGATACCTCATTTCAATGAACACAACCTCTCCTCTTTAAATCCCCATCCCTGTAATGAAATGAAATGAAATGAAGATGATTCTTTTATAGCGCATGGCTACCTGGAGGCATCCCAGGGCTTGAAGCTGCGACTACAGAAGGTCTGAGAGTGAGAGATGGGATCCAATTATTAGTTAGTTTCTGGGGAAAAGACATGTTTTTATTTTCTTGCGGAATGAAAGATGATTGGATTCCTGATGAAGGGGGAGGGGCAGAGAATTTCATAGCTTTGAGGTGTGATAAGAAAAGAGGCGGCCGCCAGAGCGAGCCTTATTGATTCTGTTGACTTGTGCCAGGTTGAGATCATTGCAGAGGTTTCTGGGCATTTTATATGGTTTAATCAGGTTAGTACGGATCGGGGGGCCTTTGCCGTGCAGATTTTTATGGGCAATACAGAGGGCCTTAAAGTGTACCCGTTCTTTTATCGGTAGCCAATGAAGTGATCTTAGCGCTGGCTTGGCTGAGGAGCGATGGTTGGTCCTCGTCAGCAGTCTAGCTGCTGAATTTTGGACTACCTGGAGTTTACAGATCACAGAGGCCGGGGATCCCAGATAGAGCGCATTACCGTAGTCAAGCCTAGATAAAATCATGGCTTGGACTAGGATCTTTTTGGCTCTATCAGGAAGTTGAGGCAGGATTTTGCGTATGGATTTTAACAAGCAGAAACAGGTGGCCGCAGTTTTCCTGGCTTGTACTTTAAATGAAAGATCATCGTCTAACCAGAATCCCAGACTCTTGATCACGCTTCTAGGGGTAGGACCAGCAACCATAGAAGAGGGCCATAGCGTGGGGGAATTGAATGATGCCTTCTTGCCAAGTAACATCAGTTCAGTCTTCTCGTTGTTCAGTTTGAGCTGAGACAGGCCCATCCACTTTGCTACCTCCTCAAGACAGTCACTCAAGCTCGTGTGAGACAGATCTGCCTGATTCAGAGAGACCACGAGCTGAGTGTCATCAGCATAGCTGATTAATTCAATTCTGTAGGGGGCTACTATCTCGGCTAAGGGAGGCATGTACACATTAACAAGTGTGGGGCTATGGGAGGAGCCCTGAGGAACCCCACACTGCAAGGGTATCGGCGATGAATGGCAATCCCCTTCAAATACCTTAAAATACCTTTCCTGAAGGAAAGATTCAAGTCATGAGAGGGCTTTACCCGAGACTCCGATTTTGTTTAGACGGGCCAAAAGGATGCGGTGGTTTACCGTATCGAAGGCGGCACTGAGGTCTAGGAGGATGATGGCCACATTGCCACCTGTGTCCAGGATCCTCCTAGACTCTTCCACCACCTTAAGAAGTGCCGTCTCCGTACCTTGTCCAGGGCGGAAGCCCGTTTGAGAAGGATGGTGTAAATTAGAGGCTTCCAAAAATGAGGACAGTTGGCGGTTTACAATTTTTTCTGCCATCTAAAAATAAGTAATATCTATCCGACCAACAGTTCACCTGAAACCACATAGCCCCCACTAATGATCACATTTACCTGATTTTAATTTATAACAAAGTAAGTGGAGTAGATGGATACAATTTCTCTTGATAGCACATTACTAACCCAAATAACCAACAATAACCACTGGACTAACCACAAACCGTTCCGGAGTAGCGTGCTTTTCATTGTAAAGCACTTTGAGGCCTCGTCGGGGGTAGTAAACAGTATACAAATCCAATTACAATTACAATAAAATGACAGCCATGGAGGATTTCTCACTAACTTTATTACAAACAACATTACAGCCAATATTTGGCACTTGTAATACGCAAGAGGGGATACCTGTTACATTTTGTTTCACATATGAGAAACTCTAAATAAAATCCTGTGTGTCTCAGGTAAGAGAATGCCTGGTATTAATTTAGCATATTAATAGTATACTCCTAATTGCAGAATTATATTATGTTTATAATTTTCAGTAGTAAGGCAAAACTGAAAATCTTCGACTGTGCACATGTGAGCAGCGCACAATTTATAAAGGCATCAAAACAAGATGCCGTGGGTCTTTCAGAGATAAAGCTGAAAACTTAGATTTCTGTTGAACTCAGATGTCGAAAAGAAGTGAGACATACATTGGCAGTAGGATGGTAAATAAGAAAAGGTAGGAAAGGAGACGAACGATGAATAGATTTCCGGTAGGAAGAGCAATAAGCAGTGCTTAATTTATTAAAGAATAAGTCCCAGGGCCCAAAGTTTTGCTCATATTCCCGCAGCTGGCATTATCAAATGCTCGTGTGCTAAATTCACCATTGCATTGTCTTGCTTCATTCTCACTCCCTGCCTCTTTATCTCACTCTGGCAGGTGCGTGTTTATCCCTGTTTTGTCCCTGTGTCACTGTTTGTCTGTCTTTATCTTCCCGCTTTCCTTCTTTTGGGGTTTTCTCTCCTTTGTTCTGAATCAAAGCCTGTTGAGGAAAAATAAATGTGTATCCCCAAAAATAAGTGCATCCAAGCAGTGGGAAGACTCCATGTGTCGACTGAACAGTAAGGATAGATAATCTCATAAAAAGAAAGTAATAATGAATGGAAGAGAAAAGAATGCTGACGGGCTTTGAAATGGGCCTAGATATATTCACTGAAAAAACCATAGGTTATAGACCATATATAGTTAGGAATTAGCATTTACAAAACCTTGAAAATTCACTGCAAAAACCATAGGTTAGAGACCATATATAGTTAGCTGGACATTTTATTGACATAAAACCAATGAAATTCCATATATAGTTAGTTGCACTAACTATATATCGCGCACCCGCAATCCACTGCTGATGATGTCACATATTACATCATTCATGACATGGTCAGTGACATCACTGATGACATCACTGATGACATCTCAAATGACATCACTGATGACATCACTGATAACAACATCCAGTGATTTTTTGTTTCTATAAAGTTTAAATATGTCTTACATATTGAAGAATGAGTGGATGTGTAAGTGTCTGGACGAAGGATTTAGTAGGTGCATGACTGACTGTATGAGTGAGTGATTAAATGTGTCTCACTGAGTGCATGGGTTAGTGACTAAACTGTCTTAATTTGTGCATCATTATGTCTGTTGTTCTGTAAACTGCTGCATGTGTTGATCAGTAGCTATATGAGTAACTATATGGGTTATTGATTGATTGCCCAAGTATTTGTATGGGAGACTGAGTGTGTGTGTGGCTAGCTGGGAGGTGTGTGACTCTGTGCAGATCAATCTGTACTTGTATCAATGATTGTATAAGAAGGTAAGTATGTGTTAGTATATGTTTGAAAATGTAAGGTGCTCTATGTTTAACTGTATAGACAAGAAAATGGCAGTGTCATTGATTCTTTACAGGACTGACTAGGTGTGTGAGTAACTCCATGGATGAGTGGCAGACTGTGAGTGTCTGTATAGGTGTATGAGTGCATATGATAGTGTTGTAAAGATGAGTGATTGTATGTATGAATGATTGTATGGGTGAATGAGTGAAGGTGTGTGTAGACGTAGCAATCAGTGAGTGCGTATGTAGTAACTAGTATTGGTCTGTCAATGGTTTCAAAAATTATACTCTCTTTTTAACACTGGGTGAAACAGAGGTTATATTAAAATGTGAGGAGATGCATTGTATTGTCACATGAATGATATCATCAGTGATGTGGTCATTGATGTCAAATGAGATGTCATCAGTGATGTCATCAGTGATGTCATTTGAGATGTCATCAGTGATGTCATCAGTGATGTCACTGACCATGTCATGAATGATGTAATATGTGACATCATCAGCAGTGGATTGCGGGTGCGCGATATATAGTTAGTGCAACTAACTATATATGGAATTTCATTGGTTTTATGTCAATAAAATGTCCAGCTAACTATATATGGTCTCTAACCTATGGTTTTTGCAGTGAATTTTCAAGGTTTTGTAAATGCTAATTCCTAACTATATATGGTCTATAACCTATGGTTTTTTCAGTGAATTTTCAAGGTTTTGTAAATGCTAATTCCTAACTATATATGGTCTATAACCTATGGTTTTTTCAGTGAATTTCAATGGTTTTTTAATAGCAAATATCATAAGCTGTCGAATGTCAAGTACGTGGTAAGTAAAAACATTTTCGTGTTTATGCACACTGATCTGCTTTGAATGCTGCCCCCCACCCCTCATTTCTATTAGGAGTACTCTCTCTTTGCAGATAGTGAAGGGTAGTTAACGCAGCCCTTTGCCCCCTTTGTAATCCGTCGTGCCTGCTTCTCTCTCCATTTGATTGATTGTTCTCTTTGGTTCATTCTCTATTTACAAACAAGCACAGAGTCGCAATACTCTGTTTAGTCTTTGCAGATAGCGAAAAATCGTGTAAAAAAACAAAAGGAATCGAGCAAAATCAGTAGGCCACTAATGGGATCTCTTTTTGACCTCGCTAAAATAGAAACATTAGGAACAACCTGTTGAAAATAGCAATGCGTATGTACATAAGCGGCGTTCATTTGTGTTCACAGTACCCCTTGTTGATTGTTTGAATCGAGCATTGAATTGTTCGAAGTTGGTTCTCTTAAGGATCTTCTCTGCCTGCAAACGAGGAAGAATAGGAATATTCTCTCTCCCTTTGCAGATAGTGAAGGGTAGGTAACGCAAGCCTTTAACACGTCATACCTATTTCATTCCTCATTGATTGATTGATTGTCCGAACATTGACTGTTTGGGAATTAGTTCTTTTTGGAGGTATTCCCTGTTTGCAAATAAACGTAGGAAAATCTTTGCAAGTAGTGAAAGGGTACATAATGCGGACCTTTCTCCCCCGTTGTAATCTGTCATGCCTATCTACTCCCCACTGATTGATGCACCTGTTTCACCCGGACCATTTACTAGAGATACGTCATCTGGCCCGACCAGAGAGCACCCCTAGTGAAAAGGACATATGCAATAATAACGAAGTGATCACTGTATCCTGTTAACAGAAACTTTAGCATGAAACAACCTGGAAAGAAAAGAATAGGAAAACGAAAATCAGTAGGTCACTGATGAACATGAACTTTTATTAAACAACGAACAAAGAAACGATAACATAACGTAATGATAAAACCTATTAATGTCCTAGAAACAAGAAAACGTTAAAATATGCCAGTGGTGAGAGACCAGAAAAACAGTAAGAGAAACCAAATCACCCCTCGCTGTCCCACCGCCTGCCACGCCAAAAAAATCGATAGACTAGGGAAAATGCAAGTCAGTAGAACATCCGCCCCCACTCTGGAAACTTCCAAGGTGGGGCAGGGTTGCGGCTACGCCCAGCCGGGAGCAGCCCATATAAGGCAGGTCCTGCTGCCACGCCTCGGCCAGGAGATCCTAACGTAGGGTGTAGCCGGAGGAGAGGCCGAGGCCAGCGGGACCCGGCCAGGGGATTGCCTTTACAACGCTGAACAGTTGCAGGGGGGGGGAATGTCTCCTCGACCTTCCCCTCTCTCTCCCAGTCCGGCCGCGGTGGCCCCTGAGAGTTGCAGGTACTCCCGCCACATGCTCTTCCGGTCCGGCCACCAACGGTCGGGGGGCCGAGGCCGACGGGATCCGGCTGCAGCCGATAAACCAAGAAACCCGTTCATGGGGCCAGAGCCAGGGGCGTCCGTCCGACATCTACCGGAAGCCCGGCCCGAAGACGGACGGGACACTTCTTCTTTCATGAATAATGGCTGCGACAACACTGGGGGGGATGTCTTGCACATGCCTCCGACCCCCCCCCCCCTCGTCCTCATCGCCTGGTCCGGCCATAACAAATCTCAAGCGAGACGCCGTGGGGTGCACTGGGAGGGAGAGACGGTGCGAACAGGCCTCTCCCGCCTCCCCAGGTGGAGGCTTCCCAGCTGCACCCTCAGCGCTCCAGGCGCCCGGAAAAGGGTTCTTCCACTGTGGCCATGCTGCAACGTCTCGCCCGGCAGGGTGGAGCCCGTCCGCTCATTTGACCCCGCGATCGCCAGTAGCTACCGAACTCTCAAAATGGCGGTCGACCTGGCAAGAGCGGGCCCAGCATAAAGAAATGGCCCGGTCACTGGTTGACTCCACCACCGTAGTCCTCCACGACCTTGAAGATTCTAGAGGAGCCGCGGGAGTCTCCGACCCCCGATGGGGAATGACTGCCATGATCGCCCGTGGAGTGACGAAACTGTATCCGCGGGACGTCGGCGCTCCCATGCTGGCGCCAGCCTCACTTTGAATTACTAGAATCCTGCAGACCTCAGTTCCGGTGAAAGCACAGTGTGACCCGGTAGGAAAAATTGTTGCACCCCCTCCCCTTTTTGACTGATAGTTCAAACCACCGATCCTTTCCTTTGCCCTTTTAACGGAACTTTGGACTGCCTCCCCCTCTTTTACATTTTCTAGAGAAAACAAAACATTAACCACTACATTAGCATAGCAGTTGACACCAGAACTGTTTTCAAATTTAAAACCAACAACATCTTCAACAGAATCCTTTTTGTTTCTGCTGTGACCCTGCTACAGCACAGGCATTGTCCCCAGCAGTAATTCTGCAATGCCGGTAAGAATAGCTGTGGTGCCTACTGGACTCACTCACCCCCGCGGCGCCCCACGCCGTTATTTGCTGGGCGGCAACTTACTAGACATCACTTTCGTGCCATCTAGATTTCAGCGCGTTCTGCTGCCTTGGAACTATTCGCACAACAGACCGCTACTGACAAGAATATTTCATTATTGGTGCTGTCAATTTCAATAAATCTATTGGATAATTCAAAAGAAATTGCCACGGTCTCTTCGTTGTTTAAATGTTTTTACTGTTTTTGTTTTGTTGTATATATTTATATGTTATTAAAGTTTTATATTCCTACTACTTTGTTGGAGTGCTATATATTTTTAATGTGACACATAATTGTAAAAACTTTGATGTACAAAGAGTCATTCCTGGAATCTTCCGCTTCAGGCTCGGTCCCCTCCCCAATCACAATACAGGATGGTTTTCAGATAGTAGGAACACGTGTGGTGTGACGGATCTCATCGGGTGTGGGCCTTGATCTACTATAACTCCTTTGAAGAGGGGTGATTCTTTACAGCTGGGGCCATAAACTACATCTGCAGGGCTAGGTGATAGCCTGGACAATCGGACACAGAGGAAGAGGAGTGTCAGAGGGTGCGGTAGTGAATAGGGCGAAAGGGAGGTGTCGGGCGGGCACAGAGTGTGATTCTCAGGGAAGAGCAGCGCAGATGGGGGGAGGTTTATTGCCCATGCATAAGACAGAGAGCGGGGGTGACCAGTGCCTGGGGAAGATGCTTGCGAGGGTGAGGAGCCATGCTACGAATCGACAGCGTGCAGAGAGTGGGTCTGGTCAAGGCATCTAAAATGGCTGCCGTGCACGACAAAAGTGTGGCATTTCAAAAAAGGCAAGATGGCGCAGACAATGTTTTTCAACACTTCCTCATTTCCTTCGAATCGAACGTTAACAGACGTTGGGGCATATTACCAAAGTTAAGCGATATTTATCGCTAACGATGCTTACCAACGAATTTTTTACCGCTAAGCATCGTCAGAAATTATCGAAGATAAACCTTGCTATTATCAAGGTTTATCGCAAATGCGATAATAAACGCCCGCAATGCATGAATATCGCTAAAAACTCAGCGATATTCATGCATTACCGAGCTAATGCTCTTAGCCATGTTATCCACCTCCCATTGGATAACATGGCTAAGAACTGCTCAGGGCAGGTGTTACTTTTTGGAGATATTCGCGCTTAGCGCGAATATCTGCAAAAGTTGGTAATAGGAGATAGATATCTTGCATGTTGTAATGCAAGTTATTGTGGTATATGGAACTCATACCATAATCTCTCAGGAAAGCAGAAACTGATCCTTTTGGGACCGCCTAAAAAGGCCTAGGGGGTGAGGAGTACTCTACTTTGCCCCCTTTTCACGTTCCGAACTATTTTATTTTACTCTCTTCTGTAATTACACAAAATAGCAGTGATAAGATGCATCGGAGACACACAGTGAGAGAAAGGAGGCCGGAGATGAAGAAGAGATGTCAAATACACATTGGAGATAATATAGTGGCAGAAGGGAAGTAAATATGAGTAAACTTACCATGTAACATAAAAATGTTGCACTCTATACTATAAGTCTCATTTTATACTACAATCACTTCGCTACAACCTCATAAATTAAAAATAAAAATGAATAATGTCTCAAACAATTTTTGATTTCTAAACATAAATTTATTCTTCAGAATTTTCTAAATTTGAAAGAACTAGTAACATGTCCTCATCAGCAATTTCCTCATGAAAAGTCTGCAATGATGATTCTTCTAACTCTATGGTCTCCAAACATTCGATAAATTCGCCATCAACAGATTGATCAAAAAAATCATTCAAGTCATCTCCTCCTTGTGACAATATTTCATTATTGGTGCTCTCAATTTTAATCAATGTAGTGGAATCATTCAAGTCATCTCCTCCTTGTGACAATATTTCATTATTGGTGCTGTCCATTTCAATCAATCTAATGGAATCATACAAGTCATCTCCTCCTTGTGACAATATTTCATTATTGGTGCTCTCAATTTCAATCAATGTAGTGGAATCATTCAAGTCATCTCCTTGTGACAATATTTCATTATTGGTGCTGTCCATTTCAATCAATCTAATGGAATCATACAAGTCATCTCCTCCTTGTGACAATATTTCATTATTGGTGCTCTCAATTTCAATCAATGTAGTGGACAATTCAAAAGAAATTGCCACGGTCTCTTCATTGTGAGCCATTTTATTTTGAAATTGCTTGCTGTAAATTGCAGAAAAAAATAATCACTTTCATTTATCGTTTTTAGTAATACATAATATAAAACTAACTTTATCAAGTATTTAGTATAACAGAAGGACTGCAAATAAATAACAGAAAACATTTTTCAAATTATCTTCAAGTGTACAACATAGTTCCCCTTACAAATTAACAACTCACCTTTTTAAAAGTAGGAGAAGTGTTAGTACTGTGTAAATCAAACACCAGAAATTCACCACCAAAAATTCCTCACAAATGTACCTCAGACAGTAGTATCACAAAATGGCTGTGGTTTCCTCTCATTTGACATATATACATAACCAATTAACTTTCATCACACACAAATACAAAACCAAACTAACATTTTAATTGGTTCTAAATTTCAACACTTTCAAATGTGTTTTCCCCATGCAATTTTCCATAGGACATTTATATACGTCTACAGCCTGAATGGCTGAACGGAATTACACCAAACTTGGCAAAATGGTACATCAAACCTAAGAGGTCAGGAAGGATCTACTATGCCCCCTTATGGTCATTTCCCCCTTCACTTTGGCCTCCTCTTGTCTCTCAATCCTACCGAGAGACAAGATGGCGGCCGCTACGGACTGTTTGGAATGTTGACAGACGCCGGAGAACCAATCAGCTTCGCAAAGCTCCGTAACGCGAAAAGTACGCGAAGCGGAGCGCTGTTACAGATATATATCTTTTTTTGAACGTTAATTTCTCAAAATCCACTGGAGCACATATATTGAGACCTAGCAAAGGCACATCGGGCTACCAGTCCCTAATATTTTGCCAAGTTTCGTGCAAATCCATTCAGCCGTTCGATTATTATTATTATTTATTTTTTTTGCCCCGCGGGACCCTCTTAAAACCTCCACATCAAACGTAGGGGGTCAGCGAGGATCTACTATTCCCCCTTATGGTCATTTGCCCCTTCGCTTTGGCCTCCTCTTGTCTCTCGATCCTACCGAGAGACAAGATGGCGGCCGCTACGGACTGTTTGGAATGTTTACAGACGCCGGAGAACCAATCAGCTTCGCTTCACAAAGCTCCGTTGCGCGAAAAGTACGCGTACTGGAGCGCTGCCCGGTCCGCTGTTACAGATATATATCTTTTTTTAAACGTTAATTTCTCAAAATCCACTGGAGCACATATATTGAGACCTACAAAAGGCACATCGGGCTACCAGTCCCTACAATTTTGCCAAGTTTCGTGCAAATCCATTCAGCCGTTCGGGCTAAAAGTGAGGCCAACCGCCCTATGGAAAACTCAATGTTAAAAACACGTTTTGGGATCCCCCTTTTTTCTCGGCCCCCCCTTGACGAACCACCCCCCCAAATTTTCAAGGGCTGCTCAGAAACAAAATGTGCCATTTTCCTGAAAATTTCAGCCAATTCCGTCCACAAACGCCAAAGTTATTAGACATAGAATTTTCAAAAATCCCATAGAGAAAAAATCCTAACTATATATACCTACTGGCGACCGCCAGTAGGTAATATATATATATATATATATATATTTCTATATATATATCTAGGCAGGAGCTTGGAGGGCACATTTTCAGCATGAAGCTTGTGTGGTTTGCAGCTGCTGAGGTGAGGCTGAGAAAAACGGTGTCACGAGAAGCAATTGGCAGCACAAGAGACATCTGAGGCTCACAGGTGGTCAACCCGGGGGCTCCCAGTCCACACAGGCCTCTGGAGCTGTGGCCCCCAGAATGTGCCCTGCTGACACCAGTCCCTTGCAGTTCTTGACTTCTACATCACCGGGGAGCACACAAGTTCCCACATTACTTGATGGTTGCTAATGCCAGTGATCAATATACCTGCCAAACAGGCACCCCTTCACACCAACAGCACTTAGCATTCTGGGGCGGTTGTCCTCTCGCGTTACCGCCGAACGTTACAGAGGTGCAATATCAGACAGAGACACATACTGTGCTGCTACCAGCTCCCAGAAAGGGAAGGTGTGTGCCAGAACTGCCAGGACCTCCCGCATTGCTCGCAGGCCTGTGTCTGCCTTGAAGGTCTGCAGAGCACGCACTGAGCCTGCATGTCAACAGGGCTGCGAGTGGAAAAATGGTGAATCCCTCATGTAGAGCGATGCAAGCCAAGTTCCAGAGAAGCTCAAAATAGCGAAGGAAACTAGGCTGGCAGAGATTGCTGAGCTCTGGCGCGGAGGTTGAAGTATGAGCTAAGGTAAGGTCATAGTGCTGTGGCACACAACTGGGAGGTGCAGAGGTGGCCGGCTTTAGGTCGGTGCAGCTTATGCATTCCTTATTAGAACCACGTACCAGCGCCGCCTTTACCATTTTTACCACAATATTGCCACTATCCCCCCCGCCCCTGATTTCGGCCAGTAAGCTCAGTTTTGGTTGCAATCCTTGCTGGGATACACTGCACATCCGCAGGCTAAGAATTGTCACCAAGTGCTCAAAACAGCCAACTGAGAACCATTATAGTGAGATCCGATACTTTTTAGACACCATAACGTATCTAACCGGACACGAGGCTCAACTAATATTGGGTACTGGTATGCTCGTGCCTCTCCCACTAGGCAGTGAACGATAAAGGGTTATTTGTAGCCACAGGAGGAAGGCGACATCGGCTCTGGCTTTTACTGTGAGATGACTGGGATTGGGCGCCACATAAATCAACGGGAGATGGGGTCTCCTGACGCCCATTGGAATAACTTGGGGAAAAAGATCCCAGCTTTGGTTCAGAAAATTCTGGGGCTCCAGTGGTGACCCAAAAGAGGAAAAGGAAGACGCCAAAGCAGCCAGGCCAGCCACTGTCACCGTCTCCTATATCGCTATCTCTACACTAAACTGCAACACTTTCATCCTGGACTCCTCATGCTTCCTTAGGGAGGCCAATGAGGGGCTGCTACAGCCAAAGATTACGTTTAAGTTTAACTTCTTGAAAGACGCTGGGGGAGTCTCATTTTCTAGCAACATGAATCTCAAAGGGCTTCCTGTTTCCCTAAGCCCCACAGTACTGGCTCAAAACCCAGCTCCCCCCGTCAGGCGGTGGGTGTCACATCCAGCAATGGCACCATGATACTTAAATAAATCTATAGGTCCCCTGTTAAGCAGAACAATTCAGATAACCTGGGTATGGTGCGGTAGCTCGAGCCAGCCGGACAGTCAAAATCAGCCTTTTATGCCTAGAGCTCTTAGAACACTCTGAGCCGACTGAGGAAACAGTGATGAAAAATGATATTCCTCTGAAACCCGAACATTTCTCGCATCCAACATGGTCAACCGCTGGGGGGCGGTATGACCTGCTACAGTTAATAAACCAACTTGAAGTAGGAAGTAAGGAAAGTCAAAAACTCAGGACTGACTTACCGCTAGGGCTAGGAATGAGATCCCATAACAATTGTTCAACTCCGCTAAGTCGTGCTGTGGCTGCGATTATTCCCCACTGTGTTGAGCCCTCAGGAAACAGCTGCCAATTCGTCTGGTACTGACAGCGAGGACTCATTAGCAGCTGTGAATGATACATTATATCTCTACTCGAAGGAATGGGAGAGGAAGCTTGCCTCATAGGGCAATGAGGTGGTACAAAAGGGGGTGGTGATGGACGGAGCATCAGAACCAATCAATCACTCACACCCAGCAATGAGGCACCAACAAACTACAGCCCTAACCCAAAAGGAAGCAAAAACTCACAAGGGGCCTTATGGTCAACCATGTTAAGAATTCTGCAGAGCGCAGAAGAGGTACTCAATTTTCAGGCAAACAAAATGAACATACAAATTACCCTCCTGAATTCTCTAGCAATATACGTATCAGGCATTGCTGAGAAAATTGCAAACCGAAAGAGAGCATAGGCTGACACAAAGGGAATAGGGCAGAGGTGTGGCTTCTCTCCTGTCCTAGACAAGCCGTCAACACTTCTGGTGACGATGTCAAATCTTCTGGTTGACCTCCAAGACATGATTAAAGACTGGACCCAAACAAAGATAGGACCCCTGAACACTAAGGAAAGCCACTCAGAGGCACCACTTCCAGCAGATTCAGAGGGGCTGAAGTGCTGCCACCTTTTCCGGCTGGAACAATGAAGGCCTGGGGACTGCTGGATCCAACACTGGGTTTGCACCTTCACCAATGGCAGGGTCACCAGAATTTAACAAGACCCAATAAATCATGGACGGACCACCAACACAGCAGGGACGAGAAAAGGTCGCAACATAAAGCTCCTCCAGACTAGCTGGCTGGTAGCCTACCCAGTCTTCAATACAAGACTCAGGCCACACTCCACCCCCAGGAACGCAGATCTCTATGAAAAGCCCTGCAAACTGATTAAGGTAACATCCTCAAGCTCATTCGGAGAGTGAATGGGATGGGGGAGACCACCTTACATGATATAGTATAAATTGAATGTTTTGACCCAGGCCCTGGTCAGTGAAATTAATCAACTAAAGTGGTGTGTGGCTCTATTGATACGGCTGAGAAGATCCTGAGTGCAGCCAATATATTCCAAGGCTTGGGGATTACCATTACACCATTCAAGGGAACAGGATACCCCCATGTCCTGAGTCACAAATAAAGGTTGACTTAACATCGACCTGAACAAGAACTGTCTACTCTGTCCTGAGGAACGCAAGAAGCAAATCGAATGGGCTGGACGACCCTGTTGTGGGCCTGCCACAGAACAAGAAATGGCACAGAGTGGGGTTGGCTGTCTGGTGCCTTGAACACAGCCAGACTTTTACAATGACATGTAATGACTGCTCTTACTACTGGTATTGACAGAGCACTTAGGATTTGCTCTTGGAATATTAATGACCTGACCAATAACCTTGAAGAACCAGACACCTACCAATACCTGCGTACCTTCCATGTAATTCTCCTCCAAGAAGCCTGGGCTCAGGTCTCATCTCATCTGGAGGGCTTTACAAGTTTTTATACGCCTGCAGTCAAGGCACACAAACATGGCTGTAGGAAGGGTGGTCTGGCAATATACGTCTCAGCTAACCATGGACGGAGAACTCTGCTCTGCCCACGGAGTGTGCGGAGATTTGCTTACTCCGCATTCTGCGGAGAACGTGGAGTAGGAAAATCTCTGCACACTCCATGCGCAGATCACCCTGAGACGGCGAGGAAGAGGAGGATGGCAGCTCGGGGTCGCCGGAGTGAAAGAAAGTCTTTTTTCTTTAATCTTTAATGTAGCTTTAATTAATTCTTAATAGGGGGTTGAGGCGGGTAGCGGAGCGGAGTTCCACAGAGTTTGTCCCCAACTCCGTGTACCTCCACGTAGTCCAGCTCTGCCCAAGGTTAATCACAGCTTCAAGCAATATTGAAAGCCGAGAGCAAGTAACTGAAGAAGCTGGCCTACAAATCGTAGTAATGAGTGTTAAGACTACAAACAGCCCGCCCAAGCAAATTACATCTACAATCACCCCAGCGCCACAACCAGGGCTAGGTTATTAGAGAAGCTGACTGAGACAATCCTGGCTCTAAGGCTAAATGAACAAGACTATGAAATGATAGTTAAAGGCTACTTCAACATGTGGCTAATGAGCAAGCTACCAAAAAATGAGGTCACAGAGGCCCAAGAAGCCCTTTGGATGATACCACTTCAGGTGGCCCCCAGTGGTAAATAGAAGATAGGAGAAGTCAAAGCCGACAAGGAAACCTAGATCTTTTAGGCCATAGAGCATTAAACAGTCGGTACAACCCCGGAAAACCACCTAAGCCTTCGTTTCTGTCCAGATCGTGTGCATTACTTATTGACCACACATTTGTAAGCCTCTCACTACTGCTGGCTGTTAGTGCTTACGAGTTTGGCAAGAAATTGGAAAGCAACTTTTGGTCCCAAGAAAAAATTCTACACTTAGGCTTAGAAGCACACGTCCCCGGAAAGAATGAGGGAACTGCTAAACTATTGGCGATTAATTCTAATTCTTAGACAACTGGTGAAAACCCACTGATCAGCAAGGAAACACATAAATCTGCCTGCAAAACCAGTCCAGTTAGTCTCAATTAACAGGCAACATCAAGAGAATAAGGTCAACTCCCTGGAGAGGAGGGAGTGTAACCCCATGATCTGGATGGCCAAAAAAGAAGTCAACCGCCTCTGGGGAACCCTCAAAAGGTCACCTATGGACCCTGTCATTCTGAAAGATTTCAGGACTTCAAGGAAACAATTAAAAAGGGCAAAATGACAGCTTCAAAGGGTGTCCCAGGAATCGTTCTGGGCTAAGCTGCTGCATGACACAAGAGAAAACAACTCCACCTCCTTTTGGCAAACAGTAAACGAATCGACAGGCCCCTCCTAAGAGTGGCCGCATCCAACAACTCTGAGACAATCTGGTATAATTTCTTGGCCACTAGAGGAACAACAAAGGTGCACATTAGATGACCCGGACCTAGCAAGCACATCTCAAACCTCACAAAGGGAGAGGGCCCCAGAACTAGACAGGTGCACATTCAGCCCTTGCATCGTGCAGGGGCAAATTGCAAGGCAACATAGGGAAGGTGTGCTGGGCCTGAATGGACTTCCACCAGCCATTTACAAGGAGGACCTACTTTTCTGGACAGCTCAACTTGCCACATTCAGCTCCATAGTATTCCTTCCTATTGGAGAGGTTCAATTCTTGCCCCAAAATACAAGGGGGGATAAGGGCGACCCCAGAAATTACTGTTTACTAGCCTTAATTGATATTGATGTCAAATACTACGCAGAAGTTCTATTGGAGAAATTACAACATTAGGCTGATGCACACTTCATTTTTCCTGTAAATCAAACCAGCTTTACTAATCTAAGAAGGAGCACAACAAACATTATGGTGCTCTTGTTGCTGATTGATTCTACAAAAATTAATACAAACCCTGTCCACCTTGTTTTAATGGATTTTAAATCTGCTTTTGATACAGTGGATTGGGGTAGGCTCTGGAGGAAATTGGCAAACCTTAATATGTCAAATGGTTTGTTAAGAGCCTTGGAAGTGCTGCACACAGACACCTGGGTCATCATCAAGGTAGGGGATGGCTCCATTTATCAAGGAAAATAAAACCATGCAAGGGTTGAAACAGGGATGTGTTTTGGCCACAACCTTGTTTAACCTGTTCTGTGCAGACCTCACCCCCTTACTAAATAAAGTGAACTCACACTCAAAGTGGGGGGCTTTCAGTTTTCGAATCTACTGTATGCTGATCATTTAGTCCTTGCAAACAGAACCAAGGTCCGTCCACAGTGCTTGTTGAATGAAACTCTTGCCTACTGTGAAAAACAGAAAAAAAACAAATATATTACCAGTGCAAAGAAAAATGACACTGAAGCATACCTAGCATCTGCGGGATGAAAGAATTGAATCAGAAAAAAGCTTCCAGTACCTTGGAGTTTATTACAATGGGAATGAAAGCGATAGCGACCAATTGGAGACAATAAGGAAGAAGGGCAAAGCGTTGGCCTTCGGCTTGAGGTCTCTTTGCAACAAGCTTAAAGACCCCACGCTTACCCCCATCTTACAAATAGCACAAGCTAAGATCCTTCCTATCTTGACATATGGGAGGGAGGCTCTCAGGGACAGGGACAGTGCGAATTTAGACAAAATGATTCTCAAAATACACAGGTGAATATCCCAACTACCTCTGAACCCAGGCTGGAATTTGGTATCCCCAAACAGTCAATGCCTCAGAAGGCGACCTTTGTGTCCTGTTATCACAAGTTTAGGAAGGCTCCATAGGCTCCATAGGGCTCCCTGGGCTGCCACCTCTGGCAGGAACTGGAACTCTGGCCGGGCTCCCTGCACGTTTCTATGTAAACCAGGCCTTGAGTTCACAAAGCTTAACAAATGCTTAGGGCTTATCTCTAGGCCACCGAGAGCTTGGAAAACTAACCAAATTATGTGCACAGTTGGTATCAATGTTTGAGGATAAAGATAAACTATCTAAACGTAGTTATGGGTGAATGACACTTCAAAACTACACCAGGTTAAAATCACAGGGCTACCTTGGCGAAACCTATTGTAATCAGGCTAAGGTGCATTTCCTGAAGTACAGGCTGCTTTTAAAACCATTATTAAAGCACTCCTCCCATGTAGAAGAAGGGCAGGGCAAGCCATTTGCCGGTTATGCCTACAAGAACTGGAGAACATCGTCCATGCCTTATGCTTTATGCCTCACTGGTATAGGGGATCCATATGAGCTTTTGTGCAGGAAGTGGAGAAACCTGTCTCATGCAGGGAGGCAGTCCTGGCCTGCTTTCACCCTACAGATATCAGTCTGAACTGTGCCATGATCAAATACCTTCAGAGATTTGAAAAGAGGGCTGCGAGTAAGGAGTAAGTAGCCAGTGGAGATGCAAGAGCTACTTGAAAAGTCACCACTTGAGTATTAAGACTCTTAGGGGGATATTCTCAAGAACGTGTGATAACCATTGCAAAAGTTACTTAACGCAACCTTCAACATCGGGGGAAATTTACACCATGTTAACCAAGTATTCACAAAACGGCAGTACCCTGCGATAGTCTCCAGATAATATGTCAAATGACCGTGTTAAAATCAACGCCACACTGCAAAAATGCAAAACACTAACTCAAAAAAAGCTGCGAAGAGGCCAGCTACAGGCCTGCAATTCACACATATCAGGCGGGAACAATCACCATAAAAGTTAAAAAAAAACAGACAACCAAATGCCAAACAACAGCAAAGCACAATGGACGTTGCCGGAGCAAGTACAGAGGAGATCCAGAACCCCACAAGCCCCCTAGAGGAACAGCCTGGGACTTTGGGGTCAGGAAAGGGCAAGGACAAGAAGAGTACGAAGAAGCGGTTCAGTCCACAGGAAAACAGGGTCCTGATAACGAAGGTGGTAGAACACCATCAACAACAACAAAAAATGTTAGTTGCTTTCTCACCTGCGTGATGACGGATTGCAACACACAACTAGGCTTGACCCTAAGTAAGTAATACATTGAGTAAGGTCGGGCCGTTAACCTGAACAGGCACATCTGACACTACCCGATATTTAAGAGGAGAGCGGGAGGTATGCCAGACTCTTAAACCTTGGGGAGCTATATCGAGAGGCACTCGAAACATGTCCCCCTAGAACCATGTATATATTTGATCTTGCCTCAATATGAATGGAGGCACGCACATATTAGTCCATTTATTTTATTATTTAGCATAAGAATCAAGACCTCCGACGAGTGTCAAAGCGCATTGAACATGGGATACAGCTTTATCGTCACCAATTGAAACTCGACCGTAGAATCCATTAAGGTACCTTTTGGGTTCCTCTTTCAGGATATGTAGTTATGTACATTGTGCTCTTTACTAGAATGGTAAATTAAGGAGAGTCTTTACTCTCGTGTGTTTCCCGTTTTTATCGTCCACAATAGAATACAACAGAGATAAAGCTACGCGCTACAACTCTTTTCCTTCGAGGAGTGTCACAGGCAGTGTGTATGGGACACAGGTTTATCATCGCCAATTTAAACCTAACAGCAGAATCTATTCAGGTACCTTTTTGGGCTTCTCTTCAGGATATGCAAGTTACTTACATCGTCACCTCTACTAGAATGGTAAATTAAGGGGAGGTTTTACTCTCGTGTGTTTTCCTTCTTTATCGTTTATATTAGAATTCAGCAGACATAAAGCTACGCGCAACAACCCTTTTAAGCCCCCGCGTTGGGACATATTTAACCACAGCGTGTGATATTTTGACGCATCAAAAAGAGTTCACCTGGTACGTATAATTAGACTAGGTACCGCATTTTTGGAAAATGTGATAATAAGGTGAATAAAGATTAAAACATATACTATTCCCCTTTAATTTAGCATCGCAGAATACCTTCATGCTACAGTATATTAGCCCATAGAGAGAGTACATCATCTATATCAAGACGCCAAAAATAGGAAATCACGCTATATAAATGTAAGTAGGAAATAATTTCAATCCCATATCCTATGTCTGTCACAATATTTGAAGAGTGTGCTAAAACAAACCCACTCATGAGATTTGATAGATAGCCGACGGTTATTGAATTAACCATGCAGTCAACTGAAGTATTTCTACTTTTGATTTAACTTGTAAGGCAGTACAAGGGACTTATTGAATATGGTGGCAATCTGTTAGAGAGCGATATCTGCATAATATGAATGCAGGACCCTTTCTCGTGAACTTAGTTCACTATCTAATACTGTATATAAACTCCATACTATCCTAGAAACTAGAGGGCAGCTATATAGAGTACAACCATAAGTCTGTAAACCAAAGGGGTCTAAAACATTCAGTTTAGGGTATACAAGCTTATAACAGCAACCAGACTTACCCTTCATTCTTAGGTCATTTCACAAACAAAAACCTTAAAACCTGGTGAAACTTTATTCATGGTATACTCAAGAACAGTTCGCAAAGGAGAATATATCTCTATATATATCATCTACAATAACAAATATTTTTTACGCTAATCACAAAAATAAGTGTGAAGGGCTGCGGTACATACCATCTTCATGAAGGTGATGACTAAATGAGACTCTCGCCTACAAGTTTTAATTGATAAGGAAAAAACTGTACAGTACAATATGGTATTAGGAATGTTAGTATGAGTATGAAAAAAGTTTTGTATTTCTGTAGTATGTCTATTTATTCATGTACCCCATTCTCTACTCCCATTTGTGTCCTAGATGTATCAAAGATTGTATCTATTGCTATACGTTGTCACTGTAGAAGATTGACACATATTTCATAGTTCACTGGTAATACAGAATTCCTGAGGAAGGCAGTGGCTGAAACACGTTGATGAATGGTTCTGTATATTACTACCAGGGATATTCTGATTGTAATTGTTTCACTGATATAGATATTATCATTAATCGTCGTGATCAGCCAACACATTGTAATTAGTTATTGTGATTAATTGTCTTCTGTAGAATCATGGGTGTATAATGAAATCAATGTAGATTATGCATTGGATAAATTGAGGATGACTAATTAAAGCAAGAAAGTGTCCAATATGAATTGTATGTACTATTATGTGTACTAAATATATATTTTTTTTGATAAAAACATTATAAAAAATGACAAAAAAATAGAATTACTTAAATAAACAGAATATTTACCCATAGTTTGCTTTACCAATTTGTCTTCTAAAGTGTTCAGCGTATGCAATTTTTAATGTATCCATGCATGAAACCTGGTGCCCCTTGTTCGCTTTTCTAAACTAGTTATTCCTTGCTAGGGTTTATCCATAATTGCAGGGGCCCCGCCACGTTTACCAAAAAAAAACAAAATACACTGGAGTTGGGAAACATGCGCAGGTTGATGGAGACCATGGTGCGGGCGAATGCAGAAGGAGTGGCTGCCACGTCTGCACACCAGCGAGAGGTAGCTGGGTTCCTCAATGACCTCAGGACCATCCTCATGGCATTGTTGCCACAAGGCCTGGCGCTGATGCATACTGCTGCTACCACTCCATCCACATCTCTGCCCCCTGAAGTGTTCTTGCCACACAGTGCTGGAGACAGAACACCACCACCCACACTTGAGGCACATGAAACAGCAGAGGACAAAGATGTGAATAAATCTGCCTTGGTGGTAAGAAGGAAGAAGTAGCATGCATCTCCGCTATTGGGCCGGTTTCAGTTTCTGCATCATCACTTTCTACTGTCCCCCGATGCACTCTGTGACACTCACCTTGGGCCTCAACATGGACTGCCATATGCTGCTTGATTGCCAATAACACAACAATCAGACTGCGGACTGAACTCTTCCTCTTCTTTTGGCCTTGTCATTCCCTGAAGGACCCTGGCTGGCCCTCCATGGGGCAACATCGTCACGTGGGGTTTGCATGGCCCTGTACTGCTCCAGATGCAACACTCTACTGAATGTGCATTAAACATTCATGTTCACACAGATGTGTCATGTCTAAGGTCTGTCAAGTGTGGAAGTATGGATAAATGTAGGCTCACTGGTCTCCTCTTACATCCATGTGGCTCATGTCGCAGAACAGGGGTCACAGGATGACACATTGCCGAATGCGGTCCGTGCACCGCTGACACGACAACAGGGACACATGCATGAGTCACTTCCTTGTCCAGCCCAGCATGGAACCACGCCCAGGGCCCCGGGGTCATTTACAAACACTTACGCAGCCCACTCGGCTTACGCTCACAGGGAGGACGGCAACGCTACATGTCCCATGTCTTGCCTGTAGTGATCTGCTCCTCACAGGTCTAGTTATCAGCATATCACAGCCATTCCCTCACGGCTGGTTTACACCCACACCACACCCATCCAGCACACGCGTCACAGGACATGTGACCCTGCCAATAAAAAGGGCCGGGCGCACGTGCCCACCGCCATTTCGACTCTCTTTCGGGGTGCATCCGTGTGGTGTCAATGTGGGCATGAGGTCCTCGGGACCTAAGACATCACATTCCCCAGGACTGCAGGTGACATGATGGCATCCGCAACACGATACCTAATCATACAGGGTCCATGACTTGCGGGGCACAGACTTGGTGGCACTGGATACATTGCAGCTGGCACAGGCACACCGCCACGGGACGGTGACTTTGGGTGCACTAAGGTAGGGGCACCTTAAGTGCTGAGCGGGTGTGCAGCCTGCGATTATGCCCCATCCCGGTGGTCTGGACTGCTAAGGATTTGTGTGCCCTGCCGGTCCGCAGTGTAGGCCAGAGCCAGCGGGCAGTGCGGGCATACCGCCACGTGGCGTCGCATCCCAGATCACAGAGTTAGTGGCACCTCAACGGCTGAGCGGGTCTGCAGCCTGCGATGATGCCAGGTGCACTGGTATGTTCTCTGCCATGGCGAAATCAAGACCCAGCATCAAATGTGAGACCTGGTGGCCTGCGGAGTGGAGCTGCATGATGTGGAGGGTGCCATGTCCGCGGACCCCGAGCATGTGGCTTGGAGAGGCATGTGGTGGGCCCTCGTTGCTACATGCCAAGGGCCGAAGATGAGCAGTGGGGCCTTGGTGCGTAGGGGCGGGCTTGCACCGCTGGGCGGTGGGAGGGCCTGGGGTGCAGCTGCCTGGGTGTGCAGGGGTGGGCATGCACCGCTGGGTGGAAGGAGGTGCACGGGTGCATCTGCTTGGGTGCGCAGGGGCGGGCATGCACCGCTGGGTGGCTGGAGGGGCTGGGGTGCATCTGTCTGGGTGTGCAGGTTCGGACAGGCGATGACGTCTTGTGCAATTGTATGTACTTTGCCATTCATGTATCTGTACACTCTTTCAGATGATGGATCTGTTTCAGATGTGTGACCTGGTGAACTGCACTACATATCGGCAAGTGGTTGGAGACACACCGGTGGCAGCAGGTGAGCAGTGTGACCTGGGTGCACATTGCCGGCACTCTCTCCTGTACATCTCTTCTATTGTCTGTGTCTCGCTCCCCTTCTCTCTCCGTCTTTCTCTCGCCCCCCTCTCTGTCTGTCTTTCTCTTGCTCCCTCTCTTTCTCTCTCTCTCTTTCCTTCTCTCTCTCTCTGCCCTTTGATGTCTGCAAGACACACCTTCTCATCATGATTTTTGTCTTGCAGGCTTTGACCTACGGATTGTCTCGAGTGGAGCCGTCATGTGTCTTCATTTCTGTTCTGTGTTTCTTAGAATACATTTTCATTTGTTAAATCGCAGGTGAATGTGTGATGCTCATTTTTGTGAGAACACTTGGTACGTGATTCTGTGTATTTAATGTTGCATGTCTTTGGCCTGGGGGGATGCCCAGGGAGGGAGGGGATCCTGGGGCTGGTGGAGGTGGGTGTTGTGGTCCTGTTGGGGCTCCGAGCTGCATGATGAGTGGCTCCATGGCATCTGTTGCCCTTCAGGTGTTGGTCTGGGCTTGGTTCCCTTTCTGGTGCTGGTTGTGGTCCAACTTTGCACCAGTTCGGAGCAGGTGTTAGTTTCCTGCAGCTAATACGGCTTATCACCTATGTTGTGTTCTTATCGCCAATCTGGCAGTTCGTTGAGAATGTTGCGGAGTGATGTTGTCGCTGCTTTTTGCACAGGAATGCCCACTCTGCATCTCATTAGCAATAGTTGCGAGGGTCATCTGTGGCAATGATTTTTGCAGCTGCTATCGCGGGTAAACTGGTGTTATGGGCTGTTAACACCAGCTTGTAAATGAGGCGATACATTTATCCCTACTTTGGCTGCGATAAAGGGCCGTTAACTCGGCAATAGCTCCTTGAGAATATGCCCCTTAAACTCTTGCAATTGCCCGTAGCTTGGCTCAAACCAAAGGCCCAATACTTGAAGAAGGGAACAATCGCACTTCAACTTTGAACTACACCCCCTTGACGACTGCTCTATCAGATTACTTACACCTTATTTTCCAGCAATTAACATTTATCTTTATTTTTAGAAAAAGGGTTCTTATGAACTGATATCTTGCACTTTAATGTTTTATTGCTTACTAACGCCCGCCCCAGTACAGATCTTATATTTTACTTTCTAAAGTCATTTAAATGCTTTTAAATTGGATTTTTATTGACCTTACTGCAATGAAATTAGTCGTTGTATGTGCTTTGTATAGCTGTTTAATCATGTATTTTATTTAAAAGATGTTAATTAATTATGAATTAAAAAATTTCTTACTTAAAAGAGTTCAGGAGCTTTTCTTTAACTTCCATAAAAAAGCTTCAATATCCACAGAATCGTGTAATCAGCTTGCTGTTTTGTCACAAAGAGGAAAAGTTGGTTAGGTGCAGAAGGATGGGTGTTAAAAGGAAATGAGAGTTATAGGAGACTTGTCAGTTTTAGGAGAGGTGGGCTAGGCTGAGAGAAGTTGGGTGTAAAGGACAGAGGTGACATGTACCAGTGACAAGGGTAGTGAAAAGAGGGAAGGGCTGCAGGAGCAGGACTTAATATACAACCTATTAAGTTCTCTGAAAAAGGATAAGCAGCTCCAGAAGTGAAATTAAAGGGCAAACAGCAGCATCGCTTTGGTGTGAAACATGGGTCTGTGGGATTAGCCCATCCTCTGTATGGAATTTGGGTCTGGTTCTACCTATGCCCATGGTGAACATATGGCTACTCTGTGACATGTCAGCCCTCATTCAGTTAGATTAGCCGAGACACAAAGAGAAGAAGAAAGATTAAGGCCTCAATTATGATAGGGCTGCAAAACATGGGTGAGCAAATTAGATGGTATGCCATTTGTACATGGTTACGAGTAAGGCACCTTGAATTGTAGAATGTCACGTGAAATGCTCATGCTATTCCATGCTCTTGTGCACAAACATGGCATGTGCTTTATTTGGTCCCACGATTTGCAGCATGTTTCACCTTGCATAAATCGCGATAGCAAACACCGACAATGTGCGAACAAATCTTAATTATCAGCTCACTCTTAATAGAGGCCTGAGAGAGATACAGAAGAGTAAACACATTTTATATTTTGCAATTAGTCATCCCAGATTAGCTAATTTCTTATTGGTGCATCAATATGCATCAAACAATTCAGTGAGTCACACAATTTCAAGTAGTGGGGAAATGTATTTTTATTTGTATGTATGTGGTATTTATGTTGCACCAAAAGGTAGCAGAGCTCTCAACACAGGGCAAGGCAAAGACAAAGTCAGCATGTGATGGGAGGGCTGCCAAGTTTTTGTATGCACCACTGCAATTTTTTGATGTTCTACAATTCATAACGTTTGCAAAGTTTCTGCCCAGTTAAAATTCCTCATCCAGCAGATTAATTAATAAAATGTGAAAGAGATGGAAGTATTTTGCAGACATTATCCCTGCAAGTTTACCTTGTTCCATTTATCTTCTTAGCACAGGGACAAATGCATGTAGGAGTTTTGTCCACATTTGCTTTTTTTTATTTAAACTAACAGAATAGTTTGGTCTATTCTGTCTCAATACTTGGGTCTCTTCTCCCTGGTTTTCATCCTCTCTGTGCCACATTTCACACCTCTCTACCTTTCAATTTACGGTGCTTTTTCTCCCTCTTCTCAGCCTCTTTGTGCCACTTTCCCACATGTGTGCCTCTTTCCACAGTTTTTCTCAGCCTCTTTCTGCTGCCTCCTCCTGTTATGGAGGTATCCTGAGGCATGGTTAGGTATGTGTGAGGGTCATAAACCCCCCTACATCCCTCTCCACGCTACTGCAGCATGACATGCGACTGAGTCCAGCAGACTACAAGCCCCAGAATCCCCTGGGGCACTGTAGGAAAGTGGGTTTCTGTTGCAGTAACCCCCCCACTTTTTGCCAGAATACTGATGCACTTTTTCTTGGTGTGCCCTGGGTCCCTGCCAATCAGGTTCCCAGGGCGTGTGTTCTTCCCCCAAAAACTAACCCAATTGACATCTCAGCCCCTGGTAAATGGTACCACCGGTACCCAGGGCACTGTGACCAGAGAAGGCCTCTAAGGGCTGCAGCACTTATTGTGCCACCCTTAAAGGCCCTGGACCTTGACAGTCACACACTGCCTTTGCAGGCTGCGTGTCTTGGTGCAGAACAAAGTCAAGAGTCGACTTGGCAGACATCCCTGTGTACCATGCACACAAACCACTGCCCTGGCATACATCAGTCACCCCTCTAGCTGGGTGCCTTATGCCAGTGGTGAGGGTACAGGTGCATGAGTCCTGTACCCCACAGTGCCCAAGTCCATTCCTGGGCATTGTAAGTGCAGTGCTGCCATAAAGAGTATTTGGTGCTGGGAGTTTGTCATTACGAACTCCACAGCACCATAATGGCTACGCTACACTGAAGAATGAGAAGGTTGGTATCAAACTTCTCAGCACTTTAAACCCACGCTGATGCCAGTGTGGGATTTAATGTAAACTGCACAACAGAGGGCATCTTAGAGATGCACCCTGAAACTCGACCAACTTCTAGTGACCTGACTGAGTGGCTGCGCAGGCTGCCACCACCAGACATGTTTCTGGACTCCTGAGTCGAGAGCCTGCTGCTCTCGGGGGCCTGAAACATGCACATTCTAGGACGAGGTGCCAAACCTCCTCCCCCAGGATGGGCAGGGTTCACGAAGGAGAAACTTCAAAGGCATGTTGCCTTTGTGAGCCTCTCAAGACCATTTGCTGCTTTCAGCAACTGGTTCTCACTGGTTCTACCCCCCCACTTTGGGCGGGAGAACCGGCGAGAAAAACAAGTGAGGAAGAGAGGTGTGCCCACCTCTGCCAACTCCACCCCTAAGGTGGGGGAGGCGAGGCGAAGCACAACCTCGAGTCCCCGCCATCTTGAGGATGGGGGACCCAGCCAACCAGGGACTGGCTCCTGCCCCCTCCCACTGGAGAGTGGCAGAATAGGGGGTGTACCCACCACAGGGAAGGGACCGATTGGTCCCTGCCCATTACCTACCTGTAACGCCCCTAAATGTAGTATTTAGGGGCACCCTGAACCTTCCTATCTCACATCCAGCAACCACAAGAAAAAGCAGAGAAGAAGAAGGACAAGAAGCAGTGCAGAGCTAACAAGAGGACGACGCCCACTGACTTGGCCCCAGCCCTACAGGCCTGTCTCCCCCTCGAATCTGCTCCTGCAAAACCCGGGCGTGTCCAGCAGACAGCAACCTCAAAAACCACGGAGGACCTGCCTGCTTTCACTTTCCAAGCTGTTTCTACCATGAACACAGGACGTGTTTGAACTGCAGCTACTGGTGCCAGTCAGGAACCGCGAATCCAGCCCACTCTGCACCCGCCGAACCCAGCCGAGCTTGAGTGGAAAAATACCAAGACCCCCAGGCAATCCTGACCCGAGATCCAGCGACCACTGACCTGCCTCGAGCCTCCAGACGACGCCTGTAGCCTCAATCCAGAGGACCCCCTCTACCGCGACCAGAGCTGGTAAGAAAACCCCACGTCCCAAGGCACCCCAGCACCCGATGTCCCACTGCCTTGTGTGCCCAACCCAGAAGTGGTGGTCACTCCTGGCAGATACTCGACCCCGAGCCTGTAGTGTTTCTTTGTCCTTGAGAAACTCCATTGAAATAAACAGGGCACCCGACCTCAAAACTGCACCCTGCACTCGGCTGCCCTAATGCCGCTGAGGGTGTCCCTTTTGTGCTAACTTGGTCCCCAACTTGCCCTGAGCTTAACCCTAGGAGCTTTGCTCCCACAACCCCCGTGGCCTGCTTTCCAGCAGCCACCAACCGGAGCCCCCCTATCCTCCATAGGATAACATTGGGTCGCAACACTCTGCACCCGGCTGCCCGAGTGCCACTGAGGGTGCAACAACAGTGCATCACTGACCCTGGGAGACCCTTGAGTCTAACCCCAGGACCCTAACTCCAAAGACTGATTACCTACCTGGTAACCGATAACCTCTTTTTCCTCATTGAATAACTGAGAACATTCCTTAAAATTCACCCGATTAACCAAAACGCATTTTCTCAACTGTTTTCAGGAAATGTCCCAGTGCTGAACCTAGGTATCCAACACCGATTAACAAAAGTAATGATTAGCAGCCAGATTCATCAAGCCAAAATCGGCTCGCAAAGGGCCAGATTCCGAGAATCTGGCCCTTTGCGAGCGCTATTTTTGCATTTGGGATTCATCATCCCAGATGCAAAAATCGCAATTCTAGAAATCGCTAAATTGTGAATAATTGCATTTAAGGAATCTCAATTTGAGATTCCTTAAATGCAATTCATGAACAATTTTAAAATTGCGAATTCGCAATCTGGGGCCGCTATTTACCGCGAAGTCTAACTACGTGGTAAATAGTGAAAACTTTGGACATGTGTGTGCGCAACACCAGTGTACATTACCATTGCAGGGGTGCTACAGGGTGTCCTTTGGACACCATGGCACCCTTGAAATCGCTTCCTTATTTGCGATTCGCTATTTGCTAATCGCAAATAAGGAATGACTCCCCATTCATTCCTATGGGCCTTTACCCCCAGATTCATCAAAGTCCTGTTTTGCGAGTCCTTAATAGCGATTTTTAAGTAATCGCTATTAAAGACTCGCAAAACGGGATGCATGTAGAATCGCAATATTCTTTGCGATTTCTACTGCTTCCTTATTTGCGATTCGTTAATTGCTAATCGCAAATAAGGAATGGCTGTCCCATTCATTCCTTTAGGCCCATAGGAATGAATGGGAAGTCATTCCTTATTTGCGATTAGCAAATAGCGAATCGCAAATATAGAAGCGATTTCAAGGGTGCCAGGGTGTCCAAAGGACACCCTGTAGCACCACTGAAATGGTAATGTACACTGGTGTTGCGCACACACATGTCAAAAGGACATGTGTGTGTGTAACATACAACTTAGAAAAATGCACTAAAGTGCATTTTCTAAGTTTTCGCTATTTACCACGTAGTTAGACTTCGCGGTAAATAGTGGCCCCAGATTGCGAATTCGCAATTTTAAAATTGTTCATGAATTGCATTTGAGGAATCTCAAATTGGGATTCCTTAAATGCAATTATTCGCAATTTAGCGATTTCTAGAATTGCGATTTTTGCATTTGGGATGATGAATCCCAAATGCAAAAATAGCGCTCGCAATGGGCCAGATTCTCAGAGTCTGGCCCTTTGCGAGCCGATTTTGGCTTGATGAATCTGGCTGCTAGGCCCATAGGAATGAATAGGACAGCCATTCCTTATTTGCGATTAGCAATTAGCGAATCGCAAATAAGGAAGCAGTAGAAATCGCAAAAAATATTGCGATTTCTACATGCATCCCGTTTTGCGAGTCTTTAATAGCGATTCCATAAAAATCGCTATTAAGGACTCGCAAAACAGGACTTTGATGAATCTGGGGAATAGAAACTTACCTGCAAATTGATTTTCCTCCAATACGATTACATTGGTGATTCTATGTGAAAAAGTTTCTAATGCTGAATCTAGGATCCAGCACTAAATCTAGGATCCAGCACTGAATTAGTAAAAGTAATCTGAAAAGTAATTAACTGCATTTTACTTAAAAAGCCCATTCATTCGAATATACCTGCTGAGTGCTGCAAACTGCTTACTTAAACTGTAACCAAAATCAGTACAAGTTATACTGCAATTTTGAACTGAGTTCACACAAGTACTATACTACTGCAAAGTATTTTTATGCTTACCTGTGCCAGGCTTGCTTGGTTCTAGAAATAAACAACAGTATATTTTTTATACAAAAACCATGGCCTAGAGTTCAGTTCTTGAGTGTGTGAATTCATTTGCTGACTGAGTGTGTACATCAAATGCTTAACACAGTCCTCTGATACTGCCTTACTGCTCGACCAAGCTACCACTTTAGAGAGTAAGGCTCTATCTTACTTTAACCTCTGGAGACCCTTGGACTCTATACACACTTTACCTCACTTTGGTGCGGTATATATAGAGCCAGTTTCTTACAGGCGCTCACGGGGATCTCACGGTCACACGTGGAGGAGGAGGAAGATATAAGCTCCTCCTACACCCTTCCCCGGTGCTTGCCAACTTCTTGTGTTAGCCCGCAATCCCAGTTTGGAAGATGTTGCTGTGTCTGACATTCTGCTCCGGTTTCCCTGTTGATCTTTCCTGCGTTTGCTTTGAGAGCACATCTCCAGCAGCAAAAGGAAGCCTGCCTCAGCCGACGGTATGCTTGTCATCCACTTGCATCGTAAAACAGACTTGCCAGCGTCCTCAATGTCTTCCACGCTACCCAATGCATGCAGGACCGCTACTCGGAGATCCTGGCATGCTAAAAACCACAGCGCCGTAGTGTGTGTGCCGCGTTTGTCTTTCTTTATCAGACCCTTTCTTCATGGACACAGACAAGGGTCGCACCTAATGACTGAACCGGCTCCTGTGATATTATGTTATAAAATTTGTAAAGCACATGGCTGCCCCAGCAAAGGGGTGTCCCAGCGCTAATCACAGACAACATAAGGAACACCAGCACAGGCTACAACACAGTCCATTCATTTGAAAACAGATAGGTTTTTATAGCCTTACAGAAAGCTATGTGTTCGTGAATGCATCTAATTTTCACCGGGAGGGAATTCCAAAGTTTTGGAGTTAAAGCTCGAAATGAACGTCCTCCCGCACTGGCTTTCTTGACCGGCGGTAAAACTGCCAGGAGCGCAAGAGACGTGATGGCGTGTAAGGTGTAGGAAGATCTGCAAGTATTTCTGGGGATTGAGAATAGAAAATCCGGTGAGAAATACACAGTTTTAAAAAGAACATGCTTTTCCATAGGGAGACAATAGAGTCTATTAATAAATTCTGAATTATGGCAGGTTCTGGGAAGCCCAAACAACAGTTGTGCAGCTGCATTCTGTATTCTCTGGAGGCGCTGTGCCTCTGCTCTATTAACTCCCAGATACAGCGCGCTAGCATAGTCCAGCCTAGACAAGATGGTAGCCTGTATGATGACTTGCCGGATCTTGGGCTCAAAAAAGCCCAACAGAGGTTTCAGACCTTGGAGAAGTCTGAAGCAAACTCAGGCCACAGCTTTCGTTTGTGGCTGGAAAGACGGGGCCTAATCAGACCAGATACCCACATTTCTAACTGTTTGCTTAGGTGCGGGTGGAGAACCAAGAACAGAAGGTCACCATTGCTCACTCCCCAAATGTGCGTTTTTCCCCACCAGCAAGATTTCTGATTTTGTGGCGTTGAGTTGAAGGCAATTTGACCTCTGTTAAATCCTCCATACACCTAGCAGCAATCCAAGTTGGGCTCATCAGACAGGGAGATCACTAGCTGTGTGTCGTCAGTGTATGAGACTACAGTCAGGCCTCTATCTTTTGCCAATGCTGCCATTGCTGGATATAAATATTAAAAAGGGTCGGACTCAGGGCCGAGCCCTGTGGCACACCCTGGCAGACACTGTGCATCTGAGAACAGAAAGGAGGGGCGATGACTTGAAAAGTCCCTTCCGAGAGGGATGAGGAAAACCACCCCAGTGCAGTACCACTGATGCCAATGTCCTCCAGATGCTGGAGTAGGATCTGGTGAGACACTGTGTCAAATGCGGCACTTAAGTCTAGTAAAATCAGAGCAGAAGTGCCTCCAGAATCCAAAGAGTGTCGCAGGTGTTCCGTGACCACCTCGAGAGCTGTCTCTGTACTATGACGCGGACGATAGTCATTCTGTGAGGGGTCTAGCATATTGTGGGTGTCAATGTAGCTGGAGAGAATAGAGTTGATATAGGCTTCAGTAATTTTGGCTATCAAAGGGAGGAGGGAAATAGGGCAGAAATTGGAGGGCTCGAAGTCGTCCAGTGTGGGTTTTTTGAGGAGAGGGAGCACTTTAGCATGTTTCCAAGCCACGGGAACCGTAGCCGAGGTCAGGGACAGATTTACAAGGTCACAAAACACCAGCAGTAGCTGTGGTAAGAAAGCCTTAAATTGTTCAGGTTTAAGAGGATCGGCAGGCGATACCGATTTAAATTTGTTGCAGATAGACCGCATGGCTTCCTGATGAAGTGCCGGGAAAACAGAAAGTGACGGACCGGTAGCTACCATAGGACATGGCTGACCTGTGCGGGGCATTATGTGTGGGAAAGTAGTATAGATATCATCCACCTTTTTAATAAAGAAGGAGGCGAGGATCTCACATTGCTCATTTGAGGTAAGGGGGATGACGTGGGTTGCCCAGAAGTTTTGAGATCCTTAAGAAGGGAGAATATACATTTTGTGGGGTTACTACTGTTTTTATTTTCCCTGGACTAAAATCCGCTCTGACCTTCAGGATGGATTTATGATATTGTTTAATGCGTGCTCGATATTGAAGTTTCAAAATGGGGTCATACAGTCTTCTCCATGCCCTTTCCAGGGCTTTACACGCCCACCTAGCTTGGGCTAGTTCATCGTTAAACCATGGGCAGGATCAGATTCTGCGGCTGTTAGTCAGCTTATCCGGGAACAGGGTGTAGTATAGTGTGGACGTGAGCCAATCTGATAGAATGTTGTTCACTCTGTCCCGGTTATTACTCATAGGTTATTGACCTATGAGTAAGAAGGAGATCGCTGAAGCGATCCGCATCCAGCTTATGCCACGGACGTTTAAGGATAGGTCTCTGCGGAGTTTCTAAGGGAGAGTCTATACCTGGTAGCATCAATGCATTCAAATAGTGATCAGTCCAGCTCATAGGAAGAGGTTGGAAGGCTGTAAGACTCTGCATATTCGGAAAAAAAGGGTCTAACAGGTGCCCTGCTGTATGCATACTATTAGGGACATATTGTCTCAGTTGGAACGCAGCTAGGTCCGCTAAAAAATTACTAATCTCCCCATCCTGATTGACATTCAAATGGAGATTGAGGTCCCCAACAATATTGAAGTTGGCCATCTTAGTAGCCAGCAGCCCTACTTTAGCAGCCAGGGATTCCATAAACTCTTTAGACGGCCCTGGGGGCGATAAAACAGAAGGCCCAAAAGGGTAAAATTGACGGTAACCCCAATTTTGAAAAGAGCACATTCGGAACCTGTAATGCTTTCTGCGACCAGGAAACAGGTAAAACTAGTACTAAAAACAACCCTAATACCCCAACCCCTACCATCTCTGTTAAGAGTTTGGATGGCATATCCCGAAGGAAGCGCTAAGTTGGGCTCTGCCACAGTGTTAACAGATGTAACAAGGAGCTCCTGGAACCCGTCTGTCCTGGACTTGGGATATCAGTGACTTTCTATTTTTTTCATTTTTCTTCCTTTCCTTTTCTGTTACAAGTGGATCATTTGGAGTGCACTCGCTCCCGAGACACTTTTCTCGGTGTGGCTTTGCTTGTGAAATACTTTCCCAGAGGAGAATAGTGACTGCATTTGAAGGCTTCCTCGCACAGACTTTTGCTCCCGCCTTCTTTCTTTTCCCCTATTTCCTGCCTGGTTATGAAGCAGCTGGCGGTGGTCTACTAGCAGTGCGCAGAGAGGTTTAGGTAAGACCTGTTTTAATCAGCGGTGCAGGCGGGGAGGATACAAGTTTACAGACTGGTTATAATCTCTCTCTCCTTGTTATATGCAGACTATATGCCTCTACTCTGAGGCTGCATGCTGCATATTGGTACCCCGCCTTCCCTGGAAGGTTCTGGTTGGGGCTGCCGAGACCGTGGGCAGAGTTTTCTTCTTTTCCCATTCCCTGTTTTGTTCCCCGGTGTGCTCACACACATGAGTTGCTATGGTTAAATGCTCAGTGTGGTAGCACCTAAAGGAGTCAGGGACCAAGCAGCTTTCCTCACCCCCGCTGGACAACCCTGCAGGTTAGTGTGTGGTAGTGCGGCCAAACACCTCCTCACCCGCTCTTTAAGCCTTTTTTGCGGCTCCCACAGCCGCCCCAGTTTCTGCTCCGCACTCAACTCTCCCCTCCTGCACCTCTTCCTGCCTCCCCCATGCCTTACCGGCTCTCCTGCTTGTCTCATTCCACCTCTTCTTCCCGTGCCTGCTAGTCCCGCTCCTCCCCCCTCCTAGGATTTACTTAATGGCAGCTGCGATACAACCTTGCACGGAGAGTGTGCAGCGGGCGCGCCATGCCAAAGGCAGGCCCATCTGCTCCCATCCACACCTGGACCACTCCTAGCATCTCAAACCTAGGTCTGATCAGCCCCCACCACTACACCACTGCAATCCTTTGCTCGCTCTGCCCTGCAGCAGCATACCACACACACATCCCCCATGCACATACAACTTCACTGCCCACTCGTGCAAATGCCTCACGAAACAGCAAACCAGCACTTCAACAGCCACTTGCATGCAACACCTGCTCACTTAGCAAACACACCACAGAGGTCTGGGATCTCAGCAACAGCTTGCCGGATCTCATCTTCCTCACAGAAACCTGGCTCAACCCAACGTTAGCACCGGACATTGCTGTGGCTATCCCAACAGGTTATAAGATTGCCTGTCAGGACCGCCCTCACAAGCCAGGAAGAGGACTCACAATCATCCATAAGGACACTGTCAAATGCACCTCATCCAAGGACATCAATACCCCCTTCATAGAGCACGTGCACTCCAGCCTGCAAATGGACAGCAGCTGCACCCTGAGAGGCACCCTCACATATCAATTACAAGGACCATGAACAAACTCAAGCAATCTCATCACGGACTTCATTGTTCTGTTCACCATCAACTCCAAGGACTTCATACTACTTGGCAACCTCAATTTCGACCTCGAAGTCACAATGGACCCCTGCTCAACAACCCTCCTCAAAAGCCTGAACAACATTTGACTCACCCAGCTATTCAGTTAATCGCTTTATATTAAAAGATGCTATGGGGCTTGACGGTGTAAAAAGTATGGGATGGTTAGAATATGTTAAACCATTCTTAAGTCAGTTAGGCCACCAAGAAAATTTTAAGGATCCTTACACCTTATGCAACGTCTCTAGAAAGGACCTAAAAATTGGTTGCATGAGATATTTGAATGAAAAGATTGAAATGGATAAACCCACGGTCAAATCGCACCATCTCACTTTGGCCTTTGAGCATATCTAGCCATATATCCGGATGGTCCTTAGCAATTATGAAAGATTTATGTTAACGCGCTTCAGGTTAAACATTATTTTCAGGTCATTGAGTTTTCCAGGACTGAATGATTGGTCGAGAACGCTAAGTAAATGCCCATGCGATGATCTTTCCGCACAATCCTCCATACATATTATGTTTTTCTGTAAATTTTATCTTAACACCAGAAAAATAGGGATTGTACCGGTACTTAAAAACACTAGGATTGAGGCAATGCCGCCCAGCATATTTGGTACTACAATTCCTGGACAGTGAATTTATAATTGCCTCCATTATTGCCTTTTTAAAGACTGTTTTCAAATTGCATAAATCAATAGTGACATGATCTGACCGTGTTATAAACTGTTCTCTTTTTTATTATTTTTAAATTGTATAATTTATGAATTGTGCTTTTATGGAATGCTTTATTAAGTATCCGAATAAAGTAATTTTGATTCATTGTGTTGCACAAATAACAAATACTTTACACATTGTCTCCTAAATTAAGCCTGACTGCTTTGTGCCAAGCTATCAGAGGTTGAGCACAGGATTGTGGTTCCTGTTTGGACAGGGTGCATACCTTTGCCAACCAGAAACCCACTTTCTAACAATATGTTTGAGGGGTGTACAGGGTTTGAGCACTTGATGATGGTTGGGGTCATTGTGAGAGGAGGGATGGGAGGCAGAATCAAGACAGTTTAATCACTACCAGTGCACAACATAGTAAATTTCCAGTTGGCACAAGGAAGGCATGGAATATAATCAATATGTTACATGCAGTGGTATACCAGGTTCAACAACCGTGCAATTGGTAGTATGATATGTGTAGTTAATGTAATGTATTATGAAAGCATTGTTAAAATGATAAATTGAAATGTTAGAGGGCTGAAGATTCATAGTATCATTATGAAGCAGACACAGCTATGATACAAGAAACATAATTCAAGAAACACACCTGAGCCTGGTTTACAATCTGCTTTTGCCTTGACAATCCCAGAACAGGATGAAAGATAAGGTATTATGACAAGTGGCATAAATAATATTTAAATAATATTGAAATGACACTGGTAAATGAATACAGCCTTAACTTTGATGCTTTCCTCAATATAGGTATAGACAATGGAATATAGAGCGAAGATTTCAACCAAATGCTGAATTTGAATTTGACCACACCAGTTTAGAAAAATATCCAATATTTTTATATATCCAAAACAAGACCAAAACGATAAGAATCTAACATACAGTACCTAAAAATATATACTTTGCAAGATATCCTTTAAAAGTAAAGAAATATCTCAAAAACACAGTTCTTCCGAGTCGGTAGCTCCATCTGTACTACCGTGATACTAAAAACAACAGAATCCAACAGTTCCGTCTAACCGCATCGGTCGGGGTGTCGGCAGACTCGTAAGCAGTACCTTTTTCATTGTGGCCAACACGTTGGTGTGGACCGATCATGGCAACTGTCGTGTTGCGATGTGAAGTGAAGCGGTGCAGCATGCCTTGCGCTCAAGGCGCGGTGCAGGGGGAGGCTCGGTGACAGTCATCCAGAAGGGTTGGTGAGAACAGGGCTACAATGTGGAGTGAGGCAGTGCTCGTTGCGTTTCTGGCAGGCCACAGTGCAAGCCACAGAGCCGGTTAGCGGGAGCTGGCATCGGTCCGCCCTGACTGCTGAGTGGGACGAGGTGGTGCTTCATGAAATTTACCTGCGGTGCCCCCAGCCACAATGCATTCACAGGTGTTGAAGTCAGCAGCCGGCATTGGTGAGACCAGGCTGGCGAAGTGAAGTGAGACAGTGTGGAGTGCGGTGCCCACAAGTAATGGTGCAAGCAGCAGCTTGGTGGCGCCGTCGTCAATGAGACCAGGGTTGTGGTGCGAGATACGACAGAGCCTTCTGCAGTGCCTTCAGGACTCGGAGCCAGCGACACAGTCAGGTTCTTTTCTCTTCTCTGTGGCAACTGGTACAGAAGCAGTACCCAGAGGTCGGTGAAGTCTTTGCAGTCCCTGAGACTTCAGAACAGGAGGCAAGCTCTACTTCAAGCCTTTGGATATACTCAGCACATGTAAAGAAAGTTCAGTCCAATCATTACACTGCCCAAGGCAGAACCAGCAACTGCAGGTCAACCCAACAAAGTAACAACACTGTAAAGGTGCAGTACTCCTGCTGGCAGCTCTTCCAGCTCTTCTTCTTGGCAGGTTCCTTGATTATAGCGAGTTCTAAAGTCCTGGGGTCTGGGCCCCAATATTTATACTCAAAATTCCTTTGCTCTCTCAAGCAGAGTGTCTGTGCTTAGTCCAAACCAGTTTGGTCCTCTCTGGCCCCGTTTCCCAGCAGAAGGTGGAGACAGCATTGTCTAAAGCAGACCAGGCCCATTCAGGTGCATGGAATCTCCTCCCAGTACTCTAAATGCAGCCCAGGTCTATTCAGCCCAGCCCAGACTCATCCAGGAAAAGCATGACACACCTTGACACCCCCCAGTGGCTGTCTGAAGAGAATGCACATTCCCAGCCCCTGTCACTCCAAAGCCAGACAGTCAATCCAAAAACCCAGCAGAGGCACACAGGATGGCTAAGCAAGAAAATACCTACTTTCTAAAAGTGGTATTTTCAAAAATAGAACATAAAAATCATCTTTACTAAAAGATGTGTTTTGACACTTTGAGTTCAGGAATACTAAACTCCATTCCCCTATCTTGTCCCAATGGGACATTATGCTTATAAGATGTTATAAGTAAAACTCCCATTCCTTCCTATGGGACAGATAGCCTTGCAGTGGTGAAAAACAAAATAGACTGTAATTCACCACCAGGACATGTCACACACGCCAGTACATGTACAACCTTTAACATACACAACACCCTCCCCACAGGGGTACCTTTGAACTTCCTTAGGGGTGACTTATATGTACGAATAGGGAAGATTAGGTCCTGGCTAGTGGGTGCACTTCTCAGGTCGACATGGCAGTTACAAACTGCGCACAGACACTGGAGTGGCTGGTCTGAGACATCTTTTCAGGGCTGCTTCGGTGGGTGGACAATCAGAGCTGCAGGCCCACTAGCAGCATTTGATTTACAGGTCCTGGCACTCTTAGTGCACTTTATTAGGGACTTACTAGTAAACCAAATATGCTAATCATGGAAACACCAATCCATAACACAATTTCACAAGAGGAGCATTTGGACTTTAACACTGAACAGCAGTAAGAAAGTGAGCAGAGACATAAAACCAACAGAAACAGACTCAAACCAGGGAGGTCAGAAAGCAAAAAGTCAGTGGAAACACGCCAAAAATGCCAGGTCTAACACTGACTTTTTGGATGTCTAGGGACCACGGTATCCAACCACAGTACAATACAATTATTGACCTACTGTGCACGATGTAAGCTGAAGAATAGACTATTGGCTGGTGTCTATGGGCCTGATATCCTAGATTGGACACACTGACATTCTACGCAGTTACTTATGAGACCACTCTCCAATAGTTTTTTTAAAAAGAATTTTATTGTGCAGAAAAGGAAAAAGAAAGAACGACATACAAAATAAATTTAACTTACAGGCTTGTCAAGGCACCAGTTATCTGTACAATTAGTTACACGTCAATTGGATACAAGGCAATACAATATGCGACATTAATTCTATAGAAACTAAATACCACACTTTACATATTAGCATTTGATGTCATAATGGGACGGTTTTGTAAATACTCTGACAGAGGTTTCCAGTAGTCTCTAGGTTTGAACCCTGTGGGCAGTTCTACCTCATAAGTCTGTAGCGTATTCTTGCAATAACACAAGTCTTGCAGCCACTGTTCATGTGTGGGGCATTTCCTACTATTCCAGTTCATAGATATCCGTCTTTTCACCAATAAGAGAGCAATTACAGAAAACTCACGTTTAGTCGATCTGAGAGCGGGTATTATACTCAATAAACAAGTACGGATTGTGCATTCTATATTAATTCCCAAAATACCATTCAAAATACCCACAATCTCTTCCCAGTATTGTCTGATCTTTGGGCAGAACCACACTAAATGAATAAAATCTGCATTATCAGCTTTACATCTTTTACAATATGCCTCAGTTCGAAGCCCACATTTCTTCAGTTTAGCCAGTGTATGATACTTTTGATGAAGATATTTGTAATGTATAAATCTCAAGTTACCATTCGGTGTGAGCATGTCCGTCAATGTACAGCATATGGTCCAGTCTTCGTCGGTCAGGGGCGTCTCCAAAACATTTGACCACCTGTCTTGTGCTTTTTGTGTATTACTAGCTATATCAGGCTGTAATAGCTCATATAATTTTGACTCTTGGGGCCCGATGTAGGTAAATCTAATTTACCACTTCTAAAATACCGAATCATACCGAATCGGTATTTTAGAAGTGGTAAATTAGAGGGGGGGAGATGTAGGTATTTCAGATTCGGTAAATACCGAATCGTTAAGATTCGGTATTTACCGATTCTGTAAATACCGATTCGGTATTGCCCATTGAATCCTATGGGCCCTGAAGCCCATAGGAATCAATGGGCAATACCGAATCTGTAATTACAGATTCGGTAAATACCGATTTTAGCAAGGGTGCAGGGGGTGTCACTTTGACGGGCATGTTTGCCATGTGGCACACAGACATGCCCTAAGGGCATGTCTGTCTGTCACATGGCTAGGTGTGCATGCACACATGTGCATGCACACCTGGATTCGGTATTTTACCACCCAATTGGATTGGGTGGTAAAATACCAATTCTGAAATGCCTTTGGGACTCAGAAGAGTCCCACCTACATCTGGAAATTACCGAATCGGTAAAAATACCGATTCGGTATTTTACAGATTCGGTAAATTTACCGATTCGGTAAATTTACCGAATCTGTAAAAATGGCCCCCTACATCTCAAGATGCCAAATACCGGTCGGAAACGGCCGAATACGGCCGTTTCCGACCGGTATTTGCCACCTACATCGGGCCCTAAGTGTGTATTGTGCGGGACCGTAATAATCATTTGCAGGGCTTGCAGTGTTTCCGGCTCCTCTGGGAAGGTCTTATATAGTTCCTTGACTGCCCTGCTGAGTCTATGATAAGCAAATCTAAAAAGAAGGGTCTGATTTCTAATATAATCTAGATCGTTGAGTGTCTGGAAAGTGCCATTTCGGTATAAGTAGCCCATTTCGGCCATCCTGACCTGCAGCAAGAGGGACATAATCACTTTTTCCTGAGTTACTAATAACGCTGGGTGATTTGACAGTGGCAGTGCTGGAGCATAGATTGGAAGTTTATGCGCTAACTTTCCCATTCTCTGCCAGGCCATAATCGTAGTATGAATAGTGTGTATTTCTTTTTTCGGTACATGCGTACGCAAATTGACCACTCCCCAATAGTTCTGGTACAGGACTGTAAGCAAGGTACCAGACATACTGGAACATGGGGATCTAAACCAGAATTCTAATTGGATGTCTCTTTCAGGAATCAGCTGCGTAAAGCATTCACTTAACACTCGGATCTCAACCTGGTCTCTGTGCTGCGGATGACTTCATTTTGGCAGGTCTTTAAATGTTGTGGGAAAGGGCATAGCAAAGGAAGCAAAGACATTAAAATTGCTTTGATGATGATAAACATGACTGGAAATTTCTCTTAGGTAGCTGGAAACGATTATACACGGGATCATAATTATGCCACACCTTCCTGAATGAAAGAACCATTAAGCAATTACAGGGAAGTTGCAAAGCAGGAAGGGAGATTCTTAGAAAAGCAAGCCGGAGAATTGTGTATTAATAAAAGATTGTGCATTATTAACAATCTGCAGAATCTTAATCTGCACTCAAATTCACACATGTATACTGATCTGATGCTATTGCATTTGAAACGATTTTGATATGACCTGCTAAAGTGTGGTTTCCTGGCTTATGCTAACTATACCTAAATTAGGTTTCAATACCATCTTGTCAAAAATGTATGTCACATTCACTGTTTATTTCTGCTTCACATAGTCAAGCAAGCCATGTTTGTTTATTTCTGAATGACACTGTTCTTGAAGAAGAGTCTTTGGCATGGAGGTAGACTGTAACATTTTTCCAAAGCTCTTACATGTGGTTTCGCATTTATTCACAATGGTTTACTCTTGTTTATGTAACTAGTTTGTTCAGACACATCCAGATGACATTAGGCCAGGGGTTTAGGGAGTATTCATTATTCACACAGTAGGTTAGTGCTTAGGTAGTAAGGCTGTACTATGTTTTTAAAGTCTGTATTCTAAATTGTTGAACATGTATTTTCTTCCTCGCACCATGATTCAGCAGTTTTCATACTGTTCCATGGGGACATTTCATACATAAATGCCCTATTTTGGGGGTGAGCCAGAAGTCCTTTCCTGCGCTACTAGTTATGCTGTCTGAGTTCTTACTGATTTTCCTTCATATTTGGAACTTGGTCTTTTGTGGATTTTGCCTATTACTATGTATTGCTCTACTAAATAGAGCCTTCATTCAAATGACTTCAGGCATATAAATGAGATTAGCTGTATTTGCACAGCATTCCTGATCCACCCAACCAGTGGGACTGTTTTTGTAGTGTAAGGTTTATTTATTTTGTATTTATTTTGAAGCTTATAAAGCGCATAGCTACCCCCAGCGGGGGTGTCCCGGCGCTGCAGACAACAAGCAACAAGAGGAATTAAACGCAGCTAGAGACTGAAAAACAGCCACGTTTTCAATTTACTCCGGAACAGAGGTTCCGATGTAATAAGCCGAAGGTCCAGTGGGAGGCTGTTCCAGAGTTTTGCAGTCACCACAGCAAAAGCTCTACCCCCATTCTAGAACGGCAAAAGCGCGGGGTAGAGAGAAGGCGGAGATGATTGGATCTGAGAGCTCTGGAAGATTGGACAGGTTTAAGCCTGTTTCTCAGGTAGACCGGGCCAAGGCCATGAAGGGCCCTGAAGGCAAAGACCATTGCTTTGAATTGAATGTGACAAGTCACTGGCAGCCAGCCTAGCTTCACCAGATATGGAGTGACAGAATGGCGATAAGGGATGTTGCAAATAAGCCTGGCTGCAGCGTTCTGCACAATCTGCAGCCGCTTGATCAGGTAGGCTGGAGCTCCTACGTACAAGCTGTTAGAATAATCAAGATGAGAAGTGATTAAGGCGTGTATAATGGTCCTGCGAGAATCAAGGGGGAGGAAAGGGAACATTTTCCTGATCATGTGGAGTTTACCAAAGCAGGCTGCAGTAACTTTGTTGATTTGGATTTTACAAGATAAAGCGTTGTCAAAGGTTTAAGGAGTTCCGCACACTCACAAAACTCAGGGCAATAGACTGGAGGACGGTAGAACACCCAGTTGAGTGCTGTCCAGTACACTTTGAAATATTTCATGCGTTCACAACACTATCGGTCTAGAGACACTACTACAGTGCAGTAGAGACTATCTTATTGATATCACACATGGGCCATACTCCTATCCCCATCATATTACATGTGGACAACGCAGTTCTAATAGACAAACTGCAAATAGTCTCTAGCACCTCTTAGACTTGTTTTTAACGTATATGGAGGACCTAGACCTCAAAGTTAATTTTTCAAAGTCCTATATCGTGACCAATGGTAGCCCCGGCACCAAATGAAAGTCTTTTAAGATGGGCAAATCTGCCCTATCAAAGGTTAAACGTTTTAGTTATCTAGGGTTTTTGTTTCAACAGTCTTTGAGCTGGTCATCGCTCATAACACTGAGAGGCCAGAGTTTTAGAGGAAATATTAAAGCCATTTTAGGTTTGCCAGCAAGCTTCAAAATAAACCGACTGAAGCAATGCTGAATATTTATAGGAGTAAGTGTGTGTCAGTGTATGGAGCATCTGGGAACTTGCCTGTTGCCGCCGGGGAGCCTGGGTGGAGGACTGCTGACCCTTCTGACTCGCTGGGGTTGCCGCCTGCCTGCCTCCCGCTGCCCGCTGCCCGCTCCCACTACCATCTGGGGAAGCGCTGGCCGCCGCGTGGAGTGCAGGTCAGGGAACTACAAGCCCCAGCAGCCCAGAGAACCACGTGACCAAATCGTAGCGCCAGGAGGCGCAATAAACTTCCGATAGCCCTGCTGAGCGGGGGGAGCATCTGGGAACTTGCCTGTTGCCGCCGGGGAGCCTAGGTGGAGGACTGCTGACCCTTCTGACTCGCTGGGGTTGCCGCCTGCCTGCCTCCCGCTGCCCGCTCCCACTACCATCTGGGGAAGCACTGGCCGCCGCGTGGAGTGCAGGTCAGGGAACTACAAGCCCCAGCAACCCAGAGAACCACGTGACCAAATCGTAGCGCCAGGAGGCGCAATAAACGTCCGATAGCCCTACTGAGCGGGGGGAGCATCTGGGAACTTGCCTGTTGCCGCCGGGGAGCCTGGGTGGAGGACTGCTGACCCTTCTGACTCGCTGGGGTTGCCGCCTGCCTGCCTCCCGCTGCCCGCTCCCACTACCATCTGGGGAAGCGCTGGCCGCCGCGTGGAGTGCAGGTCAGGGAACTACAAGCCCCAGCAGCCCAGAGAACCATGTGACCAAATCGTAGCGCCAGGAGGCGCAATAAACTTCCGATAGTCCTGCTGAGCGGGGGAGCATCTGGGAACTTGCCTGTTGCCGCCGGGGAGCCTGGGTGGAGGACTGCTGACCCTTCTGACTCGCTGGGGTTGCCACCTGCCTGCCTCCCGCTGCCCGCTCCCACTACCATCTGGGGAAGCGCTGGCCGCCGCGTGGAGTGCAGGTCAGGGAACTACAAGCCCCAGCAGCCCAGAGAACCACGTGACCAAATCGTAGCGCCAGGAGGCGCAATAAACTTCCGATAGCCCTCCCTCGCGGGACGCCGGGCTAAGCCCGGGCAAAGGGCGGGCCCTCTGTGGCCCTCAGAGGACTGAGGAGGACGGGACAGGGCCACCCCCTTTGGCTCTTGGTTAGGAGGAGGTAAAGAAAGACTTTTGCTTCCTTTTTGTTCTCCGCTTCTTGACTCTGCCTTTCTCCAAGGACATATTCCCTTCCGAAGCGTATTTTGTGCTGATTACCATTCTGTTACACCCAAAACCATAACATGACTCGCAAGGGGGATAATATAACCAGCTCAAATCTGTCCATTGCCAGAGAAGTCGATAAAGGTATATCTACCCAGCCCACACAAACTGTAGTCGCAGAGCACGCTCTTGCATGGTTAGACGACTTAAACACCCTGTGTACAACAAAACATGCTTTAGTGGAATCGCCGCTCCCTGCTGATAGCCCCTGTGCGTCACATGATATTGTTAGCCCCCTGCAACCCTTCCCATCAACCAAAACACCCAACATTGAAAATACTCAAAGGATAGTTTCCCCCCAATCATCATCTGTTAAGAGAAAACGTAGTGGAATTAGTCTCATTGGGAATCAATCTAAATTCCAAAAATTGTGCTCAAGTCCCGCAGTTTCACTCAGCAATTCTTCCACGACTCCTAAGGCTGCCGAGATATTATCCATTTCAGCTTCTCCTCCACAGCGGGATTTATTATCCATTATTGAACAACTGGTCAGCTCTATTATATCACCATTAATAGAAAAAATAAACATACTAGGGGACAGGCTGACTGGAGTAGAGGAAACCATCACATCGAACTTTCTAGCCAATAAATGCAAAAACAATTTAAAACACCTAACTGTTCCGACCCACCTACTATTCCCAATGACCCCAAACCAGTTATGCAAGATAAAAGTCAAAAGACAATCCAATCAAAAGCCCCTAACACGCCAGCCCTAATAGCCCATAAAACTTTTTCACAGCCTCTTTTGCCACAGATTACTGCTCCTAGAGCACAGTATAAAAAAGCTACCCCTATCCAACTCCCTCCGGAGGCAGCTCCTTTTGTATCTGTCCTCGCGGGAGTACCATTACTTACACCTGGGAAAACCGAGAGACAACATGATTTGCTGAATAAGGTTAAATTTTGGTTGGCAAAAAATAGACCCTAGCCACCTAACCTTGAGGGTACAATAGTGAGTGTCAGAAGGGTGTGTTGGCTGGGTTCCCTCCCAAAAAACATTGATGGTGACCTAGTACTGGTTAGATTTAGGCAGAGAAACATCATCCCATACCTGCGTACCTGTGCACCCCAAGTGGGTAATGGCCCAATCTCCGTCTGGGATCTGCATGATTTTTACCCTAGAATGCCATGCATCCCCACATCTAGCCTAAAGGTAGGCTGCAACATGATAATGAGCAGAGGACTCCATGTACCGAGCGGCCGTAGTTTTTCCTCCTATTCCAGACAGGAATCACCGTTTTACAGTCCCAAGTATTGGAACCCCTATTAATTATTGTTTGATCTAAGCTCAACCTGTGAAAAGAACGCTATAATTATGATACTTATCCCCATGGGTTGGGGAAAAGCTTTTTAACTTCAAATATTATGTGTCATTGTATGTATGTTTTTATTTGTAACTGATTTTACTTGTACGCTTTTATGATTTTAAACCAAAATCGAATAAAGCTATACTGACAGTGTATGTTTATGGTACTGGTCTCTGGGGGCATAATAACGTAGAAACTTTACAACGCATAGAGAATCAAATTATGCGTAGACTTTTATCAGTTATGGGAAGCACTCCCTCTCTAATTTGTCACGAAGACCTTGGCATGCTGTTTCTGAAAGATGTGATAGGGCTAGCACCCCTGTTACTTGAGACAAAAATGTGGTCCTCCCAGGAGGCTGGATTAACAAGATCTTGTATCTGGAATTGCCTGCTATTAGATGGGGCAGATCACATACCATAGCTTAAGTATGTGAAGGTTTATTTTGAGCTCTTGTGTCTGTCAGATTTATACAGTTCCCCTTTCTTAATTGGCCCACATTTTAAGCCATGTATTAAAAAAGCATACTTTGAGCACTGCATAAATAACATCTTAGATGCGTCCCAAAACATGCAAAGTATTGTAAATTAAGCTCAGGTAACAATAACCTCTGGCCTGGAGCCTTACCGGGATTGAATTATATCTCCTACTTATAGGTAATGGCTTACCCTTTTTAGACTAAGTACTTTGCACTTTTAATTTGTCTCTCCCGCAACGGTCGCCTGGCATCAGGAACTACCCACCTGAAAGTGCGACAATATCCCAACTATCAGCCACTTCGTTTTTTTTTTGCTGCTTGTGCCAGGAGCCAAGACTTTGTTCCTAGACATCCCTTTAATGGAAGGCCAATGTGAGACATTACAAGGAAGGGCTACTGTTTATGCAGGCACTAGGTTCTTCGAAGTTTGCTGTGCAGGGCTCAATTTTATAAAATCAGCATTTCACATTAGGAATGGTTTTGAACCTTAACAGATGCAGTTTTTGTATGAATCTGTTACCAGCAATGCTTTTTAATCTCATGAAATGTTATGAATTGTACTGAATATCCTTGATTTTATCTGACTCAGTGACATGTTTTTATTTACCTTATTTTTATAAATATGTGATCTGCTTTTTTGTGTGCTTTTATGGACTCTCGACAAATTAGGTTTTATCTTGACTTGACTTGATATCATACTTGCATGATTGGAAAGGTTCAAATGTCTGTCAATTTACTAGAGGTAATAAAGTAGCTGCAGAGTGGTGAGGAATCTGGGCTTGATGGGATTTCAATTCAATTTTATGAAGCTCATGCTGCATTAATAAGCCCACACCTACGTAAGGAGTATAAAGAAGCCATTCTGGAAGGGAACCTTCCCACAATGACATGAAAGGACATGTGGTTAGCACTTTTCAAACCAGAAAGATCATAAGAACTCTGTGAATCATATACACTACTGTAATTGCTTTACATTAAATATACGATATTTGCAAAAGTCTGTGTTGGTAGATTAATAGAAAAGCACTTATGTCAGGTCTGGTACTTCCAGACCAGACTACTTTTATAACCAGCCACCCAACATTGTTACATGAAATACTCTCCTAGCAGTGGTACATCATTTAGACTCTCAATTACCGGCAATGTTGCTTTTTCTTGACAGTAAAAAAGTAAAATGGGCCTGGTTAGTCATTTTATTAAAATTAACTTGTTCAGTAGAACCCCATGGCCAGAGTGTTTATCAAAGGGCAGTGGCACCAGACAGTGTTGCCCCCTCTCACCACTCCTATTTGCCATTTCCATGGAACCCTTGACCTCTATGTACAGGCAGCTGCATGCACATGGAATTGATATAGGTGGCATTCCATTGGTTGTATACCTGTACATGAACGATGTCCCTCTGTATATCCAGAAGACAACCGGAAACATAAATCCAATTGTTCAAGAAACCGACTGATTCAGTGTTATCTCAGGACTAATAATCAATTGTGCAAATCGAAGTAGCCAGAGGGTCATGTTTATTCATTTGGCAAGGACATGTCCATACATAGGTATGCTTTGGGGGGTGAGTGATGACTGCACTATACAAGACGAGATAAATCCTTGCACCGTCGTTCCTATTGTTGGCATTGTTGGGCTTGAAGATTTGTGGCTTGGGCTCTACTTTAGGCAAAGTGTGGAATTGCAGTGTGACGGATGAAAGGTCCAACACCTACATCTACACCTAAAAAATGAAAACAAGACTTATGTTATTGTGGTGATTTGATTTTCCTCATTAGGGACTGGTCCATCCAGTGGCAAGATCATTGGACTTCAAGGACCCACTGAGAACATAACCTTTTTTTTAACAAGTTTCTTTATTGCTTTTAGAACAGGTAGAAAAACAAACAAAAAACCATAATAGTGACAATTCGGAAGCGCCACTCAAAAACGACATCACATAAAACAAAATTAACAAACATGAACGGCGGAGTAACAATAGCCTAAAGCAAACATAAGGAGTGCTGAAAATTTTCAGACACTCACCCCCAGTCACAGATCTGGGTTGAATCCATCATCGTTCTTTAGCTCACTTCACCACCCCAGTTCATACCACAAAACCGGGCCCAGGATGCTTGATTACAGTCCAGGGAAGACCTGGCTTGGCAGTTCGGGCTAGACTGTTCCCATGATGAATAGGGTCAAGACTGATTTGCACATGGGTGGGTCTGAACTTGGGTGGCGGAGTAAGCTAAAAAACAATGATGGATTCAACCCAAATCTGTGACTGGGGGTGAGTGTCTGAAAAGTTTCACAGCTCTGTCAGTCATCTCCTTGTGTTTGTCACTATAGTCTAGACACGTCACACCCCCATCCTCAGGTGTGGTAGCATGTCATAATGAAGAAGGCCCCTGCATGGACATGGGTTGCAGTATGGTGTATCGTGGCAATAGTCCCTGGGGGTACAACATGATTTGGAAGGGCACCCAGGAGCACGTGTGCGCCAGTACATGCTAATTCACACATGGAGATATAAGAAGCCCTGCAGGCCAGTGCGAGTGGTCACTCCGGGGCCAGGATACCTCAACTGGGGTGCCCGTCAGGATCCCCCAATGAGATCCACACCCAACGGTTGAAAGGGGCAATGTTGGTGTGGCTGTATTACTTATGTGGAGTCCTCATAGGGGCATAGTCCCGCTATCTCATGTGCTCGGAAGGCTCATCGTATGAGTTGAAGGATGGGGCAGAAGGACCTACGGTAGTGTTCAGGGTGGATGTGCATCATTTTTTGCCTCTAAGTTTCTGATGTTGGTATACCAACACCCACCTCGAGCATCCCCCCTCTCCATGTGTACTTGCCACTGCGAGGACATCTAGATCAGCTTTCCCCCATATCAATGTGGAGAGCCAACAGTATGTGTCGGTTGAAGAGTATGATGGCTAGATCAAGGAATCCATGAAAGTACTTATCTCCATTAGTCTTGGGCCTAAGACCGAGTAGGCATGATTCCAGGAAGGGCAGGACCAAGTGCTCCAGCAAAGTGGAGATAATTCTGTGACTTCTCCCCAGGCCTGCTTCATCACCGGGCGCACCCAGACCATGTGATCAAAAACCTGCCTCATCGGCTCGACATCTGGGGTATGCAGAGGATGCTGTATAAAACATGTGCTTGATGTGTTTCGGTGTGAGGTATGCCTGATGCAAATAGTTACATTGTGTGTAATAGAAATATGGATTACTTGAAAACTCCTTTACATGCTGGGTCCAGATTCTGTGAATTGAGTCTCGAGGTCCGCCATTCATCGGTCTTTTGTCCTGTCATCCGACTCACAGTGGGAAGAGTGCAATGCACCATGACCATAATAATTTCCTGTGTGACAGGATTGCGTGCAGTGGTGGTATAGTGTTGTGATCGCATGCTGTACGGCATGATATATCAGGGGATGGCAGCCACAATGTCTAAGTGTCCATAATCTCAAGAAAGATAATTAGTGCATCCACCATAAAAAGGTCACCCATTTGGTCAATCTGTCTCTCTCTCCAAGGTGACATGTCATGGTGTTGTTGGGTTACCTCCTGGAGTGCCAGCAACTGCCAAACGGGGATCAGTGGGGAGGATGGGTCCTGTTGCCTTGCTTCTGAGCATGCCAGCAAACATATACCATCTTCAGTTGATGCGTCTCATGTGGTGGGTGAGCCCTGGGTCATATATATATATATATATATACATATATATATATATATATATATATATATATATATATATATACAGACACACACACACACACACATATATTTTTTTCTATGTCTATTCCTGACATGTGATGCACTAGCACTTTAAAAATGGGCTGAAAATCAAGTATCGTCATGTGACCAAGGCCGCAGGGACGGCCGAAACGCGTCATGGCTGAGCTGTTTGTTGGACAATAAATAGCATACTGCACAAGAGATGGTCCATGCCTTGTTATTCACTATATTGGTGGAGCGCTGCGAGGTATTGCAGATATTTGCCGGCATTTGACTGCTGCCGGCGCTGGACCCCCTCCTCTACAAGTGGGCTTCGTGGCAAGGAGTCTATTGTGTTCCCGATCTTCGTCCGTCCTGCCGGCTGGTAGGAACTGTGGCGGGGACCCCGGGGGCACCATTCGAGTCCCATTCAAGGGAAGGAACAAAGCCATCCAATCGGACACACGGGTGAAGAAGGAACCCGGAAGCAGACAGTAGCGAGGTCGCGGACTCTGGCAACGCGCTGTGAGGAACCTGAGGAGCCGTTCGAGAAAGCAGGCGGGGGACTGAACGCGCGCCAAGAGAGATCTGCGACTGCGGTAAGGGGAGAAGGGAACTGCTTAATATACAAGTGTGACTGATTGGAGGGAGGAGGTGCACGCACGAAGCCCGAAGGAGGTCGCAACGGGGTGGATGATAGCTGCCCAAGACCGAGAGTAATTGTGGTGTCTTCGTGGTGATGAGCAGCACAAGGAATACAGTCCAACAAACAGCAATGTCAGGCGATGCACGTAAAGCCCGGGAGCTTGCCGCACAGGAGATGTTCTCTGAGGAGATAGAGAACGAAAGTAATGATAACGATGGGACTGTAGGGGAACCCAGTGGGGTACAGCCGAGCAATATTAGAAGTGCCTTCAAGGAGCTGGAGAAGTTAAAACGAAATGAACAGTCCAAATGGTGGGAGGCACGCTCGTTAAAAAGATACTTGGATGTAGGGAGAGTCCCTAGAGGGCTAAGGATAATGTTGGCCCCCAACTACGAGAATCCAAACCCCCTTATGATGGTAGCATGGGGTGAGTGCAACCTTGACAACTCTCGCTGCCTAATGCAAATTTTGGTACAGTTTGCCGAAATTGATGGGGATGAGTTAGTAAAGAAAATAGATGCTCTTGAAGAAAACATTAAAATACTAATAAACGGCAAAGAGACCCCAGAAACCACCAAATTAAGGGTGGATATGACAGCAAGACTGGCCAAAGAAGAGGATAAAATAAAAACCAGGAAAATTCAAAAATTTAAAAGAGATAGAGATGACTATGCCAATGGGCAGATTTTTACATTCGCACGTCGATATGACAGTTTAAGAGCAGTAACGGCGAGTAAACGGGGTGCAACAACCACTGCGACCAATCAGCCCACAGAGGAAGATTCGGTGGTATACAGTTCAGCTGCAGAAAGTGGCTCAGAAAATGAGGGGCCAATGACAAGAAGCAAGGTTGCACTGACCTTGGGGGAAGAATTGGAGATTTTAAAAGAGAGCAGAAGAGATACCCTGAGGTCCCGCTTTCAAGGAAAAACTGTGCCACAAAAACCCAACGCAGATGGGGCAGGCGTAATGCCGCAAAACAGAGGAGGGCAAAGCAATCGTGGTCGGGGTCGGGGTGCAACTCGCAAACCACGACAGTAGACCCTGCCGATGAGACCCAAGGTAGCACTGAGGACATACAGGACATGCCGGTAACAGAACTAACGGAATCCAAGTCGATAATAAACCTGAGCTCTGTAACACTAACAAGAGCGGAAGAACAACTCCTCAGTTTAGGTCTAAGCTTCTGTCCAGAATCGAACTTCTGCTATACTAGAACAAGGGCTGACGTATACCAATATATACGAAAACTGAAACTTAAAAAGCAATTTGTGCATAAACAATCCAGCATAACCAGTGAGCCCCCAATATCAGGTGGGGATGAGGTGAAATTGACAGTAAGTGATATAGGACTGTATCACGATATGTGCCAGTTGGGGAGTGAAGATAATATGGTGACGCAAGAAAGAGTAAATCTAAGTGATCAAAGAAAACCCATTACTCCGTTCAAACCAAAATCAAAATATATTCCACTGGCAACACGTGATGGGCTCGATGCATTCAGTGAAGCGGTGGTTAAGAAAATAAAGAAACTGGCCCGTGTAAACAATGAAAGAGAGAAAAAATATACTAGCCAAGAGAGAAAACTGAACCAATTGGTAAAAAAACTACAGAATGCTGAGCTGGTAATTCGCAACTCTGATAAGGTAGGGAATATCGTGCTGTGGCCAATTGCGAGTTACCTCCATGAAGCATACAGACAGTTAAATGATATGAACTGTTACAGAAGAAGTAATCCGCAAAAATATAGAACAATGTTGGAGCACTTGAACAAAAACCTGGTAGCCTGGAAAGGAGTAGGGATGTTAAGTGGCGATGAATTCAAGTACATAAAACAAGATCATCCACTGACCCCATATATATATACTTCATCCCAAAGGTCCACAAGAATCTCACTGAACCGCCGGGAAGACCAATTATCTCGGCATGTGGTGGACCATTGGAAAATTTATCAAAGTATATAGACTATTTTCTACAGGCACACATGAAATCATTAAATTCATATGTCCAGGACACGAGTGATTTTCTGAGGAAACTAAACGACATAGAGTGGAAATCGGACTATCTCTTGGTAACATTGGATGTAAGCTCCCTATATACATGTATTAAACATAGAGATGGCCTTCGAGCATGTGAATACTATCTTAGCAGAAGGCCCATGGAACTCTCCAATCATACAAAAATGCTTCTGGAAATGCTCACATTCTGTCTGGAAAACAACTATTTTATGTTTAATGATCAATTTTTCCAACAGGTTCAGGGTGTAGCCATGGGGGCCAGTTTCTCCCCTAGTTATGCTTGCCTCTTTATGGGGTGGTGGGAGGAACTGGTCCTCAGGCGAAAATATTTGCACTATTGCACATCCAACATAGTCTTTTGGCTTCGTTTTATTGATAATCTTTTTATTGTGTGGCATGGATCTGAGGACAGTGTTTTAAATTTTATACAGGAAATAAATGTAAATGATCTTAATTTGAATTTTACTTCTAGTATTAGCAAGGAATCGGTGACATTTTTAGATGTGCAGGTTTTTTTAAAAAGTAATGTTCTTAGTACTACCCTTTTTAGAAAACCGACAGCTGGTAACACACTGTTACATGCGACAAGTGCCCATCCGCAACACTTGATCAAATCAATCCCATACGGCGAAATGCTTCGCATTCGCCGTATTTGTAGTGACGATAGAGATATGATCAAAAAACAGCAAGAGAGCCTAAATAGGTTTGTGGAAAGAGGCTACAGTACAAGAACAGTTGAAACAGCTATCAGAAAGTCCCGACAAAAAGCCAGAAGTGATCTCCTCAAATATACTCCCAAAGATACAAGAATCCAGAGTGTAGACACTAATACAGTTCGGCTAGTTCTGACTTATTCCAAACAGGAGAGGGAATTAAGGAATATTGTTAGACGCAACTAGCATTTTATACAAGATGACCCTACTATTGGAGAATTAATGCCCGCAAATCCATCAATAACATATCGTAAGAGTATGAGCTTGGGCTCAATTTTAACTAAGAAAAGTCAGGAATGTCTGAAAAAAGAGCCCCGCCGACCTGTTAGTAGGGGATTCTATAAATGCTTCTCATGTAAAGCATGCCAACATGGGGTGAATACTAAGCAATACACCACGGTCATCCCAAAGGCAACTCGAGAAATCAACCAACTGCTGACATGTAAAACCGATTACTGTATATATGTTTTAGAATGTGAATGTCATTTTAAGTATGTTGGCAGCACCAAGTTGCCGGTTCATAAAAGAATCCTGCAACATTTGCGTGCTATAACGAACAAAGATCAAAATTACCCAGTTGCCAGACACTTTGAGGCATGCCATAACAGTAAGACCCAAGGATTAAAATATTATGCAATTGAGTCTATCCCGGCAACAAAGAGAGGTGGGGATAGGGAGGCCAACATGCGAAGAACTGAAACAAACTACATTCTGGAGTTCGATTCTAAGTGGCCTGGGGGTCTCAACACTACAGAGGACCTCCACACATATTTATAAATAGAGGCCACTGTGTCTGTCTGAATGAAAAATTGGATATGTATCACTCCATAAGTTATTTTTAAGAACAGGTTTTAAGATTAGGATATTGAATTGCGTATTTTGCACATATTCTGTACAAATTGTATATTTATTTTTCCCTTCTTCCTTTTTATTAGAGGATTAGGAATATATACTGATGTACAACAATTCACAATAGGTGACCGACAGTTAATATAAGCCGACCTCTAAACATTAGGGTAGTTTTATCCGTATGTATTTTAGACTGTTTGGTTATATTATGTCACCGATATCCATCTCTGATAGACTGAATTTGTTCTTATATTATGCGAGTATTCTTTTATCTGTTTTTATCACTAAACATGGTTTTTACAGATGAATAGAATAGTGATATGTAATTAATTAAATCATATATAGCACTGATTTTTTCCTGTTTAAAAACTGCCTGTCCAAAGCAAGATTATGAAATACCTGATTCCTCTTCCCCTGAAAGTCCCCATTCAAGTTGAATCATTAATTTTTTAGAAAACAACTAGCATGAGTCACTTTAACCTCATTGTACTGTTGCACCAAGTCACTTTAACTTAATTATAGAAGGGGATCCTTCTATATATGATATAATGTGTATATTCTTTAAATGGATATGGGATACATTCAGGTGATAGTAAAGTGATTGTATATATGGGGATGTGTTTATATATGTTTTGTGAGTAAAACCTATTGATTTGATAGCACGTGACCTATAGCATGCATGTACAAACTCCTGTGCAATTGATTAAGAGTAAATAATTCTCTTTTTTTCTAAATAGTTTTTATAATTTAGACACGTTGTGGTGAGCACTTTTACTTTTGTTTTGTTTTTTTAGGCATTTTGTCTATAAACACATGTCAAATATATTTAGTATGAAATATCAAGCGACATAATATAGACTAGATATGTAGAAAGAATAAGAATTATATAAACTTTGCAATGTTACTGTCCGCAATATGAACTTATCTCAAGGGAGGTGAATTATGAACTGTCTTTGGCAGAAAGGACTTACTGTATTCATACAGATAGAAATTGTGGCATTTTCATTCAAAGATATTAAGGGTATTAAAACCGTCAGTATTTTTTCTATGTCTATTCCTGACATGTGATGCACTAGCACTTAAAAAATGGGCTGAAAATCAAGTATCGTCATGTGACCAAGGCCGCAGGGACGGCCGAAACGCGTCATGGCTGAGCTGTTTGTTGGACAATAAATAGCATACTGCACAAGAGATGGTCCATGCCTTGTTATTCACTATATTGGTGGAGCGCTGCGAGGTATTGCAGATATATATATATATGTATATGTATATATATATATATATATATATAATTATATATATATATATATATATATATATATGCACGAAGAACTCCAAACACCACTTCCAATCCCAACTCGGATCAGCGAAGCAAACAGGAGACGGACCACCGGGATACATTACAGGTTTCTTTATTGCATTCTCAGCTGGATAGAAGGGCAAGACGCGTTTCGGGCTGAAACAGCCCTTGTTCACATATATATATATCCACCCAAGAAGCCTGCAAATGGTTGCTCTCTCTGGTCAAGGGGCTGTGCCCAGCCAGTGCATCGACACTGCAGCTGAGCTGCTGCATAGTACAACTCTTAATTGGGACCACCCTCAAGAAGCAGGCGCTGGAGTATGACGAGCCTCACCCGTCTCCTGCCTGAGCCCCATATCATCTCCAGCAGACCATGAAGGTCCTGAACAAAGCGCTTGATGAGGGAAAGTGGTACCGCTGCAAAGTACAGGAGTCATGGCAAGATAAGCATTTTGGTGATTGCCACCCGGCCCAGCGGGTACAGCTGCAAGGACAACCAGAAAGGGAGGGATTTACGGGTCTAGTCTGAGGTCCTACCGATGTCACTGTTGCCCTCCACAAGGTCCTTGTCCGGGTGGGCGATCTGTACAACCAAGTACTTGAGCATTTCAAGGTGCTATTCGAGCCCAAACCGGGCAGGGCCCTCCTGCCTCCTGTTACACTCAGGAACCAGAGAGAGTGGGAACAGGCAAGACTTAGACCAATGTACTCTAAAGCCTGACACGATTTCAAATTTCTCCTGTTTCTCCATCAGGGCGGGAAGTGTGATATTGGCATCATGCTGATAAATAAGGACATCATGTGCTTATAAAGAGATATGATACTCGTCATGCACTAGGAAACGCCAAAGCTATGCTTGCAAGTGCAGACAGCATTTCAGGGGCTCCATGGCCAGGGTACAAATCAACAGGGACGGGGGCAACTCTCACTGGTGCCGCAATGTAGGTCAAAGCATTGAAATATCAACTGTACCGTCCTGACTCTTGCTTTCTGGTTCTTATAGAGGGTGCATATCTAATTAAGTTACCCCAGCCCTATGCTGATTTCCTTCAGATTCGCAAGTAGCGAATCCACCCCAGTATGTCAAACTCCTTTTCTAATTCAAGCGACACCACCAACTGGTTCCCCGTCTGACTCGAGACATCTTTCCTCAGATGAAGTAGTCGTCATATGTTGCGAAAACAATTGCATTCTGGAATAAACCCACATTGATCTATGTGCACTAGGGTGTTAGCAACAGGGAGCAGCCAATTGGCCAGGGCCTTCCCTAATATCTTCTAGTCTACGTTTAAGAGGGAGAGTGGCCAATATGAGGGGACTTCTGGGATGATCCAGGCCCAGTTTTGACACCTCTATCAGCATCTCACAGAGCGAGTCTGGGATCTGACCCTTCTTCATTGCTTACTTAAAATCTTCCAAAAGAATCTAGGAAAGGTGTGCACTGAAGGTGGCATAATATTCTAGTTTGACTCCATCTGTACCTAGAGTTTCATTTCATGCAATTTGGGTGATAGCCACCCGTATCACATCACTTTGAAGGGCCTCATCCAGTTCTGCTCATTGGAGCGGAATCAATCAGGGTAACGTTAGTCCATGAAGAAACTCCTTGATCCTGTTAACGGGTGGGCTGTACACATCCACATACAGAGAGTGATAGTACTTTGCAAAAGTGGCAATAATGGCCACTTGTGTATTAACCGCTGTGTCACCCTCAAACTTGATTGCTCCTACTGATGGAAGCGCCTGGTCCTCTGTAACCAGCATGCCAATAGCCTGCCCGAGCGATCCCCCTCCGCATGGAGAAGGGCAAGGCAGTGACTACAGTCATGTTTCCCCTATGGCGCCTCTAGATCCCTGTGACTCTTTCTCATCTGCTTGTGTCTTTCCTCCCCGTTGGCCAACCATGACACCTCGGTCTCAAGTAGTCTCAACTCCTGCTACATGTCCAGAAGCTTCATACGTAGGGCCCCCTGACGTAGGCGGCAATGCATGGCCCTCTGATGACCACCTTGTGGAAATCCCACTTCAGTGCCCTGGAGGGAGTGGTGCCCATGTTAAGTTTGAAATATTGAGTAATTTGTATCGAAAGGGCCTCCCTGAAGGGGGGTTTTCAAGTGGCTTGATCTGGAACCTCCAGGGCTGTAATGTCATCAGCAGTGGGCAGTGATCTGAGAGGGTGCACACCAAGGACTCCGTCACAGTTATCTGCATGCCCAATGGTTCATTGCAGAGGAAAATATCAAGTTTAGTTTGGAGGTCATGGACCAGGCAATAAAACAAGCTACTGGCGTCCAGATGGTGCAAGCGCCACATATCGAACATGCTCTTGTTAACCATTGAGTCCTGAAAGTATTGTGACCCCCTGACACACATAGCGCCATTCAGCGGAGGGTTGGAGCAGTCCCAGGCAACATCTGGAACACAATTAAAGCTTCTGTGTGATGTGATTGGATTGTGTGGGTCCCGAAAAATAGCTGGGGTGAAGAGACCTGAAAAAGTAGAGTGAATAGTGTTGGGGGCTTAACCAACCACCAGCATGAGGGGAGCACCATCCATTTGCCCCTCCAACCACCTAGTACCTATCCTCAGTGTCGACTTTGTGCATGTCTTTCACAATTGGTACCCCCAGGGCAATGTATAACATGACGCTCTTTGCAAATGGGATGCCCCCTCCATTTTACATGTACTTTTTGTATGTCTGCCTGTGTCAAATACTTCTCTGGCAAAAAGCTATGTGTGTGCAACGCCACTTAAGATATGTATGAACTCAGTACTTCTCTGTGGTAGTGGCCCTGCCCTTCACATTCTAGATCACCAAGTTATAGTGTGGGGTCGTGTGGCCTGTAGGTGTCCCATTGTGTATGGTGGTAAAGAGACTAGTGGAGTACAGGGCTATGCCACAGAATTAAATATAGAAAACCTCATCTGTGCATCAAAAGAAAACACAAAATGTGTAATCCCCTGACCAGGACTCACCTGAGTGACTAGCCATAACCATCCTACAAATGAACAACAACCAAAGTGAAATGTGTAATAAAATAAATGTCCTGTTTGGAAAGGTCAGGGCTCACAGACACAAGGATCCTCTCCAATGATCTTGGCGTCCAATCCTGTTCCAAGGTGTCTCTAAAAGTTTCTGTTGAGCAGTCCACACCACTTCTCACACAGAAAAGACCAAACCCCCACCCTCCATAGCAGATTATCCGCCAGTCATGGCGTCAACTCCTGCCCCTGGGAGTGCTCCTAAGCAGAGGCCATTGTCGTGTAGTTCCTACAAACCTATATAGGATCTGTGCATTTAGATAACATAAACTAAGTGACTGGTGTCCAGACTGATTCTAGGAACCCCCAAAGGATATGTTAGTCTGTATACCAGCTAGCTCACAGTGCCACTATGAGCTCCTCTTACCAAGGAGCGAATAGTTTCTGGCAACTATTGAACATGATAACCCTGACCCCTCAGGGTTAATGGAAACAGTACAATACTTTTCACTCAGTCACTTGTGCTTACTTTGTCTCAGAGAGATACACACAATAAATGGTGGAGACGTTTTCAATACGTATTTATTGAACCAGCATCATTCTAGTATAGAAAACATGTGCTGCCACAACCATGAGACAGAAACAGATATACACGATTATGAGCACCAGTAGAGTAAAGAAAAGGTAGAATTCTATCATAGTGCTAAAACAATGACTATATGCAGGCACATAGATACATAACAGTAAAAATGAGTACTCCTACGATGCAGACCCTAACTAGATGTACCTAGGTTTACCTAGCATGTATGTATGTATATAGCCAAGAACCCCCTTAGGGTAGAGCCAACCTTATTACCTGATGTGGGAGAGCGAAGGATCCCGTCTTGGTCTCGAGATGGACACCCCGGAAGGGATGTCAGACCACTACGTGCTGCAGTGTCTGCATGCAGGGACCTCAGCGTCTCACATCAGTATGTCAGAATCAAAGTCTTTCTCCTCTGTTTTGCCCAGCGAAGATGTAGTGCTTATATACACGAAAGGTACCCTCTACAATGGGCATGTCAGGCAAGGATGACAATAGAGATGGCCCTTATACAGAGTTATTATGCAGAAGATGGTAATCCTGCGTTGATACTGAGAATCCTCATGCATAATACATGAGGCTAGTCTTCGGAGAAAACCTCACGACAGTCATGTAGCACCTAACTAGGTAACAGGTTAGCGCCAGACCCATTATGTAGAACAATGGTAGACAGATGTAGGTAAAAGCCTATGTAAGACTCACAACTCACCTCCTGAAGAGACTGCAGACCATACAGAACTCAGCAGCAAGACTCGTCCTTGACCTCCCAGACAGACCCACATCACACCCCACCTCAAGAAGCTACTGTGGATCCCCAATCAGAAGAGATGCCATCCGCTGAAGTAACAGTAGAGGATGGTCCTTCTCCTACCACGTTGCTAAGTCCTGGAAGGACCTTCCCACTTCACCTCCGGACGTTACCCTCTCTTCTGGAATTCAGTAAAGGACTCAAGACCTGGCTTTTCAACTGAACCCACCTGAAGCATCAGGGCCCTCAGCGCATGAATACCCTCGCTGGTGATTAGCCGAGCTTTATAAATCCTGAGTGATTGATACTTAACTATACTGTCAATTAAACCATTGTTTTTTAAGTGAATTTCCGATCTGTGTCCATAAGTTGACTTTTGATTGCCGCCTCCACCGAATACAGATAAAGTTGAAATGAACTAACATTATCGTTAAAGGTGGTGGTGGGGGGCGGTAAAGCAGGCTGGACATGTTTGCAGCTCTATGTAAACTACTGGGACAGATTTATTTGTGCAGCAAGTTAATTTACAGAGAATATACTTTTACCCCAGAGCCTTGTTTCCTTCAGGAAAGTGATGCACAGTTACCAGGAAGTGATTGCTACTCTCTGTACTGATTCACCCGTGGTCACCCAGAGCAGCAAGCTACCTGCAGCGCTCCGGACTGACATATCAATATGTAGGGCTGAGAGCAGTCCAAATGCTGTCAAAGTGCATAAGCGTCTAATTCGACCTGATTTATTGTGTGACTTTGCACTGAGAGTCCGGTTTGCACGTGCAGAAGAGTGCAAGCCACTCGCTTACTTTGGGTCGATTTTATTTTAATAGGTATGTTTTTCAGAATTCACCAATGCTTGAATGGTTGCCTAGTAGTGCTCTGTGGTGTTGCAAGACTACTTGCTGACAGTGTTTAGAATATAATCATAATGAAATACACTGGTCTCAGGTTAACCATCATTCAGAGGAATAAACCGCAATCTTGCCTCTGCTGTTTGCAAAATAAAAAACACATGTCATGCTGTGCCCGTTAGATATATCCTGCAGCTCATTTTAAGATGTGACCCATATCACTTTTTTAAGGATGAGGGCTAAGCGGTCGTGTTGTTGAACTCTGCAACTTGTTTCTTTTGATCTTGCTACAGATTTCCAGCTTATCTGTATCCAGCGCTACTTTGGAGGGGCGCTACTGGTTACTGTTTTTCCTCACATGCTCCCTTGGGATAGTAAGATTTTTCATTTGAAGGTTCAGTTATATTTACATCCATGAATAATAGCATATCAATGTCGTTAATTATAATTGGAGGCGTTACTTTGTAGGTCTCGCCTACGCAGCACGCATGCGCTACATAGGAAAGAGACCTTTAGCCATTGGTTCCTTTTTTCGGCCTAAAACGTGCACGTGTTCCATTGCCTTCAATGGCAACGTGTGTACGTTTGGCGATTCCCTTGCGGGAGCGAGCAGCTGGCACCATATGTTATTAATTATCGCGCTTTGCGGCTCGCTCCCGCAAGGGAATCGTGCAGCCCCCTCCTTTCTACTCTCCTGCCGCGTGAGGCGCGTGCGTTTGTTCTTGTTTTAACCTACCATTACTCCTGTCGCGAATCCACTACTCTAAACCAATACCCTAACCATCAAATATTACCCTTTTTTAAAATTTAATATGATGGTGTTTCTAGAAAGGCATGTCCTTTAAGTTTAGATTTAAATGCATGTCCCCAAATGCCCTCGCCCCCTAAGTCGGGGTTCCTATACATTGAGTTGCTTAATTGGGCTCTCGGTTTTAAGTTTTCATTTACATACACTAAGTGACCAGTTGAGGCATGAAAATCATTCATTGTCCATCCAACGGGGTTAGTGGGTCAGCTCAGCAGGCAGGCCAGGCCAGGTCACAACCTGACTGGGGAGCTTGAGGTTACCTGCACCAGGTCACCTTCGTGTAGACTGAATGACGTTTGTTTTTGTCTGAATAAGAATGCAAAGCAGATTTTCAAAAATTGCCAGATTCGGACACCAGATGCAAAATGTGTAGTGTTTTGCTTTTATATTAGACGTGATGGATGTTAATTGTGGAGGTAGTATTGTGTGTGTATTGAGAATGTGAGGTACTTCTTTATTGTATACAAATCCGGCACGTAAGGCTCTTCTATAGTGGTCCAGTATTCCGTTTTAAGTGAAGTACGTGGTTAATGGATTTGACCGGTTTGAGAGGTTAACTTCTATATCACGTGCTAAAGTATTTTTAGAACAAAAAAGCTTGTTTGCAAACATTTGGTCTGAGCCTAAATGAACATAATGGCATAGCTGCGTGTTCCTTGTGTTGAAGTTATGCAAAAGGTTTCCTGATTCGTCGCAGTCCTAATGACTGTAAATGTACAAATGCAGTAACATATTACAGCTGGCTGGTACGCCAGTCTGTGTGTGGTTTTTAACCATAGCTCCCTCCAGCCGTGAAAGGTTAGACCGTGAGTGTATTTATTTGTATCCTTTCCCTTTCGGACCCCTCTTCATGTGCCTTTCTGTGTGTTTATTTGACATTAGTCGTTTAATGCCTGTGCCATTGTCTGTGCACAGTCCTTGGTTCCTGAGGTGGAATGACTGGTGAAAGCTCGCTATTTAACGACGTATTTGTATGATGGTCTTAACAAATATGACGACGTCATTCATATTTAACACAACTTTCTTAATGTGGCCCCTGATGCTCTTTTACTGACCGTTTCCTTGCGATTGCCTTTTTTCACCAAGACCTGTCTGCTCCTCTCCTCTCCTCCTCAGTGATCGTGGGTCCTTATGGCTTGGATGGCACCCTAACAGGCCACACCTACAAGATGTCGGACCCTGCCACCAGGAAACTCATAGAAGAATGGCAGTATTTCTACCCCATTGTGCTGAAAAAGGAGCCAAGAAGGAAGAGGAACTCTCTTATGACGATGATTTTTCAGTGGCTGTTGAGGTTATTGTGGGTAAGTCATTGTTTTAGATCTAAAGGAGCTTTGTTTTAATTAAAGTCAAAAATAGAAAAGAATAAAATGTGAGTGCAAACTTACGTAGAATGAAAGTCTATAGCAACAAGCATTGACACAGCCAATAGGTCTCGCCTTTGGGACCTTATAAGTGTTTAGTTATCCAGCACAATATCCTTGGTGCAACAACATCAAGTGTTGCATGGCTAAACACTTATAAGGTCCCAAAGGCGAGACCTATTGGCTATGCCAATGCTTGTTTTATTTTGTAGTCATTGTAGTGAGTTCAAAGTTGACTTTTGTTGTTAGAGGAAAAACATATGTAATTGCAGTGCCCTATCTTTCAAAGTTTAACTTCACATAAACCCATGTTCCTTGTCTTTATGCCAACTCGGTGGATGTAGAAGGTTCAACTGATAATTATAAGTTGTTCATATAAATTAAAATGTAGCTCTTGTCATCATGCCCTTGTCTGTTTAGGCACCATTTCATATTGCTTTAAAATGCAGTGGCTCCATTTTCACCAGGATATGAGTTATTAACATAGATTGCTAAAGGCTGTATTACTGGCTTTTTTTTTTTACCAAGGAAACCTTTAGTGCGATGATGAGCATGAAGATGTCTGTCAAGCTATGGTTCTATAAACGAAAGGTATTTTAATTTGTTGGCTGTCTCAACAGCGAGGCCTCAGGACAGATTGAAAGTAGGGTCTGCAGTCCATTGTATCCTCCTCCAAGGCTGGCACATATGGAATGGGTACAGAGCCATGACTTCTCAGCATTGCCACTGAATATAGATTCTGCAGCACCAGCACTTCTTTTTTGTATTCTTCAGTGTGAGAGCAGAACTGTTTTACATTAAATTAGATAGATATGATAGTTCTCAGCATAGAGGCTAGAGGATTAGTGGGGTATTAATTTAATATTTTAGCATCGCTGTCATATTTTAGATGGGGGTAACATGGACACAGCTTAGCAAGGTTTTTGAATTTTAAGTGGGAATGTATAAGCACTTCGCAGAAAGGTTGGTAAGAATTGACGTGGTTGTACCTGCACTTCACAGCACCTATGCTATGTCTTCAATGCAACAATGACAGCTGTACCTTGAGTCCACGGGGCAGTGCCTGAATGCCTAAGCAGAAATGCTATACTTTTAGTGAGCTACTAACAACACCCCTTCGCAGTGCTGCCCTAATTCGAAAGGGCCTTTATTGGCCCTTTTTAAAAGGAGTACTATTCATAGAATTGGACAGTGTCAAACTTCTCAGTGGGGATGATACATTCTTAAACAGTACTATAACTGCACAGTAGGATGGCTACTCCTTCACTTCTGAAGTACTGGAACTTCGGAGCAGGGTTGTTATACTTTAATAGTGAAACATTGATTACTGCTCACAGATTCAGCAAAGAAGTAAATTTTTTAATCAACATTGTTTGTGGCCTCCTCTTCCACACTTTTAAGCGGGTTTGAAAGCTGATAGTACGGCTACAAGACATTTTCAATGCAATCTTTTCTAACAGAGTACAGTTCAGGTATGTAACGTTTACAACAAAATTTTTACAACGCACTACCATTACAACGCAGGCATTACCACGCATACCATTACAACGCATTGCACTGGGGGGCGCTCTAGGATAGGTAATACGTTTAATTTTCTATCCAACACCTTCCCTAGTGTCCACGGGGACTGGAGTTGGAATAGAAAATTATACTTACCACTATCCAGCACCTCTAAGCGCTATGCGTTATAATGGTATGCATGGTAAAAACCGCGTTGTAAAGGTATGCGTGGTAAAAGTATGCGTTGTAACGTCATACATCCTACAGTTCCAGCACTGGCATTGTTGCAAGGATTTCTGCTCATACACAGAACTGTGCACAGAGACCTAGGACATTAGTGAATTGTGGTGTACCAGAAACTCACCTCAGTACCTAGAAAACCCCAACCAGCTAGCATTGGTGTCACATTAGCTCTTCATCCTATAGCAAAGTAACCAATGATTAGAAAACCTAGAACATACGACTTAGGACCATCTCAGGAATGGTGGGAAGTGAGAACACTCTTTTGTTATACTCTCATACCGGTCCACAACAGGAGTAAAAAAAGAGACACAGTAAGGTTAAAATATTTATTTTAACGACGTGATCTCAAGCGCAGTATTTTAGTCAACATAAGCCGACATATGATTAAAAATAATATGGTCATCATGGTTACAACTCCATAAAATACAAAAGGAGGAATCATATTACAATGATAGTGCAAACAGGTGATATCTCACCCAGTTTTAACACCCTCCCTATATAGGAACTATGTATTATAAACTAAAGAAGGTCTCTTGAGCTTGTTTCGGGGGACCCCATTACCTGTCTGCTCAGTAAGTGTAAATTACATCTGGATCTGGTAGTCTCTCTGCATCCCTGGAATCTTCCAAGTGTGTGAAATTATGTCAAGTGTGCTATGATAAAGGCACCAGAATCTTGCTCGGCTCGCAGCTGCCAAAATGTTGTGTCTAGAATGTGTTCCACGGACATGCCGATAAACAGGCTCACATGTTATGATAACCTTGGCGGCTCAGCACTCACTGTACAGACTGGGGGCACGATGTATGTCTAAAGATGTCGAAAAACAAACCTTTTCTCATGTATTGACCTTCCTGAAAGCTAACTTGCAAAAACAGCAGTGTCGTGTGCAAAAAGCAGCAAAAGGTAAAATAGCGTTTAAACTTCTAATAAGCCATGCTAACATAACATGCACGCAAAAACAGGCCCTAAACCATACTACAGCATCAGCAGTCCAAACGTTTCAGCAGACGTCAGTAAAATACCAGAATCACTTTAGCATTCTCTGGATTCCAGTCCATAAAAATTGTCTTCCACGTGCACCCGTAGACAATATTTTTTCAAAATCTTGTATTTTCAGTGACATGACCACCCATGGCCCTGATTTTATATTAAAAACAGAGCTTTGGACTATACCATTTCCCGCTGAAAGGCAATATGTCTCTCCATGTGTTCCCGTATCTGGCATGTCACGCAGTTTGGTGCTTACTTTCCCTCCAAGTTAAAGAACAGTAGATGTTTCAGCACTCAGGCTAATGTGCTGCATAGCTACACACATGTACGGTCCCAAAGACGAGACCGATTGCATTGCAAATGCTTGTTGTATATGTGGACAACCCCCGACCCCGCAAGAGTGTTTACACTGCACTGTTAAAGAAGTTGGAGACTGTTTGGTGATTCATCTGAGGAAGTGCGGTGGCCTCAGACCTTCCATGTAAGCGTTTACTTTACCGAAAAATATCTTGGACAAGAGTATTTCCAGTGTGTAACTATCGATATTAAGTGCACAGGACATTAGACTTTCCTTGAATGATTTGCCGCACAAACTATGTGGTGCCATTTACGAGCCTGGAATTCCTTTTTTCTTAATGTGGCATTATCGGACTAGTAGTCCTTCATGACACTAAAATAGGCGTATGTTCATTGAAATCCTTTAACCCCTTCACTGCGGCGGCTATTCCGCCGCAGTGCTAAGGGGGCGGGGCGGCCGCACGGCGGCCGCATGCTGGTGACGGAACCGCTCCATCACCAGCGTCGGTTGAGCTATGCTGGTGATGGAGCGGTTCCGTCATGGCCCGCCCCGCTCAATAGAACCCTCAGCGCAGGCGCGGAATTCGCGCCGCGCATGAGCGTTCTATCGAGCGGGGCGGGCCATGACGGAACCGCTCCGTCATCAGCACAGCGCACCCGCAGCTGATGACGGAGGGGGTCCGTCATCAGCGTGCAAGGGGTTAGAGAGCACAATTGTACTTATTTGGTGTTTTGTACCGTTATTGCAAATTGGAAATCCTTGTGTGTTTATTTAAATTTGGCTTCAAATCTGGGAGTATAATACGTATATGATTATTTAGGAGACTTGAATCATCTGTGTCTTTTCGCTCTTTTAATCACATATAAAGGCGATGGACTGTGTACAATCAATGAATTTGATTTACTACTAATGTCAAATGAAATCTCCTCAGTGTTGAAAGTACCAAAGCAATGCAGCCCATACAACATGAAATTAGTAATTTGCCGGGGTTTTCAGTATTTTTTTATGAAAGAGAAAGAAGGTGTTTAAATACATGAAATAAGTTGTTTGTTATCTCCTAGTGCAGAATTATGATTGTATTCTGGTGGACTGCATATGCTTTGACAACAAAGTGATAATTGGTGCATTTTGCCTTTTATTGTAATACATGCACGAGTTTTTAGCAGTTCCACTGTATTTATGTAGCACAAACATTTTATTTTTAATGCAATGGGTGATTTGTCTAGGGGTGCGTGGCTTTGGAGCCGATGGGGACGGTCGCGTGAGCTGAGAGCTCCACGCCGACCCCACCGTTTATCCTGAAAGAGGTGCCGAAAATACACTTCTTTCGTGCCGAGGAAGGAGCCTGACGATTGCATGGCCGACGGAGAAAGAGATCGGTAGCAGTCTGGCCCCTGTTGCCCCTTAACGATCTGAGGGAGAGCGGAGCCCGATCTGCCTTTATGCAAGATGGCGGCCGGAACAGCAATCGCTTCCCTTTCTGGGACTGCGGATGGTTGGTGAGCCGGAGGAGGAGCTTGATGGTGGCGGGATCTTAAGAGAGCCGGACCGGTGCCCATCTGACCCCCTGTGCCTCTTGGTGCTCATCAGGAGTTTGGAGCTCGGTCCGCATCGGCACGACCTGGCAGCCGAGGCAGCAGACTGCTCTTTTATCGGAGTCCGGGAATTAGACTCTGGTGGCAGTACTACTTTACGAGAGACCCCCGCTTTTGCGAGGCAAACGCCGCACGATTGCGGCATAGACGTGATCCCCCGCTGTGATAGGAGCGGGTCGGGAGGAGCTACGAGACCTGCGCAGCCCCGTGGGTGATCAGCTGTGAGGAGGAGGGCCGATGGCGGCCGGGAGCGTGCAATGAACCAGATGACAAACCTGCGAGGAGAACTGGTGGGAGATCCTGCTGGTGCGGCCCTCTGAACCGGTGGGGACTCTGGGAGCATAGTCCCTGGACCAGGGTTTCTCCTGTGCTGGCTTTCTAGCCTGATGGATAGGGCTGAGCTGAGCCTCAACTGCGCAGCCGCATAGACAGTGACGTGCGAACTGGGTCCCAGCCCCCCCACCCCCGGTCCTACACCTGCAGAAAGCCCAGAAGGCCAAATACTGGGTGACATGGGACTGCCCTCAGTTTGGCCAGTACGCATAAGTGAGGATTTGCTGGATGCCCAAACGTGGGTGGGCTACTGCCACAGAGCCTTTGGGCACTAAGGACTGATCTTGGAGCCGACGGTGGACACTGGGAGTGACGCAACTGCCCGGCTAACAGCGCAGTAGGAACCCGGGGTGCTTTGTGCTCCGGGGGCTGGGGGCGTGCCCGGCCTGGCGTTCTGTGCCGATTGAGGTTGCGACGATGCTGGTGGACAGGAATGGTTCCCCCCATGTCTTGCAGTAGCCTCGGCATTGGAACTTTGCTCGGTGGCTGGTTGTTGAGCCTTCTCTCGTGGTGACTAGATCTCTGGACCAGTGCACACCATTGGGCTGTCTCAGGGGCGGGGACTTGTTGATGGGACCGCTGTGATCTTGTTGGGCCTGATGCTTCCTCACCTGGCAGCCGGAGGCCTCGTCTGAGGGTGGGCTGCCCGGTTGCACAGCCTGTAGGAAGAGGAGATGAATGAGGAGCCCCCCGGAGAGTTGTGGTCGGCAGGAGCCAGAGGCTCAGAGATCCTGTCCCGCCGTTTTGCAGGGAGTTCTAAGCTACCGGATTAAGGGAGTTGTTAGTCAGCATTAGGGGCTGGGCGGACTATCTCTTATGGGGAAGCCACGGGGCCGGCAGGGTGGGCCGCCCCCGGCGCCAGAGGGCGAAGCGGTGGAGCAGCGGAGGCAGGACGCGATCGATCCGCCCCCAGAGGGGCTGATGCAGCAACAGGTGGACCAGATCCTCCGAACTATTACGGACACGAAGGAGGCGCTCCAACAGGATATTGCTTAGGTGTCGCTGGGGCTGGGACTCCTGCGGGCAGATCATGGGAAGCTGGCGGACCGAGTGAAGCAGACTGAAGCTACCCTGGGGGTCTTAGAACCGGCTCAGAAAGCAATGGATGCCCAGATGGGAGAAGTAACTCGCAGGCTTCAGGTGCTGGAAAAGAGGGCCAAAGATGCCGAAGGGCGGAATAGACGGAATAACGTAAGGGTGGTGGGTCTGCCGGAAGGAGTGGAGGGGGACAGTATGATTGACTACCTAGAACAGTGGCTGCGGACCGAGGTCGCACCGGAGGGTCTCACGCCATTCTATACCCTGGAAAGGGCGCACAGGGTGCCTGCCCGTCCGTTGGCACCTGGGAGACCGCCCAGGCCCGTGGTGGCCCACCTGCTCTATTACAAAGACAGGGACCTCCTGCTTCAGAGGGCACGCACCACAGGCCCTTATAAAGTGGACAATAATAACGTGTCACTGTTCCCGGATTATACTTTTGATGTACAGTGCCATCGTGCCTCGTTCCTGGCGGTCAAGAAGGCCCTTCGAGACAAAGGCATCCAATACTCCCTGATGTTCCCGGCGCGCTTGCGAGTGACACTGGACGGCAACACCTTCTTCCATAACGACCCTGATGAGGCATGGAGCTGGTTGGAAACCTACCGGGCAGGGACGATGGAGCAGTGGCCGCTGGCGGGCGAACGATGGAGGCACCACGACCGCACCGTACAAGACGTACCAGAAGACGGCGTCCTGGGACTCAGAAGCCTTCCATGACGCAGACAGAGAGGGAGAGATCGGCAGCCCTGCAGGCAGTGACAGAGATCTCACAGGCGAGTGGTACCACGTTGCTGGGAGTGACTGACTCTGAAAAAAGGTTGGCTGGGATGGACTCGATAGAACGGACGCAGGGAGTGTTACACAACCACATGTCACACCAGGGACGGAGGACGAGATCGTTGATGCCTGAACTTCTGCAGTGCCTCCGGTGACTAGAAAGGGGGGGTCAGTTGGTCCTAGTACTGTGGCCCTTGGGTGGGGGTGCTTGGGGCGAGACTTGGTGGTTTGGTGGACTTGGGCCAGACGACATTTATGCTGTGCAGTTGGTCGCTCGACTGGAGACCATTCCGAGGGTGAGGGGCCTTTCTCTTTGTTATAGTGGGGTTTGGTGTTTGGACGAAGCGAGGCTGCGGATCGGATCTTGTTGGTAACAGGGCTCCTCCCTTAGTTGCACTCTTAGAGTGAATCCATGGTAGCTACCAGAGGGACTATTAGTGGAATGTTTGGATGGACTCTAGCTGTTTAGAGCCTGTTCTAGCGTGGGGAGGTTTGGGAAGTTTGGGGATTATTTTTGGGGTAGTTAGAGCCACCGGTGTGCCAATGCAGGAAGTGCGGTTATGGATCAGAAATAATCAGTGTTATGGGGGCATGATCTGAGTTCCAATGTATTACGTGGAATGTACGGGGAATGCACACAATGTTGAGACGCCACAGGGTTCATGCCTATTTAGTGCGTAGAGGGGTACAGATAGCTTTCCTCCAAGAAACCCATATAGATCGCGCTGAAGGCCAGGCATTGCAGCGCCGGTGGAGGGGGCAGATTTTTTATACAAAGTATTCAGCTTTCGCTAGGGGTCCGCTGGTTTGGGTGAGGGTTCCCTTCCAGCCAACTCAGCAAATCGTGGATCCTGAAGGGAGGTTTGTGGCAGTTATGGGGAGGCTAGATGGGAGGGACGTGACATTGTGCAGTGTGTATGCCCCTAATGTGGAACAGAGGGCTTATTTTGATAGACTGTCTGGAAAATTGGCGTCATTTATGACCGGCTCAGTGATCTTAGGAGGCGTGTTTTAATACGGTCATAGATGTTGAGATGGATAGGTCCCGCCCTCCGCTACCCCAGGCACCCATACATAAGCTCTCAAAACGCCATAGGGACTGGCAGTCTGAATGGGGACTGATAGATACATGGCGGGCGCAGCATGTTGGGGTGCGGGACTATTCTTATTTTTCTGCCCTACCTGACCTGCATGTGCGGCTGGACGCAGTGTTGTGTTCCCCGGACGTTCATGCGTTGGTCCGTCATAGCGAGTACCTGGCAAGGACAATATCGGATCATAATCCTCTACTCTTGGTGCTGAGATGGTCTCGGGGTCGGCCCGCAATCCCTACCTGGCACTTACGCCCGGAGGCTTTAGAAGACCAGGTGTTCCGCACTGGGGTGCAGGAGGGCATAGAGCATTATTTCCTTGAGAATGAGAGGACGGCTTTGACCCTGGCCCTGGAGTGGGACACCTTTAAGGTGGTGGTTCGGGGCTTATGCATTGCTCAAACAGCGGCTGTGCGGAGGACGCTTGTACAGGATATAGAGAGGGAGGAACAGCGGCTGCGTCAGGCAGAGAGGGCTCATTCTGAGGACCCAGTGGCACAGGCCGAAGTCCTAGCTGCGAGAGAGGGAGTTGCAATGCAGGTAGAGAGGTTGTGCTGATTTGACCACAGGGAGTATCTAATGCGAGCACACGCGGAGAGGGATAAGGTGGGTACCCTCCTGGCATGGTTGGCCAATTTGGCCCAAGAGGTACCCCTATCCTAGCTTCGTCCACCCCAGCGGGTACGCCGGAATACACCCAACAAGGGATCAATGAGATGTTCTTGGCATTTTATAAAGACCTGTATGAGAGTAAGTTGCGGGGAGCGAGTGATGGATTGGATGAGTTCTTGGCTGAAATACAATTGCCGCGCCTTGAGGCCGACCAGGGAGACGCGCTGGGGCAGGAGATCACACTGGGGGAAATTCGAAGTGCAATAAAATATATGGCGCGTGGGAAAACCCCGGGAGCAGATGGCCTACTAATTGAATTTCACTCAACATATGTTGATATCCTGGCCCCCAAATTGTTGGAGGTTTATCGGGAAGCCTGGGACCAGGGTGTGCTGCCAGAATCTACGCGCGAGGCTATCATTATCCCATTACTGAAGCCAGATAAGGACTCGTTGTCTAGGTCGGCTTAACGCCCATTGTCAATGTTGACAACTGACTACAAGATCTTGAGTAGGATACTTGCGACTAGGCTACTTCCCTATATGGCACAACTAGTCCACTCTGACAAGGCAGGTTTTATTCCAAGGCGTAACACAGCAACTAATGTACGACGCCTTCTGCGGATTTTGGGTGAAGACCATAACGAGAACCCTGCCGTGGCGGTGCTCTCAGTGGACATCGAAAAGGCGTTCGACAGTTTAGAATGGCAGTATTTGTATCGGGTCCTACACGCGTTCGGACTTGGGGACTCCTTTGTGGGTGGATGGCGCTCCTTTATAAATCGACGGCGTGAGTGCCGACGGGTGTAGCGATCTCAACAGCCTGCCAGGTAGGGCAGGGCATTGATCCTTTGGTCTCCCACACCCGGTTGGGGAGACACTATCCTGGTTTATGCCTCCGTGGGGAAGTGCAGTTCCTCTCCCTCTATGCGGATGACTTGTTGATCTTTCTTGCGGATACGGATAAGGCTTTGGAGGGCACGCGACACTTGCTCACAGTGTTTGGACAGTACTCGGGGCTGAAGGTCAATTGGACAAAGACTTGCTTGTTTCCGGTAGCGCCAGCCGTGTTGAACCCTTCGCAGGTGGCGGGTATCCGCTGGAACCCCCACTGTTTACCTTACTTAGGTACCAATGTTTATCATACCCCCGAGGACCTACTGGAGGGCAATTTGGGTCGGGCCATACGCGGACTTAGGGGCAGTTTTGAGTTTTGGAGTACGTTACCACTATTGGTAGCGGGTCGGGTGGCGCTCCTGAAGATGGTAGTGCTCCCGCGCTTATTGTATTATTTTCGGACGTTGCCGATCTGGGTGCCGGGATCCGTCTTCCGACAGCTCCGCTCTATGGTGGTAGGGTTTATCTGGGGGTCGGGCAGATGGCGGGTTGCTATGACTACTATGACGCGCCCGAGAGCTGAGGGAGGCCTGGCAGTGCCGGACTTCGAACGGTACTATTTAGCAGCACAATTGCAATGGCTTACCCAAACTGTATTTCAGGAGTTCCGAGGCCCGGATGGTCCTGAAGGGAGATGGATCCCACGCTATATCTTGTCCTTTATAGTACTTTCGCAGAAGATGCGTTTTGCACCGCTCACTGTTGAAGAGAGGATGCTGCCGTTGTGTTGGAATCGGAGCCAACGCAGGGCTGGATTTACTCGCCCGTATGCCCCAGAGATACCGCTGGGCATGTGCACGGCCTTGACGCATGGCAGGGACTGGACGGCACTGGCTAACTGGGAAGATTTGGGAGTGCAAGTGCTAGGAGACCTCTACGAAAACGAAGCCCTACTGTCATTTCAGGCCCTTCAACCTAAATACGGTCTTCCGCGGGGACTATTTGCTACATTCAGCGCTTGTTTTGGCAATACAGCGATATTGGGGGATGGGGCTGTCAAAACCGCAGACCACGATGGTGTGCCAATATGTGGTAATGGCGGCTGGAACTGTCAAGGCCATAATGTGCCTTTACAGGCACATGTTGACTGAGGCTCTGGAACCGTTGCACGCGTTAAAGAAGAAGTAGGAGGTGGACCTTGGTAGGGAAATACCTGAAAAAACATGGGCACAGCTGGTTAGAAGAGCCTGGAAGAGCACAAGAAATGCTAGATTCCAATTGATACCATTTTATGTCCTCCATAGGGCGTACTTGGCACCAGCCAAACTTAATCAATACATTGGCGCGGCGGCCGCTCAGTTGCGAGATGTAGGTTAGAAGGAGCCGACTTCCAACATATGATGTGGGGATGTTCTAATTTGGGAACGTATTGGAAGGATGTGTTAGAACTGATGTGTAGTATAACTGATCGTACGATACAATTAGACTTGGGCACTTGCCTGCTGCACTGGTTCCCACACACCGCTAAAACGAAAGTAACAAGTACATTTTTAGACTTGGGCCTCGTGTTAGCCAAGAGGGAAGTTACTATGCATTGGAAATCGGCAAGGGGGCCGGGCATGGGGAGATGGCGGCCGGAACTGCTCAAGTGGGCACAGAGTGAAGGTACACTTAGATTACAACAGGCCACACGCACCAAAAACGACAAAGCGCTAGAAGCGGCAAGGGCGTGGGAGGCTTTAGTTGCAACATTGCAGGCTCCTGACACGGGTTCGGAGGAGGGATCGGACTCAGTAGGCCAGGGGGACCCAACTGGCACTGGGATGCAAGGGGAATGATCCAGGGTAGGGTTACTGAGATAGATGGTGCTTACTAATGAACATGTATGCCTTGTACTGCATTTCTGTTGTTCAAATATTGTTATTGTGCTGAATTCTAATGCGCCCTAGCTGTGCATAGTGCATACTGTGGAAGCACACCGGAGGCGGAGGGAGGGATGTGGGTGGGGGTTACAGTGCAAAGCGACTTGAGAGGTATTATGCTGTCAATTGTACATTTGATATTGGTTCGCTTCTCAGGATGATGGTTGTTTGTTTGAAAATCAAATAAAAAAGTATTTTAAACAAACAAAATGGGTGATTTGTCCAAATATGTGTATATTTTCTATATTTATGAACGTGACACGATAAAATATGGAAGAAAAAGGTGCTTTCCAGATGAGGGAGGGCCAACATAATAAAGAAGCCTTAATACTGTAACCCTCGTGTGCTTGCTATCTTCCCTTTGGGAGTAGGGCTTGTGTGGATATATATATATATATATAACGCCTTATTCACTCATTTTATAAATGCTATGGGGTAGTGTTGGGATCTCAAACATGTGACTTAAAACCAAATTTATTAAACAGTTTTAGTAACCCCCGACAACTCCTTAGGCTTTATGTTTCTTTTATAATGCATTTTAAGACTCATATGTTGCATTCATTATCATTTAGGTAATCAATAAATATGCCTGACAGGTACTACTCTGAGAGGACAGCTTCATCAGGCGGGGGGACTATCATTTCGAAGACCTTTGTCAGGGCAGCTGTGTAGCAAATTTAGTTTCATCTACCCATCATAAGGAACAGTGTAGGACTACAAATCTATTGGCTTTAGAAAAGTACATTGTCTGTTAATACAGACAGTTGCACCAGCTTTCTTTAGAATTATAATTGACTTGCATAAAACTCAGTAATCCGTCAGCATCCCTAGATAATTGCACAATATTTTTGCACATTATTTTCCTATTTAGAATGGAATAAAATCCCAAAGTAGTAGCGGGAGGTCAGTTTAGTAATTGTCATTAATTCATACCTACTAATATGCAAAAAGCATGCAAAGTGATTGACTATTAATTCTCAATTGATAAAGGGTCAAAATGGTGCAGTGGTAATGTGAATTCAGAAGTAATGTGTATGTCAAGCTCACACTTTGGAAAGCTGATAAATGTATAGAGAAGGGTTGAGTGTTCAATTGCAACAAGCAATGCAATATATATTCATAAATATATATTGAACTCACATATATATATATCAATTGAGAATTAATAGTCAATCACTTTGCATGCTTTTTGCATATTAGTAGGTATGAATTAATGACAATTACTAAACTGACCTCCCGCTACTACTTTGGGATTTTATTCCATTCTAAATAGGAAAATAATGTGCAAAAATATTGTGCAATTATCTAGGGATGCTGACGGATTACTGAGTTTTATGCAAGTCAATTATAATTCTAAAGAAAGCTGGTGCAACTGTCTGTATTAACAGACAATGTACTTTTCTAAAGCCAATAGATTTGTAGTCCTACACTGTTCCTTATGATGGGTAGATGAAACTAAATTTGCTACACAGCTGCCCTGACAAAGGTCTTCGAAATGATAGTCCCCCCGCCTGATGAAGCTGTCCTCTCAGAGTAGTACCTGTCAGGCATATTTATTGATTACCTAAATGATAATGAATGCAACATATGAGTCTTAAAATGCATTATAAAAGAAACATAAAGCCTAAGGAGTTGTCGCGGGTTACTAAAACTGTTTAATAAATTTGGTTTTAAGTCACATGTTTGAGATCCCAACACTACCCCATAGCATTTATAAAATGAGTGAATAAGGCGTTAATTTCGCTTCAGAGGACACATCATTTAAATTTGCTAAGCTATGAAGTGTGACTTTAAAACAAATTTTGCGTGGGTAAAATTTCCTTCAAACAAGTATTTTTGGGGCGGTCTTCCAGAGAATGCCTTTGCAAAAATGTTGGCGCCCAAAAGCCTACAGTTGGCATGTTTTTTTATGCACCCACACAATTTCTGAGGGTCGGAGAGTATTAAGATTGACAACTTCATCCAATCCTAGTTTAGAATAGTATTTACATGAATAATACAAGTATCAGATAGGATTACATGTTGACCAAGGATAAGAAGTTAGCCCCTATTTAGAGCAATTTATAACAGGCTCTTATGCTTGCATAGGAAACTTAGTCAAGTATATAGAAAACTTGAATTTTGCAGGTGTGGATGGTTGAAAAAGCTTGGGGGAAGGTTAACCTACAAATGCCAACATCGACCATATCAAGCTAGAAGAATATCAAGGGACAAAATATCGAGGGACATAATATCGAAAGGCAAGTGAATATGTAGGGAAGTGTATATTTACTATTGCCAACTCCACATCTATGAACCTTGAAGATATATGTACCACTAGAAATAAAGTCTAGAGAGTTACTCTCCTGTCAATATTTTTTCTCTCTCTATTTTATCCTCAATATTTTTTCCCACTGATATTGTGGCTTTGCTGTTCAGGGTACATAACCCTACATGAAGATTTATTGCTTTTCTGAACAAGAAGTTACAGTTGTGTGGCACTAAATATTGACCTGTTTACAAGAAAAGCATATACGTTTTTTTGTCTCTAGAAAATTTGGGACTGCACAATCTTAATTAGAGCTATTGATTTTGAAGAACGTTTCAAACATTCAGCTGAAATTTGAAATGGTTGAGCATAGTAGCGTTTCTAAGGGTGTTTGCTATTGGGAATTTGTCTCCAAGACTCTTCATACGGTCACATCCCAAGGTTTAAATGTTCCGGGTTCAGCAGGAGGAAACTGAAGGAAATAAAATACAAGAAATGCATGAGAAGTCATTCAAGATGAAAGTGACAAAGACTAGAAAAAAGCAGATGTGTTTTGGGGATTAAGTAAAACAGGCTAAGACGATGAATCAATAGGACATCTCTAATGTACGGATTTGTGCATGGAAAAATCGGAACGTGCATGCAAAAGCCCATGCAAAACGGAGAAATGATTGACAATGTCAGAATCTGCTCTTCTAAACTTTCATCTGAATGTCCCTTGTTTCAGCGGTGAGGTAAATGTGGAAAATGCACCGCTACTCCCTAGTGGAGTGGAGGCTGTTAAGTCAATGCTGAGGATTATGTGTCATGTAAATAGTTGGTACTTTTGGAAATCAGATAACAAGGGGTAGGTTGCTCTAGTCTTGTGCAGCAAAACTGGCAATGTGTGCATAGAACATTATGGGGCATATTATCAAGGGTGGCGATAGGAAATTATCGCCGCTTTAAATTCTATCGCCCTATTAGCAAGCTGTCGCTAACAGCAGTCGCTAACAGCAGTTAGCGACAGCTTGTGGGCGATAGCGAGCGGTTTGGGGCCTGCTTTGCATGTCAGCGATATTTATCGCTAATGACATGCAAAGTGGGTGTTCCCAACCTTTTAGCGACTGAAAGCAGTCGCTAACCTCGCTATCGTCTATTACCAACACAGGCGTAGCGTTGTAAATATTTGCGCTAAGCGCGAATATCTCCTAAAACTAACGCGTGCTCAGACCAGTTCTTAGCCATTATATCCAATGGGAGGTGGATATAATGGCTAAGACCCTGTTAGCGATAATGCGTGAATATCGCTGTATTCTCAGCGATATTCACAGATTTTGCCGCTATCGCCAGGAATTTTATCGCTTTTGAGATAAACGTTGCTAATAGCACGTTATCTCAGCGATAAAATCCGGTGATGCACGGCGATAAAAAAATTGTTGCTAAGCCTACATAGCGATAAATATAGCTATTTGTTGATAATATGCCCCTATATTCCGTAATATGTTTTATCTGTGCCCTAAATAAGAATTAAATTTGCATCAAAAATCATTCCATCAAACGGTAAATCCGAAGTAGAAATTAAATAAACAAATACATGATACAAAAATTCAGGTCTGTATTATTAAGTTTTTGCTTAAGCATGAAAATCTTACTGCAAAAGGTTGTGCACTCATTTCCTCATTCTCCCTGCACAGGGTCAGACAGGTCAAGATATCTAGGAAAGTTAGTAGGTCAGCAGCAAAACATGCCACCATACTCATTACTGGGGACCGCCACTTGATTTTCTCATCAGACATTTCCTGAGAGCAATACAGGAAGAAACACACAAACGGGAAGTAACTTAATAAAAAGATGACCGTCATAAAGAGAGAAACTTATGGGCATATCATTAATAGACGGCGATAAATATCACAAAGCGCGCTTATCGCTTTTTAATTTATCACCGTCTATCGCTGTCATTTATCGCCCGGTTAGGGTGTTATTAACAACGCGTATCCCCGTGGTGATAAAAATTCCAGCGGGGATATCGCTGTTTTCCATCGACCAACGCTGATTTTCCATCGATGTTCCATGGAAAACTGCAATATCCTTGATGATAGGGCCTGTGGTCTTAGCCACACAATCCATCCCCCATGTTAGGTATGCCATAGTCTGAAATTTAACAGACGTTAAATTCCAGCGTTAAGGCCTAGTAGGCACGAAAAAAATCAGCACTAAACCGGACGGGGCTACGTTGTAAATACAGCCAAGCACTGCTAGCGATATTTTATAATGTAGTTGTAAGGGGCACGACTACCTTGCATCTCATTAGCGTTGCGAGGCGATAGGAAACTGGGCGCTAAGGCAAGGAAATACGCCCTAGCGTCTCCTTGTTAATAAAGCGTGCTGTGGGGTTTCTCTCTGTGCTAATACACTTCTCATCTTGTTATCCTGTGTACAAGGCTCAGTTCAGTTATCTCAAGTTTGTTGACGATTAGTATGAAGAAGCGCCAGGCATTATGAGCTTACAGAGAGAAACGCCCCAACCATGAACCCATAGAAGCAGGGATTTATACAGCAGTGCCGTGATGACTTCATGCCAAGTTCCAGAGTGGATTGAACAATGGTTAATGAAAGGAGTGATAGCTGCAGTTTATCGGTTGGGAAAGGCAGCTCCAACACAAAGGAAGTCAACAAAACAGGTCAGACCGTGAAATGGCAGTGCGTACAGCAGCAGTGTAACTGTGGGAGGATTGACTATGGCTAACACTCGGAGCACTGACGCACAGTTTCATTTGCTGTAAAGGGGAAATCTGCCCATGGCTGACTACCACATTTAAAGAGAGTGATAAGTAAGGAGGAAAAACAGTTTGGCAGATTCCCGAGCATGTGGTTTATCAGCGCACAGAAGATGCTCCATTTTAACAGCGCGTGATAAACAATTATGCTTCTTCGGGACAGCATGTCACCCTGTCAGTGCGTGACAGCCACAGCAAGCACTTATCGGAGGACTGGTACAGTGCACCGTCATGAAGAGAATATTGTAGAGACGGTCTGACGGTCTAGTTGATGCACGGCACGTCGGCGGACGTGACGTGCAGGCGGCCAGGATTGGCTGCGGATGTAGGGGGCGTGGCAGAGCGCGGAGAGCGCGAAACGATAGCGGGAGTTAGCGGCGCCGGAGCAGAGGCTCGGCGCTCTTTGGGTGCGAGATAACTAATAATGCAATAAAGAAGTAACTACCCCAGCCAGGCTCCTGAGTCATCCTTAGTGTGTCCCTGCATCTTCACAGTGGCGACGAGGGTGGGATTGAAGACCCCCCAGCAAGGCAGGACCACTGACTCAGCCCAAGGCGACAAGCAAGCACCAGAAGCTTTGGGACCACCCCACAAGGTACAGAGGAGCAGGATCACCTGGTGCAGGATAACAGGTACCCCAAAGAGCGCGGCAGAGCCCGGCACACCGGAGGGTGTGGCGCAGAGGAAGGAAAAAAGGGAGGACAAGCCCCGGGAACCAAGAAATAAGGCAGGAGAAGGGCACCGACCACGCAGCGAACAGCAGACCCCGTGAACACGCGCTGGAGGGTTCACAAGGAGCTGAGGGGGCCGACACGGACAGTCCCCGAACCCCAGCAAGTGGAGAAGAACAAGACGACACACCAGGGAGTCCCCGCAGCCAAGTAAGAACACTACCCGCAGTAAAGAGCGAGAAGATGAGCGCGCAAGCAGGTTACGCGATAGCTCCGGTACAGTTCTTACCTCGCCCAGGAGAACCCCTCATGAAGTGGGAGGACTGGAGAGAATACATCGATAATTTCATAGGTGTACTAGAAAATGAGAACGATGAAGAGTTCAAACCCCAGAGGAAGAAACGCATCTTGCTACTGAACTTAGGCCCAGAAGGTCTCCGGATTTACAAGAGCTTGGTCCCGAAACAGAGAACATCCACAGACGACGATGTATACGCACATGCACTCGAAGACCTCAATGAACACTTCAGACCGGCGGTGTGCGTGTCGGTGGATAGGTTTAATTTCCAACAGAGGAAGCAGAGGCAAAGAGAAACAGTGGAGGAGTACGTGGCGGCGCTGAAACGGCTGGCAGCCACGTGCAGGTACGCCAACTGGGAAGAGGAATTCATCAAGGACCAGGTGGTGATGCATACCACGTGCACAAATGTGCAGGACAAGCTATGGGCTAGTGGAGACACCACACTGAAGGAGGTGTTGGTCATCGTAAAAAGAGCGGAATTAGCACGTCGATGTGCTGAAGTGACGAAAAAGGATATGGCGTCCAGCACAATGGTGAACAAAGTAGATGACGAGGGGCCTCGCAGAGAGTATCAAAACAGGAAACCAACGGAAAGAGGGCCCAACAAGTGACAAAGCAGCACGAGCACGTCAAGTAAACAAGCAGGTAGCAACAGGAAGTCATGCTACAGGTGTGGGAGCTGGTCGCACGAGGCACACGATCGGAAGTGCCCCGCATTCCGCGCCAAGTGCACATTCTGCGGAATAATCGGCCACTACGAGAAGGTTTGCAGGAAGAAGGCCTCCAAGAGCATGGTGAGATGTGTGGGTCAAAGCAACGACGATCCGGACGACGATTCAGAGCCAGAAGAAGTCACTGTGATTTACATTGAGGACCAGGTACTAAGCACGGAGGGCAAAGTCCTAGACAGAGAAGGTAGACGCACGATGAAACCAGTTTTGGAGATGGCTATAGGCGGTGTCAAGATCAACGTGGTGGCAGATACTGGATCACCCTTCACCATCATCCAGAGAGCAGTATGGGAGGAGAAATTTGCACCACGTCTCGGCCCAGAGCTAGAAAAGCTAGACATCCGCCCAGTCACGTACAACGGAGACCGCATTCCTATGGCGGGATTCAGACCTTTGACCTTCGAATTTCGAGGCCGGTCGGCACACTGTAAACTATACGTATCGGAGAGAGGGCCGTCGGTCTTGGGTTGGCTGGATCAAGGTGACCTAGGCATCAAGCTGGACCCGGGTGGCAAGGAGCAAATACTTCTGACGGACCAGGTGGCAGGGCCGAGTCTGGACAAATGGAGGAGCGAATATCCCAAAGTATTCGGAGGCACAGTAGGGAAGCTGGAAAAATTCGCCCACAAGATCATCCTGAAGGAGGACGCTGTCCCGGTGGCCCACAAGGCAAGGAATGTCCCGTTGGCAGTAAGAGACGCTGTAAGAGCAGAACTCCAAGACTTGGAAAAAAAAGGGATCATAGAACCCATCACGTGCGCCGAGTGGCTGGCGCCCCTGGTAGTGGTTAAGAAACCCAACGGAAGGGTCCGATTGTGCGTTGACCTGAGAGAACTGAATAAAAACATTGTGGTGGAAAGATTCCCCTTGCCCAGGATAGAGGAGATGCTGGCCAGCACCAGGGGGATTAAGTGGTACTCAACCATAGACTTGACCTCTGCATACCATCAAATAGCTCTGCATCCGGACAGCCGCAAACTAACATCCTTCATCACCCCGTTTGGGTGCTATCAATTCCGCAGGATGCCATTCGGCTTAGCTTCAGCAGCGGCGGTGTTCCAGAGGATGATGCACCAATTATTCAAGGACATTAAGGAAGTCCAATACTTCCAAGATGACATCTTGGTGATGGGGAGAGACATACCAGACCACGACAGGAAGTTGGCAGAAGTTTTGAAGATCCTAGAAGGGAAAGGACTCACGGCCGAATGGTCCAAATGCAGAATAGGGATGAACTCGGTAACCTACCTGGGGCATGAGATAGGAGCGCAAGGTGTAACTCCCAAAGCAGATAATGTCAGAGCGATCTGTGAGGCACCATCCCCCACCACCAAGGAAGAGGTCAGGTCATTCCTGGGGATGGCAGAGTATTACGGAAAATTTGTGCAGCACTTTGCCTCAAAGACTCATTACATGAGACAGCTAACAAAAGAGAACACGGAATTCAAGTGGTCAGAAGACACACAACGGGAATTCGAGATCATCAAAAAGGAAGTGGCTGAGGCTATACCCCTTCAAGGGTTCGACCCTCAAGGCAAAACCGTCCTCACCACAGATGCCAGCGACAAGGGACTGGGTGCAGTCCTCATGCAAGACCGAGGGCAAGACAGTTGGAAACTATCTGCTTCGCCTCGCGCACACTGAGTGAGACAGAAAGGAAATACAGTGTGATAGAAAAGGAGATGCTGGCGGTGGTGTGGGCCACCACGCGCTTCCGACAATTCCTGTGGGGCACCAGATTTCAATTGTGGACCGACCACAAACCGCTACTGAGAGTGCTGACATCGAGTGGCCATGCAGAGGCAATGCCCCGGATATCGAAGATGTCGCTAAAACTCCTAGAGTTTAGGTATGATGTGGAACACATACCAGGCAGCAAAAACAAGGTCGCAGACTACCTGAGCCGAGCGGCGGCCATGGAACCGAGCGAAGAAGACAAGTCCGGCACAGAAGAATGGGTGGCACTAATGGAGGATCATGAAAAGGTCATCAGCCTTCAAGAGTGGACACAAGCGTATGCAGAGGATCAGACGTTAGAAGAGGTGAAAACTTACATCACTCAAGGATGGCCAGATAAGAGACGGGTCCGGAGAGAACTTAACCCCTACTTTGAAGTGAGGGAGGAACTCTCCCTGGACAATCAGGGAACATTTGTATATAGAGGAGAGAAAGTCGTCCCTCCAACGAACATCATACCCAAACTGTTGGATATGTTGCACGAAGGGCACCTGGGCATTGGGAAGCTCAAACTGAGGTCCAAGCAGAACTATTGGTGGCCGGGAATGGACATAAGAGCGGAACGACATGTAAGAGAATGCGTGAGGTGCCAAGGCGCAGACAAGACACTCAAACCCCTGCGTCCAGCATTGGGTGCATTCGAAACGCCAAGGAACCCCTGGGAAGAGTTGTCCGTCGACATCTTAGGCCCCATCCTAGACACCCAAGGGGTCCAGAAGTACGTGTGTGTCCTTGTTGACAGATTCTCGAAATGGCCAGAGGTCAAGATAGAGGAAGCCATGGACACGGAAACAATAGTGAAATTCCTGGCAGACACTTTTGTGAGGGAGGGCATACCCAAGTCTATCCTCAGTGATAATGGGCCCCAGTTCCGATCGGAAAAGTGGGACAACTTCATGGAGAGGAACGGCATCCAGGCGAAGCATACATCAATATACCACCCAGCAGGAAACGGCCAAGTAGAACGCTTCAATAGGGTGGTGATGGGGTCGATCCAAGCAGCCATCTCGGACAACAAAGACTGGGAGAAGGACATATGGCACATGTTATGGGCATACAGGATCACTCCCACAAGTACGGGATATAGCCCCTTCCAGCTGCTGCGCGGCCGGGAACCATTCACTCAGGACAACCGGGTATGGAAGGAAAAGACGGTAGTAAGTGAATGGTCCCCTGCAGTGGTGCGGGCTAACATTGAGAAAGCCAAGGCAGTATACACAAGACATTATAATGCCCGGAGGAACGTGCGAGACACAGAGCTTAAGGAAGGAGAATGGGTGAGAGTAAAGCTGCCCACTCTGCAAAGAAAAGGAGAGAGCAAATACAGCAAGCCCTTGCAGGTGAAGGAAATTAAGGGCAGAGCGGCCAGACTGAGTGACGGCAACATATGGTCACAAGACCGCATGGCCAGATGTAATAAGATCCTTGTTTGGGACTGTGAAAGGGCAGGCGGAGAATCAGAAGAATGTGAGAGTGAGAAACAGGAACATCAGGAGAACGAGATCACATTGAGAGAATGAGAGCAACGACAGGGAGAAGCAAAGAACAGCGAGCAGGAGATAAGAGCCGAGGAGAATGGTGATGACCGGAACAGGCAAGGCGAAGAAGAGAACAACACCACCCCAGTAAGGCAGACACGGAGTGGCAGAGCGGTGGTGAGGCCCACGAGGTTCAGAGACTATGATTTGAGCGACGGACTGTAAGTTGCAATGTTTGTGTGGAAAAAAGGGAGATATGTAGAGACGGTCTGACGGTCTAGTTGATGCACGGCACGTCGGCGGACGTGACGTGCAGGCGGCCAGGATTGGCTGCGGATGTAGGGGGCGTGGCAGAGCGCGGAGAGCGCGAAACGATAGCGGGAGTTAGCGGCGCCGGAGCAGAGGCTCGGCGCTCTTTGGGTGCGAGATAACTAATAATGCAATAAAGAAGTAACTACCCCAGCCAGGCTCCTGAGTCATCCTTAGCGTTGCGAGGCGATAGGAAACTGGGCGCTAAGGCAAGGAAATACGCCCTAGTGTCTCCTTGTTAATAAAGCGTGCTGTGGGGTTTCTCTCTGTGCTAATACACTTCTCATCTTGTTATCCTGTGTACAAGGCTCAGTTCAGTTATCTCAAGTTTGTTGACGATTAGTATGAAGAAGCGCCAGGCATTATGAGCTTACAGAGAGAAACGCCCCAACCATGAACCCATAGAAGCAGGGATTTATACAGCAGTGCCGTGATGACTTCATGCCAAGTTCCAGAGTGGATTGAACAATGGTTAATGAAAGGAGTGATAGCTGCAGTTTATCGGTTGGGAAAGGCAGCTCCAACACAAAGGAAGTCAACAAAACAGGTCAGACCGTGAAATGGCAGTGCGTACAGCAGCAGTGTAACTGTGGGAGGATTGACTATGGCTAACACTCGGAGCACTGACGCACAGTTTCATTTGCTGTAAAGGGGAAATCTGCCCATGGCTGACTACCACATTTAAAGAGAGTGATAAGTAAGGAGGAAAAACAGTTTGGCAGATTCCCGAGCATGTGGTTTATCAGCGCACAGAAGATGCTCCATTTTAACAGCGCGTGATAAACAATTATGCTTCTTCGGGACAGCATGTCACCCTGTCAGTGCGTGACAGCCACAGCAAGCACTTATCGGAGGACTGGTACAGTGCACCGTCATGAAGAGAATATGAAAAGAATACTTGCATTGCTGATTTTCTGCTCACAACTGAATCTGGAACAACATTGTTTGTTGGGAAAGAAGGGGCATTGATAGACCAGAGCTTTTCATTGGTGTCCAGCATACTCTTCTTGCAACCTGATTGGTCGTTTCGTTAAAAATTGTTAATTGGTCGGACCACACTTTCCAAGCTAATCTGTTAATTTCTTATTTAAAGGCATATTTCAAGTCAGGCCAGGTCTTCACGTCACTTTGATATGGTACCAACACACCAGCATGAGCTATGTTTTTTTAATCAGCTAAAATGCTGCTTGCTGTAGCTTTTAGTAATTCTCTCAGGGGCTCTGTCTTCTGTGCAAGATTTCTGTAGAAATTCGCAGTAATACTTCAATAGACCCATGAATGACCTGAGAGTGTGTCTATCATGTAGAGCCTGATCATTGACAATAGCACTCACCAGGTTGACTTTTGGCTTCAGACCATCCCTCGTTATTAAATAGCCCAAGTACTCCTCCTCATGCACCAGAAACACACATTTCACTTAATGCAAAATCAACACAACACACCCAATCAGAGTTAACACCACTTCCAAAATTCTGTTGTGTTCCGGGACATCCTCCCCAAACACCAAAATATCATCCTGGAAAACAAAAACCTTATTAATCTCAGTAAGAATTTTAGTCATCAGCCGTTGAAAAACACTTGCAGTTGAGCATACTGATAGAGCAAGATTTCGCATCGCGACTTGCTCGATTCATGAACCTCGAAACCGTTGTAACCTCGTAACGAATTGTATGTTTTACTAATATCTTTTATTTACGATATATATGTATGATAGAGAAGCTTGCCTAAGTGTTTTACTAATACGATTAATCCATGTTTCTAAAATGGCCGCTGCTTGACTTTCCTCTTCTGCGCATGCGTCAGTCACACTCACGTGACTTCGTGTAGAGATAGTTTTGGAGGGAAAGGGTGCGCATGCGTAATAAGCAATAAGATGGCTATAACGTGGTGAAGCTTTGTGCTGCTGCTCTTGTGAAATTGTTTGTTGCACTTACCAATAATGCATAGTATATTTTTATAATGATGAAACCTGAAATGTGAAATCATGACATGTAATACATTCATTTATTTTTATGTACTAATTTGTTTTCGCTTACTTTTCATGTATCACGGGAAATGGGGGTCCGAATGGGACGTGAGCCATTTTGAAGGTCCTTTCTGCGCATGCTCAAAATGCGAGGCCAAAGACAACCTTGGACCGTGGAACTCAGCCAGCTGGCAGCCACAGTCAAGATGCTCCTGGGAGAATTACCTCTGACCCAGGAGGATGGAGCAAATGTCCCTATATTGTAACAAATGTATAAGTTTTCATTGTATTCCGTGCGACTTCTCGTGGGAACCCAAATCTTGCTAGGCGGCACCTTAGGATGCAAATTAGGCCTTAGAATAGTCTGTTCTGATTGGTGTGTTAACCAAAGCCTACCTTAGGACCAATCCAAATTGGGGATTCTGACACTTTGCAACATTTGGGGGGTGGTACTCTGTCCCAAAACAGTATAACTAGCCTAGGTTTAGCTAGAGAAATTGTCCGACTTGTCTGAATAGCTGACCTGTCACTGACCCAACGCACTCAATAGGTGACTTGATACAGAGGTGCTGCGGAGCTCTCTGTCCGAAATCTGACCATAGACTCTGAAGGTTTTACTGAACCTTAAAGTGCTGGCGGAGCACTTTTTCTGGGAATTCGCTGACCCAATCGGGGTCCTGATCGATAGCTGCAGAGAGGGTGGAGCGCAGGCGTTGCTTCCGAACTGCGGGTGCTGGTCGTGTCCTGGTGGTCCTGTCCTGATCCGAATCTGGGTTTCCTGTCCTGTCCTGGGGTGTCCATTCTGCACCTGCTGTCCCACTGAGGGTTATCCTTCCTTGAGGGTTTTCCTGTCCTTACTTGACCCGTGGCCAGGGTTGGTTTTCACACCAGTCTAGGTAAATATTGCTCTGAAACTCTTAAACTGCACCTTTCTATTTTTCTGTCTTTGCTTCAATAAAGACATACCTTTGCACGTGATGATTTTCCATGCTTTCTCCTGCAACCATTGCATTTCATAAAGTCATTTGCATTTGATTTCATAGCGTGTTCCTATGTTACCCTACCTTTTAGAAATCATTTTCTGTATTGCAGTTTGCAACTTCCTGATATGGTCTTGGTTTTTCTCTCGAAAACTGACTAAGTAACTCAGATTTATAGCGTGTTCATCTTGCCCCTTATCTTAGTTTTCCTCTCACTTAGCGGGTTCCCTGTCGCACTAGTATTCTATTGATAAAACTGTATGACTGCCCTTTATTTGAATTTAAGATAAACTTTTCAAAACTTCCAGTTGTCCGTGGTCATTTCATAAAATAAAGCATAAAAGTTGGGTTTGTATTTTGCTGCCTTTCCTTTTACAGCTAGCTCCCTGACCCATCGTGGTCATAGGTACCCATTACGGTGGATGGTAAGTTGGGTACACTGAAAATAAATCGAAAAGGAACTCACAATTATTGGTAGTAGATTGTATGGTCATCTGATCAATGTATATGATAAAGTAAAGTATATGGGCCCGAAGCCAGAAGTGGCGAAATTATTGGTCGGGCGACCCGCGATCTCTAGCAGTAATTTTCTGGTAGCAGAGTTATGGTTAGGGACTAGTTAAAGGATAGGTAGGACTAGTTAGTCTAGTTAAGTCGGATGCTGCTAACAAGAGTAGGCAATTCGGGTGATCTGATCACTCACTTGAAGTGTTTGCTTTAAAAAAGTTATGAAATGTTTTAAATTGTTTTTTTCCTATTATTGTACTGATATATGTATTAACACAGTTGTAAGTTAAGCGTTATTTGTTGTGTCGGAAGTCCCAGGGGAATTGAATAGCGAGTGGTGAATAGAATCCATTCGCGTTGAGGTCACCTGCTCTAAGGAAGGTTGGTGCAGGTTAGGCAGAACTGGAAGCACTAACTAGGGTTTTTCTGAATGTATGATTGAAAAAATGTTAGTAACGAGGTTCATTGGCAAAATTCCTACTGTGGCATAACCTAGTGAGGGTCGCACCGGAAGAGTAGCAGGTTCATCGGAGCTCGAGTGAAAGCAAAGGGGTTCGCTAGGGAAACCTTAGTCTCAGATATATCCCGGAGAAGTGGATGAGTCTAGGGGAGTAACAGGTTCTCCAATGCTAGTGTGAAGGGTAGGCAGAAGAGATCTACCCGTAGTGAGTGAAAAGTAAATGGAAGTAGTTTACTTGCAGCGAAACAAATTCTTTCCTGTCTAGACACTTGAGCACGGTGGCGAATGTGTATTCGTTGTAAAATAACCAAGCACTAAGCACTTTAAAAGGAAAGAAAGTTTCCGTTACCTTGTGAAGGAGGGAGTCAGTCGCGAAGCGGCTCTGACGTCACTCCGTGCCGCGCTGGGATTGGTAGACACAGCGGGCTGCTAGCGTAGCTGGAATTGTAAAGGAGGGGCGAGCGCCGGAGCATGGGAACTGTCTCACGAAAGGGCCGCGCACCCATTGGTCGAGATTATTTGAACTCGTGCATTTCATTGGTCGCACGAAAATAAAAGACGCACTCGGATTGGAAGTGATTTTGTAAACAAAATCACTCGTAAAATCGTATGTGGCATTCGTATAGACCGCATACCAGACCTGATCCACGTTATATGGGATTTGAGAACGATCAGTGGAAAGGAGTTAAAAACAACATTATGTACGGAACTAAGAGAAAAGTATCTCTTGTAAATAAGGTGAAGAATTATTTCAAAAAGGACAAGCCGATTAAAACTAGAGAAGGTGTTGTCATACCGCAACCCAACACTCCCGCATCTTTCATGATGTTCGATAAAGGGTACAACACATGTGTATGGTTGGAGAATTGGGTGAAATACACGAAAGATGACGGAGTATTGGCTTTTCCGTTAGATGGAACATTTAACAGCAGAATTCTATTTAATTTGAGAACCCGAATGAATGATTTACATCCCAGACCTAGATTAACGCAGTATGAAGCGCTAGAGGAATGGGAAATCGAGGCTTTCGAAAGGGATAAGCCACGGATGGACAAAGGGTTAACTAAATTTTATCCAAAGTTGAAGCAGGAAGCACGAGCAAAAAAGATGAAACAGTGGAGGCAGAATATGATAGTGGAGGGATTGTTTCCCATGATGCCAGCAGATGACCCTTCTGGGGGACAGAAACGGTTGGAAAAATCTAAACATTGTGTACCCATCGGAGAGTCGGATGATGAATTATTAGATGACCTATGTACAAGAAGTCCGCCTCCTTATAATGAAGGACATCGACTTTCCAGTACAGGAGATATTTCCCGAAGACTTCCTCCTCAGGAAGAAGTTAGGTCCGCAAGTGTAGGAGGGGGTTACCCCATTCCTCCCTATACCGAGAGTCTAGGACCAGTAGATACCAGAAACATTTACCCCAGAATGTCAGCTAGTGGGGAGACAGGATATTCCCGTGAAGGAGATTTTTGTTCTCGACCTTCCTACGGAGGCGAGATGAGACCCTCAAGTTCAGGAATGCCGTTATTACAGTCACCGTATGAGGAAGAAAGAAGATCCCTAGGTACAGGAAGTTTATTCCCAAGACCAAATTATGGTGAAGGACCTAGTGAGACTCATCCCACTGCCCCAAGTTATGCTCCCACACTAACCCCGCAGGTGTTACATGACAAATCCGTAGAGAGATTACTGGAAGAAAAGGAGCGGGAGGTTCTAGCAAAACAGAGAGCTGAGATCATTCAGAAAGTGACCCAGTTAAATACCAGTCCTGAAGCATTGACAATCCCAGTAACAATCGGACCCGTAGTTTCATTGTACGGGGATCGGCATGAAAGTCCAAAACCTCCAGTTATTACTCCCGTAATAGCACAACCCAGACCAGAACCCTTAATTGTAGATGAACAGACGAGTGAGTGTGAATCTGAAGTCTCACTGCTGGATCTGCCCATTAGAAATACAGGGAAAAGAATGCAGAAAAGACATAATCCTTTCAATGCGAGGGAGATTCAAATGGAATCGACTTCAGGTACTAGAAGTGTCACTTTGGTCACACCTGAGGAAATCGAAAGATGGAGTCAAGAATTAGAGAAACAAACTTCGCAAACAAAACCTTTAGACCTCTACAAACTGAGAGTAGAAATAGAAGAATTAATGGCAGGAAACGTAGGATTAGACAGATTAAATACCTACTCTGAAGAAGAACTGTTGTTTATGTGCAAAAGTCTTACCCGCAATGTCCGAGTACTTCATGAAAAATTGACCGATACTGCTGCTAGTATGGGAATAGACATTTCAAAATCGAAACCCTTGCAGAAACCCTACCGAGCAGAATTTTCAGACAAAGATTTGGAAAACCTGAATGTGTCAGGGAAAAAGGCACAGGTCAAGGAACTATTGACAGTGTTGCAGAAATGGGGAGACGTGGAAAAATGGAAAGCCAGATGGGCTAGGAAGAAAGATGAGTCCAGGTCTAGGCAGGTAACTCCCGAATTCGCTCTAAGAGAAGCTGAGAAACCAGAACAGTTATGCCCTATGCGTGAAGTGCCAGGGGGAAAATATGTACATGTCCCATGGTCCCGTCAGGATATTGTGTCCTTCACAAATTACTTCCCAAAATTACGAGAAAAACTGGTCGACTGGTACCGGCAGGTAGAGAGATTTGTAAAAGTGCAGAAATGCCTATGGAAAGACCTGGATGGGTTCTTCGACATAGTGGTCCCTGTAGATCTGTGGACTGAGTGTAAAATAGCCATTGCCTGGCCTAGTGAGGAATACCCGAGAGATGACAAAACAGGGGAACCATCAAAGGAAGTGATGAGGAAGTATGAACAAGTAATTCAACATTTGAAAATAAAAGTACCTGCAAAGGAAACTGATTGGACCAAGATAGATAGAACCACGCAGGAAAGGGACGAGACAGTGCACTCGTTTTATGAAAGGCTGTTGCAGGTATTTAAAACATACAGTGGTATAGATAACATCGAGATGAAGGACATGACCCATTTCATTTACAGGTTTGTAAACGGTTTAAGACCCGAAATTTGTCAGTGGATAAAGGATAATAAAATCTGTTGGCATACCAAAAAGATAGATGAGGTCCTACGGTACGCAAAGTACTGTGAGGACGAAATGGCCAAAAAGAAAAAGGCCCTGAAGGAGAAAGTGATGTGGGCTCAAGTAAAGCTCGCAGAACAACAGGAAAAGCAGCTGAGTAAATTAAATAAAGTTGCTCAGAACCAAGGTCCTGGGGGAGGGAATGGAGGAAAGCCCCGACCTAAAATGAGTAGAGAGGAAGCCAAAAAGAAATTTCCTTGCCATCAGTGCGGAGAAATTGGACATTGGCGAGACGAGTGTCCATATTTACAAGTTGATAATGCCCAAACACCTGATTTAATTCCACAGACGCAGAATGAAAAGCAAAGAAAGACCCAGCAACAGGTAAAAACGATTCAAGTGCCTCGAGCACCAAAGCCTATATTTAAAGGGAAGTCACGACAGGGTGATGATGTAGAAGTCTGGGGAGGCAATGAGGATAGAAATACAGCAACTTCGCAGTATTTGTTGAACGACACCTTTTTCTGTGATGACCAATACTGACGGGGCCTGAGAGGGGAGGACGAGGAGTGCGTACTTGGTTCCTCTTTGCCGGTAGACCAGTCAGGGCCATACATTGAAGGAAAGGTTGATGGAAATGATGTCACCTTTCTATTGGACACTGGTGCTACCCGTTCTACTCTGAGAACAGTGGACGTTCCAAACCTACCCCTCTCGGGAGAAGCAATCCAAGTAGTAGGAGTATCTAATCAATTGATTAGTACACCTGTTACCGAACCCATGGAGATCTCAATTGGAAACTTTAAACAAATGCACAGATTTGTTGTCTGTGATACCAGTCCGGTAAATTTACTGGGACGTGATTTGCTGTGCAAAATGAATTGTACCATCTTTTGCACACCAAAGGGCGTCGAAATTCAAACACCAGATGAAGACGGTATCTACAAGCTAATGTTAATTAGACCTGACTCAGAAATAAAACGAATGACTATACAGGACTTACCTGAAGAACTCCAGCAGACAGTGAAGTCAGAAGTGTGGGACTTTACTGGAAAGGATGTAGGGTTAATGAAAAACGTAGATCCCATACAGATAACAATGAAAGAAAATGCAGTTTACCCTAACACTAAGCCTTACAAAATGAGTGCCGAAGTGAGAGCAGGTGTTGCCATTGAAGTACAAAAATTGCTAGAAGCAAACATCATACAGGAAGTAATGAGTAGCCCGTGTAATTCACCCATTATGGGCATTAAGAAGCCTAGTGGCAAGTACAGAGTAGTGCAGGACCTGAGAAAGGTAAACAAAATTGTGGTTCCTTGCTGTCCCATTGTCCCAAACCCAGCAGTCATCCTGTATCAGATTCCCTGGGATGCTGAATGGTTCACTGTGATAGACCTATGTCATGCTTTCTTTTCGATCCCATTGCATCCAGATAGCAAATTTCTTTTCTCATTTGCTTTCAACAGTAACGTGTATGTTTGGAACAGGGTCCCCCAGGGGTACACAGAAAGCCCCTCTATCTTTAATCAGATCTTGAAAAAATGCCTTGAAACTTTAGTCTTACCTGGAAAATCTGTTTTGGTACAGTACATTGACGACCTATTGGTGGCATCTAAAAGCCATAGGGATTGCGTGGTTGACACCATTGCCCTACTGAATCACCTGAGTGAAAAGGGACATAAAGTGGCCCCTGAAAAATTACAGTTCTGTTCGAAATCAGTGAAATATCTGGGACACCAGATAGAAAAAGGTATCAGAAAAGTCACCTCAGAGAGAGTCAGAATAATTCAAAATATGCAGTTACCCCGTACTCAGAAAGAGATCAGAATGTTCCTCGGAGTTGTAGGTTATTGCAGGCAATGGATTGTGGGATTTGCAGTTCTTGCAAAGCCTTTGATACAAATGACAAAGAAAGGAGCAAAGGACCCAGTTGAATGGAATGACGAGAGCCTAACAGCTTTCACACAGTTGCGAAATTGCCTGTGTACAGCCCCTGCTTTAGGAATGCCTGACTACTCCAAGGAGTTTGGCTTATTCTGTGACACTCGTGACAATTGTGCATTGTCAGTCCTGACTCAGGAGCATGGGTTGACCAGAAGGCCTGTGGCATATTTTTCTGCCACTTTGGATCCAGTGGCTGCTGGATTACCTGGATGTCTAAAAGCTGTAGCTGCAACATGCACCAGTTTAGAACAAAGTGAGTCTATCATTATGGGACATCCTGTAACTGTATATGTTCCACATGCAGTTGTGATACTATTGACTCGTACAAAAACTCAGTATCTCACCCCTAGTCGGCTGACTAAATATGAGAGGATTCTCATGGGGGCTGCAAATATAGTTATTACCCGATGTAACATTTTAAACCCTGCCACTCTACTCCCTGACTCAATGGTAATGGAAGATAAGGGAGATAATGAGCATGACTGCATTAACCTGACAGAGTTCAGTACCAAACCTCGCCCAGACATTAAAGAAACTCCTTTGCCTGTGCATGATGTGGAATGGTTCGTGGATGGTTCCTGCCTAAGACATGAACTAGGAGGCCTAAGTGCTGCCTACGCTGTGGTCACGTTAAGCAAAATTGAAGAAGCATCTTATCTATTTGGAGTAAAGTCTGCACAAGTAGCCGAATTGATCGCCCTGATAAGAGCTTGCAAATTGGGAAAAGACAAAAAAGTAACAGTGTATACTGATAGTCAGTACTGTTACGGGGTTGTGCATGACTTTGGCCAATTATGGCTACAAAGAGAATTCCTGACTTCCTCAGGTACCCCCATTTGGAATGGAAAAGTTGTCCAAGACCTTTTAGAGGCAATCCAATTACCAAAAGAATTGGCAGTGGTCAAATGTGTTGCTCATAAGAAGGGCCTTGACCCTGTATCATTGGGAAATGATTTCGCTGATCGGGTGGCAAAACAATGTGCTATGGATCGACTGAGAATAAATCCCAATCGGGGTGGGGTTGGAAACAGCTGCCAACTTAGAATGTTTGAAGAAGTGCCTACTTGGGATGAAGTGAGAGAATGGCAGCATGTGACGCCCTGGGAAGAGAAAGAGAAATGGAAAGAACAAGGTTGTAAACCGAGACGTGAGGATGGTGTCATGGTGGGCCCAAATGGTATGCCTGTGTTACCAAGACACCTGCTTGCCCCAATGGCTCGATTGATACATGAGGGATCACACATTGGGAGGGACGCCATGGTTCTGGTATTTCAACAGACTTGGTATAACAAGAAATTCAGGAAGGTAGCAGAGTCCCTTTGCCAGAGGTGCTTGACATGTCAGCAGTTCAACGCTGGCAAGAAAACAGAAGTTGAACTGATGAAAATTGGGAGATCAGGGGGTCCCTTTGTGAGAATACAAATTGATTTCATTACCATGCCACGATGTGAGGGAAAAAGATATGTCCTTGTCATTGTCTGCTTATTTTCAAAATGGATGGAAGCTTACCCTGCCACACAGAATGACGCCATAACAGTAGCTAAGCTCCTACTAAAAGAGTTGATACCTAGATTCGGGGTTCCAGTCTTTATTGACTCAGATAGAGGTACTCATTTTCAGAATGAAATTTTGGCCCAGCTTTGTACAGCATTTGGCATCACACAAAAGCTGCACTGTGCATATCATCCAGAGGCTTCTGGAGTGGTAGAACAAATAAATGGCACTATAAAAAATAGATTGGCAAAAATATGTGATTCTACCGGCTTGAACTGGATAAAAGCCTTGCCTCTTGTTCTGATGGGACTCAGAAGCATTCCAGATCGAAGAACAGGCCTGAGCCCCCATGAAATATTGATGGGAAGAGTGATGAGACAAGCATGGGTACCAGGATACAAACTGTTAAGCATTTCTGATGATTTGGTACTTGAATACTGCAAGCAACTGGGTGACCAAGTGCGTTCTATCTCTCGCCAGATTAGGGCAGACGCCGTCGCCAACCCGACAACTCCAGTTCACAAATTGGTTCCTGGTGACTGGGTTAAGATAAAGAAGCATACTCGTTCAAGTTGCCTTGCGCCAAGGTGGGGGAAAAAGCGCCAAGTAATCCTGGTAACGACGACAGCAGTGAAGTGTGCAGGCGTTCCCAAGTGGATCCATGCCAGCCATACCCAGAAGGTAATACCAGACGAGGAGCCTGGAGCTGAAGGTCGTCCCGCTGAGGGGTCTACAGACGTTGGTCCTGAAGTAGCTGATATCAGACGGCCGAGCACCAGTCCCGTTGAGGGTCCTTTAGGTGTTGGTCCAGAGGCAGCTGATGACGTATGGCCAAGCACCAGTACTGCCGAGGAGCCCACAGACGTTGGTCCGAAAGTAGCTGATGACGAGCTGCAAAGGATTTGGCCAGAGGATTGGATACCCATAATAGATCTTACTGGAGATCCACTGAGAACAAGAGAGCGAATAAGAGAAGATAGAGAGTGGAATAGAGAGGTCGAGCAAGGCACAGGCGAAGACCCTCAGATCATTGAGATTCACATCAAAACTGAGGACGAAGAAGAAGGTCAGACAGGGACAGAACAAGTGATCGATACTCCTCCACAGACTCCTGATATCGAAAAGGGACAGACTAGACATAGTGTAATAGTTCGAGCAGAAGAAAATCAAGGGATCGAAGTGCTCGAGCAGGATCAGACAGAACTAGGAGAAAATGTTCAGGACATAGAAACAGAGACAGTTGAAAGCGAAACACAAAATACACCTGAACCAGGTCAGCTTAGTAACCAGGCAGAAGAAATAGATACAAGACCTGGGACTAGTCAGACAGAAAGGGAGAAGACAGAAATTGAAGTGCCACAATCAAGTGAAAATAAAAGGACATTAGAAGAAAGCCAAATAACAGTGCCAGCTAAAAGACTCAAGAAAAAGAAGCACATTGAGCCAAGGTATATTAAGAGACTAAGATTAAGAATAAAAACAGTCCAAGAGAAACTTGCAGACATAAGAAAAAGTCCCCGAATTGCAGAAATACCTGAAGATAACTCCAAGAGAAGGAGTGAAAGAATAAAAAGACAAAACGAAAAATACAAGGATCCAGAGTGGACCTACTTAATCTTGGAAAACTTTGAGGATCTTGATATTACTGACGAAAGCGACGGAGAACGGATTACTGATTACTCTGCAGAAGAAGAGGAAGAACCTCCGTGAAATTGCTCAGCAATAAAATTACCTGGGAAGAGCTGCAAAGAGGGGTTAAAATTTCCTTCTGAGCCAAAATGTCTGATACAAACGTGAGTGGTAGACCTAGTCGCAGTTGTTGCAAAACATGCTGCAAAGTGTGTATATGTAGTATAGTTATAGTAATATTAATTTGGATAGGATTAACAGTTTTCATTCCCTTTATGGTTAGCAAAAATACTAATATTGACCCTACTCAGATTACCGACACTGAAGAACTGACAACACGAAGTGTAGAAAGACGTGAGAAAGCACTCAGACAGACAAAACGTGACTTAGAAGCATCAGATGAGAAAGGACTACATTACCACGGAGTTAGAAACAAGACACATTTAAATGTTTTCGCAAACCTGTTAGTGCATTACGTAGAAACTATGGAAATAGAAGATTGCTATGTCTGCATGAAGCTACCTACTTCTGTGGCTGAAGGCGTGACATATCATCACCTACCTCTGACCTATGGAATTTCCTGTAGTATTTTAGCAAGCTTATTTTACAAAAGAGGACCGTTACAGTACTATTACTCTAATAATGACGTGACCTTTTCTGAACTTCCCATTCGTGGAAATCTGAATCCTGTACATACCAAAAGTGACGTAATACGATATATGGGAGACTATTTTCTGACTATAGGCAATATAGACATAGCTGAAGCACACAGAGATAACTTGACCTGTACATTGCATGAACAAGAAAAGATATTTTTAAACATGGCAGAGAAAAGAAGGGAGAGTTTCCAAAGAAAGGCTAATGACAAGAAACAGAAAACACCTAAATGGGCTGAAAACATGGAAAGCACCTCAAATGGCGGGGCATGGCCTGCTTTGTTGCTGGATTTCGAGAAGAGAGGGAAACTCTGTCTTCATCGCGAGAAGACTAGTTATTATAATAACATTTTCATTGGTTCCAGTCAATGTGAACACAATTACAAGGTAATTGGAGGTTGGGGATTCAAAAATGGGTCAGAGCCTGTGTTTCCTGGAATTTATTATATATGTGGAGACAAGGCTTATTTCAAATTGCCGGATCACTGGTATGGAAGCTGCTATTTTGGCATTGTTTTCCCGAGAATATACCATGTGAATGAAATTGCTGGAAGCAGTGAAAATACTAATGGCTTAGTGCGTAGTAAAAGAGAAAGCGTAGGTGAAATAATGGGTAGTATTTTTAGTGCACTGATACCTGGAGTGGGAGTGGTTCTGAACACTCACAGAATTTGCAAATTGTCCACTATAGTGGATGTGTTGTCTACTGACACAGCTCATGGATTTCTGCTGGTCAATACTGAAATGGTTGCGATCAGATCAATGGTTTTGCAGAACAGACTTGCTCTTGACACCTTGTTAGCAAAAGAGGGCCGAGTCTGCCGGATGTTGAAGGCGCAACATTGTTGCACTTACATTCCGGATAAGAGCGTACAGCTCAAAAGATATGTGAAAAACATTACTAATTTGGAAAAGGAACTCAAACCACTCGAGGTTGATAGTGCCTGGAAGAGACTGGTTGATGGTCTCTCCAATGTAGGTCATTGGTTTGCTAGTTTAGGTAAAAGCTTATTGTTAAAGGTACTGATGCCAATTGGAGTGATAGGTCTTATCCTATTCCTCATATTCGTCTGTTGCAAATGTCGCAAAAACCGAAAGAAATACCAAGTGAATGCGAGAGGAGTGAAACGGAGTGCGGATGAGCTTGAATTGGAAGAAATGAATAATCAGATTTATAAAAAGGTGAAAAATTCTCACCCTACCAAAACTGAGAAAGAGAAGCTGAATCGCTTGTTGGAAGAGATAGAGATGTACAAGGTGTGAAAGAAAGTTGGCATCTGGTTCCATTTTTTGTGATGATAGTAAATATCATCAAAGAGGGGATTGATAGAGCAAGATTTCGCATCGCGACTTGCTCGATTCATGAACCTCGAAACCGTTGTAACCTCGTAACGAATTGTATGTTTTACTAATATCTTTTATTTCCGATATATATGTATGATAGAGAAGCTTGCCTATGTGTTTTACTAATACGATTAATCCGTGTTTCTAAAATGGCCGCTGCTTGACTTTCCTCTTCTGCGCATGCGTCAGTCACACTCACGTGACTTCGTGTAGAGATAGTTTTGGAGGGAAAGGGTGCACATGCGTAATAAGCAATAAGATGGCTATAACGTGGTGAAGCTTTGTGCTGCTGCTCTTGTGAAATTGTTTGTTGCACTTACCAATAATGCATAGTATATTTTTATAATGATGAAACCTGAAATGTGAAATCATGACATGTAATACATTCATTTATTTTTATGTACTAATTTGTTTTCGCTTACTTTTCATGTATCACGGGAAATGGGGGTCCGAATGGGTCGTGAGCCATTTTGAAGGTCCTTTCTGCGCATGCTCAAAATGCGAGGCCAAAGACAACCTTGGACCGTGGAACTCAGCCAGCTGGCAGCCACAGTCAAGATGCTCCTGGGAGAATTACCTCTGACCCAGGAGGATGGAGCAAATGTCCCTATATTGTAACAAATGTATAAGTTTTCATTGTATTCCGTGCGACTTCTCGTGGGAACCCAAATCTTGCTAGGCGGCACCTTAGGATGCAAATTAGGCATTAGAATAGTCTGTTCTGATTGGTGTGTTAACCAAAGCCTACCTTAGGACCAATCCAAATTGGGGATTCTGACACTTTGCAACATTTGGGGGGTGGTACTCTGTCCCAAAACAGTATAACTAGCCTAGGTTTAGCTAGAGAAATTGTCCGACTTGTCTGAATAGCTGACCTGTCACTGACCCAACGCACTCAATAGGTGACTTGATACAGAGGTGCTGCGGAGCTCTCTGTCCGAAATCTGACCATAGACTCTGAAGGTTTTACTGAACCTTAAAGTGCTGGCGGAGCACTTTTTCTGGGAATTCGCTGACCCAATCGGGGTCCTGATCGATAGCTGCAGAGAGGGTGGAGCGCAGGCGTTGCTTCCGAACTGCGGGTGCTGGTCGTGTCCTGGTGGTCCTGTCCTGATCCGAATCTGGGTTTCCTGTCCTGTCCTGGGGTGTCCATTCTGCACCTGCTGTCCCACTGAGGGTTATCCTTCCTTGAGGGTTTTCCTGTCCTTACTTGACCCATGGCCAGGGTTGGTTTTCACACCAGTCTAGGTAAATATTGCTCTGAAACTCTTAAACTGCACCTTTCTATTTTTCTGTCTTTGCTTCAATAAAGACATACCTTTGCACGTGATGATTTTCCATGCTTTCTCCTGCAACCATTGCATTTCATAAAGTCATTTGCATTTGATTTCATAGCGTGTTCCTATGTTACCCTACCTTTTAGAAATCATTTTCTGTATTGCAGTTTGCAACTTCCTGATATGGTCTTGGTTTTTCTCTCGAAAACTGACTAAGTAACTCAGATTTATAGCGTGTTCATCTTGCCCCTTATCTTAGTTTTCCTCTCACTTAGCGGGTTCCCTGTCGCACTAGTATTCTATTGATAAAACTGTATGACTGCCCTTTATTTGAATTTAAGATAAACTTTTCAAAACTTCCAGTTGTCCGTGGTCATTTCATAAAATAAAGCATAAAAGTTGGGTTTGTATTTTGCTGCCTTTCCTTTTACAGCTAGCTCCCTGACCCATCGTGGTCATAGGTACCCATAACGGTGGATGGTAAGTTGGGTACACTGAAAATAAATCGAAAAGGAACTCACAATTATTGGTAGTAGATTGTGTGGTCATCTGATCAATGTATATGATAAAGTAAAGTATATGGGCCCGAAGCCAGAAGTGGCGAAATTATTGGTCAGGCGACCCGCGATCTCTAGCAATACAATAAAATGTAGTCTGCAAAATTGAAAAATTCCCTCAGCCGTTATAAAGGATGTTAGATGCTTGGATTCTGAATGGAGTTTAGCTTGATGGTATGCACTCCTCGAGTGAAGCTTAGAGAAATACGTTCCCCCCAGACAATATTAAAATTAACTCATTAATGTTGGACAAAGGAAAATTGGCCATCACCATGTTCTCATTTAGACTCCTCAAGTCAACACAGAATCTGAAAGTTCCATCCGACTTCTTGGTAATAGCCACCGAAGACAACCACTAAGCCGTATCCACAGTCTCGGTCACTTTATCCTCCAACATGTGTTGGATTGTCTCCTTCACTTTATTTCTCGCAGTCATGGGTATCTTCCTGGCAACGTCTTTCACTGGCACAGCATTTTTCATTGACTTAATATTGTGTATATAGTCCTAAACTTCTCCTATCCTGTCTGCAAAAACTTCCTTATAACATGAAAAAATGTCTTTCATGACATCATCCTCAATCACCATCACCTGGTTTTGTGCCTGTGGATTCACCATGATATTAAGGTCATATTCATGTGTCCATCCCAGAATGGGAGGACCATACAAAGCTATGTAGATCTTTCCCGTTGTTTGTCACCCAGAAAATTTGATTTGCGCAGTCATTAATTCCATAACCCCTATCTCCTCTCCTTGAAAACCTTTCAAAAAGACATCATAGGCCACCAATTGTTGTCCTGGACATGTGACATGGAACAGCTTTCGTGTAATTATTGCATATAAGGAACCCGTCTTAACCATCAGAGACACCTTTTTCTCGTTAATGTCAAAAAACCCTTCTGGATGCATTCTTCTACTTTCACACTTCACACCTGCCACAGTGCTTCCATCCTGTACCATAAGCACTTCGTTCTCTGATTTCTCCTCTTCTTTTACTGGAATTTTCTTATCCATTGATTTGCACATCCACATAAATTGTCCTTTCTTACCACATTTGAAACACTCCTTTCCTACAGCAAAACATAGCTCATAATCCACCATGTGATAGTTACTTCACACATCTATGGCAGACACGAGTCGAGGATATCTCTTGTTTGAATGTCACACCTCTTGTGCTATTATTTTTTAAAGTGCCACCTCTTGCAAACTGAGTCTTCCTCTTTACAGCATGTACTTGTTCACTATCATCACTTAGTACCACACCATCAGTGGATTTGCTGCCCAAATTAATATTTTTAACTCCTGCATGCACTTTCTGACTTTTCCACCACTTTTGCAATTCCCATGACATCCTTCAATGTGGGATTTTTTGCAGCCCACAAACCCTCTTGGATTTCTTTGCTGTTACATTGTATATTCAGCTGATCCCTTTAATTTCTTCCGTCATCAAACCAAATTGACACTTTGCAGACAGCTCCCTTAAACGCACAACAAAATCATCAATATACTCCTCCACACACTGTGATTTGTAGATGTAGAACTGCCTCTTTGTACACATCTTCCATTTCTTCTTCTTGGGCATTTTTGGCTGGCGGAAGATATTTGAAAACATGTTGTTCTTGCTTGCCTAGACACACCAATAACAATGTTTTTTTCCTGAATACTGGAAATTTGGATCCATCTGTGGCTAGAAGATACATTGCAAAGCAGGGAATCCAGTCCTCCCACTCAATAGGTGGATCACCTGGCATCATTAGGAAAGGAGGAGGTGTAACAATAGCTGTGTTTACACTAATTTTCGCCAGAAGTTATATATTTAGCTTTTTTCATACTAGAATTTCCCACTAGGTGGCAGTGCAGGACAACTATCGTCACGGTGGAGGCAAGTGCGATAGGGATGGCGGCAGTCTTAGTACAGGTGCAGGGTAAGGTGGAAGGAAATATAGCTTTTGCTTCACGTTCTTTGACTGAAGCGGAGCAAAGCTATTCTGTCATTAAATGGGAAGCATTAGCTGCTACCTGGGCAGCGGATCATTTCAGGGTGTTGTGTGGAAACACGTTCTCCTTGAGAACGGATCAGAAACCTCTTCTCAAAGTTTTGGGTCCTGGTGGTATAAAAAAAATGTTCAGGGAGGTTATTGGCGGTTAGACTGCAGGAATTCAATTGCAAGGTGGAATAGGTATCGGAATGGAGAAATAGGGTGGCTGATTGCCTTTCTAGGTTGTCTGATAAAGCTGCGGAGGTGAGGAAGATGGTGACGAAGAAGGTTCCAGACAGTCTAGATGATGTCATAGAAGGTTTTGGAAGTTCGATTAAAAAAAAAGAACTTGCTGGTGTAGTGAAACCAATTAGAGGTGCGCTGTCTATGCATGAGGAGAGTTTGTTAAAGTGGAAAGAAAGATTTTGGCCACCTTGCGATCTCAGGTCCAGGTTAATTAACTTGGCGCATGAGGGGCACTTGGGTCAGACGATGACTGTTAAAAGGTTATGTGAGAAGTTCAGGTGGCGTCTCATGGACAATTAGGTGAAAGAGTGGATTGTGAGGTGTGAAGCTTGCAAGGATTCTGAAAAATGCCTTAGGTTGGGTTTAGGATGTATGCAGGAGGGTCAGCATGTATCTGAAACCAATGAGGTGTGGGAGAAGGTATTTCTTGTTTTTATTGAACCTTTTGCGTTGTTGCCTGAACTAGAAAGGTTTGCTGCAGTGTTGGTAGATGCCAAATTACGGTGGGTGGAAGTCATATCGATGAGGAGTTTTGCCACTGCTTCTACGATTCAAGTTTTAGGTGAGGTGTTTAGGAGGGATGGGATACCCTCCGTACTACTCACAGACAACTAATTTTAGAGGAGATGAAGAGTTTCCTAGAAACTCTGGAGCTGAGGCATGCATGTTCTTCGTTTTATTATCCCAAGGAAATGGACTGGTGGAGAGAGTCAACAAAATGGTGAAGGGAACTATGCAATTAGCTTCGAGTGCTGGTTTACCTGTCAAGGGTGGAGTCAAAGGCATGCTTTGTGCATACTGCACCACAGTAAATACTAGCACTGGACACATTCTATTCGTAATGGTGCAGGGTAGACAAGCTGACATTAAGGGGGTCATTAGGATGGCGGGCGGACTTTGTCCGCCCACCATCCTATCGGGAAACGTGACCGCCCGCCATAAGGGCGGGGGTCCCGTGGGGGCAATTAGGATGCGCCCGCCACAGTGGCAGGCGCATCCTGCATTCCTGTCATTGTGGCGGGCGGTGCACTCAGCTCCACCCGCCACAATGCCAGGAAGGCATGTTGTGCACTTCAATGCACAACATGGCAGGCACAGCGCGGTGCCTGCCATGTTGTGCATGGAACTGCAGGGGGGTACCATTGGTACCGCCCATGTGCACCCCCCACCCCCCAGAGTCCCTGGGGGCCCGCAACAGGCCCCCGCAGTCTATTCCCACATGCCTTTCCGTGGCCGCAAAGGCATGTTATCGCACCCATTGTAATATGGCTGGCGGTGTCTAACAGACACCCCCACCATATTTAACACTTTTCTGCCTGGTCAACTCGTTGACTGGGCGGAAAAGCCGCGGACGGTCTTTCCGTCTGCCGCGGTCCCCCCGCCATAGTAATATGGCGGGGGTGAAATGGGTGGTGGGCGGGGTCGGATCACGGGCGGATCGCCACCGCCATGCGGGCGGTGGCGATTCGCCCGTGATCCTAATGGGCCCCTAAGTTGGTTCCTTTATGGATACAGGAAGGAACATCGAAAAAATATTCAGGAGGTTGTTCGGAGGGTAAGGTAAAAAGGAGATTCATTGATGGAGGAGACTGGGTGAAGGTGACAATGGAGTGTGCAAGTAGAGGGCTGACCAAGCTCCAAGGTCCTTTTAAGGTCCAGGCAGTTGGTTGTAATTCGATCAAGTTTGAAAATAGACAGACTTAGAATCTCAGCCATGCGGCCTTGTAAATGAGACAAGGCGAATGGGAGAAGGAAACAGAGCTGGGGAAAAGTCTTCTGGGGTCATGTTCGCCATGGCTATTTATGACTAATGATGACTTCGAGCAAGGGAAGGGGAGGTCCCTGGATGTTTTAAATAGATTGGAAGAGGAAGATGAAGCTATGGGATCCTCAGAGGTCAGGTCTTCACATGTCAGGAGTGAGGTAAGGGTGAGGAGGACTCCAGGCTATTTGGAGGATTATCTTTGTGACAGATCATCATGCTACCTTAGTTTATTGATACTGCTACCTTAGTTTATTGATACTGTATATTTTTGTTGTGTGCGTGTTGTTTTGTGTGTTGTTGTTTTGTCATGTATGTTCATCTTAGGGGTGAGAGTGTTGGAAATGGTGGTGCAAGGGTTGTGGGATAGGTTTATTTCTTTCATAAATTGGGGAGATGTGTTGTAATGTATTTAGGCAGCTTCAACTAAGCTGTAGATTCTTCTATAACACCTGAGAGTTCTATTGTGACATCACTGCTCTGAGATTTGGGTATCTGACAATTGGTGGCTAGCTGCGCCTGGCATGACTGTGGTGTGGGGTTTCTCTCTGTGCTAATAAACTTCACACTGTGTTATCCTGTTTACAAGACTCAGTTCTGTTACCACAGTTACCCATTATATCTGGACATATGGTGGGTCAGGTTGACCATGGTGGGTAGACCACAATGGGACTTCTGGTGGGTTCGGCTAGTGCTGTATTAAATTGCATAGCTTGGTAGTTAATATAAGTTTTTAAAAACGTTTTCTAACTTCAGAAAGTGCAAAACTGGTAATGTTTTTATAAAATGCTTCGAAAAGTGACCCTGTACTGCAGTACCATCACTTCCGCTTCCACATTGGGCTGCCTGCATGTCACTTTACAGCTGATTTTAGCCCATGATGCCGGCAAGATGCAGCCATTGTGCTTCTCTACTGGCAGCCCCGACTGATAGTCTAGAAAAGAATTACTTACTGCTGGATGTCCGAATGAACTTCTGACTAAAGTAAATCAACAATGGGATGCAAAATTTGCCTCTGGTGACGTTGCACTGCTTTCTTTGAGGAAGGCAAAGTTATATGATTTCACCAAACTGAGCCAACAACATTTTAAAAAATTGCATCCCCTGTATATGAATATGTGCTGATCTTCAGCCTAATCTAATGAACTATGATGTTTTCCTCATCACAATGTCAAGACTTCTTGAATTCTGCTCTTGTTTTTGTGTTTAGACATTTTTTAACCATATTAAAAGGAAACAGTGCCGTTTTGTGCAAGTTAAAGGAATAGAAAACCAAAATAAATAACTAATCAATGAGGAAAAATATGAAGCAAAAAAAGAGGAGCATTACCATTTTGGTAAAATTGTCAACACACGCGCCCCGTATTCTCTCTGGAGTGGCAGGGCTGTCCAGTCTGAAGGGTCCTGTCAGGCCGACATCACTCCTTGCTGAGGCGATGGCATCTTTAATAGCAAAGAAGACTGAAGCAGAAAGGAAAAGTGGAGGCTCTCCAACTGCCTGCAACAAAAGACACAGATACAGTACCTCAGGACTGAGAGTAACTCAAACCTCAATGAGTGGCTACAAGGGGATATTGAATCTGGCTCTTCGGATGACCCCAGTACTCATCGGAGCCGCGCCCCCTCCCCCCTAGCACCTTGAGACCCTCGAGGAGGTCTGCTTCGCTCGCGACTCCGCATGACGTCATCGGAGCCGTAAGAGAGCCTCGTCGGCGTAATGACATCAGTTTCACCCATTGTTTCTGTGCCTCTGAGGCGAAACAGGTGGACCGACAACAGATTCAAAGTATACACAATACATAGCATTTAAACCAATATACACAGTACAAAATCAAAAAGGAAAGCCAAAGAATATCAGCATTTCCTATAAATGTACTAAATATAAAGAAGATACAATGCAAAACAACAAGTCAAATAAGACATCCTTTAAGGTATACAAAGGTGGACAACGGGGAGGCAGGTGAGTCAGTGAGGAATCCACAGGCAGGTACTGTATCCACCAGAAAAAGCATTACCGAAGGTAAGTAACTTGTTCTTCTGATGGATACATCTGCCTGTGGATTCCTCACGTGATGAATAGATTCCCACAGCAGTACCACTCCCGGAGGAGGGTGTCCACCTTTCATATACCAAAAAGTCTTGCAAGACAGAGCACGCAAAATGGCCCTCCTTCGTCACTTCAGAATCTAAGCAATAATGTTTTGCGAAAGTGAGGAGGGAGGCCCAAGTCGCTGCCTTACAAATGTCCAACACAGGAACACCTCTGGCTAAAGCAGAGGTTGAAGACTTAGCCCTAGTAGAATGAGCTCTAATACCCTTGGGTGGTTCCTAACCAGCAAGGGGATAGCAGATCTTAATGCACAAGATGATCCACCTGGATAGAGTGCGCTTGTGCACAGCCTTTCCTTTTGAATGTCCAACGTAGCCCACAAAGAGCTAATCGTCCAAACGAAAGTCCTTTGTCCTGTCTAAATAAAAGCTAACCGCTCTTTTAGGGTCCAGGCGGTGAAGTCTCTCCTCCTCCTTGGAAGGGTGAGCGGGAGGATAAAACACAGGGAGAGTTATAGACTGCCCCAGATGAAAGAGAGTAACTACCTTAGGCAGAAAAGCAGCTCTGTTCCTGAGGACTATCCTTTCAGCATGTATGGTCAAAAACGGGGGTTTTGAACTAAGAGCTTGAAGCTCACTCACCCTCCTTGCTGAGGTAATGGCTGCCAGAAAGACCGTCTTAAAAGACAAAAGCCTCACAGCTATGAAGGGGTTCAAACGGAGAACCCATCAAAAAAGTCAAAACAAGATTAAGATCCCATAGGGGCATAACAAAGGGAGTAGGAGGAAACCTATTGGTAAGGCCTTTGATAAACCTAAAAACAATAGGAGACTTAAATAAAGACGACTGATCAGGTAGACACAGAAAAGTCGTTAAGGCCGACAAGTAGCCCTTAAACGTGGCCACAGCACAACCCTGCTGAGCCAAAGAAAGAGCAAACTGAAGAACAATCGACAAATTGGCCTTTAAAGGGTCAATGAATCTCTCTCCACACCATTTAACGAATCTTAACCATCTGTAGGAGTAAATGGACTTGGTGGAGTGTCACCTCGCCAATAAAATAACAGCCACCACGTCAGGCGGGAGAGAAGGAACTCAGGTTGCCTATTCAATCTCCAGACATGAAGGTGCAGGCTCTGGAGGTTTGGGTGTAGAACCTGCCCCTCCGACTGCGAGAGGAGATCTGCCCTGAAAGGGAGACAGAGCGGAGGGTGCGACGAAAGGTGAAGGAGGTCTGTGTACCATGCCCTTCCTGGCCAATCCAGGGCCATTCTTTACTTTTTTGCTTCAGTCCGAATTCCGAACGAATTAGGCTGTTGCGAGTGTATTTAGGCAATTAAAAAATGCATTTGTAGGCTTGGCATTGTGCTTTGTCTAACATTGATTCCATTTTGCCTGGGAATGCCTGCTGTGCATTACCTGCAGGTACCCTGATTTTGGCTTGTAGTACTTTCCTGATAGGTGCTGTTGTTAGACTTAGCATTAGCTCATTTAGTTTGCATAGGGCATAAGTTGTTGACTGAGCTTTGGCCTTCATTTTATGCAGAGGTAGCATTGCTTTACCTGTTTCACCTAGCCAACACCGGAGGTAATTGTAGGATTTTGCAGTAGCGATGATTTCTTTGCCCACATGCAATTTCAATAGAGTTTTGGGGAAATGTCCAAAAATAACTACATTAGTTTTTTGAGCATTTATTATAAGCTCATTTCTTTCGTTGTAATTATTGAGGGCATCTAGGCCCCTTTGTAGCTCAATTTTTGTGTGGTCCATGACCAATAAATCGTCTGCATATTGTAATATTTGCAGTTTGCTGGTTCCAATTTTCGGAGTTACAAGACTGGCATTGTGAAGCTTCTTCCCCAGGTCAGCGGTGTAGAAGTTAAACAATGTGGGGGCAAGTACACATCCCTGTTTTAATCCACGATTTGTCAAGCACTTCATCGTTGTGGTGTTGTCTGCTAACTTCACTTTGATCCAGGTGTTACTGTAGAATGAAATAATGGCGTTCAGAAGACCTACTGGCATATGCCAGTTACGCGATTTGTCCTACAGCTTGTGTCGAGGAACCCCATTAAAGGCAGCTGATTTGTCTACGAAGCATGCAAAGACTGGTTTATTATTTTTGCCGTTTGCTTCCTGGCTTAGATATGACATAGCCACGATATTATCAGTTGTGGAGCAGCCTTTACGAAATCCGGTCTTGTAGGGGTGGGAGATTTTGTTCTCTTTAATCCATCTATTTAATTAATTCAATAAGGTGCTGGTGTAGGCTTTTCCTTCAATGTCCAAGAGGGCGATTAGTCTATAATTTTTTGGGTCTGTGTTTTCTCCTCTCTTGAAAATTGGTGTAAAAATTACCCTCAACATGAATCAGGCAACTTTGCTTTCAGTCGACATTCGATAAACAGATTGGATACAATTTTCCCCAATATACTGGATCTTCTCTAAAGATCCTGGAAGACCATTGGGCCCAGGTGCCCCATTTTTACTTGTCTTTTTTATTACTTGTTCGACGGCGGTGCAGTCTTGTTCTTCCCACTGAGACCTCACCGTCTGTATTTGCGCTTGCCAAGGCACAAACCCTGGAGCATCCAGGGTCTATGGAGCCTTCCTTTTCAATATAGATTGTAGCGACGTGTCTCAGCCATGCATCTGCGTGTACAGAGTTGCGCCTGTCTACTTTACCTATCTCCAGGCTGGATATGAATTGCCAAAACTGACGTTGTTTTGTGGTTGTGAGAGCTTGTGTATCGTTATCCAGTCTTTCTCTATTTTCATTTGTTTAAAAGACCATAGCAGATATTTAGTTCAATCTGCAGCAGTTTGTGATTACTAGTTTCGTGTGATTTTACTTCAAAGTTAACTATTTTCTGAGTGAGAAGGCTGCATAAAAAGATGTAGTCAATTGTGGAATAGTTTTTTCATGTGGCCGTACTTGAGTGTTTGGAATCCAAACTTTTCCAGGTTTCATTGGCGGACTTTAAATCATAATTTTGCAGAAAGGAATTGAAAATTCTTTCAGAGCTGGTTGGACACTGTCACTCTTATTTCTTCCCAGATAGTGCAGATTAAGGTCTCCAACAATCACTTTAGCCGATAGCGCATTAGTATGTAAAATTTCCTATATTAAAATGATAATGTTTTTTGTAGCTTCCAATTTTTTCTGACCGTATGCGTTTAAGTATATGTTTATAACTAGGATTGAGGCACTATCATCTCAGTCCCTTTTCCCCTCTTTTACGATTGCATGTAACTCGCCTGACTATATTTTTACCCTTTTTACTGTTATCTGTTTTAGATGTTTTACATTAATCGAGATTCCACCTGATGGTCTACCAAACCGATTATCTTTAAAACCGACGTAGCCTTCAAGGTGTACATGACCTGTGGTCCAGATCTCTTGTAGGCATACAATGTCTCCTTCCTGCAGTTGTTACTGTTTCGTGTTTAAGTGCATTACGTATTTCTGCCACGTTCCAAGAAATGATTTTAAGATTGGAAAGTGATTTATGGTTAATGTAGGGTGTATTCAATGTTTCTGATACTATGGGGTTTGCGGTGGACAACCCTTGTTGATTACATAAAGTATAAGATATGACCACTTGGTCATCAGGAATAAAGAGTGCCACATTGTAACTCTCGGCTTATCCTACTGAATTGATAATTCCTTTGAGTTTTCAGTAGCCCAACGTCTTTTACTGTCCTACTTGTGGTCATCATGTCCTCCTGTCTCCTTTAGATATGGTTAGTTTCTATAGTCTTTGTCTAAATGTATTTTTGATGGGCCTCGCAATATCCCTTGTGAGTGCTCTTTGACTTTCGTGGTATGATTTGTTGTGTTTGTCGGCTCCAATAGAATTGATGGATACTTTTCTTGTTCTGGCGCAATTACAACAATACCCCAGTTTTTAAAAGTATCATTTTCTCTAAGCAGTGCTTCAGACGTGTGATGGTTTGACCAGGTCACTATGGTATCTTCTTTACAGATATCTTCATCTTTTGGTTCAAATTGAACACAAACTATATCCTCACTTTTTATGTGAGACAATGAGGGTATATGTTGAAGGGGCCTTAGTAAGTTCCCACCATTCAGTGTATCGTGTCTCCCCTTTGATTTGTACTGTGGTTGAAGAATTGTTTTACACATACTTCTAGTGTTTTATCCCTAACAGTTTCATTTGTTGTTTGTACAATTTTCTTTACTGCTCCACCGTTTTCAGTGGGCACTGATTCCTGAAACACTGGTGGGGTTGATGTAGTGTTTTCTGTATGAGCACCTTCACCCAAAGATTTATTTCGTTTTTGGGCCTTATTGAATATCGGGTATAGTTTATTTGATAGTTGCCTTTCCTGATTTAGAGGAGAGTTGATTGTGGCCTCAGTAGAGACATGCGTAGACTGAACCCAGCTCCGTCTGATTTGTGTGGACATTTGGCGCTTCAATTGTTTTTTTTGTTTTTTCTTTATACGCCGTGACAGATTTGAATCGGTAGTACTGGTTGGATTTTCCTGTTTCTTTTCCTTATCTGGGATTCCGCTAGTTACTATTGATTGAGTAATGGTTATTGGATCTATGTTTATGTTTATGTTTGTGTTTGAATTTGTACAGTCCTTTTTTGGAATATTTTCTTTGATGATTTGCTCGGTTGTCACAGATGTTCTATTACCTACTATTTGAGCTGATTGTGTCTTTAGATTGTCAATAAGGGTAGAAAGCACTTCCAGGATTGATGCCAATTTGTCAATTGTTGGCCCACAGGTGCAGTCTGTATTTAAAATGGTTGCATATACTTGGGCTTGTGTTATCAACTTGTTGAAGTTCGCCAGTTTTTTATCAATCCCTGCTATTGTTGTTGCCATTATGTTGAGCAAGTCCACTTGGACATCCATCTTGTTTAATTAATCGTTCAGTGCCTCAAGTGTGAGTTGAGATTTTTTAAAGAAAATATCCCATATTGTTCTTGGGTCTGTCGTTACTACTGGGTGTGTAATATCAACGTTTTGGCCGTGCTTGTCCATTGCCGGAGTGTTATTAAAAGAAGATTCACTTTTGGCTATTGGGTGATTTTGTGGGTTGTCTGTACTATATGGGAACATATGTTCTGATGTTTGAACCAGCCTACTATGGGCTTCTGCTCCCTCTCCGCCTTGATTCTTTCCTCCTAGTCCCTCGTTTGTTGTGGTGTTTTGTGAACTAGGCGACGGTACTGTACAAGTCGATGTTTGTATTTTATTATCAATTTCACTTATTTCCACATGTTGATCCACATGTTGTGTGAGTATTGAGGAGTGCTTGTTGATTTTTACATGTACCTCAATTGGTTGGCGGGCCCCGGTGCTCTGAAATTGATCTCGAGATTTTTGAAACATTTGTTTAGCAGGAGATTCAGTGGAATATTTGTCCTTTTGTAATGAATGGTCTCCCTTCGTCAGGAGCTCCTGGTCCATAATAGACCCCCATGATTGGTCTATTTGTTCTTTACGTTCTTGGTCCTGCTGGTACCCAGTTAAGATTGTGGGCCCTATATTAGTTTGATCATTCTTTGAATTTATTTTCCCTGTGTGAATAGATGGTGGGATTGGTGATGGTAGCCAATAATCCCATCCTTCATGCTCATCGTGATGGGATAACATTGCGTCTGCTAGATCTTTTCAAAAATAGTACTTGCTTGGTATTCTGATCGATTTTGCAAACATTCTATGCACTGGCGAGATTAAAGGCTGCGCCACACCCTCTGATTTCGCTTTGTTATTTTTTGCTGCTGAGCCTTGGGATTTCTTTTTCCTTTTTGGTGATAGAAGTATGGTTCTCTCTTGCCCTGACCTAATAATATAAGTGGAATGCATCTTTTGCTCTTGTTTTCTTATTTCTTATTTTAACAAAAATTGATTGAGCCTTTAAGTTGATGTTATAGTTTATAACAATACCGCAGCACAGTCCTGATATTAATCAGCAGTGGTGATTGCAGGAGACTTATGCCTCCCTGAGAGTACCGATTGTATGTCAGCTTGTTCTTATCGGGTTCACCCAAATCTACTTGCTTTTTTTTTTTGTTTTTTTGACACCACGTCAGGCACCAGACCTGACCCAGCCAGGCCAAAGCGCCTGTTCTCAGATTTGTTTTAGGATTTGTGCTCTTTTTTCTTGTTTTTTTGCGGTGTCACCGAAATACCTGTATCCGGAAGGCATGTCTGGCCTGACTAGTTGTACTGGCCTTCTTTTTGCAGGGCCTCAGTGTGCTATATGCCGTATGCTACTGGGCGATGCATACCCCAAACTACCTAGGCAATGGGCTAGACGCACCTGCTCGCCTATATCCCTCTGGGACCACTGCCAACAATACTGCGTGCTATAAGCTGTAGTCTGTGAGCTGTGGACTGTGGGCTGTGGGCTATGTCTAAGGGCTTTGACCTCCAATATTGTCACCACCACCCAACACCAACTCTAGGAGTGAAGCGAGGGGGCAATAAACAGATGCCCAAGCTCACCACTCACCGTCACTCACTGGTCATTCACTGGTCTCCAATTTCTGGACCTCTGTTTTTGACAGGGCCCTCCAAGCACCGGATGTACTCTGCCGCTGCTGCAGCTCTCTGCTCTCCACCTTCCTTTGTGCTGTGTGCTACCTGGAGGTGCAGTCTGCTGCAGTCAGCCGTCAGCTGCGTGTCAAGCCATCCGATCAGGAGGCCAAGGGGCAAAGAGAAATCTGACCTGCCACACCCCGTGCCATGAGTCATGGCTGCAACCTGCCTCAGTCCATCCACCACCGCAATCTGCCCCAGCCTACTCTCCCGCCGACCGCTGATGAAAGCGGGGGGCCAAAGCTGGAACAATGCTGATAGGAGAGCGGGAGCCAGGAGCCGAGAGGCATCTTCCTCGTCCTCGTTTGCGGCCGCGGCAGACGTGAAAACACGAACTGGAGCCACTGAATCACCCTTCTGAACATCTTCGAATCTCTGTGTCCAAGATGAATGCCAAGTTTATAATGCGTCATCAATCGGTCCAGCAGCACTTGCGAGGGAGAACACTGACAAACTAATCTGAACAAGTATTGGTAAATGCATTAGGTTTCACCTTTGTGATTAATGATACGCTGTTTTTTGTTATAAGTTGTAGCTTGGTGAGCGGATGTGCAATATAAGTTACTGAAACCTCGTTAAAGTGCTATGATTTACAATTACACAATAGCCGAATGGAAATATCAGGCAGTGAGCAGGCGGCCATAACATTTGCTGTGTTTAGCAAGAGAAGGGCACAAGGTTAAATGCTTTGTTTAATGGATACATGACAGATGGAGCAGAGACGGCTCTTGCAGCGAGGTTAGCATAGAAAGAGATGATGTGTTGGCTTCGGATGATGGAGCTTTATTCCATCACTATGATGTATCATATTAGGGAGAGAAGTGGATCAATGGTGTGAGTATGTCAGTCCAGAGGGATGTATGACGTTACAACGCATGCTTTTACCACGCATGCTGTTACAACGCAAGTATTACAACGCAAACCTTTACAACGCATTACACTTGGGGGTACTGGATAGTGAATAGTTTAATTTACTATTCCAACTCCAGTCCTCGTGGACACTAGGGAAGGTGTTGGATAGTAAATTAAAACTATTCCCTATCCTAGAGCGCCCCCAGTGTAACGCGTTGTAAAAGTTTTTGTTGTAATAGTTGCGTTGTAACAGCACTGCGTGGTAAAAGTTTCGTTGTAAAGGATGTTTCCCGTCCAGCGACCTCTTGAAAAAGTTGACAGCAAATGTTTAAGAATTCCCAGAAGCAGAGATTCGTGTGCATTTTGATGATGTTGGCGGTAGTGTTGAGAATAGCATCTGCAAATGCCCAGAGATTTGAAGGTAGCATTTAAATTATAAGGAATGAGCACGAGATAGTTTGGGTAAGTAAGTAGCTGGCAAAAAACAACTTTGCACAAGGGAACTTCCTGATTGAGGGCCTGATTATGATGCGGTTAGGAAGGCCTCCAAACAGCATTAGCTCTGTCCGAATCGGATCAGGAACGTGCCTTTCCGACCGAACCAGAAAGGTTTCCTATCGACTAAATACGATGCGAGTTAGGCGTTAGGAATATCCCAATCCGAACCCGATGGCATTCAGAATGACCGAGCCGTACGGAGCAGAATTGAACATCCAATTATGGATAGCCTTTCCGATTCGTGCCGTCTGACTCGAATCAGCAGTCGTAATCATGCTTTGTGGACCTGTAGCGGGCCACCATGCACCCGGGGCATTCCCAATCGGGCCCATTGGGGTACTCATGGGTCCCCCCTTACCAGCCATGCACAGTGTGCCCGATTTTCCCCAGCCATCCCTTTCTTCAATGGGAGCCCATACATTCGGTTGGAACATAGGCTCCCATTGAAGACAATGGGAGTCCAACCAAATCATATCTGGAAGCACCCGGCTGCATCATACTCGGTCAGTCGGACTCCCGATTCAGTCAGGAAGATTTCCAAACCTCATCGGAATCGAGCCCTGAGTGTGTAACATGAAGCCCCATTACTTATGGAAAATGAATGGAGAATTGGAACTGTACTAGTTAGCACACAGTACACTTTTTTTGTCACACTTTATCGATTTCAGCAGTGCATAACTAAAATTTAAAGTGCAGGACGCCGCTATGGTTGTCTGATATCAAGATGAAATTGGCCTAAAGTTCATATAGTAGTAAGTGTTTGAGAGGCACTTTCACTTGACACCTGTTAAACCAGGCAAGAAAATATTTTGGAGCATCTAAGATTGCAGGGTACAGCCATGACTAATGTTGTACTAACTTGCAATTCTCTTTTGAATACCAGTTGTTGATAGTTCAGTCTGAGGAGAAGGGTGTCGGCAAGTTCCTGTCCAATTGTTACCATTACCTCAAGTGAACCAGGCACCACCAAAACATATGGTGTGAGTATCTCTTTAAGGCTCATGCCTTGAGCCGAGGTGGCTGCTCGGTACTTCTCACCTTATGGAGTGGAAACAGTTCTTACAAGCCTCAGAGGTGTGAGAAGTAGTCATTCAAAGGTGTTGGCACGTATATTCATTTGTATGGCAAGATCACACTAAGTAGAGGGAGGCACAACACTTGTGCCTAAAGAAAGTTTTGTAACCAAAACTAGGTCTGGGCTCACGAGCAATAAGGACAAGCCTGACTTACTAGAACAACCAAAACGAGCACCAATATTGCCAACTTATTGAGGGTAGCCTATTTGTACCTGACGACTGCCTGATTTAAACAGAGAGTCACTGGACCAATTTTTCAGTCCTGAATTAATCAACTATTTTATTCAATTTTTTTTTTTAAATCACATCACATTTTGGAAAAATTCACAAATTTAAGAACATTGCTTACTTCATTCAACACTCACTCACATCCATAAGTTTGACATATTCTTCAATCATTCAACCATGCATACACGCCGCAGAAAAACAAAGACTAAATTTACATCAGTTTACAACACAGCAGCATTGGGGAAACTTTTTCAATTTTAAGCTGTTTTTTGATTTTTCAACAGTATTCCTAATGCTGTGTACAATAGGGTCTACGCGTTTCAAAATCCCTAGGTGTCAAGGGAAATCTCATCAGGACCACGTAGCTCCATGAGGTGCTCAAAATTCTATGGGTGTCGGCTAATCGCCCCTTTTAACCAGAGTTTGTGTCTCAAGAAGTGAATTTTTTAATGTCGTATTTTCCTCCAACCGTTAATGAGGGGGGTGTTTTTAGAAGGGGTGTCGAGAACCCGCAAGGATCACTGAAAGGCGTCCTACAAGCGCTGCAAACGTCCGGCTCCGTGTGCCATTACCAGAGCAATATTAAAGAAAGTTTTGTGGCATAGGCAGTGAAGTGGGATGTGGAAGGCCCGCAACAGAGATTGAGCGTAAAGCACTGAGGGAAGAGTCTCTGGGCAGAGCTCTTCAGACTTAGTGCCAGTCCAAGATCTGGCTCTACCCTGCTGGCTGTGGATGCCTATGTTACAGCAAACCCCCAAAACAAGCGCTGCAAACATCCGCCTCCGTGTGCCATTACCAGAGTAGTCTGGTAATGGCACACGGAGCCGGATGTTTGCAGCGCTTGTAGGACGCCTTTCAGTGATCCTAGCGGGTTCTCGACACCCCTTCTAAAAACACCCCCCTCATTAACGGTTGGAGGAAAATACGCCATTAAAAAATTCACTTCTTGAGACACAAACTCTGGTTAAAAGCGGCGAATAGCCGACACCCATAGAATTTTGAGCACCTCATGGAGCTACGTGGTCCTGATGAGATTTCTGGAAGGAGGAAGCCTTAGCCACTGCGTCATGGTCGGACACGGACTGCAGTCCCCCGACTGAGACAGTCTATTATTTCTGTGCACTGTTGCTTGCCGGTGCCACCACAGAAGTGCTGACTCCGACTCGACTGAACTCAGGAGTCTGCACCGTCGGCACAGCAGTTCACCAGCAGCGCAGGTAAGGCCCAGGTGGGCGTTTTTTAAAGTTATGCCCAGGCTAGAGCGGTAGAGTGAGAGGCATGCATAAGTCAATGCGAGCTTTTCGGATGTACGACGTTACAACGCATACTATTACAACGCATGCTTTTACAACGCATTTTTTACAACGCGTTGTATACTACAACGCAATATTTTACAACGACTACTATTACAACGCAATATATATAAAGTAATAGAAAAGTACTATTACAACGAATACTGTTACAACGCATACTTTTACAATGCATACAATTATTTTTTTTGATATATAAAATCTGTCACGGGATGCAGGGAAATTAGGGGTTTTGGGTGGGGAAGTGTTTTAAAATGTGGAGATAAACTGCACGGAAATAATCAGAAATTACCGATTATTTAAAAATTAATACTCGAGTAACATATTTAATACTCGAGCAACAACGCATTAAATCTGTCACGGGATGCAGGGAAATTAGGGGTTTTGGGTGGGGAAGTGTTTTAAAATGTAGAGATAAACTGCACGTAAATAGTCAGGAAATAGCGTTTTTTAAACAAATTAATACTCGAGTAACAAAATTAATACTCAGGTAACAAAATTATTCCTCGCATTTATAAATATTCGCCAATTTTACTTAACAAAATACTACCTTTGTTTTAAAACGGTCCTTAAAACATAGAAAGTTAATTATGGAAATGAAAAATAAAGATTACATATCAACGAAAATATATTACTTGTATAAATCCGCCATTTTAATCAGTTATTTTAACAAAGAAGTCCATCATCTATTTCCATAACCTTAAAGATAAACACAACTCTCAAAATGGATGCCAAGAACGGAACGAAATTCTGAAAAGAACACTTAATAAACAAACATTTTAAATTTAACGTTTCCACATTATAAGTCTTACTATAAAATTAGAAGTGTAACGGTGTAAATTAAAAAATTAATGATGCTATTGAGTCAAACATATAAATAGAAGCAAGACACCATTTTACATTCAGTTGATTATAAACTCCCAGAGTAAGCAGACGTGGACTGGTGACTCTCTGACCTCTTGAACTACATAGCAGCAGTAGCCAACTTTATAGCGTTTATTCACGAATATTCATGTAAGTACTTATTATAAAGTAAATGGCTGTTTATATAGAACATTTAATCAACTTATTTTATACATTTTAATTTTAAGAACACGATTAATATTACCATATTAGCCATTATTTTTAAAAATACCAGATTTTATTAACAATAATCTCTCAATATACCAATGTAAATGTAAATGTAATTTTTATACAAACGACAATAGAATCTCATGTGGCAGTAATTATTTCCAAAAATTCAGATAACGTTTTTTTAAGCAAATATAAAAAAAAAATTTCAAACAGTTCTCCAAAGAAGTGACACTCATACATAAGCTTCTTCTCATTAAAAGCTTGTTCTCAAGTAATGAACATATGTGAAAGCGACTGATATTAAGGTATTTATTTCAACAATTTACCTAAAAACGAGAGTAAATATTTCATAAACCTTACTAAAAAATAATTCTTTAGTATAATTTTATTTTCTTCACATAGATAAACCACCTCGGTTTACGAAAAACATTGTTTCCAGTTTCTACAAAAAAACAAATAATTTTGAAAAGGTAAATTATTAAATATTATTAGATATATGAATTTATTTCAGGAAGCAAAAACCGATTATGAACTTCTCAGTTACTTTGAAATAGTTCTGATTTATAACTAAACAAATTTAACATTCATTTTAGGAACTGGAAATTATCTTTTGAGACCCTCCAAAAAAGAGTCAAACTGAGAATATACCTCAACATACAATACCAACAAAGAAACATCCAAATTATTTCAATTATTACTAAGGTAAGGCCCTGATAGAGTAAATAATCTATTGTAACTCTATAAAAGTGCATTACAAGGCTAAGTATTAGATAGTGTAGGTGGGTCAATTACTATACTAACTCCAGTTAAATCTATGTATTTAATAAATGATGAATAGTGTAGCAGTACCACTTACTATTCTAACTCCAGGAAAGTGCATATGTGGGATAAGTGCTTGATATTGTAGGAGTGCCAAATAATATTACAACTTCAAGAAAGTGCATTAGTAGTGTAAGTGCTGGATAGTGTAGAAATGCCACTTACTATTGTAACTCCAGGAAAGTGCATCAGTATGGTAAGTGCTGGATAGTGTAGGAGTTCCACTTACTATTCCAACTCCAGGAAAGTGCATCAGTAGAGTAAGTGCTGCATAGTGTAGGGGTGTCAGTTACTATTCCAACTCCAGGAAAGTGCATCAATAGGGTAAGTGCTGGATAGTGTATGGGTGCCAGTTACTATTCCAAGTCCAGTAAAGTGCTTCAGTAGGGCAAGTGCTGGATAGTGTAGGAATGCCACTTCCTATTCAAACTCCAAGAAAGTGCATTAAATTTAAAAAGTAATCAAATTACATGAAACATGTTTAAAACATTTGATACAATCTCCAATTTGTATTTTAGAATTCACCTATCACATCAAAACCACACAAACCAATCAACCAAGAAGTAAAAGGAACAAAAAGTAGAAGACCAGGAAGAGCAGCAAGAAGCAAACAGCAAAAACTCAAGGTAATTTATCATAAAAGTCACCTGTAAATGACATGATTGTAACCATAAAATAGATATATCCATTTTTAATTAAACAGAGAAAAAGTGCTAGATTCTGGTAAGTGCTGAATAGTGTAGAAGTGCCACTTACTATTCTAACTCCATAAAAGTGCATCAGTAGGGTAAGTGCTGGATAGTGTAAGGTTTCCAATTACTATTCCAACTCCAGGAAAGTGCATCAGTATGGTAAGTGCTGGATAGTGTATGGGTTCCACTTACTATTCTAACTCCAGGAAAGTGCATCAGTAGAGTAAGTGCTGGATACTGTAGAGGTGCCACTTAATATTCGAACTCCAGGAAAGTGCATGATTAGGGTAAGTGCTGGATAGTGTAGGGGTTCCAATTACTATTCCAACTCCAGGAAAGTGCATCAGTATGGTAAGTGCTGGGTAGTGTAGGGGTTCCACTTAGTATTCCAACTCCAGGAAAGTGCATCAGTAGATTAAGTGCTGGATACTGTAGAGGTGCCACTTAATAATCTAACTCCAGGAAAGTGCATGAGTATGGTAAGTGCTGGATAGTGTAGGGGTGCCAATTACTATTCTAACTCCAGGAAAGTGCATCAGTATGGTAAGTGCTGGATAGTGTAGGGGTTCCAATTACTATTCCAACTGGAAGAAAGTGCATCAGTAGATTAAGTGCTGGATACTATAGAGGTGCCACTTAATAATCTAACTCCAGTAAAGTGCATGAGTATGGTAAGTGCTGAATAGTGTAGGGGTGCCAATTACTATTCTAACTCCAGGAAAGTGCATCAGTATGGTAAGTGCTGGATAGTGTAGGGGTTCTAATTACTATTCCAACTCCAAGAAAGTGCATCAGTAGGGTAAGTGCTGGATAGTGTAGGGGTGCCACTTAATAATCTAACTCCAGGAAAGTGCATGAGTAGGGTAAGTGCTGGATAGTGTAGGGATTCCAATTATTATTCAAATTCCAGAAAAGTGCATCAGTATGGTAAGTGCTTGATAGTGTAGGGGTGCCAGTTACTATTCCAAGTCCAGTAAAGTGCATCAGTAGGGTAAGTGCTGGATAGTGTAGGGGTGCCACTTAATAATCTAACTCCAGGAAAGTGCATGAGTAGGGTAAGTGCTGGATAGTGTAGGGGTTCCAATTACTATTCCAACTCCATGAAAGTGCATCAGTATGGTAAGTGCTGGACAGTGTAGTGGTTCCAATTACTATTCCAACTACAAGAAAGTGCATCAGTAGGGTAAGTGCTGGATACTGTAGAGGTGCCACTTAAAAATCTAACTCCAGGAAAGTGCATCAGTAGATTAAGTGCTGGATACTGTAGAGGTGCCACTTAATAATCTAACTCCAGGAACTTGCATTAGTAGGGTAAGTGCTGGATAGTGTAGGGGTGCCAATTACTATTCTAACTCCAGGAAAGTGCATCAGTATGGTAAGTGCTGGATAGTGTAGAGGTGCCACTTAAAAATCTAACTCCATGAAAGTGCATCAGTAGGGTAAGTGCTGGATAGTGTAGGGGTGCCACTTAATAATCTAACTCCAGGAAAGTGCATGAGTAGGATAAGTGCTGGATAGTGTAGGGGTTCCAATTACTATTCCAACTCCATGAAAGTGCATCAGTATGGTGAGTGCTGGACAGTGTAGTGGTTCCAATTACTATTCCAACTGCAAGAAAGTGCATCAGTAGGGTAAGTGCTGGATAGTGTAGGAGTGCCACTTAATAATCTAACTCCAGGAAAGTGCATGAGTAGGGTAAGTGCTGGATAGTGTAGGGGTGCCAATGACTATTCTAACTCCAGGAAATTGTATCAGTAGGGTAAGTGCTGGATAGTGTAGGGATTTCAATTACTATTCCAACTCCAAGAAAGTGCATCAGTAGGGTAAGTGCTGGATAGTGTAGGGAGGTTATTTAATAATCTAACTCCAGGAAAGTGCATGAGTATGGTGAGTGCTGGATAGTGTAGGGGTTCCAATTACTATTCCAACTCCATGAAAGTACATCAGTATGGTAAGTGCTGGACAGTGTAGGGGTTCCAATTACTATTCCAACTACAAGAAAGTGCATCAGTAGGGTAAGTGCTGGATAGTGTAGGGGTGCCACTTAATAATCTAACTCCAGGAAAGTGCATCAGTAGGGTAAGTGCTGGATAGTGTAGGGGTGCCACTTAATAATCTAACTCCTGGAAAGTGCATGAGTAGGGTAAGTGCTGGATAGTGTAGGGGTGCCAATTACTATTCTAACTCCAGGAAAGTGCATCAGTATGGTAAGTGCTGGATAGTGTAGAGGTGCCACTTAAAAATCTAACTCCAGGAAAGTGCATCAGTAGGGTAAGTGCTGGATAGTGTAGGGGTGCCACTTAATAATCTAACTCCAGGAAAGTGCATGAGTAGGATAAGTGCTGGATAGTGTAGGGTTTCCAATTACTATTCCAACTCCATGAAAGTGCATCATTATGGTGAGTGCTGGACAGTGTAGTGGTTCCAATTACTATTCCAACTACAAGAAAGTGCATCAGTAGGGTAAGTGCTGGATAGTGTAGGAGTGCCACTTAATAATCTAACTCCAGGAAAGTGCATGAGTAGGGTAAGTGCTGGATAGTGTAGGGGTGCCAATTACTATTCTAACTCCAGGAAATTTTATCAGTAGGGTAAGTGCTGGATAGTGTAGGGGTTCCAATTACTATTCCAACTCCAAGAAAGTGCATCAGTAGGGTAAGTGCTGGATAGTGTAGGGATGTTATTTAATAATCTAACTCCAGTAAAGTGCATGAGTATGGTAAGTGCTGAATAGTGTAGGGGTGCCAATTACTATTCTAACTCCAGGAAAGTGCATCAGTATGGTAAGTGCTGGATAGTGTAGGGGTTCCAATTACTATTCCAACTCCAAGAAAGTGCATCAGTAGGGTAAGTGCTGGATAGTGTAGGGGTGCCACTTAATAATCTAACTCCAGGAAAGTGCATGAGTAGGGTAAGTGCTGGATAGTGTAGGGATTCCAATTATTATTCAAATTCCAAAAAAGTGCATCAGTATGGTAAGTGCTTGATAGTGTAGGGGTGCCAGTTACTATTCCAAGTCCAGTAAAGTGCATCAGTAGGGTAAGTGCTGGATAGTGTAGGGGTGCCACTTAATAATCTAACTCCAGGAAAGTGCATGAGTAGGGTAAGTGCTGGATAGTGTAGGGGTGCCAATTACTATTCCAACTCCAAGAAAGTGCATCAGTATGGTAAGTGCTGGATAGTATAGGGGTTCCACTTAGTATTCCAACTCCAGGAAAGTGCATCAGTAGATTAAGTGCTGGATACTGTAGAGGTGCCACTTAAAAATCTAACTCCAGGAAAGTGCATCAGTAGGGTAAGTGCTGGATAGTGTAGGGGTGCCACTTAATAATCTAACTCCAGGAAAGTGCATGAGTAGGGTAAGTGCTGGATAGTGTAGGGGTTCCAATTACTAATCCAACTCCATGAAAGTGCATCAGTATGGTAAGTGCTGGACAGTGTAGTGGTTCCAATTACTATTCCAACTACAAGAAAGTGCATCAGTAGGGTAAGTGCTGGATACTGTAGAGGTGCCACTTAAAAATCTAACTCCAGGAAAGTGCATCAGTAGATTAAGTGCTGGATACTGTAGAGGTGCCACTTAATAATCTAACTCCAGGAACTTGCATGAGTAGGGTAAGTGCTGGATAGTGTAGGGGTGCCAATTACTATTCTAACTCCAGGAAAGTGCATCAGTATGGTAAGTGCTGGATAGTGTAGAGGTGCCACTTAAAAATCTAACTCCATGAAAGTGCATCAGTAGGGTAAGTGCTGGATAGTGTAGGGGTGCCACTTAATAATCTAACTCCAGGAAAGTGCATGAGTAGGATAAGTGCTGGATAGTGTAGGGGTTCCAATTACTATTCCAACTCCATGAAAGTGCATCAGTATGGTGAGTGCTGGACAGTGTAGTGGTTCCAATTACTATTCCAACTACAAGAAAGTGCATCAGTAGGGTAAGTGCTGGATAGTGTAAGAGTGCCACTTAATAATCTAACTCCAGGAAAGTGCATGAGTAGGGTAAGTGCTGGATAGTGTAGGGGTGCCAATTACTATTCTAACTCCAGGAAATTGTATCAGTAGGGTAAGTGCTGGATAGTGTAGGGATTTCAATTACTATTCCAACTCCAAGAAAGTGCATCAGTAGGGTAAGTGCTGGATAGTGTAGGGATGTTATTTAATAATCTAACTCCAGGAAAGTGCATGAGTATGGTGAGTGCTGGATAGTGTAGGGGTTCCAATTACTATTCCAACTCCATGAAAGTGCATCAGTATGGTAAGTGCTGGACAGTGTAGGGGTTCCAATTACTATTCCAACTACAAGAAAGTGCATCAGTAGGGTAAGTGCTGGATAGTGTAGGGGTGCCACTTAATAATCTAACTCCAGGAAAGTGCATCAGTAGGGTAAGTGCTGGATACTGTAGAGGTGCCACTTAAAAATCTAACTCCATGAAAGTGCATCAGTAGGGTAAGTGCTGGATAGTGTAGGGGTGCCACTTAATAATCTAACTCCAGGAAAGTGCATGAGTAGGATAAGTGCTGGATAGTGTAGGGGTTCCAATTACTATTCCAACTCCATGAAAGTGCATCAGTATGGTGAGTGCTGGACAGTGTAGTGGTTCCAATTACTATTCCAACTACAAGAAAGTGCATCAGTAGGGTAAGTGCTGGATAGTGTAGGAGTGCCACTTAATAATCTAACTCCAGGAAAGTGCATGAGTAGGGTAAGTGCTGGATAGTGTAGGGGTGCCAATTACTATTCTAACTCCAGGAAATTGTATCAGTAGGGTAAGTGCTGGATAGTGTAGGGATTTCAATTACTATTCCAACTCCAAGAAAGTGCATCAGTAGGGTAAGTGCTGGATAGTGTAGGGATGTTATTTAATAATCTAACTCCAGGAAAGTGCATGAGTATGGTGAGTGCTGGATAGTGTAGGGGTTCCAATTACTATTCCAACTCCATGAAAGTGCATCAGTATGGTAAGTGCTGGACAGTGTAGGGGTTCCAATTACTATTCCAACTACAAGAAAGTGCATCAGTAGGGTAAGTGCTGGATAGTGTAGGGGTGCCACTTAATAATCTAACTCCAGGAAAGTGCATCAGTAGGGTAAATGCTGGATAGTGTAGGGGTGCCACTTAATAATCTAACTCCAGGAAAGTGCATGAGTAGGGTAAGTGCTGGATAGTGTAGGGGTGCCAATTACTATTCTAACTCCAGGAAAGTGCATCAGTATGGTAAGTGCTGGATAGTGTAGAGGTGCCACTTAAAAATCTAACTCCAGGAAAGTGCATCAGTAGGGTAAGTGCTGGATAGTGTAGGGGTGCCACTTAATAATCTAACTCCAGGAAAGTGCATGAGTAGGATAAGTGCTGGATAGTGTAGGGTTTCCAATTACTATTCCAACTCCATGAAAGTGCATCATTATGGTGAGTGCTGGACAGTGTAGTGGTTCCAATTACTATTCCAACTACAAGAAAGTGCATCAGTAGGGTAAGTGCTGGATAGTGTAGGAGTGCCACTTAATAATCTAACTCCAGGAAAGTGCATGAGTAGGGTAAGTGCTGGATAGTGTAGGGGTGCCAATTACTATTCTAACTCCAGGAAATTTTATCAGTAGGGTAAGTGCTGGATAGTGTAGGGGTTCCAATTACTATTCCAACTCCAAGAAAGTGCATCAGTAGGGTAAGTGCTGGATAGTGTAGGGATGTTATTTAATAATCTAACTCCAGGAAAGTGCATGAGTATGGTGAGTGCTGGATAGTGTAGGGGTTCCAATTACTATTCCAACTCCATGAAAGTGCATCAGTATGGTAAGTGCTGGACAGTGTAGGGGTTCCAATTACTATTCCAACTACAAGAAAGTGCATCAGTAGGGTAAGTGCTGGATAGTGTAGGGGTGCCACTTAATAATCTAACTCCAGGAAAGTGCATCAGATGGGTAAGTGCTGGATACTGTAGAGGCGCCACTTAAAAATCTAACTCCAGGAAAGTGCATCAGTAGATTAAGTGCTGGATACTGTAGAGGTGCCACTTAATAATCTAACTCCAGGAACTTGCATGAGTAGGGTAAGTGCTGGATAGTGTAGGGGTGCCAATTACTATTCTAACTCCAGGAAAGTGCATCAGTATGGTAAGTGCTGGATAGTGTAGAGGTGCCACTTAAAAATCTAACTCCATGAAAGTGCATCAGTAGGGTAAGTGCTGGATAGTGTAGGGGTGCCACTTAATAATCTAACTCCAGGAAAGTGCATGAGTAGGATAAGTGCTGGATAGTGTAGGGGTTCCAATTACTATTCCAACTCCATGAAAGTGCATCAGTATGGTGAGTGCTGGACAGTGTAGTGGTTCCAATTACTATTCCAACTACAAGAAAGTGCATCAGTAGGGTAAGTGCTGGATAGTGTAGGAGTGCCACTTAATAATCTAACTCCAGGAAAGTGCATGAGTAGGGTAAGTGCTGGATAGTGTAGGGGTGCCAATTACTATTCTAACTCCAGGAAATTGTATCAGTAGGGTAAGTGCTGGATAGTGTAGGGATTTCAATTACTATTCCAACTCCAAGAAAGTGCATCAGTAGGGTAAGTGCTGGATAGTGTAGGGATGTTATTTAATAATCTAACTCCAGGAAAGTGCATGAGTATGGTGAGTGCTGGATAGTGTAGGGGTTCCAATTACTATTCCAACTCCATGAAAGTGCATCAGTATGGTAAGTGCTGGACAGTGTAGGGGTTCCAATTACTATTCCAACTACAAGAAAGTGCATCAGTAGGGTAAGTGCTGGATAGTGTAGGGGTGCCACTTAATAATCTAACTCCAGGAAAGTGCATCAGTAGGGTAAGTGCTGGATAGTGTAGGGGTGTCACTTAATAATCTAACTCCAGGAAAGTGCATGAGTAGGGTAAGTGCTGGATAGTGTAGGGGTGCCAATTACTATTCTAACTCTAGGAAAGTGCATCAGTATGGTAAGTGCTGGATAGTGTAGAGGTGCCACTTAAAAATCTAACTCCAGGAAAGTGCATCAGTAGGGTAAGTGCTGGATAGTGTAGGGGTGCCACTTAATAATCTAACTCCAGGAAAGTGCATGAGTAGGATAAGTGCTGGATAGTGTAGGGTTTCCAATTACTATTCCAACTCCATGAAAGTGCATCATTATGGTGAGTGCTGGACAGTGTAGTGGTTCCAATTACTATTCCAACTACAAGAAAGTGCATCAGTAGGGTAAGTGCTGGATAGTGTAGGAGTGCCACTTAATAATCTAACTCCAGGAAAGTGCATGAGTAGGGTAAGTGCTGGATAGTGTAGGGGTGCCAATTACTATTCTAACTCCAGGAAATGTTATCAGTAGGGTAAGTGCTGGATAGTGTAGGGGTTCCAATTACTATTCCAACTCCAAGAAAGTGCATCAGTAGGGTAAGTGCTGGATAGTGTAGGGATGTTATTTAATAATCTAACTCCAGGAAAGTGCATGAGTATGGTGAGTGCTGGATAGTGTAGGGGATCCAATTACTATTCCAACTCCATGAAAGTGCATCAGTATGGTAAGTGCTGGACAGTGTAGGGGTTCCAATTACTATTCCAACTACAAGAAAGTGCATCAGTAGGGTAAGTGCTGGATAGTGTAGGGGTGCCACTTAATAATCTAACTCCAGGAAAGTGCATCAGTAGGGTAAGTGCTGGATAGTGTAGGGGTGCCACTTAATAATCTAACTCCAGGAAAGTGCATCAGTAGGGTAAGTGCTGGATAGTGTAGGGGTGCCACTTAATAATCTAACTCCAGGAAAGTGCATCAGTATGGTAAGTGCTGGATAGTGTAGGGGTTCCAATTACTATTCCAACTGGAAGAAAGTGCATCAGTAGATTAAGTGCTGGATACTATAGAGCTGCCACTTAATAATCTAACTCCAGTAAAGTGCATGAGTATGGTAAGTGCTGAATAGTGTAGGGGTGCCAATTACTATTCTAACTCCAGGAAAGTGCATCAGTATGGTAAGTGCTGGATAGTGTAGGGGTTCCAATTACTATTCCAACTCCAAGAAAGTGCATCAGTAGGGTAAGTGCTGGATAGTGTAGGGGTGCCACTTAATAATCTAACTCCAGGAAAGTGCATGAGTAGGGTAAGTGCTGGATAGTGTAGGGATTCCAATTATTATTCAAATTCCAGAAAAGTGCATCAGTATGGTAAGTGCTTGATAGTGTAGGGGTGCCAGTTACTATTCCAAGTCCAGTAAAGTGCATCAGTAGGGTAAGTGCTGGATAGTGTAGGGGTGCCACTTAATAATCTAACTCCAGGAAAGTGCATGAGTAGGGTAAGTGCTGGATAGTGTAGGGGTGCCAATTACTATTCCAACTCCAAGAAAGTGCATCAGTAGGGTAAGTGCTGGATAGTGTAGGGGTGCCACTTAATAATCTAACTCCAGGAAAGTGCATGAGTAGGGTAAGTGCTGGATAGTGTAGGGGTTCCAATTACTATTCCAACTCCATGAAAGTGCATCAGTATGGTAAGTGCTGGACAGTGTAGTGGTTCCAATTACTATTCCAACTACAAGAAAGTGCATCAGTAGGGTAAGTGCTGGATACTGTAGAGGTGCCACTTAAAAATCTAACTCCAGGAAAGTGCATCAGTAGATTAAGTGCTGGATACTGTAGAGGTGCCACTTAATAATCTAACTCCAGGAACTTGCATGAGTAGGGTAAGTGCTGGATAGTGTAGGGGTGCCAATTACTATTCTAACTCCAGGAAAGTGCATCAGTATGGTAAGTACTGGATAGTGTAGAGGTGCCACTTAAAAATCTAACTCCATGAAAGTGCATCAGTAGGGTAAGTGCTGGATAGTGTAGGGGTGCCACTTAATAATCTAACTCCAGGAAAGTGCATGAGTAGGATAAGTGCTGGATAGTGTAGGGGTTCCAATTACTATTCCAACTCCATGAAAGTGCATCAGTATGGTGAGTGCTGGACAGTGTAGTGGTTCCAATTACTATTCCAACTACAAGAAAGTGCATCAGTAGGGTAAGTGCTGGATAGTGTAGGAGTGCCACTTAATAATCTAACTCCAGGAAAGTGCATGAGTAGGGTAAGTGCTGGATAGTGTAGGGGTGCCAATTACTATTCTAACTCCAGGAAATTGTATCAGTAGGGTAAGTGCTGGATAGTGTAGGGATTTCAATTACTATTCCAACTCCAAGAAAGTGCATCAGTAGGGTAAGTGCTGGATAGTGTAGGGATGTTATTCAATAATCTAACTCCAGGAAAGTGCATGAGTATGGTGAGTGCTGGATAGTGTAGGGGTTCCAATTACTATTCCAACTCCATGAAAGTGCATCAGTATGGTAAGTGCTGGACAGTGTAGGGGTTCCAATTACTATTCCAACTACAAGAAAGTGCATCAGTAGGGTAAGTGCTGGATAGTGTAGGGGTGCCACTTAATAATCTAACTCCAGGAAAGTGCATCAGTAGGGTAAGTGCTGGATAGTGTAGGGGTGCCACTTAATAATCTAACTCCAGGAAAGTGCATGAGTAGGGTAAGTGCTGGATAGTGTAGGGGTGCCAATTACTATTCTAACTCCAGGAAAGTGCATCAGTATGGTAAGTGCTGGATAGTGTAGAGGTGCCACTTAATAATCTAACTCCAGGAAAGTGCATGAGTAGGATAAGTGCTGGATAGTGTAGGGTTTCCAATTACTATTCCAACTCCATGAAAGTGCATCATTATGGTGAGTGCTGGACAGTGTAGTGGTTCCAATTACTATTCCAACTACAAGAAAGTGCATCAGTAGGGTAAGTGCTGGATAGTGTAGGAGTGCCACTTAATAATGTAACTCCAGGAAAGTGCATGAGTAGGGTAAGTGCTGGATAGTGTAGGGGTGCCAATTACTATTCTAACTCCAGGAAATTGTATCAGTAGGGTAAGTGCTGGATAGTGTAGGGGTTCCAATTACTATTCCAACTCCAAGAAAGTGCATCAGTAGGGTAAGTGCTGGATAGTGTAGGGATGTTATTTAATAATCTAACTCCAGGAAAGTGCATGAGTATGGTGAGTGCTGGATAGTGTAGGGGTTCCAATTACTATTCCAACTCCATGAAAGTGCATCAGTATGGTGAGTGCTGGACAGTGTAGTGGTTCCAATTACTATTCCAACTACAAGAAAGTGTAAGAGTGCCACTTAATAATCTAACTCCAGGAAAGTGCATGAGTAGGGTAAGTGCTGGATAGTGTAGGGGTGCCAATTACTATTCTAACTCCAGGAAATTGTATCAGTAGGGTACGTGCTGGATAGTGTAGGGATTTCAATTACTATTCCAACTCCAAGAAAGTGCATCAGTAGGGTAAGTGCTGGATAGTGTAGGGATGTTATTTAATAATCTAACTCCAGGAAAGTGCATGAGTATGGTGAGTGCTGGATAGTGTAGGGGTTCCAATTACTATTCCAACTCCATGAAAGTGCATCAGTATGGTAAGTGCTGGACAGTGTAGGGGTTCCAATTACTATTCCAACGACAAGAAAGTGCATCAGTAGGGTAAGTGCTGGATAGTGTAGGGGTGCCACTTAATAATCTAACTCCAGGAAAGTGCATCAGTAGGGTAAGTGCTGGATAGTGTAGGGGTGCCAATTACTATTCTAACTCCAGGAAATTGCATCAGTAGGGTAAGTGCTGGATAGTGTAGGGGTGCCACTTAATAATCTAACTCCAGGAAAGTGCATCAGTAGAGTAAGTGCTGGATAGTGTAGGGGTGCCACTTAATAATCTAACTCCAGGAAAGTGCATCAGTAGGGTAAGTGCTGGATAGTGTAGGGGTGCCACTTAATAATCTAACTCCAGGAAAGTGCATGAGTAGGGTAAGTGCTGGATAGTGTAGGTGTTCCAATTACTATTCCAACTCTGAAATTTCATTTAAACATAACAAATGTATCCTTTTCTATGAAATAAAACATATATATATATAAAACTTAATAATTTTCTTTTATTTTTTTTTCAACAGATAATGTCAAGCCAGGCCACAGCATCCTATATTAAATCAAGGAAAGGGAACAGACTTCTGCAGCATTGTGGATATATATATTGTAATGAAAGATTAAGTGAACCAAGGAAACATTGGAGGTGTGTGAAATATTATTCTTCCCGTTGCAGCGGCAGAGCGGTTACTATTGGTGACATCGTTGTAAATACCACTGACCATAACCACTCTGCCTCTGCAATGGAGATTGAAGTACGTCAAACAATTAACGAGATGAAAGATATTGCATCCACCTCCAATGAAACTCCTGGTTCAATATTAAGAGAGGTTGCACAGCATGTCCCTGGTCATATTGCTTGTAATATGCCTATGATACCCAATTTGCGTAGAATTATTCAACGTAAAAAGCAGGCAAGTAACACACACACAGTTACCCCTCAAACTTTTGCTGACATAACTATTCCTCATGACCTTACTCTGTCTTTCTCTAATGAACCTTTCTTACTCTATGACAATGAAAACCCTCTTAAACGTATTTTAATTTTTAGTACTCCCCGCAACCTTTTTAAGTTAGAGAATTCTGAAATTTGGATGATGGATGGAACGTTTAAATGTACACCCCATCCATTCACTCAAATTTACAGCATTCATGCTCAAATTAACTCAAATGTAGTTCCCTTAGTATACAGTTTACTACCAGATAAGCAATCTGATCAACACCCGCTCCGTCCACAGACACGCCATCGAACTCTGGAACCTCCTAGACACCACAGCCCCTGACGTTGCCTTCCTCACGGAGACCTGGATGAACGCCTCTTCAGCTCCCGACATCGCCATCGCCATCCCAGAGGGCTACAAGATCATCCGGAGGGACCGCAACGCCAACCAGATGGGAGGAGGCATCGCCATCATCCACAGGAACACCATCCGTCTCACGACCAGCACCGACAACACCCTGACCAGCGCCGAACACCTGCATTTCCAGATCCACACCAACCCGAACACCACCCTCAGAGGCACACTGATCTACCGACCCCCTGGACCACGCACACAATTCAGCGAGGACATCGCCGACTTCGTGAGCCCGCATGCCCTCCCCTCCGCTGACTACATCCTCCTGGGAGACCTCAACTTCCATCTGGAGAACAACAACGACCGCAACACCACCACCCTGCTCGACAACCTCGCCAACCTTGGACTCAAGCAACTGGTGTCCACCCCCACCCACCTCGCCGGACACACACTCGACGCAGTCTTCTCTTCCAGCACAGACATCGACTTCAGCCACGCCACAGAGCTTCAATGGACGGACCAAAGTTGCGTCCACTTCACCTTCAAGAGAACGACGACCCACCAACACCAGCAACAGGCCGCCCGCAGAAGCTGGAACAAGATCACAGCAGACCAGCTCGCCACCTCCCTGAGCCAGCACCCTCCTGCCAGCTCAGCGAACCCCAGCCAGGCCGCCGACAACCTCACGAAGTGGATCAGCAACTGCGCGGACGAACTCGCCCCTCTGAGGACCCCGCCTAGCAGACCCGGCAGCAAGAAGGCCCCATGGTTCACCAACGAACTCAAGAGCTCCAAGAAGAACTGCCGAGCCCTCGAGAAAGTCTGGAAAAGGGAACCGACACCGGACAACAGGACCTCCTACAAACTTGCCACCCGGAAACACCACCAGCTGATCCGCGCCGCCAAGAAAACAGCTTTCAAGGACCGGTTGGACAACAACGCACACAACTGCAAGGAACTCTTCAACATCGTGAAAGAGCTTTCCAACCCCAGCGCAGGAAACAACGACGTCACCCCATCGCAAGACCTCTGCAACTCCCTCGCTTCATACTTCCACAACAAGATCACGGACATACACAGCAGCTTCAACAACCAACCAACGCACACCATGACCGAACAACCACCCCCCACCACCATCCTCCACGCCTGGACCCCGATCAGCACCGAAGACACCATCCGCACAATGAACTCCATCCACTCCGGAGCACCGACCGACCCCTGCCCTCACCACGTCTTCAACAAGGCCGACGCTGTCATCGCACCCCACCTGCGAGACATCATCAACACATCCTTCGACACCACCATCTTCCCGGAGAGCTGGAAACACGCTGATCTCAGCGCTCTACTCAAGAAACCAACAGCGGACCCCACCAACCTCAAGAATTACCGCCCCATCTCGCTTCTCCCGTTTCCAGCCAAAGTCATCGAGAAGACCGTCAACAAGCAGATGGCCGCCTTCCTCGAGACGAACGGATCCCTCGACCCCTCACAGTCCGGCTTCCGAGCCAACCACAGCACCGAGACCGCCCTCATCGCCGCCACCGATGACATCCGAGCCCTGATGGACAATGGAGAAACAGCGGCCCTCATCCTCCTGGACCTCTCCGCGGCATTCGACACTGTCTGCCACCGCACCCTAGTGCAGCGCCTCAGCAACGTCGGAATTCAGGAGAAGGCTCTGGAATGGATCATCTCCTTCCTCGACGGAAGAACACAGAGAGTCCGCCTACCACCGTACAAGTCAGAGGCCTCCGAAGTCATCTGCGGCGTCCCCCAAGGATCATCTCTGAGCCCCACCCTCTTCAACGTCTACATGAGCCCCCTCGCGGCCATCGTACGCAAACACAACCTCAGCATAATCTCCTACGCCGACGACACCCAGCTGATCCTCTCCCTGACCAACGACCCCGCCGCCGCCAGAGCCAACCTGCACGAAGGGATGAAAGAGGTAGCCGAGTGGATGACGATCAGCCGCCTGAAACTGAACTCGGACAAGACGGAGGTCCTCATCCTGGGCTCCTCACCCTCCGCCTGGGACGACTCCTGGTGGCCTCCCGCCCTGGGCACCGCACCCAAACCGACAGACCATGCACGCAACCTGGGCTTCATCCTGGACTCCTCCCTCTCCATGACCAGGCAAGTTAACAACGTCTCCTCGGCGTGCTTCAACATCCTACGCATGCTACGGAAGATCTTCTGGTGGATCCCCACCGAGACCAGGAAGACCGTCACCCAGGCCCTCGTCACCAGCCGTCTGGACTAAGGCAACGCCCTATACGCCGGTACCACCGCCAAGCTCCAGAAGAGACTCCAGCGGATCCAGAACGCCTCAGCCAGACTCATCCTCGACATCCCACGAACCAGCCACATCTCCGGACATCTGAGAGACCTTCACTGGCTCCCCGTCAACAAAAGAATCACCTTCCGCCTCCTCACCCACGCACACAAAGCCCTACACGACCAAGGCCCGAGTTACCTCAACAGCCGAGTCAACTTCTACGCTCCCAAACGCCACCTCCGATCAGCCAACCACGCCCTCGCCGCCGTCCCCCGCGTCCGAAGAGCGACTACAGGAGGAAGGTCCTTCTCCTACCTGGCCGCCAAGACCTGGAACTCCCTCCCGACCGACCTGCGCCTGACCCAAGACCACCTCTCCTTCAGGAAGAAGCTGAAGACCTGGCTGTTCGAGCAGTAGCGGCACCCCCCCCCCCAGCGCCTTGAGACCCTACGGGTATGTAGCGCGCTCTATAAGTGTCACTGATTGATTGATTGATCTGCAACCTACACTGAATTTTTAACAGTGATTAAAGACAAAACTTCTGGCAAAAGTCCTCGGAAAATCATTATTGATTTCGAATTGACTATGATCAATGTGATCAACAAATTGTACGTGGATACCCAAACTCAGGGGTGTTTTTTTCATTTTTCCTAGGCATATTGGCGTAAGTTACAAAAAACATCCCTGGTTACAGATTACTGCTCAGATAGTAAACTGCAATTTGAATTAAAAAAATTAACAGCACTTTGTTTTGTACCTCCTGAAAGTGTAGACGAGTACTACACTGCAATTTCTGAATCAGAATATTATGTCGAAAATGAAGAAAAATTGGCTCCCTTGTTAAATTACTTTGAGGACACATGGATTGGGCATCTAAGCCGATCGGGTCGCAGGAGGAAGCCACGTTTCCATGTGGAGTGGTGGAACTGCTACTCAACCTGCTTAGAAGGAGGTGCTAAAACAAACAATGCCATAGAGGGATGGCATAACTCCTTCAGTCATACAATTGGTAAACATCATCCACATTTCTACTCTTTTTTGAAAACTTTGAAGAAGGAGCAAAGTTTTCAAGAAATGAGACTTGCTCAAGCATTAACAGGTAGCCTAAATCCACGACCTTCTAAGCAAGCTAAGGAAATGTCTGAGAGACTATTGGGAGTACTTCAACAATTTTCGTTGACTGTGGCATTAGACTACCTGGAAAATGTAGCTAACATATTACATTTCTAATCATTTTCCACAATTTTACTTTCCTGCTTTGACCTAAATTATTTTTACAAAATTAATTTAATTGGCATTTTTCTTAAAAAAATTTTTTACATTTTTTCTCGGGTTCCAAGATAATTTCACTGGAATATATCTCATATTCTAAAGACCCTTTAATTTCCTTAAAAATTATTTATCTCCTTATTTTCTCCAACTTATGATAATATCCATTGCAATCTAACTCGTAAAAATATGTTGTGAAAACATTTTGAACGTGAATATTCGAATATTCTATCCTTTCTCACCACTTATTTTTTTCCAAAGTGATTGTTTAATATTCAAATGTTTGATATCCTACAAACTGTGATCAACAAAATAGTAATATGACAGTGTTTGTCATAATTTTGAATATTATGACCTTTTTTTAGTAATTTGCAGTATTGGTTTGTATCGCATAATTATCTAAATATTCGAATGCCATAAAATTCCATTCTGTTTGCTAACGTATTACATATATATTATAATTATTTTTTTAATTTTAACCCAATAATTAAGTCTTTCTAAAGAATTAAGTCTTTGTTACACCTATCCTTAAACCTTAAACATTTTTCGATAAAATATATTTTTCAAATGTTTCACAATCAGAAACCAGATATTTTCTTGTAATCATATATCACATCCTAACTATTATTCTTCTCACTATCTAAATTTATAGTATCACATTTCAAAACTTATATTTTCCAAATAAAATCCAAAATAATGTCTTTAAACCAATACAGCAAATCACCGCCTCGAAACGAAAAATGCAATATACAAAAATGTAAAGCGTTGAAAGGTAAAAAAAACACAAATCCCAAAAACATGACTCTATTTTTTTATCATACAATTGGAAATAAACAGTTTTATTTCTCAAACACCTTGCATTGAAAGGAAAAAAACGACAAATCCAAAAAAATGACGCTTTTTTTTTGGTACAATTCGAAATAAACAGTCACATCCTAACTATTATTCTTCTCACTATCTAAATTAATAGTATCACATTTCAAAACTTATATTTTCCAAATAAAATCCAAAATAATGTCTTTAAACCAATACAGCAAATCACCGCCTCGAAACGAAAAATGCAATATACAAAAATGTAAAGCGTTCAAAGGTAAAAAAAACACAAATCCCAAAAACATGAGTATATTTTTTTTTGGTACAATTCGAAATAAACAGTTTTATTTCTCAAACACCTTGAGTTGAAAGGAAAAAAACGACAAATCCAAAAAAATGACGCTTTTTTTTTCATACAATTCGAAATAAACAGTTTTTTTTCGTAAACACCTTGCATTGAAAGGAAAAAAAACACAAATCCAAAAAAAAGACTCTTTTTTTTCTCGTACAATTCGAAATAAACAGTTTTATTTCTCAAACACTTTGTACAAAGCAATCATTTTGGAAAAAACAAACAAACAAACAATCCTATTTCTCCGCTTTAAATTCTCAATCGATAAAGATTTCTAACTTTATTCAAACTATGAAACGTTCAAAATGTTTTCAATACATTACAGAAATATATACTTTTTTTTCACTCTGTATCCATAATATTTTTTGTAACATAACCCGACGTAGACATATGCAATTAATATATTCGTCGACATGCTGAAAACAAACTTTAAACATCATTTAACAACTATCGCAACCTCTCCTTAATCTTTCATTACAATATATATGTTCATTTAATGTTTTTTAATTAGAAAATAACTTTATAAAGTTTCCTACCTGAGCGCAGATCAGCTTCCAGCTGCTTCCAGCAATCGATGCTATCCAAAATGGCCGCTAACGTCGACGTCAACGTCAAAACGTCATCAAAATGTAACAAGATAAACAAAGGACTACTTAATAATACATTATTAAATAAAATATATTTTTATTTTTCACATATTATTTGATGTTGTAAAAATATGAAAAAATATGAAATAAATTAATAAAAATTGAAATATTTATAATATTTTTTTTTTACAAAAATAAAAAAAGTTTGAAATGAACGTCATTGTCTTTATACTTTTTTACTTCGTTAATTTTACTGTTTAAATAATTTATTCACTATGAAAATTAATGTTTTTGTTCACTTACCTGTATGCTGGTCTTGTTTTCTTTTTCTCTCTCCTCCTTCTGTTCGCTTTCTTGCTTACTAAACCATTCCGTTAGGTTACTATGGAGCGATCATTGCAATAAACGAAGGACTAAACCTCCCATAGAAATCAATGCAAAACCGTGGGAAAAAAGATTTAGATTGTATTAATTATATGTTTATAAATTTGAAAAAAATCTATATATTTTCAATAATTATTTTGTAAATAAATAATGTTTTTAATAATAATTTTGTACTTATTTAATACATAAAAAGTAATTTAAAATGTTATTAACATTTATCTAAACATTAACACCAACAATAAATTTAAATAATAAAATAATTATTATTTTAAATATATACCTGAGTATTAAAACTTTCAAAATATTATGTTTTCTTTTATCCAAAAAATAAAAAAATAAATATATTATATTTTTCAAACAATTACTTTATCTAAAAAAATACCTGAGTAATAATTTCTGTAATTTAATTAATTTTTGTATTTTTAAAAATTACAAATATATATTTAATACATTTAAATTAAATTATAATTTTATTAACATTTATCTAACATTAACACCAACATTACTTTAAAATGAATAATAATTTATTTCTAAAAATAAATACCTGAGTATTAATACTTGCAATTTATTCTAATAAAATTTAGACAAAAAATAATAAAATATTTAATTTATATTTTTCAAACAATATTTTTTTAAAGATACCTGAGTATGAATTTCTTAAATATTAATAAATAGTTTAATAATTAAAAATTTAACAATATATATTTAATACATTTAAAAAATTATAAATTTAATAACATTACATTAATTTACATTTACATAATTACAAAAATAAATATTATTAAAAATAAATACCTGAGTATTAATACTTTGTAATTTATTCTGAAAACATTTATCAAATAAATAATAAAATAATTCTATTATATTATATTATATATTGAAAACAATTACTTTTTCTAAAAAGATACCTGAGTATTAATGCTTGTGATTAAAATCATTTTAACATTTTATTAAATTTAATTTTTACATATATTTAATACATATACAACATTTATATTCTTAAAAATTAATATATAATAATTTAATAATTAATATTAAATAAATTAATATTTTAAAAATAATAATTTTACGTTGTAATAACATGCGTTGTAATAGTTTTTGCGTTGTAATAACGTGCGTTGTAATAACATGCGTTGTAATAGTTTTTGCGTTGTAAAAAATGCGTTGTAATAGCATTTCGTTGTAATAGTTGCGTTGTAAAGGATGTTTCCCGAGCTTTTCATATCAAACTATTAACAGAGTCTTCCTTTTCATTATATCGTATTTTGTAATTCATCCTTGCCCACTACTTACAGCCAGGGCAACCGTGCAGGTGAAGCAATGCAATTGGAGGTTAGTGCACACAAGCAAAAGGCAAGGAGCCAGTTTACAGAGCCCTGCATAAGCCCGCAGTGGCTGCAATAGGGGAATGTGCGAGAGCATAGGCAGACGTGCCTAAATTGAGTTGGGTGCATGAGCAGTCAGCTGCTGTAAACTGGTAAACTAACTGGTGGTTTGAAATGAGTAACGATAGCAGTGGTCCAGTGTCAGCGGCCTGCAGTACTGGTGGCCCTCTGTGGCTCTTTGCCATAAGCAGTAGTAGACAATTCAAGCGAAAAACAAGGATCTCGTTTACAGAGTCCTGCATAAGCCAGCAGTCGCCACAATAGGGGAATGTGCAAGAGTGTAGACATTCGTGCCGGAATTGAGTGGGGTGCATAAGCAGTCATCTGTGGTAAACTGGTAAATTGGTGGTTCAAAGTGAGTAATGATAGCAGTAGTCCAGTGTCAGCGGCCTACATTGGCTTTTTGCCTTAAGCAGTAGTAGACAATTCAAGCGAAAGACAAGAAGCCAGTTTACAGAGTCCTGCATAAGCCCGCAGTTGCTGCGATAGGGGAATGTGCGAGAGCATAGGCAGGCGTGCCTGAAATGAGTGGGGTGCATAAGCAGTCGGCTGCGGCAAACTAGTGGTTCGAAGTGAGTAACAATAGCAGTGGTCCAGAGTCAGCGGCCTGCTGTGGCTTTTTGCCTTAAGCATTAGTAGATAATTCAAGCGAAAGACAAGGAGCCAGTTTACAAAGTCCTTAATAAGCCTGCAGTCGCTGCCATAGGGGAATGTGCGAGAGCATAGGCAGGCGTGCCTGAATTGAGTGGGGTGCATAAGCGGTCAGCTGCGTTAAACTGGTGGTTCGCAGTGAGTAACGATAGCAGTGGTCCAGTGTCAGCAGCCTGCCGTGGCTTTTTGCCTTAACCAGTAGTAGACAATTCATAGAACTACCCAATGAGTCAGCGCGGACATTGTTTTTACTTGTAGTGTGCTCTTGTTCAGTGGCAGCTGGTGACATTTGAAAGTGGTGGGTTGAAAATTAGTGGTGGAGCACATAGTGGAGAGCGAACATAGCGAGCGAGCCCGACATATCTAAGGAGGGTTCAGGGGGTTCTCCCCTCGAGAACATTTTGAAAAATGAGTGGGCAAATGGTGCATTTTCAAGCCAGTGCCTACGTGAGATAAAGTGGCATTCAAGATGGCCCAACAGAGTCAAATACCTACTTTTCCACATAGAATATCATATTGGTTAGTGTTCATTTTTTGAAACTCAATACCATGCATATAGGCAACTCACATAAACTAAAAACACATAAGCATACAGAGATAAAATATATACATGCCACACATAAAATGTTTTCCCTACCTGTGCATGTCTGTTTCCTTTATGAATCACTTGTTCTAAGCCAAGTACCCAGGAGGTGAATGAAATCTTCAGATGATATAATTGGCTACAGATAGAAATATTCATTCAAAGAAAAAAAGAATTCATTCTTATAGAAAGTCAACCAAACTTTGAGCCTGATAGCTTTACAGTTGAACAACTAAAAGTAAATATCCATCACCTCAAAGCCAGTTGTTCAAACAGTAATGTAGAATATATAGATTTACATTTAAACAATCAGGTATGGTAAAATCCTTTCAAAAATTATTTTTTAGAGCCAGAAGATGACCAAAATCTTTGTGTAGAGAAGGTTTAATAGTACAAAAAGTATGTTTTATATACTTTAAATTTAAATACTTTGTACATCACTGATAAAGAGTCTGGTTAACCAGTACTTTAGAAAACATGTATAAATAAATACATGAAATATGTATTGGTGCAAAGAATAAAACATAACTTTCTCAAAGTTGTATGGGTTTACACATTTATATTATCTAACACCCATGAGGCCATGAACAAAATGTTACTAGTAGATTAATCTATATGTTCCAACAAGCAAACAAACATTGTTATATCATTCATTAAACTGAAATGAGCCGACATTCAGAGCCCTTGCATGAAAATGTGAGTGCATCCTTGTAGATGTTGCATCAATGCAGATGGCAATTTGCATCAGATTCTGCTAAAGTAATGGACTTGATCAACATGAAGTGCTGCCACCTTTATATGATTGTTTGAAATATAATATGTTGTGTTGAGTATTAAGTTTGAGGTAATGAGTCATGTGTAGATCAAAAGATATGCAATGGTGTCAAATCTAGTATGCTCTTCAGTTGACAAGGATATTAAACCATATCCATTCAGAAATGAATCCCATCATTATAAATTAAGTAATATTATTAACAAATCCACTCATTATCAGTCCATATGATGCTCAGTGATAGATATTGTAAAAAGAAAATTAAGTCCAGGATTCTACCGGCCTCTACCGCACAACAAACACTACAGTGTATCAGTTTGCAATTAGAAAAAGGGCAAAATACAGCTTCATCAAACAGATAGCCAGAAGAAAATCGCTTCTCCTAAAGGACACTGCTGTACAGCAAAAGATTGCAAAATGAGACTGTAATCAGGACTGACTATAATACTCTCAGGAAAGATGAGACCTAAATACAATATCCTGTAATTCTTACAAGACTGATTTTAGCCCAGTATGTACCATCTTTAAGTATGTCATGGAAGGTACATGGTCTCAGTCTGTCTGGCTACAGTTTGCAAGTTAGTCCAAAGCTTGCCAGAGTGTAGGATATTTACAAAACTGGGTCATATTTGCTGGGGAACTTTGAAAAAAGTTTAAGAAGAGGTACATTGACTAATACCCTGAAACAACACCAAACGTATGTGGCTTTATAATGATAAATCTGAATTCCTCTCAAGTCATGCAAGATACTGAAACATACTTTGAATATATGGTGCATTTACTTTCATAGGTTCCTGCAGTATAGTTGAATGTTACTTGCAATACAAAGTAAACAAAAACTATATATGTTAGCACCAATGATTCACAGCACCACGTGTATTTCCATGGTTTCTATTTATACAGAAAGTTTGCACGCCGTTCTTTAATGTGAGCAAACATTTCAATTGTACTCTTGTTGAAATCTGGAATCGGATCTATTAGTTCATTTTCCATTGACCGCATGGCCAATGCATTTAGTCGAGCTTGGGTCATTATGTTCCTTAAAAATGTTTTTATCCTCTTCAGTGTGGAAAAGCATCTTTCAGCCTCAGATGTTGTCATAGGTGTTGTAATGACAATTCTAAATAACTTAAGAGTCTCAGAGAAAAGAATTCTGCAAGTTGTTTTGACATAAAAATATATATAAAGCCACGGCACCACATGTAGCCTGCTGAAAGTCCTGTCTTCCATACAGAATTGATAGTTCAGTGTTCAATCTTGACTTGTTTAGCATTGGATATGCTTTCACTGTTTCACTGAGAGCTGCAGTAGGAAAACCTTTGCTATGTTTTTGAAACAGATCACTATGCAGTAGTGTTGCCCTGACTAGATGCCTTATAGTGCTCCTTGGCATGAATCACAATAATGTCACATACATCTTTTCCTTCCTGAATCAAGGTATTTATTTGCAGTTTGTAAATTGAGAACATGTGGCAATTCAAAGTCCATATTATCAATGGATTCTCATACCTTGTTGATGCTGATCATAAAGGCTGAAGTGTCCCTTTCTACAGATACAGTATCAATGTCTCGTTTTTGTAATTGATTGTACAAAATATGAACATGAAGCATTATGCTGTGAAACAAAAAAAGAAAAAATGAAACTCCCTGTCTTCCAGATTTCTGTTAAAGCACTTTGCTTCACACACAGAAGTGGAATCAAATGTACTGTCTTCTGTAATAGATTTCATGCATTCTACAAGGTCCTCCCTGTGTTATTGAATTTTTATTGATAGCTCGGATGTTGAAGTTCCAGCGAGTTGCAGGCCCTCTTGGTATTCTTTTTGCCACTATCTGTTCAAGCATTTCAGCCCGTTTTGGCGAACAGGAAAAGAAAGCAGTAATACCACCCAACTCTTTAAAGGAAACTCGGACTCTGAATATTTTTGAAGCAGCCTGTTCCATGATAAAATTTAGTTGGTGGGCAGAGCAATTGACATAGTGTGCATTTGGATAGATGTCTCAGATATTTTTTTAATCCCACAGGAGGCACCACACATGACACTGGCACCAATAAAGCTCTGAGCAATTAACTTCTCTTTACCACTGTGCTCTGGGAATATAAGGTCAAGTTGATTAAGAATACATACTGAAATTGTATCTACAGTTGAATCTTTAAGATTTAAAAAGCAATAAAATATTTCCACTACCTTGGAATTGCCATCAATGTAGCGGATAGCAAGTACTGACTGCGTCTTGGTAGAGACATCAGTTGTATCATCGGCCTCGATAGCTCAATACAATACAATACATCTTATTTGCTGTAAAAAGTTTATTTTGTTACCTCCAGCATACATTCAAGCAACTCATTCTGGATTGTCTTAGAAGTGCCTTTAAATACAATAGCACTTTTCAAGTGTGCTTCCAATGCACTGTCTATACTGGACACCAAATCAGCCAGCCCTCTGAAGACTCCGGGATTTAGTTAATCTTCAGTTCCATCGTGGCCACGCAATGCCATTTCAAAAGCTCCACAAAACTTTACACAGTCAATCAATTTGGATAATATATAACGGTTCTTATAAACCTCCTGATTGTGTTTGATTACCCCCTTGCAGTGGACTTCATTTAACTGCAGTGTAATATTTGATTTTCTAAACAAAGATAACTTTAATACATTGGTCAAGTGGGATTCACTGGAATCATGCCTCTTTATTTATTCTGCCAGATGTTTAAGATCAGTAACTCCTGTTTTAGTCCAGCTAACTTCACCCCAAAGAGCAAGCAGGGGAAACAGTATAAGCCATTCTTAGAAGAGCTGGCAGTTATACATTCCATTTTATCAAACCAGGTTTGTGTAAACCTACGTGTGTAACCCTTCCCCCGGTCTTTTGTAGACTGTTCAATGTTTATTTCAGGTTTATCAGGTCCTAGTCCTTTTACCCAAAGTTTATCTTTGTGTGTCATTCCCAAAAATGATTTTGTGAGTACACTGTCAACTGTGTTCATTTTGGCTAATAATAAAAGGAACAATACAAAGAAAACAAACTATTTTATAGGTGTATCACCTAACAGAGACCACCCACATATAATATGTAAAATACCATAGATGTACTAACAAGAAAATATCAATAAGTACACAAGTAGCAGTAGTTAGTTGCTATTTGTCTATCACTTGTTCTTCTTAAGTTGGCCGATGAGTAGGAGCTCTTCCTGGGACCTCCCGGGTTAGGGATTACCAATTCTGTGAAAATCCCCTTGTTTACCCGTCCATCCACCTCCAATCTACTTTTTCAAACTCCCTTTAACATCGGATTTGGCTTTGAAAACATGGCTTACCTTTCAGGGATGAACACCAGGGACCCGACGTTCCTCTCACCTTGCCTGCTTCGCCGCTTTTTTCCCAGGATCAAGCCCTCTGAGCCGGACGTGTGGCGACTCCACCATCCACTGTTTCATTGATTTGGGGCTTTTACACCGTCGGCCATGCCGCTCCTTTGCTGGACGAATTTTCCTCTGGCTTGGGCATGTTTCTGCTTCGGCACCTTTTTCCTCTACAGCGCAGACACTGAGGAAGCCCAAAGTGAGGTTTTTACCCTGGTCCCCCTCTCCTGGGGCTGCTTGGCCTTGCTTGCTCGCTGTTGGGGGAGCACTTTGGCTCAAGCCGCCACCAGAGCCCGGGGGCAGGATTTGTGCCCCTCCACCGCTCAGCCCTCACCCGCGCCCTCTGGCGGTCCCGTGGTTGGGAGTACCTGGATCAGATCTGCGCCCTACCCCCACATGGCCCCCGACCTCGTTGGCCAGAGAAGCCGGTCTGGGAAGCCAGTGCTGCTACTGGAGTTTCCCTGAAGCTAAAGGCCCCTGGAGTACCATGGGTGCATAACAGGAGCGCACAGCACGATGAAGAAGGGGACTCACAGGCAGGGCGCAAGCCATTGAGAGCCCCCTCCCAGTTTCAGGCAGCCAGCGGTCTGGAAATTGGATTTGAGCTGTCTACGAGAGAACATAAGAGAAAGTCAGACGTCTCCGCGGATCACGATTTGTGAGACTTGGTGTAGAAAGCGGGTGATCTTGTGGCATGCTGTGATCTCAGAAGTCTGGCAGTTCTGGGAAAGAAGCAGAATTGTTGTGCGCATGAAGGTGAAAGAAACCAGCAAAGCCTTCTTGCTCAGGAACGAGAGGGCCATACCGAAAGAGAACATCCCACCCGAGAGCAATACAGACCGAAGGCCTCCACCCTGGCCGACGAAAACACAGTGAAAGATCTGTGCATATGCCTTAAAGGGAATAGGCGCCTCTCCTTCAAGAACAGAGACAACATATTTCACTCCTAAGATCACAACTGATCCAAAACTGATGGAAAACGCTGCAGAACTGAGGGCAAATGACTGCCGTCTCGACACAACAAAAGACACTGCGACTGGAGCACCTGCCAAGTAAGCATCCCAGTGGGCCCTTATTTGATGATCGACTGGCATTGTTCATCTGTCCGTCTAAAAAAGGTATGACGGGGGGGTGTTTTACGGCATATTCCCTGCACACTCAATAATGTAAAATAGAATTCAATAAACTCTAACTCCTCCATATCATCTAGTTGTTCTGCCTGACTTTAAAATGAATGGACTTGATCGGACACAGTCCTCCATTTTGCGGTTTTGACTGTCCCCATGATGCCTGTTGCTGCTAGAGCGACCAACGCCCTGCACCAATCCTACTAGAGCCAACAACACCTCTCCCTTCTCATTGGACTTGGTGATGCACCTCTTTTCACCCCTTCCTTTACCCGACCCAGTTTTAAAGTCCTGCTTTGGCTGTTGCTGATACCTGGACCCTCTCCGATTTTGTCCGACTTGATTACTCTTCATTTTTCTTAGCTCTGAAACCTCTGGGTCTAATCCGGGCTAGTGTTTAGCGAAACCCGAGAACCATTGGCTGTTGCCGGGTGGAGCTGTTCTACTCAGCTACAGAGGAGTCTGGCTCTGGTTCACCTCCTAAGCATTCACCTACCCAGCCGGACATCGGACATTGCTTTGAACGGTTTCCTTCACGGTTTTTGGTTTTCTTTCACTCTGACTGCTTGGACTGCTTTGTCTACCCCAAAGTTCGTTCTCCCTTCTGATCTGCCTGCTTTTATCTGCATTCCTTTCCCCTGTTTACCTTTCCCCCTATACCTTCCATTCCCCATAAGATGTGTTGTTCTTGGCTATGCAACGTGCTAATAACTTTTGTGATGTTGTAATCTCATGTTTTTAGCATCTTCCTATACTTGTTGATCACAAACTGTAACTCATGTAATTTTTATAATCCTGTAGCTCACTGATCCTCAGGTAAAGTGCTCTGATACCTCAGGGTCTAGCCAGCGCTATATAAAACTCGGCAACTAATTAAAAGCATGTGATACGGATTTACAACTGTACTTCAAGTTCCTTTTTAGCAAAAGGGGATGAACTTTCAGCTGATTTGGTAACTGGTCCCTTCTGTTAAACTGTCTGCTGAGTGATCTGTAACATGGAGACAACCTTTCTGCTGAGTTCCTCTCTAACTCCTGTTGATAAGCTATCTGCTAATATTCCTCCCTGGTGTTTGTCAAACTATCTATTGATTTCCTCTGGGGCCTGTCCTTTCTGCTGGTTTCCTCTTTGCTGCCTGCCATTCTTGTTGATAAACTACCGTTTGATTTCCTCCATGGTGCTAGTCAAACTATCTGTTGATTTCCTCTGGTGCCTGTAGAACACCTGTCTGCTGCTTTCCTCTCTGCTGCCTGTTGTTCCTCTTGATAAACTATCGGTTGATTTCCTCCCTGGTGCTTGTCAAACTATCTGTAGATTTTCTCTGGTGCCTGTAGAAAACCTTTCTGCTGGTTTCCTCTCTGCTGTCTGTCGTGAAACTATCTGCTGATTTCCTCCCTGGTGCCTGTAAAAAATTAAAATAGGATGTAAGCTTTGAGACTTGTGTCCATTGGATAGCTTGAACAATTTTAAAGCAGCTGTTAATTCCACATTTGCAGAAAAACCATATGCCCACAGTAAAGCCAAAAGGGACTGCGGTGTGTAGGATTCTCAGTAATATAACTCACAGCCATCACCATGTGGAAAATGTTTCCGATACAGATTGGTTCATAACTTCACAAACACACTTTGGTCATGGCAGAAAGCCAACTTACTACGAGAGCCTCAGTGACATGTCAGATTGCGAATGTTCAACCCCAATGAAGCACCTTATATGTAATTTTCTTTTCTTGCAGTGAACAATGTGAGTGTTGTACCGGATCTAGAGCTATAGAAATGTCAAATGCAATATTGCCATTACCTTATGCATGCTTCACCCCTGGCATCACTCTTACTCACAGTTCCTTGACGTTATCAAACATCCTTCCTCACCTGCATCCATTCAGATGCAGAAGGAAGGCGTAGGTCAAAGAAGTACTATATGCATCCACATTCTGCAGGCTATCAATGCCTAAGTTTTGTGTACAATTCTGAAACATCCCCATCTCTTTAAGTCCTTGAAAGCAAAGGCAAGCCTCCATTTGAGGACACAAGAGTAACCCTTGGAACTGTACCAGAAATAAAGCTCAATTGGTAAACCTAGACCAAATAAAAAACACAAGCTTGAGGCTTTTGCAGCAAATACAGCTTGGATTTCGTGTGGTTCACGTGGGGTGGGGTGAATGGTGATGTAACATTACCATGGAATGATTGGATGCATGTGAGAGGCAGTTATGGCTTTGGGGACGCACTCAACATCACTTTACACCACTTGCTCACTTTAACAATACATCATACATGTGCGTAAATCTGGTGGTATCAATAAAACAGCTACAGTTACAAAATCTGAAGGATTAGTGCATGATTTCTACCCACACATGACATGTATGACATGTGCAGGGCAATCAGTCTTTCTTTCGTCAAAGAAGAGCCCCAGCATCGATAGCAGGGGTGAAAATTGCCCTTCCTCAGAACAATTTTGGCATGTTGGCTGGATTGCAAGCGCCCTTCTTTTAGATCACAGGTCATCCTGCAGCTGCATGTAGGGTACACACAGATCTATCAGGTAATTCATTGAGCTAGCTTATTGGCACCAATCTACGTCATTAAATAGCGTAGCCTGGAGAGGTGCATGAAAAAACCCTGCAAGCTTTTCAAGCATTACCAAAGAGAAGCACAACGCCATTTTGAGTAAGTTGGCAAATTAGTCCACAAAACTATATTCAAAGATGAATTCAAAACCCCAAAAGAAATGCAAATACCCGCTTCAGGACCTTTACAACAGAAGCACAAACATATATTGAGTCTTTCTGAAAGACCAGATAAATTCAACAAACATATACACCCAGATTCACACCTGTGGAGCCGTACAGTTCTTATGAAAAAAAACATAATTGTTATGTTCTCCCTCAAGTAGATTCCATTCAAATTATATACATTTAAATATGTGCATATGCACACTTCTGCAACATTCCACACGTGTAGTATTTTACGTATAGGCTGTCAATGAGGAACATATGGTATGAGCACCAGTTGCATTATAGTACATTCATTTTGTTATGCACAGGGCGATTCAGGGATTTGCCCAGAATCAAAGGATGTTGTCCTAGGGACTACGACCTGCCCTTAAAAAATTAAACGAAAACTTTTATTTTTTTTAAATGCATCCCATTTTCCTTTAAGGAAAACGTGCTTCATTTTAAAAACAAACTGCTTTACTTAATAGCAGTCCCAGACATGGAGGTCCGCTGAGCCCAACAGGTCACCATACTTGGGAGGGTCAGCCATTCCAAATGGGGTCGCAAATTGTGAGTGCCTCATTAATATGCATGAGGCATGCAATTTGCAACCCCATTAGGAATCACTAACAGTGTCTCAGACACTGTTGTACGTGGCATTTAGCGACTTGCAATTTGCGAGTAGCTAAATACCTCGGCCGTTCATCTGGCACCAAATCCGCAATTTTAATAGCCATGGTACACTACCAGCACAGTCCGACTCATCAAAGCAGCACAACTCAATGGAACATGAGAAAGAAACACAAAAATACCACATCTAATGCCTGGTATTAGTCAAAGCTAAGAGATGTGTGCAGAGCAATCAAGAGCCAAACAGGCAATCCCAAAAAGGCAGATCAAGCTCCGATACTAAAATCCATATTCAACATTGAACAAGAACCTATAAAGCCAAATGCTGGAAGGTATGTTAGAGCCTAATTCACAATATAATTTAATTATAGAAATCAACATACTCAATGTATGAACGAACCTGGGAGGTTTAATTATTAAATCTCTACCATGAGTGATCATTAACACACAATAGAGAACGTTTGCCTGCTATCACCAAACCAGGCTCTTTCCACAAATGTGTTTATAACTTTATTTATTAACCTGCTAACCCAGCATCTGTGACTGAGAATGAGCCTTAAATAAAAGGAGTGAATGAGGACCATAGCTAACTATGTAATTATGTAAACTCGGCATTAGCATGCAGTGTGTATTTAGGTAGGAGACTGCGCTTTCATACATATAATACTTACATTATAAGGCAAAATACAAGTGTACTAAAGTTATGCCTCACTTAATGGTAGAGTGTCCTAGAGCGGCAGAATTACATAACAATGTCAAGGAATAAACCAACCATGCAGGACTACGGTACTGTTAAATAAGAAATTGGAGGCCTACCCACAACTTCTTCCCACAAGGAGCTTCAACCTTAAACTGTGATGTGTCAAAGAAGGTGAGAGAACACTGAATTAAAAAAATGGCGTCACAAAGGTACCAGTCTAGGTAAGAAATATTGGCCAGAATGCAATACAATGAAGACCAGAACCTTTAAAAAGACAGTTACTCAACATTAGTCAACATATAAGGATCATGTGAGGGGCCACACAGACAAAAAACTAAAGAGAAGCAGGTAAGATAGACAAAGAATACTCACGAGTAACACTTCAGCCCTCACAGATAGGCGAATGCACATGGACAAGCATATTAATGAGAAACTCGCAATTTGTGACCCCATTAGGAATGGCTGACCCTCCCAGGTATGGTGGCCTGCTATGCTCAGCAGACCTCCATGTTGGGGCTGCTTTTAAATAAAGCAGTTTGTTTTTAAAATGCAGCATGTTTTCCTGAAAGGAAAACAGGATGCATTTAAAAAAAGGAAAATGCTTTTGTTTCATTTTTTAAGGGCAGGTAGTGGTCCCTGGGACAACATCCTTTGATTCTGGGCAAATCCCCTAATCTCCCTGTGTGTAACTAAATGAATGTACTGTAATGCAACTGTTGCTCACGCCATATGTTCCTCATTGCAAGCCTATACGTAAAACACTACACTTAGGGAATGTTGCAGAAGTGTGCATGTGCACATATTTAAATGTATATAATTTGAATGGAATCTGCTTGAGGGAGACCATAACAATTATGTTTTTTTCTCACAAGAACTGTACGGGTCCACAGGTGTGGATTTGGTTGTATAAAAGTTTGTTGAATTTAGCTGGTATTTCAGAAAGACTCAATATATGTTTGTGCTTCTGTTTGCTAAAGATTCTGAAGCAGGAATTTGCAGTTCGTTGTTGGATGTTTAATTCATCTTTGAATATAGTTTTGTGAACTAGTTTGCCAACTTACTCAAAAAGGCATTTTGCATCTCTTTGGTAATGCTTGAAAAGTTTGCTGGGGTTTGTCATGCACCTCTCCAGGCTACGCGATTTAATTACGTGGATTGGTGCCTATAAGCTAGCTCAATGAATGACCTCATAGATCTGTGTGTACCCTACATGCAGCTGCAGGATGGCCTGAATCTGTTATCTAAAGGAAGGACGCTTGCAACCCAGCCAACATGCCCAAATTGTTCTGAGGGAGGGCAATTTCCACCACTGCTATCCATGCTGGGGCTCTTCTTTGACGAAGGAAAGAAGGATTACCCGGCGCATGTCATACCTGTCATGTGTGGGTAGAAAGCATGCACTAATCCTTCAGATTTTGTAACTGTCGCTGTTTTATTGATACCACCAGATTTACACACTTGTATGATGTGTTGTCAAAGTGAAAGAGTGGTGTGAAGTGATGCTGCTTACGCCCCCAAAGCCACAACTGCCTCTCACCTGCATCCAATCATTCAGTGGTAATGTTACATCACCGTTCATCTTACCCCACGAGAACCACACTAAATGCAAGCTGTATTTGCTGCAAAAGCTTAAAGCTCATGTATATGATTTGGTCTAGGTTTACCTATTGTGCTTTAGTCTGGTACAGTTGCAAGGGTTACTCTCAAGTCCTCACATGGTTACTTGCCTCTGCTTTCGATGACTTAAAGAGGTAGGGATGTTTCAGAACTGTACCCAAAATTTAGGCACTGATAGCCTGCAGAATGGAGATGCATATAGTGCATCGTTGACCTCTGCCTTCCATCTGCATCTGACTGGATGCAGGTGAGGAAAGATGTTTGATAACGTCAAGGAACTGTGAGTAAGAGTGATGCCAGGGGTGAAGCATGCATAAGGTAATGGCAATATTGCATGTGAGATTTCTACAGTTTTATATCCGGTACAACACTCACATTGTTCACTGCAGTAAAGAAAATTACATATATGAGGCTTCACTGGGGTTAAACATTCGCAATCTGACATGTCACTGAGGCTCTCGTAGTAAGTTGGCTTTCTGCCACAACAAAAGTGTGTTTGTGAAGTTATGAATCAATTTGTACTGGAAACATTTTCCACATGGGGATGGCTCTGGAGTTATATCACTGGGAAACCTACACACCGGAGTCCCTTCTGGCTTTACTGTGGGCGGTGCACAGACATAATATCGACTCCAAAATATCGTTTGGACAGAATATCGAGTTGTAAATATCGTTTGGACAAAATATCGACAGGACAGAATATAGACAGCCAAAATATTGTTTTTAAGGTAAGTGAAGTAATATCGACTGTAAATAATATAGAAAGTGAAAATATCCAAGTATATCATCTAGATAGTAAAAAATATCGTTTTTTAAATAATATTTAATTATTTATAGTGTTTTTATGTTATAATATGTGTGAAAAGTGTCATTTTATGTTATAATTATTTTTAATTAATGATTTTTTTTAAATTATTGTGTAATTTTATTCTGTAGCGGGTTGTGGGTTTATAGGGGATTAGGGTGGGAAGTAATTTAATTATAATTAATTAAATATGTAAATTTATTAATTGGTAGTAATAATTAATTAATTGGTAATTAAATAATATTTGTTAATTATTTAAAATTTAATTGGTAATTAATTTATTTAATTGATTAATTGCTAATTATGTAAATTAAAATAATTTATTTCCTGTAGCGGGTTGTGGGTTTATAGGGGAATACGGTGGGAAGTAATTTAATTATAATTAATTAAATATGTAAATGTATTAATTGGTAGTAATATTTAATTAATTGTTAATTAAAAAATATTTGTTAATTAATTAAAATGTAATTGGTAATTAATTTAATTTAATTGATTAATTGCTAATTATGTTAAATTAAAGGGGTATTTTTAGGGTTCAGGGTCAGTTTTTGGTTTTTGGGTAAAGGGGTATTTTTAGGGTTCAGGGTCAGTTTTTAGTTTTTGGGTAAAGGGGTATTTTTTGGGTTCAGGGTCAGTTTTTAGTTTTTGGGTAAAGGGGTATTTTTAGGGTTCAGGGTCAGTTTTTAGTTTTTGGGGAAAGGGGTATTTTTAGGGTTCAGGGTCAGTTTTTAGTTTTTGGGTAAAGGGGTATTTTTAGGGTTCAGGGCCAGTTTTTAGTTTTTGGGTAAAGGGGTATTTTTAGGGTTCAGGGTCAGTTTTTAGTTTTTGGGTAAAGGGGTATTTTTAGGGTTCAGGGTCAGTTTTTAGTTTTTGGGTAAAGGGGTATTTTTAGGGTTCAGGGTCAGTTTTGGGTAAAGGGTTTTTTTTAGGGTTCAGGGTCAGTTTTGAGTTTTTGGGGTACAGGGGTACAGTGTAAAAATAAAGTAAAATTAAATTTACATTAATTTAATTTCATGAAATTAAATTAAATTAAATTATATTAAAATAATTTTAAATAATTTAAATTAAAAAAATTATTATATACTTACCAATACTTACGTTGTAATGGTAGTGCGTTGTAAAAGTTGCGTTGTAACGTCATATATCCACTGTTGCACTCTTTGGAGTGGGAATAGTAATTTTAACCCCTACGCTATCCAACGCTTTCCCTACTGTTGCACCCACTGGAGTGGGAATAGTAATTTTTACTCTTTTGTATTTGTACGTTAATAATATTGGCTATTATTTATTTAAATTTTGTTACTATATATATATATGTTTTAAGAAATATGATTAAAAAAATATTATTTTTTAACTTTCATTAATTATTTAATTATTAAAAGTTATTTTAAGTATTGTTAAGTATATTTTAGTAATTAATTTTTTATATTAATGTAATTAAACATTGTTTTTATTAAAGTCGATATTTTTTACTGCTATATTTTTGTAAACTGTGAGAAGTTGGCCTGGTATATGATGCTCACTAGTTCTAGTGATCACCTTGTACCATGCCAAGCAACCCTTATGGTGCAGGTTGTAAAGTCAACCTTATAGACAAGCTATCCTAGGGGTAGCATGGACTAAGCAGTCTTAGGCTAAACTCTGTAAAGGCATGTGAAGCAAGCTGTTTTACCATACACAATCCCTTGAATACCAAATGAAAGGACACCACACAGATATATATTGAAAATATATATAGATTTATTTCTACAATTATCCCTGATACTCTTTATGAGCACAGGGATAATTGTAGAAATAAATCTATATATATTTTCAATATATATCTGTGTGGTGTCCTTTCATTTGGTATTCAAGGGATTGTGTATGGTAAAACAGCTGGCTTCACATGCCTTTACAGAGTTTAGCCTAAGACTGCTTAGTCCATGCTACCCCTAGGATAGCTTGTCTATAAGGTTGACTTTACAACCTGCACCATAAGGGTTGCTTGGCATGGTACAAGGTGATCACTAGAACTAGTGAGCATCATATACCAGGCCAACTTCTCACATTGGTGAGCAGCGGATTGGGATTTGAGCTTGCTGTTGTTTTACCATTACAATCTTTGAAAATATCATTTGAAAGATCATACAGGTACCTGATAGGTACACTAAAACAAGACTAGATATACTTAAGTTCTACTGAACTTAGTTGTTGTAGAGGATAGGGAGTAGCACACCCTGACTACAACTACTAGATAGGTTTTGTAGGAAAACACAAGTGTAGGTAGATTGCAACACATCCACCACACTAGAGCAATGTCTGGAGCAGAGGGATCCACTGGAACCACCTCTGTTGAGAGTGACCCTCCAAGGGCACCATCCAAATTTGCTATCTTTCCATTTAAGGAACTGAGGCAACTGTGTTCCATGAGAGGAATCAAAACAGGTCCTACTCCTACAGCAGGACACCTCAGAGAGCTGTTAGACCAGTCTGAAGCTCTAAAGAACTCCAAGCCAGGCACCTCAGGGACTGGTGAGGAAGTCTCTCCTTCTGAAGATGATAACCCTGATGCCCCTGCCCCTGTCATCCAGATAGATGAGGAAGACCAGACCCCTGGGAATTCTCAGCCTGAGGAAGAAGAAGGGGAGGAGGTAGAAGAAAGTGATTCTGATGATGATAGAGATAGCCAGGTGTTAGTCAGCAGGCTTAACCAGGCTAACCTAAGCTTATTTGGGACTGAAGGTGGGTCCAACCCATTCAGGCCCCCAAATGGACTTAACCAGGAGCATAGGAGGAGGAGGAATCACTCAGGTGAGTCCAATACTTACCATGTTTCTAGAGGTTCTCATGGTAACTCCAGAAGGGAGTTCACTAGCCCTCAGAGAAGGGAACATGAGGCCAAAATGAGAGAGGCTGTACTTAGGATCCAGAGACAAGAATTAGAAGTTGCCCTGGCCAAAGAGAAACTTGCTAGAGCAAGGCAGCCTAGAGAGAGTGGATTAGATTCCACTGGTGGCAGCACTATCCCTAAGGATAAAGACAGGTCCTATGACAATAGAAACCTGAGTAAGAGTGTGCCCCCCTACAAAGTTGGGGATGATATCCACAAGTGGATGACTGCACTTGAGAGAACTTGCACAGTACAGCAGGTCCCTCAGGAGCAGTGGGCAGCAATCTTGTGGCTCTCCTTTGAAGGTAGAGGCAGAGACAGACTCCTCACAGTTAGTGATGGGGAGTCTAGAAACTACCTGGTCCTGAAGAGTGCTCTGATTGATGGGTTAGGCTTAACCACTGAACAGTACAGGTTAATGTTCAGAGACACCAAGAAGACACAGACTCAGGACTGGTCTGAATTTGTTGAATGTGCCACTAAGGCTCTGGAGGGCTGGTTGCTGGGAAGTAAGGTTACAGACTATGAAGGATTGTACAATTTGCTTATGAGAGAACAGATTTTAAATAACTGTCAGAACCAGCAGTTGCATCAACATTTGGTTGACTCAGATCTAACCTCTCCCCAAGAATTGGGAAAGAGGGCAGACAAATGGGTTAGAACCAGAGTTAAGCAAAAGAACCAGAACCAGAACCAGGGTGGTGACCAAAAGAAAACAGACCAGAAGGGTGGGGAGCAGAAAGCTAAAGACCAGAAGTCTTCAACAGGGCCCCAAACTAATACTGAGGGTGGGTCCCAAACTTCTAAGTAGAAGAAGAAAGAAGGTCAAAGAAAACCCTGGTGTAGCTTTTGCAAAAACACCACTCACTGGACAAGTGATTGTAAAAAGGGTGGAGCCACCAACACTGCAGCCCCTAAGGCACCTGCACCCACTAGTACAGTTGGCAGTGTTGGACCACAGACTAAGGGGGTAGTGGGTATCACCTTGGGAACTGATGGAGATTCTGACCTAGTCAGAGTCCCCACACAGGCTGTTCTGATTTGTGATGGGGAGATTGATTTTTCCCCTACTGTCAGTCCCAATAATTTGGGCAAGAACAGACAGACACCTCTAATTAATGAAAAAGTGGCTCAAGCATACAGGGACACATGTGCCAGTGTCACTATGGTGACGCCTAGCTTTGTGGACCCTGGACAGTACATACCAGGTGATAATTACCTGGTGACCAATGCCAGCAATGTCACTACTACACATAGTGTGGCAATTGTTAACTTTTCCTGGGGAGGGGTAACTGGCCTAAAAAGAGTTGTGGTTAGTGCTGATCTCCCAGTAGAATGTTTGTTGGGCAATGACCTGGAGAGCTCTCTATGGTCAGAAGTTGAGTACAGGACTCATGCAGAGATGTTAGGGATATCATCACATGTCCTTGCTGTGACCAGGTCACAGGCCAAAAAGTGCCTCTCTGAACCTCAGGTCTTGGATCCTGGAACAATGGACCAAGTACCTCCCAAGACAAGGAACAGGAGGGCAAAGGCTGTGCCTTCCCAAATGCCTACAAGTGAGGATCAGCCTTCACAGGAAGATGATTCTGAGACCCCTGAAGGAACTGTCCCTATAGAGCTTGAACCTGATCAGGTTGAGTTTCTGGGGACAGGGGGACCTTCTAGGGCAGACTTGGGGCAGGCTCAGTTATCCTGTCCTTCTCTTGAACCCCTCAGACAGCAGGCTGCTGCTGAGGCTGCTGGGAATGCTCAAGGTACCCATAAGGTTTATTGGGATGATGGGCTCCTTTATTCAGAGGGTAGAGACCCCAAGCCTGGTACAACCAGGAGGTTGGTCATACCTCTGCAATTTAGGGGCTTCCTTCTTACCTTGGCACACGATATTCCCTTAGCAGGACACCAAGGCCAGAACAAAACATGGGACAGACTTGTCTGTCACTTTCACTGGCCTCACATGTCAGAAGATACAAAGGAGTTTTGTCGCTCCTGTGTAACCTGCCAAGCAAGTGGCAAAGCAGGTGGTACCACAAAGGCCCCCCTAATACCATTACCTGTGGTGGGGGTGCCCTTTGAAAGGGTGGGGATTGACATTGTTGGACCAATGGATCCCCCTACAGCATCTGGGCACAGATTCATACTGGTGGTGGTGGACCATGCCACCAGGTACCCAGAGGCAATCCCACTTAGGACCACAACAGCTCCTGTTGTGGCCAGGGCCTTACTTGGAGTTTTCTCCAGAGTGGGGTTTCCTAAGGAGGTAGTATCTGATAGAGGTGCAAACTTCATGTCAGGATACTTGACAGCTATGTGGAAGGAATGTGGTGTTAACTATAAGTTCACCACTCCCTATCATCCACAATGCAATGGGCTTGTTGAGAGATTCAACAAGACCCTAAAGGGCATGATCAAAGGATTACCTGAGAAGCTCAGGCGAAGATGGGATATCCTTCTGCCCTGCCTTCTGTTTGCTTACAGAGAGGTCCCACAAAAAGGAGTTGGCTTCAGCCCCTTTGAATTGTTGTTTGGACATCCTGTAAGAGGACCCCTATGTCTGGTGAGGGAAGGATGGGAGTTACCTCTCAAAAAGCCCAAACAAGACATAGTGGACTATGTACTTGGTCTCCGCTCCAGGATGGCTGAGTATATGGAGAAGGCCTCCAAAAACCTTGAGGCTAGCCAGGCCTTACAGAAAGCCTGGCATGACCAAAAGGCTGTCCTGACTGAGTACCAGCCTGGACAGAAGGTATGGGTGTTGGAGCCAGTGGCCCCAGCAGCACTCCAAGACAGATGGTCTGGACCCCATACAATCATTGAGAAAAAGGGAGAGGTTACCTACTTGGTGGACCTTGGAACTCCCAGGAGCCCCCACAGGGTGCTCCATGTTAACAGGCTGAAAGCATATGTTGACAGGAGAGACATGGGCTTGCTCATGGCTACAGATGAGGGGCAGGAGGAAGAGAGTGACCCTCTCCCAGACCTGCTGACTCAGAATCCTGAGGATGGCTCAGTTGATGGTGTGGCCTTAGATGGCAGCCTCACTGAACATCAGCAACATGACTGTAGACAGGTTCTGCAGTCATATCGACATATGTTCTCCCTGACACCCAGTCAGACTAACTGGTGTACCCATGTGGTGGACACTGGTGATAGTCTTCCTGTAAAGAACAAAATTTACAGGCAGCCTGACCATGTCAGAGACTGTATCAAGGCTGAGGTGCAAAAGATGCTGGAGTTAGGTGTCATTGAGCCTTCAGAGAGCCCCTGGGCTAGCCCAGTGGTTCTGGTCCCCAAACCTCACACCAAAGATGGAAAGAGAGAGATGAGGTTCTGTGTGGACTACAGAGGACTCAATGCTGTCACCAGGACAGAGGCACACCCAATTCCAAGAGCAGATGAGCTCATAGACAAATTGGCTTCTGCCAAGTATTTGAGCACATTTGACTTGACAGCTGGCTACTGGCAAATCAGGTTAGCTGAGGAGTCTAAAGCCAAGACAGCATTTTCTACCCCCAGTGGGCATTACCAGTTTGTGGTGATGCCCTTTGGTTTGAAAAATGCACCTGCCACCTTCCAAAGGTTGGTGAATCAAGTCCTTACGGGGTTGGATGACTTTTGTACAGCATATCTGGATGATATTGCTGTCTTTAGCTCCACCTGGGAGGATCACCTGGTCCACCTGAAGGAAGTGCTAGAGGCTCTGCAAAAGGCAGGCCTCACTATCAAGGCAACCAAGTGCCAAATAGGGCAGAGTAAGGTTGTGTACTTGGGCCACCTTGTGGGTGGAGGCCAAGTTCAACCACTGGAGAGTAAGATTCAGACCATAAAGGACTGGACTCCTCCAACTACCCAGACTCAGGTCAGAGCTTTCTTGGGCCTGACTGGGTACTACAGGAAGTTTGTTAAGAACTATGGGTCCATTGTGACTCCTCTTAATGATCTGACATCCAAGAAGATGCCCAAAAAGGTTCAGTGGACAGAATACTGTCAAAAGGCATTTGATGACCTGAAGAAGGCCATGTGCTCTGCACCTATCCTGAAGAGTCCTGACTACTCAAGAGAGTTTATTGTCCAAACAGATGCTTCTGAGTTGGGAGTGGGAGCTGTGATTTCACAACTTAATGTAGATGGTCAAGACCAGCCCATTGCTTTCATTAGCAGAAGCCTGACCCCCAGAGAGAAACGTTGGTCAGCCATTGAGAGGGAGGCCTTTGCTGTGGTGTGGGCCCTGAAAAAGTTGAGACCATACTTGTTTGGCACTCACTTCAAGATTCAGACCGACCATAAGCCCCTCTTATGGCTTAATCAGATGAAGGGTGAAAACCCCAAACTGCTCAGGTGGTCCATTTCCCTACAGGGGATGGACTTTACAGTGGAGCACCGCCCAGGGACTGACCATGGTAATGCAGATGGTCTCTCCAGGTACTTCCACTTAGAACATGAAGACACAACTGGTCAAGGTTAGTCTAATGTCCCTGCGTTTGGGGGGGGGTTGTGTAGGAGAGTAGGGTCTGCTATCCTATGGTCACTCCAAATTTTTGCTTTTTGCTTCACTGGTTTATGACTTAATGTGGCTGTGGGCCTGCTAATCAGACCCACAACCTGCTGTTCTCTCTCTAAATTGTTACCCATGTACTTTAGGTGCATAACGAAATTGGAACTGGTTCACCTTATTGGCCCCTGTAACAGTGTACCCAGGTACCCAGGGCATAGGTGCTTCCAAGGCCTACCAGGGGCTGCAGCATGTATTGTGCCACCCCTGGCCTGGCCTCCATATTTGACACAACTGGCTGAGCACTCAGCTGGGGTAAGTCGGTGTAACCACCCCTTACTTAGGTGTAGTATGCCTATACCTAACCTAAAATGGACACATATGTTCCTATCAGTCACTCCTATGGAAGGCCTCATCAATCCTGGAGGCAGAGTGCTTGGAAATATGTAAGATGGTGCTCTGGCATGAGCTGAGCCTGTCTGCAGCTTTCGGAACCATGTCCTTTAGATGTTTCATGATATTGCCATACCATATACTCTTAAGTGCATTATGAACCTCGCGGTTAAATGCTATCTTGGGTTTGGCTTTATCAAAACATGTCGAGTAAGGTGTCATACGAATTGGAATACTACCCCCTCGCCAGTTCTGGCGACGGGGGTAGCATTCCACCCTTCTAGAGGGACACGACATGTACCTAGCCTGAACCCCGGTTAAAGTTAAACAGAGCCTTAGCATCCCAAAATGGATGCTGCCACCACAGACACAAGTCTGACCTCCTGCTGCTGGGAGTCCTTCCAGCGAGGGCAGCTTGGACAAAGGGTTTCCTGCCTGGGGAGGTGCTAGCACCACTCCAGACAGGATTTTGTGTATTGGTTAGGACAGGGCTGAATAGAATCAGACATGCCTGGGGCACACAAGGTGTCCCTGTGCATAGGGCAGTTCAAACCGGTGCCGGGGCTTTCCAGCCCCAGTCCTGGCACGAACCTGGACAAAGGAAAGGGGGTGTAACCACCCCCTTCCTGGTTCCACCCAGAGGAGGGACCTAGTAGGTGATCCGGCCCCCCAGATTCGAATAAGAGTGGGAGCTGTGTCCTGAGACTTCAGATCATCCTGAATCAACTTGAAATACTGAAGGTACTGGACTTCGACATTCTGCTGCACAGAAGACGGAAGAGAATCTCCCTTGTGGCCAAGTAGTGACCACCCTGTGAATACAGGCAGCAACTCGACGTCTGCTTTGCCGCCGCCTCCCGCCAGAGCCCGAGCCCAGAGCCTGACAAGACCCAGACTCCCAGACTTCTCACCGCCCGATCCACAGTCCCTGCAAAGAAGGGACCCGTGGAGGCACCGAGAGACGTGGGACCGGACCTCTTGGAAGACCCCCGAAATGCTGACTGCGCAGCATCAGAGGTACCCTCGATGCTGTGCTTTGGGGTTTGAGAAGCCCCAACCTCGAGCAGCCCTTGCACCGAAGATCAGTCCCCCAGCATCTCCACGATCTGCGTGGGGCCCTTTTGCACTGTGCCACTCAACGCGCCATCCCGTCCACTTGCCACGTGGCTAGCGGCCATCTTGGCGACGAAACCTTCAACTTACACTGCGGGTCTGGTTGCTCCAGACTTGCCCTCGCTCCTGTAAAAAGGAGCACCTGCTCTGACCTTGCTGGTCCGAGTAACAAGCCTTTTTCGATTCCTGCGTGGCTTGCATTAGCCAAGGCCTGTTTGCTCCAATCAAGTTGCCGACACCGCCAACAGCGAGAAGCCTGCGTGGGACAGCTTGTGACCGACTCCTGGACGTCTTCGACCCCTCGTGTCCACGTGGCTGCAGAGAGAAGCTACACGACATCACCTGTTTGCACCCGACATTGCCTGGTTCCAATCTGGTTCCACGGTAGTCACTGGCTAGTGACTTTGAACATTGTCCCCTCTGCTTTCAGGTCTTCACCTCTTCAGATCCACCCTTGGATCCACCGGAACTCTTCACATCGAGCCGCCTGCAGCATCTTCAGCTCCAAGCACCATTGACCTGCGTGACGAAACCCGACACTACTTCGACCCTATGCACCCGCTTCCTGTGGGTGAGGTAACTCAGCTCCGCCGGTGTTCCCACACTGGTACACACCTCTAGTGTCTGTGTCTAAAGTTTCATCCTTCTAGGTCACTCGGAAGGTTCCTTTTTAACTAACTTTGTAACTTTTACGCACCATTGACATTGCATTGGTAAAGCGTGCACTTTCCGCACTGCACCCGAGTCCCGCAGGCCTTTCCCGACTTCTTCACTGCTAGTCCCGAACAGCTCCACCGATTCCCCAGGCCCTAGACCTCTTCACTTTCCCCATAGTGGTTCTTATACCACTATTTTAGTATATGGTTTAGGTGGCCCCTAGGGCTCATCCATAATTGTGCAACTTTTGTGTATTTAAACTGTGTTTTGTTTTAACGCATTTGCTTCTGTGCTCATAAAGAGTATCAGGGATAATTGTAGAAATAAATCTATATATATTTTCAATATATATCTGTGTGGTGTTCTTTCATTTGGTATTCAAGGGATTGTGTATGGTAAAACAGCTTGCTTCACATGCCTTTACAGAGTTTAGCCTAAGACTGCTTAGTCCATGCTACCCCTAGGATAGCTTGTCTATAAGGTTGACTTTACAACCTGCACCATAAGGGTTGCTTGGCATGGTACAAGATGATCACTAGAACTAGTGAGCATCATATACCAGGCCAACTTCTCACATTGGTGGCAGCGGTGGGATGCGGCGGCAACGCAGACGTCGAGTTGCTGGTTGGTGCCTGTATTCACAGGGCAGTCACTCCTTGGCCACAAGGGAGATTCTCTTCCGTCTTCTGTGCAGCAGAATGTCAAAGTCCAGTCTTCTTCTGTATTTCAAGTTGATTCAGGATGATCTGAAGTCTCAGGACACAGCTCCCACTCTTATTCGAATCTGAGTGGCCGGATCACCTACTAGGTCCCTCCTCTGGGTGGAACCAGGAAGGGGGTGGTTACACCCCCTTTCCTTTGTCCAGGTTCGCGCCAGGACTGGGGCTGGAAAGCCCCAGCACCGGTTTGAACTGGCCTATGCACAGGGACACCTTGTGTGCCCCAGGCATGTCTGATTCTATTCAGCCCTGTCCTACCCAATACACAAAATCCTGTCTGGAGTGGTGCTAGCACCTCCCCAGGCAGGAAACCCTTTGTCCAAGCTGCCCTCGCTGGAAGGACTCCCAGCAGCAGGAGGTCAGACTTGTGTCTGTGGTGGCAGCATCCATTTTGGGATGCTAAGGCTCTGTTTAACTTTAACCGGGGTTCAGGCTAGGTACATGTCGTGTCCCTCTAGAAGGGTGGAATGCTACCCCCGTCGCCAGAACTGGCGAGGGGGTAGTATTCCAATTCGTATGACACCTTACTCGACATGTTTTGATAAAGCCAAACACAAGATAGCATTTAACCGCGAGGTTCATAATGCACTTAAGAGTATATGGTATGGCAATATCATGAAACAGCTAAAGGACATGGTTCCGAAAGCTGCAGACAGGCTCAGCTCATGCCAGAGCACCATCTTACATATTTCCAAGCACTCTGCCTCCAGGATTGATGAGGCCTTCCATGGGAGTGACTGATAGGAACATATGTGTCCATTTTAGGTTAGGTATAGGCATACTACACCTAAGTAAGGGGTGGTTACACCGACTTACCCCAGCTGAGTGCTCAGCCAGTTGTGTCAAATATGGAGGCCAGGCCAGGGGTGGCACAATACATGCTGCAGCCCCTGGTAGGCCTTGGAAGCACCTATGCCCTGGGTACCTGGGTACACTGTTACAGGGGCCAATAAGGTGAACCAGTTCCAATTTCGTTATGCACCTAAAGTACATGGGTAACAATTTAGAGAGAGAACAGCAGGCTGTGGGTCTGATTAGCAGGCCCACAGCCATATTAAGTCATAAACCAGTGAAGCAAAAAGCAAAAATTTGGGGTGACCATAGGATAGCAGACCCTACTCTCCTACATAAACGATATTTTTAACTCGATATTTTTGTACTTACCTGTTTGTAGATAGAAACTCGATATTTTGTCTCTCGATATTTTGTCAACGATATTTTTGTTGGTCGATATTCTGTCCCTCGATATTATTTCAGTAATCCACTGTGGGCATATGGTTTTGCTGCAAATGTGGAATTAACAGCTGCTCTAAAATTGTTCAAGCAATGCAATGGACACAAGTCTCAAAACTTACATCCTATTTAAATTTTTCACAGGCACCAGGGAGGAAACTAGCAGATAGTTTAAAGAGAGACAGCAGAGAGGAAACCAGCAGAAAGGTTTTTTACAGGTAGCAGAGAAAATCAACAGATAGTTTGACAAGCACCAGGGAGGAAATCAACCAATAGTTTATCAAAAGGAACAACAGGCAGCAGAGAGGAAAGCAGCAGAAAGGTTTTCTACAGACACCAGTGTAAATCAACAGATAGTTTGACAAGCACCAGGGAGGGATTCAACCATTATTTAATGAAGAGGAATGACTGGCAGCAGAGAGGAAACCAGCAGAAAGGCTTTCTACATGCACCAGAGGAAATCAACAGATAGTTTGACAAGAACCACCGAGGAAGTTAACCAATAATTTATCAACAGGAATGGTAGGCAGCAGAGAGGAAACCAGCAGAAAGGACAGCACAGAGGAAATCAACAGATAGTTTGACAAACACCAGGGAAGAATATTAGCAGATAGCTTATCAACAGGAGCTAGAGAGGAACTCAGCAGGAAGGTTGTCTCCAGGTTACAGATCACTCAGCAGACAGTTTAACAGAAGGGACCAGTTACTAAATCAGCTGAAAGTTCATCACCCATCGCTAAAAAGGAACTTGAAGTACAGTTGCTAATCCGTAGCACAAGGGATAGACAAATGACAAATAACTACTGCTACTTGTGTTCTTATTGACATTTCTTGTTAGGACATCTATGGTATTTTACATATTATACGTGGGTAGTCTCTGTAATATAGTTTGTTTTCTTTGTACTGTTCATTTTATTATTTGTCAAAATGAACACAGAGGACAATTTACTCACAAAACCATTTTTGGGAATGACACACAAAGATAAAGGTGAAAGGACTGGTACCTTATAAACCTGAAATAAACATTGAACAGTTTACAAAAGACCGGGGGAAGGGTTACACACGTAGGTTTATACGAACCTGGTTTGATAAAATGGAGTGGCTAACTGCCAGCTCTTCTAAGAATGCCTTCTTCTGTTTCCCCTGCTTGCTCTTTGGGGGTGAAGTTAGGTGGACTAAAACAGGAGTTACTAAGCTTAAACATCGGACAGAAAAAATAAAGAGGCATGATTCCAGTGAATCCCACTTGACCAATGTATTATAGCTATCTCTGTTTGGAAAATCAAATATTGCACTACAGTTAAATGAAGCCTACTGCAAGGGGGTAATCAAACACAATGAAGAGGTTGTTAAGAACCGTTATATATTATTCAAGTTGATTGACAGTGTAAAGTTTTGTGGAGCTATTAAATTGGCAATGCACGGCCACGATGAAACTGAAGATTCCCTAAATCCTGGAGTCTGGTTGATTTTGTGTCTAGTATAGACAGTGCAATGTAAGCACACTTGGAAAGTGCGACTTGAAAAGTGCAACTGTAGTGCAAAGGCACTTCTAAGACAATCCAGAATGAGTTGCTTTACTGTAGGCTGGATGTAACAAAAGAAACTATTGTACAGCAAATAAGAAGCACTGCTTACCTTTACCATGACAGGGTCAGTACCTGTTTTCCTCTACATGTATGGCAATTCCAAGGTACTGGAAAGATTTTATTGCTTTTGAAATCTTAAAGATTCAACTGTAGATACAATCTCAGTATCTATTCTTAATGAACTTTACCTTATTTTCCCGGAGCACAGTGGTAAAGAGAAGTTAATTGCTCAGAGCTATGATAGTGCTAGTGTCATGAGTGGTGCCTCCTGTGGGGTTAAAAAAAATCGGAGATATCTATCCAAATGCACACTATGTCCATTGATATGCCCACCAACTAAATCTAACCATGGAAAAGGCTGCTTCAATAATATCCAATGTCAGAATTTTCTTTAAAGAGTTGAGTGGTATTACTGCTTTTTTTCCCATTCGCCAAAACGGACTAAAGTGCTTGAACAGATAGTGGCAAAAAGAATACCGAGAGGGCCTGCAACTCGCTGGAACTTCAACACCTGAGCTATCAATATAATTCACGAACACAGGGAGGAGCTTTTAGAATGCATGTAATCTATTACAGAAGACTATACATTTGATTGCACTTCAGTATGTGAAGCAAAGGGATTTACCAGAACTCTGGAAGACAGGGGGTTTCTTTTTTTTCTTTTTTTGTTCCACGGCACAAGGCCCCATGTCAATATTTTGTACAATCAATTACAAAAACAAGACATTGATACTGTATCTGTACAAAGGGACATTTCAGTCTTCATGATCAGCATCAACAAGGTACAAGAATTCATTGATAATTTGGACTCTGAATTGTCACATGTTTCTCGATTTACAAACTGTAAACTGCAGATAAATACCTCGATTCAGGAAGGAAGAGAGGTATGTGACATTATTGTGGTGCATGCCAAGGAGCACTTGGCATTTATAAGTCATCTAGTCAGTGCAACACTACTACTTAGTGACCTGTTTCAAAAACATAGCAAATGTTTTCCTACTGCAGCTCTCAGTGAAACAGTGAAATCATATACAATGCTAAACAAGTCAAGATTGCGCACTGAACTATCAATCCTGTATGGAAGATAGGACTTTCATCACGCTACAAGTGGTGCCATGGCTTTATATTTTTTTTTATTTCAAACCAACTTGCAGAATTCTTTTCTTAGACTCTTGTGTTTGAGAATTGTCATTACAACACCTATGACAACATCTGAGGCAGAAATAGGCTTTTCCACACTGAAGAGGATAAAACATGTTTAAGGAACACAATGACCCAAGCGTGACTAAATGCATTGGCCATGCTGTCGATGGGAAAGGAACTAATAAATTAGATTCCAGATTTCAACAAGAGAACTATTGAAAAGTTTGCTCACATTAAAGAACGGTGTGCAATCTTTCTGTATAAAGAGAAATCATGGAAATGCACGTGGTTCTGTCAATCATTGGTGCTAACAAATATAGGGGCATATTAGTAAGAACCTCATTAAAATGATCGCAGTTTTAGCTGCAGGAAACTGCTGCTAAAACGACGATAATGGGCATGCTAATATGCGTTATTAGAATTCCAATAGAAGCCCAGGTTAGATGTCCTGCACATTTACCTGGGCTTCTATTGGAATTCTATAACGCATATTAGCAAGCCCATTATCGCCGTTTTAGTGGCAGTTTCCTGCCGCTAAAACAACGATAACTGTAGCACGGTTCTTGCTAATATGCTCCACAGTTTTTGTTTACTTTGTATTGCAAGTAACATTCAAGCATACTGCAGGAACCTATGAAAGCAAATGCACCATGTATTCAATGTATGTTTCAGTATCTTGCATGACTTGAGAGGAATTCAGACTTATCATTATAAAGCCACATACGCTTGGTGGTGTTTCAGGGTATTAGTTAATGCACCTCTCCATCAACCTTTTTTCAAAGTTCCCCAGCAAACATGTCCCAGTTTTGTAAATATCCTACACTCTGGCAAGCTTTGGACTAACTTAAAACTATAGCCAGACAGACTAAGACCATGTACCTTCCAAGACATACTTAAAAATGGTGCATACTGGGCTACAGTCAGTCTTGTAAGAATTACAGGCTATTGTGTATTGGTCTCATCTCTCCTGAGGGTATTATAGTCAGCCCTGATAACAGTCTTGTTTTGCAAACTTTTGCTGTACAGCAGTGTCATTTAGGAGAAGCGATTTTTTTCGGGCTATCCATTTGAAGCTGTAGTTTGTTTGTTATTTTTCTTATTGCAAACTGATACACTGTAGTATTTGCTGTGTGTTAGAGGCCTGTAGAATCCTGGATGTAATGTTTTCTATCACTGAACATCATATGGATTGATACTGAGTGGATCTGTTAATAATATTAATTAATTTATCATGATGAGATTAATTTCTGAATGGATATGGTTTAATATCCATGTCAACTGAAGAGCATACTTGATTTGACCCCATTGCATATCTTTAGATCTACACATGACTCATTACCTCAAATATAATACCCAACACATCATAAAAACGTTCAAACAATTATATGAAGGTGGCAGCACTTCATGTTGATCAAGCCCATTACTTTAGCAGAATCTGATGCAAATTGCCATCTGCAGTAATGCAACATCCATAAGGGTGCACTTACATTTTCATGCTAGGGGTCTGAATGTCGGCTCATTTCAGTTTGATAAATGATATAACAATGTCTGTTTGATAGTTGGAACATATATAATTATCTACTAGTAATATTTTGTTGATGGCCTCATGGGTGTTAGACAATATAAATGTGTAAACCCATACAACTTTGAGAAAGTTATGTTTCTTCTTTGTATCAAAACATATTTCATGTAATTATTTATACAAGCTTTCTAAAGTACTGGCTAACCAGACTCTTTATCAATGATGTACACAGTATTTAAATGTAAAGTATAAAAAACATACTTCTTGTACTATTAAACCTTCTCTACACAAAGATTTTGCTCATCTTCCTGCTCTAAATAATAATTGTTAAAGGATTTTACCATACTTGATTGTGTAAATGTAAATCTATATATTCTACATTACTGTTTGAACAATTGACTTTGGGGTGATGGATATTTACGTTTAGTTTTTCAACGGTAAAGCTATCCGGCTCAAACTTTGGTTGACTTTCTATAAGATTGAATTATTTAAACAGACATGCTGAGGTAGGGAAAACATTTTAAGTGCTGCATGTATATATTTTATCTCTATATGCTTATGCATTTTTAGTTAATACGAGTTGCCTTTATACATGATATTCAGTTTCAAAAAATTAACATTAACCAATATGATATTCTATGTGGAAAAAGTAGCCATTTGACTCTGTTGGGCCATCTTAAATGCCACTTTATCTCACATAGGCACTGGCTTGAAAATGCACCATTTGCCCACTCATTTTTCAAAATGTTCTCGAGGGGAGAACCCTGCTTAGGTCATTGGAATCGCTCGCTAGGCTCACTCGCCGCTGTGTGCTCCACCACTTATTTTACAGCCCACCACGTTCAAATATCACCAGCTGCCACTGTTGAGAACAATAGATTTGACAATCACAGAGCAAGCAAGCACTGTGCACAAGGCAGCATACATGGAAAAAGCAAAAACCAGAAGAAATAATGCATTTCTCCTTGTTTTACCAACTTAAGATCAGGATTTTCCTGGTCTTATTTTTGGCTCTGACTCCTATGTAAGCCACCCTTGTACACAGGGGGCAGCGTCAAATACAATGGATGTTGCGATGGAACGCCCACCACAAAACCCACTGCACGCCCCTTTCACGCTAACCATAGCGTGAAAGGGTGCCTTATGTACAAGGCAGTGCTAAGTGACGAATGTTGTGGGTAGGATGACCTGCCCTCTAGACTATGCGCTCATTCAACGACGAAACACTGTGGTTTCTTATCCAAATTCAGTTTATTTTGATTCCAATTTTATGGTTTCAGCAGTTCATTTAAAGATCATTTTCCAAACGATATATCCTTGCTTACATAATGTTGATCTTATGTCACAATAATGGAGTTCATCATGATTTTACATCCACCCAATGCATTTCGGGTCTGTGAACCATGACCCTTCGTCAGGGGTCTGAAACAAGGGGTAAAACAGGACCATATCAGTTACTCCATTAATCTGTACATAACATTAATAAATGCATCATGCTCGTGAAACAAACGTACTGTCATTCATTCCCCGTTATAGTGTGTGCAAAACCTGACGTTCGTGATGCTCATGAAGCCTATAGAGTGCCGTGATATGCAAAATTCGAACCGATAGTCGTGAATGAATGAAAGTTGAAAGTTTATGTATATAGGAGACAAGATAGCCGTGCCGACGTGCATTACCAGTATCCCGAAAGTCGTGCCCAAAGTAAAAAGTATGAATCAATAAGAATGAAATAAACACTCACGAAAGGATCGGACAACGCCGTATCTCAATGGACTCCCAAGGTTTGCGGAGTTCAACAAGACCAAATGTGATAAGCGGACCGCGAGTCACATGATCAAACCAATCGCCCCAACGAAAGAACGGGATAGTACTAGTGCACTCACCACGTGATATGAGTATCGGCGCTTCACTGTGAGGAAGTTACGAAATGACGGGGTCATGAAATTACACACGCAAAATTAGGTTGATACGAGTAAATTATAATATTAAGTGGACTCCACCAAAAACGAGCATTTTGATGAGAAATCAACATGCCAAATGTTACATTTAAAAACACATAACTATTGACACATATACATTACTGGAGGGGACCAGTGTTATTCAAAAGTCAATGCTACAGTAACATGATAAATCAAAGAAAACAAGAGTGTTCTATGCGATTGTTCATCCCGACTGGATGAGCAGAATTAAGTTTTTTAATCCAGTAAAATTCGGCTCTTGATCTTTGTTTCAAAGGATCCATGTCTGGGCGTAGTGGGATAGTCTCGAGAACCATAAATCTCAATTGGGCTATCTGATGCCCAGCTTCTTTCCAATGGCATGCTATAGTGGACTTCATATTGGCAAGTCGAATGCTACTTTTATGTTCTGTGATCCGCACTTTTATTTTACGTTCTGTTTGTCCGACGTATACTTTGCCACAAGGGCATTTGATTGCGTAAATGCAGTTGGTGGTATCACAAGTACTGGTGTGGTAAAGTTCTATGGGATGACCTTTGGTAGGATGGGTGAAGATTTGTCCGGTAATGACGTTATTGCAATGAATGCAATTGAGACATTTTAACATTCCTTTCCAATTCACCTTCTGTTTCTTAGGTGTATTTAATAGTTCCTTTAAGTTCTTCGATCTTTGAAATGCGAATGTCACTTTATCACTGTATAAATCTGTTAAATCTGGTTCAGATTGAATTAGTGGCCAGTGTTTATTTATGATGTGTTTGATTTTGGTGGATTCAGTAGAATATTTCATAACGCATACTGTCTTTTTTCCAAGGCTTTTTTCTTTCCCCCGCAATAAGCTTTCTCTGTCCAGTTTGTCAACTTTGTTGAGCGAGGTTTCTAAAATGTCTTGGGGATAACCTCTTTGTTGGTATTTTAGTGTTTGTTCCTTGAGTGATATTTGTAAATCTTCGTCATCGGTGGTGATGATCTCAGCTTGTGGGTCCATCTCGGAACCTATTGGGAAGTTTGTAGATAAATTCCTTCAACCCATTGTGCAGAAGAGCTCCACATATGTCAAGGATACCACTACGTTTCTTAACTTACTCAGATCAGTGTCATTGCAGCAAGACCTTATGTATTGGTTATGCACAATAGACGTTACTGCATTGTACACATCTATCCCTCACAATGAGGGCATTGAAGCTTTGGAATGGAGCTTACTGAATAGTGATATGGAAGAATTTCAAAAGGTGCTGATCCTGGAGCTAATGCAATTCGCACTATATCACAGCTACTTTGAATGGGAAGGACAATTTTTAAATCAATGCAATGATACTTCGATGGGTTTTGGGGGGGCACCCTCATATGCCAATATCTATATGCACAAATTCAAGACTGATCATGTTCTACACAATCCAACATGGACTGAAGGACTCATAATGTTTAAACGTTTCATAGATGACATTTTCGTAATATGGCAGGGCACAAAAGAACAACTGGAGATGAACATCACAACATTAAACACACATAACGAACGCATAAAATTCACGCACACAATCGAAAAGGAATCCATTGCATTTTTGGATGTACAAGTGATGATAGACAGCAACTTTATGCACAAAAGTCTTCACAAAAAAAACTGATAGAAATGTGAGCCTTCTGTTTCAAAGCTTTCATCCGGAATCTTTAAATAAACATTTGCCAACGTCACAATACATCAGGTTGAAAAGAATCACCACCGATGATGAAGATTTACAAATATCACTCAAGGAACAAACACTAAAATACCAACAAAGAGGTTATCCCCAAGACATTTTAGAAACCTCGCTCAACAAAGTTGACAAACTGGACAGAGAAAGCTTATTGCGGGGGAAAGAAAAAAGCCTTGGAAAAAAGACAGTATGCGTTATGAAATATTCTACTGAATCCACCAAAATCAAACGCATCATAAATAAACATTGGCCACTAATTCAATCTGAACCAGATTTAACAGATTTATACAGTGATAAAGTAACATTCGCATTTCAAAGATCGAAGAACTTGAAGGAACTATTAAATACACCTAAGAAACAGAAGGTGAATTGGAAAGGAATGTTAAAATGTCTCAATTGCATTCATTGCAATAACGTCATTACCGAAAAAATCTTCACCCATCCTACCAAAGGTCATCCCATAGAACTTTACCACACCAGTACTTGTGATACCACCAACTGCATTTATGCAATCAAATGCCCTTGTGGCAAAGTATACGTCGGACAAACAGAACGTAAAATAAAAGTGCGGATCACAGAACATAAAAGTAGCATTCGACTTGCCAATATGAAGTCCACTATAGCATGCCACTGGAAAGAAGCTGGGCATCAGATAGCCCAATTGAGATTTATGGTTCTCGAGACTATCCCACATCGCCCAGACATGGATCCTTTGAAACAAAGATTAAGAGCCGAATTTTACTGGATTAAAAAACTGAATTCTGCTCATCCAGTCGGGATGAATGATCGCATAGAACACTCTTGTTTTCTTTGATCTATCATGTTACTGTAGCATTGACCTTTGAATAACATTGGTCCCCTCCAGTAATGTATATGTGTCAATCATTATGTGTTTTTTAAATGTAACATTTGGCATGTTGATTTCTCATCAAAATGCTCGTTTTTGGTGGAGTCCACTCAATATTATAATTTACTCGTGTCAACGTAATTTTGTGTGTGTAATTTCATGACCCCGTCATTTCGTAACTTCCTCACAGTGAAGCGTCGATACTCATATCACGTGGTGAGTGCACTAGTACTATCCCGTTCTTTCATTGGGGCGATTGGTTTGATCACGTGACTCGCGGTCCGCTTATCACATTTGGTCTTGTTGAACTCCGCAAACCTTGGGAGTCCATTGAGATACGGCGTTGTCCGATCCTTTCGTGAGTGTTTATTTCATTCTTATTGATTCATACTTTTTACTTTGGGCACGACTTTCGGGATACTGGTAATGCACGTCGGCACGGCTATCTTATCTCCTATATACTTAAACTTTCCACTTTCATTCATTCACGACTATCGGTTTCGAATTTTGCATATCACGGCACTCTATAGGCTTCATGAGCATCACGAACGTCAGGTTTTGCACACACTATAATGGGGAATGAATGACAGTACGTTTGTTTCACGAGCATGATGCATTAATTAATGTTATGTACAGATTAATGGAGTAACTGATATGGTCCTGTTTTACCCCTTGTTTCAGACCCCTGACGAAGGGTCATTGTTCACAGACCCGAAATGCATTGGGTGGATGTAAAATCATGATGAACTCCATTATTGTGACATAAGATCAACATTATGTACGCAAGGATATATCGTTTGGAAAATGATCTTTAAATGAACTGCTGAAACCATAAAATTGGAATCAAAATAAACTGAATTTGGATAAGAAACCACAGTGTTTCGTCGTTGAATGAGCGCATAGTCTAGAGGGCAGGTCATCCTACCCACAACATTCGTCACTATTGTTTGAAGGCACGGTTGGACTACGTGTGACGACTAGAGTGCTCTCCTGACCTAAGTTACAAGCATAATAGAAACTCGTCTTAATCAAGTGAGTGCACAGGGATAACTAATTTTCTCATTGTTTAACCCAGTCAGCCTCATTCCTGAGTGCACCAAAACACCAAGATGCAACTAGATGATATAGCCCTATTAACCACCAATAAAGCTGAAACCCTCGGATACACAGCGGAAGCTGCTAAAGAAATATATGGGCTAATACAGGAGACCAGAAAATTTACTCTGCAAAAAACCACCACAGCACAACTATTGAGGCAATTTGAATTTATGAGCAAAAAAGAAATCAACCAAAGGTTGCACGCAACCACGTTGATTCATTATCACAAAAATCAAAGAATACCTCGGGGACTCAGGATAGCTCTAAAGCCAATGCTCTGCAAAAACAGCAAAAAATTCATTGAGAAATGGTACCAAATATTAAACAAATGTTCTTTAGATTTGATTTTAATAATCGTTGAAGTTCAAATCATCAAGTCAGAAATGAATAAAATTCCAGATCTTGACAAAACACTAGAAGACATCAATAACACATTAGAACGTTATGCCAAAATAGTAAATGAAAGAAAAATAAGAAAATACCGACGAGACATGTTGGATTATAAACTTGAAGACGTTTACACCTGGGCGGAGATATACAACCAGAAAAAATGGCAACCACAGCAACAAACACAAAAATCTGGCACAACTTCTTTGCAGGAAAGTGTTGTTTCAGACTCTGACATCGCTCAATCAAGACCACCTGTGAATATAGCCAGTAAAACTATCGCTAAACCCTCAACCAGTCAGATCACACAACAGCAACCGGCTTTTTTAGACATAAGTCCGGCAGCAAATGCTCCTCCAACAATAGGAACACAACGAAAAGAGGTAAAAGAAACAGCAGAGGAGGTAGCCAAAAGGACAAGGAGCCAGATGTCAAAAACAACCTAGTTATCAATATCTCATCGAAGACTCTGACCAAGGCACAAACTAAACTTCTCAACAAAGGAACTACTTTTGTACCGACATATCGATCTAATCCAGCGGAGATTGAAATATCATTATTCAAATTTTTCAGGAACTTGAAACTCAGATTTTTCTTTAAAGACATTCAAGCAACACAAACTACAGACACATGGGATAGAGATTTCAAGCCTCAGAGTACCTTCTGTGCACCATTCTCGCACAAAACGATTGAAGCCTTTGAAAGGTCGGTACTATCGGAAGTTCAAAAAATTCCTTTCAACAAATCAAACAAAAGCAATTTATCTCCTAAAGAATGGAATACCCTCAAGAATCTCAGTTATGACAAGAGCCTCACCTTCCAGAAAGCAGATAAGGGTGGTGCACTTTTAGTGATTTATACAGAAGTTTATTTAAAGAGTGTCAACAATCATGTTCTTAACCAAGACATGTATCTGCCGCTTGAGGGAGATCCCACTCAAGAGTATCAACGAATTTTACAACAAATATTGGATCGGGCACTGGAAATGAAGTGGATTAGTCAAAAAACACATGTATTTTTCATCATGAAACATCCCAGAAGACCGCAACTATATATGTTGCCGAAAATCCATAAGGATCTCACCAATCCTCCCTTTAGACCCATAGTCTCAGCTTGTGGGTCCATCTCGGAACCTATTGGAAAGTTTGTAGATAAATTCCTTCAACCCATTGTGCAGAAGAGCTCCACATATGTCAAGGATACCACTACGTTTCTTAACTTACTCAGATCAGTGTCATTGCAGCAAGACCTTATGTATTGGTTATGCACAATAGACGTTACTGCATTGTACACATCTATCCCTCACAATGAGGGCATTGAAGCTTTGGAATGGAGCTTACTGAATAGTGATATGGAAGAATTTCAAAAGGTGCTGATCTTGGAGCTAATGCAATTCGCACTATATGACAGCTACTTTGAATGGGAAGGACACATTTTTTAATCAATGCAATGGTACTTCGATGGGTTTTGGGGGGGCACCCTCATATGCCAATATCTTTATGCACAAATTCGAGACTGATCATGTTCTACACAATCCAACATGGACTGAAGGACTCATAATGTTTAAACGTTTCATAGATGACATTTTCGTAATATGGCAGGGCCCAAAAGAACAACTGGAGATGAACATCGCAACATTAAACACACATAACGAATGCATAAAGTTCACGCACACAATCGAAAAGGAATCCATTGCATTTTTGGATGTACAAGTGATGATAGACAACAACTTTATGAGCACAAAAGTATTCACAAAAAAAACGGATAGAAATGCGAGCCTTCTGTTTCAAAGCTTTCATCCGGAATCTTTAAAAAAACCATTTGCCAACGTCACAATATATCAGGTTGAAAAGAATCACCACCGATGACGAAGATTTACAAATATCACTCAAGGAACAAACACTAAAATACTAACAAAGAGGTTATCCTCAAGACATTTTAGAAACCTCGCTCAACAAAGTTGACAAACTGGACAGAGAAAGCGTATTGCGGGGGAAAGAAAAAAGCCTTGGAAAAAAGACAGTATGCGTTATGAAATATTCTACTGAATCCACCAAAATCAAACGCATCATAAATAAACATTGGCCACTAATTCAATCTGAACCAGATTCAACAGATTTATACAGTGATAAAGTGACATTCGCATTTCAAAGATCGAAGAACTTGAAGGAACTATTAAATACACCTAAGAAACAGAAGGTGAATTGGAAAGGAATGTCAAAAAATGTCTCAATTGCATTCATTGCAATAACGTCATTACCGACGGAGAGGTAACATTGTTTCTAGGGGGGGAAGATGGCGGCCGAGTAGGAAGCTCGGTCGGAGAGCTCCCGCTCACCCGTGATTCATCATAGCAGAGGTTGGGGATACAGCTCCAGCATGGACGCAACTAGACCCGAGGTGAATTATTAAGAAGCGACGCATAGTGGGGATTGAATTTACGAACCAAACGAGTGCTAGGAAGACATTCTTATCCAAATAACGGACTGTACCTGGTATGGTGTTTTTTTCTGGGGCCGCCTCTCTCTCGCTGCGCAGTGGTGAGAAGGGTGAGGCTTGTTGTTTGCCCTGCGGCGTCTGGGAGGTTGAGGCTCGCTGCCCCACATACGGCACTTTTGTGACAGTGAGCGCATTTTTGTTCTTGGATTCCCCGAGGGCTGTCAGCGGAACGTGCGGGCGCCGGGGAGCAGGTGAAGCGGAGAGGAGCTCCGGAGTTCATGTTACAGCGGGGACAGGCAAGTGGAGCGCCGCGCAGAGAGCAAAGTCGCACTGCCGCCGCGCCTCCGGAAGACTGAGCTTTCAGTTCCGGGGCGCGAGCTGCAGAGCCAGAGCCAGAGCCAGAGAACTGAAGCGACTGCTTGAAGGGGTCAGTAGGGAAGAATCTGAATCGGACTCTGACTCGATAACGAGCATACCGAGAAAAGAACTGGATAATGCGATAGGGGTGAGGAAAGTCTATGGAAGTACGCTCAGCAAAATAAAGGAATACAAAGAGGCAAGACTAGAGGAAACAAGTCCCGAATACAAGGAGAAAGAGATAAATAATCATCTAAGTACCGAAAGTATTGAAAGTATTTGGATTTTGGATAAACTGCCTCACAAAGCATACGAAGCACAGCAAGCCCAACAAACGAACATACACAATAAAACATACTATAACCTAAACAGTGTTAAAAGTATTGATAGTCGACCCTGTCAACTTCGTAAATATTTTTTGCTGGGCCAGACATATAAATATTTTCAACCTTGCCAAAGCACAAATACAAATACAGAAAAGAAAACCTCCACAAACAATCAGCACATGAGTAAAGTCACTGAATCAACGCAGGAGGTTTCAGAAGAGAAAATACCTCAAGACTCAAAAAACCTTCTGAAAAATCAAGTTGAATCTAAATCAGGAATAGAATCAGAGCCTCGGCAACAAGAAACTCAGCCTAACACGGTGAAATCCTTCTACAGTCTACGCAATAGAAAATTTCTGAGTCAGGAGCAGTTCCCAAAGGGTATCACACCGAGAGTGAGCAGGAAAAAACAAAAGACCATACTCAGAGACTTCCTAAAGAACAACTTAGAGAAGGAGGAAGAATCAAAAGTGAAAGTAAAAGTTACTCCCTCTCTTAGGTCTTACTTTAAAATTCAGCAACAAGAGCTAAACTCGGGTCCTTCTAGCTCCGTACAACCACAAAAATCATTAGAAGCTTGGGGAAGTGAGAAGGAAGAAACAACCAAATCTACAGATACTCTTTCCTTAAGAAAGGAAATTCAACGAGGAATTCCCCTCCTAGCAGGAAAACCGAGTCCAAGCAAGATAAAGAAAGGGAGAAAACCTCGAACTAAGAAAAAGAACTTAGTGGAAAACAAGAGTTTAGAAGAACGTTTGGAAAATTAAGGGAATCAGTACAGAAGAAGGAACAGAACTCCATATGGCGGAGGGGGGCGCTGATCCTGCTGCCATAGCAGTAGTAAATGAAACTGTAAATATGACGGAAGAGGTTGGAGATAAAGAAGACGATGACCCAAGGTCTATAGAATATACCAAGAACCCGGCTAAAACTAATACAGACGAACTCCTTGAAAAAATATGGATAGAATATGAAGGAGAAATTCTCCATTTCCGAATCAAAACAAAACAAAATACAGGAGGTCTGCGAGAAATTGGATAGCAAGCTAAACGCTCTAGCAGACAGAGTCACGGCAGTTGAAAATGAAGTTACTGGCTTGGACAAAAGGGTGGAGAAAAATAGAAAGGAAATAAATTCCATAAGATTGGAGAGTAAAAACATAAATGAAAAACTGGAATCCTTAGAAAATCAAGCCAGGAAAAACAACATAAGGATTTTAAATGTGCCGGAGAATCAAGAGGGTAAAGATGTAAAAGCATTTGTAGTGGCACTCTTGATGGAACATTTCCCATGGGCGGACAAAGAGGTTTTGAACGAGGATATACAGAGGGTGCACAGAGATCCTTATGGAAAGAGCAAAGAAAGGAAAACCCCCAGGAAGATTCTAGTAAACTTCAAAACGTATATGTTGAAGGATAAGATCTTGGGGGAGGCACTGAAAAAAGGAACGTATAGCAAAGATAGTTGGAATTTTAAAATAAGATCTGATATGTCAAAAGCCTCTCAGACCAGACAATGGGAACTGGGAAATCTGATGTACGAATTGCAACAACTAGGTGCCACAGTACAAATGAAATTTCCACCCTCACTACGCATTATGTGGAGAAATAAAATGAGAAATCTAAGAGAGCCTGAAGAGGTGAAAAACCTGATAGAACGGATCAGAGATCAAGTACAATCAGAGGAACCTCTGAGTTAAAATGCTAAAATGTTCACATCAAAAAAAAAAAAAAAAAAAAATGTTAAAAAAATCTCTAAGGAGAAACAGACACAATCCAACCCAATTCAACTCATACGCAAGGACAAGTGTAAAATAATATGTAGGAGCTATAATCCAACTAAATTTTTTCATCTTTTAAATGTATATAGATAAGAATCACGGGGGTGGGGACGGGAAGCCAAAAGGGTTACGAAGATAACCGAAGGAGAAGAAGATGGAGGCTTCCCCGGGGAGGGTAACTGTAAAGCACAAATCAGAAAATACGAAACTACACGAAAAAGGGTGGGGAGCAAAATAGGGAAAAAAAAACAAAAAATTCCTCATCTGCGAAAATTCAGGAAACCAAAACAACAGGGAGTGAAGTATATTAAAAAGAAAATCACAACTACTGAACAAAACAAATGGGGAGTGAAAGTAGAGGTGTAAATATTCTATCCTGGAATGTGAATGGGTTAAGCACAAAAAGCAGGAGGAATAAAATCTTAGAATATATCAGAACTGGGAAAAGTGAGATAATAATACTACAAGAAACTCACTTGTTAAAGGAAGATTGGGACCAAATAATTAAGAACCTGTGGTGGGTAGATACCTTAATTTGCACAACACAACAATGCAATATTAAGGGAATAGCGATAATCTTTAAAAAGCCCCTAAAAGCAACTATAATCAGTTCAGAAGTGGATAGCAAAGGAAGATGGGCAATAGCCAATACAAAAATAGGAAATTCTCCCATTACAATTGCAGGATACTACGGTCCTAATTTAGATGATTCTGATCCGCTGCGAAATTTATACTCGCAGCTACTACTAGCCACTTCTCCCATAATATTGGGGGGTGATTTCAACCTAGTAATGGATTTAAAACTAGACAGATCACCTCCAGGTAGACATACCAACCTAAAAAAAATGAGACAATGGATTGGGATTTATAAAAGGGATCTTAATCTGGTGGATATCTGGAGAGATAAAGGAGAAAAATCATACCCATTTACTCTGCACAACAAAAAACTGGGTCACAAATCCAGGATTGACTTCTTTCTGATCAGTAACGAAATATCAAGGAAAGTAAAAGGAGTATCTCACTTACCAGCTCACCTGTCAGATCACTCGGCAGTACAATTAGAACTACAAATTACAGAAAAAATAACTGAAAGGAGATTCACAGTTGAAAGAGCCTTGCTGGAAGATGAACAAGTTATAAAGGAGCTAGAAATAGAAACAAACACCTTCTTCGAATTAAATGTGACAGATACCACAGAACAAATAACGTGGGACACTTATAAAGCAGTCTTAAGGGGTAAACTCTTGAGCTTAGGGGCTCGCAAAAATAAACAAGTAAAGCGAGAGATTTCAGATCTAGAAACAGAGATCAGTACCTTAGATATCGCTATATCCACAGAACATGAAGAGGTAAAGAAACAAGATCTTCTTGACAAAAAACAAATGCAAAAAGATAAAATTAATCAAATCTTGGAGGAGAGATTACAGAAGAAATGGGACTCCAGCAAACTAGCGAAACATGAGTTTGGCGAAGGCTGCGGAAAATGGCTGGCATGGAAGCTCAAAACAGACCTAGCCAAAAATAAGGTGGAAAGCATCATTCCGGATGATCAAAATAATCCTACCTCCGATGAAAATATCATCATGCACGAATTCTGGAAATTTTTTAAAGATCTGTATACGGAAGACTCAAATCCCTCAGATCAAAGGATTAACTCCTACCTGGAAGATGCAGCGCTCCTAAAATTGACAGAAAGCGATAGAGAAACACTGGATAAAGAAGTCCTCGAAGAAGAAGTGGCAGATGTGATTAAAGGTTTGAAGAAAGGAAAAGCAGCAGGGCCGGATGCCATTCCAAACGAACTATATATGAAACTGAAAGACTCCATACTTCCTTACATAACAAAACTAATCAACTTAATTTTAATACAACAGAAAACAATACCTGACTCATGGAATGATGCCATAATCTCAATCATTCTGAAACCCGGAAAGAACCCTCTCAAATGTGAATCATACCGTCCAATATCACTATTGAACGCTGATTACAAAATATTCACCAAAATAATGGCAGCTAGACTTGGGAAAGTACTATCAAATTTACTGCATCAAGATCAAAAAGGCTTCATTAAAGGAAGACACTTACATGAAGTAACACAAGAGCTCTTAACTGCAATAGACATTGCTATAAGTGAGAAAACTCCTCTTACTATACTTGCTGTTGATGCACCAAAGGCTTTTGACCGGGTCAATTGGACCTTTCTTGAGAAAGTTATGATCAAGAATAACTTCGGACCCCACTTTACATGTATGGTAAACCAGATTTATAAAGATCCAAGGTCAAAGGTCCTAATAAACGGTAGTTTAACAGAAAACATAAAAATAACCAGAGGAACAAGACAGGGTTGTCCACTCTCCCCCTTACTCTTCAATTTATATATTGAACTTCTGGCAAACAAGCTAAGAAGCAACAACAGAATTACACCTTTCAAGTATGGCATCTGGGAGAAGAAAATCGCTCTCTATGCGGATGACTTAATGATTTTTACTGATGATTACCCAAAAGCTAAAGCAAGTATCGAGAAAACTCTAACTACATTTGGGAAAATCTCAGGATATTTGGTGAATCAAACTAAGACAGAGATTATGACATGGAATACGGTTTTTCAAAATAATTTCATAAAAAATGAAATCAGATATCTAGGAATCTTAATAAATCATGACATAGAGAAGATTGCAAACAGGAATTTGAATAAAGTTGCCGGGGACGTAAGAAAATTACTTGAGACATGGACCTCTCTACCACTGAGCTTGATTGGGAGATCGAATATAATCAAGATGACCATTTTGCCAAAGTTTACCTTTTTATTTAATACGATGCCAATGGAGTTCGGAAAAGCGGATCTAGCTCGAGCACAAAGAGATATAACAAGCTTCATTTGGGCAGCAAAGGGCACGAGGATTGCATGGAAAAAGATCAGGAGGAGCAAGAGGGATGGCGGGTTGGCCAGCCCAGATCTGTTGGAATATTGCAGAGCCTTTCAATTTAAAAATATCAAACCACTACTGAAAAACCATGAACACTACTCAGCCTATTTACAAGCAATCACAAATTCAGAGGATCACGCGCTGTTTAAGTATGGACATCCCAAATACTTCAAAAAAATAAAGCTTAAGATACTGAGAGATGCAGCAAAGATGTGGACACAAATTAGAGGCATTCTACACATATCTTACTACAGTAAGTGGGCTCCTATTTGGGAATCCCCCGGAACTCCAGAATGCCTAAAAGACACTCTTGCACTAGCATTGAAAAGAGTCGACATCAAATACTGGGGACAAATACTAGATGGTCCAAATTTAAAAACTTGGTTAGAACTTCAAGAAATGTCGAACAACACATTATCTAAATTCAAATACTATCAAATGTCAAGTTGGTCCAGAACTCTACCCAGTATACATGGTAATGAAAGGTTGGAAGATGACATGATCACAACAACGCGACTACCAAAAGAAGTGGCTAAGTGGTATTGGGCGCTGATAACGGCCAACGATGTTAGTGTTAACATGGAAACCCAAATATGGAAAGATATTGAAATAACAGATTAAGATCTAATATGGGAAAAATCTGTAGCTAAATGCTGGTCAACCTTGAAATCCGCGGCTTTGAAGAGGAATCATCTGTATACAATCCATCGGGCATATTGGACCCCTAAAAAACTGTCCAAATTCAAAAATGCTGGAATTAGGAAATGCCCTAAATGTGGGGAAGAAAAGTCAGACGACATCCATATGTTTAAAAGTTGTCCCCATCTGGAGGAATTTTGGGATCAAGTCGGTAAGACCCTGAGCACTATCCTGTCCAAACAACTTACTGTAAGTACAACTCTTATTCTTTTTGGGATTTTGGACTCAGGTAATGAAGGGGGTCTCACTAAAGAGCAGGAACATCTTCTCTTTGTATTAATAGCTCTCGCAAGGAGAGAAATATGCATTAAATGGATAGGACCCTCTTGCCCAACCCATGCAGAATGGCTAAACTCGTCAATAAGAATCAACAAACTTGATAAGCTAGGAAGTGCAAGCAAAAGATTTAAGTTTTGGGATGTTTTCGAATCTTTCTTAAACCTCAAATAAGAATAAAAATAAACTTAAGTCCTATGATTAAGGCGATTTATCTTCTGGTGGACAAGTAAGGTACTTGCCGAGTAGCCAAGCTGGCTAGCTCCCCTCGATCCAAGCCAGAGAGGTATTGATATGTGACGAGTAAAGGAAATTCCTCAAACAACGAATGGTCAAAACTCCCCAATCAAGAGAGAACAAGAGGCAGTGTTGGAAAAAAGCAATGAGGCAGACACCTGATACTCCATAAACATAACAGAAATCGCAAGATGAGGATAAAAAAAAAAAGAAAAAAAAAAAGAAATAACGTCATTACCGGAAAAATCTTCACCCATCCTACCAAAGGTCATCCCATAGAACTTTACCGCACCAGTACTTGTGATACCACCAACTGCATTTACGCAATCAAATGCACTTGTGGCAAAGTATATGTCGGACAAACAGAACGTAAAATAAAAGTGCGGATCACAGAACATAAAAGTAGCATTCGACTTGCCAATATGAAGTCCACTATAGCATGCCATTGGAAAGAAGCTGGGCATCAGATAGCCCAATTGAGATTTATGGTTCTCGAGACTATCCCACAACACCCAGACATGGATCCTTTGAAACAAAGATTAAGAGCCGAATTTTACTGGATTAAAAAACTGAATTCTGCTCATCCAGTCGGGATGAATGATCGCATAGAACACTCTTGTTTTCTTTGATTCATCATGTTACTGTAGCATTGACTTTTGAATAACACTGGTCCCCTCCAGTAATGTATATGTGTCAATCGTTATGTGTTTTTTAAATGTAACATTTGGCATGTTGATTTCTCATCAAAATGCTCGTTTTTGGTGGAGTCCACTTAATATTATAATTTACTCGTGTCAACGTAATTTTGCGTGTGGAATTTCATGACCCCGTCATTTCTAACTTCTTCACAGTGAAGCGCCGATACTCATATCACGTGGTGAGTGCACTAGTACTATCCCGTTCTTTCATTGGGGCGATTGGTTTGACCTGGTGACTCGCGGTCCGCTTATCACATTTGGTCTTGTTGAACTCCGCAAACCTTGGGAGTCCATTGAGATACGGCGTTGTCCGATCCTTTCGTGAGTGTTTATTTCATTCTTATTGATTCATACTTTTTACTTTGGGCACGACTTTCGGGATACTGGTAATGCACGTCGGCACGGCTATCTTGTCTCCTATATACTTAAACTTTCAACTTTCATTCATTCACGACTATCGGTTTCGAATTTTGCATATCACGGCACTCTATAGGCTTCATGAGCATCACGAACGTCAGGTTTTGCACACACTAAAACGGGGAATGAATGACAGTACGTTTGTTTCACGAGCATGATGCATTTATTAATGTTATGTACAGATTAACGGAGTAACTGATATGGTCCTGTTTTACCCCTTGTTTCAGACCCCTGACGAAAGGTCATGGTTCACAGACCCGAAATGCATTGGGTGGATGTAAAATCATGATGAACTCCATTATTGTGACATAAGATCAACATTATGTACGCAAGGATATATCGTTTGGAAAATAATCTTTAAATGAACTGCTGAAACCATAAAATTTGAATCAAAATAAACTGAATTTGGATAAGAAACCACAGTGTTTCGTCGTTGAATGAGCGCATAGTCTAGAGGGCAGGTCATCCTACCCACAACATTCGTCACTATTGTTTGAAGGCACGGTTGGACTACGTGTGACGACTAGAGCGCACTCCTGACCTAAGTTACAAGCATAATAGAACCTCGTCTTAATCAAGTGAGTGCACAGGGATAACTAATTTTCTCAAGGCAGTGCTAAGCCATCTCCTTCGCGACTTGGAGATGAGTTCCCCATTCACCAGGCTTTGCGATTCTGATGTCTCCTTTCGGACTTGGAGATGAGTTCCCCACTGAGAATTCACCAGGCTTTGCCATTCTAATGTCCCGCCCGGCAGGATTATCAATGATCTAAAGAAGCCTCAACTAGTAGCAGGGTTGCTGAGATTAAATCATGGATTGTCACTCAGCAGTAGGACTTCATTTACAACTTCATGTCTCATTTTTATAAGGAACAAAGTAGCTTAGATGAGTATATGGTAGAAAAAGATGACTGCTATCAACCTTCGAGAAACCTCTGCTCACCCGACACAGAGCTGCTTGCTCCATCTCAAGCTATGTTCCTTGGTTGGATACCCAGGGGACAGAGGGACATGAAAGGTGTTATGCTTTTGTCTCACAGTTTAGAACCAGTTAACACTTGTAACATTAGATTTGTAGATTCCTAAGAGTAATTGTGCTTGTCCTTACAAATTGGCAGTTTTAAGTTGGCTTTAGATTAATAACTCAGTAATTTTCTCACAGATGTGTTTTTCTATTGTCTTTCGATGTCTTTGTACGCTTATGTAAATAGCACTTTGCAATGTTGTGTTCTGTTTCAAATTCTGTCATATTGTGAATATGGCACACTTTTCCTGCTTGTGTCATGGCTCACCTTTCAAAAAATTAGCCGGTCGCAAACAGGAAGCGCCATATTACATAGAATGTGCTGCCCCCACGGAAGCCATTAACTCACGCTGCCCTGGGACAGCGCATTAAAGTGAAATGCAGAGCAGCTGTTTAAAAGCGAGAAGTGTGACTCAATGGTTAGAGCGGCAGACCCTGATGCAAAGGTCTAGCCCGGGACCAGGGTTCAATTCCCCGCCTCGGCGGGTCTTGGGCTCAAAATTCCACGGACCTGATAATTCTCGCCTCGGTGCCTATTCCAATCATGGAGTCCCACTCTGCAACTCTGGGCAATAGCTTACTTAATCTCCACAACGGCCCCCACAACGCTAAGGATGCCTGGCCTCCACCTTGGGGGTGCCCAGGAGAGGACACCCCACAGGGAAAGCCAGGATGGGTTCCACAGCGGTATTCGTACAAGCGCCTTGAGACCCTTGCGGGTGAGTAGTGCGCTATACAAGTATCAATTTACAAAAGCTACTCTGTGTTTCAAAGTGAATGTGGCAACCAGCCTGCACTTTCAAGAGGGGAGAGAGATCCCCTTGCAGGCAGGTGCAGTGAGTAACTGCACCTGCATGCAGGGCAAAGTCTGGGTGGTCCATCGGACCCCCTTTCTTTCCTCTAGAGGGCTACTTTTAGGAGACACACTGAAATTGCACCATCTTTTTGTGGCACACTTTCAGTGAGCCTCCTAAAGCATATTTGCATATGCACCGACTTCTATAATATAGAGTGTGCAGATAGGCAAGGCGATTCTCTCATGGGTAATGCCCTCTTATGATAGCGATAACGCAAAATGTGGGCCTCACCCGTGCCCCTTTGATGCAAATTAAGATCCTGCACCCTCCCAGCTGCTTTGCCAGGTGTCACATAGCTCAGCCACATCCCAGCTTGTAACCAGGTTTAAGCCACTGTCTGTGCTCTGGGAGTAGTTTTGACACCTCATTAAGGTCAAGCATGCTAATGCTAATTAGCCTTTAAGGGCTTCAGGCAGTGAAAAGATACCTTACTAAAAGTTTTCCTGAATGGTTACTACAAATTTTATTTCACCATTCAATTGGATTTTTCATAAATTTAAAAAATAGTGCTTTAACCATTTCTTTAGCTTGTCCCAACTACGAGACAGCAGAATCAATATGTTATTCTGTACTGTAGCTTCTCCATAGGACAGCTAGCCTTCCACAGTGAATATAGCGTGTGGGGGCATGTCCCTTTAGGGACATGCCAACATTACATTTCTACATGTTCCACTTATAAATACTAGGCACCCTACTTTGCGGTTCCCAAGGCCAACTTATGGGTGGCTTATTAATATTTAAAAGGAAGGTTTTTCCCCTTTCAAATGGATTATTTGAAAAGTTGGACTGCAGGCTTAAACTACAGCAGTCACACTAACATTGGCAGGCCTGAGGCCATGTCTTGTCATGCGCCGCCAACGTTGGATCATTTCTTAATATGTATAGAACAACTGAGTAGCTCTATCGTGCTTCCTCAGAGATCCCTATACACCTTGTAACCCGGAGATGCCTTTGGTGGTAGGGAAACATCCTCCTCGGCTGAGTAGGTATATACTATGTATTGGTCGCTCGTAAAATCAAGCTTGAAAGGATATTGTTCCCACTGAATTAGCTGAATTCTGTAATACTTTTTCTCACAACATGGCACAACATATATCTGAGAACTGCAGGTATGCGGTTACTCAAAAATTACAAAAACGCGGCCTCACCCTAGATGGTGGGGAAGTTACACACACACAACATTTAGGAATTAGGTATTTTACTCTTGGGTCAAATTCCCTGCTGCGGATGATGCTACATGGGTATTTCAGGAGTATGATGTAAGTGAAACACCAGACGAATACACGACTTATGATGAGATAGAAGGCGCCCTTCCCATAGTATACAAAAAATAAGACTTGGCCTACTCAGCAATGAGGGAGCAACATGGCCAGTCCTGGCCGGTTTCACAACATATCCCAATGTTGATCATCTGACCGTGGGTTAGGTAAGAGGATTATACAATAATCTGGTAACAATATACAGAAATCTTACACAATACTTGAAGGTGAACACTAACACTTGCTCCTGCAAGGACTGTTCAAGAGGTAAGTCCTCAGTTAGCTACTCCAGGCATTAGCCAAATAACACTGAATCCAGAATCAATTAAACACTCATACTCCAGGGAGTAGGTGTTGGCGCTAGCTCCTGCGTTCTACTGCAACCATGTGTGGTGGGTTGACAGTTGATTGAGGGGAATAGTACTGCATTTGAATATTTGCGTTTGATGTTGTTGAAGCCTATAAGTCATAGGACATTTGTGTATGTATGGGTATGTAGTGGTCTGTTTGAATGAATGTTGTGGCTGAGGGTTGCTTCTGGTTCTTTCTTCTTATTTATTATTATTATCATTATCATGTATTAATCTTTGAACAAATCTCCTCTTGAGGTATATTAAATAAATGTCATATTTTTGTATTAACATTTCTTGTGCTTGCGGTCCAATTTTCTTGCCTGCATGTACTCATATCAGTGACGTTTAGCATATTTAATTGGTCTTTTCAGGCAGGGTATTTTTCCTTGTTGGTATTACCGAGTTTTCCCTGTTTTTCCCTGCCTATGCAGCTGTTCAGGGACCCCTGAGCGGCCTTACATTCCCAGCCTTGTGCTGTAGGGATACTTTCCTTAGTTCCCTTTGTGGAGTTGTGCATATCCTCTGCAGTATATTGTGATTTATGTTTTCTTAGTTATATTCACCAGTGCCTGGGTTTCTTTATAGTATGCTAGCTGGTGCGTGTGTGTTGTTAATTGTGTGTTATTTGTAGTGTGGTGCAATTTATATTCTTGCTTTCTCGGCGGCCTTCCTTTGTTATTTCGTTTGACTTGCTGTTTCCCAGTTTCTATGGACAACATCAAAACCTTTGGTTTTTCTGATGAAGATTTTGACAGATTAATGGGCCAAGTACCAGGTAGTGATCGCCCTTTCACTCTATCCAAAGGCCTGAATGAGGAATGGATTAAACTCCTCAGCCTCAAAAAGAAATCTAAAAGAACCGAATCTCATGGCAATTTTATGCTAGAATATCTAAAGGCTGGCTCTATCCCAATTGGTCTGAGAGTAAGGAACATCCCGGGACTATTTATTGAGATCAACAGTTCCTGGAAAAATGGGCACTCATTTCTAACAGATGTTCCAGGGACTGGATGATGCTCAGAATTGAAACAGCGAGGGAGGTTGTATTAATCCTCAACAAAGAGATACAGGACATTGAGGAAAAACTTAAAGAGAGCAACGGCCTTGAGGAAGGAAAAAAAAAATTGGAGGAAATCACATTTGAGCATAACTCCTTCTGTGAATAACTCCTTAAGAGGAAGACGGAGAAACTGAGGAAGGACATGCGTCTGTTCTCCCAGGATTGTCCATACCCATATCTCACTGAGAATTTCTCTACACCCAAAGCGAGAACCCTGTGCCACAGGGCCAATCGAATTGAGGCAATAGACTGGTAACTACATTCTCAGATACCACAGATGCAGACGTTAAGGGACCATCCCATCACAGTACTAACTTTCAACCGAGACAGGAACAGTAGGCCACCTACTAACAATTGTTTTTTAGGAAACAGATGGGCAACTACCACCCAAGATTTCGAAACCAACAACAGAGGGGGTATTATCAGGAGCAGGAACAACCTCAGAAATACATCTAAACACGCAGCCAACAATATTGACGAACTTAAATACCATCCCTGTATTTAACTTATCTTTTGGCGGTACCAATAATAACGTTGAATCCCTGCTGTCCAGAGGCCTATCGTTTGTCCCTCCCACCTTGCTGAATAAGTTTGAACTTGTTAAAGATCTGGTCTCCTTTTTTCGCAGGATCAGATTAAAGAAATACTTCCAAACTACACCTACCACTAACACTGAAGACAACCTCTCTGGCCTCAAACCTCCATCCAGCTTTACACCTAGCTTGGAACTGTTGGGCTCAAAAGTGGAAATTTTCGAGAAGGCAGTCATGTCCAAAGTACAAAAAGCCCTTAAGTTTGTACCCAAACCTTCTTTCAACATCTTCAAAGATGAGAACACTGCCCTATCAACCCTTAAAGACAACAACAGTCTTACCATCAAGCCCTGTGATAAAGGCGGAGGCATTGTGATCTTCAACACCACACAATATGTTGAGAAAATGTACACCTTGTTGGGTTCTCAAAGACATTATAAAAAGATTACCAACAATCCAGATCTAATCTTAAATGCAATGGAAAATGCAATAGAGAGGGAAACTATCTGTACCACAGAAGCCGAGTTTCTTACCCCCACACACACTCGTATACCCATCATTTATGGGGTCCCCAAGACCCACAAAGATGAAACTAACCCTCCACTTAGACCGATTGTCTCCACCATTGAATCAGCCACCAAACTCCTTCTAAAATGTGGACCTATTTCTCAAACCCATTGTACAAAACTTCAATCTTATGTCAGAGATACAGGTCACTTTATCTCCCAGATAGAGGCCCTCTTGTTCAATGACCAAATCAACATCTTGGTCACTTTGGACCTGGAGGCCCTCTATTCCAATTGTCCCTAGTTGGAAGCCAGGAGGGTGATTGAAGAAATATTGGAATTAGAGCTAGATTGTACCAACTCCGGTTTCATCCTGCAATGTCTGGACTTGATCCTGAGTGAATTCAAAGGAGAATTATTTCAACAGATCCAGGCGGTCAGCATGGGGGCCACTTGTGCCCCGAGTGTGGCTTGCCTATACATGGGCCATTTCGAAACTCATCACATCTATAACGAAATGGCACCATTTATTGAAAACATGCACTACTGGTCACGTTTCATTGAAAACATTTTTTTTTGTCTGGAGAGGGGATCAGGGCATGCTTACTGAGTTTATAGCATGGATTAATGCATGTGATCCAAAACCTTAAACCTGTTCCCGGAACACTCCAGCAATGAGAGGGTCGAGTACCTGGATGTGTGGGTTGAACATCATGACTCTCACCTATCAGTGTCACTTTGCACCAAACCCACTGCCAGGAACACACTGCTACGTTTTATCAGTTTCCACCCCGATGCCAAAAAGATGGCATTCCGTTCAGTCAATTCCTTTGACTGAGAAGGAATTGCACTACCATCAAGGATTTTATGACTCATGCTGAAGCTCTTAAGGACAAACTCATCAGAAGAGGATACTCTATCAAACTTATCAAGGACTCTCTCAAAAGAGCAAGATATTATGACCATGTTTACATCAAGAAAAAAAGAGCAGACTTACAAACTTGTGTGTGTTACGAAACACTCTAACTGTGATAATAGGGTACGGCAAATTATCAACACACAATGGCATCTCTTGAACATGGATGACAATGAACCCAAATTGTCCAGACCCCTCTTCTCTTTCAAGAGAAACAAAAACCTTCGTAACCTCCTAGTGAGGGCCAAGAATCCTGTTGACAATACGTTCTGTCAAAAATCCATCACGGGAGGGGAACCTATTCACGGGAATCACAGATGTGGCTCATGTCACGCCTGCCCTACTGCCATTGTGGATGACTAGATTAGGATCAACAACAGGACCGTGTTCCTCAAAGTAATGACTAACCGCCAGTCCTACAACATTGTTTATATTATCCTATGCCCTTGCAACTTGGCATACGTAGGGAAGACTGGACGTGAATGCAGAAAACGGGTTGGCGAACATAAATTCAACATTCGTCTTATGAAACAATCGTCACCTCTAGTCAATCACTGGGAAGGAGCCAATAATTCGGAAGGCGACCTTAGGTGGTCTATTCTGGAAAAAATCACCCACCCCCAATAGGGCAGAGACACCACAGTGATTCTGAGAAAGAGGGAAGTATTCTGGATTTTCACCCTTCAAACTAAAGAAAGGGGCCTGAATTATCTTATCCCGTGGGAAAACGTGATCTATTAATGTCCCTTCTTTTTAGGACCCCTTTTCCCTTTTTCCGCCTCAGACTGGGTATTGTTCCCCCCGAATGTTTTATTTATCTGTAGTATGCAACTTCTTTTTTGTATGGTAGTTTCTTTATTTTGGGGTACTACTCACCTACATCTAGTTTTAGGTTCCTAGTTTGGAGCTTAGACCTGGCTATTACCTCTCTGATCTCCTCCTCTGGAAGCTTCCATGAAGGATCTCTCTGCCATACCCTGGGGTCTGACATCCCTGAGTATGTTCACAGTTTTTGTTTTTCATTAAATGTCTCCTATTCTCTGTTATCACAGGGGTATTTTTCTGTGGCCCCTTTTTGTATCAATCGTGGACATTTCGGGTTATCCCAGTCTCCCGGGACGGCTGTATGACTGTGCTTCTCTGATGTGTGGTTATCTTAACCATTCCATTGTTTTTCCTCTACCCTTCTAGAACTGAGAAACCCGTAGGGGGAGTAGCCTCCTTCTATCAAAACACTATCACAGTTAAACAAGCAGACTCCATCTCCTTATCCTCCTATCTTTGCACCAACATCTTGGACGACAAGGGCATCATCTGCCAACTTCACATAATATAACACCCCTCGGGTGACAATCCAAAGTTCATTGATGAGCTAATGGAAGTCATTACAGCCAACGCCAACTCACAAGTGCCGCAGGTCTTTCTAGGAGACTTCAATCTCCATTGGAGCAATACCGGCGATCATGATGTAAGCATTCTCAAATCCTTTCTGGCAGGCCAGGAACTGTTCCAATTCTGTGACAGCACAACCCATAACAAGGGGGAGATATTAGACCTCATCATAGCAAAAAGAAACATCATATCGCTAGAATCCATCTCCCCATGTGACTGGACTGATCATTACAGTATCTTATTCTCCATCAACAGTGAGGTAACTCCAAAACGAAACCAACCTATAAAAACAAAACAATGGAAAAGGAATATCCGGAATATCGATGCCAACGCCTTGGTGTCCCAATGCAATTCCGCCCAGACGCTTCAGAAGACATGGCCAACGTCCATGATCTTATGGACTTTTACAACGTCACTATGCTTGAAATCAGGATACCACAGCACCCCTTCAAGAAAAAATGTCTCCACCAAAATCTCCAAACCATGGTTCAATGAGAATATTAACTCGGACCAACGAAAATGAAGACTAGCTGAGCAAGCATGGAAAGCAGCACCCTCCACTGATCATCTACACCAACTTAGGGCACTGAGAAACACTTACAACAGAAAAATCTTAATAGCCAAAGCAGACTTCTTCAAAACACTGGTGAACCAACCCATTAACCGTCCTAAAAAACTATTTGAAATCATAAAACAACAATAGTGTAACTCTGCAAACATAGTGGAGATAAGCAACCCGGCTCCCCCTAACTGTGATGAGCTGGCTAAATTCTTCCTAGAAAAGACTAGAACCATTGAAAATGACATTCAATCCAAGAAAGAACCCTAACTATCTTCTGACCAATAAAAAACTCTTTACTCACAGATCAAGGACCTTTTCAGCCTGCCGACCGGAGTTCCAAAGAACAAGGCCAACTGGCACTCCTTCTTGCCCATCACTGAACACAAAATCTATATCACCCTGCTAGCAATCAACCCTGCCAATCATTTCTCCGATCCCCTACCCCCATCTGTATTCAAAATGATAAAGTCCTCTATTCTACCACTATGGGCAAAAATCGTCAATGCCTCTCTTAGGCAAGGTTCCATACCGGGCTGTCTGAAAATAGGGCAGGTCACACCTATACTAAAGAAAGACAACTCCCTCTCCACAGACCTCAACAACTATCGCCCTATATCCAACATCCCCACGCTGGCAAAGTTAATGGAAAAATGTGTACAAATTCAACTTTGCAATCACATCGAGAACTTCAACCTCCTAGATAAACACCAATCCGGTTTCCGTCAAGGTCACGGTACTGAATCAGCCCTCACCCACATAATGGATGACATTTTAAAAATGTTAGATATAAAGAATAGTGCCTATTGATACTGCTTGACCTATCTTCCGCCTTCGACACGGTTAAACACGACAATCTACTGTCTCTGCTTGAACGAAGGATGGGCCTAACCGGTCCAGTGTTACAATGGTTTACCTCCTTCCTAAGCAACAGAATGCAAAGAATCAAGTTGAAGCAATCATTCTCTCTTGTGCTTTGTGGACACCTTTATCTATTCGTGTGTGCCGTTTTTGGATATCCGTTCACTCTAATCCTTGTCACTTAGGATTTCCCTCTCTCTACTCATTGCTGTATCAGGTTTCCCGGGACCACCCGGCCACGTCTGGGCCCATCGCTGCGGGCCTGCATTGGTCCCCCATGACTCCTGCCTTTGTTCATCTGTAGACGCCTGCCTGCCTCAGATCTAGGTTAGGTACCCTTCTCTACCTTTCCCTTTCTCGTTATCTCTGGGATGGAATCCATTGTCCTTAGTGAGCCATTTATACCTGGACTTATGTTCTGCTTTCCTTATTTCAGACCTTGGAACACTAGCTGTTTCCTTGTTCCCGGTACTACTCGTGGCTCCGCTGAGGATCCCTGGGTCAACAGCCTTTATCTTTTCAGGCGGCTGTCTTAGATTTTAGATATAGGTAAGGCCGATTCCTTTTCATCTGTTCTTTCTCTGTTTGGAACCTGTCATATTTTGTTGGCCGTTACCGCCGGGACTTATTTCCTTTTATTTCCAGAACGTGTAATGCCATATGGCACCAAGTTGTCTCAGGAGACGATCTTTCACCCACTTTCTAGTTCAGGTATTCTTATTGTTATTTGTGCAGCATTTTAGTTTGTTTTGCATGTACGAATCAGTGTTTAGGTGTGTTATTACTACTTGTATACAGAGCTAATGTATTCTTATCCTTTTCTTTTACTTTCTGTATACTCACAAGCAAAATGATGTGTTGCGTCATGATGAGTGGGCCCCTTTGGTGATTGGTAACCCTTTCCTATCTTATTTATGCACTCTCCACATGTTTTTAAATCATTTATGAATACGGTTTCTGGTCACTATCTTGAATCTGTGGTCCTCACTGTGTAGTTGGTCTGCATGTTACCTATAAGTAGCACTTTATCATGTCACACTGCAGAGAATCAGCTATTGATATATTGATGTTTATCCCTTTAGGCACTTCCCTTCCTGTACATTTTAGTAATTTGCCCTGAAGAAGGTGAGACCCATACCAAGGGTCTATCATCGAAATGCGTGTCGTGCTGGAGTGCTTCTGTTTATCTGTCCCCCTGATTGAAACCTGTACAACTACAGATAGCCCTATCAGTCTTTTGAATTACATTGTATACAACACATTATGTTTTCTTATGATGTATATTCTTTTTCAATTATTACAGTTAACTAGGACACTGTCATCACCCATTTTTTGTCTTCAATGAGGGGGATAGTACTGCATTTCAATATTAGCATTTGACGTTGTTGAAGCCTATAAGTCATAGGACGTTTGTGTATGTATGGCTATGTAGTGGTCTGTTTGAATGAATGGTTGTGAGGGTTGCACCTGGTTCTTTCTTCTTACTACTATTATTATCATTATTATGTATTAATCACTGAACAAATCTCCTCTTGAGGTATATTTAATCAATTTCATATTTTTGTATTAAAATTTCTTGTTCTTGTTTTTGAGGACCCATTTTCTTGCCTGCATGTACTCATATCAGTGACGTTTAGCATATTTAATTGGTCTTTTCAGGCAGGGTATTTTTCCTTTTTGGTATTACCGGGTTTACCTTATCATGACATACCATCGAAGATAACCCTACAAGCTACAACTTCAGAAACAATATTAGAACAACTTGAATACCAAGGTGTAATTGATACAGGTACTTCTTCCATGAATAATCCTATATTTCCTGTAATGAAACCATATGAATCATACCATCTAATATTAGACTACAGACACTCCTACAATTGCAGTACAAAATGCACACAGTGCTGCACTAATAGAAAACATTGTGCAGAAGAAATACATAACAACACTAGACATCTCGAATGGATTCTTCTGCCAAAATATAGCCCCTGGAAGCAGATAGTTGACCACCTTCACAGGGCTAGGCTCACAGAAACAATTCTGCATTTGTCTCAGGGATATGAAGCAGTCCAGGGCTGTTTTCAACCAGAGTAACAGAAGTATTAGAAAACGTAAATGATCAGGCATTGTCATATGCCAATGACATGTACTTAACGGACAATGACCTGATTCAGCACTGGACCAGAATGTACTGCAACATTTTGGAGTTTACTCACATGGGCTACAGATTCAATTGATAAAAATGAAAAATTGCCTAAATAAGTGTCTTATTTTTGGATACGAATGGTGAAGGGAAGGCAAATGCCTGGCTACTAATTTTTTTTAGAAAAGTGTGTGTTGCTCTACCACCAACGACTCTGAAAAAATTACAATCGTTATTAGGATTTCTGAAATTTGACAGAACATACAATCCTGATTACGCAGAATGGGTAAAACCGTTCTATGATCTCATACATTAGGACTTCTCAGGGACACACTGGACACAGGAACACACCAAAATCTTATGTTCTGCACAAACTGACATGATAACTTCCAAATATTTACACACGTGTGAATACAATAAACTTGCTGATCCATGTGATCTCTGGGACATCAGGCTACACATATGTCACGTTAAATGAAGGTAACACAGTACCAAATGTATATAAATCAAATCTCTATACAAATGTTGAATGCGATTTGCACCAACTGAAAAAATGCTGACTGCAGTTCAGACTGCTGTAGTGGGAGAACGTGCCCTAGCGCAAGGGAAATGGATTATTGTTGTGACCCAGGTACCGACCTTGCAGGCGGTTACAAGAGCTAATGTACGAAACGCTCTACATCCAAGATGGATACAATGGGCAAACTCCCTCACTGCAACAGATGTAGATTTCAGATTTTACTCTACATTACAAAGACAAGCATTTCTCCAGTATGAGCAAGAATATCCTCTCAAAATGAAATTGTGCCTCTAGATGGCTATGACTGCATCATTTACACTGATGGTTCTGCGCAACCTGCCGAAGGGACGAAACAGCAATACTCTGCAAAATGTGCATTCATAAAAGGCCTTGGTGACTACAAGGCACAGTTGGCAGAACTAAAGGATCTAGTACTGGCACCACAGAATACGGATGCTGGATTCCCCACACTCATTGTATGTGATTCGTATTACTGTGTGCAGTTTTATAATGAGTATCTTCATATTGGAGTCAGATTGGATTCATGGATTCAAATGTCTGCACAGGGAAGCACAAGATGATTTGGGAACAGGTGACAAAGCTGAAACAGTGCTTGCCATAGGCTCATGTAATACGCACTTTGAGTCATCAACGTGTTGGCGTGCATGCTGACGGGAATTCATTGGCTGATGAAACTGCAAAGGTGACAGTTCGCACTGCCATGGTTGCTGCGATAACTCGCTTAAGTATGAGGATAAACAGAGACATCAGGGTGACTGTCAACACTGCCTGCAATGACAGACACCAACCGAAGGTCTTTCTACTTAAGTATTCAAACAAGCTAAATGCACAAAACATACAGTAATACCAAACAATGATCGTAGACTAGAATTAATACAGGCTGCGCATGAGGGTCTGGCTTCTGCACACCCAGGGGTGGCTGCTATCATTTCACTACTGCAACAAAACTATTGGTTGCCGGGTCTTTACAAACAGACCAAGGACTTTGTCCTGAGATGTGACACCTGTCAGCAGATGAAGGGAACCACTGTGACAAGTCCACCCCAGACACCTAGTTTGATCTCTAATAAGCCATTGGATTGTGTATATTTGGACTACTGCGGCCCCTTCTCATCTGATGGTGCTTACAAGTATATCTTGGTGACAGTAGATTGCGGCTCTCAATTCATGTGGGTATGGCCACACCGATTGGCTGACGCCCGAGCTGTAATAAAGGATATGCAAGTCTTTATCGAGACATACACAGTTGGCACATTACATTCGGACCAGGGCCCTGTGTTTAGCTCTTGGGCTTACAAAGAGGCTATGGAAAGTTTGGGTATGAGCCTGCATTTCACATCTCCGTACTATCCCGAGAGAAATGCGGTTGTAGAAAGGAATAAACAGAACTTAAAGCACTCTTTCACAGCAAGAGTACTAGGCTCTGGTCAAAGTTAGGTCCATCATTTATATGGGGTTCGGAGAGACTTGAACAATATGCCAAGAAAGTCCCTGGGTGGTTGTACTTCCTATGAAATCCTATTTGGGGTTAAGATGTGGGTCCCAGACCTCGATAGTCCCTTCACACTGGTGGCGGAAACACTGTTTGACATCAGTAAATGTTTGGCTGTTTTACCGGAGCTGCATGAGTTCCGGGACTTCCCAAGCACACCCGAATAAAACGTACCTCAACTGGAGAAGTGAAAAATATTCCAGCAAGTACCGGTTGGATCTCAAAGATCAAGGATCTGTTCAATGAAAAATCATGGACAAAAAGAGTTTGGGCCATCTTACAGAGTGCCGTTGCCTGTCCTGGCTGTTGAAGATACACCAACTGTACTTCTTCTGCCCCTTTCCGGATGACTCGACTAAAGATTTGTCTCTATAGAGCTGATCAAACCACACTATGTGGCCAATTCTCAACAGTAGGCCATGTGCACTACTGGCGAGCTACCAAACTCCTCTCACTGCCCTACAGGAGGTTCAGAGGGAAGCTTTAATTGAAAATGAAACCTCCACTCTACTCTACAACATGAGACGACAGTAAACAACAAAGAATTACGCATTCTATTTGTTTAAATAACAACTACAACTGTGCAATCTACAAGTAAAAAAAACGCAGATTTCTATTTGGTATCCAGAAATTAATAAGGCCTATGACAATACCCAACAGATTGAATGAGCACCAAGATCAACACAACCTGCTGAGCTGCCACAGATAGACAGGACAGCGTCTTGATACTTCATCCATTTTGATGACTCCTCCTCGAATGCATTGGAGGTTCCACTGTCCCGCCGTTCAAATTGAAAGTGCGTGTTTTCTATCGCTCGCTGAAAAGAACATATTTTATTACTCCGTGGTCACACCTTTGGATTTCAATTGAATTATTTTTCCTCATCCTTTGGATTTGTTTTGTGACTGTGTTCACCCTCCTCTTAAATGGACATTTTGTCCCTGAACACACACTAAACTTGGTCCTGAAACCACACACATCATCACACCGTGAGAAAAGAGACTTGTCCCTGGTGAACATATCAGCTGTTCCAGTTCCGGATGGGATTGTATGGGATAAGGTATCATTTGATGAATGACATTATCAACCCCAGTACTGTTTCTGATGAATGGGATATTGACACAGTGAATGAAATTTTAGAAGATATAGAACACTCAACTTTATTTTCTTCTAATGAGTTTTATGATGGTATAGACAATTTCGACAAGATGTTTTGTTATCAACATTACAGTCATCAATTTTTACAAAAGGCTAGCACACTACGAGAAGCGTGTTCACTTTACTGAATGGGAACATTGCCTTACACCACCGAATGGTAGTTCTAAAAGGTTGACCCAGCCTCATTTTATTATAGGCTTGCACCGTCACCTGCAAAGAAAAATAAGTTAACTAACACTAAGCTGATATACTATGCTGCTATTCTTTCCCAGCTTTCTGCACAGGGTTTCAACATTTTGATGAACGCAATAGATGGAACAAAAGATTGGCAGGTTCTAGGAACTGAGGCTTTATTTAGGGCCTGTTTAATACCATATCATATGATTTTCCTGAACAAAACAGTGCTACATACAACGTGTTGTTGCTTAGCAAAGAGTAAAGATTTTACCACACCAGGGATTCCTGCTCTTACACAATTCGACAACTGGCAGCAGTTAACACAATATGATGAAACAATGATTGACTCTGCCACTGGACACTAACAGGTGTCAGGATAGATACCTGGGTAAGATCAAGGGATTTAGAGCACATCGGTGTTGAGAAGTTGTGCCTTGATTGGCTAAAAACCTCAACACTCTCCCAACACCACTTTTCCCTTTTATCAGATGATTTGGACTAATGAGACTTCTTGTTAGGTCCTCGGAAACCACGTCAAAGTGCTTTCTGTATGCTGTCTATAACGAAATATGGAAGATATTTCAACAAGGAGCGGCTAAAAGACTGCTTGATATTAATAGGGGGAATTTGCAGTAAAGAACAACAGTATGACTACTTTATCATCTATAATTTATTCTCTAGGTAACATTGTCTCATCAACAACAGACATAGTTTAGCAAGATTTGTCCGCATTACAACACTGGCAGTTCCAACTGAGGTCAGTTCTATTGTCGAGCTGGGCACTGCAAACATTGCATTCAGGCCACATGCTATGGCGATACATTAACACAAAGGATCTGTTTTCCACTTACCATCTTTCTGGACAACAGATAGCTATGGCACAAAACAATGCAAAATACGAAGTGTTACACACTGAAAAACATGAGAAATTACCTTTTACCATTACTCGGATAGCATCCTTGGATTGGATGATCCATGGGTACATTACTCTGTCAATCTCAACTTTCCACTTTCAGTACTGTCAACAACATCATCAAGGGGGCAGATATGACTTTCCTATTCAACTGCATCCCTCTATCATTTTCACCTAAAGACATTAATACTTTACAGGGCAAAATTGGATCATTTATATGGGCCTGCAAGTCAACTAGAATTGCATGGAAGAAGCTGAGAAGGGGCTTAAAAATAGGAGGGTTAGCCCTCCCGGATTTAATGTTATACTGTCATGCATTCCATTTTAAAAATTTTAGGGTCCTTGCTAACAAGTTAGATGCATCATCACAGGGCCGCCTGTTTCAAGCTATTCAGTTGTATGAGGTTTCCTAGTTCCGACAAGGGATCCCCGCGGTTCCCTGATTATTGTTTACACGTCTATCCTTTGAGAGAGAGACTGCTATGCCACACTAACATTACTTCTTGGGGAACTCTGTACATTTATTGGTTATAAGTTGAGGACAAGTACATTGGACCTCTATAAATATCGTCCTTTTTAGGTCCCCCTTTGTTGTTTCATCCGTCATGGATGTCCCAGTTTGAGTTCAAATGGAGCTGGCACTACCTCACATCCACTATGCTGGTATCGCATGGTGCATTTCTTTGGAGAACCTCTGTTTCTAGAAGTGGATGAGCATTGGGTCCTGCCCTTTCTGGCCTGGCCTGTATGGATTCATTGCGTACAGCCTGTGTTCCCCTGCCTTCTGTGCACTTGTGAATGTGCCCAAGACTTGTGTTTGGGGTCGCAGTTGATTGAACCTTCAGACTTACACGTGCTGACAGACCTGCTGAAGGCCCATCTGTACAACTGTCCCCTGCAGATACCTCTGCTCCCGGCCGTATTCTATGAGATACCCTGGTTTGCCTCAGCGCCTTGTGATTTGGATCTTAGGTCTGTTTCAACTGAATATCACGTGGCTACATACACTTCCTCAGTGGCTGCTGTGGGGGTTGGTAGGGAATATACCTGTTCGATAGACTCTCTCTCTCGAAAAATGCCTCTGGGAACGTCTTCTGCGGAAGCTGGGAACAGCAACTTTTCATCTATCACTCTGAATGCGTTAACATTTGGATGCCGTGTGGTGGGAAATTTTTATTTAGCCTGTTTTCAACTTCCAAATTAGTTTTAAATTGTCTCTAGTTTTTAATACTTTTTATACTTTTAACACATTTGGCTTTCTTTATGCTCTGGACCGTCAAATGGCATGAGTTCCTGATTATTAAATGCAATGTATTTATCACTTTTTACCACATACGTTTTTGGTATTTTATATATATGCTCATGTATTTCTTGGATAAGTGATATTGGCTTGCTTTAGATATCTTCTTAGCCAACACTTGCACAAGGAGTAAGCGTTATGTGCCCGAGTTAGGCCCCGTAGGAATTAGTACCATTTTTACATGCACACAGCCCTTTCCTAAAGTTGCCTTCTCTTTACCACATAAACCTTTGGCAAACATTTGACACGGAATCCTTTGTGAGCACACTATCACACTGCCTTGACATTAGGGACATGGCCCTCATGTGCATGACGCAAATGTGTTTATTATTACGTCCATGTGGCGAAGCAGCTATATGTGAAATACAAACAATTACAGGCCGATCCCAATCTCGGCCCGAGGCAAGGATACCATTTTCTCTATGTAACCTTTTGTTTCCTGACATAATCATAGGAGACACTTCTGCTGACTTTGAGGGGTCCCTGAATGCCAAAGCTTTCGCCCAGGAGCTGACCGACATCTCCGAGAGGGGTGTACAGTTCATGACCAAGACAGAGTCTTATGCTCTTACCCATCAGGTGATGGGGTTGGAGCATCCAGTAGAAGGCTTCTTGGCAAAACATACATCTGAACCCTAGACACATAGGTTAGGGTTTCATATTGTAGGAGTGTGCTACATAGTAGTACTATTGTATATGCATGCATATATAAGTTATGTCAAGAATATGGTTGAGTTATTCATTTTGTTCACTGTTCTGATATTCAGTATAACTGTTGTCTGCTTCTGCATATTAATCATCACAGCCCAAATATTCTATGCAAGAACACTATGAATCAATAAATATTGAAAACACCCTCTGTGTATTCTTTGTATATTCCTCTGAGCCAAAAAAAGCACGAGCGAGACTGAGGCAAAAAAGTTGGAAATCTGTCACCACAGTCTCTGAAGGAACATAGTTGCAATGGTCAGTGGTTGCCAGAACTGTTCGCCGTCTGTTTAGGTTTGGGGGATAACGGTGGGACTGTGAACTAGCTAATCCAAGGGAAAACATATCCTGGGGGGGTGCATGGTATCAGTCTGGCACTATCCTAAGTTTATGTTGCCCCCAAGTGCGCAGCTTCTACTGATGGGTGAAATCAACATGACAGTCTTCTTTGTCACACTAATGGATTGCACAGTAAGTGCTACAGGTCACGGGTAACATTTAACTTTCCATGACATCTGAGATAAATATGACAATCCAGGACCAGCCATTTGTATAAATGTTTTAAGGGCAAAAGCACACACACTGGACCCTTTACAGCAGTGTCTCAATGTGCAGATTTTAAAATCCAGAAATGCTATTAAGCAAAACATGAGACCTGTGGACCACTGTCTATTCTTCAACACAGTTTTTCCGTGACATTCACAAAGGGAAGAAAGTCAGGACAGTTTCAAGATAGAAAAAGTCTTTTGCCATGCTAAACTTTGGTTGAGAGGGCTAAGGGGGTGTGAGACTGTCATATGGAAATCACCATTGCGCTTCCACATCTAACACTAAAATCCAGTTTAAAGCAGGGCCTGGACCCCCAACAAACTACCTGACAGGAATCTGGAGAAACAAAGCACGGTCCCTCAGTGCTCACAAGGTAGATGCAGAGTAATTGATCTTTTCTGCTGTTTGAATACTTTCAGAGTGCGAACATTTTACATGTGCTTCAGACAGACCAGACAGGCAAACTTTGAAACTGTTGTACCAACAGGATTCCTACAGCCGCACCCTGAATATCCTCCAGAACTCAGGTGTGATTCCTATCCATTAAGGCTGACCTGTCAATCAAACTGACCATCTGTGTAGCTCCTGGGAAATGGACCTTATATCAGCAGCACATTAAGGGAAGTAACAAGGCAATAGGAGTGTAACCAATTGTAGGAGCGGTGAGCAAGCTGAGGTGTCTTCAATGCAACACAAATTCAATGAATATACACTGCCTGCCAGACGCTGGTGAAAACATGTCACATCAGGCACTGAACTTAATTAGAGGATAGCCCCATTCAAAGACCAAGGCGATCCCATCTACAATGTCGACTGTGCTCTTTTTAACAGTTCAATGAAATTTGACCTTCTATAGGCCACTACCCCATGAAATAAGGTACATCATTATCCTGTCAATATCAATACTATTGATGTATTGCTTTTCCTTGGAAATAATGCTGCTTTGTGAAGTAATAAACAAATAGAGGTTGCACATGTCTGGCAATTCAATTTGGGGTGGAGAAAATCAAATTCAATGTATGGCCTGATCTCTGTAACAGCTCCACTGAACTTTTAATGGTACAAGTCTACAGGAAATCTGAACATCACTCCATAGGCCAGCCTTTCTCAGTGCACAGGCATTCAACTCAGTCTAAAGAACCTAGTGCATTACCTTGGAGGAATAGATTGCTTTGCTATTCGGACAGTCACGGAGGAGTGTCACGTTAAACTCTGTAGCAATGTCTCCAACTGAAGGAATCTTGTACATCCCAGGCCCTCGGGTGTACAAATAGCCATCAGGGGAGTACCGCAGTTCTTCCAAGGTAAACAGGCCCAAGCCTTGAACAAATGCCCCTTCAATCTGCAAGAATACAAACAAAAATTGTTTCTTTATCAGATCGCTTCTAAGCCGTCAATTATTTGATGGTTTTGCACAATAGACAATTTCACAAGGAAAAGAAATCCATGAATACTCAGCCTTGAGTAAGTACTGTACACATCAATTAGACTGGGCGGGGAGCATTCCTTACTTGCATGCATTATGGCCTATCACAAAGGTAAATTTAAACCCATTAAATCTACTACTTTACCTAGGTGTGAATGTAAATGTTTTTGCTATTCACCATTTTGGACTAAAGAGTTACCAGTAAGCGTGGTGGAGCCTTCTACAACAGGATGTAAGACTGTAAAATTATTAGTAGTAATGTATCGCACACAGGCTCTCCACCAACATGTCAATGATTTCCCTATGGAAAAGTATAGAGAAAAAATATTAACTTTACATTTTTTTAATGAAGATTATTACAACATTTTTAAATAAAATACAAAGTACACACACACACACACATATACATCCAAGGTCTAAGATTAGTTATAGTTAGGAAAACTTAATTTATTATTTCTCTACAAAGCTAACTTAGACTACACAAACCTTATAAATTTAACACAAGTCATAGCTATATGCTTTATAGTTATAACTCAAGTTATAATTTACGCACTGCTCAAAATTTAGTATAACTCGTGCACCTGCAGCAGCAAATTGGCCCAAGGGACAAAAGTTCCATGGGCCAATCAGAATGCTCTTGCTTTTAAAAATGGTTTTGAGGGACTCCTGCAAGAGTCTCTCAGTCCCAACTGTCCAGATATACAAATATATTTAAATGTTCATTTCTCAGAAACTACTGAACGGATTTACACCAAATCAAAATAAGCACAATCTGCATACCAAAATCTAGCTTCCTGTGAAATTTGGTGTAATTCCATTCAGTAGGATTTTGCTGTAGCTCTACTAAAGAATGGGGATTTTGCTTTTTAAGAACCCTCTTTTTTCCTCGGTCCCTGCTTGATGGATCTCCCCGACACTGTCCATGCACAAACTAGTTAATTAGATGCACCTTTTTGGAAGGTTTTGTGGAGATACGGTGGCAAAGTTATTAGCAACACTAAAAATGAATTTCTGTCGGGAATGCTGACCTAACTATAACTACTGAGTTGCAACTGCCGCTGCATAATATTACCTACCGACAGTCACCACTAGGTAGTTATAGTTAGATATGCTCTTCCATAGAAAGAGTGTTTTTTGCTTTGCTTATAACTTTGGCCCCGTTTGACAAATCATCACAAAACTTTCCAAAAACAAAGTTCCTCCAACTCAGATTGTTCCTGGAAGGTTTTTGGGTGATCTGTCAAGCAGAGGCCGATAGAAATGGGGGGTCCTGAAATGCAAAATTCCAATGAAATTTCCATAGACTTAATTAGACAAGGCTTCACCGAAATCTGCTGAACGGAATTACACCATATTCAGCAGTAAGCTAGTGCTCTGTCTTCAGATTGTGCTTTTTGTAATTTGGTGTAAATCTGTTCAGTAGATTTTGAAATAATTTAGGGTAAAAAATAATTGGGCAGTTGGGTCCGCGAGAGTCTCGAGAAACTCTAATGGGAGTGTCAATTTAAAAACAGAGCTTTCTGATTAGCTCAGGGAGCTTTATTTTCCTTGGGCCATCTCGCATCACAGGAGTCAGGCACCCAGAAGAGCAAGCGCTCTGATCGACTGCCAGCAACATGATAAAAAATGAAGGTATAAAAAACATAAAGATATATGTGGGCAGGGCAATCACAAGGATATGTTGTATGGAGCGCTGAAACTTTTCAGGCACTCACCCTCAGTCACAGATCTGGGTTGAATGTATCATTGTTCTTTAGCGCACTTCACAACCCCAGTTCAGATCCAGCCATATGCAAATCAGTCTTGACCCTGTTCCTTATGGGAACAGTCCAGCCCAAACTGCCAAGCCAGGTATTCTGTGGACCATAAACAAGCATCCTGGGACCGGTTTTGGGGTAACACCCTTATTCAGCCAGGCTAGCTTGAATCCAGTGGGAAAGTGAGCCAGTGACCCACGTCTGTGCATACCCTGCCAACTTAAGCCAAACAAAGCAAATGATTTGAATCCAGAGTGCCTAAGCCCCATGGCGGGCGGGGGGGGTGAACCCAGAGGGCAACCCCCTGGTTTAATAAAATTCTGCGATTCCACAAGACTCTTGCAGGATCGAAAGATAGCCCCTCAAAAGGCAGCTGGGCTGTGTTTTTTATTAAAAGCAGACCACTCGGACTGTGTTCAGAAAGGGGAGATGGCAAAGTTGCCCCCTCCCCACACCTCCGGAGGCTCCATGGAGCCCAACCCGGGCCAAAAAGATGTTTATGGGGAGGGGGAACCGTTGCCTCCCACCTGAGCCATGAGATGCCTTAGGGAGTCCATCCCCAGAACCAAACATATAATGTCTGAGGAGGGGAGATGCATTGCCCCCTTTTCTGGGTTATTAGAGGACCCGGGAAGCTCACCCCGAGGTTGAACATATTAGGTATGTCGGGGGGGGGGGTTGCACGGGGACCCCCTCCAACTATCGGAGTACCTGAGGATCCCACCCCCAGCGCCGAAGTTTTGCAAAATGGGAATGGGGGGCACGCAGCCCCCCTCTCCAAGACTCTAAAAGCCCAGGGAATCTCACGCCTGGACCAAAGATGTTCAACATGGGAGGAGGCCATGCAACCCCCCCCCCCCACCCCATCTTCAGCGACCTCATTTCCTGAGGCCGGCTCAGATGCTATGTATTGAGGAGCCCACCCCAGGACATAGGTGCTTCCTTGCCCATAGTGATACAGGCAGGCAACTGGTGTTTGCTCTTGCTTGGCAGGAGCATTTAAAAAAATGCTCCCACCAGCTGGGAGCGGACTTTTCAACTATGTATCTCCCAGAAATGAAGCGGGCAGGGATACAGATGAAAATGTTACTCCTGCTGGCAGGAAGAAGCATTAGTAGCTGCTCCTTGCAGACAGGACCAATGCCGGTTCCCACTGTATGCAGAAAGCAGACTGGGGTTCCAGGCACCCCACCACTGCAGCCCTCAGCGACACTATTGTAGGTTACCTGGGTGGGCAACCACATTATAAAGGAACAAGCGGTCCCTTACTGCAGGATAAAACACAGCATAAAACATAGAATTATAATGAAATCTATGCCAAAATAAACACTGATGTATATTTAAATGTATTTATTCAATCATATGGAACATGAGGGCATACCTGGTTGTTATGCTGGAGAATTACAATATGTGTGACGTTTTTTGTAAAATAAGGCGTGACCTTTCATAGCTAGAAAACCAGCCAATATTCCAGATTGAATTATTTCTTCATGGGTAGGAAGGAGGTGGAGAGAGTAGAAGGAATTGAACATCTTCCTATTCATCTCTCAGATCACGCAGCCTTGCTTCTAAAAATTGAACTGAGGGACTGACAGGGGCCTAGGAGGTGGACAGTGAATGGAAGGATTCTACTCTCAGAGGAGATAGATGCAAAGCTGGCACATGACTCAGATGAGTTTTTCACCTGGAACATGATATAAATGCCCTTGCATGTAGTGTGGGATGCTTATAGAGCTCGGCTAAGGGGGACACTTAAAAGTATACTGATAAATTGGGCAAGGATAGAGAAAATGGAATTTTCCAGATTAGAGGAAGGGGTAGGGAGAGTAGAGATGATGTTGAAAAGAAAGGAACAAGAAAGTCACAACACTTGAGAAACTACAAACAGAATTTAAAGCAAAGACAGAGAGAAAGTCCGGCAATTGTGGGACGCTAGCAAAGCCAGAGATATAGTGCAGGGAGAGTGCTGCTGAAAACTGCTGGCATGGAAGGCAAGGCTAGAGAGGAACCAAAACTATATCGAGAAGATTGAAGTGCATAATGCTGGACATATCACAGAAGTGAGTAGTAAGATAAGGGAGGTCTTTAAAGGGTTTTTTCAGGATTCATACACTGAAGAAATTGTAACAAACAGAGTGTGTATAGATGCCTTTCTTAAAGATAAACATCTTCCAAAACTGTCTCAGGAGCAGCAAGGGTACCTTGGTCAGGAAATAACTGGTGGGTAGATATTAGCAGCAGTAAAGAAAATATAAAAAGGCAAGGCAGCCGGCCCGATACTATCGCTAGCGAACTCTACTCCACCATTGCAGAAGAGATTATCCCAATCTGGATTAAACTCTTTAACTCAATTTTAATAGAGGGTAAGCCGATACCGGAGTTGTGGAATGAGGCAGTGATAACACTACTTCTGAAGCCTGGTAAGAACCCTCTTCAAAGTCAATCATATCATCCTATTTCCCTAATCAACAGTGATTATAAAATCCTTAGTAACATTTTGGCTGCACATATCAATAAGGTAGAGGGGTATCTAATACATGAATATCAAAAGGAGTTAATTCCCGGAAGGAATCTGAGAGAGTTGAATCAAACCTTGATTGGCACTACTAATCTAGCCACAACAAAGGTGGTTCCTCTTGCAGTAATAACTATAGATGCTGCTAAGGCCAAGGACTGGGTTAACTGGAGCTACCTTATGGCAGCATTAGAGAATTTTGGTATGGGTAAACCTCTAATAGATACGCTAGAGAAGATCTATAGAAATCCAACAGCTCGTATTCTCATGAATGAGAGCTTATTAGCACCAGTGAGGATCAATAGGGGGACAAGGCAAGGGTGTCCTCTTTCACCTATTCTCTTTGATCTTCATGATGTGCCATTTGCCAGGAGATTAAGACTGATGGGACAATTATAACCTTTATTTGGGCCAATAAGGGTGTGCGTCTCTCATGGAAGAAATTGAGGAGAAAGGTGGGAGTAGGGGGTTGGGGCTTCCAGATTTTCAAATATTGGGCCTTTCAGATTAAAAATATCAAAATGTTACTATCAAATCCTGACAAAACTATAGTGGGTAGAATGTACAGAGTAAAGCTGGAAGGATTATCTGAGGAAGGCTTTCTTTATAAATTTGGGGATCCGAAGTACTTCAAGAAGGTTAGATTAAAATGCCTACAAGCAGCAGCCAGACATTGGTTTGAGGTTAGATCCCTTTTAGGTATTGCATATCATAGCAAGCTGTCTCCCATATTGGACTGTCCATGTATTACGTAATTCCTGCTTGATACTCTTAAGGATCCCTTAAGACAGAGCGGAATAAGTAGATGGGGACAGATGCTAGATGACGGACAGAACCTGACATGGGAGTATTGGAATCTGAAGACAGGAAGGAAAATCTCTAGATTTAAAATAATCCAAGTAAACTCATGGCTAAGGACCCAAGACTGGGCAAAAGTGCAATCTAATCATGATGGATTATGCCTGAGATGAAAAAATACCTATGAACCACCATGAGGGGTAGTCTGGTTTCTAGATAGGGCGGCAGTCCTGTCTATGACGGCACTTTACCACATATTCTGAAAGGATGGTGAGTATTTAGGCTGACTTGAATTATGTGGGGAATAAACGGTACTCCTAATCAAATGGTGTGAGGTTAAATGCTCAACAATCGCTGGAGAACTGAGTCGGACGCCAAGCATGCACCGTCTCACAACCGAGTAAAGTGGATGCTTAGGCTGGTTTGAAGTCGCAATATGCTAATCATGTGGAGTGGTATTAGAAAGCTGCTATCATCTGAACAGTGTGAGGCACCAGGGCACCAACCTTTAAAGGCTGAGGGCGCTGGGGGATGGGCTTCGCAGGGCCAAAATCGGCTTTGGGAGAGGGGTCACACATGCCCCCTGCTCGCTCAAAAAACACTGGGCTCCGGGGATTGGGTCTCTGGGACCGAAATGGGCCCAGGAAGGGAGGCCGTGCCCCCTCCTCTGAAAAATATCACCGGACCTCGTGGGATTGGGTACCCGGGACAAAAATTGGGCCAGGAAGAGGGACACATGTGCCCCCCTCCCTTTCAAAATAATGTCGAGCCCCAGGGGATAGGGTCACCAGGGCAAAAATCGGACTGGCGAGGTGGGGGCCACACATGCCCCCTCCTCCCCCTCAAAATGTTGCCATGCCCTGGGGGATTGAGTCGCTGGGGCTGAAATTGGCCCAGAGAGGGGGGAGCTCACGCCCCCTTCCCCTCATAATAACACTACACCCCAGAGGATGTTGTCCACGAGGCCAAAATCTGACTGAGGAGGGGGCCACATGCTAGACCCTCCCCCTTCAATTGTTGTTGGGCCCTGAGGAATGGGGCCCTCGGGCCGAAATCGGCAAAGGTAGATGGGTCACATACATCTGCCTTTACCCCTGAAAGTAACACCAGGCCCCAGGAAATGGGGTCCTGGGAACGAAATTGGCCTGTGGAGGGGACCACTCACCCCTCCCTCCTCTTTATTTAAAAGCAAGGTTTGGAAGATGGGGGTTCCCGAGGCATAACAAGTTTTGGGAAGGGGGGCCAGGTGGCCCCCCACCCCTCTGCTTAATTTTAAAAAGGGTCCTCAAGGTATGGGGTCCTCGGCCGATAATGGATCGGGGAGGGGCGCCCTTGCCACACACTGCCTCTTCTATGACATCATTGATAATATAACTGCAACAAAAGTGTTTCCTCACACGGATAAATAAATACATATGTATGTATATATACATACTAGCAGCCCGTCCCGACGTTGTCCGGGTTTGAATTGCTGCTGGTCAGTAGTATATTGTTTTGTAGGATTTCGTTTTGATAGCATTTCTTATCTGTGACAGGCTTGTGAAACGCTCCGATTCTGCTGATGCACTTAAGAGTGCGCGTTCAGTAGTGTGTGAACTCGAGTTTCCCTACTTTATTTTTCCTTGCAATATTACATAGCGCGAACTCGACAACATGGCATGAGCACAATTTACATTACAGAAAAACACATTCATTTGTGGTAGGCACGGGGAGACAAAGCGATTTGCCTGGAATCACAGGATGTTGAGCTGATGCCGAGATTCGAACGTAGCTCTCCAGCTCTAAAGTTCGCAATTCTAGAACTTGTGGCGGGAGGTGTGTCTAAAAGTGTATGTCGGTGCTGGTCATCAATGAGAGGGACCTGTGCATTTTTCAAATCAGTGGTGAAAAAATATGAGTATGTTGCTGGAGATGTGGGCCGCCGTGCCACCAATGTACCTACCGGGGGAGGGTAAACACCAATTATTCCGCAACTTTCTTTCCGCATACCATCACTCCGCATACTTTCATTACGAAAGTACCATGACTCCGCAATGCCATTATAACACATGGCATTACATTTTATATGCTTTTACCACGCATACATTTACAACGAAATTCGTTGTAAATGCATGAATGGTAAAAGCATGTTTTTTTTAATGTTTGGATAAGGTAAGTATGGGTGTAAGTGTATATGTTTTGGGGTACTGAGGTATATGTGTTGGGGTGTTTGGGTATTTTAAGGGTTCAGATATAGTTTTAGGTTATGGGGTACAGGGGTAGTTTTAGGGTTTAGGGATAGGTATGGGTTTTGGGGTTCAGGGGTATTTTTAGGGTTCAGGGGTAGGTTTGGGTTTTGGGGTACAGGGGTATTTTAAGGGTTCAGGGCTAGGTTTGGGTTTTGGGGTACAGGGGTATTTTTAGGGTTCAGGGCTAGGTTTAGGTTTTGGGATACAGGGGTATTTTAGGGTTCAGGGGTAGGTTTGGGTTTTGGGGTACAGGGTTATTTATATGGTTCAGGGCTAGGTTTGGGTTTTGGGGTACAGGGGTATTTTTAGGGTTCAGGGGTAGGTTTGGGTTTTGGGGTACATCGGTAGTTTAAGGGTTAAGGGCTAGGTTTGGGTTTTGGGGTACAGGGGTGTTTTAGGGTTCAGGGGTAGGTTTGGGTTTTGGGGTACAGGAGTATTTTTAGGGTTTAGGGATAGGTTTGGGTTTTGGGGTACAGGGTATATTTATAGGGTTAAGATGGGTTAGTGTTTAAGGGTGTTGGGGTATTTTAAGGAGTAAGGGTGGGTTATGATTATGGCGTGCAGGGGTATTTAAAGGGAGCAGGGTGGCCACCTGGAGCTGGAATGTACAGAACCTGGGAAGAAAAAACAATGAAATATTAGGCACAACGCTCGCTTTTTTTCCCCGTAATCCTGTGCCCCGCACACGGCCACGCCCCCAGCACACGCCCACAGCACACGATATGAGACATGGCATGAAGGGCGGAACGTACCACACGCCCCCAGTGTTTGTCACGCCCCCAGCACACGTCCACAGCACAACGCCGACACGCCCACAAGGGTCTACTTTGCTGGCACGCTTCTTTTACCTTTTAAATGTATATGGTGGGCGTCTGCATAGCCTATGTCCTTCTGCTGCAATTGCCCTTTCCAACGCTGTATTGGGTGTTGTGATTGGTGCTGTGATTCCTGAGATTACCCGCCTCAAAGGTTTGGGCTCTCTCTTTATTATATTAGTATGGATATATTTATATATACATATATATATATATATCGAGCAAAAGTGGTTCCATTCCCTCGGCATCAGGCGCTGCAAAACTGGGTGCGTTGCCCTCGCGGTCAAACCGCACCGCATTCAATGTCCACAACACCTCCACAAGGGAAGTAACAGGGCCGCACACCAGCAGAATTTGTATCACGAAGATTTTATTTTCCAAGATTTCGTTTCATAGCCGAACACAGCATAAAACAAAGCCCACGCGTTCCGGTATCTCGTAATACCTTGTTCACGGCTGATCGCTGTTCGTGTACGATTTGTTTTTTTAAACATTCAAACAACAGTAAAGACTGGTTACAACACTTCCTGTCTTTTTCGGTTTCTCCACATTGAATTCTGGGAGTTGTATTTTCTTATCAACAATCTATACAATATTTACAAAAAATACCACTATGTTCTTTTAAATACTTTTTCTTGACTGAGTTCTATTTTATCTTTTGTGTTAGACCATTAATTATATACATTGCCTATATTTACCAGACAACAAAACTTTAAACATTCCGCTTGGCGTATCCACCTCCCTCTAGTGGGGCCACTCGCATATTTTTAGTAGTAGTATGTTCTGTGCCTCACTCCTAGTGCCATATTTTCCTCTTACTGCTGTTTTATATACGGTTGCTTTCATAATTTTCCAAGTAAAAACTATACTTCAAAAATTTGCCACCTATCAGGGCTAAACCTCTGTTTCACAGCGTTGATGTGAGTATGTTACCCAATACTTTGGCGGATTGGATATTAGTGCTGCCCTCTAGTGGGGCCACTGAACATTTCACTGCACATTTATCTACTTTAGGTCCTCAAAAACAGTTGGGAACTCAGTTGGTTTTATGGGACTTGCAGTGCCACTGAATAGAGAAGCTATCCTCTAATATTTACAAATGTATGTACAGTTCTTCTGACTGATTTAATCCATACGGAGTCATTGTTCTCAGATTTAGGATGTGTGGTGATTCCCTCTGGCGTAGTTTTTTCAGGCGATTTCCACCTCTTTCATTTGATGGGATGGTTTCTATCCCATAACATTTCAAAGCTTTCCAGTTTGCATTATGGTGGCTTTCCATGTGCTTCGCAACTGCGTTGTTTCTATCTTTGTTTTTGGTTGCGCACACATGTTCCAATATGCGTTTTTTTAAATCGCATATTGTGCTCCCACATATTTCATCATACATGGACATTCGATCACATATATCGTGTATTGGCTTTTGCATGTAATTAGTTCTCTTATTTGCCACATTTTGTTGTTTGCCATCGCCACTTCCGCTGTTGGTTTTGCAATTTCGCACACTTTGCAATTGTGACATTTTATGAAGCCTTTTGTTTTGAGCCATGTGCTTTTGGGAGATTTAGCTTTGAAATGACTGTGAACCAGACGGTCCTTTATGTTTTTCGCTCTTTGCTACGTTATTACCGGATGGGGCCCCATTTTTTGTCCAATAGAGGTATCGAGTTGCAAGATTTTCCAATTTTTCTTGATGACATTGGCAATCTGTCTTGCTTCTTGGCTGTAATCCAAGATAAGCCTGTTGGGCTCCTCTTTACTTTCTGGATGATTATTTTTTGCAGTTAGGCATTCCTGCCTGGTTTTTTGATTTGCCCTGTTCCAGCATTTATTTATAGCTGTTTTTCCATATTTTCTTTCTCTGAAACGTTTTATTGTTTTGGCACTGTTTTTTTTCCACTCATCCTCCTCACTACAAATTCTTCGTAACCGTATGAATTCTCCATAAGGTATATTTGTTATTTGGGATGGACGGTGGAAGCTTGTCGCTTCCAGTGTGGCATTTGTTGCTGTTTTCTTTCTATGTAAAGTTGTTTCTAAGTTGTTTTTTTTACATAGATCTCCACATCTAGAAGGATTGCTTTTTCATTGCTTATTTCACATGTGAACTTTAGATTCGGTGTTCAAGATGTTAAAATATTCCTGGAATTCTTCTTTGCTTCCATCCCAGATGATCAGGAGATCATCTATGAATCTCATCCATTTCACTATTCGCCTGGTATATGTGGCATTACTGTTGGTCCACGCTCTCTCATTTTCCCACCACCCCATCGCTAAGCAAGCGTAACTGGGGCTAAAAGAAAACCCCATTGCTGCTCTGTTACGTTGTCGATAAAGATCCTTGCCAAAGAGGAAGATATTATTGGTGAGGCATAGGGTGATCATGTCCAAAAACAGTGTTATGTGCCTTAAAATGTATGTTTCTGTCTTGTAGGAAATACTGGCAAGCTTGGATGCCCATATCGTTGTCAATGTTTGTATATAATGCGATCACATCCATGGTTATCAGGAGGTAATTTTTTTTCCATGTCACATCTTGCAATGACCCTAGGAGATCAGTTGTATACTTGATATAGGATTTAAGATGTGCCACATACGGAATTAAAAAGTGATCAATGAAATTGGCCATCGGTTCTAGTAGAGACCCCTTTGCTGATAAAATGGGTCTTCCTGGTGGTTCCTTTTGGTTTTTATGCAGTTTTGGAAGGAAGTATATAGTGGCTAAAATTGGAAAATCCACAGTGAGATATTTTCTTTCTTCCTCATCAATTAATTTTTCAGATAACCACACTCTGAGTTTCTCATCAATTATGTTTTTGATTTCTGAAGTTATATTTTGAATCAGTTTTTCTTAGTATTGGTCATCTGTTAACTGACGTGCTGCTTCCTTGGTGTACAGTTTCTTGTCCTGCAAGACTACATTTCATCCTTTGTCCGCCATTTTGATTTCCACTTGATGGTCACTCGCTAGTATTTCCAAGGCCTCTCTATCATTCTTTGTTAAGTTGTCTTGATATTTCGATTTATTTTTTTTGTACAAGTCATGGATTACTGCTTCGTGAAAAATGTCTATTTTGTTTCCTGGTGGCAGTTGTGGGTAAAATCTCGATTTGTTTTTTTTCCACTTAAACCTGCCCCCAACTGCCTGCATGCTGTTTCCAGGGGGATTTCCTCACCCAACTCCGCATTCATATTTAGTAAGGTTAGGTAGGCATCTGATTCTTTTGCCAGTAAGGTTGAAGTTGTATTTGGTGTATTTTTGATTTCTTTTTTTCGATTTTTATTTTCCTGAACGTTTTTAGCCAGCTTTATTTTCCGGATATACAGGTAAAGCTCTATCCTTGTCTGAGCAAGGTCCCTGCGCTGTGTTGGGCAATAATTTAAGCCCTTTTTAAGGAGCGAGATCTCAGATGTAGTTAGTTTGTGTTCTGAAAGATTTACCACTTGGAGTTCATCCGACCCGGGCCCGGTCTCTGATTCTCCTTGGGATTCATTCATCCTGTGACTTTCTTCTGTCTCATACTCCTTGTTTTCGTACCAATCTTTTCTTCTGGGGCGCTTGCTTCTCCGCCCTCTCCGTGTTGTAGATTTCTGCTTCCTTGTTGCCATCGTCCCCCTCTTCCTCTTCCTCGAAATTGCCTCTGCGTCCTCTGAGTCTGTTCCCACTGCCGTTGTCGGAGAACAAGGCGCATGTCCCCTAAAAAATTCCTCCTTACTTTGTCCGTTGGCAATTCTTCTTCACGCAGCTCGACTGAGGTTATAGAGGATAGGCTGCTCGATGCGCTGCCTTCATTTCTCCACTGGCCCTGTTGTTTAAAGGGATCAAATTTTCATGCGAAAGTGAAGATTCGCCTCTCAGAATAATCTATTGTGTCCCGTACAAATTTGTTGTGTTTCCATTGTCTGACTACTTCTTCATGTTTGTCGATTTGTTTTTCCAAATCCTCTTTGAATTTTACCATGTCAGGGTTCAGTTCGGTTGATTCTAATTATTTTTCCACCTCCTGCAATTCCAACTTTATTTTCTCCAGAGCCAATTCAATACGTTTAACCAATATTTCTATCAATCCTAAGGAAGACCTTAGTGTATGTTCACCCCAATCCTCCAGCAGGGCGTTTGTTGCGTCTTGCTGGCTAGGCATTAGCATTATTCTCAAGCCTCTTGGAACTCGCTGTACTTCCAAATATTTGCGTAATGTTATTAACTCCCATGACTTGTTAATTTCTTTTTTGCTCAATCTCTCCCATGATCTCAATTTGCTTTTTATATCCGTTTTTCCGGGCACACTTTGTTTATCTTGATCTTTTTCTTTTTTCAATATTTCCTTTATCAAAAATTGTTTCCACTTGTTCTTTCCGTTTAGCTTCTCTTTTTTCCATTTTTATGCTGTGTGATTATATTATCAAACTATCTCTAGTTGTTTTCAAACTTCAATGTGTGAAATTTTTTCTGCCGACAATGGCTTCGTTTACTATGTGGCTATTTTTGGTTTAGTTTATTGCTTCGTCCTCTTTGACAGTGTTGCAAAAACTTTATACACCGGTTCCCACTAGAAACGCTGCCTGTGACAGTCTTAGCTGTAATTGCTACAGTGGCTTTATTCGTTAACAGAACCAAAACAGTGCTTTAGGATTCGACAAACCCGCCGTGGGGGTTATGCGCGCTTACCTCCGAACAGACCTTTCCAAGCGGTTTTGAACGTTTCTATATATATGTAAGTAAGCTCTTCCTAGAGAAAGAGAAGAGGCCACAGCAGGGGATTTCACGGAGGCACCTTTATTCATGACCCTGCAGTAACTGCAAATGCATTTCGGCTTTCTAAGCCTTCTTCAGCGCCAGCAGTCGTCAGGTGGAATACACGTCATTGTCTTAAATAATGTCCCGCCACAAACTATTGGGTTGCAATCCGCTCCTCCCGCAAGCCAGTACCCTGGCTCACCTGAGGCAGATTGTCGGTTGTTTTCGAACTGCAATTCCCAGAATGCTGTTCATTCGTTCAGGTAAGTGCAATGGGGAATGTAGAGTCACTGGGCGGAATGCGGGACATGCGATGACAAAAGAATCATGTGTTTCCCCTGCGTGATGTGGAACTTGAAAGCAGGCACCCCCTTGAGTCCCCAACCGCATCAACCCACAGTCTCAAGAGTCCATATCGGCGAGGGCAGATACGGGAATCCATTACGCCCAACGTGGAGTGCAGTCACACCAACACTACTCTAGCTCCTCCTGGAACTGGTGGTGGGCTGTATAGATACACAGTTCAGCAGTCTCTTCACTATATTAATATCACTATATATATATTTATATATAATTATATACAGTTGAGCAGTTTCTTAACTATATTAATATCACTATATATATATTTATACACAGTTGAGCCGTCTCTTCAATATATTAATATCACACATTATACAGGTATTGCTCAGACTACATAATGCACAAATTAATGAGTTCTAGCATAGATGGAATAGTTTAGCTTTTTACTTGTCTGCCTTCTTGGAATAAATGCATGCTTGCAAAATGCTGTCATTCATTTAGCTTACAAGTTGTGATGCCCTTTGGAAATTGTCCTTTGAAAGGACGTCCTGTTGACGAAGGATATAATGAAGAAAGGAGGCTCTCATGAGCAGGGGAAGGTCAGCCTCATCCTTGAGGTTCACTATACAAAACCGGAATAGGTATACCCAGACCAAAATGGAAGGCCCCAATGGGGTCCTCAGAGCTCAAGCATCAGTGGCTGCCAGGAGGAGAGGAGAAAATCAAAGACCAGGCGTAGCTTGTTGGGCTCAAAGAGCTCTGTAGGGAGTCTAGTGCATGGCTCTCTCAGTAGCTCACTGGATGGGAAGGAATCACAATTGCTGGGCAGACTAATATGTGGTCAGTGGAAATTATGTGCACCACCTGACTACATTTGCTGAATGAGAAACATCAGGCAGTTTTATGTGGGCCCACCTCATCCAAACACACATTGGGCTCTGTGACATAAAGGAGGTACGTCTCAGGCAATCATCAAGTTTAAGGGCCTGATTATGAGTGCTGCAGTCCAACCAACGCCACCACTGCAAACCTGCCCAGAGTATTCTGAGTGTGGAGGTCGGACCGCCAAGTCCGCCAGGATCCCGCGGCAGTGGCCCAAAAGGTCAGAAAAAGTCATATGCACTGCAGAGCATATTATGAGTTGCCAGTCCACCACCCATTTCTTTGTGGTGATCCCACCATGAAAACGGTGGTGGAGAGGCAACTAAAGGGACCCTAACAGGGCCCCCTGCAGCTTCTGGGCCTGGGGAAGCATGCATTATGGCACATGTTGTGCTCCCCCTGGAATTGCACGCCTGTTCCTGCACGGTATGGCATGCAGGACATGGTGCATGCCACACCATGCAGGAAAGTGCTTCAGGTGCTGTCATGGCAGCTGTCTGCATGTCAGGCTCTCCTATAAGCCTAACATATCACGGCTGTGAGACTACCGCAACACTGCCCGGCCATCCTAAATTTAAGTCGTAATCCAGCTGGTGGGTGCACTATGGGCTTGGCGTTCCTGCTGTCAGCACAGCGGTGGCGAGCCTGCAGGAGAAGAGTCAAACTCATTATCAGGTCCTAAGAATATTGGTATTACTAAAAAATAGATGGGGATGCCAAATTCACAGCTTAAGCACCTCCCTCTCACAGTCACCCATGGAAAAAATGCGGGTGGTTGCAATTCTTATAACCATCACATGAACACAGGAAGTCTGATGTTTGTTTCAGGTCGCTTGTGAATTAAGGCACCCTACACTTCTTTTACCTTTTACAAGAGCATAAAATGTGCTTGAAGCATCAATTGCATGCATTTACTTGATCAATTAAATACATAGGGGCCCGATGTAGGTAAAACGCATTTACCGATTTTAAAATACCGATCCGTACCGAATCGGTATTTCAAAATCGGAAAATGATATGTAGGAAATAATCATCGGAAAAATACCGAATCGGTAGCATTCGGTATCGAGAGTCGATACGTACCGATTCGCCAACTACCGAATCGGTATAGGCCGGGTCGGACAAGTCCGAATCGGAAAAAAAAAAATGCGGAACCAACCGATTCGGTAAACGCCGATTCGGAATAATAAATACGCCCCATGGGCCGAAAGGCCAATAGGAAGGCATTATACATTCCGAATCGGTATTTACCGAACACATTCGGAAAATACCGAATCGGAAAATACCGAATCGGAGAATGCCGTTTTGCCGAGCTGGTTGAGTGACACTGAAGACATCAGCCAATGAGCTGTAAGCACCCTCCCCCACAGGGTGTGGCAACCCAGGCAGGTGCAACTCATCAGAACATTCTGGAAAGCTGCATGAGTTGAGCAGACACAGAGAGAGCAGCATTGTGAGCAGGATCCCTGAGAGACATGGACACCAGCACAGAGAGCCAGAAGGCAGGGCGGAAGCGCAATCCTAAATTCAGCACCATGGAGCTACAAACTTTGGTGGAGGAGGTGGTGAGGGTGCACACCCAGCTATATGGCAGGCAGTCCCTGACTGTCCCGGAGAGCACCAAGAGGAGGCTGTGGCTCGACATCGGGGAGAAAGTCAATGCAGTTGGTGTCACCCACAGGAGCCTAGACGACCTCAAGAAGAGGTTTTATGACATCCGTGGCGTGACCAAGCGCAAACTGGCCGACCTGCACAAGCAGGCTGGACTCACTGGAGGAGGAACAAACCGTGCGCCACCCCTCACTCAGCTGGAGGAACTAGTGGCGACGACCATCGAGAGGGCCAGTGTCGTGGGCATTGGGGACCTGGATAGCTCATCCCGAGCTACAGCTACAGGTAAGAAGCATGCGCAACTTGACACACCATACCAGACACCTCCCCTACAGACCCAATGCACAGCCAAACCCCAGGCCAGTACAGCTAGCAACAGACATGAGCAATGCATCGTGCTAAATGTACTCAGCAAAAGTTACCAATAATGCCACAGCAGAAGCATGAGATAAATAACTGTAATACAGCATCAACGTGTTTGTAATGAGATGTGCAATGCTTTAATAGTTGTGACTGGAACACATTAGCACCCACTTGACAAATGCTTCTTTGTACCTAGGGGCACCATCAGGCGGGGGAGCAGCATCAGCTCCAGCACCAACAGCCAGTGCGGCAGTGGCAAGCACCAGTGCAGCAGCACAGGAGGAGGAGGACAACAGCTGTGCCCTGGCAAATGAGGAGGACACAGGACATTCCCTCACAACTCCACACTCCCCCCGACTGTCTCAGTCTCAGTCGCCCTCATTGGTATTCTCCCCGGACAACACACCACCACAGAGCCACCCTGCACCTGCCACTTCCCCGGCCCGGAGGAGAATAGTGGCTCCATTAGTCATCATGGAGGGGGCAGCGGGTCAGGCTCCTGCACAAGACCCCGTGACACCAGCGACACCAGAGCACACACAGCAGGGCAGCAGGATTCCACGTAGGCCACGTGCTACCAGCAGCCCAATACCAGCACCGGGAGGCAGCGTCTTCGCAGGGCTGGAGACCAGCATGGTCACAATTCAGAGGATGCAGGCGAAATCCATCCTGGCCTGCCATCGCCAGTTGCGCCTGCACAACCTGCAGATGGGTGAGATGACACAGGGCTTCAAGACCTTCGTTGACAGCAACAAGGACATAGCAACATCAATTGGCCGAATGACCACTGCCATCACCCAGCTCTGCACCAGGTTGGATGACCATGAGCTGAGTCGTCGCAGGGATGCAAGAGTCACGAACAGGTCACTCACCCGCCTTGCGGCTGCGACTGCCCAGTCATGCCAACGTGGGGCAAACATGGAGGCCAGCCTCACACAGTCCATGTCCGAGGTCACTAGGGGCATGGGCCGTATCACAACAGCCATGGAGACACTACTCATCTCCAACACCGCAGTGAATCCCGTCCTGGGCGAGGCTGGGGACAGCAGCAGCCGCAGCAGCCCGGCCAGCACTGCGTCAGAGCCGCGCCGGAGCACCAGACGCTCAGCTGAGGCTGCAGGGCATTCTGAAGGGGGTGAGGTTCATCCCAGTGGGCCTGCTAAGCGCAGCAAAAAATAGGACTGCCACTGCGGGTGAGGCAACCCGGACATTGGACATTCCTACCCCTTGTTGTTTAACTTTTCTTTTGTTGCACATCAGTGCAGTAACGTTGATGCAACATTATTAAATTTAATTTCTGAACACATACATTGACCTGTTTGTGCATCTGTACTCACTCAGAAATAGTTGTCTGTGATCTCCTGACGCCTGTATCTGCCGTCAGATGGTGCAGAGACTCCAGCAGGTAGTGGTAGTGGGACAGCATTGTCATCATCAGGGTCCTCGTAGTCGGATAACTCTACCTCAGTGCCTTTCCTGACTGCAAGGTTGTGCAACATTGCACACACAGCAATAATCTTGCAGCAGGTGATGGGGGTGTATTGTCTTGCACCTCCGCTCTTGTGCAGACATCTGAACCTGCTCTTCCAGATGCCAAAGGTCCTTTCCACTACGTTCCTCGTGCTTTTGTGTGCACGGTTGTACCTCCTTTGGCTGGGTGTTGAGGGGTTGAGGTAAGGTGTGAGAATGAACGAGCGTAGGGCATATGCACTGTCGCCTGGAAGGAGAAGGGGTAACATTACTCACATGCATACATGTATTACACACTGCTATTTTGGTAATGGGGGTCTGACACTGTGTCTTACCTAGGAGGTATCCTTCGCCAAATTCCCCTGCCATCAGCCGTGCATAAATCCCGCTACTCTGGAAGATATAGGAGTCATGGGTACTCCCCGGAAACTTTGCAACCAGGTCAGTGATCACACACTTGGCATTGCATATCACTTGCACATTTATGGTGTGCCGTGACTTCCGATTGCGGTATACGTATTCGGTGTCAGCAGGGGGGCAAATCGGTATGTGTGTGCCATCTATGCAGCCAATGATGTGGGGGAATCTTGCCATCTGATAGAATTCAGCTTTTGTCTGTGCCAGTTCTGCATGGGTGGAAGGGAAGGAGATGTAGTGGGCCATCCTCTGGATCATGGCATCAAGGAACTTGTGGAAGAACCTTGACAGGCTGCTCTGGGTCACCCCTCCTGCCACAGCAACTACACTTTGATAGCTGCCAGACGCCAGAAGATGTAGGCAGCATAGCACCTGCACCTGCACAGGGATTGCATGTGCCCTTGGGGTGGGGTGCTGCAACAGGGGTTGGAGGTCCCTGATGAGGTCTCTGATGGTGTCTGCCTCCAGCCTGTACCTCTGTAGGATCTCTGGATCTGTCAGCATGCACAGGGTCACCCTCTGCCTGTACACCTGCTCCTGTCTCAGCCATTCCCTCTCACCTTCCTGCTGTAGCCGTAGCCGTCTAGCTATGACATAGAAAGCTGCCATGTTGCAAGTAGAACTGCATTTTGGGTCTTTTTTTATAGGTTGCACCTGGTTACCACCTGATTCAAATCCATGGTAATTTCCGAGTCAGAAATACCGATTTTAGAGCAAAATCGGTATTTCTGTGCTTACCTACATCTCAATCTTAGGGTTTTCGCATGGAATCGGATTTTCACCGAATCGGAATATATACCAATTCGGCGATTTTACCGATTCGGAAAGTCACCGAGTCGGTCGGATTCCGAATCGGGAAAAAGTAGTAATCGGAATAAATCTCCGATTCGGTAGATTACCTAATCGGAGATTTTTTCCGATTCCTACATTTTTCCGATTCGGAATCCGACCGACTCGGTGATTTTCCGAATCGGTAAAATCGCCGATTTCGCAGGATTTCGGCCTCCTACATCCCGTTGTCTGTATTCCGATCGGTAACGGCCGAAAATACCGATTTTCGGCCGTTACCGACCGACCTACATCGGGCCCATAGTCCCTTTTTTTGCATTGAGACGACACAGTTTAATGTTTGTGCTTAAGAGACAGAGGTAACACACTTCATGTTAGACATTAAGTATGACATGAGTATCATTAAGAAACAGTCTTCATTGCCCTAAACTACAAACTAGTTTTGGGTTCATAATAATTAAAATTACTTCTTTTTAGAGAATTGATAACAGTGGTGCATCTACATCGTAAACTGCTTTAATGCTGGCAGAAGAATATTTCACCTTGACTAATGAACTTGGACAAATCAGATAATAACTGAATTCATGTTGTCATCTTATTAGATCTTTTGGTAGCATTCAGCACAGTGACAGTCAATCAATCAATCAACCAATCATTTGTAAAGCACACTACATACCCGGAGGTTGTTCTTCTTCGGATGCTCAGGACTGTGACGAGTGAGAGGTCGGCGGAGTGTAGCTGGCGGTTGGGGATGTAGAAGGAGTGCCGTCTGTTGAGGTAGGCTTGGCCGGTCTTGTGGAGTGCCTTGTGTGCGTGGGTGAGGAGCTTGAAGGATATCCTCTTGTTGATGGGGAGACAGTGCAGGTTTCTCAGGTGGGGGGCGATGTGGCCGTGGCATGGTATGTCGAGGATCAGTTGTGCCGAGGCATTTTGGATGTGTTGTAGTCGTTTGATGACCTTGGTCGGGGCTCCCGCTTAGAGGGCGTTTCCATAGTCGAGTCTGCTGCTGACGAGGGCCTGGGTGACTGTCTTTCCTGTATCTGTCGGGATTCATCTGTAGATCTTGCGGAGCATACGGAGGGTGTTGAAACAGGAGGAGGAGACGGAGTTGACTTGCTTGGTCATTGAGAGTGTTGAGTTGAAGATGATTCCCAGGTTGCGTGCGTGGTCGGTGGGTGTCGGGGCTGCCCTCAGTGCCATCAGCCACCAGGAGTCGTCACGGTCTGAAGGGTTGAGCCGAGGATAAGGACCTCCGTCTTGTCAGAGTTCAGTTTCAGATGACTGGTCTTCATCCAGTCAGCGATGGCCTTCTTTCCTTCATGGAGGTTGGCTTTGGTGGTGATGGGGTCCTTGGTGAGGGAGAGGATCAGCTGAGTGTCTTAGGGGTAGGAGATTATGTTGAGGTCGTGCTGTCGGGCTATGTGTGCGAGCAGAGCCATGTAAATGTTGAACAGTGTCGGGCTGAGGGAGGATCCCTGGGGTACACTGCAGATGATCTCAGAGTCTTTGGAACGGAATGGGGGAAGGTGGACGCCCTGGGTTCTGCCGGAGAGGAAGGAGGTGGTCCAATCCAGAGCCTTGTCTCTGATCCCTGCGGCATGGAGGCGTGCGTGTAGTGTGTGGTGGCAGATGGTATCGAGGCGGCAGAGAGGTCTAGGAGGATGAGTGCTGCGGTCTCGCCGTTGTCTAGTAGGGTCCTGATGTCATCGGTGGCGGCGATGAGGGCAGTCTCGATGCTGTGGTTGCTGCGGAACCCTGACTGGGAAGGGTCCAGGATTCTCTTTTCTTCGAGGTATCGGGTTAGCTGTCTGTTGATTGTTTTCTCGATGACCTTGGCCGGGAAGGGGAGCAGAGAGCTGGGCTGGAAGTTCTTGAGGTCTCTTGGGTCTGCCTTAAGTTTTTTGAGTAGAGTGTTGATCTCAGCGTGTTTCCAGATCTCTGGGAAGGTCGCGGTCTCGAGGGACAGATTGATGACATTGCGCAGGTGGGGTGCGATGGAGCTGCTTGCTCTGTTGAAGACGTGATGCGGAAATGGGTCTGATGGAGAGCCGGAATATATTGTGCGCATGGTCTTGATGGTGTCATTGATGCTCACGCTGGTCCAGGCTAGCAGGGGGGTCGTGGTCGATGGTGTGCAGAGGGTTTGTTGTGTTGATGTCTGTTGGGGCTGTCTGGGTGTTGAAGCTGTTGTGGATGTCTGCTATCTTGTGGTGGAAGAAGGTGGTGAGGGAGTCGCACAGGGCTCGCGACGGCGGGATGTCAGTGTTGGAGCTGGGGTTGAAGAGATCCTTGCTATTGTGTGCGTTGACGAGGCGGTCTTTGAAGGAGGTCCTCTTGGCCGCCCTGATGAGGTGGTGGTGGTTGCGGATGGTGTCCTTGTGTGCTGCGTGGCTGTCCGGAGTATGTTCACTGTGCCATTTCTTATCTAGTTTCCGGCAGGCTTGCTTGGAGGCTAGGAGTTCTGGGGTGAACCAGCTGGCCCTCTTGCTGGTGTCTCTGTGTGGTGGTTTCTCCAGTGGGGCGAGGGTGTTGGCGCAGTCCTCGATCCAGCGTGTGAAGCTGTGGGCAGCGTCATCGGTGTTGGAGGATTCGGTGGATGGGCAGAGAGCGAGGTTTGCGTGTAGTTGGTCTTCGGTGATTTTGCTCCAGCTGCGGCGGGGGATCTGTTGGGTGCGGTGGTGTGTGGTGGGCTTCTGGAAGGCAAAGTGGATGCAGCGGTGGTCGGTCCAGAGGAGTTTGGTGGAGTGACTGAGGAGACGTGCAGGCTTGAGCAGAAGACGGGGTCGAGCGTGTGGCCGGCGGAGTGGGTGGGCTATGTGACGAGTTGCTTCAGTCCGAGGTTATCAATCGGGGTTGTGGAGTTGTTGTCGTTGTTGTTCTCAAGGCGAAAGTTCAGGTCTCCGAGGAGGATGTAGTCGGTGGAGTTCAGGGCGTGCACGCTGATCAAGTCGGCGATGGAGTTGCTGGGGGCAGGTCCGGGGGGTCGGTAGATGAGGGTGCCTCTGAGGGTGAGTTAGGGTCTGTGTGGATCTGGAAATGCATGTGTTCGGCGGTGCTGAGCGCGTCATCGGTACTAGTGAACCCTTATATATGTTTAATAAATGCTTGTTGGACTTAGGGGTCACAAGCTTTCTACCAGTTTACCTCCAATGTTCAGCAGATCAACTTTGGGATACCACAGCATTGTTCAAGGTTTGTGAACACATTTTAGTCAAGCTGAAGGTCTTCCATGGGTTACAAATTTTGGGGAGTTTTTATTGGTACGCTCTGCTAATCCAGCCACTTCATATCTGCCAAAGGCCTGTCTTTCGTACATTGCTGTTTAAATGCAACAATATTTCTTGAAATTCAAGGGTGACAGGTAAAATCCTGATAAAAAGCAGCATTAAAACTGTGAGTCAAGGGTCAGTTCATTCGGGCATGTCCTGTTACGTATAAGACTGTGATAAACCTTCAGATCATAATGAGTGGGAAAAAATGACTACTTACCCTTAATAACAAGATTTCCGGTGGATACTCAGTCTACCTGCAGGTTCCTAACATTTTGAATATGCCGATGGCACAAGCCATCCTACACCAGTAGGTGGTGCCAGCTGTATCTCAGCACCGGAAGCGACACAAGTGTCACATCACAAGAGCATTTAGCCCCAAGCTGGAGAGCTCTATTGTCAGTTTCCCATCCATTTTGTACACGCTCTTAGAGGCACAGGCAAGGAAAAAATATTGAACTCATTGTGGCAATGCAATGCAACAACTTTACTTGGAAACGTATTACTATGGTGGCTAAGACCATTCTTCAGAAAGGGGCAGTGGAAGGCTCAGTGAGGAATCTGTGGAGCGTTGGTGAAGGTAAGTAAAATTTTCTTCTGATGGATTCTTCTATCTGTAGATTCCTCATCTTTTTATTAGGTACCAAAGCAGTATATTCTCCTGGGTGGTGGGTCTGAAGGAATTATTAGATAAGGAAAACTTGAAGCACACAGCATGTGAAATGCCCATTTCATCTTGTCATATAGTTACTGCTTACCTATATACAGTGTTAAGTTAGCATGAGCTTATTAAATGTTTAAACGCCATTTTACCTTTTTGCTGCTTCTGGACACGACACATAATTGTTGTTTTAGCTTTCAGCCTAGAAGAGCGTTGTGATTTACATGAGAATAATATGTTATTGCTCTGATATCAGCTTTGCTTGGTAAACTATGTCTGTACAGTGAGTGCTGAAGCCTCAAGGATAACTCGACACAGTATTGTTGTGAGGTCTGATCTTCGCACCTTCCTAGACATAACATAAATGCAGCTGCTGCCAAAATCTGGCTTTAGGCGCGTTTTATATTGCTTTGCTTAGAGCACACGATACACACTTGATGCGGTTCGCATGCAGAGAGCTGGTGGAAGATGATGAGATCCTCTGCCACTGAGATCTTGAGGTATGGGGCCGCTCTGCTAGAACCCAAAGAGACCTTCTTAGATAATAATATAATATGCTAGTTAGGGAGGGTGAGAATTAAGTGTTGTTAACCCTTATTCATTTTCAACATTTTAGCAGGTTGTCACCTTTTGCCTTTTATGGACTAGTAACTATGCTGATAACTTTGCTTCTTATAATATGTTTGCTAATATTATCTAAGATACTGCGTTTGAGAACACTGCATTAGTAAACAAATATTTCAAATGTTCACGTGTCCTCCTTTACTCCACGTTCTGGTTTGAAATGATTATATAACGAAAGAGTGTTCATGTGTTAACTTTCACGTTACCTGAGGTATTCTAAGTTCATGTTCTGGTTTGTCTAAACATTGGGAGTTTGTAATGACCAATGAGACACTGTAGCTAGCTCGGTAAGGGGATTTTGGGTACTGAGGTGAGTTTTGGCACACCCTAATTCACTGAGGTCCCAGGTCTCTATGCACAGTTCTGTAGGAGAACAGAATCCCTGCTACATGGAGCCCATACGTTGGTGGTCTTATATCATGACACTTGAGTAGTATATCATTCAATCCTTAACCCCTTAGCTGTCGTTTCCGGAAAACGGTGGTGTTGGAAAAAACCTACCTGTTTGTGAAATAGGTCTTTTCAAGCTTGAATCTTTCTAAACGGTTTCTTTGAATTACTACCCAGTTGTGCTACAAAGTTTACTTTGTCCCTTTACCTTTCTGTGACGTCATGGCTGCGGCCGTGGACATTACGCAACATAGTCGAATTGCGGTGCGCAATCATTTGCAACAATATAATGTCCCTGTGGATGGCATGGCCGTGATAATGGTGGTGAGTGCGGAGATAGCTTACCCGTACGAAATATTTTATTCGTGGGTGACGTTTCCGGCTGTGGACGGACAATCAGGTGTGTTCCACACTTACACTCCCTCTCCTGTACCGAATGAGTATACTCCGTACAGGGCACAGGAGGGGCCTATCGATACTTGGCAGCATCGCGTTTGGTTTGGTGGCGCCCTCAGCCATTCTTTAACAGCCCCGAGGTTAGGTCCTTTGTCCATTCCAGGCGCAAATTGGCCTGTTTTGGCTGGATTTACTCCTCACCCTCAGCACGGCAATTGTACCGTGGTTGAGCTAAGAAGACTACATGTAGTCTCTATTAGCGTTATTCGTGCGTTAGTGCAATACATAACCCGTAATCTTCCGGGTGGGGCCCCGGGTGGTGCGGCGCTTCCGGCCGGACAGGGCGGTTTGAAGCTCAGTCCCATAATTGTCAATGCTGTAATGGGCAAGCGACCCCAAGATAAGGATGATTTTCCTTTCTGGCTTGCCGAGAACTTTGACCAGCTGGAAGCGGTATTTCCTAACACGACTCCTGGTGAGAAACACAGGATTCTAACGATTAGCTTACCAAAAGACTTGGCCCCTGAAATCGGTGACTGTGAAACCTGGGGTAGAACTTTTGCGGCAGTCTATGCGAGGTGCTACGGCATTCCGTCTATGACTGTCCTGCCAACGGTCCTTAAGCGTGTTCAAGATGAGCACGGACCTGAGGCTGTGGTTGAATTGGGTATGCGCCTGTGTGGGACCTTTGAGATGGCTTGCAATCTCGTTCTTGTTAATGTCAAGGGGGATGCAGTGAACTTTCAGGTTGCTAATGCTTGTGGCGCTTCCCGATGCCGAGAAACCCCGACAGTTAGCGAGGATTATTGTTTCGGCTTATAAAACCGTGGGCCGCAACAGTAGGGGTCTTAAGCCGTTTTCTGTGAAAGAGAAAACCCAACTCCAAGGACAGAAGTCTGAGACTGACGTCCAACCCAAGTCCAAGAACCAAAATTGGCCTAGAAAACAAAAACAGGGTCAGCAACAGCAACAGAAACAGGAGTCTCGTCCTGCGTCTCCCGTGCCTGCCCCCGCAGAACGTGTTTATGACTTGTGCGATCGCGCGAAGATTAAATCACCTGATCGATTTCAGGTTTCTGATCAATGCTCTCCTCGTTCTTTTCAGGAGTCATCGGCCTCGTCGACTGGTGGTGGAGGAGGCGGAAGGGGTCAGGGTGGCCAGCAAGGACGTGACCAGCCCCGACCGAAAGACGGTGCAGGAAAGCAGGACGGCTCTACACCGAAGAGACCCCAGTTTCAAAAGAAGAAAGTCGCCGCTTTAACAGTGAGATATGCCACAGATAGTGAGAATGCGGCTTCGGAATCTGGCATGGGCTCTGACCTTGCTGGACAGCGCGGCGGAGATTACCATAGTGCGAGAGGCACTGCGTCCACTACTGAAGGTGACAGCGACTGACCATTATGTTGTAATAGAAACGGCTGATACTAGAGCTGCTCCCCCTGACAAACTTTATGAAATTGTCTTGTTAATCGAAGGTGACATACAGCGTACCATAAAAGGGGTATTTTGGGATAATCTTTCGTCTACATATGACATTTTGCTTTCGGAGGCTGACTGGCCCCCACCTTTTGTTCTCGCAGCTCCGCGAGGGGAGGAGGTGATCCTCCCCAGTTTCGCACACACAATCTCGAAGGAGCATGCGCTGAGTTTTGCAGAAGAGTGGGCTACGGCTCAGGCGCCGGCTCTGTACCGTACACATTGTGGTTGGGATAAATTGCCCTCGTCACACGAGATTCCTTTACGGTCTCAGCCACAGCATCAACCTCAATATCTCATTAAACGTGACGCTAAAGCTTCCGTTGCGGAAATCCTTGAACAATTGGAATATCAAGGAGTAATTGAAACATGTGTGTCACCGATGAATAACCCTCTTTTTACTTTAACCAAGCCTGATGGTTTGTACCGTTTGGTGTTGGATTACCGGCATTTAAACTCGCATTGCCGTACCTGTGCAGTACAGAATACTCACGGCTCTGCCTTAGTGGATGGTCTTGTGCGTAAGCGTGTTAAGACCATGCTTGACATTTCCAACGGTTTTTATGCCCATCGTTTGGATGGTCTAAGTTCCCAATGGACCTCCTTTACATGCGGCGGTGTCCAAAAACAATTTCGGCGTTTACCTATGGGCTATAAGAATAGTCCAGGGGTGTTCTCAGCCCGCATTGTCTCTCTTTTGGAGAGAATTGATCCAGATGCATGCCCGTACAAGGATGACATTTATCTCACAGATGACGAACTTTGGGAGCATCTGTGTCGAGTTAATGGCTTAATTTGTACCTCTGCAGACATGGGTTACAAATTCAACTTTGCAAAATCGCACATTGCAGAGTATACAGTGTTGTTCCTGGGCTACGAGCTCAACAATGAAGGTAGAGGTTTGGCTCCTCACTTCCTGGAGAAATGCGCACAACCGCGCGCTCCGACAACTCTGAAAAAATTACAGTCTTTACTGGGTTTTTTGAATTTCGGGAGAACGTACATTCCGGAATATGCCCAGTGTATCAAGACTTTGTATGCTTTGATACAACCAACTTTTTCCAAATCATGCTGGCTGCCTGAGCATTCTGCTATTCTGCAATCTTTGCAAGCTGATCTGATCGCTTCTAAATTCTTACTGACTCGTGACAACCACATCAACCTGGTGATAAGAATAATTCCTGGGACGGTGGGCTTCACGTACCTGACTTTTAATGAAGGAGACACAGTTCCTATTGCTTACAAGTCACACTTGTACACTTCGGCTGAAATGCGGTTTTTCACTGTGGAGAAATTTTTGACGGCTGTACAGATGGCGATTCTTAAGGAACGTGCTCTGTCACAGGGAAAACGCATGTTGGTTGTTACCCCCTGTCCTCACTTAGAGGCTGTTACAAAAGCCAGTGTACCAAATTCTAAAGCTTTGCACCCTCGGTGGATTCAATGGGCTGCTTCCTTGACATCCACGGATGTTATGTTTATTTTTTACGCCTCCTTACGGTCGCAAGAGTACCTGCAGTATGAATTCGTTCATCCCGCTTCTCTGGCTATGCGACCTTTGGAGGATTTCCATTGCATCATTTACACTGATGGTTCGGCGCAGGTTGCGCATGGCTCTAAACATGCCTACGTTTCCGCATGTGCCATTGTGGTCGGTGCCATGGTGAACGATGAGTTCAAGTCCAGAGTCGTGCACACGCAGACTCTAGGGGACTGCACCGCACAATTGGCGGAGCTTCGTGCTCTATTGCTTGCATTGGAGTACGCCGATCCTAGTGTGACAACTCTTATTGTGAGTGATTCCTTTTACTGTGTCCAGTCTTACAATGAAAACTTGTTCTTTTGAATTCGCAATGACTTTCGTGATTCCAAGGGTAGCACAATAAAACATAAAATGATCTGGGTTCGAGTGGCTGAGCTTAAAGAGCGATTGCCACTTGTGTTTGTGATTCACACTCTTGGTCATCAGCGTGTTGGAGTCCACTCTGTTGGTAACTCGCTTGCTGATGAAGCAGCGAAATCTGCAGTATCGACATATTTAGTTGCAGCAGTTACATGGTCCATAAGTAAGATTGATGATGATATCTTGGCGGCTGTTGCTGCCACTGAGAAGGGAGATAAAAATCCTACGGGGTTCCCTTCGAAGTACACATACCACTTAAGTCCCGATAAGGTTCCTTATGTGAAAATTCCTGAAGTTGGTGAACGGTTGATTCCCAACTCGGATCGCAGGGCTACGTTGATTACAGCGGCGCATGAAGGTGTGGCGTCTGCGCATGCGGGTGTCTCAGCCATTGTAGCTCAATTACAACAACGTTTCTGGTGGCGGGGACTGTACAAACAGACGCGTGATTATGTCCTTCAATGTGACATTTGCCAGCAGATTAAATCTTCGACTGCTGCGCGTCCGCCACAGACACAGTTGTACATATCTAATAAACCACTAGGATGCGTTTATTTAGATCACTGCGGTCCCTTTTCTTCTGATACTGCGTATAAGTACATCTTAGTAGCAGTTGATTCATGCACACGCTTTGTTTGGGTATGGCCCCATCGCAGCGCTGATTCACGGACTGTCATAAAAGATTTGCGTGTCTTTGTAAGGAATTTTTGCCTGTGGCACCTTCCATTCGGATCAGGGTCCTGCTTTCGCCTCTAAGGCGTATAAGGATGCTATGATGTCATTGGGGGTCCAAGTCAAGTTTTCGTCTCCATACAGACCTGAGGGTAATAGTGTAGTGGAGCGAATGAACCGTGACTTAAAGCAATCTTTGACAGCCCGAGTTATAGGCACTGGCAGAAACTGGTTGGCCCATCTCAATGGCGTGCAGCGTGCTCTTAATAATATCCCTAGAAGGTCTCTGGGTGGGCGGACCCCATACGAAATGCTCTTTGGTATCAAGATGTTTGTCCCGGACCTTGACGGTCTAGACTGCGTGGCCCAAGCCACAACCTTTGACGTAGATGAACATTGCAATGTTTTATAGGATCTACAAAAGACCAGAGACAGTCTTGCAAAGGAACATTTGCCCTCCACATCGGATGATGCGTTGCAGATCCCGGTAGTTGGCTGGCTACCCCGAGTTGGAGAACTGGTTCGAGAGAAGATCGATAACAAGAAAGAATTTGGTCCTTCCTATCGAGCTCCAGTTCCTGTGCTTGGCGTGAAGGGCACAAGAACAGTCATTTTACCACCACTTCCAGGTCGTAAGGAAAACAGGTTTATTTCAATTGACAATGTCAAGATACACAGAGTGGCCGATTCTTCTTATTATGACACTGGCAGTCTCCTGTCCTTTGATTGTGAGACATTCTGTTTTGGCCACTGCTTCTAATCCTGAACCAGAGGTGGCCCTCCGGGTGGCCTGCGATTTCCAGTCCTTTATTAAGTACTTTGCCTGGTGATAACGTTGATGAACTTAATTACACTTACCCTACTGACTTATCGATGCCTGATTTGCAGACACGTTTGGCCACAGAATCCAGATCTTCTTTTGACACTGTTTCACATGACTCAAAAAAGCCCTCACGTTTTGCGAAATATGCCAGTTTATTTAAGAAACATTTTTTAATTCCCCATTGGACATATATTTGGCTGGTACTTTTTTCAATTTACCTTTCTATGTTAATTGGTTATGTGTTTTATTTCTTTCGAATCGTCAATGGACACTATGTCGAGGAGAGAACATGCATTCGACATCTAAATGGAACTTTGGCCCCCCTTTCCTCATCGCATTCAGCACACAGACTGAAAAGAGACTTAACTTTTGTTAACATCACTGCTTGGCCTGTCCTTGATGGGATTGTGTGGGATGCCGTTAAATTTCAAATCCATGGCCCTACTGAGGTTGCTGATGTCCCTAATGTGCTCAGAGTTAACATGGGGGATGTAGTAAAACAAAACATACGTTCTGATGATTGGGATGTTCAGGCAGTAGAAGCTTTGTTTTCTGATTTGAAATATTATGCTGCCTTTGATGCTGAGGATTTATACTTAGAATCTGCTAATTATGGTGATTTGTTTTGTTTCCAACATTTTGGCAATCATTACTTACATAAAACTAGTTCCAGAAGGAGTATTGTAAATTATACACAGTGGGAGCATTGCCCGGCTCCTTCACAAGGCAGTTCGAGTACTTTTTTTTAAAAAGTACACTTATTTTACTGACTTTAATAAGTCCAATCCCACTTCTTTTTATTTCAAAATGACAGGGAAGTCCATGTCCAAGGTTAGACTTACCGATACTAAGTTATTGTACTCAAAGTCCTTTCTTGATCAGCTGGCTGTTGGCGGCTACGAGTTGTGGAAGGAAACTATTGACATTAAATCAGTTTGGGGTTCTAAAAGCTGGCAGGTACAAGGCACTGAGGCTTTGCACCGTGCATGTCTCATCCCAAATCATATGTTGTTTTTGAATGCAACCATTTCGCAAACGACATGCTTTGGGTTGGCTACTTCTAAAAAATTGAATACACCTACCGTCCCTGATTTAGAAGAATATTCTGGCTGGAGTAATAATACTCAGTTTTCCATTAGGGAATTGCAAGCTCTATTGCAATATTCATCCTTTAACATATCCAGTGTGGACCCAAAAGGTTGGCTGGTTTGGCACAGGATTTCTGATTCATGTCAACGTTGTTTTCTAGGTTTGGCTGATGGATTTACACAAGTCAGACCTGATCCACGTTTTGAAACTGACCATTCTTTCACCACTTATTCAGTAGGCAAATTATGTCAGAACTGGCTGAAACATTCTACCTTGGCTGCGGTTAAACTGCATCTATCCAAACTAACTGATGATGTGGACTTAAATGATTTCATAAAAGGCCCGGCTAGTGGTAGATCGAAAAGATGGATATATGCGATTTACAATGAAATCTGGAAGACGTCACAAATTCAGGCGGCTACATGCCTTAGAGCTATTGATCAAGCTAATTTAGAAAAAGTGTTTGCAGTTGTAGATAACAGTATTAACATGCTTTCTTCCCGCATTTACACGTTAAATAATATTGTGTCTTCTGTTGTTGATATTGTGCAAGATGAAGTGTCTGTTTTATACCATGGTCAAAATCAATTGCGTTCCATTATGCAATTTGCATGGACCCTGCAGACGCTTAAGGCTGGTAAGGTGCCTTGGCATTAACGTGTCCTCCCTCTTTGCCCCTTTTAACCCCTACCGCGCTACCGCGTTTTCCCGCTGTGCGCTGAAATTTAAAAAATGGCTTGTTTATGACAAAGCCAGCTCGTCATCCGCGTAGCGCAGGTAACGCCCATGACGAGCTGGCTTTGTCATAGCACTGAAGGGGTTAATTTGACTGACAAACAGCGCATGCTTTCAATGCGTGATGCATCTTTTTCCATGTTACACATTGAGAAATTAGAGTCTTTACCGTTCTCTGTGGCAGAAGCCACTGCTGCGACGTGGCTTATCCACGGGTTAATCACGTTACCTTTTGCTTTGTACAAATTTACTAAATATATGCGATATATTGCGATAGGCAGACTGATAGCCCATATGCAGGGTCTGATTCATAGAGACCAATCGGGCTTCATCCCTACTAGAAACACGTCCCACAACATTCGCAGGCTGCTTAGACTAATAGCGGACCCTCCGCCGACCGCCAGAGCCCCTATGGTGCTGTCGGTCGACATAGAAAAGGCTTTCGATAGCCTGGAATGGGACTACCTCTATAAAGTGATGCAGTGTTTTGGTCTAGGAGAGGGTTATATACAATGGACCAAAGTGCTTTATGCCTCGGCAGGCGCTAGGGTGAGAGTGGGAGCTTTAATATCGGATCGCTACGAGGTGAGCAGGGGCACTAGGCAGGGGTGTGCACTTTCTCCCCTATTATTTGCTCTGGCGATGGAGCCATTTGCGACGCTGGCTAGATGAGGTGATGCTTACAACGGACTAGAAGCTGGAGGGATCCACCACTTTATATCGCTATACGCAGACGATCTTCTGCTATTCTTAGATGATGCCGACGAGGCGGTTAAGGGTGCGGAGGAACTACTAGTGAGATTCGGAGAAATCTCAGGCTTGAAAGTGAACTGGACAAAAACTTGCCTCTTCCCGCTTCGGAAGGCGGAGAAGTGTCCACCGACACCCTCACCATGCGATGGGAACCTGATTGTCTGCACTATCTCGGGGTTTACATCTACCACGAACCCGCCGACCTATTAGACGGGAATATCGGTCGATGTATTAGAGCGTTGAAAGGCAACATGTCCTTCTGGGCTACCCTCCCCCTGTCCCTGACGGGCCGAGTATCCCTCCTTAAAATGATAGCCCTGCCGCGATTATTGTACTTTTTTAGGACCCTCCCAGTATGGATAGCAGGGGAAATGTTCAAGCGCCTGAAGTCTAGCATAGTGTCCTTCCTATGGGGAGCAGGCAGGCGGCTAATAGCGTTGGCGACTCTAATGCGCCCGAAGGATCGGGGAGGACTAGCGGTCCCAGACTTCGAGCTCTATTACCTGGCTGCACAACTGCAATTCTTCACGCAGGAGGTGGCAAGAGTGTACAGAGGGCCTGACCAAGAGAGAGACGTGGGTACCCCCCGCCATGTGTTGGCGTATATAGCCCTACAGCAGAAATTAATAATCAGAGGGTTGACCCAAGAAGAAAGGACGCTGCGACTATGCTGGAACCGCATGCAAAAGCGTGCCGGTCCTGGTCACCCGTATGCGCCAGAGATCCCAATAGGAATGATAACGGCGCTCCCGCATGGAGGAGATTGGTCGAACCTCCGGGTGTGGGAGGAGGCGGGCCTACAGATGGTGGGAGACCTATATACCGATGGGGTGCTGACACCGTACCAGACACTACAAGAGCAATACGATTTCCCACGAGGAGACTATTTACTGCACGCAGCGGTAGTGGGGTCTATTCAGGCACATTGGGGGGAGGGACTGATTGAACCTAAAACGTCACTGGCATGCCAATACACGATGATGATAGCAGGGACGTTCAAGGCGGTTACGTGTCTCTACTCCAGAATGAGTACGGAAAACATGCCACCACTAACACGCCTCAAAATACAGTGGGAGACTGATCTCCAAAGAGAAATCCCAGACACAACATGGTCCCACTTGGTTCAGAGAGCTAGGAAAAGCACCAGAAACGCCCGCTTCCAATTAATACATCTTTACATTCTTCATAGGGCCTACCTCACTCCATATAAAATAGCACAATACTTTGGCGCAGAGGATGCAGCGTGCCCCAGATGTGCACTATTAGGTGCTGACTTCATACACATGCTCAGGGACTGTCCACAGCTACAAGAATACTGGGCAGGGGTGGGGGACACCCTGAACGAGGTTTCAGATAGAATCCTGCAATATGACAGCGCGGTCGTCCTTTTACACTGGTTTCCACACACACGCAAAACCAAACTGTCGAGTAAATTTATAGACATGGGTCTAATTATTGCAAAGAGGGAGCTCACCAAGGGTTGGAAGTCTAAGACAGCACCGACACATCAAAAATGGTTGAACGAATTTCTGAAATGGGCTGCAGCAGAGAGCACGCTTAGATACCAGCTCGCCAGGCGTAAAGCAGATGAGAAAGCTCAAGAAGCGGCGCTAGCATGGGAGATTCTAGTCCAGGCTCTTAGGGACAGTGCAGTGGAGAGTGGCGAAGAAGAGGACATAGTAAACCCAGGGACCCCGGGGGAGGCGGTTCTAGTCCCAACACTGCCACCAGACACACACACCTAATGATTGACTTCATGATCCTGGAACCACCAACTTAACTAAATTTATGACCATCGCATATAGGCACAGACACCAGGGGGAAGGGGGGGAGGGAGGAAATAAACTAATACAGATGTTGAGGAGGGTTCACGCACCCATACACGACGATGGGGAACAGAAGGTTTAGAAAAAGTTAAAAGCAGAGAGCGGTGGATCACTGAGACCATCTGTACCAAGAGACTAAAGCTGCGTGCTACATGATTATACGCCACCCGACCTCCGGGATGTGGGTTATAAGGCTGTGTACATAGAATCTAGACGTAGCGAAATTACTTGAGATACCGCTAACAATCCTGCACGTATGTTGTATAACTTGCATTATCCTCTGCAATAAAACTGTTTTACAAAAAAAAAATATATATATTGCGATAGGCAGATATGAACCATTGGGTAGTTCGTTTCTCCATGAGGCGTGGTCCCTTCCATTTACTTACAGATGCCTGAAAGACGGGAAAGAAGTTTATCTAAAAGGGGAGGAGTGTACAGAGACACCAGATCACTCTTTAATGTGTAGACACATTCAATTGCACGGTTCTTGTAACCAGGACCGGCCAAATTTAGCCTGTGTTTTGAAAGGAACTCCAGTTCCCGCAATCGTCCCCACTTTTACATTACTGGCAAATGGCAGTTATTTACTTTTAAATAATGAAGATTGTTGTGGGTTAATTAGAGGTGTTGCTTATGTGGTGACTGTATCAGAACGTGTGGTGTGCTGCAAAAATGTTCTATACCCACCCCGCATGGGAACGGGGATGTTTCCATCTGGCCGCGCATCCCAACCTTGACGGCAGAGTTCAATGGTATGAGTAGAATAAGAGCCCTTTTGTCCCAAAAAGAAGTGGCCTTGAGTTCGGCTCGTGAAACATTTGTACTTCACATAGCTAACACCCGCACAGAAGTGCAGGCTCTTTTAAATACTGATTTGCCATTGCATTTCAGCGAGCTGATTCATTCAATCTTTAACGCGTCCTCCACTTCTGGGCTTGCTCACTTTTTTAAGATAGTTAGCAGTGGTCTCGTGACTTCCTTTGAAAAAATATTTGGGGTCATTCCTGCTTTTTTTCATTCTATATTTTCAAGTCTGTTTGGTGGATTCCCGGTTTTTGCTGGCACTTGCTGCAGGCGTTCTGGTGATATTTTGTTTTATTAAAAATGGATGCCCATCCTGTGTTACACGCCGCACAGCCCCACCTGGCACTGTTTCGCAACAGGATGCTTGAATACTATGGCACGCTGCTGCTTGCGACCTTAAGCGCGGCATATGGATTATCGTTTCGATTTTCCTATTTCACATGTGTCCAGCCTGTGTTTCATTGCCTGAGCTGCGATTTTGACTGGGCCCTTGATTTGTGTCTCTGCAAGACGGTGTCTCCTGACGTCGATTTTAATCATCTGATGAGTCCCTTAGTTACTCACGAGTTGGTTTGTTCTGGCGAAAGGATTATGGCCTTGGCAGCGATGCATGGACTAATGGGTCATTGGAACATACTCGCAGCAGCGCAAGATTTCTTGGCACAGAGCTTTATTGGGAACCCACCGAGTTGTCCTCTGATGGTGATAGAGGCTCCGGTACTGGAAGAGCACGTATGTTCTTTCCCACTATTAAATTGGATGGCTGAACTGTTTTCGGATGATGACAGTGACTTCTTGTTGGAGGCTGTTGCTGCATATTTTGCATATTCAGTCTTGTCCTAAAGGCTTTCCAGGTTTTTGATGACAACCCGTTTTATACTGACGTGATTTTTTTTTGGGCAAATTGTGCATACATTTTTCACCACCCAGACCTATTGACTTGAGTCAAAGTGAACAATGGATTGGCAAGTTGGAATTTTTTTAATTGACTTATGAAAACATTTTCCGCCATTATTAAATTTTGACATTGCTCATCGTTCTTGAACTTTGCTTTCATGATGTGCCCCTTGCCTTCTCTTATCTTATATTATCTTATCCGTGCTCGGATCATAGGGGGATGTCATATAGTTACTGCTTACCTATATATCGTGTTAAGTTAGCACGAGCTTATTAAATGTTCAAACGCCATTTTACCTTTTTGCTGCTTCTGCACAGGACACATAATTGTTGTTTTAGCTTTCAGCCTAGAAGAGCGTTGTGATTTACATGAGAATAATATGTTATTTCTCTGATATCAGCTTTGCTTGGTAAACTATGTCTGTACAGTGAGTGCTGAAGCCTCAAGGATAACTCGACACAGTATTGTTGTGAGGTCTGATCTTCGCACCTTCCTAGACATAACATAAATGCAGCTGCTGCCAAAATCTGGCTTTAGGCGCGTTTTATATTGCTTTGCTTAGAGCACACGATACACACTTGATGCGGTTCGCATGCAGAGAGCTGGTGGAAGATGATGTGATCCTCTGCCACTGAGGTCTTGAGGTATGGGGCCGCCCTGCTAAAACCCAAAGAGACCTTCTTAGATAATAATATAATATGCTAGTTAGGGAGGGTGAGAATTAAGTGTTGTTAACCCTTATTCATTTTCAACATTTTAGCATGTTGTCACCTTTTGCCTTTTATGGACTAGTAACTATGCTGATAACTTTGCTTCTTATAATATGTTTGCTAATATTATCTAAGATACTGCGTTTGAGAACACTACATTAGTAAATAAATATTTCAAATGTTCATGTGTCCTCTTTTACTCCACGTTCTTGTTTGAAATGATTATATAACGAAAGAGTGTTCATGTGTTCCACGTTACCTGAGGTATTCTAAGTTCATGTTCTGGTTTGTCTAAACATTGGGAGTTTGTAATGACCAATGAGACACTGTAGCTAGCTCGGTAAGGGGATTTTGGGTACTGAGGTGAGTTTTGGCACACCCTAATTCACTGAGGTCCCAGGTCTCTATGCACAGTTCTGTAGGAGAACGGAATCCCTGCTACAATCTCACTTCTGTATTCAAGCAATAATGCTTAGCAAAGGTGTGGAGGGACTCTCATGCCAATGCATGACACATTTCAACCATAGGGACTCTCCTGTCAAGTTTGACATTGAAGGCTTCTCTCTGGTAGAGTGAGCACATGTTCCTTCGGGTGGTTCCTTCTTGACAAGAGCTTAACACATTGTAATTCACTAGATCAGCGTTTCCCAAACTGTGGTCCGTGGACCCCCAGGGGTCCGTAACACATTCCGAGGGGGTCTGCAGGACTCGAGTGCCTTCCATAATAACAGTCATAAAAACAAAATGCACATGCGCCACAAGAGCTGTGAAATACAGTGCAGACGCAGCAAGACCCAGAGCATTTTGCGGCGCAATGTCCCCTCTTCACTTTCTGCCCTGAATGCAGAGTACAGCTGTGCCTCTTGTTTTAAAGCTAAGCAGCATTAGGCACCTCGGGCCGGCAGGAGGGCACTTCACTCTGGAAATCAAAGATAAACACGAGTTTTTTACGGCTACACAAGGGGAATTAGCATCAGCCTTTTTATATGTCTGATTCTAAACATGTGATGAGCGATCAGCTTATTAAATGCTAGTGGCATTGAGGTTCATTTCTGCCGTCAGGGTTGGTTTCATGGAAAGTGTAGCTGCACTCGAGAAGTATAGTCCAAATTATTGAATTTTAACACGGTTTATTCATGGCACATAATACAATCTATGCATGTATGCCTCATTCTGAAAACCATATTTACCCAAAGCAGTTACAGCGTGATTGGCATTCCTTCATAAACTAAAGTACTTTCCCCTGTACGATACACAACCCTGCCTTGATGACATATGCTTAAGTTTAAAGTGAACGCACGCATTAAATAAGTGTTTCATTTTTGTTATCAGGCTCATCAAAATGAAAGTGAACAACGCTATGAAAATCCAAGTTGCTTTTTCTAGAAGTGCGTCTTAAGAAACACACTTAAGAGGGTCTTGTTAATCTACTTCCTGCTCCGCCCCATCACTGAATAAATGGAACCCAGGACTTCAAGGGGCTGCGCGCGTATTTTCATTTGCTCGCTATGGGTGACTCAGTCACTGAGGTAGATTTACCTTTCCTGAATAAATGTCATTCATAGCTCATGAAATAAAAACATGAATGCTTCTCTTGAATAGACAGAAACCAAAAGCCTGCCACTAATGCCAACTGCTTTGTCTGCCATGAATGAGCTAAGTACCTCATGTTACGACTGGAAAACTGTCACCCAGTTTACTAATCTGTATTGCTTGTATTTTGCACATTTATGGGTACACAATGCACTTAAAATAACTTAATACGCTGCACTACACAAAATCAGTGTCCGATCTCAAGAAGATGAAGGTGCATCGTTGCTGGCATGGCTTCTCACCTACAGCAAGAAAATGAGCAAGAAAATGGTGCATCAGGGCTGAATTATGTTTTCTTTTGGGTCTATGGCTGCTGCGGGGGAAAGGCACATATTCAGAGTGTCAGTTACTGTTACTTGGCAGGCAGGTAAAAATAGATGCAGCCAGGATCAGCAGTAGGGTTTTCACACTACTGTCCGTTTACCCACTTTCCATAAGCCCTTGGGTGAATTATATGTGCTGTCAAGCTTTCATCCTGGCTTATGAAGGGCAAAACCCCAAGACCGGTCCTAGGATGCTTGTTTCCAGTCCTGGGTGGACCTGGCCTGGCAGTTTGGGCTGGACGGTTCCCATTGGGTGCACGGTCAGGACTGATTTGCATATGGCTGGGTTGATCCATGGTCACAAGGTCCTATTCTGGACTGTCTTGCCTGTTTTGATGTCTACATACCTGGTGATCAGACCTGATCTCCGAGAGTTCAATTGGGGTAATCTCTTCTCTTCCCTGGAAGGATGGGGAAAGGAATAAGGTGGGAAGGGTAATAGATTGCCCCAAATGGAAAGGGGTCACTACCATAGGCAGTAAAGCTGCTTTAGTATTGAAGACCAGTTTGCCCAGGTAGAAGCACGTGAAACACTATGGGTGGGAGAAATTTGCGGAGTTTCAATCTGCACATTGCGCTGCTCGCTCTGAAATTTAGCATCAGTAGTGTGAGCAGAGCTGAAAAGTCAGCACGAACTGCACTAGAGAGCGCGGCAATACCAGTTGATTTTGCTGCCATTCAAAATCTACTTGAGCTGCAGCAAATGTATTTGAGGAGCAGCCCTCTGACTGTGATCTCTTGCATTAGAAAACCATGGGACATAATATAGCAGGTAAGAATACAGTGCTTTTTTGTTTCTGCAAAAATATACTATTGCCTTGTGTAAAATCTTTGATTACAATATCAGCTTTGGATTTTTTTGTAATGTTTTGTTAGTTTTAGTTTTCTATGTTAATATTTCAAAGTTATTTATTTTTAATTATTTTTAAACATTTTATTTTTGGGGTTTGCTAATATATTTAAAGAATTATATATATAATTATTTATTTGCAGGTTGTTGCATTTGTAGGGAAATATGGTGGGAAGTGTTTCCAAAAATATATTTTAGTGTAGTTAAATTATTAGAATATACTTCATTAGATTAATAATTATTCTAATTAATGTTGAAATATGTTTCTGAATTTCCAATCTATTAAATTATATATATATATATATATATATATATATATATATATATATATATATATATATATATATATATATATATATTCCTTTTAATGAAATTTATCTAGTAACACATCTGGACTACAAAACTGTTAGTTAGCAGCAAAAACTGGAACCTCACACAATAAGGCATACAGGATATTAACCATATCTAGATGTGTCTTTTTTTTTAATGTTTGTAGATATTTTAAAATATCTAATTGACAGAGGCTTTTGTCAATAAAGTTTTGTTTTGGATGATTTGCACACTTTGCACTAATTTGCACAACAATGCTGGTCGGGTCAGATGCTCAAATAGATAGATCATGGATTCTATGTAAGATAAAACTAAGAGAGGAACTAAGTTAAGTCTCAAGTCCCACTCACAAAGTTGTTTACAGCAGATAGATTTAGATGAGATAAGTTAACATCTAGCTAAACAGTGCAACAGTCAAAAGAGTTAAGTAGTAGGATAGCGGGATCGACTTGGTATTTACGTTCAATAGATCAAATCCTATTCGATTTTGTCTCTACTTATGGATTTTAGAAATGTCAAAATCTATAGATAACAACAACAAAACTTTTTAAGATTAAATGAGTTATTGTTTATATATAAATCAGAATATTTATATTGATATATTTAGTAAATAGATGTACTGTTAGCACTATTTTGCACAATTGACTGAAAACCAAGAGGGACAACTAGTTATCTATGGTTTGAAACATGCATAGACAAAGAATGGGGTAACTACATAGGCCCAGGTATTTACACCAATACGTAAATAATTGCATACTGATCGAAGCATCTATATATATATATATATATATATATATATAACACAAGAGTTTTGAGCACTGTCACTTTAACCATTCACGGTGCAAGAAAAGGAAAAAAAGAAAAAAACACACAAAATGGTATTTAAACAGTCATGTGATCTCTAAGCGCACCATGTGATCAAGGCTCTACGGAGTTGAAATGCGTAATGGCTGACTTACCCTAAGAAAATAAAGAAGAATTAAAAGTGCAGAACTGTGGTCCGTGCTCCTTCTTTCTTGACATTGAAGCACCGAAAACAGCAGTAGCGGCAGCGGATTATTCCGATATATATATATATATATATATATATATATATATATATATATATATATATGTTCATACAAATTGCCTGTGGCATGAGAGGCACACTGCAGGGCTCTCCACTCCGGGCTACAGCGTCTCAGCGCGCTTCACCACGTGCAATGAGTAATTTGCCCGACGCGTTTCTGGGGGACTCCACCCCCGTCATCAGGGGCTTTTACCAAGTAATCCTCGGTGTGCTTCACTTAATTTATGGGCGTTTTTATTGCAAACAAATCCCTAGGCATGCATGTGACCAGATAGAATTATGGGATTTGTAGTCCATAGTGAGGGAGACACCTCGTTTGTCTTGGATCAATAAAATGTCAATTGAAAACCTTAAGTAGGCTTGCTTTTCGTGCTTTGGCGCGCTGATATACCATGACGAGTCCTGTGCTTCTTTACTTCTAAGTAGTTTGGTTGTGAAGCTTCATCCTGCCGATCCTCGTTTCACAGCGGCAAGCGATGGTGCCCTCTCCGCGGCCAGGCAGCCGCGAGAAAATGTTCATACAAATTGCCTGTGGCATGAGAGGCACACTGCAGGGCTCTCCACTCCGGGCTACAGCGTCTCAGCGCGCTTCCCCACTTGCAATGAGTAATTTGCCCGACGCGTTTCTGGGGGACTCCACCCCCGTCATCAGGGGCTTTTACCAAGTAATCCTCGGTGTGCTTCACTTAATTTATGGGCGTTTTTATTGCAAAGAAATCCCTAGGCATGCATGTGACCAGATAGAATTATGGGATTTGTAGTCCATAGTGAGGGAAACACCTCGTTTGTCTTGGATCAATAAAATGTCAATTGAAAACCTTAAGTAGGCTTGCTTTTCGTGCTTTGGCGCGCTGATATACCATGACGAGTCCTGTGCTTCTTTACTTCCAAGTAGTTTGGTTGTGAAGCTTCATCCTGCCGCTCCTCGTTTCACAGCGGCAAGCGATGGTGCCCTCTCCGCGGCCAGGCAGCCGCGAGAAAATGTTCATACAAATTGCCTGTGGCATGAGAGGCACACTGCAGGGCTCTCCACTCCGGGCTACAGCGTCTCAGCGCGCTTCCCCACGTGCAATGAGTAATTTGCCCGACGCGTTTCTGCGGGACTCCACCCCCGTCATCAGGGGCTTTTACCAAGTAATCCTCGGTGTGCTTCACTTAATTTATGGGCGTTTTTATTGCAAACAAATCCCTAGGCATGCATGTGACCAGATAGAATTATGGGATTTGTAGTCCATAGTGAGGGAAACACCTCGTTTGTCTTGGATCAATAAAATGTCAATTGAAAACCTTAAGTAGGCTTGCTTTTCATGCTTTGGCGCGCTGATATACCATGACGAGTCCTGTGCTTCTTTACTTCCAAGTAGTTTGGTTGTGAAGCTTCATCCTGCCGCTCCTCGTTTCACAGCGGCAAGCGATGGTGCCCTCTCCGCGGCCAGGCAGCCGCGAGAAAATGTTCATACAAATTGCCTGTGGCATGAGAGGCACACTGCAGGGCTCTCCACTCCGGGCTACAGCGTCTCAGCGCGCTTCCCCACGTGCAATGAGTAATTTGCCCGACGCGTTTCTGGGGGACTCCACCCCCGTCATCAGGGGCTTTTACCAAGTAATCCTCGGTGTGCTTCACTTCATTTATGGGCGTTTTTATTGCAAACAAATCCCTAGGCATGCATGTGACCAGATAGAATTATGGGATTTGTAGTCCATAGTGAGGGAAACACCTCGTTTGTCTTGGATCAATAAAATGTCAATTGAAAACCTTAAGTAGGCTTGCTTTTCGTGCTTTGGCGCGCTGATATACCATGACGAGTCCTGTGCTTCTTTACTTCCAAGTAGTTTGGTTGTGAAGCTTCATCCTGCCGCTCCTCGTTTCACAGCGGCAAGCGATGGTGCCCTCTCCGCGGCCAGGCAGCCGCGAGAAAATGTTCATACAAATTGCCTGTGGCATGAGAAGCACACTGCAGGGCTCTCCACTCCGGGCTACAGCGTCTCAGCGCGCTTCCCCACGTGCAATGAGTAATTTGCCCGACGCATTTCTGGGGGACTCCACCCCCGTCATCAGGGGCTTTTACCAAGTAATCCTCGGTGTGCTTCACTTAATTTATGGGCGTTTTTATTGCAAACAAATCCCTAGGCATGCATGTGACCAGATAGAATTATGGGATTTGTAGTCCATAGTGAGGGAAACACCTCGTTTGTCTTGGATCAATAAAATGTCAATTGAAAACCTTAAGTAGGCTTGCTTTTCGTGCTTTGGCGCGCTGATATACCATGACGAGTCCTGTGCTTCTTTACTTCCAAGTAGTTTGGTTGTGAAGCTTCATCCTGCCGCTCCTCGTTTCACAGCGGCAAGCGATGGTGCCCTCTCCGCGGCCAGGCAGCCGCGAGAAAATGTTCATACAAATTGCCTGTGGCATGAGAGGCACACTGCAGGGCTCTCCACTCCGGGCTACAGCGTCTCAGCGCGCTTCACCACGTGCAATGAGTAATTTGCCCGACGCGTTTCTGGGGGACTCCACCCCCGTCATCAGGGGCTTTTACCAAGTAATCCTCGGTGTGCTTCACTTAATTTATGGGCGTTTTTATTGTAAACAAATCCCTAGGCATGCATGTGACCAGATAGAATTATGGGATTTGTAGTCCATAGTGAGGGAAACACCTCGTTTGTCTTGGATCAATAAAATGTCAATTGAAAACCTTAAGTAGGCTTGCTTTTCGTGCTTTGGCGCGCTGATATACCATGACGAGTCCTGTGCTTCTTTACTTCCAAGTAGTTTGGTTGTGAAGCTTCATCCTGCCGCTCCTCGTTTCACAGCGGCAAGCGATGGTGCCCTCTCCGCGGCCAGGCAGCCGCGAGAAAATGTTCATACAAATTGCCTGTGGCATGAGAGGCACACTGCAGGGCTCTCCACTCCGGGCTACAGCGTCTCAGCGCGCTTCCCCACTTGCAATGAGTAATTTGCCCGACGCGTTTCTGGGGGACTCCACCCCCGTCATCAGGGGCTTTTACCAAGTAATCCTCGGTGTGCTTCACTTAATTTATGGGCGTTTATATTGCAAAGAAATCCCTAGGCATGCATGTGACCAGATAGAATTATGGGATTTGTAGTCCATAGTGAGGGAAACACCTCGTTTGTCTTGGATCAATAAAATGTCAATTGAAAACCTTAAGTAGGCTTGCTTTTCGTGCTTTGGCGCGCTGATATACCATGACGAGTCCTGTGCTTCTTTACTTCCAAGTAGTTTGGTTGTGAAGCTTCATCCTGCCGCTCCTCGTTTCACAGCGGCAAGCGATGGTGCCCTCTCCGCGGCCAGGCAGCCGCGAGAAAATGTTCATACAAATTGCCTGTGGCATGAGAGGCACACTGCAGGGCTCTCCACTCCGGGCTACAGCGTCTCAGCGCGCTTCCCCACGTGCAATGAGTAATTTGCCCGACGCGTTTCTGCGGGACTCCACCCCCGTCATCAGGGGCTTTTACCAAGTAATCCTCGGTGTGCTTCACTTAATTTATGGGCGTTTTTATTGCAAACAAATCCCTAGGCATGCATGTGACCAGATAGAATTATGGGATTTGTAGTCCATAGTGAGGGAAACACCTCGTTTGTCTTGGATCAATAAAATGTCAATTGAAAACCTTAAGTAGGCTTGCTTTTCATGCTTTGGCGCGCTGATATACCATGACGAGTCCTGTGCTTCTTTACTTCCAAGTAGTTTGGTTGTGAAGCTTCATCCTGCCGCTCCTCGTTTCACAGCGGCAAGCGATGGTGCCCTCTCCGCGGCCAGGCAGCCGCGAGAAAATGTTCATACAAATTGCCTGTGGCATGAGAGGCACACTGCAGGGCTCTCCACTCCGGGCTACAGCGTCTCAGCGCGCTTCCCCACGTGCAATGAGTAATTTGCCCGACGCGTTTCTGGGGGACTCCACCCCCGTCATCAGGGGCTTTTACCAAGTAATCCTCGGTGTGCTTCACTTCATTTATGGGCGTTTTTATTGCAAACAAATCCCTAGGCATGCATGTGACCAGATAGAATTATGGGATTTGTAGTCCATAGTGAGGGAAACACCTCGTTTGTCTTGGATCAATAAAATGTCAATTGAAAACCTTAAGTAGGCTTGCTTTTCGTGCTTTGGCGCGCTGATATACCATGACGAGTCCTGTGCTTCTTTACTTCCAAGTAGTTTGGTTGTGAAGCTTCATCCTGCCGCTCCTCGTTTCACAGCGGCAAGCGATGGTGCCCTCTCCGCGGCCAGGCAGCCGCGAGAAAATGTTCATACAAATTGCCTGTGGCATGAGAAGCACACTGCAGGGCTCTCCACTCCGGGCTACAGCGTCTCAGCGCGCTTCCCCACGTGCAATGAGTAATTTGCCCGACGCATTTCTGGGGGACTCCACCCCCGTCATCAGGGGCTTTTACCAAGTAATCCTCGGTGTGCTTCACTTAATTTATGGGCGTTTTTATTGCAAACAAATCCCTAGGCATGCATGTGACCAGATAGAATTATGGGATTTGTAGTCCATAGTGAGGGAAACACCTCGTTTGTCTTGGATCAATAAAATGTCAATTGAAAACCTTAAGTAGGCTTGCTTTTCGTGCTTTGGCGCGCTGATATACCATGACGAGTCCTGTGCTTCTTTACTTCCAAGTAGTTTGGTTGTGAAGCTTCATCCTGCCGCTCCTCGTTTCACAGCGGCAAGCGATGGTGCCCTCTCCGCGGCCAGGCAGCCGCGAGAAAATGTTCATACAAATTGCCTGTGGCATGAGAGGCACACTGCAGGGCTCTCCACTCCGGGCTACAGCGTCTCAGCGCGCTTCCCCACGTGCAATGAGTAATTTGCCCGACGCGTTTCTGGGGGACTCCACCCCCGTCATCAGGGGCTTTTACCAAGTAATCCTCGGTGTGCTTCACTTAATTTATGGGCGTTTTTATTGTAAACAAATCCCTAGGCATGCATGTGACCAGATAGAATTATGGGATTTGTAGTCCATAGTGAGGGAAACACCTCGTTTGTCTTGGATCAATAAAATGTCAATTGAAAACCTTAAGTAGGCTTGCTTTTCGTGCTTTGGCGCGCTGATATACCATGACGAGTCCTGTGCTTCTTTACTTCCAAGTAGTTTGGTTGTGAAGCTTCATCCTGCCGCTCCTCGTTTCACAGCGGCAAGCGATGGTGCCCTCTCCGCGGCCAGGCAGCCGCGAGAAAATGTTCATACAAATTGCCTGTGGCATGAGAGGCACACTGCAGGGCTCTCCACTCTGGGCTACAGCGTCTCAGCGCGCTTCCCCACGTGCAATGAGTAATTTGCCCGACGCGTTTCTGGGGGACTCCACCCCCGTCATCAGGGGCTTTTACCAAGTAATCCTCGGTGTGCTTCACTTAATTTATGGGCGTTTATATTGCAAACAAATCCCTAGGCATGCATGTGACCAGATAGAATTATGGGATTTGTAGTCCATAGTGAGGGAAACACCTCGTTTGTCTTGGATCAATACAATGTCAATTGAAAACCTTAAGTAGGCTTGCTTTTCGTGCTTTGGCGCGCTGATATACCATGACGAGTCCTGTGCTTCTTTACTTCCAAGTAGTTTGGTTGTGAAGCTTCATCCTGCCGCTCCTCGTTTCACAGCGGCAAGCGATGGTGCCCTCTCCGCGGCCAGGCAGCCGCGAGAAAATGTTCATACAAATTGCCTGTGGCATGAGAGGCACACTGCAGGGCTCTCCACTCTGGGCTACAGCGTCTCAGCGCGCTTCCCCACGTGCAATGAGTAATTTGCCCGACGCGTTTCTGGGGGACTCCACCCCCGTCATCAGGGGCTTTTACCAAGTAATCCTCGGTGTGCTTCACTTAATTTATGGGCGTTTATATTGCAAACAAATCCCTAGGCATGCATGTGACCAGATAGAATTATGGGATTTGTAGTCCATAGTGAGGGAAACACCTCGTTTGTCTTGGATCAATAAAATGTCAATTGAAAACCTTAAGTAGGCTTGCTTTTCGTGCTTTGGCGCGCTGATATACCATGACGAGTCCTGTGCTTCTTTACTTCCAAGTAGTTTGGTTGTGAAGCTTCATCCTGCCGCTCCTCGTTTCACAGCGGCAAGCGATGGTGCCCTCTCCGCGGCCAGGCAGCCGCGAGAAAATGTTCATACAAATTGCCTGTGGCATGAGAGGCACACTGCAGGGCTCTCCACTCCGGGCTACAGCGTCTCAGCGCGCTTCCCCACGTGCAATGAGTAATTTGCCCGACGCGTTTCTGGGGGACTCCACCCCCGTCATCAGGGGCTTTTACCAAGTAATCCTCGGTGTGCTTCACTTAATTTATGGGCGTTTTTATTGCAAACAAATCCCTAGGCATGCATGTGACCAGATAGAATTATGGGATTTGTAGTCCATAGTGAGGGAAACACCTCGTTTGTCTTGGATCAATAAAATGTCAATTGAAAACCTTAAGTAGGCTTGCTTTTCGTGCTTTGGCGCGCTGATATACCATGACGAGTCCTGTGCTTCTTTACTTCCAAGTAGTTTGGTTGTGAAGCTTCATCCTGCCGCTCCTCGTTTCACAGCGGCAAGCGATGGTGCCCTAGGGATTTGTTTGCAATAAAAACGCCCATAAATTAAGTGAAGCACACCGAGGATTACTTGGTAAAAGCCCCTGATGACGGGGGTGGAGTCCCCCAGAAACGCGTCGGGCAAATTACTCATTGCACGTGGGGAAGCGCGCTGAGACGCTGTAGCCCGGAGTGGAGAGCCCTGCAGTGTGCCTCTCATGCCACAGGCAATTTGTATGAACATTTTCTCGCGGCTGCCTGGCCGCGGAGAGGGCACCATCGCTTGCCGCTGTGAAACGAGGAGCGGCAGGATGAAGCTTCACAACCAAACTACTTGGAAGTAAAGAAGCACAGGACTCGTCATGGTATATCAGCGCGCCAAAGCACGAAAAGAAAGCCTACTTAAGGTTTTCAATTGACATTTTATTGATCCAAGACAAACGAGGTGTCTCCCTCACTATGGACTACAAATCCCATAATTCTATCTGGTCACATGCATGCCTAGGGATTTGTTTGCAATAAAAACGCCCATAAATTAAGTGAAGCACACCGAGGATTACTTGGTAAAAGCCCCTGATGACGGGGGTGGAGTCCCCCAGAAACGCGTCGGGCAAATTACTCATTGCACGTGGGGAAGCGCGCTGAGACGCTGTAGCCCGGAGTGGAGAGCCCTGCAGTGTGCCTCTCATGCCACAGGCAATTTGTATGAACATTTTCTCGTGGCTGCCTGGCCGCGGAGAGGGCACCATCGCTTGCCGCTGTGAAACGAGGAGCGGCAGGATGAAGCTTCACAACCAAACTACTTGGAAGTAAAGAAGCACAGGACTCGTCATGGTATATCAGCGCGCCAAAGCACGAAAAGCAAGCCTACTTAAGGTTTTCAATTGACATTTTATTGATCCAAGACAAACGAGGTGTCTCCCTCACTATGGACTACAAATCCCATAATTCTATCTGGTCACAGGCATGCCTAGGGATTTGTTTGCAATAAAAACGCCCATAAATTAAGTGAAGCACACAGAGGATTACTTGGTAAAAGCCCCTGATGACGGGGGTGGAGTCCCCCAGAAACGCGTCGGGCAAATTACTCATTGCACGTGGGGAAGCACGCTGAGACGCTGTAGCCCGGAGTGGAGAGCCCTGCAGTGTGCCTCTCATGCCACAGGCAATTTGTATGAACAGTTTCTCGCGGCTGCCTGGCCGCGGAGAGGGCACCATCGCTTGCCGCTGTGAAACGAGGAGCGGCAGGATGAAGCTTCACAACCAAACTACTTGGAAGTAAAGAAGCACAGGACTCGTCATGGTATATCAGCGCGCCAAAGCACGAAAAGCAAGCCTACTTAAGGTTTTCAATTGACATTTTATTGATCCAAGACAAACGAGGTGTCTCCCTCACTATGGACTACAAATCCCATAATTCTATCTGGTCACATGCATGCCTAGGGATTTGTTTGCAATAAAAACGCCCATAAATTAAGTGAAGCACACCGAGGATTACTTGGTAAAAGCCCCTGATGACGGGGGTGGAGTCCCCCAGAAACGCGTCGGGCAAATTACTCATTGCACGTGGGGAAGCGCGCTGAGACGCTGTAGCCCGGAGTGGAGAGCCCTGCAGTGTGCCTCTCATGCCACAGGCAATTTGTATGAACATTTTCTCGCGGCTGCCTGGCCGCGGAGAGGGCACCATCGCTTGCCGCTGTGAAACAAGGAGCGGCAGGATGAAGCTTCACAACCAAACTACTTGGAAGTAAAGAAGCACAGGACTTGTCATGGTATATCAGCGCGCCAAAGCACGAAAAGCAAGCCTACTTAAGGTTTTCAATTGACATTTTATTGATCCAAGACAAACGAGGTGTCTCCCTCACTATGGACTACAAATCCCATAATTCTATCTGGTCACATGCATGCCTAGGGATTTGTTTGCAATAAAAACGCCCATAAATTAAGTGAAGCACACCGAGGATTACTTGGTAAAAGCCCCTGATGACGGGGGGTGGAGTCCCCCAGAAACGCGTCGGGCAAATTACTCATTGCACGTGGGGAAGCGCGCTGAGACGCTGTAGCCCGGAGTGGAGAGCCCTGCAGTGTGCCTCTCATGCCACAGGCAATTTGTATGAACATTTTCTCGCGGCTGCCTGGCCGCGGAGAGGGCACCATCGCTTGCCGCTGTGAAACGAGGAGCGGCAGGATGAAGCTTCACAACCAAACTACTTGGAAGTAAAGAAGCACAGGACTCGTCATGGTATATCAGCGCGCCAAAGCACGAAAAGCAAGCCTACTTAAGGTTTTCAATTGACATTTTATTGATCCAAGACAAACGAGGTGTCTCCCTCACTATGGACTACAAATCCCATAATTCTATCTGGTCACATGCATGCCTAGGGATTTGTTTGCAATAAAAACGCCCATAAATTAAGTGAAGCACACCGAGGATTACTTGGTAAAAGCCCCTGATGACGGGGGTGGAGTCCCCCAGAAACGCGTCGGGCAAATTACTCATTGCAAGTGGGGAAGCGCGCTGAGACGCTGTAGCCCGGAGTGGAGAGCCCTGCAGTGTGCCTCTCATGCCACAGGCAATTTGTTTGAACATTTTCTCGTGGCTGCCTGGCCGCGGAGAGGGCACCATCGCTTGCCGCTGTGAAACGAGGAGCGGCAGGATGAAGCTTCACAACCAAACTACTTAGAAGTAAAGAAGCACAGGACTCGTCATGGTATATCAGCGCGCCAAAGCACGAAAAGCAAGCCTACTTAAGGTTTTCAATTGACATTTTATTGATCCAAGACAAACGAGGTGTCTCCCTCACTATGGACTACAAATCCCATAATTCTATCTGGTCACATGCATGCCTAGGGATTTGTTTGCAATAAAAACGCCCATAAATTAAGTGAAGCACACCGAGGATTACTTGGTAAAAGCCCCTGATGACGGGGGTGGAGTCCCCCAGAAACGCGTCGGGCAAATTACTCATTGCACGTGGGGAAGCGCGCTGAGACGCTGTAGCCCGGAGTGGAGAGCCCTGCAGTGTGCCTCTCATGCCACAGGCAATTTGTATGAACATTTTCTCGCGGCTGCCTGGCCGCGGAGAGGGCACCATCGCTTGCCGCTGTGAAACGAGGAGCGGCAGGATGAAGCTTCACAACCAAACTACTTGGAAGTAAAGAAGCACAGGACTCGTCATGGTATATCAGCGCGCCAAAGCACGAAAAGCAAGCCTACTTAAGGTTTTCAATTGACATTTTATTGATCCAAGACAAACGAGGTGTCTCCCTCACTATGGACTACAAATCCCATAATTCTATCTGGTCACATGCATGCCTAGGGATTTGTTTGCAATAAAAACGCCCATAAATTAAGTGAAGCACACCGAGGATTACTTGGTAAAAGCCCCTGATGACGGGGGTGGAGTCCCCCAGAAACGCGTCGGGCAAATTACTCATTGCACGTGGGGAAGCGCGCTGAGACGCTGTAGCCCGGAGTGGAGAGCCCTGCAGTGTGCCTCTCATGCCACAGGCAATTTGTATGAACATTTTCTCGCGGCTGCCTGGCCGCGGAGAGGGCACCATCGCTTGCCGCTGTGAAACGAGGAGCGGCAGGATGAAGCTTCACAACCAAACTACTTGGAAGTAAAGAAGCACAGGACTCGTCATGGTATATCAGCGCGCCAAAGCACGAAAAGCAAGCCTACTTAAGGTTTTCAATTGACATTTTATTGATCCAAGACAAACGAGGTGTCTCCCTCACTATGGACTACAAATCCCATAATTCTATCTGGTCACATGCATGCCTAGGGATTTGTTTGCAATAAAAACGCCCATAAATTAAGTGAAGCACACCGAGGATTACTTGGTAAAAGCCCCTGATGACGGGGGTGGAGTCCCCCAGAAACGCGTCGGGCAAATTACTCATTGCACGTGGGGAAGCGCGCTGAGACGCTGTAGCCCGGAGTGGAGAGCCCTGCAGTGTGCCTCTCATGCCACAGGCAATTTGTATGAACATATATATATATATATATATATATATATATATATATATATATATATATATGTATATATATATATATATATATATATATGTATATATAGGGCCTCTCCATGGTGGGCGAACTGTGAGATGGATATATATATATATATATATATATATACTTTCACCACCGTTTCCATAGCTCATTGAAATCACCGGGAACGTTTTTTTCCCGCAGCGCACCGGTCTTTGGGGGCAAAGAACAGCCTCTACATCACCGCTGCCAACGGGGCGAGGGGAGAAGAAGACCACATCCCCCATGTGCCCAAGCAGCGCGACCGCTGCCGACGGAGATAGGACGCACCAGGAGGCGCTCAAAAGGTCGAGAGAGCTCACGCACCACGGGACGCACGCGGGTGGCACCCGGGCGATGCCCAGGCCAAGGGCGGGCCCGTCCAATGCCGTCAGAGGTCGAATGAGGCTGGGCCACCCCATTTGGTCTCTGGACACGGGAGGAATATCGAGGTGCAAGGTAACGTGAGTACCCTGTTGCAATTGATGGTATAGTGTTGTTTAGAGGACTAAATCACTACACTAGGGTTAACTATCTATCCCTGTTATACAATGAGTAAGCGGAGAGGGGTAGCCGGAACTCTGGATGACTTTATTGTAAGGGCTGAGTCACTGCTTACGCATGAGATTCAGTTGACAGAAAGAAGACTGTCCCTGGATCCTGCTGTACTACAGTCACATCTGTCGCTGGGGGGCCAAGCTGATCTCAACATATCTGATACATTAAAAATATCATCGGCAATAGCTGGCCCTAGCACTCTGAATCCACCCTTGTTATCTTCACCATCTCTTGGCTCCTTTAATACAGGTGTGCCTCCTACCAACACCCGGGGAAATGCCGGTAAATCATCTAGACCTTATAAATTAGCTGTCCAACCAGCCAAAAGGAAGAAAAATGCTGCCAACACTGCAAATACTAAGCCCAAACCGAAACCCGAGAACTTTAACAAGGGGTCACTTACCAGCAGTCCTGATGTCATCGAGACTGTGAACACAACGCACAAGTTACTACTTGTGTAACAATATATCTGTAAGAGACATTAGTTAGTATTAGATTCCTTACCTTAGAATATCCCCAGGCGTCAGACTGGATCCAGAAACTTTTGCGTAGTAGTACCCTTGCGCAACGGTAGGCGTCGTCTGCGGCTCCGCGTCCGTCGTCGGCGTCGTGGGCGCCGTGATGACGTCATAGGAGTACTTAGACGCCGCCTCCGCGTGCTGACGTCAGTTCTTAGACACAGCTTTTCCGCGCCAGAAGCGCAGAGCCATGTCAAAAAACCAACACGGTGGCCATTGAAACTAGGGCCCTGAAAGGGGTAAACCTTAACCCTAGATATCGGTTCGCAGAACGGGGAGGATGGGTGGGTCGGTAAGGAATCTAATACTAACTAATGTCTCTTACAGATATATCGTTACACAAGTAGTAACTTGTGCATCTGAAAGAGACACGTTAGTATTAGATTCCTTACCTTAGAATAGATACCCCAGCAATACCAACCCCGGTGGTGGGTCTGCGAACCAATAATCACACCAGAAAGTCCTGGAGGACAGAACGGCCAAAGAAGCCATCCCTCCGGACTTGGCTGTCCAGGCAGTAGTGTCTTGCAAACGAGTGCAGCGATGCCCACGTAGCTGCCTGACAGATGTCTTGTAAGGGCACTCCCCGGCCCAGGGCAGTTGTAGTCGCCGTGGCTCGGGTAGAGTGAGCCCGTAATCCAACAGGGGGCTCCTTTTTAGCCAAGGAGTAGCATGCCTGGATACACAAGATGATCCATCGGGAGATGGTCCTCTCGTGCACCGCTTTCCCCTTCTACGCGCCCACGTAACCAACAAAGAGTTGGTCATCCACCCGGAACTGGCGTGTGCGATCCAAGTAAAATGAGAGCGCACGTTTTGGGTCCAGACGGTGGAGCCGCTCTTCCTCTTTAGAGGGATGCGGTGGCGGGAAGAAGGTTGGCAAGGTGATAGACTGCCCGATGTGGAAGGCCGTGACAACCTTGGGCAGGAAAGATGGCTTAGTACGCAACCACAGACTAATTTGCATATAGCCAGGTTCTGAACTGGGATGGTGCAGTGAGCTAAAAAACGGTGATGGATCAAGCCCTGATCTGTTGACTGGGTAGGAGTGTTCTGCATTAATTCGGAATACTCTGTCCATCACCACCCCCTTTACTGTATCGTTTTGGCCACCATAAGCGTGGTAGGGTATACTCGGATGCGAGTCCCTTGCTCACTGCACCATCAGGATTCAAGCAAGCCGGGCCGAAGACGGCTGTAATGCCAGAAACCGGTCCCCGGAAGCTTGTTTCCTTTCCAGTGAAAGAATTGGCTTGGTAGTTTGGTCTGCCCTGTTCCCATGATGCACTGGGCCAGGGACAGACTAATTTGCATATAGCCAGGTTCTGAACTGGGATGGTGCAGTGAGCTAATAAACGGTGATGGATCAAGCCCTGATCTCTTGACTGGGTAGGAGTGTTCTGCATTAATTCGGAATACTCTGTCCATCACCACCCCCTTTACTGTATCGTTTTGGCCACCATAAGCGTGGTAGGGTATAATCGGATGCGAGTCCCTTGCTCACTGCACCATCAGGATTCAAGCAAGCCGGGCCGAAGACGGCTGTAATGCCAGAAACCGGTCCCCGGAAGCTTGTTTCCTTTCCAGTGAAAGAATTGGCTTGGTAGTTTGGTCTGCCCTGTTCCCATGATGCACTGGGCCAGGGACAGACTAATTTGCATATAGCCAGGTTCTGAACTGGGATGGTGCAGTGAGCTAAAAAACGGTGATGGATCAAGCCCTGATCTGTTGACTGGGTAGGAGTGTTCTGCATTAATTCGGAATACTCTGTCCATCACCACCCCCTTTACTGTATCCCTTCGGACGATCTGCAGCACCCACCTGTCCGAAGTGACGGTGCGCCAGTGGAGGTGGTGATGGCGAGCCCTGCCCCCCACTGGCGTCACATGGGCCTGAAAACACGGACTAGGAGGGTTTCGAGGCGGATTCTGCGGGGGAAGGTGTGGACTGACCTCGCCGTTGTCCCCGACCGCTGGGACGGCTGTTTCCACGGCCGCCACCGCGTTGGGTATTACCCAGCGGAGCGTGGCTGCCAGCACTTGTGGGTACACCCCTTCCGTGGCCACGAAAGGAATGAAAGGCAGCCGATTGCTGGCGCGGGGCCGAGAGGCCCAAGGACTTGGCCGTAGCCCTGGAGTCCTTAAAGCGCTCGAGCGCATGGTCTGCCTTGTCGCCAAAGAGGCGACGGCCATCGAACAGCATGTCCATCAATGTGTTCTGGACATCGGCCAAAAAGTTGGCGGACCTCAACCAGGCGTGGCTTCTGACCGCCACCGTCGTTGCCATCGCTCTACCCAGTGAGTCGGTGGTATCCAGCCCACACCAAATGGAATATTTGGCTGCATCCCGGCCCTCCACTAGGGCTTGGCCGAGTTTGGCCCGTACCTCCAACGGACACTCTGGCAGCACGTCCGCGACCGTATCCCACAGAGAGTGGGTGTAGCGGCCCAAGAGGCATGCGGTGTTGGAAGACCGCAGTCCCAGACTAAGGGACGAGAAGATCTTTTTGCCGTACTGCTCGTATCTCTTGGATTCCCTGTCCGGCGGTGCCGACGGGAATGCGTTCTGTAAATGTAAATGTAAATTGATACTTGTATAGCGCACTACTCACCCGCAAGGGTCTCAAGGCGCTTGTACGAATACCGCTGTGGAACCCATCCTGGCTTTCCCTGTGAGGTGCCCACTCTTGGGCACCCCCAAGGTGGAGGCCAGGCATCCTTAGCGTTGTGGGGGCCGTTGTGGAGATTAAGCAAGCTATTGCCCAGAGTTGCAGAGTGGGACTCCATGATTGGAATAGGCACCTGAGGCGAGAATGATCAGGTCCGTGGAATTTTTGAGCCCAAGACCCGCCGAGGCGGGGAATTGAACCCTGGTCCCGGGCTAGACCTCTGCATCAGGGTCTGCCGCTCTAACCATTGAGCCACACTTCTCCACTTCTCTGGGAATTAGAGGCCTGGATGACCAGGCTCTCGGGGGTAGGGTGGGTGGACAGGAAACATGGGTCGCCCGGTGGCGTCTGGCCACGTTCCTATCTACGGGCGAACCCGTAGCGGGCTTTGACCAAGTGCCCAGAAGAACGTCGGTCAAGGCCTCATTAAAGGGCAGCAGAGGCTCGGCCGAGCTTGACTGCGGTTTAAGGACCTCAGTGAGGAGATTAGTCCTCACGGCCGCGACGGGGAGCTCAAGGCCCAAGGCCTTGGCAGCCCTCATCAACACCACACTGTAGGTTGCCCCCTCCTCCGAAGCCACGGTAGGAGGGGAGACAAAACCAGTGTCTGGAGAGGTGTCCAGGCCACTGGCCTCCCCAAGGTCTCCTGCCCAGTCCTTATGAGACTGACACTCTCTGGTCAGAGGGTCCTCAGACCCCTCCCAATCCTCTTCATCACCCATCTCCTGAAACTCAGGGTTCTCAACTAATGGGGCCTGTTCATAGAAGTGAAACTCCCCAAACGACGTCTGGAGCGGCGCCCATCGGGACCGTCCCGACGCCGGAACAGGAATGAAGGGGGCATTGGGGACGGCGCCGCCCGAGGACGGCGCCGGAGGCGACACCTGATGGTCCGACGCCGGGGAGGTCGTAAGGTCCACCGGCGACGATCCAGAACCCGAAGAAGGTCTAGCGGCGTCCCGCGGCGCCGGGCTCGAAGGCGCCGGGACAACTGGACCCCATGGCGCCGGGCCCGAAGGCGCCGGCGCCGTCGGGAGAGCGGGAACCTGCGGCGCCGGGCCCGAAGGCGTCGGTGGCGCCGGACCCGAAGCACCCGACGGCGTCCTCTCGCGTCGCGGGACCGTCTGCCGGAGTTCGAGTCGCCTGCGGGACCTCTCCCGCCTGGCTTTCGAAGAGAGGGCCCGGCAGTCGGAGCAGGCCTTGTCATCGTGATCGACGCCTAGACACGTTAAACACAGGTGGTGAGGATCCGTCACCGACATCAGGCGGTCGCAATCCTCGCAGTGCTTAAAGCCGGGCATCCCTACGGCACCAATCGGAGTCGAAAGACTTCGAAAAATGATCAAAAGCGATCAAAAGTTAGCCAAAAATTGACTATGGTTACTGCTTTTTCCAGATCTGCGCTTGCTGGCGCGGAAAAAAGAAGAACTGACATCAGCACGCGGAGGCGGCGTCTAAGTTCTCCGACGACGTCATCACGGCGCCCACGACGCCGACGATGGACGTGGAGCCGCAGACGACGCCTACCGACGCGCAAGGGTACTGCTACGCAAAAGTTTCCGGATCCAGTCTGACGCCTGGGGATATTCTAAGGTAAGGAATCTAATACTAACGTGTCTTTTTCAGATCTCTGTCGCAACACAGACAGACGACACGCTAGGGAATAGTTGCAACGTGGTAGACAAATTGATGCACCTGGACTTAAGTATGGACAAGCTCAATGTTGAAAAGCTGAATAATGATCTTATTGCTGCGGGGCGGGGGGCAGTTACATCTATAATACTTGCAGCGGACAGTCGTGACAGTGAGACACAACCATTCAGTATTACCCCCCCACATAGATTCCCCCTTAGCTAACTTATGCGCATCTTGCAGGAAGCGTGTCCAACCCTGAGGCCACTGGGAGAGCCATCCAGGTCACATCAAGATTAGACAACGCAAGTAACTTGAATTTGGCCGTAGGGAGCGCAAATTACAATCAGCTTCAGCCGGGTATTGCCGTGGTTGACCCCATTGAAGATACTAGAGAGCACTTTCAAAATTCAAATACAAATCATAACACCGATGTTTTGAACTTGCCTCCTGCCTCTAGTCCCTATGTGCTAGTCTTGACTAGTGTCCCAAATCTTGTTTTAAGGCCAGAGAGAGTCGTGGTCAGATCTTCGGAATAAATCTGTAGACTGGCTCCATAAACATAAAAACTTTGACCCCTCCTTAATGGATGAAATTATTATGGTTAGGAGAGTAGGGTGGGTTGGCCAATCAAATAAGAGTATTGACGGTAACTGTATTGTTCTCAATTTTCGTAGACAACACAAAAAAAACCTTCTCTTTAGGCAACAATATTTTCACATGGAGTCAGATAGTCGCTTTGGTTATATACTCTGCGAAGCGTACATATTACGTTACTATCAAGTCGCAAAAACGTGTCTTCTGATTTTGTGGTTTATTTGCAATGCTTTCTTGCCTATTACTTAAAACAATTGCCCTTAATCCACTGACAGTCCACCAGAAGGAACGGCAATGCCTGAATTACAATTTATCCAGTGCATCAAAAAGCTTCTTGGTAAGCAGGAACCCCCACCTATTTGTGAAAAAAGTGTGGAGAGACAAGGTAACACCTCACGAGCGAACAACCCTAGGGGTGACTGGCAGGTACACACCAGATAACCCCACTTTTCTCATAATTGGCGGTTACTTTGTCATAAAAAAAGGGAAAAGAGAGTGTCCAAACAAAATAAGAAAAAGTGATAGAGTGACAGGAAAGTTCAATCAATGATAGTGATGGAGTGTAATTAAAATTGACAGTCACACCTTTCTCACAATTACTTTATTATTTACTAGGAGTGAACTGTCAAATTAAAAATGTGTAATGGTTGCTATACATGCATACCAATTTGCATATGCCAACATGTTTCATTGCCTGCTTTCTTTTGGCAAATTCTTCAGGGCTAGATACCTCGTCACAGCACCCCAGTCGGACACACCGTTCTGCAAGGACTGTCAATGGAAAAAGCGCACCACTGTGTTAAAAAGGCTGTCGCCTACACAAGGGACCTTCGATCAATGGGCCAGCTATCAACCCCAATCAGTTGCAACATTTCCAGTGACGCCTGGGTAAACCATTTCTCGGAAATCCATGCTACCCCACAATCAGAGATAGAACATTATGTGCCCAGTACCTTGGCCCCCACAGAGATAACTATTTTAGAACTAAAAGAGGCCATCCAGCAGAGTTTAGGGAATAAAGCACCGGGGCCTAATGGGTTGCCAATCGACCTAATCAAATGGAATTCAGATTTCTGGGCCCCATTGCTACTAAATGTTTTTAATAGCCACCTTACCTGCTACATGGGCCAAGAGTGTTAAAGTACCGATTTTAAAAAAAGGAGACAGGTCCCAGCCGAGCAATTACAGACCAATATCTTCAATAGATAATACCCTAAAAATACTGGGGAGAGTTCTGTAGAACACAATTCTAACCTGGACAGAAGAAAATGACATCCTAAAATCATGCCAGTTAGGCTTCCAGATAAAGGTGGGAACGGTTGAACAATGCCTTAACCTCAATTTGGTTATTGGGAAATACACCATTGCATGGAGGTCACCGGTCTATATGGCATTGATGGACTTTTCCACAGCTTTTGACCTTGTCAACAGGGCAAAGCTGTGGCCAATCCTTCTGGCAGGCGGGCTGGATGAGCCGTTGGTAAATTTTTTAGCGTATCTCCACAACAACCTTCAGGCACAGGTGAGGATTGGCGTGGGAGGAGAGGTTTCAGGAGTAATTGAAGTAGGAAGGGGAGGTCAGACAGGGTTGCGTTCTGGCCCCCCTTCTCTTCATTATTTATATTAATGGGTTGAATAGCTTTCTGAAAACTGCCACCCAAGATGTTCCCAAAATGAATGGGCAAACTATCCTCGTGCTTTTATATGCTGATGATACGGTCCTTATAGGCCGCACTCCAAACTCTCTGCGCATTTTAGTACAAAACTTTAATAAGTATATGGACGACCTAGATCTACGTGTTAATTTTAAGAAGTCTTTTTTAATGTGCAGCCGTCCCGGGAAGCGAGAAATAGGCTCCATCACAGTGGATAGCCAAAAATTGAAATATACATGTTCATTCATATATCTGGGGTTGGCCTTTGCTGGGAACGGGTCCTGGAATGAGTATTTAGCCCATTCCATGAGCAAGTTCTCAAAGGTCACCAATTCAATTCTGAGTCTCTCCCGTCTCAAGACCACTGAAGCTATTTTAGCAATTCAGAAAATGTATAAGAGACAGTGCATCCCTGTAGCTACATATGGCGCTGAGATTTGGGGCACCGTAAAAAGTCCATGTATCCAACAGGATGAAAACAGATTTTGTAGGAAACTGTTGGGTATCCCAATCTCGACACCACAATACATATGTCACAGGGAACTCAATCTTAATTTTATATCTGATTTTATTCGTGCTCGACCAGCTCTTTTGGCTTTCAGTATGGAAGAACCAGGCGACTTCCCTTACCCTAGAGATTATTAGTGACTGTTAAAGTGTGACAAAGGGATGGATATCCCCTGGTTGAGTGGAGTGCAACAAAGTTTGCGTAGCATCAATAGGGAACACATCTTCTCAGACCCTAGTTTAGTCGATGCTGTGTCCAAAAGGGAACTGAGAGATGCTCTCTACTCCCTATATAATAAAGAGAGGACTAACTTAGAACCTGTATAATCATCTGTTCACAATTATATGTCCATTGAACAGTATTGTCACCCTCTGCATATATATCTCACCTTACCGATGAGTTGCTGGGATTGGAGTTGATTACGCCGCTTAAGAGCTGAAACTGTCAGATTTGCACTTTGCTTTCCTCTTGGTTACCACCCCAACCTTAGCCAAACACCGTGTCCTTGTGATGGGAGGAGTGGTCAATATATTATAAAAAAAATAATAATCTGTAAGTACTAAATTAAATACTCTAAATGGCTTTTAAATCCTTATTTTAAAAAGAGACAGCCTATTAGTTTGGATGAGGCCTTTTTGTGTATAGCAACCTTGGGCGATGCAGATCTGATCTTTCGCACATGCACTTTTCTCAGAATTGCTATTAGAACACATAAGTCCATGTTGGATCCCTGAGCCTCTTGACATAATTGTAAAATGTTTTAACGGTTTTAGCTTTATTCTTTCCCAATGAAATTACTTTTGATAGGTAGATTTAAATTTTAATTATTATGTAATATTGTTGCATATTTTTATATTGTCATGTGTTTTTAAATTCTCAGACTGATGTTTGTATTTGTCATGACTTTGTGCTTTTATGGGTACCAAGGTACCCGAATAAAGTTTATGAACTGAACTGAACTGCTTTAACCCATTCAGCAGCACTGCAAATGGAAAATACAAACCTGCTCGGAGTCCTGGGCCTACTGAGGTTGAAGCCATGCTTTTAATTTGGGAATGGAGAAACAGAAGCCACTAAGGGTAGCACTGACTCTGATTTGGACTAATAGTACCAGCATGCAACAGAAGGACAACGCACTATGCAAAGCCCACCGGGGGAAATATGCAAATCAGCAGCATGCAATTAAAGACGCAATCAGAGCACTCTGTGTAAGATTCTTTAAAGTTGCCCATGAGTAAGAGGCTGGAAGCCTCGAAACGCGTCGGGCTTAAAAGAATAAAAGACACTGGAATGCTGCAGTTGGTTTTTCGTGTGGAAAATAATTACATTTGTGGTCTTGTGCGCTCTCGAGCTTTTGGGCACTTTGATTACTATATATAAATATATATATATATATATATATATATATATATATATATATATATATATATATATATATATATATATATATATCACATCACATTCTCTGAGCGTGGAGCCCCCAACCCTTCAGGGCGGCCTCTCAACAACGGGCACGGAGAAGCCTGTCACTTGTACACTTGTGTGAACAAACCACAGAGGCCCGTTTCCAGAGACAGCTGCTTTAATCAAGGAGTATGCAGCACCAATGCTTCCATTCTCCGACATGTTTCGGCGCTCTGCCTTGATCACGGAGAGGAAGCAGTCAATAAAGTGCATACGTGCATGCATTTTAAAAGCATCAAAAGTCACATGACTGGTGGAGCATACATCTCCCAGAATGCATCAAGGAATACAGGTAAGTGCTGGTGTTTATGAAAAGTTCTTAATTTGCTTAATATATATGTCAAACCAGCAAAAGCTCCTACTGGACTCCACGAGACTCGTGGAAGGTGGCGCACATGCCGGTAGAGCACCCGGCAAATCAATCGTACTGCAATCCACAAGGTAAGCATGCTCTCAGGTAAGAAACAGACGCAAAACCATCAGAGTGTCTGTTGTTTAATCCACAACGCATTTCACCTCATTCGAGGCTTGTTCACGTGAAAAGAACAGCCAGTATTGCACAGCGTAAATAGTGTTCAAAGCAATAATAATAGCAATCAAAATAGGACTCACAATAGATGATGGCGGACATGTTAGAACGTTGCGCATTGGTAATAAAGCAAAGAAAATAAGACTTATAATCCATTGTCACACAGAAATAAATATAGTACATTGCACGTTAACTGTTAAATAATCGGATGCCTCGAGTCAAGCTGAAAACGTATTAAATTCGACTCGTACTTGGCTGCCCAATGAAGTTACCACAATAATGTCAAAGGTTCCTTAATGCTTAGTAAATATAAAAGGTTACTGAACGTGAGAGAATTAAGCTCACACATCCTCTCATGTAGCGTGCTTCAGTGGCACTGTCAAGCACGCGCCACCCTCTCATGCATGAAACTGCTCTGTACTCACGCAAAATGCATGAGTCGCGTTCTTGGCTGTTTGTCAATAAAGTTAAATTGACCAAACAGAACTCTCCTCGTATGCTTGTTGCCGCTACCAGATCAACCCTGATCGTAAGGCAGGCAATTATTTGAATATAAGATGAAGAGTATAAGTGTGCAGGATCACATGATACTGTAACTCCCGTGGGTGGTAAATACACGGACCAAACCATCCCAAAGGACAATTGCCAAGATTGCACACACATATTCATTGCTCTACAAAGGAATCAAAGTCAAGAAATAAAACCTCTTCCTCAGGTATTGGCAAGTGCCAGAGAGAACAAATGTTGTCCCATGAACAATAATGGGCAACACCAGTGGAAGAGGAGAGAGGGAGGGAAAAGGGGAGGATAGACTTGCAAAGCAAACCTATTAAGAACAGGTAAAAAAAGTACACTGTCACAACACCCACCGAGGAACAAAAATAAAGTCCTGCTGTATAGTCCATTAAGGAAAAATTACTGTGTCAATACTAAAACTAGCCGTGCTGTCATACAAATTTTGTCGCAGTGCTCTTGAAAAAACAGGAAAGAGAAAAAGGGTAGGAAGCCCGTGTGGGGTGAGTGCTGGTGACTTGGGCCCCTTCCTTTCCTCCTGTAAAATAAAGAAAATGCAAAATAAAGATTAAAAACACAGGATCACACAACCCTATATAATGCCATATCGACAAAATACATTTCTAACATCGTGGGCACAAAACGTTGCATGGATTACAGAAAGAGAACTAAACAACAGGGCAAGTACAACATTAACAATGTAGAATATTATTCTTTAAGGTGTACAGATAACTCTTCTTCCTGATTCAGATCTTTGGGTGTCTTGGTCTGAAAGTCAATAATGATCCTGGACTCCCTCTGGTGTAATTTCAGGACCCTATATCCCCCTTCTGGGATTTTTTTTTACTTGTTCTAAAATGATGTAGCTAAGCTCCTTAGTGTTAGAGAAATTGTTCTTCCTAAAGTGCCGGGCCACTGGGTATTTTGTATCAAAGTAGGAAATCGCACGACTGTGCTCCAAAATCCTCTTCTTGGCCATGCATGTGGTGCTCCCTATATACCACAGTTTGCAAGGGCAAACTATGGACGAGACAAAACAAATACAGAATTGCAGGTCAAAAATTGGGTGATATTCTTGGTAACTCAGTTATGTTTCACTTGTTTATGACATTTACTTTGTGCACAGGCCTTACAGTGGCCACAACGGTAAAACCCCTTAAGGCCCTCCATGCTGGTAGGAGGATGGGTGGTAATGTCACTCCGTACCAGCATGTCCCTGATGTTTCTCCCCCTGCGGTATGTAATGCTGGGTCTCTCAGGAATCCTATCACCAATGACTGTGTCATTCTTGAGAATTTCCCAGTTCTTGGTGATAATTCTTTTGATGGCTTGTGCATCGGAACTAAAAGTGAATATCATCCTGGTCTTATCATCCTGCTCATCGCCTGTCAGAGGTTTGTCTGAAATGGTCTGTGCCCTAATTATTTCTCCTGCTCTTTTAAGGGCAATTCTGAGCATCCAATTATTGTAACCCCTCCCCCTGAATCTCTCTACAATGATCTCACTTTTGAGGTAAAACGCCTCTTCTGTGTCACAGTTCCTTTTTGCCCTCAGCAGCTCACCAAATGAAATACTCCACTTGAGCGTCTTCAAATGGCTGCTGAGGGTATGAAGTACACTGTTTCCAGCGGTGGATTTGCGGTGTAAAGTGGTGAGAACCTTGTTGCCCTCGATCTGGAGTTTGACGTCAAGATACTCAATCTCAGTCCTGCTCATGTTCCAACTAAGCACAATGTTCAGTTGATTGTTAAGCTTTGCAATAAAATGAATTGCATCACTCTCAGAACCTTTCAAAATAATGAACAGGTCGTCGATGTAGTGAAGCCACATCGACACATGTTCAAAATGGGATTGAAGTCCAGGATCTGATCTAATGCTCTCCTCCCAGCTTCCCATGAAGAGGTTCGCGATGCTGGGAACAAAGCACAATCCAATGGCCGTCCCGTTGACCTGGCGGAATAAAGCGCCATTAAACAGTTAGATGCTATTTGTAAGGCAGTATTCCGTCATATCAAGCGGCATCTGAGTATGTTGGCGGAACCTCACATGCCTGGTATTGAGATAGCGTTTGCAAGCTGCTAAGCTATGTTGATGATTAATAATGGAATAAAGACTCTGCACATCCAAAGTGATGAACAGATAGTCTGCATCCCATGCCATGTTCTCGATTTTCATGAGAAAATCTTTGGTATCCTTGACGTAGCTGTCCAAATTTTGAACAAACCCTCTCAGAAAGTGGTCAATATATTTAGAAACGTGCTCAGCCACACTCCCTCGTGATGACACGATAGGTCTACCTGTTGGTCTAGTGGGATTTTTGTGTACTTTGGGGAGCAGATAAAGCAATGGGAGAACTGGATAATCCCGTTTCAGATATCCATATTCCTCCCAGGTGAGAATACCCTTGTCCTTCCATTCACTTAAGGAATCCCAAACAGTGGTGATACTGGTGTTGTACCTCTCAAAGCTCACAGGCTCATAGAACATTTCATCTTCAAATTGTCTCTCAGCTTCTGTCAGGTATTGTTCCCGATCTAAAACGACAATGTTTGCTCCTTTATCTGCTGGGCCGATGACAATCCTGTCATCTTCCATCAGCGATTTGAGGGGCTGATTCTGTTTATATGAAAGATTGCAATCCCCCTTGTTTTTATACTTTTTGCGGTTATGTCTGGATTCATTGAGGGATTTGTTAACTACCTCATGAAAGCTGTCTATACTGTCTTGGGGGAGATTAGATATGAACACAGATCCAGGTCTAAAATCAGTGTCCGCTGAGGCGTCAGTGGTAATGTCTAACTCAGTTAGCAGCTGGGTGGAAGAGACAATAATTCCCTCTGCATCTCCACACTGCCCGAGTTCACTGAGTAACTCGGTATCTCCTACGTTAAAATCATAGGTCCCAGTCCCAGTGATCTCTCTTTCTCCCCTAATTTCACACATACCCTTTAGTTGGTGCCATTTTTGGAGTTTCAATTTACATACATATTGAAACACATCAATGCGTACACCAGCATATTCTCAGGGATAGGATGAACAAAACGATAAGCCTAGGCAGAGAGTTCTTTTTTCTGTCATGGTCAAGTTCCTTTTTGATAATTTAATGATTGTTCTATTCACCATTAGGTCATCCATCAGTATGTTCTTTTGGCGCATGCCCTGTTGGTTCCCATGGCGCCATGTCCCCTGCCTCTTCCTCGGCCCCGTCCTCATGTCCTTTGTCCTCTTGTCTTCAGTATTGGATTCTCCCTCGTAGTTAGACGTCGCCTCCTTAGAGTCCGATATTTGTCTAAAAAGTAAGTTGCTGGTTCCTGCTGGTGTCTGATTTTGTACAGATACATCCGATTCACTGTTCTCAGTGCTTGATGCCTCTATAGTTGATCTTTCATTCATGTTGCTTGTTGTTTCTTGTCCAGAATTATCCGGTTAGTATAGGTGATCATATTTATGACTGAAGGTCTAAATCCGCCCACTGTTGTAGTCACCATAATCTCGATTGAGCTTTCTTTCCTTACGGGCTTTGATATCCTCTTCATGTTCATTGAGTCTATCTTTAATGGTTCCAAGTGCCTTCTCCAAATTAAAGTTATCCATACATTTCTTAAGATCATCCAAGAGCTCTTTGACCTCATTCATAATTTCATCCGTGTCTAGCCAGGCAAACTTCACAAGAATTTCAAGCACTCTTCTAAAGCTCACCGCAGAATTGTTGGACCATTCTTCCAACATCTTTGGATTAGGTTTCTTGTATGTCGGTGTAGTAAATATTCGCAGTCCTCTTGGTACCATATTTTGGTCAATGTAATGTTGCAGGGAGGTTGCCTCCTGCCACTTGGTTATTTCAAATTTTTTGAGTTTTTCATATCTCTTAAGCTTATCATCCTTAAGCTGTGTTTGTACTTGATTCTCATTGTTACTGTTGGTAGCAATCATTTTCCTTGCAAACATCATTTTTGTTGCGGCCCTGCGTTCCTCATCTTCATCCATGGCTGTCCCACAACTGGACAAATACTTCTGATTGTGTCTGTTTTCTCCCCCTACTAATACTAGGTTCCTTCTGCCTTACACTTCGTGCACACGTGTGGGGAATTACAATGCTGTGTGCGAAAGATTGCACAAACGTTCATATACACATCAGCTTCCCCATGTCAATAACCTGGCTGTGACCTATAAAGCACGTGAAATAGGATGCAGTGCCTCCAACCACCCCGCTGCCCCTGGGTACGGGAGTATCTGCGCCCAACGGCAGTCAAGCGCCCCCACCCCTACACCCCGGGGACGGAAGAGATCGGGTCCCCGCTTACCTACTCATGCGTGCTGCCGTCGTTCCTCAGCCGCGTCGCTCCCTCACGTTGCACTATGACTAGGCCGGTCTCTGTAACGGAGTCCTCAATTCAATCAATCCAGCAAAAGCTCCTAATAGGACTCCACGAGACCCGTGGAAGGTGGCGCGCATGCTGGTAGAGCACCCGGCAAATCAATCGTATTGCAATCCACAAAGTAAGCATGCTCTCAAGAAAGAAACATATTCATTGCTCCACAAACTGAGGAAGAAGTTTTATTTCTTGACTTTGATTCCATTGTGGAGCAATGAATATTTGTGTGCAATCTTGGCAATTGTCCTTTGGGATGGTTTGGTCTGCGCCTTTTCCACCCAGGGGAGTTACAGTATCATGTGATCATGTACACTTATACTCTTCATCTTATATTCAAATATTTGCCTGCCTTACGATCAGGGTTGATCTAGTTGCGGCAATAAGCATACGAGGAGAGTTCTGTTCTGTCAATTTAACTTTATTGACAAACAGCCAAGAACGCGACTCACGCATTTTGCGTGAGTCACGAGCAGTCTATCATGAGTGAGAGGGTGGCGCGTGCTTGACAGTGCTCCTGAAGCACGCTACATGAGGGGATGCGTGAGCTTAATTCTCTCACGTTCAGTAACCTTTTATATTTACTAAGCATTAAGGAACCTTTGACATGATTGTGGTAACTTCATTGGGCAGCCAAGTACGAGTCGAATTTAATACGTTTTCAGCTTGGCTCGAAGCGTCCGATTATTTAACAGTTAACGTGCAATGTACTATATTTATTTCTGTGTGACAATGGATTATATGTCTTATTTTCTTTGCTTTATTACCAATGTGCAACGTTCTAACATGTCCGCCTTCACATATTGTGAGTCCTATTTTGACTGCTATTATTATTGCTTTGAACACTATTTACGCTGTGCAATACTGGCTGTTCTTTTCACGTGAGCAAGCCTCGAATGAGGTGAAACGTGTTGTGGATTAAACAACATACACTCTGATGGTTTCGCGCCTGTTTCTTTCCTGAGAGCACGCTTACTTTGTGGATTGCAGTACGATATATATGTTTGTATGTATATATAAAATGTAATTGATCGGACATATATATATATATATATAATTTAATATCTGTTTATTGAATATGCACATTCATTTAGTAAAATTGTTTAATACATGTTTTAATATTTATGTTCTTTTTCTTTAAATTATAATTTGTGTATGTATATTAAGTTTGAGCATTTATAATACTTTTTTTTACTTCTTTTGGGGCGGGTGGTCCATATTAAATGGCAAACCAGACTTCAAACATAATATGAATCGGATGATCGGGGGTATCTCCTGGAAGCACTGGATCTAAATGCAATAGAATATAAACAGTAGCATGAACAGCCGCCTGTGCTTGATTAATGTACTCTTGTGTTGGAATTTTATCCCCAAATTACTCTTAACTATGCTTGTGCCGTAATCACGTTATTATAGATAATTCTGCATCAAAAAGTAACACAGAATTAACAAAATTACTCTGATTACCCTGGCGTAATTAAAATTTCACCAAGGCCTATTCAAAATCCAGTACTTTTACCAATTTTTGGAGTGGGAACTGTAAATCTGACCCCTCCGTAAACCAACACTTTCCTTAATATTGCTAGATTTTGAGTGGGAATAGTAAATCTCCACCCCTCCCAAAGTCCAGCAGTTTCCCTATTGCTCCTTACATTTGAATGGGATAGTAAACATGACTTTTCTAAAATGAAACACTTTCTCTACTATTGCTCAGGTTGGTGTAGCCAATTGATGTTGGAGTGTAAGTTATATTTACGGATCAGAGAGCAATTGATTAAATTGGTGCCTTGTCTCAAACTAACAATAAACAATTTTAGTATGAAATGTTTTTAATCCTTCTATGCTCATTGTTATTCTGTAAGTTTTCATCAGTAGCTCTTTGTATCCCATTAATTATAAGAAAAAGTATCTGCTTGTAATACATTATAGCATTTTGTGTTTTTTCTTTAGTTATTTATTTGCTAATTTTCTTGTCTTTTTCGGGATTTTTTGCAGCAGTCCAGATCTCTCTGCACTAGTACGCAAAGATTCGATTACTTCCCTGGGGTAAGATAGTCTCATCAGTGATTACATTTATAGGGCAAGTTATTTGGACTAAAGTAGTGAACAGATGTCAGTTTGTTATTTTTTGATGTTCTCTGCAAATAGAAATGCAACATTTCATGAATCGCCATAGACCACATAGCACTTTATTTTAGGTTGATGCTGCTCACTTCCTTATCACTGTGCACCTTTTTTTATCAACACTATACATTTTTTTAAAGGCAGTCATTCTTTAACTCAGTTTTGTATAAAAAAGAATTCGCAATTCTAACATTGTGTAAAATAGAAGTTGTTGCAAATCACAAAAATGCGTTTTTAAAGTCTCAATTGGAGGGACCCCCTCCTAAGTCTGAACACTTTCTCTAGCATGGCTTAATTTGGAGTAAAAATGCTAAATTGGACCGCACCAAAGTGAAATACCTTTCCTACTGTTGCTTAGGTCAGAGTAATGAACTTTATTTTCTTTGTTTCATTTTTATATACCTTTTATCAGCATGAAGTTAATTTAGAGTTAGAATTGTAATTATTTTTTCATTGTTTTTAATTTGTATGTACTTCATTTACGTCTTAGGATTTAATTTATATTAGTATTTGTGGTTATTTTTAAATTATGTTTTATTTAAAGATACTAAAACGTTTTTATTTGTCATAGTAGGAAGCCATCAGACATAGCAGGCAAACAACCAACAGGGCCAAAACTAGGCTAAAACTGCAGCTCCCTCCCAAAACATCAACATTGTTTACTGAACATCCTGGATCCTCTGAGGAGGAAGGAAGGTTTTCAGGGATATTGTGTCCAGTACTGCCATTATAACCAAGAGTCACTGAGAGGGCTCTAGGAGGAACTTGAATAGATTTACGGAAATCCTAAGTCACACAATAGGAATGCTGTTGTCTGTAGATGGTCTAACACCAGCTGCAGGGAACCTTCCTTCGCACATGTACCACAACCACGGACAACACTTTGGTGAAAGTTCTAGGTGCCAATGTTAGCCCAAACAGGAAGACTGCAAACTAGAATTATGTGGAGCCCACCATGAACTGCATGTACCTCCTGCGTGACTGCAGGTTTAATATTTGGAAATACACATCCTGTAAGTAGTGGGACATTATCTAGTCTTCTGCTTCAAGCAACAGGAGCACCTGAGCCAAGGACAACATCCTGAACATTTTCTTGGGCAGGTAAAAGTTCAAGAGTCTGTGGTCTAGGATTGTCCAAAGCCCATGGCCCATCTTTGAACCTGGAAGTAGAAAGAGTTTCACGCTTGCCCCAGTTCCTGCTATGGGACTAACTCCAATGCTCTTTCTGCAGCAGGGCTGCTAGGTCCTGCCTAAGGGGATTCTAAAAGTGAATGGACTAAATTGGGTGGATCTGAGTCTGTTGAAATAGTAGTGCATAGCACCTTTTTTTCTGTTCAAATAGTAGTGCATAATCACTTTTTACTATTTGTAACACCCACTGATTTATAGTAATGGCCTTCCAGGCCTCCAAACAGCCAAACATGCGTGTTCTAAAGGTGCTAAAGTAGCTCCCAGGGTGATGCCCGGGAGGAGAAGAAGGAGGATTGCTGGGTTTGTATGCCCTTCCCTTTCTCTCTGCCCCTTTACTGTTACAGGAGAGGATTAGATTGCTAGTTGAGAAGACTGCTGCTGCCGAAAGGAGCATCCTTTAGGAAAGCCCCAAAGTCTCCCATATTGCCTGAAGTCCTGAACTGGGGATGGTGGGCCCTAAAATTGAGCGGTCACTATCCCGGCCTTGTATTTCACCAAGGCCAAATCAGCTTTTTCTCTGAACAGGTGTGTACCATTGACTGACATGCCTATAAGTGTTGCCTATACATTGCAGCTCTTAGCCATGCATGCATTCTCAGGACCACAGATGAACCCATGATCCTGATATAAGATTCCATTGTATGTAGGCTTGCCTGAACATCTGACTTCAAGCATCTTGGCCATTTTTTACAATCTTGACAATATTACCCCATAGCTAGTCTGGAAGATTTGGCACTACTATGGCTGCCCTCTCCCCCAAGGCGTGCCTATATCTTGCAAGTAAGCAAGTGGCATTCATCGACCAACAAATTGGAGATTAAGTCTAGTCCCTATGAGAAGATAAAAAGAAAACTTAGACCAGAAGATGCAAAGCAAGCACAGAAAGGGGACAAGTCATCAAAATACAGGAATTAGAAGCATCTCCAAATGAAAAGGATGTCTTGCTATACTTCTGTAGAGAAAATATTGGAGGCAGAGAGTTTAAGGTTTTTAATAAATCATCCCTCACAAGAGATATGAACACTTCACAATGCCAGAAGGAGAACATGTTTAAAAGTAGAATCTATACACCTCAAGCCATGCAGTTTACCTAAAAAGGTCAATATCCTTGTGAATAAGGAGTCGTCATCATCATCATCAACAAACTGCATTCGGCTTCAAAAATAAAACCAAACAAGTCAAACAACCAGCGATTTACCATCTTTCTGTACGAGTTACAAATTGACAGAGATGACAAAATCTAGGAATCAAAACACAGACTAAAGATACATGATTATCGATACAAGTGTTAATTGCAGCTTGCCCTAAGTCTAATGGCGACCTGTAAAAAATTAAGAGTGTGCAAAACAGTATCACGAGATAGAAGTTGTAAAAAGATAAAAGCTGGTCTCAACCTCCTAAAACTCTTTTTTTTTAAAGTGGGAATAGTAAAAAGCGTTCTGGGTACAACGTAAAAAGTTTAAAACATTAAAAAGTGCATCATGTCCAGAGGAGACTCTCCGTGGCAGCCACAGGGCATAAGGCACTGACCTCTATGGGAACTTTGGGGCTGTGCCAATAGTTAGTGGAAGATGTCGAGCAGAACATTGTCAGTAAAAAACTGTTGTAAATGCTTTTAAGCCCTAGAAGGTAAGACTCAGCAGTGGGCACAGTTTTCAATGTGACTTACTTTCCCACACTGAGTTTACACAGCTCAATACCCTCTCTATCACATTGAAATGTGCTTAGAAAAACCTCTTTAGTCCAAGGACCCTCAGTAGAAAGCTTCAGTCAGAGACCCATACAGAGTTCTGGCCTCCTTGATAGCTGTGGACAGGCAAAGGAACTTCTGAACTCCAGAAGTGGAAAAATAAAGATTAGATAAGTGAATGTAAACAAGGTATGTGCTACGGCTTTTAAACAGTTTGAATAGAAAACACACTTTGAAAAATACTCAGCCAAATTGGATTGGGGGTGAAGGGATAGTAACTCTGCCACACCTTTTGGTAGATTAACTGGTAGAAAAATACAAAATACAGAATGTGCACCTGGATTGTGTAAAGCTGCTAGGTGGTTCTCTTTTACAACATCACCATATTTGGTGCTTATTTGGAAGGGTGTGCTTTCTTGGCCCTTATATTTATGTCCTTTCCAAGCAACTGTGTAGCAGCTTACTGATAAAACAGTGTCTGAGTAATGACATTTAGATAATGGTTCCTACTGTTCCAAAACAGTAGAAAGAACAGGCTTTGCCCAATTATGTAACTAAAACACTAGTAACAGTTTACCTTGGCACACGATTGTGCACCATATACAATGGCCTAATGCAAAATGATGGGTCCCAGTGAAACGTGACATGGGGCCCCTGAGATTCCCATATCTCAGAGATATTCATTGGAGTTGAGCTGAATGGGGCTCCCTTGAAGGTTTGGGGCCCCCCTTCATGAAGACTAGAACATGGCCTACACAATTACATGGAGTCACCTGGTAACCTTGTTCTTTTACTTGCTGCGTCCACAAATGCTTCAACACCATAGTGCTATGTTACTATGCAGTAGGTATAGGGTGATGGATTCAGAAATCAATAAGTAGCACTTCCAAATCAACATTACACCAGTAGCTTGTAGCATGATCAGTCTGGAAGCACCTAAAGGTTATTTAATTCACACAGTTGCCATTCACGAGTTTTGTCAATGACACGAAGAGCTTACCAAATCTCTATTTTCAGGCACAAGCACTTTATCTTGTACAGGATTTATCTTTGCATGTTGACACTCATAGTCCTGTTCATCAAATAGAATTATACATTTTGGACCATAAGCACAGGAATGCACAAGGAACCCTGAGCTAGATGATCTACAGACGTGAGTCCCGTGCTATCCACTCCACTGGAGTGAAGCTATCCTGGCTAAAGACGGCTGATAGCCAGAAACTGGTCCTAGGATGCTTGATTCCGGTCCAGGGAAGACATGGCTTGGCAGTTCGGGCTGGACCGTTCCCATGAGGCACGGGGTCAAGACTTATTTGCATATGGCCATGTCTGAACTGGGATGGTGTAGTGTGGTGAGCAAAAAAACAATGGATTTAGGCCCAGATCTCTGTACTGGGGTGAATGTATGACATTGTTCTGCATTCTGTTCATCAACTGTTGTTTTTGCACTAGATGAGCTACTCACATGGAACTGGGGAATTTGAGAGACCTGTACAACAGAGACTTGCAACCAATTAGGTCTCTTGTTGGCTTACCTGCCCTATGTCGATAGCTGGATTCAGGCTGGTACCAACATCCATGACTATGTCTGTGCGAAGGTTCTAAAAGAAAAAGGTTGAGACAATGTTAGTCCAGACACAGCATATGATACACAAATACGAATGCTCAATCATAGTATCTGGCCAAGAAAGGGGACAGCTTGTCTCTGAAGATCCAACGTAATCTGCTGACAACCAGTCGCAGCTTGGTGGGCTCATAAAAACTGTGCGCCCCATTCAATATTTGATCCCTCCGTACGTGTTGAATCATTATGGAACAACAATACTTATGCTTTCTTGTACCGTACATGCTGTACAGTCACACTTCACATTTTCTAACACATAGGTATTTCCCACGTCAGATAGCTGAGCGGACTATTGTACAAACTGCAGGGGCCTATCTGGAAAGTGGTCCTACAAGTCTACTCTTTTACATACTTTTACTTGTCTCTGTTAATTGGCCCCAAAACTTCTAACTCCATATTAGTAGAAATGCAAAAAGGGCACCATACTTTCTGGTAATAGAAATGAATGTGGATATTTGCTGAGTAGTCCCCTTTTAGAAGTTTGGGGCAAATTTACAAAAACATGTAAGAGTACGTAAAAGAGTGCTACAGGAGTGCTACTTTACGTACTCCACTACTCCTTTGTGAATAGGTTCCATCTATCAAAGGGAGAAAAAATTGCTAGAACCAAGTGTACAATAATCAATTGATCTTAAATCTCAGGACAACATAATAATAATGATACATACCAACATTGTGATTACTGTAAGGTAATGACCAAGTTGTGTTATTTATTTTTACAAAAGACTTTTTATTTTAATATTTTTTCATTTATAGAGTCAAAGCATGATTTTTCAATTTAAGATAAATCATTTATTTTAAAACATTTTTTCCTACTTAAAAAAACTCAATCCAATATATTCATGTACTCAGAAGAAAACAATGCAATTAATTAATACAAATGATCAAATCATTTGTTTCATTCCACATGTATATACAGAAAGGGCGATCCAGATAAACCATTAATGGTGGAAAGGCTGGCGGTAGATGGAAGCTACACGCGTTTCGGCTGAGGTGCCTTCATCAGGGGACCGTCTCAACTTTCTCCATTTGCATATCAGCCTGATCGAGCCCTTGGTATACAGACATCTAGATCATGTACCTAAAATAGGACCCATCAGTCACTATCGAGTGAACGAGATCCCACGCACAATCTAACGATAGTCAATTTCAAACAGCGGACCTAATACACCAGGTGGCTTCCCGAGTTGTTCCAAAGTATGCAGACATCTAGATAGAGTGATGCAAACAGGACCCATCATTGTACATCCAGGGTACCAGGCCCCACGTAATCTCATTACACTCAAAAGAATACTATTAAACTGAACGGATTAAAAACAGTAGAAGGATCTCTGAATTCTAGACACTTCTTAGTGTTGTTTTAAAAACACTTAAAAGACACTGCTCTATACAAGACATGGATCTTTATTCATAATACAGATGTGCCCTTATCAGATACATAAAACCTCCCACAGAGACAAGCATCTCATGCCTTTGGGGCCTTCCTGCTGATATACAAATAGAGAAAGTTGAGACGGACCCCTGATGAAGGCACCTCAGCTGAAACGCGCGTAGTTTCCATCTACCGCCAGCCTTTCCACCATTTATAGTTCATCTGGATCCCCCTTTCTGTATATACATGTGCAACAAAACAAATTATTTGATCATTTGTATCAATGAATTGCAGTGTTTTCTTCTGAATACATGAATATATTGGATTGTGTGTTTTTGATGTAGGAAAAAAATGTTTTAAAATGATTTATTATAAATTGAAAAATCATGCTTTGACACTATAAATGAAAAATATTAAAATAAAAAGTATTTTGTAAAAATAAACAACACAACTTGGTCATAGTCATTACCTTACATTAATGCACAATGTTGGTATGCATCATTATTTTCATGTTGTCCCGAACTTTGTGATCTATTGATTATTGTACACTTGGTTCTAGCAATTTCTTCTGACTGTAATATTAATTTCCCTACGGCTAGTAAGTTCATTTTTATATGTAGGGTGCCTATTTTCCTAAATAATAGGTTCCATCTTTGTTAAAACACTTGTTTGCGGATTTGAACAATGGCGGGTCCTTTCAGTCTGAGTGCGGCAAGTTTGCAATAAGCAGATTTTATTCAGCACAAAGATACCCATGGATGGACACGCGCTTTACAGATTCAACTTTTGTGAAATATATTGCTTTTACAGAATTCAGGATAAACCCATATCCTCAATTTTTCGAAATATTTTACAGACCAAATTTTAACTGATAGGTGTAAAAATTACACCTTACTCACATACATTCCCTTTCCTCACAGAATTCCCATTCCTGAATTATAGAATTAGAATTGCTAATTTCTTTACTCAGCGTTTATGGAATGTTCCTCCTCAATTTCTCCATTGCACTTATTGTTTTAGCAAGTTAATTTTCATGCTATTAGAAGCAATTTACAGACTGTGATTTATGCTACATGAGTATTGGTAAGAGTTTTTGTTCCTGAAGGTTACCTTCTGCAGATTTATTTAGACATAGAAATGTGATCAGCCTAGTGCTTAATGTGCAAACAAAAATTAGTGCCAGGGACATTGTCAGGAGACCACTGCAGGTTGCAACACACATTGCCCTTTCTGGTGCTGCCAATGGCAGTAACAACACAATAACTAATCATCACACTCCTACAAGTGTGACAATTCAGCCTATCCCAGGCCCCCAAAGCTATAAGAATGGCTTGGGTGGCAGTCAATAGTCATTTTTAATATATATTGAATTAACAAACAACTGTTATTGTGCGCATCTTTAAGTTAGACAGACAGCACCACCACGTGGCAGACTGATCCAAGCCCTGGTTAACAATTAAGTGTCGGTGCCAGGCTCCGGAAACCACAGCCTCAAATTAAGCTCTGGATTATGTAAATGTAATGCTGTCGGCAGGGTGTGGCCATTTGTGCACTATGTACAAGTGTGAATACGGGAAACACTCTGCAAATTCGTAAAGGTTTTTTCAGGAGCATACAAGGAAAACTGCGACTGTCACATACTCCACATGTTTTTTGCGTGTCCAAAAAGTGAGTAAATCAGCCCCATGCAACATCATAAACTTTTAGGGGTGGATTATTTTTTAGAACTGTGCACTGTTTTCTGAAGAAGACCCTTTTTTAGCATTAAATAGGGACATATGTGATGTAAATAATGTCAAAGATTATGATTTTGATTTGGTTGAGCTGAAGCACAAAATGTCCATAGTCAGCAGAAAAATTCACATACCATACTGAAAACGAATACGCATTTTTGAGCTGAATCCAACCGTATTCATTGGAGGGAACTAAGATTCCAAAGCCCACCCAGTGAATCCTGAGTGCCTGGAATTAATAATTAATGGTTATGTGTTAACTGGTAGCTGTAAGGGTGCCAGGAGAATAAATGATTTGCTGTGGTAACACTCTTTCTGGTGGATAATCAAAGTAACCACATATCCCTCACCTTCTGAATATTCCCCAGGTATCGGAATAGTTCTGAAAACTTTTCTGCAGTACCCTTGCACACCAGTAGGTGGCATTGTGTGTCTCTGCGCAGGCGACATTCTACTCTGGAAGTAACGTGAGGAGCCACATATGAGAGCCACTCATAGATGTTAACGACAATTTCCTTCTATGCTTTCCACAGCCTCAAACGCAGAGTCAAATAGCAGACTGGTCCTGGGCAGTGTGCAGATCTCTAGGCCTCTAGTCTTGGCAATTCTTTGGATGGAAAAGAGTTCTGTTGGAAGAAAGGGGAGGTGAGAGAATCTGTAAGGAATCTGCAGTTAGATAGAGTATCCACCAGAAGGAACGTTACTACAGCAAAGTAACTTGTTCTGATAGATTCTTATCATCACAGATGCCTCATCTTTTGATTAGATACCAAATAGATACCACAGAATTATCACCTAGGTGATGAGTCTGTGAACTGGCCCAGACCAAAAATGCCTGCAGGACTGAGCGGGAAAAGTGCCCTTCTCTCCAGACCTTACTGTCGAGAGAGTAATGCTTTGAGTGACTCCCATGTAAAAGCCTGGCAAATATCCAGGCAGGTACTCTGCATGCTAACGCAGTGGTAGCAGCTTTGGCTCTGGTGAAGTGAGTCTGAAAACCTTCTGTGGGCTGCATTAGCAAACACTCCATACTTTGCATTTAAAAAATGAGTTTGATCCGAACCTGGAGTTGGAAACTGTGGATATTGAGTCGAATCCACACGAGGAACATCCGGTGCTGGAACAACCGGATCCACCGGAGCAACAGGATCAATCTCATTCACAGGAGAAGGTGGAGAAGGATCATCCTGGACTGGCAATCCCTCAGAATCTGGCAAGCCCGTTAGAGACGGCGACTGCATCGGCGTACCTTTTACAGAAGGAGATCTCTCCGGAGTCACTCGGGGAGAAGGCGAAGGAGACCCAAGATCTTTTTGACAACGTCAAGGAGCCGGCGAAAGCGACCTCGAAGCCTTACCCTTCGACAAACGGCGCCGAGAGACATGTCTTCTCTTCTTCTTGTGTTTCCTCGACTTCAACGAATGCGAAGCCGACGACTTTGACTTAGCTCTTTTACGCCCTCTTCCTTCCTTCTTTGTCTTAGCTATAAACAGTTTGACCACCCGTTCTTTAAGTGCCTTCGGGTTCATCTTCCTGCAACTGGAACAGTCCTCCACGTCATGATCCGAAGACAAACACCATAAGCAATCTTCATGAGGGTCAGTGATGGACATGTGACCCCCACATTCCCTACAGGCCTTGAACCCAGACTTCCTCAGAGACGACATCCTAACAGCAACAGTTAAATATGAAGATAACAACATAGTAACTCGACAAATATGGAGAGAGCAAGAAAACCGTTACGCGTCGACGGCGCGGAAAAAAGGGTACTGACGTCATCACGCCAACGAGGCTATTTTATGGCACCGGTGACAGCATAGGAGTCACGAGCAGAGCTGTGGCATTGTGACGTCATCGGCATGGAGAGCTAGGGAAAAATTCAGCGGAATGCTGGCACAGGGGATATTCCTAAAGTAAAGAATCCACCGGCAGATGTATCCATCTGAAAATCCTAACACAAACAAAACACCTCTCTACGCACTCAACGGTATTTGCACAAAGTAAGGGGAGACCTGGAGCAATTTCTACAGAAAGATGCAGCTAAAAAGCTATGGTACATAAAGCAAAGCTATTGTGAAAGAGGACCAAGCAGATTGATTGCGTTCTCCACTCCTCTACACCAAAGATCATGAAGTGCATAACCACCTATGACGAAACCCTATTCATCGGGTAGGTGTATGGGGTCTGAGCCACTATAGTTAGGCAGTCAGGCCGTAAGGTGCCCGGGACAGATGGCTTTGAGGCTCTCTTCTACAAAGCCTTCTCCAATCCATTGACTAAGGTCCTCAATGACATACTGGCCCATGGCATTGTCAAAGACACAATGCTCAAAGCCCAAATTATACTTCTCTAGTTGGGAAGGAACCAAACCATGTGACGTGACGTGAAGTGCTTGCTTCAGTGTTGCTGTCCTGCCATCACTTGGGATTGACCAGTAGGATAACCTCACAGCAAATGGGATTTGTTAAAGATCACCACACTAGAGATAATATTAGGTTGATTCTCCCCTTATTGAAGCTGCGAAATGAACCCACACACCAATGATCCTTCTCTCGCTTTCTCTAGCTATATGGGGAGAAGGTCTTTGATAGGGTGAACTGGCCCCAGGATTAGGCAAATGATTTTAGCAAATTACCAAACACCAATGAAGATTATTAAGGTCAATGGGGAATATTCTTTTCAGTTACCCATTTTAAGGGGAATCAAGCGAAGATGCCTGCTTCTCACTCGTGATGGAGCCCTTCATCCAGAGAGTGCTATGCATCTCTAATATGACGTGGCCTATCGGCTACAGCTGTCGACCTTGAGGCTGGGGAACCAGGTTTGAGTCTCGGCAGCGATGCTCGACATCTTGTGATTCTGGGTAAATCACTTAATCTCCCCCTGCCTGACAAAAGGAATGTGTCCGTCTGTAACGCAACTGGTGCTCATGTAAAGCGCTCTGATACCTTCGGGTCGAGTTCCCGTTATATAAAACAACCCCCCAAAAAAAAGTGAGTTCACAAGAACATAAACCGGCACCCTATGCCAATGATGTTTGTGCTTTCTGACTGAACCCGAGTCCTCCATCCCGGCAGTGAAGCAGGAACTAGCTTTCTTTGCTGAAACTGCTGGATTCCCTGTCAACTACTTCAAGTCTTGTGGCAATGTGATCACATCCAACTCGGAAGCCTTGCACACAACGTTTGACTGCAATAGCTTAATTTGGTAATTGGATCCTAGAAAATATCTTGGCATACACCTATCTGGCTCCATGGCAAATTTGTACCGCTGTAATGTCCATCCTGTTTGGCAAGTTCTCTTTATAGGCCTCTACCACAGGGGCAGGTTGGAGCTCATGTGGTTCAGGTGGCTAACATTAGTAAAGATCAACTTTTTACCTAGGTTGCTGCACCAGCACAGACTCTTAAACTTTGTTTTTCATAACTAACAATAGACAGCATCCAAAACAGCTCATTTACTTTGTTTGGAGGAACTGTACTCCCAGAGTCGCTAGGGCAATGTTATATAAAAGAACAGTGGAGGGGATTCTGGGATTTCCAAACATTCAATTTTACCTACAGGCAGTGCAGACCCGCCCTGCTCTTGACTAGAACTGCAATCCGGAGAATAAAAGATGGGTTCATGTAGAACAATACTTCTTCAGCATGGGTGGCCTGACTGAAGGGGCCACCCATGCTGACACCCTCACAGATTGTATTAGGCCAACAACCGCAGCACTGTATGCAAGCTGTGTTCAGGTTCTGAATTAAGGTCTCCGGGCAGAGACCCAAGAGGAATATGATTTGGGATGGACGGATGATTTTATGCTTATGCAACTCCTACAATGGGCTGGCTCTAGAAAGTTCAAAGAAATGGCCAATCAAGAGAAGACCCTACTAGAGAATACTTTCTAAGCGTAGGTTATGTCTTTAGGAGCAGCAGATTCTGGTCTCGAGCTTCAGGCTCCGCCCCTTTACTCTCACCCCGTGGGGAATTCATAATAAAAGCAATGAGTTAACGCTACAGATAGTGCTTCTTTTTTAAAAAAAAAAAAACATGTACAAACACATTGGATCTATCTTGTTGGCTGGGGAGCTGCTGCACACTACCACTCACCCCGGTCATGCTTTTTGTTGTTGCGCTGGTGCCTCAATGATGATGCCTTGCCAACACTTCCAAGTCGAGAGCATTTGCCAGGCTGACAATCTCAAAACCCTGACACCTGTGTGGTCGCCAGCTCGGCAAAGACATAGCCTTGTGGATAAGTCCAACCTCCTGAAGAAATGGGGATAAAGATAACACCTGGTGTTTCAGACTGAAGCCCTGTAGCGCTGGGGCTTCACGTCAACAAGGGAGAGGAGAGCATTGTTACCCCACCTTTCTCAGAAAGGGGGGTTAGAAGCAGCAGTAGGGCAGCTAAGAAATCGATTCTGCACAGTTTTTCATCATGAATTTTGAAGATACACTGCGCAGACTCGAGGGGTCTTTTTCCCACGCTGCAGTTAATGTGGAACAGAATGTCAGCTTCGATGGAGCGAAGGCGCGAACTGCAGGTGGCTTGTGTCTGCATCAATCAAGGAGTTGTCTACCTAGCTTCCTGCCAGATGGTGGCCAGCATCCCCAACTCTGCCTGAGATGACAGAATTATGTTTATGTAAGTGTGTACTTAGGTGTTACTGATATTTCTGTACTGTTATTATTGTTTGCAAAATCAAAATAAAGTGGTTAAATAAAAGAAAACATAGCTTGTGTCTATAGTACCAGTTTGTCTGAAAAGAGTGCTTGTAACTCGCTCACACACAGTGCTGATATTATAGCAACAAGGAAGACTGTCCTTAATGTAAAGAGTCGTAGGGGACAGCTATATAGCAGGTCAAAGACAGCACACATGAGGAATGTGAGGGATAGATTCAACTCCCATTATTCATGACAAAAGTTTAGGTGGGAAGAGATGCTGTAAACCTTTTAAGCAATGCATCACAGCAGGTGATTTCAATAAAGAAGGTGATCTGGCAACCACAAAAAATAGTTTAAACATCAGACAGACTTTAACTGTGCCCAAAGAAAGGTCTTGTCACACACTCCAATGACAATGCAAACATGACTGCAGGCCTGCCATCATTAACCAGGCTGTGCATGTTTAAACTGCAAATTATACCTGCAAGAATAAACCCTTGGACAGGCCTAAAACGCTCCTTTTAAATAATAATAAGTCACCAGTGAGTAAGCCTTGTTGCCCTCTGAGGTACGGTGCATGGCATTTAAAAGTAGGACATGTAAAGGTTAATGTTAAACACATCCTTACAGTGACTAGCAACCTAAAACTATTTTCACTGCAGCAGAGTTGACTACTCCATAGGAAAACATTGTGATACAATGTTAAGTTTAATAGATTTTCTCTCTGTCTAGGAAACTGGTACAAATTACATTGCTGGACTTTTTGAAATATTTATTACAAACCCAATTCACTGGTGAAGGTGGATTTGTAACAAATATTTGTGAAGATTACCTTTCAAAAGTCATATTTGCCCTGCCTGAAGCTAAATCTGAATTTTGCTCTCTCCCTACTGCCGGCCATAATTAGCATTTCAATGGACGTGAATGAGTTGTGAACTTGCTCCCAGGACAGGGACAAAAAGCCTTGAGTGTTGTGAGGTATTGCTATTCCCTTGACAGGATGGCCAGTGGACGGGCCCAAGGACTTGATTAACTTCAAAAAGTTACAAAGCAGAGATAGCTAACACCCAGACCTGCACCATTCTTTTACCCCTCCAGGCAGACCAGCATCCACCATAGTGAGACTCCTGTTGGCATCACAATGTCAGATCCTATTGGAGTATGAAGACCTGCTTAAATGGTCTCCTGGGGTTTTTCATGTGACATTATAGCTGCACTTCAAAGAAAGGAAACAAAATAGAAAAATAATTTGTATGCATACACTGTGTAGGTGCTGACAACCAAGCTTTTCCCTACCAGACTTCAGTCTCTCAGTTTGTTGGAGATACATGGACTGCCTAAAACAGTTTTACCGGTGGGAAGACACTGGGGCTACTATGGTACACCCCTATACACACCCCTAAGCCCCCAGAGCCCACACCCCCAAGGTCCTAGAGCCTAAGTTGAGTGTGGCGAAGACATTTGCAATCTTGAAAATGCCAAAAGTGATAGGGCTGGCCCCATGAACATTAGTTGGGAAGTGCCCAGGTGTCATTCCCATCTACTAGATAGTGCCAGGCATAAATGTGCATTTCCAGGCACCGACTTAAGAACATTGCTGAACCTCAGGAATAATAGGAGAGGACTGTGACCTGAGAGGAGACATGAAGGACTGGACCTTCTCCCTGTTGTATACAGGGCAAGGAATTGAACTCCAAGGGTTGCAAGGCTAACCTCCTATTTTAGCCACAGAGATACAACATGCTGCATGAGGCCTTTCCTGCATCTGCACTGCTGACCAGTGGCAACTGCATCTAGACAGGGACCTGCTTTAGGCCTGTGTCGGACACCCTGTGAGTATTTACACTTTACACCTGTTGCAAGGCATGCTTCAGACTCATTGGCGAAATTCCCATTGTCCTGATATTGGGAGAGCTTACTATGTTTGACAATTCTATTTTGTGTGTAGTACTGTGATGCAAGACCACATTTAAAAAAACACTGCATCCTTTCTGTGTCGCAGTCAATGGATCATATTTAATATCAAATGAGTTTAGGACCCTCTCCAACTCTATTATCTTCTCTTCAACTCTATAAACGGAGCTAAGCAGATGTGTCAAAGTTCCCCCACCTCTTCCCACCCTTGGGTCAACTATTTCTTAATTCAAGATGTTGTGTATTGATAGATGCCATAAGGACCATGTCCCCTTATTGGGAAATTGGGTTACTGGTTGTGGAGAGTGAAACCCTACTAAAGCAGCAACCATAATTCCTGTCAGGTTGAAACACAAGCCAACCCCAAATTAATCTGTGCTTAACCCTCTGGTAGCTTGGCACAAAGCAGTCGGGCTTAGATTAGAGGCAATGTGTGAAGTATTTATGCACGACATTCAACAGTGATAAAGTGAAAACACAAGAGTAATTCTACACCATTTTAGAAAAATAGAATAACATTGAATACATTCTTCGAGTCCAAAATAACAAAAAATCCAATCAGTAGAACTGCAGATATGCAGTTTCAAAGTTTTACATGAAAACAATACTTAGAAGCACAAAGCGTCAACTGTGGTTTTCAGGTCACCCCGGACTGGGACAAAGTAACAAATTCAGGCCAACGGCAAAGGCACACAGGCCGGATACAGGGAACAAGTTAGGTCTGCTTAACAGAGTACCTTAAATCTGGATTGAAGTGTGTTGCGGTGTCCCGCATCGAGGATGTGTAATGCAGTAGAAGCTGCGAAGTCCTGCATTGAGAATGTGATTCACTAGGCAGTTTGGCTTCATTTTATTCAAGCAAGGTATCCCACATAGAACAATAAAAGAGTCCCACGTTTATGAAGGTGAGGTAGAAATCAAATTTGGGAATATAGCCAATTGCGGGGAAAAAAAGAATTTAGAAAAGGCTCGAATTGGTATCAAATTATTTATCTGGGATTTTGATGTAACACAAAATCCCTGTAAGTCACTGAACACACACAGGTCCAATGTGTTGTGCAGTGGCGATTCTGAAGAACTGCGAGGTTGTGATGAGAGGTCTGCATCAGTGATGCATAGCGTAAAGGAGGTTCTGAGGACCTGGAGGTCCTGTGCTGGGGATGCTTCTCTCTGCTATGGTTCAGATGCAGGTTTGCGAGGAACTGTGGCACGCTGCGTCGGTTCTGTCCAAGAAAAGTTGGGTTGGCAGAGCAACTTCAGACCCACATTCAAGGGTCCAGAACAGGAGGGACAGCACTTGGGAGGAAAGAATCACAGAAGGCAGAGTCCAGGTGCTGGGTTCAGTAAGGTTGGAGCCATTTCTGTCCTTGAGGCTCTGATTAGGAGACCAGTCATCTAGCCCTTGGAGTAACTCTGGTGGTCATGTGTTCAAGATGCAGGTCCGAGCAACAGAGTAGCAGTTCTTCTTGCAGGGCAGCACTGCAGTCTTTCTGAGTATTCCACATGTCCAGAGGCAAACTAAAGAGTTGAGTCTGAGTCAAATATTTATATCTAGTGCCCACTTTTATGTAGGATAAGGTTCAGAGATGTTTTGAGTTACCTGCCTTCCTGCCCTGGCCCAAGCTTGTCTGGGGGCACAAAAGACTGGTGTCAACCCCTTTGTCCATCTCTGGACTCTTTACACGACATAACCAATTATTGGTATATCACATAAAGAGCCAGCTTCTTACACTACCCAAGACTGGCTTGTCAATCTTTGACTGTCCCTAAACCTTAAGCAGTATCCCTCTGAGGTTAGACTAAACTTAGTGATAAGGGATCCGTAGGATATCCAGTCAGCCACCTCTATAGCCAGCAGGTGACATCTGGCATGCACCACCACAGATTGATCCCCCCAAATTGCCTCTGGGACTCTATTTTTTCTAAGGGCTACCTCATAGGCTGCAAACGAACTATCAATATCATCCCTCACTTTAAAGTTGGGCACTAGCGGCCACATGCATCATTGTAGGATTTTGCATTTCCTAAATTGCGAAAATTAAGGAATCGCAATTTAGGAATTGCAAAATCCTATGCATCAAGAAATCCTAAAAGTTTTTAGGATTTCTTAATTTTCGGTATTTGCGATTCCTTAATTGCGAATCGCAATTAAGGAATGGCATTACATTGATTCCTATGGGCCTAGAGGCCCATAGGAATCAATGCCTTTTTGCACTTTTTTATTTTGCGAATCCCATTTTTTTGATGCATTGCAAGGGTGCAGAGGGGGGTCCAAAGGACCCCCCCTGCACCCCTGAAATGTATTTTAAAGCGCATGTTTCACACACACATGTCCTAAGGACATGTGTGTCTGTAACATGAAAGTTTAAAAAATGCATTTTTGTGCATTTTCATAACTTTTCGCAAATTACCACGAGGTTCAACCACGTGGTAATTTGCACCCCCTAATTGCTAATTCGCAATTTGAAAAACAATCATGCATTGCTGTTGAGGAATCGTAAATTTGCGATTCCTTAAAAGCAATCACATTTTTGGAAATCACTAAAAATAGCGAATTTCACTAAAATGTATGATGCATCCCAAAAACTTATTTAGGAATCGCAAACGGCAGAATTTACCAATTCGCACCGTTTGCACTTCCTAAATAGGTTGATGCATGTGGCCGTAGGTCTCTAGGTATGTGGACTCCTTGATTGCCTTTGAAAACTGTGGTATTGCCACCATTTTTTCTGCTGGACTCTGACAGCTGTTTAACCTTCACGTCCAGCACCTTTAGACTCAGTTCCTAAGCCAACAAAATTCTTTCTTCCAAGGTTCTTTCTGCCTCAGCCTTCGCCTTTACCAAGGCTCTTTCTGCCTCAGTCTCTCTCTCTCCTCCGCTAGGGCTTTTTCAGCCTCAGCTCTTTTTTTTCTGCCAGGCTGGCTAGCTGAAGCTTCAGGTCCCTCCCAGCCTGTCTATCTGTCAACTCTTAAGGGGACAAAGTGAGCGGATACACTGCTTCCAGCAGAGGATTCAGTAGGTGTAGGAAACTGGCTTTATATATACTACACCTAAATGAGGTACAGTGTGTATAGAGTCTGGGTGACCCCAGAGGTAGGCAAAGATTAAAGTTAGATAGAACCTTACTCTCTATTTGTTGTAGAGTGCTCCAGCAGTAAGGCAATATCAGAGGACAGTGTTAAGCATTTGATGTATACACTCAATCAGCAAATGAATTCACACACTCAAGAACTGAACTCTAGGCTAATTGTTTTTGTATAAAAATATATACTGTTGTTTTTTTTTTTAGAACCAAGCAAGCCTGGCACAGGTCAGCATTAAATGCTTTACAGTAGTGCGTTGCTGTATGTAAACCAGTTTGAAAATGCAATGGGAATTGTACTTTGTTTGATTTGCAGTGGATGCAATAGGTTGCAATACTTAGCAAATACAGTACATTGAGATGAATAGGCTTTTTCAGGAAATTACAAGTAAGTTACTTTTACGTTACTTTTCTAACTCAGTGCTGGATATCTAGATTCAAAGCGAAACCAAAGGGCATGATGGACAGAGCGTTTGAGCAAATCAAACACTCACCCCCAGTCAACTGATTTGGGTTTAATCCATCACCATTCTTTAACTCACTCCACCACCCCAGTTGAGACATGGCCATAAGCAAATCAGTCTGGCCCTGTGCCTCATGGGAACAGTCCAGCCCGAACTGCCCAGCTATGTCTTCCCTGGACAAGAAACAAGCATCCCAGGACAGGTTTCGGATTCATAATCCTCATCAACCAGGCTATCTTGAATCCAGTGGCAGAGTGAGCAAGGGACTCACGTCTGGGCATACCCTGCCAACTTAGGGCAAAAAAAGCGAAACCAAAGGGGATGATGGACGGAGCATTTGAGCAAATCAAACACTCACCCCAAGTCAACTGATATGGGTTTAATCCATCACCATTCTTCTTTTTATTTTTTTATTTTTTTATTTTATTGAAATTAAACAGACATACAAAAAACAAAAAAAAAACTTCACGAGGCAAAGGCACAGCGGAACATTACCATGAGGTCGTGCGAGCATAGCTCCAAAAGTACAGAAATACATAGTTATCAATGAAGGCGGGGAGAGGGGCGGACAAGGAAACCAACAGAATCAACAGCAATATGTGAAGGGTGAATGTCAATTAGGGGGACGAAGACGTATCAATGGTGACATCATGTGGAGGGGTGCATATATTGCCACGATAGGCATTCCATTGGGACCAGATTCTGCCCCACTTCTTGGGCCGTCCCCGGGAAAGGTAGACAGTCTTCTCCCGGAACATGCACCAGTCCATGTTTTCTTTCCACTTGGATAAGGTGGGCGACCTATGTGAACCCCAGAGCTGGGCAATGTCTCGTTTCGCGACCATATTTCCAAGGGTCGCCCACACAATCTGTGCTGAGCTGTAGTCATTCGGCTCCCACACATTCAACAGACAGCGCCTGGCTTCGGGCAGCAGGGACACACCCGTGACACCTTCCATAACAGCATGCACTCGGGACCAGAACGTAACCACCATTCCCACAGAATGTGGAGAAAGGTACCAGACATACCACAGCCACGCTTGCATAGCCCATCCAATGAAAACCCCATTCGAACCAGATGAGGCCCGGTGACATACACTCGGTGGAGTATTTTAAGCTGAACGAACCGCAAACGAGCAGGAATGGCGACTTCCTTAGGCGAGGACAGAGCAGCCTTCCAGTCCTCGTCATCCAATTCCAGGCCGTCAGCACACCACAAGGCCCTGAGGCGAACCAACAAGTCAGCTCTGTTGTTGATGAGTTTTTTGTAGATCAATGAAATAGTGCTGTCGGGCACGTGGCCATCTAAAATACGGTCCTCCAAAGGGGAAGACTCAGGAATATCATCACCCGCAGTAAATACAGACAACAGAGCATGACGGACCTGGACATACCGGAAGAATTCACTGTCACCAAGCTCATACTCCACTCTCAATGCGGCAAAGGGCTTGACATTACCCTTCGACCAAAGATCGCCCACTCTGCTGATACCAATCATATCCCATTTATCAAATCCTTTCGACCTCCACAGGCAGCCCAAACATTCCGAATCATACAGGGGGGTGGCTCGAGTGAACCTTCCACACCAACCCAGTGCCGCATTCGCATCACGCCACACTTTCACTGCGATCTTAGTGGGACCGGTCAGTGCTTCAGGGAGTCTCCCAGAGTACAACGCCCTGTTGAAGGTCCCTCCTGGCAGAATAAATTTATCCATAGAGAACGCCGGGGCAGGGCCTGGTGCGTAGGTCGCATGATTAATAGCACTCAACTGGGATGCCCAGTAGTAACGCCTGATGTCCGGGAGGGCTATACCGCCATCATACCACGGAAGCGTGAGTTTAGAAAGAGCAATACGGGCACGCCCATCCCAGACCAGTTGTCTCTGTAGGTTCTCAACTGCATGAAAGTAGCCCGAGGCGATCGGGTCAAAGGAGTTCTGAAGAGCGTATAAGAAACGGGGTAAAGACATCATTTTGAAAAGCGCCGCTCTACCGAGGGGCAACAAAGGCAACCTACGCCAGCGAGCTACATCGAGCGTAAGCCGCTGAAGGGGGGTAATAAGTTAAGCTCGTAGCGCCTAGAGGGGTCAAGGGAAACATAGATCCCCAAGTACTTGAAACCGGTCTCAGCCACATGAATCGGAAATCTACGCGGCAATGGAGGGAGCTCTCCAGCCAAAACGTAGACGCAGGATTTAGCCCAATTAATGACAAGACCGGAATTCTTCCCAAAGGAGGTCAGAACATCAAAAAGTACGTTAAGGGACTTTTTAGGGGAAGTTAGATAGAGGAGGATATCGTCCGCGTATAGCGAAACACGATCCTCGAAACCAGGAGACCACCGGATGCCCCACATAGAAGGCTCCCAACGGAGCCACTCCGCCAAGGGCTCCAGAGCGAGAGCAAACAGCAAAGGAGACAGCGGACAGCCCTGCCGGGTACCACGTCCGAGCGTAAAAATGCAAGACACTCTGCGATTAACGACTACCTGGGCCAGGGGAGTCTCATAAAGGAGTTTCACCCAGGCTATGAAGCCCGGCCCAAACACGAACTTCGAGAGGGCCGCCCAGAGGTAGGGCCATTCGATAGTGTCGAAGGCCATGGTAGCGTCAAGAGAGGCCAAAATGGCGGGTTCAGTAAGTGTCTCGGCTCTCGCAGGAACTCCGTGGAGCCTACGCAGATTCAAAGCAGTGTTGCGGTGCGGGATAAAACCAGATTGATCCAGATGGATCAAGTCCCCGATCACAGTCACCAAGCGGTTAGCCAGTAACTTGGCCAACATTTTGGGTTCCGCGTTAAGTAGAGAAATCGGTCTGTAAGAAGTACAACGATCCCGTGGCTTGCCCTCTTTGGGAATGACAACAATAGTAGCGAGTCGTTGGTCCAAAGGGAGGGAGCCTGACTCCAAAGCCTCAAGAAACATGTCCCTGAGATAGGGCGCCATTTTGTCAGGTCGCAGCTTATACAGTTCAATGGGCAAACCATTAGGGCCCATCGCCTTACCTGAACGTAGGGAACGAATAGCTACCGCAACTTCGTCCACCGTGAGCGGAGCATCCATGAGATCTCTGTCCACGTCAGGAAGACAGGGCAAAGCAATATCGCGCAACAACAGTCGAGAGTCCTCCTCATCCCTGTCACAAACAGAGGTGTACAGCATCTCGAAGTGGTCAGCAAAGCACTGAACGATCCCGGTGACATCCTCACCATCAGGCCGTTCGGTCACAGGGACCACACGATTGACTCTCTCTTTCTTGTCCAACCACGCTTTGTCACCCACATCATACAGTCGTCCCTGCTGGTCCCTATACATAATTTTCGCAGCGTCAGTCACCAGAGCCTTGTAGTCAGCTTGTTTCAGAGCAAGGGAGTGCAACTTCTTACCAGAAACGCCCAACTGGAGATCATCCTCCAGAGCAGCTATCTCAGATTCCAAGCGAACAATCTCCACATGTGCAGCCTTCTGAGCAGCAGCGATCAAAGATAGGGACTGACCAAGAATGACAGTTTTAAATGCTTCCCATAGCGAAACAGCAGAAGAAACAGACCCCACATTTTCATCAAAATAATGCTCATTAGCTTTCACAAGTTCCGAGCGGGTCTTGGGGTTGCGAAAGTGCCATGGATTGATAGGAGCAACTCCTCCCTCATCGCCCTCCCGGACCTCATACCAGAGCCACAGTGGGGAGTGATCAGAAATACCCCTAGGGAGATGACGGATTTCTCTAATAGAAGAGGATTGAACCGCTGGCATTAAAAAATAGTCCAACCTAGAAAGACTGCCATGTGCCCCAGAATGGAAGGTATACTGCAACTGAGTAGGGTGCAGCAGTCTCCAGGCATCCACTAGTCCAAAGGTCTCCAACAAGTCACTCAACCACATTTGTGCCCTGTGTAGATCTTTAGGAGGATGACGATCAGATGCGCCAGAGACAACTGAATTCAGATCCCCACCTAAAATCAGGAGGCCTTCGGGAAGGTCCAACAGGACACTACAGAGGTCTGCGAAGGTTAAAGCTTGCAAACCCGGGGGGACATAAACAGATAGTATGGATAGCGTCCTACCCTCCCACCTACCAGTGAGCACCGCATAGCGCCCCCCTGTCATCAAGTTTCACCTCGTCAATTGCAAAAGGGAGAGAGGACCGAATGAGAATACCAGCCCCCCCTGGACCCAGAAGTAAACCCAGCGTGTGCCACCAGTCGATAACCACGCCTGTTCATAGCCTGACATGCATTGCCTATTAAATGCGTCTCCTGCAGAAGCACAATATCGGGAGAATGACGCCTAAGGAATCGCAAAACAATACTTCGCTTAATTCCGTCCCCTAACCCATTGACATTCCAGGATAACAGTCTCAACTCGCCACCCCCATCCCCGAAAAGCAGACGGAGCAGGACCCACACAGACCCCCACAACCAGTGCAAACAGAGCAAACAATACGGTGCCTCGCGAGTAAACAGAGAACCACACACACCCCCCCACCACCCCCCAAATCGAACATGTTGCACCCCCCACCCTGCACCCCTGCGTATGACTAATAAGCCACCCCAACTTGCAGTGTGCCTGTCGCCCCATTTCTAAACTAAGCTACGAAAAGAACCCAGGAGGAGGAAGAGTCCCTATTCACCCCCCGCGACCCCCAGGCTAATATAGGCCTAACAAAGACCCAAGTCCAAACTCAGCTGAAACAGGAAACAAAAAAGTTCAGACGCCAGGGTCCACAGGCACAGTCCTCACTCCGCCAGGCCTCCGTCGGCACCCCCGGAGTGCTCAGCACGCTCATCTCTTCGAGGTAGGGAATCAAGCCAGTCACTGACACTTTCTGGTCGATCGAAAAAGAAAGCACGGTCACGATACTCACTCCGGAGCCTAGTAGGGAATAACAAGGCGTATTTGAGACCCAGGTCCCGCAGATGCTTCTTCACTCCCTGAAATCCGAGTCTTTGTTTTTGGACAAGCGGTGAAAAGTCAGGGTAGAAAGAAACGGAAGCATTCTCAAAGTTAACTGGGCCCTTATCCCGTGAGGCCTGAAGAACCGCATCCCGGTCTCGGAAATGGAACAACCTGGCAATGATGGGCCGTGGAGGGGCACCCGGCTTAGCCTTCCCACCAGGGACACGATGGGCGCGCTCAACAGCAAAGAACTTGCTGAGTCCAGTGGGAGAAAGGTAGTTGGTAATCAAGTCCTCCACCAAGAGGTCGACCCCCAGGATCTCGGGATTCTCCGGGACACCAATAAGGCGCACGTTGTTGCGGCGGGCCCTGTTTTCGTAGTCCTCGAGACGACGAGCCATCAGGTCATGGGAAGAACGCAGATTGCCGATTTCAGTCTGGGCCTCTGCAACATCTGCGGTGAGACTAGAAGTCTTCAAGCCCAAGGACTCGACTCTCTCATTGGTCTTCGCTAGGTCCGCTCTAATCAGCGTGATGTCAACGGCCACCGTAGTACTCATCTCTCAGAAAACCTTGCTGCATAACGTATATGTCCTTTTACATATCCAGTGAGAGACCCTAGACAGATGTATTTCGTCACCTTTTCCTAAGTAAGTTAGCTTTTATCCATAATGCTGAATATATGGTTTGTAGAGTAATTAGTAGAGACCTACATGAATTTGCGTCTTTATATATGAATCCCTATGCATAGGTTTAATAAATTGTCATCTATAGGAATCCTATGGCCAATTCCTTGTTTTACTGTGTGGCAGACCATGACCTAATTATGTATTACAATATCATGTTTTCTGTCTTTATACATGACTCCTTATGCATAGGTGTAATGAAATACCATCTATATAAACCACATGCCACATTCCCTTGTGTGGCGAAATTACAGATTATCTGACGTTGTTATGTATTGTAATATTATGTTTGTTGATGTCTTATCTGGTTTCTCCTTAGTGAAAATTATTGTTTTACTTCTTAATCACATTATTAGGGCCTAGTAAATTAATCATAGAGGACTTTCTTGCAAATTGATTGTTATTTATTTTTAAATTGTGTACAATAATTTTATGTTTTACTATATTTATATAATTTCTCCTTTGTTATATGTTACAGAAATTTGTGTGGCTCCTGAAGAAGGCGTTGTTGTACACGCCGAAACGCGCGTCGGAATATTATCTTGCCACTCTTTATTGTAGATTAATTTTCTATTGATTATTGTCTATTTTTGTTATATTTTAGTTTTAACAATTATGTGTATTTTATATCGTAATGAATATGGTGTATTTGAATAATAACTGTATAATTTTTTGTTGTTTAATAAACATTATATAATTTTAATAGTTTTTGCCTTGAATGTCCTCCCTCTTCCCATACTAGTTCCCTTTGTTCTTATTATAATTGCCTAGGAATTGTCGCATATATATTATTTCCCTGTCCTAGGAATTTTTTATCACTGTTCAGGGGGTCCTTGTTTTTCACATAAACTGCAAATTATACCTGCAAGAATAAACCCTTTGACAGGCCTAAAACGCTCCTTTTAAATATTAATAAGTCACCAGTGAGTAAGCCTTGTTGCCCTCCGAGGTACGGTGCATGGCATTTAAAAGTAGGACATGTAAAGATTAATGTAAAACACATCCATATAAAGACTAGCAACCTCAAACTATTTTCACTGCAGCAGAGTTGACTACTCCATAGGAAAACATTGTGATACAATGTTAAGTTTAATAGATTTTCTCTCTGTCTAGGAAACTGGTACAAATTACATTGCTGGACTTTTTGAAATATTTATTACAAACCCAATTCACTGGTGTAGATGGATTTGTAACAAATATTTGTGAAAGATTACTTTTCAAAAGTCATATTTGCCCTGCCTGTAGCTAAATCTGAATTTTGCTCTCTCCCTACTGCCGGCCATAATTAGCATTTCAATGGACGTGAATGAGTTGTGAACTTGCTCCCAGGACAGGGACAAAAAGCCTTGAGTGTTGTGAGGTATTGCTATTCCCTTGACAGGATGGCCAGTGGACGGGCCCAAGGACTTGATTAACTTCAAAAAGTCACAAAGCAGAGATAGCTAACACCCAGACCTGCACCATTCTTTTACCCCTCCAGGCAGACCAGCATCCACCATAGTGAGACTCCTGTTGGCATCACAATGTCAGATCCTATTGGAGTATGAAGACCTGCTTAAATTGTCTCCTGGGGTTTTTCATGTGACATTATAGCTGCACTTCAAAGAAAAGAAACAAAATAAGAAAAAAAATGTGTATGTATACACTGTGTAGGTGCTGACAACCAAGCTTTTCCCTACCAGACTTCAGTCTCTCAGTTTGTTGGAGATACATGGACTGCCTAAAACAGTGTTACCGGTGGGAAGACACTGGGGCTACTATGGTACACTCCCTATACACACCCCTAAGCCCCCAGAGCCCACACCCCCAAGGTCCTATAGCCTAAGTTGAGTGTGGGGAAGACATTTGCAATCTTTAAAATGCCAAAAGTGACAGGGCTGGCCCCATGAACATTAGTTGGGAAGTGCCCAGGTGTCATTCCCATCTACTAGATAGTGCCAGGCATAAATGTGCATTTCCAGGCACCGACTTAAGAACATTGCTGAACCTCAGGAATAATAGGAGAGGACTGTGACCTGAGAGGAGACATGAAGGACTGGACCTTCTCCCTGTTGTATACAGGGCAAGGAATTGAACTCCAAGGGTTGCAAGGCTAACCTCCTATTTTAGCCACAGGGATACAACATGCTGCATGAGGCCTTTCCTGCATCTGCACAGCTGACCAGTGGCCACTGCATCTAGACAGGGACCTGCTTTAGGCCTGTGTCGGACACCCTGTGAGTATTTACACTTTACACCTGTTGCAAGGCCTGCTTCAGACTCATTGGCAGAATTCCCATTGTCCTGATATTGGGAGAGCTTACTATGTTTGACAATTCTATTTTGTGTGTAGTACTGTGATGCAAGACCACATTAAAAAAAACACTGCATCCTTTCTGTGTCGCAGTCAATGGATCATATTTAATATCAAATGAGTTTAGGACCCTCTCCAACTCTATTATCTTCTCTTCAACTCTATAAACGGAGCTAAGCAGATGTATCAAAGTTCCCCCAACTCTTCCCACCCTTGGGTCAACTATTTCTTAGTTCAAGATATTGTGTATTGATAGATGCCATAAGGACCATGTCCCCTTATTGGGAAATTGGGTTACTGGTCGTGGAGAGTGAAACCCTACTAAAGCAGCAACCATAATTCCTGTCAGGTTGAAACACAAGCCAACCCCAAATTAATCTGTGCTTAACCCTCTGGTAGCCTGGCACAAAGCAGTCGGGCTTAGATTAGAGGCAATGTGTAAAGTATTTATGCACGACATCCAACAGTGATAAAGTGAAAACACAACACAAGAGTAATTCTACACCATTTTAGAAAAATAGAATAACATTGAATAAATTCTTTGAGTCCAAAATAACAAAAAATCCAATCAGTAGAACTGCAGATATGCAGTTTCAAAGTTTTACATGAAAATAATACTTAGAAGCACAAAGCGTCAACTGTGGTTTTCAGGTCACCCCGGACTGGGACAAAGTAACAAATTCAGGCCAACGGCAATGGCACACAGGCCGGATACAGGGAACAAGTTAGGTCTGCTTAACAGAGTACCTTAAATCTGGATTGAAGTGTGTTGCGGTGTCCCGCATCGAGGATGTGTAATGCAGTAGAAGCTGCGAAGTCCTGCATTGAGAATGTGATTCACTAGGCAGTTTGGATCCATTTTCTTCAAGCAAGGTATCCCACATAGAACAATAAAAGAATCCCACGTTTATGAAGGTGAGGTAGAAATCAAATTTGGGAATATAGCCAATTGCGAGAAAAAAAGAATTTAGAAAAGGCTCGAATTGGTATCAAATTATTTATCTGGGATTTTGATGTAACACAAAATCCCTGTAAAGCACTGAACACACACAGGTCCAATGTGTTGTGCAGTGGTGATTCTGAAGAACTGCGAGGTTGTGATGAGAGGTCTGCATCAGTGATGCATAGCGTAAAGGAGGTTCCGAGGACCTGGAGGTCCTGTGCTGGGGATGCTTCTCTCTGCTATGGTTCAGATGCAGGTTTGCGAGGAACTGTGGCACGCTGCGTCGGTTCTGCCCAAGAAAAGTTGGGTTGGCAGAGCAACTTCAGACCCACTTTCAAGGGTCCAGAACAGGAGGGACAGCACTTGGGAGGAAAGAATCACAGAAGGCAGAGTCCAGGTGCTGGGTTCAGTATGGTTGGAGCCATTTCTGTCCTTGAGGCTCTGATTAGGAGACCAGTCATCTAGCCCTTGGAGTTACTCTGGTGGTCATGTGTTCAAGATGCAGGTCCGGGCAACAGAGTAGCAGTTCTTCTTGCAGGGCAGCACTGCAGTCTTTCTGAGTATTCCACATGTCCAGAGGCAAACTAAAGAGTTGAGTCTGAGTCAAATATTTATATCTAGTGCCCACTTTTATGTAGGATAAGGTTCAGAGATGTTTTGAATTACCTGCCTTCCTGCCCTGGCCCAAGCTTGTCTGGGGGAACAAAAGACTGGTGTCAACCCCTTTGTCCATCTCTGGACTCTTTACATGACATAACCAATTATTGGTATATCACATAAAGAGCCAACTTCTTACACTACCCAAGACTGGCTTGTCAATCTTTGACTGTCCCTAAACCTTAAGCAGTATCCCTCTGAGGTTAGACTAAACTTAGTGATAAGGGATCCGTAGGATATCTAGTCAGCCACCTCTATAGCCAGCAGGTGACATCTGGCATGCACCTCCACAGATTGGTCCAACCAAATTGCCTCTGGGACTCTATTTTTTCTAAGGGCTACCTCATAGGCTGCAAACGAACTATCAATAGCATTTTGCATTTCCTAAATTGCGAAAATTAAGGAATCGCAATTTTGGAATTGCAAAATCCTATGCATCAAGAAATCCTAAAAGTTTTTAGGATTTCTTAATTTTCGGTATTTGCGATTCCTTAATTGCGAATCGCAATTAAGGAATGGCATTACATTGATTCCTATGGGCCTAGAGGACCATAGGAATCAATGCCTTTTTGCACTTTTTTTATTTTGCGAATCCCATTTTTTTGATGCATTGCAAGGGTGCAGAGGGGGGTCCAAAGGACCCCCCCTGCACCCCTGAAATGTATTTTAAAGTGCATCTTTCACACACACATGTCCTAAGGACATGTGTGTCTGTAACATGAAAGTTTAAAAAATGCATTTTTGTGCATTTTCATAACTTTTCGCAAATTACCACGAGGTTCAACCTCGTGGTAATTTGCACCCCCTAATTGCTAATTCGCAATTTGAAAAACAATCATGTATTGCTTTTGAGGAATCGCAAATTTGCGATTCCTTAAAAGCAATCACATTTTTGGAAATCACTAAAAATAGCGAATTTTACTAAAATGTATGATGCATCCCAAAAACTTATTTAGGAATTGCAAACGGCCAAATTTACCGATTCGCACCGTTTGCACTTCCTAAATAGGTTGATGCATGTGGCCGTAGGTCTCTAGGTATGTGGACTCCTTGATTGCCTTTGAAAACTGTGGTATTGCCACCATTATTTCTGCTGGACTCTGACAGCTGTTTAACCTTCACGTCCAGCACCTTTAGACTCAGTTCCTAAGCCAACAACATTCTTTCTTCCAAGGTTCTTTCTGCCTCAGCCTTCGCCTTTACCAAGGCTCTTTCTGCCTCAGTCTCTCTCTCTCCTCCGCTAGGGCTTTTTCAGCCTCAGCTCTTTTTTTCTGCCAGGCTGGCTAGCTGAAGCTTCAGGTCCCTCCCAGCCTGTCTATCTGTCAACTCTTAAGGGGACAGAGTGAGCCGATACACTGCTTCCAGCAGAGGATTCAGAAGGTGTAGGAAACTGGCTCTATATATACTACACCTAAATGAGGTACAGTGTGTATAGAGTCTGGGTGACCACAGAGGTAGGCAAAGATTAAAGTTAGATAGAACCTTACTCACTATTTGTTGTAGAGTGCTCCAGCAGTAAGGCAATATCAGAGGACAGTGTTAAGCATTTGATGTATACACTCAATCAGAAAATGAATTCACACACTCAAGAACTGAACTCTAGGCTAATTGTTTCTGTATAAAAATATTTACTGTTGTTTTTTTTTTAGAACCAAGCAAGCCTGGCACAGGTCAGCATTAAATGCTTTACAGTAGTACGTTGCTGTATGTAAACCAGTTTGAAAATGCAATGGGAATTGTACTTTGTTTGATTTGGAGTGGATGCAATAGGTTGCAATACTTAGCAAATACAGTACATTGAGATGAATAGGATTTTTCAGAAAATTACAAGTAAGTTACTTTTACGTTACTTTTCTAACTCAGTGCTGGATATCTAGATTCAAAGCGAAACCAAAGGGGATGATGGACGGAGCGTTTCAGCAAATCAAACACTCACCCCCAGTCAACTGATTTGGGTTTAATCCATCACCATTCTTTAGCTCACTCCACCACCCCAGTTGAGACATGGCCATAAGCAAATCAGTCTGACCCTGTGCCTCATGGGAACAGTCCAGCCCGAACTGCCAAGCTATGTCTTCCCTGGACAAGAAACAAGCATCCTAGGACAGGTTTCGGATTCATAATCCTCATCAGCCAGGCTATCTTGAATCCAGTGGCAGAGTGAGCAAGGGACCCACGTCTTGGCATACCCTGCCAACTTAGGGCAAAAAAAGCGAAACCAAAGGGGATGATGGACGGAGCATTTGAGCAAATCAAACACTCACCCCAATTCAACTGAAATGGGTTTAATCCATCACCATTCTTTAGCTCACTCCACCACCCCAGTTCAGACATGGCCATATGCAAATCAGTCTGACCCTGTGCCTCATGGGAACAGTCCAGCCCGAACTGTCAAGCCATGTCTTCCCTGGACCGGAAACAAGCATCCTGGGACAGGTTTCGGATTCATAATCCTCATCAGCCAGGTTATCATGAATCCAGTAGTAGAGTGAGCAAGAGACCCACGTCTGGGCATACCCTGCTAATTTGGGGCGAACAAAGCAATACCAAAGAGGATGATGGACGGAGCGTTTGAGCAAATCAAACACTCACCCCCAGTCAACTGATCTGGGTTTAATCCATCACCATTCTTTAGCTCACTCCACCACCCCATTTCAGACATGGCCATATGCAAATCAGTCTGACCCTGTGCCTCATGGGAACAGTCCAACCCGAACTGCCAAGCCATGTCTTCCCTGGACGGGAAAAAAGCATCCTGGGACCAGTTTCGGATTCATAATGCTCATCAGCCAGGCTATCTTGAATCATGTGGTAGAGTGAGCAAGGTACCCATGTCTGGGCATACCCTGCCAACTTAGGGCGAACAAAGCGATACCAAAGGGGATGATGAATGGAGCGTTTGAGCAAATCAAACACTCACCCCCAGTCAACTGATCTCGGTTTAATCCATCACCATTCTTTAGCTCACTCCACCACCCCAGTTAAGACATGGCCATATGCAAATCAGTCTGACCCTGTGCCTCATGGGAACAGTCCACCCCGAACTGCCATGCCATGTCTTGCCTGGACCGGAAACAAGCATCCTGGGACCGGTTTCGGATTCATAATCCTCATCAGCCAGGCTATCTTGAATCCAGTGGTAGAGTGAGCAAGGGACCCACGTCTGGGCATACCCTGCCAACTTAGGGCGAACAAAGCGATACCAAAGGGGATGATGGACGGAACGTTTGAGCAAATCAAACACTCACCCCCAGTCAACTGATCTGGGTTTAATCCACCACCATTCGTTAGCTCACTCCACCACCCCAGTTCAGACATGGCCATATGTGAATCAGTCTGACCCTGTGCCTCATGGGAACAGTCTAGCCTGAACTGCCAAGCCATGTCTTCCCTGGACCGGAAACAAGCATCCTGGGACCGGTTTCGGATTCATAATCCTCATCAGCCAGGCTATCTTGAATCCAGTGGTAGAGTGAGCAAGGGACCCACGTCTGGGCATACCCTGCCAACTTAGGGCGAACAAAGTAAATGTCATGTCCCACGCCACACATGTGCTTATTTTATAACTAAGATGTTAACGAAATACTAATAAATGTTGATGTTTCTAAACTTTGTATTGTGATTTGCCTTTGTCTTGTGGCCAGCTCCCTGTGTATATATATTAGTGACTTATAGCGCTGGTTATCTATTGTGGTGGAGAAATTTTGTTTTAAGTAGTTTGCTTTTTCCCCTGCCCTTTCTCTGCCTGAATCACTTCAGGGGCCTCTTCTGATTGAGTGGCCAAATCAGTGGGCGTGTTCCTTTTGTTAGCTGGCTACACGGCTGTTCTGTCCTTCTTCTTTTCTTATTGTTGTCAGGCTGGATCTGAATAAGCAAGGTGCAGGGTGCCTTGTAAATACTAGATTTAGGGGTGTTACAGGTAGGTAAAGGGTGGGGACCAATATGCCCTTGCCCTGGGGTGCGTACACCACCTATCGTCCCACCCTCCAGTTGGAAGGGGGAAGGAACCTGCCCCTGGTTGGTTGGGTCACCCCATCCTCAAGATGGCGGGGACTCAGAGTTGTGCTTCACCTCGCCTTCCCCACCTGAGGGGTGGAGTTGGCAGAGGTGGGCACACCTCTTTCCCTCACTTGTTTTTCCCACCAGTTCTCCCGCCCAAAGTGGGGGGTAGACCCAGTGGGGACCAGTTGATGAAAGCAGCAAGTGGTCTGGAGAGGCTCACAAAGGCGGTATGCCTTTGAAGCTTACCCTTCGTGAGCCCTGCCCTTTCTGGGGGAGGAGACTTGGCACCTCGTCCGGGATGTGCATTGTTTCAGGCCTCCGAGAGCAGCAGACTTTCGACCCAGGGGTCCAGAAACATGTCTGTCGATGGCTGCCTAAGCAGCCACTCAGTCGGGACACTAGAGGTGGGTTAGATTTCAGGGGGCATCTCTGAGATTCCCTCTGTGTTCATTTTTCATTAAATCCCACACTGGCATCAGTGTGGGTTTAATGTGCTGAGAAGTTTGATATCAAACTTCTCAGTTTTCAGTGTAGCCATTATGGTGCTGTAGAGTTCGGAATGACAAACTCCCAGCACCATATACTCTTAATGGCAGCACTGCACTTACAATGTCTAAGAATGGACTTAGACACTGTAGGGGTACAGGGATCATGCACCTGTACCCTCACCACTGGTATAGTGCACCCATCTAGGGGAGTGCCTGATCTATGCCAGGGCAGTGGGTTGTAGGCATGGTACAGAGAGCTGTGTGCCATGTCGACTCTTCACTTTGTTCTGCACCAATATACGCAGCCTGCAAAGACAGTGTGTGTGTGTCAAGGCACAGGGACTCTAAGGGTGGCACAATAAGTGTTGCAGCCCTTAGAGGTCTTCTCTGGTCACAGTGCCTTGAGTACCTGTGGTACCATATACCAGAGGCTGACCTGTGGCCAGAGATGCCAATTGGGTTTAGTTTTGGGGAAAGAACACAGACCCTGGGAACCTGATCGGCAGGGACCCAGGGCACACCAAGTAGAAGTGCATCAGTAGTCTGGCAAAAAGGTGGGGGGGGGGGTTACGGCAACAGAAACCCACTTTCCTACAGTAGGGAACCCAACCTCTGAGGGCCCTCCTCTCGCCTCTGGGGCCACTGTTAAGTAATTTCCCTACTTACCAATCTTCTCAGGGCCATCACCTTCTTGGTCTTCGGGGCGTATCCCCACCAGCGTGCTACCTCAAACTCATACAGGGCTTCCCACATGTCCTGCTTAGTGGACCTCTTCTTCACGGCCATCCTCTCTCCTTGCCTAACTCCTTCTGCTCCCTCATATTGTAGTATGATACGTAGTTTGGATCAATTTCTATTCAAGCAAGGTATCCCACATGCAACAATAAAAGAGTTCCACGTTTATGAAGGTGAGGTAGGAATCACATTTGGGAAAAAGGGCAATTGAGGGAAAAAACTGAATTTAGAAAAGGCTCGAATTGGTATCAAATTATTTATCTGGGATTTTGATGTAACACAAAATTACTATATGGCCCTGAACACATACAAGTCCTAATCTCGCTGCAGAACACCCATGTTGGAATTTGGGTTACTAGTTGTGGGTTGTAAAACCCTACTCAAGCAGCAACCATAATTCCTGTCAGGGTGAAAAACAAGAAAACCCCAAATTAACCTGTGCTTAACCCTCTGGTAGCTTAGCATAGAAGCATTCAGGCTTAACTTAGAGGCAATGTTTAAAATATTTGTGCAGCACTTCAAACAGTAATAAAGTGAAAACACAATAGAAGAAAAATCCAACACCACTTTAGAAAAATAGAGTAAAATGTAATAAATTATTTGGGGCAGAAAGTATAAAAATCCAATCAGTAGTACCATAGATATGTAATTTTAAGTTTTTAAGAGAAAACAATACTTAGAAGCACAAAGTGCCAACTGTGGTTATCTAGTTGCACTGGACTGGGAAAAAGTGACAATTTCAGGCCCGATCACAATCAAACATGGACCTGATACAGAGACCTCTGAACAGAGTACCTTATATCCAGGTTGTAGAATGTTGTAGGGTCCTATGTCAAGCATGCGTCATGCAGTGGCAGCTGTAAGGTCCTGTGTCAAAGATGCATTGTGCTTTGGCGGTTCTGAGGAGCTGTGGAACTGCAATGTGAGTTCCTGTGTTGAGGATGCGTTGCACTGCAGCAGTTCCAAGGATTTACAGGACTAGGATGTGAGGTCCTGCTTTGAGGATTCATCATTCAGAGGAGATTCAAGGAGCTTAGGGGCTGGGTTGAGAGGTCCTATGTTGCGGATACATCACACATTTGCGGTGTCCTGCGTCAGAGAAGAATTGACAGACCTAAACAACGTGGAGGTGGAATCGCACTAATTTGTAAAAAAGATTTGCAATGCACACTCACTGATACAGCCAATACTCACAGTGAATGTGGGACCTTCTCAATAAAAGTGACTCCATTGATGACCATTACCGGTCTCCTCATATACCGTCCCCCTGGAAATGCAACCTCTTTCTGTAATCAGCTTATAGAATTAGCTACTCAATTAGCGATAAAACATCACAATTTCATGATTTTAGGTGATCTGAACCTTCATTTAGAAGATAACAATGCTAAAGAAGCTCAAATATTCAGAACTGCTTTACATGCGATAGGAGTTACTTTGCTGTCAAACTCCCCCACGCATCAACAGGGACATCTTCATGACCCGGTCTTTTCTACCTGGGAGGACATTGAAATGCTCCCCCCAACACCCATCATATGGTCTGACCACCACCTGATCACTTTTAATATTCTCACTAACAAGAGTAAGCCAGCCACTAACAAACCTTTGTTTACTACACGACGAAATTGGAAAAACTACACCCCTGAACGCATGGTCAACGAATTACAGAAACACACCCCGCCCATAGGATATTCCTTACAAGATACCTGGAAGAATTATGAAACATGGCTGAGCAAGGCACTAGATACTATTGCACCGTGGACTTCCAAACCCCCTGTTAGAAGAACCAAATCTGAACCCTGGTACACGGAAAAATTAAAACTTGCGAAAACACACTGTAAAGCAACAGAACGCAAGTGGAGGAAAAACTACTCTCCTGAACTTAAGGAACTATATAAACTAGAGTTAAAATCTTATCAGAAAATGGTTAGAGAGGAGAAAAGTTCCTTTTTCCAGACAAGAATAGAAGAGGCAACGAACCCCACGAAAGAACTTTTTAGCATTTATAAGGAACTTACAAACACCACCACCTTAGATATGCAGGACACATATTCTGATGATATATGCGACCAGATAGCTGACTTCTTTGTCCATAAAGTCGAGAAAATACATGCCACTTTTTCAAAACCTGTCATAGAAGGAAAAGAACCATTCCTTACCCAAAAAACTATTCTCACACACTTTATCACTCCTGACAAAGAAAATTTGGTCAGCATTATCAATAGTATCCACTCAGGCTCCCCTAATGATGTGTGCCCTTTAGTTAAAATTAAAGACATTATGAACAACGGTCTCATTGATCAAATTAGACACCTGATCACTATGTCCTTCCAAGAATGCTATGTCCCAGAGGCATGGAAGTCAGCACAAGTTATCCCTCTCAAAAAAAAAACTAACATTCCGGTTACTCAATATCAAAATCTTAGACCGATCTCCCTCTTGCCACAATGCGCTAAGATTATAGAAAAAATAGTCAATAAACAACTGATGACTTTTCTAGAAGAAGCAAACATACTTCATCCGACACAATCAGGTTTTAGACCTGGATACTCCACGGAGTCCGCGGTTCTTTACTCCACGGAGTGCATTCGCAAGATGGTAGATGAGGGGGAGACAGCTGCACTTGTCATGCTTGACTTAAGTGCAGCTTTCGACACTGTGCTTCATGACACTCTGATATCCCGACTATCAGACATTGGAGTAAGGGATCATGCCCTTGCCTGGCTCAAATCTTTTCTCTTTAAAAGATCATTCCAAATACATTGCCCACCCTTCAAGTCATCATCTCGCGACATCAGCTATGGGGTCCCTCAGGGCTCTAGTTTGAGCCCTACCTTATTCAACATCTATATGGAACCCCTAGCTCGAGTCGTAGAGAATTTTGGGGTGGGCATTGTCAGCTATGCTGACGACACCCAGCTCATGTTCAAGCTCACTCCAGACAGCGAAACATTTTCCATCAATTTTTCTAGCTGCATGGCGGCGGTCGCCACCTGGATGGATAATAACTGCCTCCGTTTAAATGGTGACAAAACGGAGGTGCTAGTGGTAGGGAATAAAACCTCAATATGGTCCCAGGCTTGGTGGCCTACTACACTGGGCGTATGCCCCCACCCAGTCGAAAAGGTCAAAAACCTAGGAATAATGATTGATTCAGATCTGTCGGGAAGATCACAAGTTAATAAAACAATCAGCAAATGTATGGGCACGTTAAAAATCTTGCGTAAAACTATGGATCTTATTCCCATGGAAGCAAGGAAAACGTTAGTGCATGCATTAATAACGCCCCACCTTGACTACGGAAACGTTCTCCTTTTGGGTGTGAACCAAAAACAACTGCACCAGCTCCAATGCATTCAAAATGCGGCTGCCCGCATGGTATTGGGTCTACCAAAAAGAACATCCGCTACAGCAATCTTGTCCAAGCTACACTGGCTGCCAGTCAGAGAAAGAATTAGATTTAAGAGTCTTTGCTATGCTCATAAAATTGCACACAACAAAGGACCTACCTATTTGAGAAATCTTCTAACTATCCATCGCCCTACCAGAAACCTCAGATCCTTGGGTATGTCACAATTCAAACTTCCCCGGATCAATAGAGCAAAACTGGGTGGCCGCTCCTTTCGTTTCCTTGGAGCAAAACATTGGAATGCCCTCCCAGTCCATCTGAGAATGGAACCATCAGAAATCCTATTTAGAGCTAAACTAAAAACTCATCTCTTTCCCCATTAACATTTGTCTGTTTCTCTGTCTCGGTGAGCTGTAAGGAGTTTTTGTCAGCAATTAGCGCGGGGATACACAGTTGTGCAGCCATGCGCTTTATAAAATGTTTTATTATTATTATTATTATTATTATTTCACTGTGTCAGTTCAGAGGATGGGCTGAGTGGTGATTCATAGCGCTGTGTCGGTTCTGCCCAATGAAACACAGCTGGGCTTGCACAGCAACTTCACGCCCACTGTAAAGGGTCCATGACTCACAACAGGCAGAGTCCAGGTGCTGGGTTCAGGATGTTTGGAGCCTTTTCTGTCCCTGAGCCTTTGACTAGGAGTCCAGCCAAGTAGGTCTTGAAGTCGCTCTGGTGGTCCTGGTTTCACAATGCATGTTCAGTCCTTCTCACTCAGGCAGCGTTGTAGCAGTTCTACCTGCAGAACAGCACAGCAGTCCTCCCGAGACTTGCACAGGTCCAGTGGTGTACTGAAGTCTTGAGTCTGAGGGTCAAATATTCATACCTTGTGATTAATTTGAAGTAGGAGAAAGTTCTGGAGGTTTTCACCCCTAAAGGTGGTTGGAATTTCCTGCCTGCCTGCTCTGGCCCAAGCTTGTCTGGAGGCTCAAAATACCAGTTTCAAACCCTCGGTGCATGCTGAAGCAGAGGCTTTGTGATGTGCAAGTGCAGTGGTTGGCAGCTTCTCCCCCTCATCAAGTCCGAGATCGCCCATCATACCAACAACTATTCGCCTTTTGCCTCACTGTCTGGGAGCAATACACAAAGATCAACTGACTGCTTCACCTACTCATATGACCCAGGATGCAGGCTGCAGGTACCAAATGGTTGGGACACGAAAAAGGCCAACTTTCCAAAAGAGGTGTTTTCAGAAGTGTGACATAATCCAACTTTACTATTAAAGAGTGTTTTAAATCACAATTCTTTAGACACCAAACTCAATATTCTATCTTTTCCCGATTGAAATGTATCACTTACTAATTGTAATAAGGTTACCCAATGGTATCCTATGGGAGAGGTAGGCCTAGCAGAGTAAACATGATTGAAAGAGCTTTTCACTTCCAGGAAATGTAAATGTCAAAAGTACATGTCCAACTCTTTTAAAAACATTGCAACCTGCCCTATGGCCTGCTTAGGGCTTACCCTAGTGGTGTTTTCTATGTATTAAAAAGGAAGGTTTATGTTGTGCCAAGTGGAAAGGCAGTTTTAAACTGCACAAGCAGGCTGCAATTGTAGGACAGAGACATATTTAATGGGCAAATTAATTTGGTGGCACAATAAGTGCTGCAGCCCACTACTAGCATCTAATTTACAGGCCCTGGGTACATGTAGTACCACTTCAGGAGGGGCTTACAAGTAAATTATTTATGCCAGTTGGGTGTAAGGCAGTTTCACCATGTTTAAGGGAGAGAGCACAAGCACTTTAGCACTGGTTATGAGTGGTAAATTGCACTGAGTTGTAAAAGCCAACAAAAACAGGTACAGAAAAAAAAGCGAACCTTTGGAAAAAGATCCTGCAGTAAGGGCCAACTTCAACACCCATCCTAAAGCTTAAACTGATGCACAAGTTACTACTAGTGTAACAATATATCTGTAAGAGACATTAGTTAGTGATAGATTCCTTACCTTAGAATATCCCCAGGCGTCAGACTGGATTTGGAAAAATTTGCTAGCAGTACTCCAGCTCGTCAGTAGGTGGCATTGTGCGGCTCCGTGTCCGTCAGTGGCGTTGTATGCGCCAGGATGATGTCACGGAGACTACGTCAGTTCTTTCTTTTTCCGCGCCAGCAAGCACAGCTCCGGATAGAGCACGTACCTTAGTCACTTTTTGACTACTCTTTTGAGACTTTTGTCTCCCCCTTCTTTCTCCTGGTGCACGTAGGGATGCCTGGTTTTAAGTCCTGTGGTGTCTGCCGTCGTAATATGTCAGTGGAGGACCCCCATGATGTTTGCCTCTACTGTCTGGAGACTAACCACGACTCCCGGGACTGTTGAGCTATGGCCCCGAAGGCCTTGAGGAAGCGGCGCAGGAAACTGCTGGAGGCCTGGCACTCGTCCAGGTGCTGCTCTGGGTCCAGGGATCGCTCCCGGGACCGCTTGCGGGGCAGCAGTCGCCGTTCCTCGGGCTCCAAGTCTTCGCCCTCGGATTCCGGTTAGCGACTACATAAAAAGAAGTCGAAGAAGCATGTTTGCTCTCCGACGTCCCCCAGTCGGTCCTCGGATGCGGACGAGGGGGCCAGGGGTTCTGCAGCACCTTCCTCTCCAACTATTCTGAGCTGAATCCCAAATGGTCCCTTCTAGAGCGTCAGCCTCCATCAGTGCCTGGACATCATCTTTGCTTTTTATTGAGAAAAAGAATAATTCTAGGTAGTCTATATATTCTCACAAAATATGCAAATACCAATTTGTCTTGGGCTTATGCTCTTACATTTTGAAATATATAGCGTTAACAATCAGTCAAAAAATAAATTATACAAATTGCTTTGTGTTTTTTAATAGTTAAAAGATTGCAAATCAAACATTTTTCATATCAGTAGACTGTCAAATGTAACAGTGCTAGACAACAATACTTGTTTGATGATAATAACAGTCACGTTGGATAATGTATAATCTTGATGTTTCATAAATTGCCTAAAATAAAAAAAAACACAAAGTGTCTTTGGTTCTCTGTAAATGAGGACCTTAAGCTTCAAACTCAGAAAATATTATCCCTCCATACCTTGTGGTCCCCTGTCAGGCAGTCAATCTCAACCTCAGAGCACGCGACTCCATAGGAAAAGTAGTTGTACGGCGTTCCTGTCTTAGTTCCAAGGTTGTATCCATATGTAGACAACCTTAACAACAGAATTGGAAAGAAAGAAAATGTGTCCGTCATAATGTATCCATTTGTCAAAAGATTAAAAAAGAAGCTGCTATGAATGCAAGCCTAGAAATGTTTTTAGGACACAACTACAAAAGATTCCTGGTCGTAGCAGTTTTGAGTAATAAACAATGTAACTTCTAAATAGAGCAGCAGAAGAATTAAATATCAGGAGACTCAGTAAGATATTTACAATAAGATAGTCCTACATTTTTATGTGCAGAGTCTCAGTCACAAGTGCGAAGACTCCACGGTTGTAAAGACACTACCAACAACTAGCGATAATTATCGCTATGTTGGCTTAGCGGCAATAATTTTATCGCCACGTTGCGCCGATTTTTATCGCTTAGGAGCCTTGCTATTATCAAGGTTTATCTCCTAAGAGATAAAAATTGGCCGAAATGCATGAATATCGCTGTAAAGTCAGCGATATTCATGCATTACCGAGCTGATGCTCTTAGCCATGTTATCCACCTCCCATTGGATAACATGGCTAAGAACTGCTCAGGGCAGGTGTTTGCTTTTGGAGATATTCACACTTAGCGCGAATATCTCCAAAAGTTGGTAATAGGAGATAGCGATGTTAGCGACTGTTTCCAGTCGCTAACATCTTGGCACGCCGACTTTGCATGTCATTAGTGATAAATATCTCTGACATGCAAAGCGGGGCCCAAGATGGTCGATATCTCCTACTAGCTGTCGCTAACTGGTGTTAGCGACAGCTAGGTAATAGGGAGATAATTTTATCTCTGCTTTCTTGGCTTTTAAAGCCAAAAAAGTGGAGATAAATCCCTTGATAATATGCCCCACTATTCGTAAAATACATTTGTGAACAGGAAAAAAACTGAAACCTGCATAAAACTGTACGTTTACCATTGTGAATCAGGCCCATTATTTTTTAACACCATGCATTTACAAGACGCAGTGAAGTAAATGCTCTCAATGTTTTCCTTTTGGTCGTTTTTTCTGAGTTCAGTGTGTAACATGGTGAAAGGTGATGGAGAATGCAGGAAACACCTGCAGTTACAAAAAAACGTTCAGAGAAGGCCTGCTCATTATAGAACCACCATATGTTGAGGTGCTAAGGGTGAGCCCTCCCGTAGTTTCGCTGCATATCAATGAAGAATACAAAAAGGTGATGGGAGGAATGCTTGAGTTAGTCTTAGCCACTGGTATTACTTAAGCCGCAGCCCTGCCCAAGGTTTTTTTGGCCACCATGCCACATCAGATTAGATTAGACCCAGCCGTATGCGAGTCACTTTGGTCCTGCTCGAATATGAACAGCCCAGCTCGAAAGGCTCACAAGGTCTTCTCTGAACATGACACAAACAACCCAAGACGGGCTCCGGCCTAACTGGGCCTCTTCAGCCAAGAGTAGCTTGGATCCAGTGGCATAGTGAGAGCAGGACCCATGTCTGGGCACATCTGACGCACTTAGGGGATCACACTAAAAAAAACAGAAAAGAGTGCTGGATGGAACGCTTGAAATAGTCTCAGCCACTGGCAACTCGGGGGTGCATCACAGTCCATTATTATGTTGCCCACCACACTAATTAAGATTAGATCCAATCATATGCAAATCTGCCTTGTTCCTGCTCCAATATGATCAGTCTAGCCCGTAGTACCAAGCTAGACCTTCTTTAAACCTGAACACAAGCAGCCCAAAACCAGTTTCGCCCTCTCTGTATTTTTCAGTGCAGCACCCTAAATGTTGTTATGCCCAGTCATGGGTCCCGTGCTCACTGTGTCACTGAAACCAAGCTACACCCAACTGATGAGCCTGAATCAGGGCAAAAGCAGTCTTGGTTTGCTTCAGTTCTAGCTCAGAGAAGACCTGGCCTGGCAGTTTGGACTGGACTGCTCCTACTGCAAGCAAGGTAAACAAATATTTGTATATACTGGGTCCAAACTGAGGAAGCATTATGTGCAAAATAACAACGGATTGGGATGCAGTCAAAACAATTTCCAATGGCTGCGATTATTACATTCTACCCATCACTTGTCTGTATACATCAGTGCAGCATATTACCACAGTGTGAAGCATTATACTAATGGTGCCCAGGACAGTACCCAGATGTGTAAATTGTTACTTATGCAGCTCCACAGCAACACTCGCTGCACAGTCAACGGTAGCGTATGCAGCTACACAGCAACGCTCCCTGCACAGTCAACTGTAGCGTATGCAGCTGCACAGCAACGCTCCCTGCACAGTCAATTGTAGAGTATGCAGCTGCACAGCAACGCTCCCTGCACAGTCACCTGTAGCGTATGCAGCTGCACAGCAACGTCCCTGCACAGTCAACTGTAGCGTATGCAGTTGCACAGCAACGCTCCCTGCACAGTCAACTGTAGCGTATGCAGCTGCACAGCAATGCTCCCTGCACAGTCAACTGTAGCGTATGCAGCTGCACAGCAATGTTCCCTGCACAGTCAACTGTAGCATATGCAGCTGCACAGCAATACTCCCTGCACAGTCAACTGTAGCGTATGCATCTGCACAGCAACGCTTCCTGCACTGTCAACTGTAGTGTATGCAGTTGCACGGCAACGCTCCCTGCACAGTCTTAGACAGTGGGGGCTTGAACCTCACTCTGTGCGGGTGGGTATGAGGCAGTTGAACATGCCTGACTCCATCTGCCATGGTAAGGACAGCACATGGTAGGTAGATTGCAGCGGTTCCCTGACTGTGTGAGACCTTACCTCTCCCACTGCGATGTCTGATTCTGTGTCAAGCAACTCGTCCCTGCTGTGGAAGTGATCCAAGGTCAAATGGGTGAGTGCAGTCAATGAATGTACCGCTACGGACAGTAAACCAACAATCTATTTATATCTCCCTGCTCCCTCCAAGTAAAACGAAAACCACCTCCTGGATGTTTCCCTTCCTCTGCTTTTTTTTCAAAGCTTCTTGAGCTTGACATACACAACCACTTCTACTTTCACCTTGATATTGTGTTGTATCTCTGTTACCTTCTGATTTTGTTTCACTCTACAGAAACTGCACAATGAAGTGATTGCATGGTGCACACACTTTGAAAACTCTTGACGAGGCTGGCAGTTGTATCCCTGAAATAAGAGTAGTTACTTAGAAGATGGGAAGGCTGCTCAAAAAGGTTACAGATATATAGGTAAAACTCTTCCATACCTGGAAAATTTAAGAATCAACACAGAGATCAACCCTTTCTTAACCCCTCCCATGCTGGTGACGAACCCCAGCCGTCACACCCCGCGGTGGGCGTGTGCTGATGCCGGCTGGGGTTTGTCACGGCCCGCCCTGTTCGTTTGTTTACCGCACAGCGGAAAAATCGCGGCCGCAGCGAAGGGGTTAAGGGCTCCACACCTACAATGTACTTCTTTTTTCGGTATGTGTTTGATTTTACAACTCAATATATGAGATTTATTTTGAAATCATGAACGCCTTTAGTCCTGCACACGATTGTCTTCACTGCCATCATCATAAAGTCTCTAAATAGAGATTAACTAATTGATCAGCTATGATTTGTTTTCATGAGTCCATGCTGGTAAAATCAATCAATCAATCAAACAATCAATCAATGTACTTGTAAAGCGCGCTACTTACCCGTGAGGGTCTCAAGGTGGTGAAGGGAGGGGGGAGTGTGCTGCTACAGCTTGAAGAGCCAGGTCTAGAGGAGCCTTCTGAAGGTGAGTAGGTCTTGGGTCTGCCGTATTTGGGTGGGGAGGGTGTTCCAGGTCTTGGCGGTGAGGTAGGAGAAGGATCTGCCGCCGGAGGTCGTTCGCTGGATGCGGGGGACAGCGGCGAGGGCGAGGCTGGCGGAGCGGCACTGGTGGGTGGGGGTGTGGAAGCTGAGTCTGCTGTTCAGGTAGGCTGGTCCTGTGTTGTGAAGTGCTTTGTGTGCGTGGGTGAGGAGCTTGAAGGTGATCCTCTTGTTGACGGGGAGCCAGTGTAGGTTTCTCAGGTGGGGGATGATGTGGCTGCGGCGGGGGATGTTGACGATCAGTCAAGCGGAGGCTTTTTGGATGCGTTGTAGTCGTCGTAGGTGTTTGGCTGGGATCCTACGTAGAGTGTGTTGCCATAGTCCAGTCTGCTGCTGACGAGGACCTGTGTCACCGTTCTTCTTGTTTCGGTTGGGATCCACTTGTAGATCCTGCGGAGCATGCGGAGGGTGTTGTAGCAGGAGGAGGAGACGGCGTTGACCTGCTTAGCCATGGAGAGTGAGGAGTCATGAATGAATCCTAGGTTGTGTGCATGGTCGGTGGGTGTTGGTGCTGTTCCCAGTGTGGTCGGCCACCAGGAGTCATCCCAGTTTGAGGGGGTGGGTCTGAGGATGAGAACCTCCGAGTTCAGCTTCAGACTGCTGCTCCTCATCCAGTCGGTGACAGGCTTCATTCCTCGTGGAGGTTGGATTTGGCCGTGTGTGGGTCCTTGGTGAGGGAGAGGATGAGCTGGGTGTCGTCGGCATAGGAGATGATGTTGAGGTCGTGATGGCGGGCCACTAGTGCGAGGGGGGCCATGTAGACGTTGAACAGCATCGGACTGAGGGATGAGCCCTGAGGGACGCCGCAGATTATGTCGGTGGCTTCGGATCGGAAGGGTGGGAGGCGTATGCTCTGGGTTCTGCCGGTGAGGAAGGACGAGGTCCAGTCAAGGGCCTTCTTTTGGATTCCGGCTTCTAGGAGGCGTGTCTTTAGAGTGCGATGGCAGACCATGTCGAAGGCGGCTGACAGGTCCAGGAGGATGAGGGCTGATGTCTCGCCGTTGTCTAGTTGGCGCCTGATGTCGTCTGTGGCGGCAATGAGGGCTGTCTCGGTGCTGTGGTTTCGGCTGGGACGGGTCCAGGATGTTGTTGTCTTCCAAGTGGCGGGTCAGTTGCATGTTGAAGATTCTCTCGATGACTTTGGCCAGGAATGGGAGCAGGGAGATGGACCGGAAGTTCTTGAGTTCCTTGGGGTCTGCTTTGGGCTTCTTGAGGAGGGCGTTGATTTCGGCGTGTTTCCAGCTTTCCGGGAATGTCGCTGTTTTGAAGGAGCTGTTGATGATCTTTCGTAGTTTGGGTGCGATGGCTACGTCTGCTTTGTTGAATACGTGGTGTGGGCACGGGTCACACGGAGATCCTGAGTGGATGGTGTTCATGACCTTGCGTGTCTCGTCGTCGTTGAAGTTGGACGAGGAGGTCAGGCGGTTGGCGCTGGTGGCGTTCACAGAGGAGGTGGAGTCTGGCGTAGTCTGGGCGGTCATGGTGTTGAAGCTGTCGTGGATGTCAGCGATCTTGCAGTGGAAGAAGATGGCCAGTGACTCGCAGAGTTCTTGTGAGGGCAGGATGTCGTTGCCATTGGCACTGGGGTTGGAGAGTTCCTTTATGATGCTGAAGACCTCTTCGCTGTCGTGTGCGTTGTTATACAAGTGGTCTTTGAAGGAGGATCTCTTGGCTAATCTGATGAGGTGGTGATGTCTGCGTGTATCGTCGTTGTGGGCTGCGTGGTTGTCTGGTGTGCGTTCGTGGAGCCTTGTCTTCTCCAGTTTTCGGCATGCGCGTATGGAGGCCTGGAGGTCGTTGGTGAACCATGTGGCTCTCTTGCTGGTGTGGCTGTTAGAGGGTTTCTTGAGCGGGGCGAGGGTGTAGGCGCAGTTGTCGATCCACTGTCTGAGGTTGAGGGCTGCGGCGTCAGAGTTGTTGGGGTCGGTGGGTGGGTTCTAGGCGAGGTAGGTGAGTAGCTGGTCTTCGGTGACTTTGCTCCAGCAGCGGCGAGGCAGCTGTTGGGTGCGATGGCGCGTGGTTGGTTTCTTGAATGTGAAGTGGATGCAGTGGTGGTTGGTCCAGTGGAGTTCGTTGGTGTGATTGAAGGCGACGTGGGAGCCTGTGGAGAAGATAGGGTCAAGCATGTGGCCGGCGGCGTGGGTGTGGTGATGAGTTGTCTGAGGCCGAGGTTGGCGAGGTTGGCGATCAGGGTGGCGGAGTTGGCGTTGTTGTTGTTCTCGAGGTGGAAGTTCAGGTCCCCGAGGAGGATGTAGTCCGTGGAGGCGAGTGCGTGGGTGCTGGCGAGGTTGGCGATGGAGTCGCTGAACTGTGCCCGGGGTCCAGGTGGTCTGTAGATGAGTGTTCCTCTGAGGGTGGTGTTGGGGTCGGTGTGTAGCCGGTAGTGCAGGTGTTCGGCGGTGTTGAGGGTGTCGTCTGCGTGGGTGGCGACTTTGAGGGTTGACTTGTGGATTATGGCTATTCCTCCTCCGATTCCGTTGGCGGGTGATCTTGTACCTGTGCGGGATGGCTATGGCGATGTCTGGCGCCGAAGAGTCGTTCCACCAGGTCTCGGTCAGGAAGGCCATGTCTGGGGCAGAGGTGTTGAGCAGATCCCAGAGCTTGACGGCATGTTTGCGTGCGGAGCAGATGTTGAGGAGTATGCAGCGGAGGTGGTTGGGTCCAGTCCTTGGAGGTTTGGTGTTTCTGTCGCAGGTGAAGTTGCAGGTGTAGCAGGAGAAGGGTCCATGGGTCAATTTCAGGGGGTCTGGAAGCAGTTGTGGTTTCGGCCGGCGTTTAGTATGTGGAGGCTGCTGGCGTCGTAGTGGAGTCTGGTGTTGTGGCGTTCGTAGGGTCCAGGGGTTCTAGCGCTGGGCGCGGTCCAGGCACGGATGGGCGCAGATTGGCTTGTCTTAGGCGTGCCTTTGGCGCCAGCATCGCGCCCGCTGCATGCGTCCGCTGCGCAGCCGCTACTCGGCCTGCATTTGAGGAAGCCTGGGAGGGAGGAACAGCTGGGAGGCGGGAGCGGAGAGGCCAATGGGTGTGCGGGGGCGGGGCCGCAGGGAGGCAGCGGCGGTAAAAGCCAGGTAGGGAGCGGTGGGGGACAGGGGGAAGACGGCGGTTGAACGGGTCTCAAGCAGTGGATAAGCAGCAGGTGGCGTGTGGTGGTATTGGGGCGACCTGCCTGGAAGCAGGGTCAACGGTTGCTCCTGATCACCGTCACTCGGCCACTTTTTGAGGATGCCTGGAAAGGAGGAGCAGCTGGGAGGCGGGAGCGGGGAGGTCAATGTGTGTGCTGGGGGCGGGGCCGCCAGAAGGCAGCTGCGGGAAGGCCGGGTAGGAAGCGGTGGGGGGCGGAGGGAAGATGGCGGCCGAACGGGTCGCAAGCAGTGGAAAAAGCAGCAGGTGGTGAGTTGCGTTGTGGGGGCGACCTGCCTTCAAGCAGGGTCAAAGGTCGCGCCTGATCACAGGTACTCGGCACTTTTAGAGGATGCCTGGGAGGGAGGAGCAGCTGGGAGGCGGGAGCGGGGAGGCCAATGGGTGTGCTGGGGGCGGGGCCACAGGGAGGCTGCGGCGGGAAGCCTGGGTAGGGCGAGGTGGGGGTCGGGGGAAGACGGCGGCCGAACGGGTCGCAAGCAGTGGAAAAGCAGCAGGTGGTGAGTGGCGGTGCGGGGGCGACCTGCCTGCAAGCAGGGTCAAAGGGTCAAAATAACGATTTAATACTTGCACAAGTAATAGGGCGAACGCAGCCATTCTTGGATGTAGTGTGTCTGTGTTATTGATAAAAGAGAGTGAAACCAGTAATGACTGCTGCCAATAACACTTGGTGAGGCGGGGGATAATAATAAAAAAAATAGAAGAACTTACCGGCCTCTGCTGCTGCCGGACGCCGCCTTGGAGCTCCTCTGGTCCTGCTGCCTCAATGCTTCTCTTCTCCTGTCCCCACTCAATAATGACGCTGCTCTCACATGAGAGCAATGCAGTCATTGGTCTGAGCGGGCTGAAATGTGGCTCAGTTAGGGCCTGGGAGCCTGCGCTGTTCTCCACCCAGAGAAATGCTAAGTGTGCACGTCTGTTTGGCCGGCCTAAAACAGTCGGCCAAACAGACATGCGCACTAAAAGTGTACTTACCACACCTCCTCGCTAGCTGATGACACTGAGATAGAGCCGATGGCCCAGCTCCCACACTCGACTCTGTGGGCTGGGCAGAAAGTTAAAAATAAAATGATAATAACATCGTTTTTTAATAATTTTATTGTATTGTGGCAGTGGGGCGACGGAGGAGCCGCTCCAGAGTGAAAGAATGCTTCATTTGAGCTGGTGGTTGCCCAGGCGGGCCCACTGGCACTCATTTTTGGGGTCTGGAACTTACCTTTCGTCATCAGACATTGAACAAGAGTAAGAGAGGGAAAAACAAACAGAGGGAATAACACCCAGAAGAAAAATGGAGGAAGAAAAAGATGCATAACCCATCACAAAGGAAGAAAGCAGGGACATGCAAGAGAGAGCTAAAGAGGCAGGTTGTGTCTAGTACTGGATTAAAGAGTGATGAAGTGGATTCAAGACTACCCAATCAATTCGCCTATATTTAATAGCACTGACTGCATGCTTCTGAGTAGAGTTTTGGGCATTGGCACTCATTTACAAGTTAAGAACTGGAGTGAAAGAATATACGAGAAACAGATAAGAAAAAAGAAAGGATCTGAACCTCAGGTTATGAGCGGGATCAAGGCCTGGGAGTGGCGAGGATATGAGAAGGAAAGCTGGGTTTGAGAGCAGGCAGGGAGTGTGTGTCAGTGGAAGGTTTTAGTACCTAGGTCATCACACACTCTGCTGATCAGAAGGCAGAAGCCAGTGATCTAGAGCCCCTATTGAAAATATGTCATAGCAACGCTTTCCAACTCCACAATTCTCACCATTAATCATAAAACACTCACAAGGCCCATAAACTATCAGGACATATTTTTGAAGGCAGAAGCCAGTGATCCAGCGCCCCTATAGAAAATATGTCATAGCAACGCTTTCCAACTCCACAATTCTCACCATTAATCATAAAACACTCACAAGGCCCATAAACCATCGGGACATATTTTTGGGCAACTGAATCATGTGACCTAATTAATAAAACCTATTCACAAATATATACACATTTATATACAAACGCAGTTTAACGATTTTACCATGGTTTTGATTATCTTATCACTTAATTAATTTGATTTGATTTGAATAGCTTTATTTCGATATCTTTACATATCATAAAAGCATTACAATACAACAATACTAAAAATGCATGAAGATCTAACAATACACATTGTATAAAATCTACAAAACGATAGTAAGCCATAAAATACACTATTAGCTTAACATAAAATCAGATTGGATGCAAATACCACCAGAACATTTTACTGGAGCAAGAGTTTCTTAGCAGTTCTCAACCGCCAAATCCAACCCAGAAATTTAGCCATACAACAGGCGAACAAAGGACGAGCATCCGATCGTAATATACGTAGAGCCTCCAGATGCGATCTAGTGCCAAGGCTCCTGCATAATGGAGTCAGCCATCTGGACCTGGGAACTACATATGCGGGACACTCAAACAACAGATGGGCCATGGACTCCACCTTTAGTTCACAGAAAGGGCAAAATGGTGTGGTTTGCAACGGTGGCTTCCAACTAGAGGTTAGCTGCCCTAATGGAAGAACTCCCACCCTGAATCTAAAATACAGTGATCTGTCCCATGGATCAAGTCCAGGTAGGGTTCTCTATAAGGGATCTCCTTAATAGCTAGAAACTCTACAGCAGATCTACAGAGATTGGAGTTACTCATTCTCTCATTAGTCGCCCAAGCCCAATATAATTTCTTAAGCAGCTGCTTTGAAGGGGCTGTTCTGTTTACCCAGGCGTCTCCTAGACCCATTTCATAGAGAAGCCGCTTGACTTCCCTAAGCCAGCCGACCTTATGCCAACCAGGTAGGGCAAGGAGTTCTCTTAGGGCATCAGCATAGCTGCATAATTCTGGAACATTCCATATCCGGGCCCATAATAAGAGAGGTCGTAGCCTAGCTTTCTCACCTATTGGGCGTGTGCCTGCATCAAGCAGGAGAGGGAGTGTGGGGGTACTATGTGGCAATTTCGTAAGATCCTTATGAAAATTGTTTTCGAGGCAAGTTAAAGTATTAACTCTCTGCACACCCCACAATTCCGCACCATACAATGCAGCGCTCACCACCCTTGCCCTGTATATGTCCAGAAGCGCCCCAATAGGTTTGAGGGATGAGGCGCGTTGTTCTTTTAGCAGGGCCCCTGTGACCCTCTTATGAATCAGAATTTTTTTTTGGTGGTGGGCCTTCCAGTTCATCGAGTCACAGATTCTTAGGCCCAAATAGTCAAACTCCTTAACCCTATCAAGGGGCACAGAATCTAGGACAGGAGGGATAACAGATTTCCTGGGAGGGTTTAGAACAAGGAATTTGGTTTTGTTTATATTAATAGCTAGGCCCCTGGTGTCACAAAAGTCCTTAAAACTAGAAAGCAACCTTTGAATGCCAGCAGGAGTCTTAGAGATTAGGAGGGTGTCGTCTGCAAATAGGAGCGTGGGGATTTTCCTACCAGCCAGGGAGGGTGCATCTGATGGTTTTTGAAGAAGATGCTCAACCACTCCGTTGACGTAGAGTGAAAACAGAGTGGGAGCTAGGACACAACCCTGGCGGACACCCCTATCACTTAATTAAGTCACTTTGACAAATGGATCTACTGATGGTAACAAACAAGACCATGTATAAACAAGACCAGCTAGTTGTTTTAGAAATATTATTTATTGAACTATTTATTCGAAGAAAATGCATTTCATTAGATTCTCTTTATTAGTATTTAGTAGCTTTATTTAGAAGAATAGCAAATTAGACTGACAGTTTTATGCAAAATCAGTTAGCATGATTAAAGAAGAATAAACAGTTTCCATCACCTAAACCCCTAACTTCCTGTCTAAATCTTGTTCCACCTAAAAGAATTAAAGTAAAAGTCATTTAACCCTATTATCCTTACGTGCTCCAAATTGTCCGTCAGCACGTCATACCCATCAGGATTCGGAAAGCGAGAAGCGCCCTCCCTCCAAAGGGGTCAGTTTTTATACCTTTTTCCCTAACTAATCTCACTAAAATGTATTCTTTCTTTCCTGCCATCTAAAGTTCTCATTGGTTGACAGACGTCAACCCACATGGTGTCACCATCTTTTCGAAGCCCAGTTCAGACTTTTTCTTAGAGTCTATTGTCTCTTATTCACAAGTCACGCAGCTTCCTCCAAAATGAAACAATTTGCAAATGACAGTCCGTGACTTCCTTGGCTTGGCAATCTCTGCCGGTATCCGTACTTGGCTTAGTCCTTCTAAAAGCACGTAAAATAATATTTTCAATTGAGCTTGCAAATATTTTTGTCATGATGAAACTTTCCACACAGGACTCTTTCTCTTTTCAGGACAGGACTCGACAACACCATTTTGAAACACGCTAGGCCTCAGGCCTCTTTCTTGGTGACTATTATACAAACAAACACAAAAGAATAATTAATGAAAGAATTAGAATTCACTCTGTTACCCACCAACCTTTGCTAATTATTAACCCATTAATAAATGTTACCTAGCCAGAGCATTTTAATAACGAACAGGATTATCGTGCCACATATAGACGAAAAGACATAACATAAGCACACACAAATAGGCACATGCCATTAGTTAAACAGCCACATTTAATACTGACAAAGACAATAGACCAGGTTAATTCATTATTTTTACAAACATGCATTTGCAACAAAGAGCACATGTATTAGTTCCCCATGTCGTGTATGCATTTTAATCTAGGTTGGTTAGTAATTCACCACAAATCAATTAATACAGTTATTTTGTTATGAACCTTGCTCCATCAACTCCCTCATCTGGTGATTTCAAAATCACCAAACTACACCCAAAATGTTAGCAAAATTTTTATCCCAAGAAGAACATGTTTTGATATTCCCTATGTTAGTATCTCTAAAGTCTTGTCTCAGCTGTTTGTCTGCAACTCTCATATTGGGTTCTACGAACCTCCTCCACTTCTATTTCTTTCTCCTGTTCCTTTCTAAGCTTATAGATTCTCTTCTTTTCCCTCAAATATTTCTTTCTCTTGTGTAGCATACAACTGATCTTCAACAACAGTATCACAAAGACTATAACTAATAAAGGTGTCAGTATTTTGCCAACAATTGAACTACCAATCTCTTGAAACCAAGTTTTAATTGCTGAAAATCTTTTGCTTAATTGTTCTGAGAAATCTTCCTCTTCTAATGGTACAATTTCAGATTGCAACTCAGTAATGTTTTTGATATACATTTCGATATTTTGGCTCTTATCAGGGATATATGTACAGCAATGCTGGACATGTAAAATGCCACAAACTCCTCCCTCTTTTGCTAGCAGAATGTCTAAGGCAAGACGGTTCTGCATTACCATAGACCTAATAGCAATAGGCTCAGTATCTACTAATTTGTAAGCCACTAGCTGTATCAGTTGACAACCTGTCAACAATTGTGGACAATTTTCTGAATTTAACTGCATTCAGGGTTATACCCACTAAAGGTATTACTGCTTCAAAGATGTCTCCCAGAATTTCTGAAAAACTTTCTCTTTCAAATCTATTCAGATGATTGCTGATTTCAAATGAACCTTCTGCATTTCTGTCAACATGGAATATCTTTGGAAAAACTAATCCAACAAAGCAAGTCCCATACCAGTGGTCTGGGAGATTATAGTAAGCTTTGTCTTCACACACAAAATAAATTCCAGGGAAAATTGGATCCTTACCACCTTTGAATCCCCAACCCCCATGATTTGAAAAGTGTCTTCACATTGACTGGCACCCACAAAATAATTGTCGGACAATGTATTATCTCTCCTGATACATAATTTTCCGCTAACAGGTTTATCTATGTGAATAGCAACATTTTCAAAAGATTTACCATTAAGCTTTTCGTCCTCTTTTTGCCAACATTTTGATTTGGTTTGTTTAAACATTTCGTTTCTCTTATAAATTGCTCTTCTCTCTTCAACTAAATTCAAGAAAGACTTTTCCTCAGTTCTCAACTTACAAGTTAAATTGTTTTTAAAAGCATACTCATAGGTGAGTTCATTAGTAACAATAAAGAATTCCCTCATCTGTTTAGCATATTTATGCTTATTTAAACTTTTGTCAATTTTCAGATTTGCAAATATCTCATCATAATTTGAATAGTAATATTCTAAACGACCAGTCTGATAAAATAAACTAGCTATCACACTGCAGGTTATGCCATAAGTAAGAGGAAGCATATTATAAGTAACTCCCTCCGAAACAGAAGCAGGCAATTTCACACATATATAACAGTCTTTGACTTCCATGACTTTTACGTACTCAGCCAGAAGACTTGAAAAAGTATTACTAGAAAAATCACCAACAGACTTATCTTGGTGGATTTCTGGTTTGTGATCAATAACTCTATTAGTTTTACCTATTGCACTATGTTTATCTTGTTTAACTAAAGCCTTACTCTTCATATTAGCCGTGTACATTTCCTTGTCAACTCCAAAAGGGAAAATGAGAGCTAAAATTAACCAGAGCAAGATTATTAGAACCACACAAATCAAAGACATTTTACAGCATCTTCTCAAAATAGAACATCTTGAGTTGGTATTAGTAAAAGTATAAGGCATTTTCACTCTAATAACAAAAAGCCTTACAAAGAAAACAAAAATCAAAAATGTTAAATTTCTAAAATTTCTAACACTTTAAAATTTCTAAAATTTCTAACACCACCCTATTTTTGAAATTTTTTTTTTATTTTTTTTTAGAAGGAAACCCCACTTTCTAACAGCTTTTCTTCGACCTTGCGTCTTACATCAATGTATTTTTCCAGCTAACACAATTTCTTCGACCTTGTGTCACCTAATAAAATTTCTTCAGCCTTATGCCAAAAACAAAACCTCAAATTTTTACAGAAAATACTTCAATCAATGTCACTATTGTCTTCTAACTCTTCCTGACTACTGCTATTCACCTCCACCACAGGTGGGATGATGATATAAGTCCACTCAGGGGACTTGTATTTTTAATTAGGTTTTACAATTCGTTTTGCCCTATTACTTATTACTTCTATTTTCTTTCCTGCTTCACTTTTATTTTCAGTGTCACCTTTTTGACTTGACACCTCATTCACCTGATCTTTAGATCTATTCACCAATTTGTATTTTAAGCTTTCATTTTCACTTGGCCAGTTATCACCTTTTCTTTGTAATTTCTTATTTGGCTCAGTCACATTACACTCTGCTCTCTAAGCTCTCTTTCTGAATTTTCTTATATCAGAATCTTCATCACTTTCTTTGGATTCTGTATCTGAGACTTCGAATTTGTACTTAGGACTTTCTTTACTCGGCAGCTTCACTCTGTTAGGAACATCATCTTTATAGCTGGTACTTGGTAATTCGTCTTCTTCTTCTTCAATTACCTCCAACTTCCCAGTTTCAGATTTCCTGTTCCTGCTTTCAGAGCTTCTGTTCTGCTTTTCAATACTCTCCTGATCTTGGTTCACAACTTGATTAGATTCCTTTTCTGCATCTTTTTCTAGCAAATCCTCTTCATTTTCAGAGTCCAGTATCACAACTTCTAAATCTTTTTCATTAAATGCCTCATTCGCAATTGAACTCTCCAGTTGTCGACTTTCCTGTCGATCTTCAGGATCTGGATTTTTGTTCCCGCAGACGTTAAGTAACCTCTTTGAGACCAGAGCTGACCATAGTCATGGACAACTCCGTATCCATATTGGCTGTCAGTCACTATGGTGATTTTTAACTCTTTTGCTTTTTCACAAGCACGAATCAAAGCATTCAATTCTGCTACTTGAGCTGAACAAATTCCTTCGAGACATGATGCTTCAATTACACCTGCAACTGTGCAGACAGAATATGCTGCTCTCAGAAAACCCTCGTCTGTTCTCAAGCAAGAACCATCAACAAAGTAAACAAAATCTGACTCAGGCAAAGGAACATCTTTAATGTCCTGCCTAGGCTTGGTACAATATTCTAAAACATCCAAGCACTCATGATCAATGTCATTTTCATTTCTGATTTCTGTTACAGTACCATCAGGCAACAAAGTGGAAGGATTTAAATTTAGACACCTTGCTATCGAAACATTATCTGATCCCAGAATAACCTTTTCGTATTTGGTAAGCCTGTTACTTGTCAAATGCTGAGTTTTACTTCTAGTAAGAAGAATTTCAACAGAATGGGGTACATAAACTTTTACAGGAAATCCCATTATAATTCCTTCACTTTGCTCAAGGCTTACACTCGTTGCAGCTACTGCTTTCAAGCAGCCTGGTAATGCTTTGGCAACTGGGTCAAGCACTGCTCAGAAGTATGCTATTGGCTTTCTCAGTTTCCCATGTCTCTGGATTAAAACTGACAATGCACATCCTTCTCTTTCACTGCAATACAGCTCAAACTCCTTTTCGTAGTCTGGCATACCTAGAGCTGGAGCTTCACACAAACTTCTTTTTAGCTTCTCAAAAGCTTCCATTTCAATTTCTGTAAGAACAATTGGGTCTTTTATATCCGCTTTTGTCAACCTCTGCAAGGGCTTTGCAATTACTGAAAATCCACTAATCCATTGGCGACAATAGCCAACCATCCCTAGAAACATTCTGACCTGTCTCTCTGTCTTTGGAGGTTGCATTCCCTGAATCATTTTTATTCTTTCAATTGTTACCTGTCTGATTCCTTTTGCAATTCTGTGACCAAGATATTTTACTTCTTATTTGCAAAACTGTAATTTTGCAGGGGACACTTTATGTCCCTCATCTGCCAAATGATTCAAAAGAGTAATAGTATCTGTAACACAATTATCTCTTGTTTTTGCTGCAACAAGAAGGTCATCAATATATTGAACTAATGTCGATTTCCCTGGTAAATCTAAATTATCCAAGGATTTCTTTAGCAACTGAATAAAGATAGATGGACTCTCTGTATACCCTTGAGGGATACGACACCATGTTAATATGCGATCCTGGAACCGAAACGCAAACATTTGTTGGCTGTCTGGATGCAATGGAACAGGAAAGAACGCATTGCAAAGGTCTATGACTGTATACCATTCTGCATCATGCGGAATCTGGTAAAGAATTACTGCTGGATTTGGAACAACAGGGCAACATGGAACAACTATCTGATTAACCTTTCTCAGATCTTGAACTACCCCTTAGCCTCCGCCTTGAGCCGTCTGAATCCAGCTTCCGAAAGAAGCTAAAAACATATCTATTTTCACGATAACTGGGCTTACTTTATTCTTCTGCTTTTTTTGTTCTTCGGGTTTTTTCAGCGCAGGGACACGCCATCTGAGCGTACCAGGCGCTTTACAAAATTCCCTTAATAATAATAATAATTATTCTGTAAGTTCCGTTTGGCTTTTTAATCCCCATAATCGGTGAATTACAAAGACTGCTTTCAATTTCTTTTAGAACACCTTTTTTTATGAATTTATCAATAACAGGAATGACACCTTCAATAGTTTCTGCTTTCATTTTGTACTGCGGAATGTTTGGAAAATCTATTTCACTGTAATTTTAACTGGGTCTATATTTTTCATCAAACCCATCTCATTTCCTGTCAAATCCCAAATTTCAGCTTTGACTGTCTTTTTAAGCTCGTCTGGTAGATTATCTTTATCAAATGCAGGAAATAATTTACTTTCCTCTGCTTCAACCATTAACATTGTTAATTTGAACAGCCCATCTTCTTCTAGTGTTTGAAGCTCAATAACTTCCGGTGAGCAATATATTTTGCAGTTCATCTTACAAAGGATGTCTCTTCCTAGCAAGTTTACAGGACTGCTGTTACAAACTACAAATCTATGTTTGCCAATTTCGAACTTAACAGGCTCTGTCAAATCTGTTTTAATTTGCTGATTAGCTACACCAATTACTTGGGTGCTTTCACCAGAGAGAGGCAGGTTTTCTATTTCTACTGATCTAACAGTAGAACGGGTAGCACCAGTGTCCACGCCAGGTAGGGAGCGGTGGGGGACAGGGGGAAGACGGCGGTTGAACGGGTCTCAAGCAGTGGAAAAGCAGCAGGTGGCGTGTGGTGGTATTGGGGCGACCTGCCTGGAAGCAGGGTCAAAGGTTGCTCCTGATCACCGTCACTCGGCCACTTTTTGAGGATGCCTGGAAAGGAGGAGCAGCTGGGAGGCGGGAGCGGGGAGGTCAATGTGTGTGCTGGGGGCGGGGCCGCCAGAAGGCAGCTGCGGGAAGGCCGGGTAGGAAGCGGTGGGGGGCGGAGGGAAGATGGCAGCCGAACGGGTCGCAAGCAGTGGAAAAAGCAGCAGGTGGTGAGTTGCGTTGTGGGGGCGACCTGCCTGCAAGCAGGGTCAAAGGTCGCTCCTGATCACGGGTACTCGGCACTTTTAGAGGATGCCTGGGAGGGAGGAGCAGCTGGGAGGCGGGAGCGGGGAGGCCAATGGGTGTGCTGGGGGCGGGGCCACAGGGAGGCTGCGGCGGGAAGGCTGGGTAGGGCGCGGTGGGGGTCGGGGGAAGACGGCGGCCGAACGGGTCGCAAGCAGTGGAAAAGCAGCAGGTGGTGAGTGGCGGTGCGGGGGCGACCTGCCTGCAAGCAGGGTCAAAGGGTCAAAATAACGATTTAATACTTGCACAAGTAATAGGGCGAACGCAGCCATTCTTGGATGTAGTGTGTCTGTGTTATTGATAAAAGAGAGTGAAACCAGTAATGACTACTGCCAATAACACTTGGTGAGGCGGGGGATAATAATAAAAAAAATACAAGAACTTACCGGCCTCTGCTGCTGCCGGACGCCGCCTTGGAGCTCCTCTGGTCCTGCTGCCTCAATGCTTCTCTTCTCCTGTCCCCACTCAATAATGACGCTGCTCTCACATGAGAGCAATGCAGTCATTGGTCTGAGCGGGCTGAAATGTGGCTCAGTTAGGGCCTGGGAGCCTGCCATGTTCTCCACCCAGAGAAATGCTAAGTGTGCATGTCTGTTTGGCCGGCCTAAAACAGTCGGCCAAACAGACATGCGCACTAAAAGTGTACTTACCACACCTCCTCGCTAGCTGATGACACTGAGATAGAGCCGATGGCCCAGCTCCCACACTCGACTCTGTGGGCTGGGCAGAAAGTTAAAAATAAAATGATAATAACATCGTTTTTTAATACTTTTATTGTATTGTGGCAGTGGGGCGATGGAGGAGCCGCTCCTGAGTGAAAGAATGCTTCATTTGAGCTGGTGGTTGCCCAGGCGGGCCCACTGGCACTCATTTTTGGGGTCTGGAACTTACCTTTCGTCATCAGACATTGAACAAGAGCAAGAGAGGGAAAAACAAACAGAGGGAATAACACCCAGAAGAAAAATGGAGGAAAAAAAAGATGCATAACCCATCACAAAGGAAGAAAGCAGGGACATGCAAGAGAGAGCTAAAGAGGCAGGTTGTGTCTAGTACTGGATTAAAGAGTGATGAAGTGGATTCAAGACTACCCAATCAATTCGCCTATATTTAATAGCACTGACTGCAGGCTTCTGAGTAGAGTTTTGGGCATTGGCACTCATTTACAAGTTAAGAACTGGAGTGAAAGAATATACGAGAAACAGATAAGAAAAAAGAAAGGATCTGAACCTCAGGTTATGAGCGAGATCAAGGCCTGGGAGTGGCGAGGATATGAGAAGGAAAGCTGGGTTTGAGAGCAGGCAGGGAGTGTGTGTCAGTGGAAGGTTTTAGTACCTAGGTCATCACACACTCTGCTGATCAGAAGGCAGAAGCCAGTGATCCAGCGCCCCTATAGAAAATATGTCATAGCAACGCTTTCCAACTCCACAATTCTCACCATTAATCATAAAACACTCACAAGGCCCATAAACTATCAGGACATATTTTTGAAGGCAGAAGCCAGTGATCCAGCGCCCCTATAGAAAATATGTCATAGCAACGCTTTCCAACTCCACAATTCTCACCATTAATCATAAAACACTCACAAAGCCCATAAACCATCGGGACATATTTTTGGGCAACTGAATCATGTGACCTAATTAATAAAACCTATTCACACATATATACACATTTATATACAAACGCAGTTTAACGATTTTACCATGGTTTTGATTATCTTATCACTTAATTAAGTCACTTTGACAAATGGATCTACTGATGGTAACAAACAAGACCATGTATAAACAAGACCAGCTTGTTGTTTTAGAAATCTTATTTATTAAACTATTTATTCGAAGAAAATGCATTTCATTAGATTCTCTTTATTAGTATTTAGTAGCTTTATTTAGAAGAATAGCAAATTAGACTGACAGTTTTATGCAAAATCAGTTAGCATGATTAAAGAAGAATAAACAGTTTCCATCACCTAAACCCCTAACTTCCTGTCTAAATCTTGTTCCACCTAAAAGAATTAAAGTAAAAGTAATTTAACCCTATTATCCTTACGTGCTCCAAATTGTCCGTCAGCACGTCATACCCATCAGGATTCGGAAAGCGAGAAGCGCCCTCCCTCCAAAGGGGTCAGTTTTTATATCTTTTTCCCTAACTAATCTCACTAAAATGTATTCTTTCTTTCCTGCCATCTAAAGTTCTCATTGGTTGACAGACGTCAACCCACATGGTGTCACCATCTTTTCGAAGCCCAGTTCAGACTTTTTCTTAGAGTCTATTGTCTCTTATTCACAAGTCACGCAGCTTCCTCCAAAATGAAACAATTTGTAAATGACAGTCCGTGACTTCCTTGGCTTGGCAATCTCTGCCGGTATCCGTACTTGGCGTAGTCCTTCTAAAAGCACGTAAAATAATATTTTCAATTGAGCTTGCAAATATTTTTGTCATGATGAAACTTTCCACACAGGACTCTTTCTCTTTTCAGGACAGGACTCGACAACACCATTTTGAAACACGCTAGGCCTCAGGCCTCTTTCTTGGTGACTATTATACAAACAAACACAAAAGAATAATTAATGAAAGAATTAGAATTCACTCTGTTACCCACCAACCTTTGCTAATTATTAACCCATTAATAAATGTTACCTAGCCAGAGCATTTTAATAACGAACAGGATTCTCGTGCCACATATAGACGAAAAGACATAACATAAGCACACACAAATAGGCACATGCCATTAGTTAAACAGCCACATTTAATACTGACAAAGACAATAGACAAGGTTAATTCATTATTTTTACAAACATGCATTTGCAACAAAGAGCACATGTATTAGTTCCCCATGTCGTGTATGCATTTTAATCTAGGTTGGTTAGTAATTCACCACAAATCAATTAATACAGTTATTTTGTTATGAACCTTGCTCCATCAACTCCCTCATCTGGTGATTTCAAAATCACCAAACTGCACCCAAAATGTTAGCAAAATTTTTATCCCAAGAAGAACATGTTTTGATATTCCCTGTGTTAGTATCTCTAAAGTCTTGTCTCAGCTGTTTGTCTGCAACTCTCATATTGGGTTCTACGAACCTCCTCCAGTTCTATTTCTTTCTCCTGTTCCTTTCTAAGCTTATAGATTCTCTTCTTTTCCCTCAAATATTTCTTTCTCTTGTGTAGCATACAACTGATCTTCAACAACAGTATCACAAAGACTATAACTAATAAAGGTGTCAGTATTTTGCCAACAATTGAACTACCAATCTCTTGAAACCAAGTTTTAATTGCTGAAAATCTTTTGCTTAAACGTTCTGAGAAATCTTCCTCTTCTAATGGTACAATTTCAGATTGCAACTCAGTAATGTTTTTGATATACATTTCGATATTTTGGCTCTTATCAGGGATATATGTACAGCAATGCTGGACATGTAATATGCCACAAACTCCTCCCTCTTTTGCTAGCAGAATGTCTAAGGCAAGACGGTTCTGCATTACCATAGACCTAATAGCAATAAGCTCAGTATCTACTAATTTGTAAGCCACTAGCTGTATCAGTTGACAACCTGTCAACAATTGTGGACAATTTTCTGAATTTAACTGCATTCAGGGTTATACCCACTAAAGGTATTACTGCTTCAAAGATGTCTCCCAGAATTTCTGAAAAACTTTCTCTTTCAAATCTATTCAGATGATTGCTGATTTCAAATGAACCTTCTGCATTTCTGTCAACATGGAATATCTTTGGAAAAACTAATCCAACAAAGCAAGTCCCATACCAGTGGTCTGGGAGATTATAGTAAGCTTTGTCGCCACACACAAAATAAATTCCAGGGAAAATTGGATCCTTACCACCTTTGAATCCCCAACCCCCATGATTTGATAAGTGTCTTCACATTGACTGGCACCCACAAAATAATTGTCGGGCAATGTATTATCTCTCCTGATACATAATTTTCCGCTAACAGGTTTATCTATGTGAATAGCAACATTTTCAAAAGATTTACCATTAAGCTTTTCGTCCTCTTTTTGCCAACATTTTGATTTGGTTTGTTTAAACATTTCGTTTCTCTTATAAATTGCTCTTCTCTCTTCAACTAAATTCAAGAAAGACTTTTTCTCAGTTCTCAACTTACAAGTTAAATTGTTTTTAAAAGCATACTCATAGGTGAGTTCATTAGTAACAATAAAGAATTCCCTCATCTGTTTAGCATATTTATGCTTATTTAAACTTTTGTCAATTTTCAGATTTGCAAATATCTCATCATAATTTGAATAGTAATATTCTAAACGACCAGTCTGATAAAATAAACTAGCTATCACACTGCAGGTTATGCCATAAGTAAGAGGAAGCATATTATAAGTAACTCCCTCCGAAACAGAAGCAGGCAATTTCACACATATATAACAGTCTTTGACTTCCATGACTTTTACGTACTCAGCCAGAAGACTTGAAAAAGTATTACTAGAAAAATCACCAACACACTTATCTTGGTGGATTTCTGGTTTGTGATCAATAACTCTATTAGTTTTACCTATTGCACTATGTTTATCTTGTTTAACTAAAGCCTTACTCTTCATATTAGCCGTGTACATTTCCTTGTCAACTCCAAAAGGGAAAATGAGAGCTAAAATTAACCAGAGCAAGATTATTAGAACCACACAAATCAAAGACATTTTACAGCATCTTCTCAAAATAGAACATCTTGAGTTGGTATTAGTAAAAGTATAAGGCATTTTCACTCTAATAACAAAAAGCATTACAAAGAAAACAAAAATCAAAAATGTTAAATTTCTAAAATTTCTAACACTTTAAAATTTCTAAAATTTCTAACACCACCCTATTTTTGAATTGTTTTTTTATTTTTTTTTAGAAGGAAACCCCACTTTCTAACAGCTTTTCTTCGACCTTGCGTCTTACATCAATGTATTTTTCCAGCTAACACAATTTCTTCGACCTTGTGTCACCTAATAAAATTTCTTCAGCCTTATGCCAAAAACAAAACCTCAAATTTTTACAGAAAATACTTCAATCAATGTCACTATTGTCTTCTAACTCTTCCTGACTACTGCTATTCACCTCCACCACAGGTGGAATGATGATATAAGTCCACTCAGGGGACTTGTATTTTTGATTAGGTTTTACAATTCGTTTTGCCCTATTACTTATTACTTCTATTTTCTTTCCTGCTTCACTTATATTTTCAGTGTCACCTTTTTGACTTGACACCTCATTCACCTGATCTTTAGATCTATTCACCAATTTGTATTTTAAGCTTTCATTTTCACTTGGCCAGTTATCACCTTTTCTTTGTAATTTCTTATTTGGCTCAGTCACATTACACTCTGCTCTCCAAGCTCTCTTTCTGAATTTTCTTATATCAGAATCTTCATCACTTTCTTTGGATTCTGTATCTGAGACTTCGAATTTGTACTTAGGACTTTCTTTACTCGGCAGCTTCACTCTGTTAGGAACATCATCTTTATAGCTGGTACTTGGTAATTCGTCTTCTTCTTCTTCAATTACCTCCAACTTCCCAGTTTCAGATTTCCTGTTCCTGCTTTCAGAGCTTCTGTTCTGCTTTTCAATACTCTCCTGATCTTGGTTCACAACTTGATTAGATTCCTTTTCTGCATCTTTTTCTAGCAAATCCTCTTCATTTTCAGAGTCCAGTATCACAACTTCTAAATCTTTTTCATTAAATGCCTCATTCGCAATTGAACTCTCCAGATGTCGACTTTCCTGTCGATCTTCAGGATCTGGATTTTTGTTCCCGCAGACGTTAAGTAACCTCTTTGAGACCAGAGCTGACCATAGTCATGGACAACTCCGTATCCATATTGGCTGTCAGTCACTATGGTGATTTTTAACTCTTTTGCTTTTTCAGAAGCACGAATCAAAGCAATCAATTCTGCTACTTGAGCTGAACAAATTCCTTCGAGACATGATGCTTCAATTACACCTGCAACTGTGCAGACAGAATATGCTGCTCTCAGAAAACCCTCGTCTGTTCTCAAGCAAGAACCATCAACAAAGTAAACAAAATCTGACTCAGGCAAAGGAACATCTTTAATGTCCTGCCTAGGCTTGGTACAATATTCTAAAACATCCAAGCACTCATGATCAATGTCATTTTCATTTCTGATTTCTGTTACAGTACCATCAGGCAACAAAGTGGAAGGATTTAAATTTAGACACCTTGCTATCGAAACATTATCTGATCCCAGAATAACCTTTTCGTATTTGGTAAGCCTGTTACTTGTCAAATGCTGAGTTTTACTTCTAGTAAGAAGAATTTCAACAGAATGGGGTACATAAACTTTTACAGGAAATCCCATTATAATTCCTTCACTTTGCTCAAGGCTTACACTAGTTGCAGCTACTGCTTTCAAGCAGCCTGGTAATGCTTTTGCAACAGGATCAAGCACTGCTGAGAAGTATGCTATTGGCTTTCTCAGTTTCCCATGTCTCTGGATTAAAACTGACAATGCACATCCTTCTCTTTCACTGCAATACAGCTCAAACTCCTTTTCGTAGTCTGGCATACCTAGAGCTGGAGCTTCACACAAACTTCTTTTTAGCTTCTCAAAAGCTTCCATTTCAATTTCTGTAAGAACAATTGGGTCTTTTTTTGGTATCCGCTTTTGTCAACCTCTGCAAGGGCTTTGCAATTACTGAAAATCCACTAATCCATTGGCGACAATAGCCAACCATCCCTAGAAACATTCTGACCTGTCTCTCTGTCTTTGGAGGTTGCATTCCCTGAATCATTTTTATTCTTTCAATTGTTACCTGTCTGATTCCTTTTGCAATTCTGTGACCAAGATATTTTATTTCTTATTTGTAAAACTGTAATTTTGCAGGGGACACTTTATGTCCCTCATCTGCCAAATGATTCAAAAGAGTAATAGTATCTGTAACACAATTATCTCTTGTTTTCTAGCCACAAGAAGGTCATCAATATATTGAACTAATGTCGATTTCCCTGGTAAATCTAAATTCTCCAAGGATTTCTTTAGCAACTGAATAAAGATAGATGGACTCTCTGAATACCCTTGAGGGATACGACACCATGTTAATATGCGATCCTGGAACCGAAACGCAAACATTTGTTGGCTGTCTGGATGCAATGGAACAGTAAAGAACGCATTGCAAAGGTCTATGACTGTATACCATTCTGCATCATGCGGAATCTGGTAAAGAATTACTGCTGGATTTGGAACAACAGGGCAACATGGAACAACTATCTGATTAACCTTTCTCAGATCTTGAACTACCCCTTAGCCTCCGCCTTGAGCCGTCTGAATCCAGCTTCCGAAAGAAGCTAAAAACATATCTATTTTCACGATCACTGGGCTTACTTTATTCTTCTGCTTTTTGAGTTATTCTGGTTTTTTCAGCGCAGGGACAAGCCATCTGAGCGTACCAGGCGCTTTACAAAATTCCCTTAATAATAATAATAATTATTCTGTAAGTTCCGTTTGGCTTTTTAATCCCCATAATCGGTGAATTACAAAGACTGCTTTCAATTTCTTTTAGAACACCTTTTTTTATGAATTTATCAATAACAGGAATGACACCTTCAATAGTTTCTGCTTTCATTTTGTACTGCGGAATGTTTGGAAAATCTATTTCACTGTAATTTTAACTGGGTCTACATTTTTCATCAAACCCATCTCATTTCCTGTCAAATCCCAAATTTCAGCTTTGACTGTCTTTTTAAGCTCGTCTGGTAGATTATCTTTATCAAATGCAGGAAATAATTTACTTTCCTCTGCTTCAACCATTAACATTGTTAATTTGAACAGCCCATCTTCTTCTAGTGTTTGAAGCTCAATAACTTCCGGTGAGCAATATATTTTGCAGTTCATCTTACAAAGGATGTCTCTTCCTAGCAAGTTTACAGGACTGCTGTTACAAACTACAAATCTATGTTTGCTAATTTCGAATTTAACAGGCTCTGTCAAATCTGTTTTAATGTGCTGATTAGCTACACCAATTACTTCGGTGCTTTCACCAGAGAGAGGCAGGTTTTCTATTTCTTCTGATCTAACAGTAGAACGGGTAGCACCAGTGTCCACAAGGAAAGTGATTTCTACATCATTCACTTTACCATTTACAAATGGACCAGACTGATCAACCTCAAGAGTGGCTCCAAGCACACACACTCTTCCCCCTCTCTCAGGCACCGTCATAAATAATCCTCAGAATCACTTCCTCCTTTATCTGTCATCAAAAATTGTTGAGAAACATTTGACACATTCACTCGTCTGTTTACCTGATCACCACCGCAGAATCCCGTTTCTGTATTGTACCTCTGACCACTCATACAATTTGGAAGTGGTGGTTGTGGAATCTGACTCTGCTGATTCACTAACTGTCGCTGTAGCTGTTGCTGCAGATTCAACTCATTTAACTGTCGCTGTAGCTGTTGCTGCAGATTTACATCATTCTGCATCTGCGGATTTAATGATGCATTTTTTAAATTTCTGGGCAGATTTTTACATTCACGCTTCCAGTGTCCAATTTCGCAGCAATTAAAACAAGGCAATTTTTGTTTCAACTCTTCAATATTAACATAAAATTTTGGTTTACCTTTAAATTTGCCTTGATTCTGATTCTGATTAACATTGACATTTTTATTTTCTAAATTTGCAATTTGTTGTTCAGCTACCTTCACCTGTGCCCACATTGCCTTCTCCTTTAGCTTCGCCTGCTTTGCATCAATCTCATCACTGAAATAGTTTGCTTTCCTCAAAATGTCATCAACTGAGAGTGATTGCCATCCTACATTTCCATTTCTAATCATCTCACCAATTTCAGGTCTCAAACCATAAACAAATCTGTATATGAAGTGGCTCATATCCTTTACACTTAATTTTTCATAGCCACTGTATTGTTTAAAAACCAACAGTAATCTCTCATACAATAAATGTACAGACTCTTTTGGCTCCTGATTTGTTCTATAAATTTTAACCCAATCAACTTCTTTTGGGGGAATCTTGTTTTTCAACCAATAAATTACCTTGTCATATAGACCCATGACTTCTGATGATGGAGCACCTGTTACTGTATCTCGAGCAGGTTCTACCTTTGGCCAACTTACAGAAACTTTACATTCTGTCCAAAGATGTGACGGGACAACAATGTAAAAAAATCCATCAAGATCAATCCACAGAACTTTTGAAACTTTTATGAATCGGTCCACCTGTCGATACCATTGCACTGGCTTTTCTCTCAGCCGAGGAAAATCATTTGTGAACAATAAAATGTCCTGTCTTGACCAGGGAACATGCACATAACATCCTCCTGCTAGTTCCCTCATTGGATACTGATTTGCCACCAAACCTCTTTCTCTCCTTTCTTCCTCTCTTTTCTTTGTCCATTTCACTCTCCATTTACTTAAATCTCCCAATCTTTTGATGTACACAATCAAATCTTTTATATGCAAAATCCTTCCCATTGAATTGAAATTCTCAATGTCCCTTTCAGTAAATTCCAATCTGTAATGTTTTCCCAATTTTTTCTGTTTATTCAAATCAATCTCTAATTCAGTAGCTAACTCTTCTAACTGTTCATATTTATTTTTTGTCTTCCATTGTACACTTTTGCAAATAAATAATAATTCATCATCTTGATAATGCTTCAAATTGTCAGGTCCAATTGTGCCAATAATGAATTCCTCCAAATCTGCTTTTAGTGTTGCAACATCAAGTTTCGAGGGTATTGAATCTGTTTTATCAACACTTTTTTCTGGAGATTCAGTATCAGAATCTGCACCAGTTGGAGTTTTACATGTTGGACTTTGATTAAAAGTTAAATCAGGTATCATCATTGTGAGAAGTTGGCCTGATGTGCAGTGTTCACTATTCTAGTGATCACTATATATCAGTCCAAACAACCCTTATTGATGATTGGTTGTAAGTCAACCTTATAGACCAGCTATCCTAATAGCATGGATACGAGCAGTCTAAGGCTAAGACTCTAGAGGGCGTGTTAAGCCAGCTGTTTTACCACCACATTACCCCTTGAACACCCAGTGAAAGGACACCACACAAGTGTTATGAAAATAAACAGTGTATTTATTAGAATCACAACAACCCTGTACTCTTTATGAGGACAGGGTGCTAGGCACACAACAAAACTCTTACGAAAATACTTAAGTTAGCACGTTATACACAAATGCCCGAGGGGCACGAAAAACCATATACTTTAAAAGTGGAATGCGAAATTACTAGCAGGTAAGTACAGTACTAATAGGCTTTGGAATCGCTAGGACTTGACTATAGAATCGTTAGATTACTTCTAGGAGACCTAGGGGACTCGGGTGCAGAGTGTGCACTCTCACGCGGGATGCGGGACAAAGTCTATGGAAGCTAGTAAAGGCAAAGTTAGTGTTCACGGGCGAACCCGACCTGGTAGGAAGAAAACGACAGTGGATCCTGACCCTAGGATAGTGAGGCTATGCTGGGACACCGAAGTGCCGAAGTTACCTAGCCCAGGGGCTGCAGCTGCATAGGTCTGAAAAGACGTCGGGAATCTCGTTGCCGGACCAGGAGCCTGGAAGAAGGAAGTTGCTGGCAGGCGACCAGTGAAGAAAAGTTTGATGGATCCAAGCCTGGATCAAGGAAGAAGAAAACCTGAAAGCAGAGGGGACCAAGTTCTTGAATCACTAGCCAGTGATTAAGTGGGCACCAGGATGGCACCGTGCGAAGTCACCTCGACTAGGTGAGTGGGCGACGCTGGCTCTGCAGATCTCACGGACCAGGAGGCGTTGTCGGCGACCAGGATGGAGAGGCGAGCTGTCCCACGATGGATGAAGCTGTCGGCGTCGAAGTTACCCAGGATTGGGCAACAATCCTTGGCTAATTCAAGCCCACGCGGTGGACTCAAAATGGCGTCTTGAGTGGACCAGGAGGGTCCGGAGTGCTCCTCTTCTGGAAGGGAGCAAGGGCCAGTCTGGAGCAACCAGACTAGCAGCAGTGATGTCGTTGGGCGTCGTTCAGGAGGCCACAAGCCAGCGGGCTAGTAGCCAAACAACGCGGTGAGCAGCAAAAAGCAGAAGGGCCCCACGCCGATCGTGGAGATGCTGGGGGGCTACTCTTCGGTGCTGGAGCTGCTCAGGGTCGGGGCTTCTCGGACCCCAAAGCACTCACCAGGAAATTACTCGGCGGGCTTGCTGTGCAGAAGTCGTGCAGTCTTGAAGATGGCCGGTCCCTCGAGGTCTCGTCACACCCACGAATCTCAGCGTGACTGATGATGTAGGTAGAGGTCAGAGGTGCCAGGGAAGCCGGTTCTCGTCGAGCTGGGCAGTCTTGATCCGGAGGAGAGACTTGCAGCAGACCGCAGTGTTCTTAAGATGGTGCCTGCGGATGCAGGGTGACTACTCCTTAGTCACAAGGGAGAAATCTTAGGAAGAAGTCTTGAGTTCCTTTCGTGGAAAGTAGTTTCAGGATTCAAAGATGATCTGATTTGGAAGGGGGCCAGTTCCTACCTTTATCCTGTAAAAAGGGGCTGGCACGCGACTAAGTCCTGCCCTAGGGGTGGGACTAGGAGGGGGGTGGTTACACCCACTTCCTTGGCGGGCTTTTCCCCAGCACAGGGTCTGGAGTGACCCTGGAACTGGTTCCAGCCAGCCTATGCACAGTGAGCACCGGGGTGCCACGTGCAGTCACCATCCTCTAAAGCCCTGCCTACCTACAATACACAAAACCCTGTCTGGGACGGTGCTGGCACCGCCCCTGGCAGGAAACCCTTTGTCCTTATCTCCTGCTCTGGGAGGACTCCCAGCAGCAGGAGGGCAGACTTGTGTCTCGGTGGCAGCATCCATTTTGTGGAGCTGAGGCTCTGTTTGACTTTAACCGGGGTTAGGGGTTACATACATGTCGTGTCCCTCTAGAAGGGTGGAATGCTAACCCCGTCGCCAGAATTGGCGAGGGGTTAGTATTCCAATTCGTATGACACCTTACTCGACATGTTTTGATAAAGCGATACCAGAGTTGGCATATAACCGCGAGGATTATAATGCACTTAAGAGTATATGGTATGCGATATCATGGAAACGGCCAAGGGATGGATCCCGAAAGCCGCAGACAGGCTCAGCTCATGCCAGAGCACCATCTCACACGATTCCAAGCACTCTGCCTTCAGGATTGTTAAGGCCTGCCATAGGAGTGACTGATAGGAGATCTGTGTGTCCATTTTTAGGGTTAGATATAGGTATACTATATCTAAAGCAAAGGGTGATTACACCACCTTGCCCCAGCTGTCAAGCAGCCAGTTGTGTCAGATTTGGATGGCCAGCCAGGGGTGGCATAATACATGCTGCAGCCCCTGGTAGGCCCTGGGTACACCTATGCCCTGGGTACCTAAGGTACACTGTACAGGGACTGGTAAGGTGACTCAGTATCCAATTTAGATATGTACCTAAGGTACATGGAATCCATTTTACAGAGAGAGCAGTAGGCCTGGGGTCCTGAATAGCAGGGCCCCAGGTCAACTAAGTCAGAAAACCAGCAAAACACCAGGCAAAAAGTTGGGGGCAACCATAGTCAGGGATCTACCTTCCTACATAACCCCCCCCAAACGAAAGGAGATAAGGCTAGCCTTGCCAGGTAAGCCTATATTGCCTGAGTGGCCATATAAGGAAGTACCAGCACTGGCATGGTTACCCCCTATCTCATGGTCCACTAAGCAATCCCTCACCCTAAGGGTGTCTGAGGGTCTCCACCATAGGGAATCTCTACCTGTGGTGTGTTTTGGCAAAGTAAAAGGCTGGTGCTGCAATGGAGTACTGAAGTGAGGCTCCACTAATTTTGGGCTCAGCTTCCTCCAATCATTTTCCACCATATAGGCCTTTCTTTCCAAGACTGAGTTGTTTTGGGCTCTCAGGGTCAACCTCTGGCTACCTACAGCTGGAGGTTGGGTCCCTCTGTTTGGCTTACTGGAGGGACAGGTCAGGTTTGGGCCCCTCAGGTCCCAGGTTTGGCTGTGCCCAACAGTGTCCATCTGTGGGAGGTCCCTAACTAAATTTAAGGGGGATCCCTCAGGAGTCTGTTTTATTTTCACTTGGCTAGGATTACTAGCTTCAGTGCCCTTAATCTGCTGATTGGGGAACTCTTTTGGACAGGGGGCCCTTTGGGGTCCACCACTGGCCTCCCTGACCTCTACAGCCCTGGGCTGACTGAGGCAGGGTAGAGAGGGGCAGGTTACCTGCTCCAGACTGGGTCCCATCTTGGAAGGGTCCACTGACATCAGGGGCCCTGCCAGGCTAGGCCTGACTACCTATGTGGCAGTTTCTTCACAAGGGGTCAGATCAGTTCCCTGAGGAGGCTGATCTTTTCCTAAAGTCTGGTGGGAGGGAGATTTCTCTTCCTCCTCCATGCTCTCTGTCTGAGTGGAGTGATCCATAGTTTCAGGCTTCACAACACTATCATCTGTCTGAGTTTGAGCTGTGGCCATCACAACTCTCCCAACCTTTTCAGGAGGGGGCTCAGTTTGGGTGTGGGCTGTTACCATGACAGCCTTGACAACCTGTTCTGGGAAGGAAGTTGTCTGAGATTGGGTTGTGACTGGCACAACCCTCCTGACCTGTTCAGGGAGGACATCTTGGACTGGGGCTGTGGCTATCACTGCCCCACTAACCTTACCATGGGTGTTTACCATTTTAGAATGGGTTTCTTGCTCAACTTCAGCCCAGGCTGAGAGCTCTAAATCATTCCCCAGTAGGCAATCTACAGGCAAGTTTGGTGACACTGCCACTCTCTTGTGGCCAGTGACACCTCCCCAGCTGAGATTGACCACTGCCATGGGATGATCTCTCTGCACTCCATCAATATTGGTCACCTGGTATGTGGCACCAGGTAAAAGTTGCCTTGAGGGGACTAGACTCTCAGTCACCATAGTGATGCTAGCCCCTGTATCTCTATAGGCCTCAACTTTTATACCATTGATGAGGGGCTCCTGTCTGTACTTGCCCAAAGTGTTGGGACAAGTTGTGAAGTTGGCAAACCCCATGCCAGTCTCACAGACAAGAGTATCTAAGTCAGGGGACCTGGTTAGGCCAGAGTCCCCAGGAACTCCCAAAGTAAATGCACCCAAATTCTTGGGGGCACTCCCACCACCTGGGGGATTACTACTAGTAGTAACAGGAGGTTTGGGAATGTTACTTGGGGGTATGTTTTCCTTATTGTTATTCTTGGGGCAACTGCTGTCAGTTTTTAAATGACCCACCTGTTTACAGGGATAACAATAAGGTTTCTTCTGGTTGTTGGAAGGATTCTGGGACCCACCCCCCTCAGAGGATTTTTGGGGCCCTGATGTGGTTTGATCTGTAGATTTATTCCCACCCTTCTCTTGAGGCTTGGTTGATTCCTTTTTCTGGTCACCACCTTGGTTCTTGGGCCTAATCCTGGTTCTGACCCATTTGTTTGCCCTCTTACCCAATTCTTGTGGAGAGGTCAGATCAGAGTCTACCAGGTGCTGGTGTAATAACTGGTTCTGACAATTATTTAAGACTTGCTCTCTCATAATAAGATTATACAATCCTGTGAAGTCAGTAACCTTGCTACCCAGTAGCCAGCCTTCCAAAGCCTTAGTGGCACAATCAACAAAGTCAGACCAGTCCTGAGACTGAGTTTTCTGGGTGTCTCTGAACAGCAACCTGTACTGCTCAGTGGTTAAGCCAAACCCATCAACCAGTGCATTTTTCAGGACCTGGTAATCATTAGCATCCTCCACTCTTGTAGTGAGGAGCTTATCTCTACCTTTACCATCAAAGGAGAGCCACAGTATAGCTGCCCACTGACTCTGGGGAATGCACTGCACAGTGCAGGCCCTCTCCAAAGCAGCCATCCATTTCTGGATGTCATCCCCTTGTTTAAAGGGGGGCACTATCTTAGTCAGGTGTTTAGTATCTAAACCCTTTTCTCTATCTCTTGGGAGATTGCTGCCACCAGTGGGAGCTAACCCACTCATCTGCTGCTCTCTTGCCAGGGCAAGCTTCTCTTTGGCCAGGGCAATTTCTTCCCTTTCAATCCTCAGTTCAGCTTGTCTCATCCTAGCTTCATGCTCCCTTCTCTGAGGGGAAGTAAATCTCCTCTGTGGAGGATTCCTTCTCCCCTGAGAAGAGGCATTAGAGTGCAGAGATCTATTGGAGTCCCTAGAAAGAGATCTATCTCTCCTAACTCCAAGGTTAGGCCCACTTCGGGTTAGTACTGGGGGTCCCCCAGATCCTAGCCCAAGTAAGTCTAAGTTGGCCCTGGTTAGCCTTCTGACTACCTCAAGACCTTTGTCTACCTCATCCCCAGAGAGTTCCTCTTGATCCTCCTCCTCAACTGCAGTAGCAATGTTGGGGAGATCTGGATCCCCAGAGGTTCCCTCTAAGGCTGGCATGTTCTCATGTAACTGAGAAAGCTTTCTGGCATCATATGTCTCTAAGAGACCTATCAGAAAGGGAATGGTGGGGTTAGACCCCTGCTTCAGTTTTCTGGAGACACAGATCTGTCTCATCTCCTGGAAACTGAGAGCTGCATATCTTGAAGTGACCTGTGGAGGGTCAACACTGACCAGGGGAGTCTCAGTAGAATCTCCCTGGGTAGACATGCTTTTCTAGTGAGGTGTAAGTGGTGCACTTACCTACACTATATGTTTGCCTACTGATCCCTTGCTAGAGTTGTAGTTTAGGGTGTGCTAGGCCCTAGGAGCTACAACAGCTGGTTCAGTAGAACTCAGAGTATTCTAAGCTAAGTTATATGTACCTTTAGTACTTATGTGATCTTTCACAAGATATTCTTAGGGCATGTGTGGTAAAACAACAGCAAGCTCAAATCCCAACCGCTGCTCACCAATGTGAGAAGTTGGCCTGATGTGCAGTGTTCACTATTCTAGTGATCACTATATATCAGTCCAAACAACCCTTATTGATGATTGGTTGTAAGTCAACCTTATAGACCAGCTATCCTAGTAGCATGGATACGAGCAGTCTAAGGCTAAGACTCTAGAGGGCGTGTTAAGCCAGCTGTTTTACCACCACATTACCCCTTGAACACCCAGTGAAAGGACACCACACAAGTGTTATGAAAATAAACAGTGTATTTATTAGAATCACAACAACCCTGTACTCTTTATGAGGACAGGGTGCTAGGCACACAACAAAACTCTTACGAAAATACTTAAGTTAGCACGTTATACACAAATGCCCGAGGGGCACGAAAAACCATATACTTTAAAAGTGGAATGCGAAATTACTAGCAGGTAAGTACAGTACTAATAGGCTTTGGAATCGCTAGGACTTGACTATAGAATCGTTAGATTACTTCTAGGAGACCTAGGGGACTCGGGTGCAGAGTGTGCACTCTCACGCGGGATGCGGGACAAAGTCTATGGAAGCTAGTAAAGGCAAAGTTAGTGTTCACGGGCGAACCCGACCTGGTAGGAAGAAAACGACAGTGGATCCTGACCCTAGGATAGTGAGGCTATGCTGGGACACCGAAGTGCCGAAGTTACCTAGCCCTGGGGCTGCAGCTGCATAGGTCTGAAAAGACGTCGGGAATCTTGTTGCCGGACCAGGAGCCTGGAAGAAGGAAGTTGCTGGCAGGCGACCAGTGAAGAAAAGTTTGATGGATCCAAGCCTGGATCAAGGAAGAAGAAAACCTGAAAGCAGAGGGGACCAAGTTCTTGAATCACTAGCCAGTGATTAAGTGGGCACCAGGATGGCACCGGGCGAAGTCACCTCGACTAGGTGAGTGGCCGACGCTGGCTCTGCAGATCTCACGGACCAGGAGGCGTTGTCGGCGACCAGGATGGAGAGGCGAGCTGTCCCACGATGGATGAAGCTGTCGGCGTCGAAGTTACCCAGGATTGGGCAACAAGCCTTGGCTAATTCAAGCCCACGCGGTGGACTCAAAATGGCGTCTTGAGTGGACCAGGAGGGTCCGGAGTGCTCCTCTTCTGGAAGGGAGCAAGGGCCAGTCTGGAGCAACCAGACTAGCAGCAGTGATGTCGTCGGGCGTCGTTCAGGAGGCCACAAGCCAGCGGGCTAGTAGCCAAACAACGCGGTGAGCAGCAAAAAGCAGAAGGGCCCCACGCCGATCGTGGAGATGCTGGGGGGCTACTCTTCGGTGCTGGAGCTGCTCAGGGTCGGGGCTTCTCGGACCCCAAAGCACTCACCAGGAAATTACTCGGCGGGCTTGCTGTGCAGAAGTCGTGCAGTCTTGAAGATGGCCGGTCCCTCGAGGTCTCGTCACACCCACGAATCTCAGCGTGACTGATGATGTAGGTAGAGGTCAGAGGTGCCAGGGAAGCCGGTTCTCGTCGAGCTGGGCAGTCTTGATCCGGAGGAGAGACTTGCAGCAGACCGCAGTGTTCTTAAGATGGTGCCTGCGGATGCAGGGTGACTACTCCTTAGTCACAAGGGAGAAATCTTAGGAAGAAGTCTTGAGTTCCTTTCGTGGAAAGTAGTTTCAGGATTCAAAGATGATCTGATTTGGAAGGGGGCCAGTTCCTACCTTTATCCTGTAAAAAGGGGCTGGCACGCGACTAAGTCCTGCCCTAGGGGTGGGACTAGGAGGGGTGTGGTTACACCCACTTCCTTGGCGGGCTTTTCCCCAGCACAGGGTCTGGAGTGACCCTGGAACTGGTTCCAGCCAGCCTATGCACAGTGAGCACCGGGGTGCCACGTGCAGTCACCTTCCTCTAAAGCCCTGCCTACCTACAATACACAAAACCCTGTCTGGGACGGTGCTGGCACCGCCCCTGGCAGGAAACCCTTTGTCCTTATCTCCTGCTCTGGGAGGACTCCCAGCAGCAGGAGGGCAGACTTGTGTCTCGGTGGCAGCATCCATTTTGTGGAGCTGAGGCTCTGTTTGACTTTAACCGGGGTTAGGGGTTACATACATGTCGTGTCCCTCTAGAAGGGTGGAATGCTAACCCCGTCGCCAGAATTGGCGAGGGGTTAGTATTCCAATTCGTATGACACCTTACTCGACATGTTTTGATAAAGCGATACCAGAGTTGGCATATAACCGCGAGGATTATAATGCACTTAAGAGTATATGGTATGCGATATCATGGAAACGGCCAAGGGATGGATCCCGAAAGCCGCAGACAGGCTCAGCTCATGCCAGAGCACCATCTCACACGATTCCAAGCACTCTGCCTTCAGGATTGTTAAGGCCTGCCATAGGAGTGACTGATAGGAGATCTGTGTGTCCATTTTTAGGGTTAGATATAGGTATACTATATCTAAAGCAAAGGGTGATTACACCACCTTGCCCCAGCTGTCAAGCAGCCAGTTGTGTCAGATTTGGATGGCCAGCCAGGGGTGGCATAATACATGCTGCAGCCCCTGGTAGGCCCTGGGTACACCTATGCCCTGGGTACCTAAGGTACACTGTACAGGGACTGGTAAGGTGACTCAGTATCCAATTTAGATATGTACCTAAGGTACATGGAATCCATTTTACAGAGAGAGCAGTAGGCCTGGGGTCCTGAATAGCAGGGCCCCAGGTCAACTAAGTCAGAAAACCAGCAAAACACCAGGCAAAAATTTGGGGGCAACCATAGTCAGGGATCTACCTTCCTACAATCATTGACCTATCTCGGTGAATTTCTGACAAATCTGAATAAAGTTTTTCAGCTACTTTCTGAATTTCTGCATTTAATGGGATAGTTAAAGCTGAGTGTCTAACTTCTCTTTGATCAAACACTGGTTGAACAGGACCAATCGTTACTGGAACTGTTACCGCTTCCATACTTTTGGTTAATTTTTGTATTAATTCTTCTTTTGCTTGTAAATATTCTGAAGAATTTGGCATTTCCCCAAAACCTTCTGTTCTCCCTTCATTTCTTAGAGAATCATTTCTGCGATTTGGAGTTTCTGCATAATTTTCAATTTCACCTGATATGCTAGAATTATTTCTTGTTTCTACTCTTTCAGGAGTATTCGCATTATTCGGGTATAATCTGGGTGATTCCTCATTTAGTGGTGGTGCACTTGGAGTGGTTCCTGAAGAAACCATCGGGGTAGACCATGAACAAGCTGGTTGATAAGGAGGTGGATTTTTCCGATTTGTAATTAGAATCTCTTCTAAAACCGAATCTTCTAAATCACTTTCTTCAGCAATATTATTTTTCTTTTGGGTATTCTTTTGACCTCGTGTTTCAACAACCATCTCTCTTACTGGGTACAAACCATCACACATATCTGCTTGTCTCCATCGACGCATTCTATCTTCATGGGTTTCTCTGTTAATATTTATCTTTGGACCTCTTATTATACCACTATTTTCTCGAGCAAGTTCAAACATCTCATTCTCCCATTCAACTAAAGCTTCAAATTGAGTAGGTCTAGGCTTTGGCACAAGAGCCGTCATCTTTTCTCTCAAATTTTTCAAAACCCTCATATTAAATGATCTAACCTTCCGGCCATGCTAACACACCATCATTTTTGGAATATTCCATCCAATCATCAAACCAAAGGCAAGTATGATAACCATATTCACCTTCCATATAGGCTGCAGGTGTTTTGTACTTATGAAGCAACTTTCCACCTCGCGTTTGAATTTTCTTATCAGGTGAAAATATATTTTTTAATTTCTGAAGCCATGTAAGCTTCTTTTCCTCCTTCTTGTAGTAATAACTCATGTTTTTAATTAAATCCACTTAATCCTAAATGATCGTAAACGTTTTCTGGTTGCTCCGCAAAAACTAACCAATCTGTGCGCGAAATACACCAACAAGCCAATCAGGTTAAGCTACGTCACCACCTTGCTCAACCAATAGAAATGCTGCTTTCAGGATAAGCCAATCAGCTATCAGCTCGTCTTTGTCACGTGAGCCAATCAGTGCGCTAGCTGTGACGTATGTTAGCCAATCACAGCGCGTACCCCTATGACGTACACTGCCGCTGCAGCTTCTCGTCTCTCGCTCCTAGAGCTCACCCCTCCTTTACAAAATATTTTCACAGCGCCATCTTAAGAAAACTTTTTCAATGAATTTCAATTAATAACAACAGAAAAACAAACCATTTGTCTGTTTCGTTAAAATAAAGTGATAGCTTTTACAGTCATTCAAGTATTCCTTTGCGTGGAATAGACAACGCTATTCTCACAGAATATTCAATCGTTGATAAAGTAAGCTTTACTCTACCTTTCTAACAGGTAATAACGAACTCGTTTCCCTCTGAATGCACATAAGTAACAATTCAAAGTTTGACTCAAACGAAATTACAAAATCATTTACGCACTTTCAAACGGAAAGTATTCCAAACCATACATACATGAAATCCTGGTAGGACTTTAACCAACCATAGAAATCCACATTTACCAGTAAAATAAACAATATTACCTTACTCTTCATTCAAGTTTAGATAAATTCTACTACTCTTTTCGCTGTGAGTTTTAAAACAGGCTCCAAGTCCCTATACTCGAAAGCTACTATTTCATAGACAATCCTCACTATACATTCTACCTAGCGCACCTAAAAATCCCTAAACTTGTGTTGTACGACCACAACACTAGTGATATATGACAATACCACTATTTTGAAACAGAACAAATGCACTGTGCAACTTCACTTGTTACACTACTCATATGCCGGCACAACTAGGAATTTTCACACTGCTGGAAAAAACCTTTCGACAACATATAACGACTTTGACAAACTTAACATTTTTTAGTCATTGATCCTATGTAATTACCATGTAACATGTTGGTTACCATAGTAACCATCCTCTGCTACCAGAGAATTGATCCAGCGCCCCTATAGAAAATATGTCATAGCAACGCTTTCCAACTCCACAATTCTCACCATTAATCATAAAACACTCACAAGGCCCATAAACTATCGGGACAAATTTTTGGGCAACTGAATCATGTGACCTAATTAATAAAACCTATCCACAAATATATACACATTTATATACAAACGCAGTTTAACGATTTTACCATGGTTTTGATTATCTTATCACTTAATTAAGTCACTTTGACAAATGGATCTACTGATGGTAACAAACAAGACCACGTATAAACAAGACCAGCTTGTTGTTTTAGAAATCTTATTTATTAAACTATTTATTCGAAGAAAATGCATTTCATTAGATTCTCTTTATTAGTATTAAGTAGCTTTATTTAGAAGAATAGCAAATTAGACTGACAGTTTTATGCAAAATCAGTTAGCATGATTAAAGAAGAATAAACAGTTTCCATCACCTAAACCCCTAACTTCCTGTCTAAATCTTGTTCCACCTAAAGGAATTAAAGTAAAAGTCATTTAACCCTATTATCCTTACGTGCTCCAAATTGTCCGTCAGCACGTCATACCCATCATGATTCGGAAAGCGAGAAGCGCCCTGCCTCCAAAGGGGTCAGTTTTTATACCTTTTTCCCTAACTAATCTCACTAAAATGTATTCTTTCTTTCCTGCCATCTAAAGTTCCTATTGGTTGATAGATGTCAACCCACATGGTGTCATCATCTTTTCGAAGCCTAGTTCAGACTTTTTCTTAGAGTCTATTGTCTCTTATTCACAAGTCACACAGCTTCCTCCAAAATGAAACAATTTGTAAATGACAGTCCGTGACTTCCTTGGCTTGGAAATCTCTGCCGGTTTCCGTCCTTAGCTTAGTCCTTCTTAGAGCACGTAAAATAATATTTTCAATTTAGCTTGCAAATATTTTTGTCATGATGAAACTTTCCACACAGGACTCTTGCTCTTTTCAGGACAGGACTCGACAACACCATTTTGAAACACGCTAGGCCTCAGGCCTCTTTCTTGGTGACTATTATACAAACAAACACAAAAGAATAATTAATGAAAGAATTAGAATTAATTCTGTTACCCACCCACCTTTGCTAATTATTAACCCATTAATAAATGTTACCTAGCCAGAGCATGTTAATAACAAACAGGATTCTCGTGCCACATATAGACGAAAAAAGACATAACATAAGCATACACAAATAAGCACATGCCATTAGTTAAACAGCCGCATTTAATACTGACAAAGACAATAGACAAGGTTAATTCATTATTTTTACAAACATGCATTTGCAACAAAGAGCACATGTATTAGTTCCCCATGTCATGTATGCATTTTAATCTAGGTTGGTTAGTAATTCACCACAAATCAATTAATACAGTTATTTTGTTATGGAAGTTTAACTTTGCGAGTCGGAATAAAATATTCTCTGAACCTCGCTCCATCACCAGCGCCAGGACACCCTCGGGTAACCACGCGCTCAAAAATTAAATTAACATAACATAACATAACATAGGTGTTAGAGTGTGCCTCAAACAGCAGTTTTGTATGAACAGCCTGTGGTACACAGGAGGACCTTAGGGAGAAGGATGTTGGAAGAAAGTCATGCAGGTGGTGAGATAGGAGTTAGAAGAAGGGAGGTGTGTGGGCGCACTGACCGAGGAAAGCATGTTGGAGCAAGAGAGCAGGGTGTCAGAAGATAGAGAGAGCAGGGGCATGTGAAAACAGCTTTAAATACTTCTGTGGGCAGAAGGTATGTGAGCTGGAGAAAGGGGGTGAGGCCAAGAAAGCCAAGGATGTGGGAAGCCTGAATTCCTGAGGAAGGAGGGTGAGTGAGTGCGAGAGAGAGAACGCATGGGCATGAGAGGATGCTGTGTGAGACAGGAGAGAGGGGTGGGGCAGTTTTGGACAAAGGAAATAATAAGTGGATACGAAAGGGTCCTCCAGAAGTGGATGTCATAAAGTCAAGACAATTTGGAAATGTGTCACCAATATCAGATGAAGGGACGTGTATGTAGTTTGACATAGGCTGGCAAGCACGGCTGCATCTCCCCTAAGAGGTGCAAGGGTGGAAGAAGTAAGGCAGAAGAGGAAGAGGGGGAATGGGAGTGTAGGAATAAGGTAGCAGTGTGGGAGAGATAAGGGTAGGGGAGGTGTAAGACAGAAACGTGTGTCAAGGGGAGGGGAGGATTTGAGGATGAAAAGAGATTAATGTGAAAGTTGTAAATGAAATAGGGAAAGGAGAGCAGAATATGTGACCATATAAGTGAGAGGGAGAGTGGAAAAGAGCAGAAGAGAAAGCGAGAGAGAGAGAGAGAGAGAGAGAGAGAGAGATTTTGTCCTGGAATGGCCATGCTAGACAATGATTTTTCCTTGTATCTCATTTAACACCGTGAGCGGGGAAGGTACATGTAAAGGTATAACAAGGCTATAGTACTGAAAAATGTGCATCTGTGTGCCTCTCAACAACCGAATAGTTGGGACTGCTGCATGTCTGGTTCTAGGTACATTGACCTGTATGTGGGTCCCAGAGCAGTCGACCAATAATGTCATCATAAGTCATGGTTGAGCTACTGTGTCAAAACCGTCTGTGAAATTCGCTACGGACTTCCAAGGCTGCAAGCACACCTTTGTCTGAACACCTCTCTGCTGTCCCAGTCAGAAGCAGTAGCGGGCTGTGTTTGGGATGAGTGGCAGGGCAAGTGGGAGAGGGGGTGGGTGGCATAGAGGTCACAAAGGTAGGGGGGCAAAATAAAATATAAATATTTTTTTCAAACGCACCTTCAGCCACGGCCCGTGAAGGGAGTTACGGTGGGGCAGGGAGGCGGGGAAGGGGAGGGGCGGGGTGGAGGGTGCTAAAAACAGGCATATGGATCATTGCAGGTAAGTACACAATTTAATTAATAAAACAAATTTCGTAGCGCGCACTGCATGGCAAAATGCAATGCTGTGCGCGCTACGAATTTCGTTTTATTAATTAAATTGTGTACTTACCTGCAATTATCCATATGTCGGTTTTTAGCAACCTCCACCCTGCCCCTCCCCGTCCCCCTCCCCGCCTCCCTGCCCCACCGTAACTCCCTCCACGGGCCGCGGCTGCGCACCTTCAGCCGGCCGAGTCCCACTCCTCTGCTTCTCTTCTTCAGGCACATCTCCCAGTCTGCCCTGCGACCAATCCTGAATCTGCTCTCTCAAGACAGCAGCTTCAGAATTGGCCTGATCGCTCTGGATTAGCGCTCCGGGCAGGGGCGTAACACAGGCCCCCGCAGCCCCTGCGGTGCGGGGGCCCCCTCAAATTTCGTTACACCACTGTGTGTGGGCATGAAAAGAGTAGTAGTTAAGAAAAAAAAGACAATTTTAATCACTGCATTATTGTCTAACTACATATAGTTATAATATTCCACAGACAAATCTGTTTTGTAAGTTTCCGGTTAATTTTCCGTCTCTAAGATGTTGTTGTGAAACTAACTCTGTGTTTTGTTTCACAAATGAATCACTCGTCGACTTCAGAAAACTTTCACTAAAGGAGTGCACACTGCGCCGAAAACCAACTTTATGAATCCGCACCATTAAATTCTGCTAATCGGAATTTATAAGTATAATTTGCTGGTGGCAGTGGACAAGACCTCTAATGAACACAGTAATTAATCCACATTGGACGCTGCTGCTCGCTCAGTAAACTGTTGCTTTTGTGACATTTTTAACGCTGATTTCTGGTGTGCCTTTCTGATTTTATCGGTAATTCTGGGAAAGTAATATTGGTATTTAAAGAAATAATGCTAAGAGAAAGCTGTGCACCTCTCCTCTATGGGAGCCCATGTGTCCATAAATCATGTAGCCGTGCATACCTGACCCTCTCTGGCCAAAATAGCAAACTTTACACAGGTCCGAATTACATGTGAGGCACAAAGATTTGTGAAGGAGCAAAATTGTTTTTAAATATTCTTATCAATTATTATGTTGTTTATTTAGCACTAGTGCCCCATATAAATGAAGCCCCATCCCACATAGGCAGGTACTTCAAATTAAATCACATTACTGACTCCATAGGAGTAAGAAGAAAATACTTTTAATTATAGCATTATTCATCGCACCTACAATTAGTCTGAAATTATTTTTGTCTAACAAAAAAATCTTTAAAAAGTGTTTTACAGTTTACATACATTTACATACAAAATCTTAAATCTGCACTTGTTTATATATTTAAGTAAATTAGCTCATGCACCGTGTATGTCAACATTGGTTAGTTATTTATGTGAGGTTTTCGTTAGCACATAGAAAGCATCATAGCGCTTTGGATAGTCTTCACATTTTGAAGAAGAAACAAGCACATTTTTTACAGCATGATACCACAATAATAATTATAAAAACGTATTTAATAAGAAAAGGGTGCTTATCAATTGTTGGAGGTAGGTTAGTTGGGAAAAGGATGATAGGTCTGGAATTTGAGAAGGTCCTTAATGGGTCATGTGGAAATATTTTTTAATGTGTTTCCTTCAGTAACACGGACTCTGGCTCCGATTACTAACGTTTTGAAGCAGGTTTGTGTTACTTTTGTAACACAAATCTGATGCAAAGTGTTATGCTGGGTTTACTATCCAGCACAAATGAAGATTTTCATTGGATGGTTTCCCGAAATAATGTAAAGTTGTGTATGCCCAGGTTTGCGTTACTTTGCATCAAGGGTGCGTACCATGCTCCCATGCAACCGCCCATGGGCTTTTCCCATGTTCCCATGCAACCACCCATGGGGTTTTCCCATGTTTTCATGCACCCACCCATGTTTTTTTTCTGTGTGTCCATGCACCCACCCATGTGTTTTGATGGAAATCCCTGTCTACAAACATTCATGAATAGTGATTTGTGCCAGGTGTAAGAGGAGAAATGTTATCATTTCTTCTCTGGTTTTCTACATTGCATGCGTGCTGTGTTGTACAGCACACGTACAAATCAGGAAAAGGGCTAAAGGATAGTTACAGGACAGCTTTTGTACTGGAAGAGCCCACTTCCAGTACAAACACACTTTCTTACAGTACGCACACTCCCTTGCACTTTGGAGCCATGGTGTGTGTGCTGGCCTACGGCAGCCTAAAGTGCACCAGCTCAGGGAGAGAGGAAAACTGTACTACATCTAACTAGATATTACGCTGTTCTGCTCTCTCACTTTCACACAACGAAGTGCAGCATTCAGGTGCTGCACTGCGTGCATGGATTTTTGTTTAAATCTGTACTCCTGTGTTTATAAGGGAATGGAAACTCCCCTGAGATTTTCTATTTATACGAAATATTACATTTTGTGCTGCAGTGTAACTCTCCATGTGCACACTTAACAAAAAAGTCGACAGTTGAATAGCAGTTCAGTTATTTGTACACTAGCTCTTATTTTGAATGAATGAACAGAAAGCTCCAAGTTGCTTAGAATGTCTATCTGGTACTATTCTGTAATTTTATGTTTATTTAAAATGTTCTCCTGCAGCTTTCTGATACTCCTGTAAAGTCTCTGTTGGAGAAACATTTATAAATATGGCTTGGCAGTAGATTGGTCTACAAGAGGTTTTGTTTTCAATTTCTTAAAATATACATATAGTGGGCTTTGGCTCCACCCAGAAGTGTTGTGTATCTTTTTGCCCTCCAGGAGGAGCTTTCATTGAAATGCATAAGGGACTACTTTAAATCCAAAAAGTGCAGCCAGTCATCACGCTATTTGCCACATTCCATTATTTAGTTCCTATAAGCATTCTATAGAGAAAGCAGCAATATTTTTGCTACTTTTTCAAAGCACAGGAAAAGGTCATAGGGCAGGCTCTAATATGATAAGCATAATTTGGGCATGCACCGTGTGTCTACAGCATTTGTGAATGCATGTGTTTGCATGTGTTAGAATATATTAAAACCAGACCGATTGACTTTACCAGTGATTGTCTAGTGAATGGCAATTCGATTCGATTCTATTTTTTAGTTCTCCTTTCCGATGGAGCTACCTGGTTTAGATATAGGGGAGATGGGCCATGGATTCCCTCCTTGGTCGTCACCTTCCCAGTCGGTCTTTAGACAGACTTCCTTTCGTCTCTCCCTGTTGTCTCTTCCCTTATCCTCCCATTCTCACCTCCCCTGCCCCTCCACTACTTTTCTCTCTCCTTTCTCTCCTCTCCTCATGTATTGCCTATTTTTTGATGTATTGTATAATTGTTGATCTTTTTCTGTTACATTGTTGACTCTCATGTAAAGCGCTCTGATACCTTCGGGTCTAGCCAGTGCTATATAAAACTCTTTAAATAAATAAATAAATACAATACAATACTTCTCAAGAATCTTAAAATCTCACATTTACTATTTCTTCAGAATCCACTGTTAGAAACCTGCCCATGTTTTTGGGAGATTATAAATGTAGCTGGTGTGCTGCAGTGCAGCAGGTATTTGCAAAAGAGTCCTTATGTTAAAGCTATTGCTCAAACTAGGCTTGTCATATGCAAGTGACCGCTTTGACTGCCGGGCTATGCCAACATCTATGGTAAGTGCACTACCGGAGCCTCCCAACACCACATCTCTGCTCTAGAAGACCTCCTACTGACAAGACTAGACAAAGGCTATTCAAATGTGTAGTAGAATGAGCATGAGTAAATTTTTTTGTAGCGCAGCATTTTAACAAAATGACACACACTAGCTGTACCAACTTAGACCCAATATAAATCAGGATGTGCTCCAGCATGACATGGAAACACAGGGGGCGTGGCCAAGCACGCGATGTGAGAAGACGAGCTCCGACTGAGCTCCCAGTGAAGCTCCCCTACCACGGGCCATTTATCCTACATTTCCTGGCGGTACCGGGCCCAAACTCGGACCGAGTGTACCCGGGTACCCGACCCACCTCCAGAGCGATTTTCGGGCGGATCGGACCACCTGACCCTCCGCCCGGCAGCGACCCAGACGACTGGCCGCCCGGCACGCACTTCCGGCCGGCGGCCCCGACTACCTGAGACCGGGGATCCGGCCTTGCGGAGTAGGCCGCACAGCGAGTGGCCCACAGTGCGCAATCCAGCGCGGAAGCGGGACTGCGTCCCACAACTTGGAAGATCCACAGCAACAACACTTCACAGGGACCTCGGACAACAGCGAGAGGCTCGCCGCCTGGGCTCACGGAGGCCACGAAATCAGCCCGCCTCGCCTGCCACCACTGGGGATACCCTGCCGGGCTCCGTACATACCAGGGGGTGAGTGCGTGTGACTAGCTGGAGACCCGCATAGGCGCCAACGGCCCGAGGCCCTGCCGGCCTACAACGTACGCTGCCTAACGCAGCCCACTGGACCCCCCCTGGCCTACCTACCACCCGGACATTGACCCGGCCCAGGAAGGGAACTTGCGACACGTTACCAGACGTCCCCAGAGACCCAAACGCACGAGGGCCCCAGGTGCTGCGAGCACCCACACCAAAGCAGCCCGTGGCGGTCTGTCTTGCAGCCCCATCCTGCCTACTGACACTAGACCGCCCGTCCCGGCTGGACGGACACCGGTGGACCACTGAGCTGGACCGCCACGCGGTCCACACAGACACCGTCCTCCTGGGCCCAGCAGTCTGCCGCCGGAGTTTAAGCGGCCCTGTCTCCCGGACCTCTGCACATGTCCACCGCACGGATGGCATCGCGGATCGTCACCGACTCCATCTGACACCGAGAGGCCTGGACCGCGCCACGTGCACACTGAGGCTGCGTCACATCGGCCCTCATTGATGGTCGACCCAACACTGAGAGACTCTCCCGGCCCGGCGCAGACGCGACGATTCTACAACCCGCACACCCCACCCCTGCTGGGCTTGTGCCGGCCGAAGTGGACCCCCAAGTGGCGCGGTCGGCTGCATAATACGGAACCCTGAAACCCTGCGGTGGAACGACCCCCCCCCCTGCCTACAGCCGCACGCCATTCGAGTGCGACAGAGGACCTGACCGGGAGACTCGCACATACCGGTCCCTCCGTCACGCAATACGTGAACATTACCACCCGACTGACCAGCTGCAAAGACCTCCCACATGTCAGGGGGGACCAGGGCGAAGACTGGCACAGGAGGGGCACTGAACAAGGGGAAAATGGTGAAAAACATGGAGACAGACCAAACTGCATCCAAACTGGACACTATGCTGGCAGCCATGGAACGCCTGGAGGAATCCATGCAGCTGACCCGTACATCGCTGGAGAACAGGATCGACAAGGTAGCCGTAGATCTGACACTCCTCCGGACAGACCACAAGAAACTGGCTGACCGCACCACGACCCTGGAGCACACGATGGCAGAGACCACACCTAAACTGGCACAGACGGACAAGCACGTCCAGGACCTACTCAACCGGGTGGAGTTCCTTGAGGATAGGGCTGAGGACGCGGAAGGACGGGCCAGAAGGAACAACGTGAGCATAGTAGGCCTTCCGGAACGCTGGGAACGGAGAGAGGCGGCGGAGCATATGGAGGCCTGGCTCAGAGACCTACTACCGGAAGGCACGCTGTCGCCGCACTTTGTAGTGGAACGGGCGCATAGAGTGCCATCCCGCCCACCTCCGGAAGGCTCCAACCCGCGGCCGATGCTCATGCGGGTGCTGAACTACCGCGACCGTGATGCCATCCTTCGCGAAACGCGGGAACTGTCGAATATACAAGTGGACAATGCCAAGGTGATGTTCTTCCCCGATTATACCGTACAAGTTCAGAGAAGACGCCACTCCTTCCTCGTGGTGAAGCAACGACTCAGGCGCTTGGCTCTCAAGTACTCACTGTTGTTTCCGGCACGCCTCAGAGTGGTGGCGACGGACAAGACCCACTTCTTCGACACCCCGGAGGCGGCCATGGCGTGGCTGGATTCGGGAGTAGACACAAACCCTGGGCCTGTGCCGAGGGAGCAACGCCGGAATCGAGGCGCACGCAGGCGGAGACAGCGACACACCTCGAGGGCCGAGTCCCCGACCATGGAAACGGAAATCGGCCCTACCCCGGAGCAAATTCAGATTGAACACCTGGAAGCCGTCCGCATAACTGCTGCGATCAGCGGGTCACAATCACCTATCCTGCTCTCCAACACCAGCCCGCGCTCACGCGGGAGCGAAGACGACGATTACATGTTCGGTCTGCCAGATGGCTCGAACCCGGAGGGCCTACCTGACGTCACGCCCCAAACGTCAGATCTGATATCGTAAGCAATTCTCCCCTTTCAAACCATGGCTGGACCGACCGGTCTCACATGATGGAACTGTCAGCGCACCCCCTAGGATGGCTCGTTCAGGAGCCCGCATTGACACTCCCAGAGGCCCTGGCGGCCGTGCATGCCGCCCTCTCCGGGGTCAGTGATTTGCTACCAAACAACCCCCCCCCCCCGCCCACCGGACTGCCGCGGAGCCCCCGTGGCGCCGGGGGAGGAACCGGGGCTGTCCCGCTGGAGTGCCACCAGGACCATAGCTTTGGAGGGGTGGACGGACCCCTAGAGGTGAGTGCCCCTCCCCCGAGGGACTAAACGTTATGCTCCTGCCATGGGACCTACTGTCGGGGTCAAGTGACACTGGGAACCGGTCTTGGCCACAGACACTATAACTGACTCCTGGCGCCCTTCTGACCCTCTGCCCGTGGAGGGGAGCCGCTGCAGCTCTTCGGGCGTAACGAACTACCTTGTTTAATTCAAGTGCTGTATTTAGTCATTCCCCCATTGAACTCACGGATTGATTGAGCTCGATAGAGCGTTTGGGCGACGACTTGTTTTGTTGTTGCCCTTTTGGTATTATGTTAATGTTCCAGTTCTACTTTCTGAGACTAGTGTTGGTACTGACCTGCTATTGCGTGCATTCTTGGGTCTATGGGAGGGGGCGTGGGGTGAAAATGCTCATTGTCCGCTGCTGCTGTGCGGGTGTGGGTGGGGCGGGTGGGGGGCTGGGGGGGGGGGATGGGTGCTTGGCCGCAATCGACACAGTGATGGCTACGTTTAAATTTTGTACCTGGAATGTCAGGGGCGTGCACACACCCTCACGTAGATACCAGGTATATTCATACCTTAAACGGCACCAGATCCAGATTGCATTACTGCAGGAGACACACCTAGTTGCTACTGAGGTGGCCATACTTCGCCGTAGGTGGAGGGGACAGATATTTGCCACAACCTTCTCAGCCTTTGCGAGAGGGACCTTGATCTGGGTCCGGCCCGGGGTCCCCTTTGCACTAACACACAGCAATGTTGACACTGAGGGACGCTACGTCTTCCTACAGGGCAGACTTGACGGGCAGCAGATCATCATAGCCTCCATCTACGCAATGTGGAACAGGGGAAATTCTTCACGCGTTTGTCGGCAGCGATAGCGTCATGGCCGGCCGTACCCTTGATGATGGGCGGGGATTACAACTGCGTGTTAGACGTCTCCCTTGATCGCTCGTCCCTCCCAGCAGTGATCGCCCCGGTGCAGGCGACCTCCAGGGCCCTCCTTGACTGGGCAACACAGTGGAACTTACAAGACGCCTGGCGCGTCAGAAACCCCACCGCCCGGGTGTATTCTTACTACTCGGGAGCCCACTCACTACACGTCAGGTTGGACAGATTCATGATGTCCCGTGACCTGCTCCCCTCTGTGTCTGACACTGACTACCTAGGCCGGACGCACTCGGACCATAACCCGCACACGCTGGTATATGGTTGGAAACGCCCACGCCCGCCCGTACCAACGTGGCGCCTGCAACCGGATCTCCTACTTGACACCACATTCCGGGAGGAAATCTCCGGGAAGATCTTACAGTACTTTGAGGACAATAATGATTCGACCTCCTCCCCGAGAACTGAGTGGGACGCCTTTAAGGCAGTGACCCGGGGAAGCTGCCTCGGTGTCCAAGCAAGCTTGCGTAGACAGGTGGAGAAAGAACTGCTACAGGCGGAAGAGGCACTACTGGGTAAAGAACAGGGGGCAACGGGGGGCGATGAGGCCCAACTTGTCTCGGCCAGAGCAGACCATGCTGCTCTGCTGGAGCGCCTCAAGAATATCAACTTCGCAGCACATTCCGCACGCACCCACAACGCAGGCGACAAACCTGGCAGGCTACTGTCATGGTTGGTACGGCAGGACACGCAATCTGCATCGATCTTATCCATCCGTACAACCCAGGGCGTTGAGGTCTACACCCAGAAACAGATCCATGATGCGTTCACATTGCATTACAAATCCCTGTACAGCTCACGATTACGAGCCACGGTGGTAGAGATCACGGATTATCTGGCGACAATGCGGCTCCCGACCGCTACTGCTGCCCAACAGGCAGAACTGGGTGCCACGCTCACTGGTGAGGAGCTACGAGAGGTGATTTTCTCCCTCTCCAATTGCAAGGCGCCGGGCCCCGACGGACTCCCGGCGGAGTTTTACAAGGCCTACTCCCTGGTGTTAATACCGGAGCTGCTGAAAATGTACAAGGCGGCGCTGGAAGACGCTGAACTCCCGGCGTCCCTGAACGAAGCCAACGTGGTCTCCCTGCTGAAACCGGGTAGAGAAGCGAGCGACCTCGGCTCCTACAGGCCGTTAGCGCTACTCAATACCGATTACAAAATTCTTCCAGCGGCCCTGGCTCGGAGGCTTGCACCGCTGGTCCCTACTCTGGTGCACACTGCTCAGAATGGCTTCGTACCCACGCGGAGTACGTCCTACAATCTACGCCGTTTTTTCAGGGTCCAACGTTATGCGACCCTCACCTGGCCACGCTCGGGATGCATTGTGCTTGATTTGGAAAAGGCGTTTGACTCGGTGGAGTGGCCATATCTCCTCCGAGTCCTCGAGAAGTACGAGCTGGGGGACGCTTACGTACAGATGGTGGGACTTCTCTATCAAACACCCGAGGTCCGGGTCCGGACTGGGCGGTTGTTCTCGGACAGGATTCGCATCGGGAGAGGTACAAGTCAGGGCTGCCCCCTCTCCCCCATCTTATTCGCCTTGGCGATGGAGCCGTTGGCGGAGATGCTCCGCACCTCCGGAGACATCTGGGGCATCCCGCTGGCGGATGGCATTCACTCGGTGTCTCTGTATGCCGACGATTTGTTATTATATGTCAGAGACCTCACGCACATACCAGCGGCGATCACAGACATCTTTCGGATGTTTGGAGACATGTCGGGGCTCCATGTCAACTGGGCCAAGTCAGGGGCCTATGCGTTCGATGGCGAGATGCCACAGTGCGATGTGCGCATGATGGGGGAGACGCTCCGATGGCACCCGACGGTATTTAGGTACCTAGGGATCTTCATTTATCGAGACCCTGTAGCCCTCCTGGAGGGAAATCTAGTGAGAGCCATTTCCTCGCTTGCAGCCCAGGTCACGTTCTGGAATTCCCTCCCGCTAAATGTACCAGCCAGAGTGGCACTAACCAAGATGATAATGCTTCCTCGGCTTCTCTATTACTATACCAATCTGCCGGCGTGCATCTTTAAAGAACTGGACTCCCTCACCAGACGCCTCATCTGGAATAAGGGGAGACCCCGGGTAGCGCTGAAGACCCTGTTTGCACCCGCCGACGCTGGAGGCCTAGCGGTTCCCAATCAGGAGCTCTATTACTTGGCAGCACAGCTGCAGTGGGTTGCCTACTGGCTGAGCGGTAAGAACTTAGTGGACACGGCCACGGCCGATACCATCCTATCTCCCGTACAGGCGCTCACACTCTTCCACCCACTGACACGGGGCCGGCCACCCACGCAGGTCCATGTAGCGGTGGCTAAGCGGTGCCTCGTGCGGAGCCTCCGGCTCACCAAGCATACAGTACCCTATGCCCCGAACCTGCCTCTGCTGGGGACACCCCTGGGCGCAGGCACATTGTCCTCGACCGAGCTGCGCAGCTGGACTGCGGCAGACTTGGACGACCTGGGCGGCCTGTACAGCGATGGGGAGCTATTGCCCTTCGAGACCTTGGCCGCGGACACTGAACTGCCGGTGGGTCAATTTCTGACACATGCCAGACTCCTCCGTGAGTTGACAAAGGCATGGGGTGACCTCAGTCACGAGCCGTCCACTCACCTACTCATCCAATACCTACATGTGATGGGAGATGGATCCCACCTTGTGCATTGGCTCGCACAAGCCTTACACAGCCACACGCAATTTTCCTCTCAGAGATTGAGGGAGAAGTGGGTGACCGACCGTGGCACGGACTGGACGGACAACCAATGGACCGCTATTTTAGCAGGCGCCAGGGTCGTCCCCCGCAACGCACGATTCAAGATTATCCAATATTACATAATCCACCGTGCATATCTGTCTCCGGACAAACTGAATCGCTACTTCGGACTCACTTCATCGGCGTGTCCCAGATGCGGCCTCCAGGACTCAGACTTCCTGCATGCACTCTGGAGCTGCACACATCTTGCCTCGTACTGGTCTGTGGTCGCGGACATGTTGACGGCGGCCACTGGCGAAACTCTCCCCAAGACGTGGGAAGTGTGCCTATTGGGACTATACAGGAGGACCAAGCAGACCAAGCTACGGGCACGCTTTTGGGATTTAGGTCTCATCACGGCCAAGCGTCTTATCACACGACGTTGGAAAAATGCCGACCCACCGCGCCCTGCGGACTGGCGTCGCTCTTTTGCCGCCTGGGCCTGTGCGGAGAGTGTGTCCCTCCACAGGGAGGAAACCGCAGGCCTCCGGAAATACCCGATCGCCCAGGACTGGGATGCTGCCCTGATTGCATATCACCGCGCATGCACACAAGCCGGCGTGGAGTACCGTCCCGACACGGCACAGAGAGGGCCCTCTTGATTGCTGTCCACACCTGGCACGGACTCCGCCGCCCCTTCCCCCCCCCTTGCCCTCCCCCCTCCCCCCCCTCCCCCCCCTCCTGACCTCCCCCCCGCTCCGCGCGCCCACCCCCCAATGACTGTTGACTTTTCTTTGTGAACACGCTGGTCCCTTTCTGCAGTGCTGCGAACTGCGGGCACTGCACCATGAGTCACTTCCTGGCACCATCACTTATGAACTAATGCACTTCCACCAGCAACTGTTTATTTTCAGTCATGTATAATTGCTATGTTGACATGTGCTATTTGCTGGGTACTATTTGTGACAATAATCCGTTACTGTGACACTGTATGATTAACTACTGGCTTATCTGTGAATATAAATAAAGTTTGGGACCGTTGGTCTTAAAAAAAAAAAAAAATGACATGGAAACACAGGGGCACATTCTAAATATCGAGTGGGGAATATTGTGGGATGTTTGTATTGTAGACAGGATATTGAGGGACACATTTTCAAAAGGTACATATTTATAGATTTTCTGTACCTAACTCCACATTTATGTACCTTGTTGACATATATATCTTCAAGGCACGTAGATGTGGCCATTTTACTGATTAAGACCAATACATACAAGACCTATGCAAAAGCAGTTTTGCTGACAGTGAACCTTGGGGAAGGACATTAGTGCGCTTCACCAAAGACAAAGGCCATGCTCCATTTTCTGGCACAAGGAAATTTTCTGAGATTGAAAACGGCTTTCTAGTGTTGCATGAATAGCAGCTATACCCATTAGGCAACATTGCCTTTAACATTCACCCTCCCCATCAGACACCTATGCGATTAGTGAACTTAAAGGGAAGTCTGTTGTAATGCCCACCCTATATATGGCCTGGCAATTTATCTCATTCTCTTTGCTGTCTTGAGTAGTCAAAATTAAAAACGTTGTTTATGCCTCACCATTTTCTAATTCCACCAGCTGCCACTGCCTAATTGAGTCCGAAAGGGGCCCCTCCTTTTAACGTGCAGGGGGAGGCCCCTCAAGTTTCGCTACGCCACTGGCTCCAGGTCAGACTTCGAGTCACTCAGCATAGATAGACTTTGTAGAATGGCGTTGTGCAGCAGGGATGACATCTACAAACTCGAGAGGGAGATTAAATCCATTCAATTGCCAACATCAATCATCACACAGGGAGTTGCAGATTGCACAGGCTCAGGTGCAGGGCCTTGCCCTGCTGCTGTGACAGGAGATCCTCCCAAAGACGTAGCTTGATTGGAGAACATACCCCAAGGACCAGAAGTTCAGGATAGAACACTCTCCTAGCCAAGTCTGGAGCCATAGAATGACCTCGTCCCTGATCTTCTTTAGAACTTATGACAGGAGGGGCAGCAGGGACAAGGTTTACAGGTGTTTAGTGCCCTGTGCATCTCTTAGTAGGAACCTTCTTGGAAATTCCAGTGTGAAATGTTTTTTCCAATTCATTCCCTCAGTGGTGGCGAAAAGATTTAGACTGGGTGTAACTGCCATTCAAGATCTGTCAGAAGCCACTCACTGATTTAATCTGCAATGGAATTTGAAGATCCTGCCAGGTGATTCATGACCAGGGAAATGCCCTGGCACTCCAGAGAGCACCAGAGAAGAAACCAAGGCCTGCCCTGATTATTGCAGTACACATGGCAGTGGTGTTGTCCATGAGCATCTGAACCAGCCTCCCCTTTGATGGACAGTAGGAAGACCTTCAGAGGCAGGCAAATAGCCCACAACTTCAACAGGCTGATGTGGAGCCTGCCAGAGACCAGAGTCGTATGATCGCCATCACTCCTAGATGACTGCCCTATCACAGCAGTCATTCATCTATTGCCACCATCAGCTCTGGGTGGAATACGGAGAGGGGTTTGCCACCGGCTCAGTTGAAAATCAGCACCACGGCAGGTCTTTTGCAGTCTTTTCCAATATGTTCCTCTCCTCTGGTGCCTCTGGTGTAGCCCACCACAGAGCCCACATATGCCACCTTGCATAGTTGAAAATCAAGATGCAGGATGACAAGAGGTGCAGAAGCCTGAGAGACACTCTCAATGAGACCCAAGTCAGAGGCTGAAATATTGGGATAATTGCTCAAATGTCATGGACTCGGTGTGGTGAAGGGAAAACAAATGAATCCAATTAAGGGGAGGCTCTGTGAAGGAGTCAAGGGGATTTCGGCATGTTGATCGTTAAGACTAGTTATATTAGGAGGTTCCTGGTCAGCTGGAGGCAGTCTACGACTGACAAGACGAGCTGGCTTTCAACCGAAATTTGTCAATGTAGGAGCAAAACTGGGATCTCCAACCTCCGAGGTGTGCCATGACCACCGCCAGCAATTTCATGAACACCCAAGGGACACTGGTGAGGCCAATGGGAAGTACAGCAAATAGAAAATGTCTGTGAACGACATTGAACCACAAATTTCGCTTATGGGAGTGCAGGCCGAATACATCAAAGTAAGATAGTGCAGGTCCACAGGCACCATCCAGTTGCTTAAATCCAGGACCAACAGAACCTGTGGCAAGTTGAGCATCTTGAACTTGTCCTTCTGCAAGAAGGAATTCAGAGGGCAGAGATCTAAAATAGGACAAAGGTCTCTGTCCTTCCTCAGCATGAATAAATAACAAAAGTAACAGCCAATCATTATTTCCTGGACTGGTAACTTTTCTATGGTTGTTTTGGCCAAAAGAGCCTGCAGTGCTGAGGGAAAGATGAACTAGTGCTCCTCGGAATGATGTTTTGAAGTGGGTGGAAGGTGTGGAAGACCAAAAAGGAATGACAGGGCATAGCCACATTGGACGGTGCGGAGAACCTGCCTTGTGGATATTATATTTTGCTATATTTGATCCTGCCTCCAACAAGGTGGGCATGTGCCGCTAAGGTCACATTTAAGTAGCTTGAAGGTGAACAACCAAGGGTCAAAGACATTGGGACTTGCCATGGGAGGGACTCTAAGACTTTGAAATGTGGAAAATACTGTGTTGCTGGCATATGTAGGACTAGGAAATCCACCATTGCCTAACTTTCTTTAAAAAGATCCAACGCTGAATCAGTCTTATCACCAAACAGGCGAGATGCATCCAATGGCATTCCCATTAAAGAGGCTTTCATATCCTCAGAGAGGCCCATGGATTGCTGACAAATCACCATATTAGTGCCATTTCCTCTGCCCAAGCCGTCAGTAGTTTCTAGTTCAGAGTGGATGATATACTTTGCGGTGCCCTGACCATTATGGATGGTTTGCACCAAACTGGGCCTAAAGTCCTTGGGACAGCTGGTGGCTGCAGCGGGATCTCGCCAACCATGTTTTATAAAGTATGGGTATGTCCCCCCCATCAAGCAGCTGGCACTGTCAGACCGGAGGGCTAGTCTGGCTGAGAAAAACATCTGCTTTCCAAAGGTCTAAAGAAGTTTTAACTTTCTGTAAGGAGGAGTTGAGGGAAAAAAACTGGGGTTCACCCTACTGGTGGAAGCTTGAATCACCAAACTGTCATGTGCAGGGAGATTTGGCAAAAAATACAGGCCGACTGGCACCAGTCTATGGCGTCTGGAAACCTGACTATTCACTGGGGGAGAGGAACAGGGCTCAGATAAGGGACCAGGGCTTCACTAAATGGAAGAAAAGGTTCAGATGAAGTTTCACCTGTTTGCATAAACTCTGCTAGTACATTTGTATTGACTTCAATTGTTGACAGGTGTAATCCCAAAACTTCCACTGCAAGTTAATACCATGGCAAAAGAGCCCTCTCTTCTGTTGGTGGTCCATGGGGAGAACACAACCCAGTATCCAGAAAGCTCCAAACCCATACACCAGAGGGGGACTGTATGGATATCTCACAAAATTACCTACAAAGCTCAACTAACCCCTGTAGCTTTAACCACTTGCATGCTAATGACAAGGTGAACTCGTCATGAGGCACACTGGAGCTGTGCTCATGACAAGGTCAACTCGTCATGTATAATGGGAAACATCAAAGCTCAGCGCAGGAGGGGGAAACCCCTTAGCAGCCAAGTGGTTAAGAAGGGACATAGTTCCTTTGTACAATGAAAATAAAATTGTGAAGAAAAACTTGATCAGGTGAGGAAAAAGTTGGAAGCTCTGGATCTGAGTATTAAGACGAGGAAAGAAAGGAATTGAAATCAGGGCACAGGTTTGCGTTTATACGAAGCTTGGTTTGTCACTTCCAGGGTGGAACGATATCAACAAGGAGCTGCACAATGCCGCCTACCAGTGCACTGAGGCAATGCTGTTTTAACCATCTGGATCTTGTCTGGCGCAATGATACTGTAACGGTGAGAACGTTGTGGTTAGAAGTACTCATTAGAAACCACATTTTAAAACTAGTGGAGTATGCTTGCTTCGCTTATTTAAAAATGACAGAGTTTCAACAAGTAAAGTAAATGGTCTGCCTTCAATGTTATAATGCTTGAATGTAAACAGTCTAAAAAACATAAGAGATGGCTGTAAATTGCTGCCTTATGTGTGCCTCTGACATCTCATCTCAGTCCTTGGTGTTGTACAGCCAGCAACCAATGTGAGAGGTCCTAGTCCAACCCTTGGGTTTATCATAAATTGTTCATGGGCCTTATACACTGATGCCCATGATAGCATTAAGGCTGGCTAGATAAAACAACAGCAAGAGTTGCATGCAGTGACAGCTGGACTGTGAGGATAAGCCAGCAGCAAGAGTCACATGCAGTGACAGCAGTGGCGCGGAAGCAATTTTCAGAGTAGAGGTATGCCATCAATGTTACACCACCAAAGTCACAGGGATTGTGAAAACTCCAAACATCACACACAAAAGTGTGGCAAAAGAGTCACACCAGTGTGCTAAGGGTATGGCATGTAGCCAGTGGTCTATTTTGGAGCACACTATATATTACAAAAGCATGGTGTGGTTGTGCACTGTCATTTACAGACAGCACATTTTCCATTGAAATTGACAACTACATTTTCACAGACATGAAGTTTACTAACAAAACTATATAGCACACAAACAACAGGATTTGGAAATGGGGTTTCAGCGAATATTTATCATTTGCACATCACCAATAAAGTGTCTTGATTTGTTTTGATCCTACTAAAATGTTTGCATAACATTACAAAAATACTTCATTTGTGCTTTCTTACTGCTGATATATTTTGAAATGTTTGTCCAGTCCATTTGCAGGTATTTAAATGAGGTTGTGTTTAGAAAAAAGTTACATCCTAAATAAATTTCTTCACACTCCTTATAGTCCAGCAAGATTGTCAGACATTTTTCACTTCACAAAACCCTCTCACTTTGTAGCCAGAGAATGAAAAGTAATCAACAATCTCCATGTTAAAAGAAGGTCATATATGACTGCTTAGAAATGGACTCTGATTAGCAAGATACAAATCAAAATAGGAAGAATCTTTCCCACCAGCAATCGGACACATTTAAAATATGTATGTTAATTGCTTTAGCATATACGTGTACCAGCACACTATGAGACTTCATGTGCTACTTATGCTTATAAATCTCGTAAAATAAATGTCATATGGGATTTTAAAGAAAATAATGAACTGACTCAAACTATGTCACATTCTACATTTCCTGTCACGATGCAATGTAGGTGCTAAAATAAATCATGTAATGCATATATAAGAATGTATGTAGTAAATACGTAATTGACTTGGCCAGCTGGTATATGTATAGCTGATTGCTCCCTAGCTAAGAACCCTTCTGTTTTGAAAACACCTGCTCATGACAGCTGTTTTGTACCCATTTTGCCTAAAGGAAGCTTGAACTCCTGTTTGCTATGAAATGCATTTATTGTGTATTAATAAAGACCCTTTTCATTATACAAATGGCAAATGTTTTGGCATTGTGAAAGCCTGTTTAATGATTGATGGAAAGAGTGAGCTCTCCCTAAACATGTAAAAGAAAATTGCTTTAGCATGCGAAAGAAGGATCCAGAGTTTTCAGAATTACCTTGAACATTGTATAAAAATGTACATAGCTGCCATGTGGCTCAAGGTCATGTTGGAAATTATCAGATGTCCGGGATTTGTAGCTAAAATCACGTTGCATGTTATGTATTTACTAGCATTAAAGGGGAAATGACAAGCGCCAGAGTAAACAAGCATTTGCAATGCAATAGGTCTCGCTTTAGGAAAGTTTGAGCTATTGGTATTGTAAATGACACATTTTTTATTTATGTGTTGGTTTTGAAAATAGCGAAATTAATAGCTTTGTCATTTACAAAGACAATACTTTTAACTTTCGCATATGTGACACCTATAGCATTTGTAATGCAATATGTGTTGTATTTACGTGACTTAGATGTATTGATATTACATATACCAATTGCTTTTAATTGTTTTTAATAATTAATACTTAACTAAAAGTAATTGTAATTTATAATGGCAATAGCTTAAACTTTTGTAAATAACTTTTGTGAAGATTATGTTCAGTGTATTTTATTGTGATGAAAATCCAAGAACAGAAGTGAAATATTAACATCTTTTTGTGACATTTGTAATAAAGCTTGAAACATTGAGAGAACATATTTGAACCAGTTGTTGTTGAATGGTTGTACAGATTGATGCTGTGGTGGCGCTGAGTAATGGTGTGGGGGCGACGAGTGATGCTGTCGCGTTCAGTGATGCTGTGGTAGCGCATAGTGATGTTGTGGTGCCCCTAAGTGATGCTGTGGTGGTGCTGAGTGATGCTGTGGTGATGCGATAGATAGATAGAGTGTAATTATGTGGCGTGTAACTATGTGGCACTGAGTGGTATTTGGAGTGTATGTTGCATTGAGGGCAGTGTAATTATGTGGCATGTAACTGTGGCACTGAGTGGTATTTGGAGTGTATGTTGCATTGAGTGCAGTGTAATTATGTGGCGTGTAATCATGTGGCACTGAGTGGTATTTGGAGTGTATGTTGCATTGAGTGCAGTGTAATTATGTGGCGTTTAACTATGTGGCACTGAGTGGTATTTGGAGTGTATGTTGCAAGGAGTGCAGTGTAATTATGTGGCGTGTAACTATGTGGCACTGAGTGGTATTTGGAGTGTATGTTGCATTGAGGGCAGTGTAATTATGTGGCATGTAACTGTGGCACTGAGTGGTATTTGGAGTGTATGTTGCATTGAGTGCAGTGTAATTATGTGGCGTGTAATCATGTGGCACTGAGTGGTATTTGCAGTGTATGTTGCATTGAGTGCAGTGTAATTATGTGGCGTTTAACTATGTGGCACTGAGTGGTATTTGGAGTGTATGTTGCAAGGAGTGCAGTGTAATTATGTGGCATGTAATTATGTGGCATTGAGTGGTATTTGGAGTGTATGTTGCATTGAGTGTAGTGTAATTATCTGGCGTGTAATTAGCCAGTGTCAGCCCTGGTGCAAGGGAGGAAATGAACTCCCTGGCTGCTGGTTGAATGATAATATACGGATATTATCACGTTCAGGGGGGCCTTTGGGGCCCGGTGCTATTGCACCAGCTGCACCAATGGCAGCTACGCGCCTGCTTGTGCTCCAAACTCTGTCACCCTCCGTAACACCAAGGACAGACTCCCGAGCACAGTGTGAAATAAAACACAACAAGACGACATACAAAGGTGGGGGCGCAAAGTCAGACAGCCAGGGGCACGCTAACTGTGGGATAATAAGCATGCCATCATTTCAGTTATTTTACTATGCGCACGTGACGCAAAACAATGACGCAATCACAGAACACTTCCGAAGAGAACATGGAAGGCACTTCATGCTGAACTTGTTGTACCCAGTCCATAGACGGTGCCACCGAGAGGCCAACAACAAAGACTCCGGACTGGAATTCCACTCAAAGGCTCAAGCATTCAAGTATGACTTGCCAACAAGTCACGACATGCATTCATCATACAGCGGCCACGACAGGGCACCCGCCTGCAAGAGTATCGCAACAGAGACACTCCCTGGTTCATGCGCTTTAGACACACGTGCTGCCAATGCTAGGGACCCGGTTAATGGGCTTCAACACACAACATTCAAAAATGCAAATTTAGTTACTAAACGGAATGTGTCCATATGTAATTTTAGCCTAATGTTAAGACGCGTTCGAAACATTGTTGGCGTCGCAGACCCATTAAACAGCCGCACGGCCGAGGGAGCAATGCTCTTTGAAGCTCTTTTTTCAGACCCTGATCGGTGACCAGGTGTGCTGGTCATTACCTGGTGCGCCTCAAGGAATCCACGTATGGATTTGCCAAAAACTCAGGGGTAATCTGCGTGTGCCGCCTCGACATCAGGCTGGACGCTGTAAAATAACAAGACGGTAACGTCAATTCACCGGAAAGATGCACAGCCTCCGGCCGGTTACCCCCGAACTGGTCACACCGTCAACTCTCAGCTGCAACCTCTGCAAAATGAAAGCAGGCACCCTAATACCACAGCGCTTTGGAGTACGGGTTACAGATCTAGGCTTCTTGCATTTCAAAACCATTGTGCAAATTTTGTACAGTGCTCATTGAAGCAGTTATAAACAAGCATTGGCCGTGAAAGAGACACGGCCGTGAGACGCGCTCTGTGGTGGGGGAGGGGCAGGGGCCGTTGTGAGAGGCACGACACGTTTTTCCATGCACATTTAACGAGGCGCTTCTTTGCAGAAAGTGCAGAGAAAACAAGCAGCACTTTAAGCAATAATCCTAAACCTTTTATAATCACTGAAAGAATGTTACTCCCTGAAAAGGAAAGCCCTCCCTTGTTCGTCCCTGCTCACTTCATTTTCACAGCAACAGTCATGCAAAGTGCATTTTAAATCTATATTAAGCGAGGAAAGAATGCAAGAGGATAAGGCAACCGAGCCAGCGGGCACATGCGGATTTCTCAGCACTTCTCCTGCGATGCAAGCTGTTCTCTCAGCAAAACCACGTCAATAGTACCAATAAGGAAAACAAGCATTGAAGAAAGCTGTTAAGACGTGAGCAAAACCGAAACCTAATGTGGGGCGGGACTTCCGTCTTCTGAAGCCCGCGCCCACGGAGTAGCTGCCCAGAGGAGAAGTGGTGACGCGGGGCTCCCATGCCCGAGGGAGAGCCCCGTGGAGGCTGCAGAAGTCCGGAGTGCCAGTGAGTGGGGCTTAGTTGCAGGGGGGAGGGGGGTCCTGGTGCGCTTGTGTGTGTGTGTGTGTGTGTGCGCGCGAGTGTGTGTATGTGTGCGGCGGGAGGGCATTCTCTATGTGTGTGTGTGCGTGTGTGTATGCGCGGCGGCGGCGGGGGTTTGTGGGGGGGTTCTCTATGTGTGTGTGCGTGTGTGTATGGGCCGCAGCGGCGGGGGGGTTCTGTATGTGTGTGAGTGTGCACACAGCGGCGGGGGGTTCTGTATGTGTGTGTGTGTGCGTGGTGGTGGGGGGTTCTGTATGTGTGTGTGTGCGTGTGTGTGTGTCTGCTTACAAGGAGCCATGGGAGACAGGAAGTGCGCGCAACCTGATCCGTTTACGCGCGCGTGCGCATCACTTGTCTCCTGTCTCCCTTGGCTCGTTGTAAGCAGAAAGGATTGCAATAGAGTCTCGCAGCGACGATCGCTTTGCGAACGGTTTGTAGTGCGAGATCTAAAAAGGCTACGGGTGAAAGGTCAGGAGTGGCTGTAGTTATCACACGTGACCTAGTGCCACGCGGCAGCAATATATAAAGGATAGTAAAAATCAGTAGGAGGGGAAAAAAAGCATCAAATAAATTGAACTGTAATTTCTACCTTTTATTTTGGATACATAAAATGTTGGTATGAGTGATGAGCCAACCGGTGACTGACCCACAACCAGTCACAACCTCCAGCTATGCCTATTGCCCAGGACCCTGCTCTAACAGGACTTCGAGGTGCTAAAGGGTAATCAGCTGTTGAACAGGCAATGGAGGCACACCCAACTAAAACCGGTATGCTACAGAAGAGCACAGCGGGTGTGCTGCTTCACAAATAAACGGGGCGCTGCCAAACCTGACTTGGGGAAGGGGATTTATTTATTTATTTATTTATTTGAAGGTCTTATATAGCGCGAACAAGATCCTTGCGGATATCAGAGTGCTTTACAATCAGTTAAGCTAGGTATACAAACGTGTAAATGTAGGCACATCAAGAATACAAAGCACATCAAACAAAAGTGAGGCATAAGGGTACAACATGAGAACGTTGAATTAGGTAGTGGTCAGCGTGCGTACCTAAAAAGTCTGGAGGCCCTTTGTCCAAGTGGGTGTCAAAGGAAAGGGGGTGCTTGGTCAAAGAGATAACTTGGACTAAGGGTAGGTGAGTTGTGCCATGAGGAACTCTTTCACTTTCTTTTTAATTGAAACAGTAGAGGCGTTTAGTCTGGTTTCTGGGGCCAGTGAGTTCCAAATCCTGGGCGCCATCCCAAAGAAGGTTCGTTTATATGTTTTCTTCCTGTTGAATCTTTGGGGTTTCAGTAGCAGGTTTTCAGTGTTTCTTGAAGCTTTTGATCCACCCGAGATCGTCAACTTCTGTGCGAGGTAGCTGGGTGCTTTGTGGTGTAGGGCCTTATGAGTCATGCATGCTATCTTTAGGTGAATTCTGTCTTCAAACGGAAGCCAGTTCAAGGCTTTTAAGTCTGGGGAAATATGAGAGCTTCTCTTTGAACCAGTGACGAGTCTTGCTGCTGCATTTATAGTGGCTCTTAGGTGGGCTGTTGATGCTTTAGAGAGGCCACATAGGGAGACACTTCCGTACTCCACCCTCGGGATAACAAGCACTTGAACTGCCAGCTTAAAATCGTTAGCTGGCAAAAATGGTTTCAGCTTCCTCAACGTGTTGATCTGGAAGTTTGCTCCTTTTATTGCATTACTAATTTGTTTTTGCCTGGTAAGGTTGCTGTCAAGAGTTATTCCCAAGGATTTAGCTGAGTCTACAATGTTAGGTTTGACGTTGAATGCAGTAATATATTGGTGTCCCCTCTCTAAAATTGGTGAGTGGGCTTCATCCACTTGTGACCTGAGACCCTGATATTCTCTCTACTGATATTCCGCTTAAAAGATTTCTAGTATTGCACTTTCCCATGTTCTGTTTATCTTTTTGGTTTTTCCTACGTTTATCTTTCGTTAGTTCCACTTCTGGATCTTTCCCTTTTCTTTTAGAGTTGCAAAGTGTAGGCTTAAGACTTGATAAATGGGGTGATAAGACAAAATATCGACCACAAAAACATTATGATACAAAAATATTGAGACAAAACCATCGCCCTCCAAATATATCGACCTTATTTATATATATATATTGTAAAGCAGAAAATGTGTGTGGTCGAAATTAAAAAATTAAAGTTACACTATTGTTCAGAAAATGAATATATTAAAAATACAATAATAGCAAAATATACAAATACTAATCTAACTAACATAAACAAATGTAGAAATACATATGACTAGAAAAACATTTTGATTACTTAACATAAATTCTAATATGAAATTATTTAAAAAATAAGTTCATTAAGCACTTAAAAATAATTCCTAAATAAAAATCCATAACAGAAACGTTTCACAACGAATAATACAAATATATTTATTCATTTCTATAAGCTAATAAAATATATTTTAAAAGTATTCAGCATTATAAATAACATTTAAAATATGTAAAAAAATTGATATTTTTTAAATACAAAAATATAGTAATTGTAAAAAACAAAATAAATAGAAAATCCATTAGAATAAATTATTTGTAAAACATATTAAATTATGCTGGAGTAATCAGAGTTATTCTGGTACATCTGTATTACTCTTTGAAGCAGAATTACTAATATTTAAAAAATGACTCCTGCTCACGTAATTAAGAGTAATTTGGGGAAACAATCCTTCAGCGAGAGCACATTTAGCAAAATCGAGTGGCCGCTTGTGCTCACTGTTCATGTTCTGCTGCATTTATCCCTTTTTCTTTGCGCAAAATGCATCCTTGTATCCATCTTGCAAGGTTGCGTTTTGCGCTAATAAAACAACACTAAATGCTGCTGGTAAATTGGGTGAAAATATTAACCGCAGGGCACATTTGGTGAGTGTGAGCTACTGCTTTTGTTGCATGTATTGCTATTTCTTATCACAAAATGCATTGTTGCATCCATTTTCATAAAGAGGAGAAATTCTTGCTAAGAAACAAAATTAAACACAGATTTACCCTTCTGGCATTATTCCGCGTAATCTCTTTGAATTCTTAAGTAATTCCACATGATAATGCTACACAGAATCAAGCAATTTACACCCACCCCTAATAATATGGAGTATCCTAACTCAAATAAAAAATTATTGGTCAAATGAAGAAAAAACTATTTGAGTTAAATTTTTTAACTACAATTTTACAAATATTGGGCACATTAATACATTGTAGGTGGGAAGAACTTTACTGATCCAGCTTCATTCTAAAAACCCTGAAGCAAGTGCATACATTAGAGGAATCTGATTCCCACTTCTAATTCTAATCTAGCAAACACTGTATAAAATGCACACATTGGGCAGGTCACATTTGAACTCCAATCTAGTGAAGTGTACATGGTGAATTGGGTGAAGTGTCGTATTGGGAGGTGGGGGGAGAACATTTACTAATCTAACTCCAGTCTAACAAACATTGGTGAAAATGCCTAGATCTTGGGTCGGTAGGTGAGTAGTCATATTTAGTAACCAACCTCCAGTCTAACAAATATTGGGGAATGGGCATTCATTGGAACGGAGGTGATTGAGGCGCATATTTCCTGTTCTAACTAGATGGGGAAAGTTAATACACAGGGTCAGGGGATCCAAATACAAAACACACACATAAAATAAATATTAAAGATTACTTCATAAATATAAATAAAAAAGTTGAAACATCGTAAATATATTTAAAATTTAGAACTTTAAAATAAATCTTAAAACTCTTAAGAGATCTTGGAAGTTCAAAAATTTGTCTCAAACTTTTAGAATTTCGGGAGCAGCTCATCTTAGTCTCTTATAAGGCTCCAAGGACATCATGGACAGCACTTAAGAGCCAGGACACACTCCAGCAGAGGCCACCAGCAGGGCCCACTGTAAGTCCAGTTCTTTTTGGTCACTTTAGGAAATAGGCCTTCTGCACCTGGTAAGTTCCTGTAGCACACATCCAACTGACCCCTGGAGTCCACACCTCATCCCTGCGTACAAGTGGGAGAAGGTCCAGTCCTAACCGTCCCCACATATGTCAAGGACAGCCAATCAAATCCTCTTCTGTTCTTCTAGGGGACAAAACGTGTTCACATGAACTGTGAGTGTGATGCTACTTTTGTAGGATTTACTAGCCAGTGGGTGGGGATGACTCTTGAACAGCTCTAAACAATGAGGAAAAAGTTCCCATGGGCAAATCTTTCCAAGTTAGCAACACATCCTATTTCTCTTTCTACAAACTATCCCATAGTGCACAATTCTAAGAAAACTCAAAGATTGCACAATCTTTCTACCCTTAGAGGTGGCGTAAGTGCCAGCCACATGCGTGTTTAGGGAAATGAGTAGTCCCCTCCTCCTCAGTTACATCAAACTGATCTAGGACCAGCTCATCTTCCCACTGGGCAGGTGCCAACTTTGATAATGAAAGCCCAGAAAAAAGGCTTATTTTCCCTAGGTCTCTATATACACTCAACTATTAACAGGAAGGCCTCACCCTAGTCTCTTTCAAGTAATGAAGGTCCTGAACCCTTCCCAGCTGCCCTTTCTGAGCTGATATGTGTCGCATACTTCCCACCTAATCTTTCCCAGCAAAAGGCCTAAGCAGTTGCTACTGCTCTGGGAGGAATGTTCACATCTCTGTAAGGGATGCACTGATAGACTGCTTCTGGCATGCTAATGCTAATTAGCCGAATGGAGCTTCAGACACACCAAGTATAGTCACAGCTACTGAATATTTATTAGAAATACAACTTCACCGCTGAATTGGATTTTTAATAAACATTAAAAACAGTGTTTGAAGTATTCCTGTAGCTTTTCCCAAAGCAAAGTAAGCCCCACTGCTTTCTCGCAGTGCGAGAAGCAGAAACATAAATACCATTTTATGTTTCTGCTTCTCGCACTGCAAGAATGCAGAACAGTATGTCTGGTTGGGTGCAGGCGGGTGGGCAGGTTGGGGAGGAATGACTTGCCCAATGTTATGGGCCCTGACTGTATGAGCAGCCCTCTGGAGCCGACCAAACCAGTCATTCGCACTCTGACTTTTCTCTATGTAGGCTGAGTGCAGCCCACATAGAGAAAATGGCCACCCTACATGAGCCCGACTGGGTGCTGTCCACACCAATCACAACGCTGCCATTGAAGCGTTGTGATTGGCTTAGGGGTTGGGAGGGAGGCTGCCTTCTTCCTGTTCCTGGATTCCAGAAAATGCAGGACCCGGCCAGGAGTGGAGGCGGCGTGGGTCCCGGTAAGGTATGTTTTTTAATTTATTTTTAAATCCTCCCCAACCCTCGCTGGACTCGTCCCCCCTCACCCGCAAATCATGCTGTTTGCGACTGCATTTAACACCAGACAAGGATTACTATGTATCGATATGTTAAAATATATAAACTGGTTATCAATATTTCACACCTCATAGTTACGGCCTTGTGGCATGCAGTGTATGAGGCCATCCCCAGCTTACAAGAAACTGGTTGGATGTGAGGGGTGTCATTTTCAGACTGGAATACAGTGGTGGAAACCTATAGCTGAGGCCCCAGGCAACTGCAGAGCTTAAAATCCATATGGCTGAAATAAAAGGTCAATGGGAACTCTAGGTGCAGATTGGATTTCTTACATTTTAGCAATTCTAAAAAAGTGCCCTCCTGTGTGTGTTCTTGCTTTAGTGAATGTTTAAACACTTACTATTTTGACTTAGAGAAATATGGTGTACATTAACCCGTTGACTGCTTCTGCTTTTTTGCGGCAGTGAGGCGGTTTTAAAAAAACGGGCGCGGTCGCGTCGGCCATTGGCCGACGGCAGCACCAGCGAGGTAGTGCTGCCGTCGGCCATTGGCCGACGGCAGCAGCCAACGGGTTAAAGCACTGGTACATGAGAGAGCAAACCAGACTGTGAATTAGAATTCAGTCTTAGGTAAGCAAATAATTGAATATTCTGACACTACATAATATATTGTTTTCAAATCGACACTTTCAGAGAAGTCTTTAAATAGCAGTTTGCAAGCTACGATGCATTGCATTGCGGGGAAGCTTCTCTCTGCTCTTCCCTCCCGGAGGTGCTCCCCTTCTGCTCCTGCCACCTGCATCACCAGGCTAAGAGTACAGAGAGCACCTTGTACCCCTTCCCACCACTGGCCGAAACCAGGACTCCATTTCCCAGCAGTCCAGGAGGTTGGGCCAGCTAGTTGAGCTGATTTTCGTGCCTCCTGGCGCCAAAAAAGATCCCCACATCTTCTGCTTTGTAGGAAGCTGCCCTCCACTTTCACCTCCAGGAGGTGTCTCTCCTCCTTTTCCTACCGCCTGTATTGCCACGCTGAGAGCGCAGAGAGCACCTTGTAGCCCATCTCACCATTGGACAAGATCAGGACTACATTTTCCAGCAGCCCCGGATGTGGGGCCATCTGGTTGAGTAGATTTGTGTGCCTCCCGGCACCAATACAGGTCCCTGTGGCTCCCACTTCATCGGACGCTCACAGGCGGTGCCCGGGCAAAGCCCAGTCCAAGGGCAGGCCCATCCACGCCCATCAGAGCCTGAAGGAAGCTGGTCCATCCCTCTTTTGCCTGAACCCCAGCTTAAGGTACTGTGGGCCAGATGTACGACCCGTTTTTGCATGTGCAAACGGGTTAGCGACCCGTTTGCGCATGCAAAAACCTAATGGGCCATGTACAAAGCCTATTTAGCGATTTGCAATTTATTTGCAACTTGCGAAAAAGGTTTTGCGACTCGCTATTATGAAGGGGCGTTCCCTTTCTAATAGGGATCGCAAAGCCATGTACCAATGTTTTGCAACCGCAATTGCGGTCGCAAAATACTCGCAAACTATCACCCTCATCAAGAGGGTGGTAATGGAGTCGATAATGGGAAGGGGGTCCCCAGGGGAACCCTTCCCCTTTGTGACAGGCTCTGAAATATTTTTTTAAGGGCAGGCAATAGCCCCAGGGACCACTACCTGCCCTTAAAAAATGAAATGAAAAGGTTTTTTTTAAAAATGTATCCCGTTTTTTTTATAAGGAAAATGGTCTGCATTAAAAAAAAAACTGCTTTCATTAAAAGTAGTCCCAGACATGGTGGTCTGCTGAGCCCAGCAGGCCATCATACCTCGGAGGGCCTGCCAGTTCCAATTGGCTCACAAATTGCGAGAGGCTCATTAATATTCATGAGCCTCGCATTTCGCGACCTCGCAAACAGTGTTAAACACACTGTTGCACATGGCAAATAGCGCCTTGCAAATTGCGAGTCGCAAATGAGTTGCAAATTGCGAGGAGCTATTTTGCTGGTCATACATCTGGCCTTGTGTACCCCCGCTTCCTGTTGTCCCTATGCTGCCTGCTGTCTCTGCGCTGCCTGCTGATACAGGGCTACCTGCTTTCCCTGCGCAGCCTGCTGTCCCTATCCCTACGCTGCCTGCGGTTCTTGTTCTCACACTGCCTGCTGTCCCTGCTCTGGAGCTGCTTGCTGTCCCTTGGGCTGCCTGCTGCCCCTGCCAGCCTGCTGTCCCTGCCCAGGTGATGCCTGCTGTCCCTGCACTGCCTGATGTCCCTGTCCTGCCTGATGTCCCTGTCCCTGCACTGCCTGCTGCCCCTGCCCTACGCTGTCTGCTGTCCCGGCCCCTACACTGCCTGCTGTCCCAATGCTGCCCACTGTCCCAACGAAGCCAGCTGCCCCTGCGCTGCCTGCTGTCCATGAGCTGACTCCTGTCCATGCGCTGCCTGCTGTCCCTGCACCACCAAGGAACTCCTGGAACTGGACCCCAGACACTGAAACGTTCTCCCCACGTTTCACCTTCAGTACCCTTCACCAGCCAACACTGCCACTTCTCCTGCGACATAACCTATGATAGATCCCGCCCCACTCCTGCACACAAGACCAAAAACATCCCACACAAAATCCATTGCATCCTGCTCAATGCTCGCTCATTCTGCAAACATGCCACGGAAATCTGAGACACCATCATCACCCTCTCAACCGACAATGCCTTCATCACCGAAACGTGGCTCAACCCCTCCTCAAACCCTGACATCACCACCGCCACTCCCAAAGACTACAAGATCATACACCGAGACTGCGCCAACAAACAAGGCAGAGGCATCACCATTATATTCAAGGAAACCATCAGATGCACCATCACCAAAAACGACCCCACGCCCCTCATGGAACACCTCAACTTCCTACTACAAACTATCCTTGCCTTCAGACCTCCGGGACCCCGAGCAACATTCTACAATGTCATCCCAACCTCATAACCCACCAAGCACTCGACACTCACCACTACGTCCTACTCTGTGAACTTTCACATCGATGACCCCAACAGCGCTAACTCCATCACCCTCCTGGAGAATCTGAATAACATCGGCCTCACCCAACTGGTCGAGGAACCCACACACAAAGCTGGACAAACACTCAACACTATTTTCAACTCCCACAACAGAATCAAATTCAAATCACAGAACTCACCTGAACTGACCACAGAATCGTAAACTTCACCATCACCAGCGCCCAGCAAACCATCTCCAGGTACCTGACCTTCCTCCACTGCAGCTGGAGCAAGGTCACCAAAACTCAGTGGTCATGGGCCCTCACCACTTCCCAACCCGAGGCCTTAACAGACCTCAACCAGGCCGTCCAGAACTCTACTGCATGGATCAGTGTTGTAACAAAACTTGAGGGGGCCCTCCTGTAAGGCACATGGAGGGCCCCCCTCCGGACTCAATCAGGCAGTGGCGGCTGGTGGACTTAAAAAGTGGTGAGGCATAAACAACGTTTTTAATTTTGACTCAGCAAAACAGCAAAGATAATGAGATAAATTGCTAGGCCATATATAGGGTGGGCATTACAACAGACTACCCTTTACATTCACTAATTGCATTGACGTCTGATGGGGAGGGTGAATGTTGAAGGCAATGTTGCCTAGTGGGTATAGCTGCTAATCATGCAACACTAGGAAGCAGTTTTGAATCTCAGAAAATGTCCTTGTGCCAAAAAATGGAGCATGGCCTATGTCTTTGGTGAAGCGCACTTATGTCCTTCGGCAAGGTTCACTGTCAGAAAAACTGCTTTTGCATAGGTCTTTTATGTATTGGTCTTTTTATCAGTAAAATGGCCACATCTACGTGCCTTAAAGATATATATATCAACAAGATACATAAATGTGGAGTTAGGTATAGGAAATCTATAAATATTTAACTTTTGAAAATATGTCCCTCAATATCATGTCTACAATACTAAAATCCCACAATATTCCCAACTCGATATTTAGAATATGCACCTGTGTTTCCATGTCATCCTGGAACGCATCCTGATTTATTTTGGGTCTAAGTTGGTACGGCTAGTGTGTGTCATTTTGTTAAAATGCTGTGCTACAAAACAATGTTGCTCATTCTACTACACATTTTATTAGCCTCTGTCTAGTCTTGTTAGTAGGAGGTCTTCTAGAGTAAAGATGTGGTATTGGTAGGCTCCGGCAGGGCACTTGCCATAGATGTCGGCATCCCTCGGCAGTCCAAGCGGACACTTGCATATGACAAGCCTAGTTTGAGCAATAGCTTTAACATAAGGACTCTTTTGCAAATACTTGCTGCACTGCGGCACGCCAGCTACATTTATAATCTCCCACAAACATGGACAGCTTTCTAGCAGTGGATTCTGAAGAAATAGGAAATGTAAGATTTTAAGAAAGTTGAGGCATAACAATGTTTATCCCTGGTAAGGAGAACTGAAGAATAGAATCGGCCATTCACTAGACAAACACCGGTAAAGTAAATCGGTCTGGTTTTAATATGCCAACACATGCAAACACATGCATTCACAAATGCTGTTTACATACGGTGCATGCACAAATTATGTTTATCATATTAGAGCCCGACCTATGGCCCTTTCCAGTGCTTGGAAAAAGTAAGGCTGCTTTCTCTATAGAATGCGTATAGGAACTAAATAATGGAATGTGGCAAACAGCGTGATAACTGGCTGCACTTTTCAGATTTGAAGTAGTCCCTTATGCATTTCAATGAAAGCTTCTCCTGGAAGGCAACAAGATACACAACACTTCTGGGGGGGGGGGGACAAAGCCCTCTATATGTATATTTTAGGAAATTGAAAACAAAATCTCTTGTAGACCACTCTACTGCCAAGCCATATCTACAAATGATTCTCCAACAGAGGGGCCGATTAGGATGGCGGACGGATCGCCACCGCCATGCAGGCAGTGGCGATCCGCCTGCTATCTGTGCCCGTCCGCCACAAATTTCCCCCCCACCATATTACAATGGCGGAGGGGACCGCGGCAGAGAGAAACACCGTCCGCCGCTTTTCCGCCCCGGTCGCCTTGCGGTTCGGGGCGGAAAAGGGTTCATATGGCTGGCGGTGTCTTCCAGACACCGCCAGCCACATAACGATGGCCGGATGCAGATGCCTTTCCGTGGCGGCAATGCCGCCATGGAAAGGCATCCGGGCTTTGCTTTGGGGGCCCGTTGTGGGCCCCCAGGGTGAAGAGGGGGGTGGGGGGTGCGCATGGGGGGTACCATCGTTTCACAGTACAACATGGCAGGCACCGTGTGGTGCCTGTCATGTTGTGCTGTGAAACGCACAACATGCATTTTTGACATTGCGTCGGACTGTGCTTTCAGCACCGTGGGCCGCAATGTTAAAAATGCGGGATGCACCCGCCACTGTGGCGGGTGCATCCTAATTCGGGGCACGGTACCTCCATCGTTGTGGCGGACGGTCCCTGCCCCAGACAGGATGGCGGACGGACTTTGTCCGTCTGCCATCCTAATCGACCCCAAAGACTTTACAGGAGGATCAGAAAGCTTCAGGGGAACATTTTAAATAAAAATATAATTACAGAATAGCACCAGATAGACATTCTAAGCAACTTACAGAAAACTTTCAGTCTGGAGCTTTATGTTCTTTAATTCATAATAAGAGCTACAGTACAAATAACCGAATTGCATTCAAATGTCGACTTTTTTGTTAAGTTTGCACATGGAGAGTTACACTGCAGCACAAAACGTAATATTTCAAACAAATAGAAATTCTCAGGGAGTTTCCATTCCCTTATAAACACAGGAGTACAGATTTAAATAAAATCCATGCACGCAGTGCAGCACCTGAATGCTGCACTTAGTTGTGTGAAAGTGAGAGAGCAGAACAGCGTAATATCTATTTAGATGTAGTGCAGTTTTCCTCTCTCCCTGAGCTGGCGCACTTTAGGCTGCCGTAGGCCAGCGCACACACCATGGCGCCATAGTGCAAGGGAGTGTGCGTACTGTAAGAAAGAGTGTTTGTACTGGAAGTGGGCTCTTCCAGTACAAAAGCTGTCCTGTAACTATCCTTTAGCCCTTTTCCTGATTTGTATGTGCGCTGTACAACACAGCACGCATGCAATGTAGAAAACCAGAGAAGAAATGATAACATTTCTCCTCTTACACCTGGCACAAATCACTATTCGTGAATGTTTGTAGACAGGGATTTCCATCAAAACACCTGGGTGGGTGCATGGACACACAGGAAAAAAACATGGGTGGGTGCATAGACACATGGGAAGACCCATGGGTGCTTGCATGGGAACATGGTACGCACCCTTGATGCAAAGTAACGCAAACCTGCGCATACACAACTTTACCTTATTTCGGGAAACCATCCAATGAAAATCTTCATTTGTGCTGAAAAGTACATCCCAGCACAACACTTTGCATCAGATTTGTGTTACAAAAGTAACACAAACCTGCTTCAAACCGTTAGTAATCGGAGCCAGAGTCCGTGTTACTGAAGGAAACACATTCAAAAAATATTTCCACATGACCCATTAAGGACCTTCTCAAATTCCAGACCTATCATCCTTTTCCCAACTAACCTACCTCCAGTAATTGATAAGCACCCATTTCTTATTAAATAAGTTATTATAATTATTACTGTGGTATCTTGCTGTTAAAAATGTGCTTGTTTCTTCTTCAATATGTGAAGACTATGCCAAGCGCTGACGCTTTCTATGTGCTAAAGAAAACCTCACATAAATAAATAACCAATGCTGAGAAGCACAGTGCATGAGCTAATTTACTTAAATATATAAACAAGTGCAGAGTTTAAGATTGTGTATGTAAATGTATGTTAGACAAAGAAAAATTCAGACTTATTGTAAGTGCGATGAATAATGCTATAATCAAAAGTATTTTCTTCTTACTCCAATGGCGCCAGTAATGTGATTTAATTTAAAGTACCTGCCTATGTGGGATGGGGCTTTGCTTATATGGGGCACTAGTGCTAAATAAACAACATATTCATTGATAAGAATATTTGAAGACAATTTCGCCCCTTCGCAAATCTTTGTGTCTCTCATGGAATCCGGGCCTGTGTGATGTTTGCTATTTTGGCCAGAGGGGGAGAGGTACGCAGGGCTCCAACTACGTGATTTATGGACACATGGGCTCCCATAGAGGAGAGGTGCACGGCTTTCTCTTAGCATTATTTCTTTAAATACCAATATTACTTTCCCAGAATTACCAATAAAATCTGAAAGGCACGCCAGAATTCAGCATTACAAATGTCACAAAAGCAGCAGTTTACTGAGCGAGCAGCAGCGTCCAATGTGGATTAATTACTGTGGTCATTAGAGGTCTTTTGTCCACAGCCTCTAGCAAATTATACTTATGAATTCCGATTAGCAGAGTTTAATGGCGCTGATTCATAAAGTTGGTTTTCGGCGCAGTGTGCACTCCACCAGTGAAAGTTTTCTGAAGTCAACGAGTGATTCATTTGTGAAATAAAACACAGAGTTAGTTTCACAACAACAACTTTAAGAGACGGTTAAATTAACCGGAAACGTACAAAACAGATTTGTCTGTGAAATATTATGTCATTAGACAATAATGCAGTGATTAAAATCGTCTTTCTTTCATTAACTGCTGCTCTTTTGATCCCCACACACAGTGGCATAACGAAACTTAAGGGGGCCCCCTGGAGCTTGGGGGCTGTGGGAGCCTGTGTTACGCCCCTGGCACGGATCATCAACAGCGCAGCCAAAGTCTCCCCTCTGAAACCTACTAAATACAACAAGTCCTCCAAACAGGCCAGCTGGTACACCAGAGAACTCAAGACCACTAAGCACAACTGACATAAATTTGAGAAAAGATGGCAGTCTACAAGAACCCCACAGACAGAGTAGCTGTGATGTTATCCCGCATTCCTTCATCCCGCATACCATCACTCCGCATTTTTAACAACGCGGGACAATTACTCCGCAAAGCCATAATTCCTCAAACTTTTACTCCGCATATGCCTTTACCACGCATGCCATTACAACGCAAAGGCATGCGTGGTGAAGTCATATACTTTGTAAAAGTACTTTATAAATAAATATATTTTTTTTTGTTAAAATAAAACCTTTTATTTTAATTGTATATATATATATATATATATATATATATATATATATATATATTAATATTACCTATATATAATTAAAAAAATATATATATATAGATATATATATATATATATGTTATTTTTTTATTTCCCTTTACACCCTAAAAAATAATCCCACCCTGGTCCCTTTAATTACTCCTGCACCCCATAATCATAACCCACTGTTACTCCTTAAAATACCCCTGTACCCTTAAAGAGTAACCCATCCTGACCCTAAAAATACCCCTGTACCCCAAAACCCATATCTAGCCCTAAACCCTAAAGATACCCCTGTACCCCAAAACCCAAACCTAGCCCTGAACCCTAAAAATACCCCTGTACCCCAAAACCCATATCTAGCCCTGAACCTGATGGAGCGAGATAGAAAACAAAATTTTGTTTAAACTCGCAAAGTCACATTTCCATAACATGAATAAAATTATTAATGATTTGTGATATGTCGTGCTAATACAACCTAGATTAAACTTTACACGTGGGGGGGACTAACATGTGTGCTCATAAACGTGCATAAATGTTGCATCTTTTTGTTCGTGCAAAATAATAAAATAATTTATTGTTTTCGTTTTTGTCATTACTAACTGCTGCATACTTAAAATAAGCATGTGCTTGTTTTGCTTATTCTTGTCTGTATGATGTCATTTCTACTATTCTAGGTGCATATGGGTCTCATAGAAAAACGGAGACTGGTAAATATAAACGCTGCTTTATTTGTTTGCAATGGCTAGGTAACATTTTGATTAATCGGGTGGGTTAATTATTTAGTAAACCATGGGGTGGATACAGAATATACTTTATTTCTTACATTAATACTTTTCTTGTGTTTGTTTTATACTAGAAATCATAAGTTGCCTGCTTTTGAGGCCTAATTATTTGAGCCGCACAAAAAGAGCTAATTCATATTTCTGCAGAAAGTCACGAGACGCCCATTCTGAATTAAAACGTTTATTGAAGCTGCATTCACAAAGCAAAAACTGATGAGCTGACATCATTCTGTCGGACATGGCCAAGGTCGAAAGTGAACTTTTTGTCAGTCCTTAACTTGGCATCCGCGGAAGTTGCTCTGAAAAGCTATGGAAGCTGCGAGGATGATCTGTTACAAAGTTGCAATAGCAGGAAGCCTCTGGCTTCACGTGGAAGAGACAATGGTCTTTGTAAGACATGATTTTGTGGAACTTTTTAAGAATCGGGTGACATGTCACTTGTCACTCTCAGCCAATGGGACGTCGAGTATTTCTGAAAACTTTCCTTTGCTAGTTTAGTTAGCGTAGAAAGGTATAAAAAGTCATGCCCTTAGGGTTGGGCTGGCTGCTGCTTTCTGACTTTCCGATGAGGGTGATGTGCTGCTGGACTTTGCGTGGAGCACGTAAGAATCCTCAAAGAACTTTACTTTAATTTCTGTCTATTTAGCTCAGTTAGGGAAATAGGTTTTAGAAATGCTAAACTTTATATAATTTCTTTAAATTGATTCAATTGCTTAAATTGTAATTTTCTTATTTCTTACCATCATGCTTGCTTTAATGCTAATAAAATTTCATTTATAAAACTTACAACTTATATACCATAATCTAGAAAATAAAATCTTACTTTTGACAAACAAGCTGGTCTTGGTTATTTAGAAGTATAGGTTACCATTAGCTAGATCACGTCGCCTATGGTGGTCGTGTAAATGGTTGGGTTTTATTCTAATGACAATATTCTTTCTGCAAATGTATAAATATGTTTATAGTTTGTAAATAATGTGTATATAGATTTATTTGACCACCTGATTCAGTAGGCCCAAAAATATATCAGGTTCATAAATGGGTCCATGTATAGTTTAGAATTTTGTTTATAGGTTATGAAATTGGGTAGCGTAGTTTATGATATATTTTCTATAGCCCGCTGGATCAATTATCTGGTAGCAGAGGATGGTTGCTAAGGGGTAACCAAGGTAACATGTTGGTTGCTAAGGATTGCGTCATGGTATGCAAATAGGATTGATGTTTTAACACTTGTTAAGTTCGTTTTTCGTGCCTATCTGTAAGCTATACCGGTATAGATTGTGTGGCGAGAAATTAGTCACGCAAGCCATCTGTTCGTTTGTAGTGATATCGCCGAGTATCACAAGAGGTATCGCCGTGTACCATAGTGTTGTCGCCGAGCAGCACAGTTTTAGGGCTAGGTCTGATTCTTGTATAGTGAGGATTTTCTAAGAAATCAAAGCAGCATGAGAATAGGGACAAAGCGCCTTCCATAAAACTCACTGTGATGAGAGTATTAGTTATATCCGAGCTTGAGTGAAGGGTAAAATTTAACGTCGGTGCATGATTATCTATAAACAGGTTAGAGTCCTGTACGGGTACATGTTTCATATCTATAAACAGGTGAAAGCCCTGTACGGATAACGTCGTTATTTTGCTAACGGTGCATGATTTCTATAAACAGGTGAGAGTCCTGTACGGATTTTGTGTGTGTTTGAATTTAGGGAATTTTCCGTGTAAAAGTGCGAGTTTGAGTTGTATTTTATGTTCAAGTGGAACTCTTAGAACTTTCACTTCGCGGTGGGTTCAGAGCAAAGCGAGTTCATAATTATACTTGCTAGAAGGGTGGGGTAAGGTTACTCTACTAACAATTGAATATTATCCTTAGTGTGAATAGCGCCGTCTATTCCGAAGTGTGGATACTTGAATGTATGTAAACTATCCTAATTAGTGAAACGAACAGATGTTGTCTTTATAAGTCATTGTTAAGAATTAATTTACACTGAAAAGTGTTCTTAAAATGGCGCTGTGAAAAGATTTTGTGAAGGAGGGGTAAGCGCCAGGAGTGAGAAGCGAGAAACCGCAGCTGCTGTGTACGTCACAGAGCCGCGCTGGGATTGGGTGACCTACGTCACAAGCTGTATTCTGATTGGCTCCTGAGTCTCTGACGGCCTGTGAGCTGATTGGTCCTTAGGAAAATCTCCAAAATTATTGGTCGAGCTGAAAAGTGACGCAGCTCAACTGCCATTGGCTTGTTGGTGTGTTTCGCGCACGGATTGGTTGTTTTGCGGAACATCCCGGAAATATTTTACGAACGATTTTGTGAAATAAATTTTACTTTTGAAAATGAGTTATCATTTTAAACATGTTGAGAAAAAGACAACATTATTTCAGAAATTTAAGAATTTATTTTCACCTGACAAGAAAATCGAAACGCGAGGTGGTAAACTACTTCATAAGTATAAAACACCTGCAGCGTACATGGAAGGTGAATATGGATATCATACTGTCTTATGGTTCGACAGTTGGAAACGTTATACTAAAAACGATGGTGTTTTGGCTTGGCCTGATGATGGTTCATTTAATGTAAGAGTTTTAAGAAACTTACGAGAGAAAATGAATGCTCTTGTTCCAAAACCGAGACCAACTCAATTTGAAGCTTTAGTTGAGTGGGAAGATGAGATGTATCAGTTACAAAGAGAAGCTAGTGGAATTAAAAGACCTTCTAAAAATCCATCATGGAAAAGAGAAACTCATGAAGATAGATTGCGAATGTGGAGACAGGGAAACATGAGTGAAGGATTGTATTTAATTCATGAAATGGTAATGGGTTCTCCTACAGGAAAATCTATGGAAAGTGAATCTGAGGATGCAATTATGGAAGAAATATATACAACTGCTAAAAATAAACAGCCTAATCAGCCTTTGAGATCTCCTAGATCATGGTCTACTCCGGTGGTTTCTACTGAAACTTCACCGAGTGCACCTCCAATTAGTGAAGCTCCTAAACTTTATCCAAATAATTGTGAAATCACTGAAACTCCTAGAAGACCAGAATTTGAGAATGCTCGAAATGAGGGTAGACATTTTTCAATGACTCCAAGAGCAAGGGAACCTCCAAAAGAATTAATTAAAAGAATGACAAAAGGCATGGAAGCTGTTACAGTTCCAGTAACAATAGGTCCTGTTCAGCCTGTATTTGAACAAAGAAATACAAACAAAACTGGATTAACTATTCCTTTAAATACAGAAATTCAAAAGCCTGCTGAAAAATTTTATTCAGATTTGACAGAATTAAACACTTCTAGATCGAGAATGCCTGATTTAACTTTCAATGAGGATTTATCTCCAAAAACACCAATGGGTGCTATGTCAGATGTAGGAAGTCCTGAAGTCAGGGTAACTACACCAAAGCTTGATGTGGCCAAATTAAAAGCAAATATAGAAGAATTAATAATTGGAACAATTGGCCCAGATAGTTTAAATTACTATCGGGATGATGAACTACTATTCATTTGCAAAAGTATTCAGTGGAAAACGAAAAATAAATATGATCAATTAGAGGATCTAGCTGCAGAACTTGAAATCGATGTGAGTAAACAAAAGAATTTTGCAAAACATTACAGATTAGATTTCTCAGAAAGCGACATTGAGAGTTTGAACTCAATGGGAAGAATAGTTCACATTAAAGATTTGATTGTCTATATCAAAAAGCTAGGAGAACTGAACAAATGGAGAGTTAAATGGACCAAAAGAAAGGAAGATGAAAGATTAGAAAGAATGTCAAAACAATTCCCAATGAGAGAAGTTGCAGGTGGAGGATATGTTCATGTCCCATGGTCGAGACAGGACATTCTGTTATTCACAAATGACTTTCCAAAATTAAGAGAGAAACCTGTTGAGTGGTACAGGCAAGTCGATAGATTTATCAAAGTATCAAAAGTTCTGTGGATTGATTTGGATGGATTTTTTGACATTGTTGTTCCATCTGATCTTTGGACAGAATGTAAAATATCTATTAGTTGGCCAAAAACAGAACCTGAGCGAATTAAAGAAACAGGTGCCCCAAATCCACTTGTAATGGATTTTTATGAGAAAGTAATTGTTTGGATGAAAAACAAAATTCCACCCAAAGAAGTTGATTGGGTTAAAATAGAAAGAACAGAGCAGGAAACAAAAGAATCAGTTCATTCTTTTTATGAAAGACTACTGTTAATCTTTAAACAATACAGTGGTTATGAAAAATTAGATGAGAAAGACATGAGTCATTTTATCTATAGATTTGTTTATGGACTAAAACCTGAAATTGGAGAAATGATCAGAACTAGTATTGTCGGATGGCAAGCACTATCTATAGATGATATTCTGAGAAAAGCAAAATATTGTAGCGATGAATTAGAAGTAAAACAGAAGAAGCTAAAGGAGAAAGCCATGTGGGCACAGGTAAAGGTAGCTGAGCAACAGATTGCCAGCATGGGAAATAAGAACACTAATTTTGTTCAAACTGGAAATACGAACCAGATACAAGGAAAGTTTAAAGGTAATAATTTCCAAAAGAAATTTAGCCCAAAAATAGAAGAGCTGAAACAAAGATTACCTTGTTTTAATTGTGGCGAAATTGGACATTGGAGGGACGAGTGTCCTCATCCTCCTAGAAACTTAAAGAATCCCTTATTGAATCCACAGATGCAGAATGGTGTTAACGTGCAGCAACAGCTACAGATGCAACAGGGGTTAAATGAATTTAATATTCAGCGACAATTACAACAACAGCAACAACAACAGGTGAATAATCGACAGGACCAGTTGCCACAACCACCTTTTCCGAATTGTGGGGGAGTTCAAAAATATAATCCAAACGTGGGATTTCAGGGATGTGAACAGGTAATAAAACCACAAAAACAGCAAAAACAGCAAAGGGTTCAAATGCAAAATGCTTCACAACAATTTTTATTAACAGAAAGCCAAGACAGTGATTCTGATGATTATTGCTGACGGTGCCCGAGAGAGGAGGAAGAGTGTGTTGTTGGAGCCACTCTTGAGGTTGACCAGTCTGGTCCTTATGTAAACGGGAAAGTTAATGATGTAGACATCACTTTTCTAGTGGACACTGGTGCTACCCGTTCTACTGTTAGATCAGTGGAAATTGAAAACCTACCTCTCTCTGGGGATACCATCCAAGTTGTCGGAGTAAGTAATCAGCAAATTAAAACAGACTTAACTGATCCAGTACCAGTTGAAATTGGAAATTACAGAGATAAACACAGATTTGTGGTTTGTAATAGTAGTCCAGTAAATCTATTAGGTAGGGACATCCTATGTAAAATGAATTGCAGAATATATTGTTCTCCTGAAGGAGTTGAATTACAAACAATGGAGGAAGATGGTTTGTACAGAATGACAATGATGATGATGGAAGCAGAAGAAACAAAATTGTTTCCTGCATTTGAAGAAAAAGATTTACCTGAAGAGCTAAAAGAAACAGTGAAATCTGAAATATGGGATTTTACTGGGAATGAGATGGGTCTGATGAAAAACGTAGATCCTGTTAAAATTGCATTGAAGCAGGGAATAGAATTTCCAAACACTCCACAATATAAAATGAAAACTGAGACAATTGAAGGTATTACACCTGTAATTGAAAAATTAATCAAGCAAGGTGTATTGAAAGAAATGAAAAGTAGCTCTTGTAATTCACCAATTATGGGAGTTAAAAAGGCTAACGGAACATTTAGGATCGTACAAGATCTGAGAAAGGTTAATCAAATTGTTATTCCATGTTGTCCTGTGGTTCCAAATCCAGCAGTAATTCTATTTCAGATTCCATATGATGCTGAATGGTACACAGTCATTGACCTTTGCAATGCATTCTTTACTGTTCCTCTACACCCAGACAGTTATGAAATCTTTGCTTTCAGATTCCAAGGTAAGACCCTTGGATGGACAAGAATCCCTCAGGGCTATACAGAAAGTCCTTCAATCTTTAACGAACTGTTAAAAAGATCATTAGAAGATTTAGACTTACCAGGTAGGTCTACGTTGGTGCAGTATATTGATGATTTGTTAATAGCTGCAAAGACAAGAGAAAATTGTGTAACAGACACAATAATTCTGTTAAATCGCCTTGCAGAAGAAGGACATAAAGTGTCCCCAGCAAAACTACAGTTTTGCAAACAGGAAGTGAAATATCTTGGTCACAGAATTGCAAAAGGAAAAAGACAAGTAACAATAGAGAGAATAAAAATGATTCAAGCAATGTTACCGCCAAGAACACAAAGACAGGTCAGAATGTTCTTGGGAATGGTAGGTTACTGTCGACAATGGATAAGTGGATTTTCGGTAATTGCGAAACCACTACAAAGACTGACCAAATCAGATGTAAAAGATCCAATTATTCTCAATGATGTTGAGATGGAATCTTTTGAAAACTTGAAAAAGAGCTTATGCCAAGCTCCTGCTTTGGGTATGCCAAATTATGAGAAAGATTTTGAACTGTATTGCAGTGAGAGAGAAGGATGTGCATTATCTGTGTTAATTCAGAGACATGGGAACCTAAAGAAACCTATTGCATATTTCTCTGCAGTTCTTGATCCAATTGCAAAAGCATTACCAGGTTGTTTAAAAGCAGTTGCAGCTACAAGTATCAGTCTTGAACAAAGTGAAGGAATCATTATGGGATTTCCTGTAAAAGTTTTTGTGCCTCATTCAGTTGAAATATTACTGACAAGAGGTAAGACTCAACATTTAACAAGTAGCAGATTGACAAAGTATGAGAAAATCATATTGGGAGCAGATAATGTTTCGATTTCAAGATGTTTGAATCTGAATCCTTCTACATTACTGCCTGATTCTGAAATTGTTGATGACATTGAGACAGAACATGAATGTTTAGATGTCATGGAATTCTGCACAAAACCAAGAAAAGACATCAAAGACAGACCTTTGCCTGAATCGGATTTTGTCTACTTTGTAGATGGCTCATGCTTAAGATCCGAAGGTGGTGTCTTGAAAGCTTCATACTCAGTTTGTACAGTCGAAGATGTTGAAGAGGCATCATGTCTTGAAGGAGTTCGTTCAGCACAAGTGGCTGAATTGATTGCTTTAATTCGTGCATGTGAAATATCAAAAGATATAAGAGTTACCATCATTACTGATAGTCAGTATGGGTACGGAGTTGTGCATGATTATGGACAACTCTGGTCACAGAGAGGATACATGACATCAACAGGATCACCAATTAAAAATGCAGTTTTCATTAGAAGATTAATTGAAGCAATACAATTGCCAAAAGAAATTGCCATAGTCAAGTGTGCAGCACACACTAGAGGGACTGATTATATTTCCAAAGGAAATGCCTTCGCAGATGAAACAGCAAAGTACTGCGCAAGGAAAAATTATTCTTACAATCGGAATAGAAGTACAGAAACTGATTCAAATTCATTAATGCTAACAACTGTTGTAGAAACATGGAATGAGATTAGAGATTTACAAAACGAAGCAGATGATGAAGAAAAAGACCAGTGGTTAAGATCAGATTGTAGACAACGTGATGAAGATGGAGTGTGGGTTTACAAAGATGGGAGAGTAGTTTTACCAAATTGCATGATTTCTGACATGGCCAGATTATATCATGGTCCTGCACATTTAGGAAGAGATTCTATGGTCAGACTGTTTAAAGAAACATGGTTCAATACCAAGTTTAGAACCATTGCAGAATCTTTTTGTCAAAGGTGTTTGTCATGCCAACAAATGAATCCTAACAGAAAATCAGTGGTGGGGACAGGAATAATTGGTCGAGAGGGTGGTCCCTTTACCAGGTTACAAATAGATTTCATTGAAATGCCATTACACAACTGTTTGAAATATGTACTTGTAATTGTATGCTTATTCTCAAGATGGGTAGAGGCTTTTCCTACACGACATTGTGATTCAATTACAGTAGCAAAACTAATGCTCAGAGAAATCATCCCAAGGTACGGTTTTCCAGTTACTATTGAGAGTGATGGAGGAAGTCATTTTGATAACAAACTGTTGAAGTTAATTTGCGAAGCTATGAGTATTGAGCAGAAAATACACTGTGCATACAGACCAGAGGCATCAGGTGTAGTTGAACAAATAAATGGAACTATCAAAAACAGAATTGGGAAAATGTGTCTAGAGACAGGAGTTAAGTGGACTGATGCTCTTCCACTTGTTTTGATGTCAATAAGAAGTACACCAGATAAAAAGACAGGTTTGAGTCCTCATGAAATTTTGATGGGAAGAGTTATGAGGCAAGCTTTTGTACCTGTAGGTAAACTGTTGAGCATAAATGACAGTGCAATTTTAGATTACTGTAAAAGGTTATCTGATATGGTAACTTCTGTATCTAATCAGGTGGGAACTGAAGCACAATCAAATGACAAAGTTTTGACACATGATCTGAGACCTGGAGACTGGGTCAGAACAAAAGTACATCGGAGGAGGAATTGTCTATCCCCTAGATGGCAGAAACCTAGGCAGGTAATCTTGATCACTACTAATGCTGTAAAGTGCAGAGGATTGAAGCGCTGGATTCATCCAAGTCATACTATTCCAATACCAACTCCTGAGAATTCTGATGTTGAAAGTGATACCACAGATGACTCTGATTCTGAAGCAGAAGACAGAACAGAAGGTGAAGTAATTCCAGATTCTGAAGATCGACAAAAAAGTCGACATCTGGAAACTGTGCCGGTGAATGGAAATCTGGCAAGAAAAGACTTAGAAATAATTGAAATAGATTCTGAAGGTGAAGAGAATCTGTTAAAAGGAAAGATAACTGAGGATTCGGTTGTCTATATTGAAGACAAAGAAGCTGAACCAAAAGAAGTTTCAGACCAGGAGAGTATCGAAAGGCAGAGAACAAGCTCTGAAGTAAGGAACAAAAATCCGAAATCTGGAAAGCTAAAGGTAATTGAGGAAGAGGAGGAGAACGAATTACCGAGTACCAGTGATGGAAGACAAAGTGAAGTTCCTGAAGGAGTGAAATTGCCATATAGAGAAGTTCCTGAGTCAATTGAAATTTCAGACTACGAAACTGAGGAAAGTGACGTGGAAGGTGGAAGTGAAAACAGAAAGAAAAGGACTTGGAAATCAGAATCGAATAATTCTGAACCAAAGAAAAAGTATGTGAGAAAAGCAGACTTCTGGCCTGGTGGAAGGTTGAGAGTGAGATTAATCAAAAAGCCAATAGAACAAGTTGAAGAAATAAGTAGTCAAAAGAGTCCTGGAACAGAAGTTGGAGTTGGGAGGAAAATAGAAGTGATATCAAGAAAAGGGAAGAGAATAATTAGACCAAACCAGAAATACAAGTCTCCTGAGTGGACTTACTTAGTAATTCCACCTGTTATTGACATATATGATAGTAGTGAAGAAGAAAACGAAATCCAAGAAATTAGTGACAATGATTGAAGTACAAATTTATTAAATTGGCATAAGGCTGAAGAAATCCTGTTAGTTGACACAAGGTCGAAGAAAAACTGTCTAGTAGAAGAAAACTTATGTATGACATAAGGTCGAAGAAATCTTGTTTAGGGTTATAAAAGAAAAATATATTTTAAAAGGGGGGTGTATATAAATTTTAAAATTTATTTTTAATTTTATTTTTGAGGCTAAAACTAACCTAAAAATGCCTTACATTAAGGAGAGCACTTCAAAATGCTCTGTTTTTAAAAGATGCTGTAAGATGACTCTGGTATGTCTGCTCATTTTAGTTCTGCTCTGGTTGGTACTAGCTGTGATTATACCTTTAGAAATGAATAGAGAATTACACAAAGTTAACTTAACAAGCAAAGCTCTAGTTAGCCAAACTAAACATAGTGCATCTGCTAAAGTAATTGATCATCAACCTAACATTCATCAAGATAAATCAATAGGTGATTTTTCAAGCAATACATTCACAAAGCTTTTGAGTGAATATGTAAAGGTAATGGATGCAAAGGATTGTTATGTGTGCGTTAAGTTACCCGCTTCTGTTTCTGAGGGAGTAACATATAATATGCTTCCTCTCACTTATGCTGTTACATGTAGTGTATTAACTAGTTTATTTTATCAAACTGGTCGTTTAGAATATTACTATTCAAATTATGATGAGATTTTTGCTAATATCAAGATTGATAATGCTTTAAATAAGCATAAGAAAGCTAAACAATTGAGAGAATATTTCCTTGTTACTAATGAACTCACTTATGAGTATGCTTACAAGAATAATCTAACATGTAAATTAAGTGCTGAAGGGAAGAAATTTCTGAATATGGTTGAGGAGAGAAGAGCAATTTATAAGAGAAATGAATTAGTCAAGCAGACTAAGTCATCATTCTGGCAAAAAGAGGATGAGAAACTAAATGGTAAAATGCTTGAAAATATTGCAATTCACATAGACAAACCTGTTAGTGGAAAGCTTTGCATTAGAAGAGATAACACACTTTTTGATAATTATTTTGTAGGTGCAAGCAACTGTGAAGATACTTATCAGATTATGGGAGGTTGGGGATTTAAAGGTGGAAAAGATCCTATCTTTCCTGGAATTTATTTTGTTTGTGGTGACAAGGCCTACTACAACCTTCCAGACCATTGGTATGGAACTTGTTATGTGGGAATTGTTTTTCCTAAAGTGTTTCATGTTGACAGAGATTCAGAAGGATTATTTAAAATCCATAATTATGTAAATAGAGCTAAAAGAGAAACTTTTACTGAAGTTCTGGGAGATATTTTTCAAGCTGTAATACCTTTTGTTGGTATAACCCTAAATGCAGGGAGAATCAGAAAATTGTCCACTATAGTTGATAGATTATCAACTGACACTGCTGATGGATTTCAATTAGTGAATGTTGAAGTTATTGCAATTAGATCCATGGTAATTCAAGACCGTCTTGCTTTAGACATACTCTTAGCAAAAGAGGGAGGAGTCTGTGGCATTTTACATGTCCAACATTGCTGTACATATATACCGGATGAAAGTAAAAATATTGAAATGTATATTAAGAATATTACACAAATGCATTCTGAAATAATTCCTTTAGAAGAAGAAGATTTTACTGGGAAACTTTCAAATAGGTTTCAAGCAATTAAAAACTGGTTTCATAATATCGGAAGTTCAATTCTTGGCAAGATTCTGGCACCTTTGATTATAATTATATTCATTTTTATTTTGACTAAAGTAGGTTGTTTGTTGCATAAAAGAAAGAAGCATTTGAGAGAAAAGAAAAGAATCTATAAACTCAGAAAAGAAGAGGAAAGGGAGATTGAGTTGCAGGAGTTACATAGAGAGCGTCATGTTAATTGTAAAGATTATGCTGAAACAGACTTTTAGGTTTACTAATACAATGAATTTGAATCGATTTCTTATAAATTAAATTTACCAAATTTTTGAGTGCTGGTGTGGTGATTTGTTAATCACCAGATGAGGGAGTTGATGGAGCGAGATAGAAAACAAAATTTTGTTTAAACTCGCAAAGTCACATTTCCATAACATGAATAAAATTATTAATGATTTGTGATATGTCGTGCTAATACAACCTAGATTAAACTTTACACGTGGGGGGGACTAACATGTGTGCTCATAAACGTGCATAAATGTTGCATCTTTTTGTTCGTGCAAAATAATAAAATAATTTATTGTTTTCGTTTTTGTCATTACTAACTGCTGCATACTTAAAATAAGCATGTGCTTGTTTTGCTTATTCTTGTCTGTATGATGTCATTTCTACTATTCTAGGTGCATATGGGTCTCATAGAAAAACGGAGACTGGTAAATATAAACGCTGCTTTATTTGTTTGCAATGGCTAGGTAACATTTTGATTAATCGGGTGGGTTAATTATTTAGTAAACCATGGGGTGGATACAGAATATACTTTATTTCTTACATTAATACTTTTCTTGTGTTTGTTTTATACTAGAAATCATAAGTTGCCTGCTTTTGAGGCCTAATTATTTGAGCCGCACAAAAAGAGCTAATTCATATTTCTGCAGAAAGTCACGAGACGCCCATTCTGAATTAAAACGTTTATTGAAGCTGCATTCACAAAGCAAAAACTGATGAGCTGACATCATTCTGTCGGACATGGCCAAGGTCGAAAGTGAACTTTTTGTCAGTCCTTAACTTGGCATCCGCGGAAGTTGCTCTGAAAAGCTATGGAAGCTGCGAGGATGATCTGTTACAAAGTTGCAATAGCAGGAAGCCTCTGGCTTCACGTGGAAGAGACAATGGTCTTTGTAAGACATGATTTTGTGGAACTTTTTAAGAATCGGGTGACATGTCACTTGTCACTCTCAGCCAATGGGACGTCGAGTATTTCTGAAAACTTTCCTTTGCTAGTTTAGTTAGCGTAGAAAGGTATAAAAAGTCATGCCCTTAGGGTTGGGCTGGCTGCTGCTTTCTGACTTTCCGATGAGGGTGATGTGCTGCTGGACTTTGCGTGGAGCACGTAAGAATCCTCAAAGAACTTTACTTTAATTTCTGTCTATTTAGCTCAGTTAGGGAAATAGGTTTTAGAAATGCTAAACTTTATATAATTTCTTTAAATTGATTCAATTGCTTAAATTGTAATTTTCTTATTTCTTACCATCATGCTTGCTTTAATGCTAATAAAATTTCATTTATAAAACTTACAACTTATATACCATAATCTAGAAAATAAAATCTTACTTTTGACAAACAAGCTGGTCTTGGTTATTTAGAAGTATAGGTTACCATTAGCTAGATCACGTCGCCTATGGTGGTCGTGTAAATGGTTGGGTTTTATTCTAATGACAATATTCTTTCTGCAAATGTATAAATATGTTTATAGTTTGTAAATAATGTGTATATAGATTTATTTGACCACCTGATTCAGTAGGCCCAAAAATATATCAGGTTCATAAATGGGTCCATGTATAGTTTAGAATTTTGTTTATAGGTTATGAAATTGGGTAGCGTAGTTTATGATATATTTTCTATAGCCCGCTGGATCAAACCCTAAAAATACCCCTGTACCCCAAAACCCAAACCTTGCCCTGAACCCTAAAAATACCCCTGTACCCCAAAACCCATATCTAGCCCTGAACCCTAAAAATACCCCTGTACCCCAAAACCCAAACCTTGCCCTGAACCCCAAAAATACCCCTGTACCCCAAAACCCATATCTAGCCCTGAACCCTAAAAATACCCCTGTACCCCAAAATCCAAACCTTGCCCTGAACCCTAAAAATACTCCTGTACCCCAAAACCCATATCTAGCCATGAACCCTAAAAATACCCCTGTACCCCAAAACCCAAACCTTGCCCTCAACCCTAAAAATACCCCTGTACCCCAAAACCCATATCTAGCCCTGAACCCTAAAAATAGCCCTGTACCCCAAAACCCAAACCTAGCCCTGAACCCTAAACATACCCCTGTACCCCAAAACCCATATCTAGCCCTGAACCCTAAAAATACCCCTGTACCCCAAAACCCATACCTAGCCCTAAACCCTAAAAATACTCCTGTACCCCAAAACCCAAACCTAGCCCTGAACCTTAAAAATACCCCTGTACCCCAAAACCCATATCTAGCCCTGAACCCTAAAAATACCCCTGTACCCCAAAACCCATATCTAGCCCTGAACCCTAAAAATACCCCTGTACCCCAAAACCCATACCTAGCCCTGAACCCTAAAAATACCCCTGTACCCCAAAACCCATATCTAGCCCTGAACCCTAAAAATACCACTGTACCCCTAAAACCAAACCTAGCCCTGAACCCTAAAAATACCCCTGTACCCCAAACCCATACCTAGCCCTGAACCCTAAAAATACCCCTGTACACCAAAACCCAAACCTAGCCCTGAACCCTAAAAATACCCCTGTACCCCAAAACCCATACCTAGCCCTGAACCCTAAAAATACCCCTGTACACCAAAACCCAAACCTAGCCCTGAACCCTAAAAATACCCCTGTACCCCAAAACCCATACCTAGCCCTGAACCCTAAAAATGCCCCTGTACCCCAATTACACCTTTGAGGAGAAAACCATTTATACCACTCTACTAAAACATTATAAAAATTCTATTTTACAAACTAAAATTACATATTTTTCTCAAAAAATTATTAACTCCTCGTCCAAATCCAAAGATGTCTTCTCCATCGTTAATGAGCTTACTCAACCAGACCGGGTAATGGCCAAACTGGCCCCCTCACAGGCTCTGTGTGACTCATTAAACGCTTTTTTCATTGAAAAAATTGCCATCATTAAAAATAATATTCCGTCTTCTATTCCACCTTCGGTCCCCGTTATCACTTGCAGAAATCCACTGGTGTTAGATCATATTCCCTTGATCTCTAAATCAGAGTTCTTGGCCCTTTTGAATAGAGTAAGCTCTGGCACCCCGAATGACTTCTGCCCCCCTCATATTCTAAAAGAAACTTTTCGAGCATGTCCCGATCCTCCACTTTCACTACTCAATAGTTCATTGACCACAGGTATTGTTCCTGACTCTTTCAAGTGTGCCGCAGTGGTGCCCATTCTCAAAAAGCCCAATGCTGACCCCCTAGTATTGAGTAACTTCTGCCCCATCTCCCTGCTCCCTTTCCTCAGTAAAATCTTAGAGGCCCATGTGACCAACTGTCTCAGTTCTTTTATTGAGTCCTCCCTATTCCTGGATCCCCAGCAGGCGAGTTTTCGGCCGGGACACTCTACTGAGGCTGGTATTGTGGCTGTGGTGGACGAGCTCAGGAGGGGAGCTGATAACAACATACCCCAGGCCCTTGTGCTCTTGGATTTGTCGGCTGCTTTCGACACGGTCGATCATGATCTTCTTATCGACTGTGTCGGCGGCGCCGGCATCCAGGGCGTGGCCCTGGAGTGGATCAGATCCTTTTTATCCCATCGCTCCCAGGCTGTCCAACTATCCACCTTCTCAGCCACTACCGAGAAACTAACTTGTGGGGTCCCACAGGGGTCTGCTTTATCAACACTCTTATTTAATCTGTATATGCAACCCCTGATTCGATCCCTACGTAATAACTCAGCCACTATCCTTAATTACGCTGATGACATTCAAATGGTTTTCAATCTTAATTCCTCATCCACATCCATCGCCGACTTTCAGACTACTATGACTTTTATTGGCGAATGGATGTGCAAAGCCAATTGAAACTTAACCCCGACAAAACAGAGCTCGTCCTAACCGGAGGCTCTCTTAATCCCTGGAACCCCAACTTTTGGCCACCTTCTTGGGGCTCCGCTCCCTCCCTTGCCGACTCCGTAAAGAGTTTAGGGGTAATCATCAGCAAGGACCTCTCTCTTACACCTCAGATCAATGCAGTCACTTCGTCGTGCTTTTTCCATCTACGGAGAATTCGAAAAATCTCCAGGTTTTTGACCACTGAGGCCCTTGTATTAGTCATCATGGCATTGGTCACCTCCCGCCTTAACTATGCCAACGCTCTTTACGTTGGCATTCCAGGTTATCAGCTCCGCAAATTAAAACTGGTGCAGAATCAAGCGGCGAGCCTTATTTTTCGTCAAACTAAACACCAACACATCTCCCCCTTGATGAAAAAGCTTCATTGGCTTCCGGTGGCAAAACGCAGTATTTTTAAACTTGGCTGCACTGTCTTTAAATCATTGACCGGCCATGGCCCTGCCTTCGTAACATCTAGGATTCATCGTTATGTCCCTTCTCGTAACCTCCATTCCCTACACCATAACCTTCTTTCCATTCCCTCTTTCAAGCGGAAGAAACATGGCGGCCTTGGGTTTTCTTTTTTGGCACCCAAGCTTTGGAACTCCCTTCCATATACACTCCGGTCCACCTCTTGTTATACATCCTTCAGGAAACTGTTAAAAACTCACTTGTTCCGGCAAGCGTATGATGACTAAACATCTGCACCTTGTTTCCCACCTGTGCTTATTCGTTCCATAGCGCCATGAAACCAGTGGTGTCCGAGCGCTCTATAAATAATTTTTACATTACATTACATTACCCCAAAACCCATATCTTGCCCTGAACCCTAAAAATACCCCTGTACCCCAAAACCCAAACCTTGCCCTGAACCCTACAAATACCCCTGTACCCCAAAACCCATACCTAGCCCTGAACCCTAAAAATAGCCCTGTACCCCCCTGTACCCCAAAACCCAAACCTTGCCCTGAACCCTAAAAATACCCCTGTACCCCAAACCCCATACCTAGCCCTGAACCCTAAAAATACCCCTGTACCCCAAAACCCATACCTAGCCCTGAACCCTAAAAATACCCCTGTACCCCAAAACCCATACCACTACACCCCAAAACCAAAACCATATACTTACCCTAAACCCATACCCCTATTAAAATAGCCCAAAACCAAAACCATATACTTACCTTAAACCCATACCCCTGTACCCCAATTAAAATACCCCTGTACCCCAAAACATATACCACTAGACCCCAAAACCATATACTTACCTTAAACTTAAATTAAAAAAAGATATGATTTTACCATTCATGCATTTACAACTAATTTCGTTGTAAATACATGCGTGGTAAAAGCATATAAGATGTAATGCCTTACGTTATAAAGGCATTGCGGAGTCATGGTACTTTCGTAATGAAAGTATGCGGAGTGATGGTATGCAGGATGAAAATTGCGGAGTAATGGGTGTTTACCCACGAAACAACTCTCAGCAACTATCACTGGCACATCAAAGAAGCAAAGAAAGCAGGTTTGTACCTTACATCCTCCTTGTTTCTCTGCCTCTGCTGTTCAGCCAGTGAGAGTAGAATGTTGTTGTGGATGGTGATGTCATTGGAATGTGTGGATTCCTGTGAGTTGGACTGTCAGTTGGATCCTGGGCTGAGTAGCAGAGAGGCTGCTCCTGGTGGGGCCTTATTTACATCTTTACTGGAAATCCTACTTAACATCTAAGGACAATACACTTATTCATCTGTAACCTAAACACGTCTACTGGAACTCCTTACTATGAAGTAAAAGTGACGTTCCCTTGAACTGAACTGTGAATGAAATAACGTAACATGAGCTATCCACACTTAAATTAAGAAGATATATGACAAATCTACAACCTAATCAGTAAAAAAATTACAATTTATTATGTATACATACAATAAAATTCATGTGGTACTTTAACAAAGACCATACTAAAATTTGAATGAAAACATTTCATAACTAAAAATAACATTCAATTACGACCCGCATAATTGGAACACAAAGGACAGAAACAGTAAGACATAGAATTTCTGCAATACTAATCGTATATTCGAAATCCTGTTGTCTAACTTCAATGTCGGGTGCTCAAATAACAAATATTTCATCAACGATGACAGAGTCTTGAATTATACATGACAAGAAAGCGTCGACGCGTTTCGGTGGATTTTTCAGATTCTGTCCACCTTTCTCAAGACTTTGTTCAATGTCTGTCGTGATCAGGGGGTCATTAACATATTTTTCCCTTTTTGTGTACGGATGTCGGAATTATAAAGGTTCCCAAATTAAATCAATCAATCTGCGGAGGTGTAACACAGTACACAGGGTCGAATTATCTGACCTTTGAAGGAATCGCAAATGTTGTATCTAGTAGGTATAAAATAACATCGCCAACCACAGAGCGTTTAAAAACGTCTCGTTGAACTCATGATAAGCCAGGGTATCACCTATATTTATGGCTGTAAAAGGGTGATATAATTATCAAGGCAGGCTGGGAGAATTGCCGCAAAAGTTGCTCGTCTTTCAATGGTTCGGGACACAGCCCTGTTTCTTCTCTGTCTCACGTTACAGAGATTAATCGCTGAGGTATAGGGTCCCGGTTCCCAGCTTCTACGTTTAACGTGGCGTCTCCTTACTATGACACAAAACAAATTGGCGACGAGGATGGGATCAAAACTACGCGTGAGGATTTACTTCAAGCTTCATAATGTACTTTTATTCAAGATTTTACTTAAAAAAGAACCTACCTTAGGATTTTATGCCCTTCCGTCCAACCAGTGTCCAGTTTCACCGGGTAGCCTATTGACAGGGCGTATGTTTCCTGCTGCTTGTTTTCTGCTGCCATTGACACCCTGCTGCCATTCACAGGGAGTATGGTTCTTCCTGCCTGATTCCTGCTGTTTGTTGCTGCTGCATTGCAATGGTGTATGATTTCTACTGCCTTTGACTTGGCTTTGCCTGCACACCTGTTTGGAGAACTTGCATAGCTGTGGAAGTCTTCACCCTGAACCTGTGTTGACTTAAATCTATTTGACACATTGTTTCTCGGACTCAGTTTGTTTCATCAACAGTTTTTGTATGACTAGCTGTTTTCTCATGCTGCACAGAGTATCTGCGCTATTTTTTAACGTGACTGGGCTTTACTGCAAAATGGTATTACTTTATGTTTTGCGAGAATGGACTTTGCTGTGGTGGATTGAGTTTGGTTCGCATCACTTTGAGTATGCCAAGCTTTACTTGCGATGGAAATTACAAGTGACACTTTCTCAGTGGTTTTGGCACTGGCTGTAAGGGTAGTTATGTGGGAGATGTTAAAGCTGTTTTACCATTATTCTTCCACCTGTGAGCCCATCATGACAGTTCATCTGCTGCAATTTTGAAATTGTGGCAAGCGTCAAGTGACACTCGCGCCCGCCTACCTTCAATTTGGGTCTCACGTGGACTTCATTCAGCGCAGCTTTCCTTCGACCCGCGATCCTTCATCTGTGACGTTTCACTGTCCTACGTCCCTGCACAGCTGTGCAGCAATGTTTGGCCCACGTTCGCGCCTGGAGCCACTGTACACATGCAATGCTTACTTACCGCAATATTGGAAGTGGTGACTAGCCCCGTTGTGCAATCTTCTTCAGAGCTCATGGTCAGAGTGAGCATGCATATGATCCTCCAAATGTTCAGTCTTCAAAGACGAAATATGAAAGGAAAGGTACTTTTAAACCCATATATTTTTACTCTGTTTGCTTTGGGGATTTAAAATTTGGTGTTATTCTATATTCTATTCCCACTCTATTTTTTTCTTTACATGTCTTTCCTCTGGGATGATGTGTTGGGTGTACGCCACCCGTTCTTGCTTACTGGTTGGGTGTAGCCACCCATTGCTTGCTTTCTGTTGGCTGTAAGTCAACCGTTTTTTTATTCTGGTTGGGTGTATGCCACCCTCTGCTTGATTTCTGGTTGGGTGTAAGCCACCCATTGCTTGATTTTTGGTTGTTTGTAAGCCACCCACTGCTTACTTATGATTGCTTTCTGTTTGGGTGTTTGTCACCCTGTGCTTACTTTCTGGTTGGGTGTGTGCCACCCTTTGCTTGCTTTATGGTTTGGTGTATTTTCATCCTCTTGAATGTAATTCACCTCTGCTTGCTTCCTGCTTGGGTGCTGGCCACCCATTGCTTACTTTAGGTTTGTACCTTACTTCTTCCTTGTTTCTCTGCCTCTGCTGTTCAGCCAGTGAGAGTAGAATGTTGGTGTGGATTGTGATGTCAGTGAAATGTGTGGATTGCTGTGAGTTGGACTGTCAGTTGGATCCTGGGCTGAATGTAACAAAGTGAGAGGACACATATGATATAGTTGAGTAAGAGGTATTTAATACAACCTCATCCAACAGCCAAAGGATCTCAACTGTCATGTCGAGAATACAGAGGGGAGGAACATAGAGGGACCAAGGTTCCACGCTGGACATTCCAGCCGGTGAACAAGTGACTTCATTACACTTCTTCCTCTTGACAATTAAATAAGTAACAACATAGCTGAGAACAATTAAACATAATCACGCAAGTGCAAAGGCCACCTGCGAACTCTCACACTCCTGCGAGAACCAGCAGACTCCTGAACAGGAACAGAAGAAAGACCTCCAGAAGGGGACCTGTCAGAAAAAGAAGAATCATATCCAGCAAAGTGAGAGAGACGGCTGTGATTCCATATACGACCATCCTCTGTCTTAACAGCATTTTTGAAAAGTTTCACAATGGTTCTAGGAGCAGAGAACTTCGACCAATTTTGACATCCAACAGGTGCTTTTATCTTAACTTTCTCCCAACTTTAAAATTCATAACCTTTGCAGACTTTTTCTTGTCAATATACACTTTCCTTCTAAGTTGCAAAGATAATTCTTTATCTCTCCAAGCCGCAACTTCATTGTTTTTAACACCTTTGTCAGTCACCATCCATGCAGGACACAAACAAGTGTTAGGAGCCCTCCCCTTGAAAAGTTCAAACGGTGTTTTACCCGTGGATGAATGCGGGGTGAACATATAAGCTGTTATCCGGCTCTGTAGCTCCCTCCTCCAATCCAAACAATTAACCTTTGCCAACTGAATACACTCCTTAAGAGTCCTGTTAAATCTCTCCAAAGCACCATTCGCCTCAGGGTGATATAATGAAATTTTCTTATGAACCACACCACACTTGACAAGATAGTCCTCCATAACACCTGAACAAAACTGAGGACCATTGTCTGAAAGAATAGAGTTGGGAAAACTCTCCCTTTTGAACACAGAATCTAGAAAGGAAATCACGGACTGACTTGTGACCTCCCTTACCAAACTTACCTCCACCCACCGGGAATATAGATCTAACAAAACCAACATGTAGGGAGTCTGTCTTTCACCATGCAAAGGACCCACAATATCTATTGCCAACTCATCCCAGGGAGATCTAGGCAATCTTCTACAAACCATGGGTGGGCTTCTTGTTTTGAGCACTTTGTCACTGATCTGACAAGGAGTACACTCCCTTACAACACGTTCCACCATTATGTCCAAACCCGGCCACCAAAAATTCTGACGGATGCGTTCTTTTGTCTTAGAAATTCCCATATGTCCTTCATGGGCCATGTCCACTATAACCTTCCTAAGATTCAACGGCGGAATCAATCTGGTTCCTCTCATAAGTAGACCATCAACAACAGCCAATTCATTTGCCACCAAAGACCATGGTTTGTTAAGGGAAGATGACTTATTCTGATGCAAAAGGCTGATAACACCCAACATTTCATCATCCTTTGCCAACTCAACCTTCCATTCATCTTCCTTCACAGCTCCCAGAGTAACATCACAAACACTTAATTCGGAATCAAAATCTATTTGCTCACCAACATCCTGACCACCAACCTCACCTACAACACTCACCAATCTAGACAAGCAATCCGCCGAGACGTTACTCTTTCCAGGAATGTACTCAAACTTAAAATCATACTCCTGCAAGGAGATTACCCACCTCCTTATCCTTGAGGAAATGGAATCCAAACCCTTTCTTTCAAATATTTCCTTTAGAGGTTTGTGATCAGATCTGACTGTAAAAGATGAACCCCACACAAACTTCCTGAATTTGTTTACCGACCAGAATATTGCCAAGGCTTCTTTTTCAATGACCGAATAACTTAGTTCAGCCCCTTTTAAGCACCTAGAAGCACACGCAATCAACTCTTCACGACCCTTCATTACCTGAATTAACAGAGAACCCAGATCTTTATTGCTCGCATCAGTCACAATGAAAGTAGGATCCCCAGGTACAAATGCCTGTAAGTCAGGTGCATTCCTAAGATCAGACTTCACTTGTTTGAACTCCACACTGCATTCTTTCGACCACACAAACTCCACATTTTTACACAAAAGCTTCCTCAAATGTACAGTCTTATCGGCAAAATTCCTCACAAACTTATTATAGAACTACGCCATTCCCAAAAACGAGGAGACTTATTCTTTAGAGGCAGGTTCTTCTAACATTTCAATTGTGTCAACTAACTCTCTCTTAGGACTAATACCAAGTCTCGAAATGTGATGACCCAGGTAATCAAGTTCTGTGACACCAAATTTACATTTGCTTCTGCGTAAAGTCAGATCCGCATCCAACATTCTTTTTAATACAGTATGAACCCTCCCATGATGTTCAAACACATCCTTTCCACAAATCAACACATCATCTTGGTAACATCTAACCCCTGGTATCCCTTTGAACAAATCTTCCATAATCCTTTGAAATACTGATGCCGCAGACACCAGACCAAACGGCATTCTTAGAAACTTAAATGCCCCCATAGGAGTAATGAAGGATGTTAACTCCTGACACTCCCCACTCAAAGGAACCTGGTAATAAGCTGAAGCCATATCCAAGGTGGTGAAATAGCAAGCACCGTCAAGTGTTGAAACTAATTCCTCTATATTTGGAAGAGGATATTTATCAATTATCACCTCTTTATTCAGTGCACGAAGGTCCACACATAGACGAATCTCATTATTGGGTTTACGAGCTACTACAATAGGGGCAAGCCACTCTGTCGCTTCAACAGCTTAAATTACACCTGTGGACAACAATTTTCCAATCTCCTTCTTTACGGCTTCTTGTACACAAACTGGAATACGTCTGACTCTTGCTGCAACAGGGGTAGCACCAAGTTTCAACTTTATATGGTGATTATAACCTTTCAAACAGCCCAACTTGTCAGAAAACAAATCACCAAATTCTTTTACAAATTTGTTTTCATCCCCTTCGACTGATTGAACTTGTACAGAAGGATGTGCATTAGGGTTAAGAATGACACCTAAACGTGCCTGATGTGACCAGCTTAACAAACTGTCACCACGTTCAGCCACATATATTTTTGCGTCAGTAAATCTTCCTTTAAACTCAATACAATCTTCAAAGTAACCCAACAACTTGATGGGCAACTCATTGTAACCTCTGGGATTAATATCTGGTTTCATAAGAAACTTTCTCCCTTTAAAAATTTTTATGTAGACATCCTTTGCAACAAAGGTGATGTGGGAACATAAATCAAACTTCATCTCAACACTTACATCCCCCACTAAAACCCAATCTGTAGGATGTTCCACGTCATTTTCACTTATTTGAAAACTAACCAACTTAGTCTCTGTCCCATAATCTCTCTTGTTTCTCAATCTGCAATTCTTTCCAAGGTGACCCTTTTTGCCACACACATTGCAACTGAACCTATTTGCTGGACACTCCTTTGCATTAGCCATGTGTCAAAATCTTCCACACCTATAACAATTGCCTTGAAAAGGTGTAGAAAACTTCCTAGCAGACTGTAACTTAACAGCACTGCTGTCCACCTCGGTACTACTCTCACGCACAGGTTCTTCAATTTTCTCCTTTACATCTTTCTGTACCACCTGACACTCTACTTCCTGAACCTTACTACTTGTAGATTCTTCTTTACCGACTTTGCTCAGCTCTCCAACACATTTTAACATGTGCTCAACCCTCTTTGCGATACTAATAACTTCATCCAAAGGTGGCTCATCCTTAAGCCAGAGCTCCTCCCTGATCTTATCACTTCCGCACCTCAAAACAAATTGATCTCTAACTCTTTCTTCCACCAACCCACCAAATTTACAACTTGACGCCAATTTCCGTAATGAAGTTATGAATTCTTCTACACTTTCCTCCTTCCCTTGTTCACGCAGGCCAAAATAGTACCTCTCCATAATTGTGCTTACCTTAGGCAGGTAATGTAAATCCAATTGCCTTACACAAATGTCATACTCATTCAAACCTCTCTGATCAGCTTGTGTAAGTAAAGGTACATTTTCTAACACCTCCTGTCCTTCTCCGCCTAAACAATGCATTAATAAAGCATGTTTTCTTTCCCCACTCAAGTTAGCACCAAACACTCTAGCATAGTTCTCAAAAATCTTTTTCCATTTTTTCCATTTAACTAAAGGTTCTCCAGGATCTGATAAAAAAACGGTGGAGAAGTAACATTCTGCACAGCAGCTATTCACAAATTAGTTCTTTTAACTTTAAATCAATCACCTAGAGCAATACACGTTTCAGTTTCCCCCCAAAAAAATTCTTAAGTATTCATCTTTTTTTTTTTTACAGTAATAACTTCCTACCAAACATGCAATTAATAAAAACAATTGCATATATATATCAATATGAAATGCTGTAGGAATATTAATACCCAAAGAGTATACCCTAGGTGTGCCTGTCACCGTTGATGTCCTTACTACTGGTGAGGCAGAATTAATTTAAAATTAAATATAACATTAAAAAAAAAGGTGTGCCTGTCACCGTGTGAAAGTAGTCCTTTATCAACACGCCTGGTGAGTTTCAAGTAACTAGACTCCCTTGAATTCCATTTTCCATCCGTCTTCCACTGTTCCAAGTTCACCACAGGATTCAAAATTAGATTCCTCCAAACGATCCTTTTCCCACCAAAACAGCCGCTTTCCGATGTCCAGACACTCGTCCCACGCTGTACTCGCCTTTTTCTTTAGTAATTCGAGCTTGTTTTCAGCCTGGGAGTTTGATCCTGACTCAAAATGGCCGACAAAAAAAACGCTTGGGTTACTTTTTACATTGAGTTGAGCTTCTTTTTCTTTTTCCGAGTTTCACACTCACTCAAGATGGCCGCCACAAAACATCCGGACGCTTTTCTGTAGGCGAGAGGGCACCTTTCTTCCATTTCTCAATACGTCACGTTAGACGAAGGGAAGACACACGGGCCTACCTCCTCTTCTCAGAAACAGCGCAATTATTTTTTTTGCCATCAATTCACCTCCTCGTTCTGCCGCCCGATGTTTCCTCGAACCTGACACCAGAATAAACAGCAGTAATCGAACTCCGGTTGAAGAGTGACTTTTTCCTTCTTTTTTTTTTTTAAATAACCTTTTTCCTTGTTGTCATTGAGGTTGTTTCCTCTTTTCTTGATCCTTCTTCTTCATCCAGCCAAGCGTCGCCAGTGTAACAAAGTGAGAGGACACATATGATATAGTTGAGTAAGAGGTATTTAATACAACCTCATCCAACAGCCAAAGGATCTCAACTGTCATTTCGAGAATACAGAGGGGAGGAACATAGAGGGACCAAGGTTCCACGCTGGACATTCCAGCCGGGGAACAAGTGACTTCATTACACTGAGCAGTAGAGAAGATGCTCCTGGTGGGGCCTTAGTTACATCTTTACTGGAAAACCTACTTACCATCCAAGAACAATAAACGTATTCATCTGTAACCTAATCACGTCTACTGGAATTCCTTACTACGACACAACAAGAATCTTCAAAATAGTCAAAGAATTCTCGAGCACAACAGCCATAGAGAACACCAACCACTCCTCCCAAGAACTCTGCAACACCCTCTCTGACTACTTCCACAGCAAGATCACCAACATCTACAACAACTTCAGCCTCCAACCTGCCACCCTCAACCCCAACGGCCTCTACCAACTAGCGTTCATCAGCCAAACTATTACCACCTTCTCTCCGCTCTGACCACCTCAGCCATCATGTCTTCCATCCGCTCGGGGGCACCCACCGATCCCTACCCCCACCACCTCTTCAAACTTGCAATCAACCCAATCAGCACGCAACTCACCAGCATCCTCAGCACCTCCATGTCTACAGCAACCTTCCCAGACAGATGGGGACATGTAGATATCAGACCCACCCTAAAGACAGCCTCTGCCGACCACAGCAATCTGAAAAATTACTGGCCGATCTCCTTGCTCCCCTACCCAGGCCAAAGCAATTGAGGAAGTTCTGATCATCAGGAAAAACACCTCCTCTTGTGGCCACAGCTGGTGGCCTGCAGAACTCGGACCTACATCCACACCGACTGACCATGCACGCAACCTGGGCATCATCCTCAACAGGCAACTGACCACGAAATGATAAATCAAAGCTGTCACCTTCTCCTATTTCCATACAATCCACATGCTCCGCAGAATCTTCAGATGTATCTCAACCAACAACAAAAAGATTATCATGCAGGCCCTTGCCACCAGCCGTCTTGACTACGGCAATGCCCTCAACGCTGGCATCCCCACCCAGCTCCTTATTAGACTCCAGACCATACAGAACACTGCAGCCAGACTCATCCTGGACCACCCAAATGTACCCACATTGCCCCCCACCTAAGAGACCTCCACTGGCTCCCCATCAAGAAGAGATGCAAGTACGAGTTCCTCATGCATGCCTACAAAGCCATCCACAACCTAGGACCTGCCTACATCAACCACCGACTGAACTTCCACCATCCCTCCAGATACCTGCAATCCTCTTCATTCACCCTTGCACACACCACCCACATCTGTCGCCGCGGTGGCCGCTCCTTCTTCTACATCACTGCCAAGACTTGGAATGACCTTCACCTCCAGCTACGTATAGCCCCCTTGCTGGCAGACTCCAGAAAGAGACTCAAGACCTGGCTCTTCTACAGAGACATAGCGCCCATATTCCCCTAAGGGTGACAGTGTTGCGCTTTATAAATGTTGATTAATTGCCTCGAAGATTAAGACGATTCAAATGCAAAATTTAAAACACAATAACAAAATATAAAATAAATCATACTACAAAATTTAATTTATAATAAATCCATATAAAGATAATATTTTCTAATGTCAGCCCGTATTGTTATGGCTTTACAAAGGGAGAACTTAATAAATTGTTTTGCTGTCATCTATTTAATTGATCCATTTATGCTTTAGCATCTCAACTACATAAATAAAGAGTAAGTAAAGCCACTCTAGGCAACTTACAAACTTTTAAAGAACTAGTAGTGCCTTCGCATTCAACATGTTTTGCATTACATTTAAACAACAACATTGAAGTGGAATAATTAACTAAAAATAATCTTTATTGTTTTAATGGCTTTCAAATGAGGATTGATTATAAACAAAGCTGGATGTGTGTCATCTTTTTTGAACATAGCTTACTTAAAGTGCTCCTTTGAAGCCAGACACTAGATGCATGGTGCTCACAAAAACCAGATGAGACACTACTGAAAATTAGTTGTTGCTTCTTCAGGATATCCACCTGCCCATTTGAACCAGTTTGATACACAGTAATAGTTTTAATATAACATTGTTATTTGCTTACTTGAAAAATCCTGTAGCCGACAGACTCACTTGATCCATATATGCTGCCAACACCTTGAATGAAATAAGATATGAAACAAGACTTATTTATCAATTTATGCAAGAAAATCCAACAATGAATCATTAAGGGACTAACTCACAAGTATGTTAGCAGTTTGAATAACTGACTTCTGATTTAATCATGAATTTCTACAAGTAAACTTATTTGCGGAAAAAAAGATTTGTGAATTAGGGCCAGACGTAGGAAGGCTATTACCAGTTGGTAACGGCCGAAAACGGCCGTTACCGCCTGGTAATAGCCTTTTCAGATGTAGGTGGTATATTTACAGATTCGGTAAATAAGGAATCGGTATTTACCGATTCGGTATTTACAGATTCGGTATTTACCGAATCATCATTTACCGATTCGGTATTTACCGAATCGGTAAATGAGATGTAGGAAGCAATTTAAAGAGTGCTTTTGTGCTTTAAGGTTTCGTTATTTACCACCAACTATTAGTTGGTGGTAAATAAGGAATACCTCTGTAAATGCAAATCTGTGCATTCACACCTGTGCCATGTGACAGACATACATGCCCTTAGGGCATGTATGCATGCCACATGTGCACACCAGCACTATTCAGTTGTGCAACAGGATGTCAAAGTGACACCCTGCCACCCTTGACTCTTTCCCTATTTTACCGAATCGGTATTTACCGATTCGGTAATTGACATCGGTAAATACCAAATCTTAACGAGTCGGTATTTTTTTACCGACTTTTTATCTACATTACATTTACCGAATCGAAAATACCGAATCGGTAAAATTTGGTATTTTCGAATCGGTAAATTACAATTACCTACATCTAGCCCTTGGTCCCTAATATGGATCTTTCTACTATGACTAGTCTATTTTCCTCTCATCATGTTATAAATCTTTCAAAATAGTTTTGGATGCCATTATCACCATTGCAGAATCTCACTAGCCACGTACCTTCCTCTGTTATAATCATCTCTCTTTAAGGGAGCACGACATATCTCCCCACTGGGTTCAATGATGTTTTTTAATATTAAACATAAAAGATCATTTGAATCGAAAATATAGGCTCTCAGGACAGCGTAATACAGATTTAGGAAAAGGGAAACTCATGTTAACAGTGTAGAAACATTCCTGTTTCTGCTGGCTGTCCTCTGGCTGAGTTTAATCTTTGCATCCTCTCTTTACTTATTATCTTGAATGTTTGGGTGATCTGTTTCTAGCATTTTTTATCATCAATTTGTCTATTTGAAAGTCTGCTTGGTTGCCGACATGTCGCCCTTACCCAGAAAAAAATCTGTCTTGGATGACAAAGCAGCATGTGAAACTTAATCCAGGGTAAATTTGAGATTTTTCTGGTGTGGGAGAGTCAATGCATGGCATGTGATGGATCACTTGACAATAACACTGCATTCACTACATTAACTTACCACTACTTTGTAAGGTAAAGTATATAATTACTGCTTTTAATTCCACTAGTACCTCCTAGACCTTGTACATGTGAAGATAAGACAATAATTACATATGTATTTTACAGTGAAGTAGTTTTAGACAGTTTTATTTATTTTTTATGATTTTATATAGCGCAAACTTGGCCTGGAGGTACCGGAGCAATTTACAATAGAACCGAAACATGACAATCACAATGAGAATACCATAGAGTTGAAACCTAGGGGGAATGAAAGGCAAAAAATGAGGAGTGAATGGGAGGAAAGATGTACGTACGTAAGTAAAAATCAGTCTATGAAGGGAATATTTGAGATATAACCTCAGACTAATTAAAGCATATATAGGAGAGTGGATGGAGGCAAAAGGAATTTAGCCAAAGTGTATTTCACTGAGAAGAGCATTGAGATCATTATTGAAGGTATCAAGGCACGTGGGCAAGCGGAGAGTCAGAGAGAAGTAGTTCCAAATTGGTGTAGTGCTTCCAGAGAAGGGTTGGTTCAACAAATAACTACTCTCGATTGAAGAGGGGATGGTTCAAGGAGAAGAGAGTGAGCATTTCTTGACCTTCCTTTGCCTACCGGAATTTTCAGTTAGTTACGACATTATAGATGAGTGCTGTGCTTTGTGAGTGGTGCAGGTGGTTTTAAATTGGGCTCTCGCCACTAAAAGAAGCCACTGCAGGGATTACAGGATAGGGGGGATGTGGTCAAATTTCTTGCGACTGGTCACAAAGTGGGCTGTAGCATGTAGAAGTGCCTCGAGTATGCATAAAAGAACTTTAGGGATGTCTGAGAGGAGTGTGATCCGGTAGTCAGGTATGGAAAAAAACACCACCTGGACAGCTGGTTTTGGGTCCTGTTCTGGGATGAGTTGCCTGAATCCCCATAGTGGCCTAAGCTGAAACTGGGCTGTCTAGGCCATGGCTCTGATGTGACTCTAGAGGTTGAGATGGCTGCTGAGGGTGCTATACAAAAGACATTCCATTCTAAACAGTGGAGGTGTGGCCCTTCAAGGTGAGGAGGAGTTCCATCCAGTCATGAACAGAAGGATTAGCTTTTCTTGGAGACATAAGAAGAAATTCTGTTTTGCAGGGTTTAGTTTGAGGAGGAATATTTCGACATCTGTAATTCAGATATGCGTCCTGCCAATTAACATTGGTATCATCAGAGTACAGGTGGCAGAGGACCCCAGAGATCCTAAGGATCATGCAGATGGGTTCAAGATATGGATTGAAGGGATGTGGTCTCATACCGCAACAAGATGGCGGCTCCAATTTGAGCTCCTCTCGGGCGCGGAGCTCTTATATTATTTAAAGACGTTTTCTCCGCAATTTGAGGCAAGCGGATGCAGGAACATGCTGATTAAAGGTTTGAGGCGGCTTTTGGTGCCGTTTTGATTGTTTTTTGGACCCCGGACGAGCCAGTGGAGGTGGAGGCAATTCACTTCATTTTGGATGCGTGCGGCCGTCATTTTGTATCGGCCGTCGCTCGCCTGTTTCTCGTCAAGGTAAACCGGCGTTTTCTTTTTTCATGTCCTAAACACATGGCAACGGTCTTCACTTTCATAACAAACTTCTCATATTCCTCCTGCTAGCTATGTGACTTTTGCCACAGGCATACTTCTCTTTCTAAAAACTGTTCAGAATGTGAGGCACTTCTCAGCACTATGCTCCTTTCACGTTGATACTCATTTTACCATGTTCTCTGAGCCTTCACATTTAGCTCTCCTTAGATCTGCAAGATCAGCTTATAAGAAGCACATTTTCAGTGAAAAAGCATCTTCCTTCTGTTCCCAAATGGATCATGCTAAAAATAGGCCCAGAGTACTCTTTAACATTGTCATAAGACAAACCTCCTCTGGCCCTCCTGATCTGACGGCCTCCAACAAAAGATGTGAGGAAATTGCCAGCTTCTTCACGGACACAATTGCCAAAATTGATCAATCCTTCCCTCAAATCACAGCCTTTCACAATTGCCAAATCTCTCTTAACATCTCCCCTTTCTCCACACCAACCCAGCCTCCTGATCCTTTCTTCAATCAACCTACTCCTATTGGTTCTGGAGACATCCTTTCCAACACATAACTGAAAAACGATGCCACTTGGATTAATTTCAAACCCATGTCTGAGCTTGAAGTCTTTAATATCATTGAAAAAGTAAAGCGGACCTCTCATACCAAAGACCCACTCCACACTCAGCTAGTACATAACCTAAACCACATAATTGCCCCATGTTGGACTATAATTATTAACGCCTCCCTTGCCTCAGGGTGTGTCCCTGACACCCTTCAACTTGGGTAAATAACTCCCATTCTTAAAAACCACAAGGCTGCCTCTAATGATCCCAACAACCTCTGTGCCATCTCTAACCTCCCACTCTCAGCTAAAACCATGGAGAAATGTGTCAGGCAAATACAACGTACTTGACTCCTTCCAATCTGGTTTCAGGAAAGGCTGCAGCACCCAAACCGCCATGCATAACATTGTTGACAACATTCATCGTTCCTTAGAGAATGGAGAGGCTTGCCTTCTTATCCTTCTGGACCTCTCAGCAGTGTGCGATACAGTCAATCATTCATCCTTACTGGAGTCTCTCCAGAATCGTTCTGGCCTCAATGGCACTGTCCTAAACCGGCTCAACTCCTACCTCCAACACCAAATACAACAAATTAAAATTAACTCCTGCCTCTCCAATCTTACTCCGTTCTCTCTGGGTGTACCCCAAGGCTCAATTCTCTCCCCGTCACCCTTCAACCTCTTCATGGAACCCCTTACTATCATTATGCATTAAGCCGGGCTCAATTATCACCTTTGTGCTGACAACAAGCAACTCTACTACTAAATAAATTCACACAGCGACATCCTTTATCTAAACAACACTCAGAGCAAGATTCAATCCTGGTTTTACTCCAACCATCTAAAATTGAACCCCAACAAAATGGAAATTATTCTATTCTCCCTCAAAAGTAACCACCTCCCTATCAAAAGCTGGATTACTGACCTCACAGCCCTAAACTGTCCGCTCACTCTACCCAACTCGGCTAAATCATTAGGTTTCTTCCTGGACAAAAATTTGGCACTGAAGGACCATATTAATAACTCAGCTAAAGGAGCTCTTTTCACACTTAAACACCTCAAAAAAATCAAACCCCTCATCCCTCAAGATGGCTTCTAATGGGTCGTTCAATCACTAGTCCTCTATAAACTTGACTACGGTAATGCTATTCTCACTGGAAGCCTTAAAGCTTACCTTGCCCCCCTCAGATCTGTGCTCAATATGGCTGCCCGGCTTATAACTGACTGCAAATGTTTGATCACATCACGCTTGCCCTCAAGTCCCTAAATAGGCTCCCCATCAAAGGAAGATGCATCTACAAGACCGCCTGCATCACCCACAAATGTATTCATTCTTAATCCCTGGCCTACTTAACAAATAAACTCACAAGAGTGGGAAGTGCCAGGCCGATGAGAAGCTCTAATGCTCTTCTCCTCGTTCCCCAAAAGAAATCTACCCAGACTCGCTCCTTCTCAGGAAATGCACCTAGCATCTGGAATTCCCTTCCGAGGGACGTTCGTTGTAACCCCTCCTACCATGGCTTCAAAAGAGACCTTTAATGCCATCTCTTCAATACATACTGCAATACATGACTCTTTCAGAACCTGATATCTTGTGACACCTGTTCAGGTCATCTCTCTGACGATCTGCTGGCTTTTCTTTTTACTTGTGTTCTCCTATTGTTCACACCTACCTTGCTCTCCATGGTCTCCCATGTATTTTAAGTTCTAACTACAGTTCTGTAATTTTTATGTGTTCTGTTTACACGGTCTCCTGTTGTATTTATTTATGAGTGTTCCTCTGTCACACCTCCCTTATGTTTTTAACTGTATGTAACCTTTGATCCTAAGGTTTTTTTTGCCTTTCTCCTGATACAATGTGGATATTCTCATGTTCTTGATTGTATTTTGCTTGTATCCGCTGTTCCATTAACATTTGCCTTGCTCTTGCTCCTGTAAAAATTAAAGAATGGGTGAGCAACCAATATACCCTTGCGGGCTTGGGCAAATGATAAATTGAGAAAAAATAGGCCAGCAAGGGACTTTATTCAAGTTATTAATATCAGCAACTTTGGGATTAATTAGGAACCCACACTACTGCAAGTTAGTGGCTGAGACTAAAAGGTATCTCTAAAACAAGAGGATAATGTTACCACACTAACAAAATAAATGAATACAATAACCAGGTTTTTGTGTCAAAAGATTATTTTCTTAAAAACAAATAGATTTAAGATTTAACAGGGTACAGAAAAATGCATTTCAGATATACAAGGGGTATCTTATACATAATACATCAGACAGTAGGTCCAAACTGCTGAAATAAAGTAACACAATGACTTCAACTCAAAGAGTAAATGAAAATCAATCGTGGTTGATGAATAACGTGCAGAATTGGACTCAATAGTCGACGTTTCGGTCTTTGCGATATTATTTCATAAGACCATCATCAGGACATAGGTTTTATGCATCTAAGTGATGACCCTCTGGAAAAATATAACAAAATAACATAATATTATAACCTGATTGTGACGTCCTATCACCTGCAATTGAAGTAGCAAACCCTATGAAAGTGAATGGTGGCTTTCTTCTACTTCTTTTTCAAACTGTGTCCTAAGGTTACTTCTACCTGAAACATGGTTCAACTGTATATGGTATATTATCACGTTACAGCACCTTGAACCAGTTACTCTTGTTTTACAGCATTTTCTACATTGAAGTTCCTGATTTAATATTGACAGAGTGTCCACACCATCTGAATTATATCAGTCAAAACCACTGACCCAAATAGGAAGTGGATTTTTCATATTGTGGAGTAAGTGTGATTCACTTACAAATAATCTTTTAATCTTTCTTGTGATTTATTAGTAACTCAAAGATCGTTATTGAGTCGCCACACCGACCCAAAAGAGTCTTACCACGATTTGTTTGTTGTATTAATTTAACATGTTGTTTAGTATTCAAAAGAAATTGTATTTTATCTCTATCTTCATGGTAATGGTCATGTATAGAATTGATGTAATTAAAAAATATTAACTTAACCAGGTTATAATATTATGTTATTTTGTTATATTTTTCCAGAGGGTCATCACTTAGATGCATAAAACCTATGTCCTGATGATGGTCTTATGAAATAATATCGCAAAGACCGAAACGTCGACTATTGAGTCCATTTCTGCACGTTATTCATCAACCACGATTGATTTTCATTTACTCTTTGAGTTGAAGTCATTGTGTTACTTTATTTCAGCAGTTTGGACCTACTTTCTGATGTATTATAGGAGTGTATAAGATACCCCTTGTATATCTGAAATGCATTTTTCTGTACCCTGTTAAATCTTTTTGTCTTTAAGAAAATATTCATCTTTTGACACAAAAACCTGGTTATTGTATTCATTTATTTTGTTAGTGTGGTAACATTATCCTCTTGTTTTAGAGATACCTTTTATTCTCAGCCACTAACTTGCTGTAGTGTGGGTTCCCAATTAATCAGAGTCCCAAAGTTGCTGATATTAATAACTTGAATAAAGTCCCTTGCTGGCCTATTTTTTCTCAATTTATCACTTGCTCCTTTAAAGCGCTCTGATACCTCTGGGTCTAGCCAGTGCTATATGAAACCTCTAAAATAAATAAATAACTGATCCGCAGGAGGTGGATACAACCGATCTGTTTAACCTTGTGGGTGCTCATGACGAGCCCAGCTCGTCATGAGTCACAATGGAGCTGTGCTCATGACGAGCTGGGCTCATCATGCCGGCTCCGCGCCACACAGGAGCGATTGATTCGCAGCCTGTGCGGGCAAAATAATCAGTGGGCGGGGTCGTGTCGAGACCAGATCGTCATGAGCACAGCTCCACTGTGACTCATGACGAGCTGGTCTTGTCATGAGCACTGCGCTCACCCCCCGCCCCACCCAGCACGGTGGGGGAATTACCGCTGCAGGGAAGGGGTTAAACCTTGGATCCAGTCAATACCAGGTTGCCTACAGAATCCTAAAAACAGATACATCTGGGCCAGTAGTTTTTGCAGTTAGTCGCTTTCTATTTTCATTCTGGATTAATCAACAGAAGTTTTTACCTTAGGCTGCAATGACTGTTATTACCAAAAATGAATTCTTGTGATTGTGAAATGTTGGTTACTTAAACAAACGAACTGTGTACAAGATTATATTTCAATATTTTTTAAGTGGCGTTGCTTTTAACTGGAAGGCTAGCTTGCCTGTTTTAACGCTTTTATCCAGTTTTTTTATCATGCATTTTATATGTAACCCAAGAACCCTATTCCTTTGTTTAAGACTGCAAAATGATGGCTCTTTTTCTATACTTTGATGCAAACCAACCAAATAAAGTTATTTATGATTACGATGATGATGATGATGATGATGACCTACATATATTTCTTTAGAAATGCAAAGGAATTGCACACCACCAAGATAGATTTTTATTTGATAACCAACTTTCCCAATTCCATAGGCTGTGTGGAACACACTTGCCAATCTGCCCGCCATCTACCATAAAGTATAAATCTGCAACAGGTAAAATTCTCATTCTTTAACTATACAAGTGGTGTGTGATGCTAAACATGTGATTACAGACAGACATAGTAGCAAGAGTTCCAGGGAGCAGCTGCAATTCTTTCCTATTCATGCAATTTGGCATATATATAAGGCTACAAAGTGGAGAAGTGTGGCTCACCGATTAGAGCGGCAGACCCTGAAGCAGAGGTCTGGTCCGGGACCAGGGTTCAATTCCCGACGTGGCAGGGTCTTGGGCTCAATGTCCACGGACTCGATAATTCTCCCCTCGGTGCCTACTCTAATCATGGGCCCCACTCTGGGCAATAGCTTGCTTAATCTCCACAATGGCCACGAAAGCGCTAGAATGCCTGGTTTCACCTTGGGGGTGCCCAGTAGGGGGCATCTCATAGGGAAAAGCCAGGAAGGGTTCCACAGCGGTATACAGCGCCAGGATGCCTGAAAGGTGATAGTGCGCTTTACAAGTATACATACATTTACATTTTACAAAAGGGAGACTTTGATGACAGATATATTTTGGGTAACATGGCTAGCTAATGATTTTTTGTAAATAAAAAGACTACATATTGTTAATATGATGTCTAAAGGTCTACATTGTCATTGTAGGTGATATTGCATACGCCATATGCCCATGAATCCTGACTCCATATCTGAATTCATCCACATGGAGTCAGAGTCATTACAATGTTGCATATTGAAGAACTAGAGGTATCATTGCGCGCATGTTTTGTAATTTTGAAAAGTACATTCAGATGTCTGCACAAGATGGGCGGTGCCACAGAATACTCTCCTGAATTCAGTTGCAAAATTGTGGCAACATATGCAATTCTGCACTATGTGGCAACTCTCAGAGGCTTATAAATTACTATATCTGAGTCTGAATCTGATGGGGAGGCAGAACAGCTACCACGACATAGACAAAATGATGCATCAATAGCAGTAGAGGGCCGAATATGGCGTGCTATTATAACTTATACTTATGTTGCAGGGTAAGTTAAAAATGTGCTAAATAATAGCAAATATAAATCAAATGCATGTTTGTTGGTAAATCATAAACAAACGTTATTCCTATGTTTCTCGGTACATGTAAGCAAAGTAATGTAACATTACCTCATGTCACAATATTTTTACAAAAGTGTGTAATATATGTCTATTGATGGACAAAAAATCAAAAATACAGGAAAAGAAATGGCCATGACTTGCATTTGGTACGATCAGAAGTGGTAGCCCCAAGATTTCCACCGACAGCACTGCAACACCTTGTTTCATGCACACTCATAGTGTCACTGACAGAAATACTACTAACACTAGATTGGTCATCATTCCGTGATTGTAGTACTTGACTGACATCTGCTACATGAGTGGTTTGTAATATATCTACAGTATTTATTAACTGTATCAGTCCACGAGCTACATTGCCGCTGTAGTGGCCCATTTCTACTTGTAGGCTGACAGTACGCCTTAACAACACAGATGTAGAATGTGCAAGTCTGTTAATAGACCTGGGTAATCCATCAATGCAGGCAGATTATTGACATTCCCCATCTCTCTGATCTACATGTTCTTTATTTAAATCCATGCCTAGAGTCTTGTTAGAAATTGGGTTGTTGGCTGACTGGGGTGTAAGCCCTGGTCAAGCAACAACCACAGTCCTGGTCAGGGTAAGGTGCAAGCAAAGCCCCAATTAGCCTGTGCTTACCCGATGTAGTTTGGCACAGAGCAGTCGGGCTGAACTCAGTGGCAGTGTGTAAAGTATTTGTGCAACACTTCAAACAGTACAACAGTGAAAACACCACACAACATGATTCCACACCAGTTTAGAAAAGTAGCTCTGATTTTAATAAATAAAACAAGACCAAAATTACAAAAGTCCAATTGGCAAACGCTTAGAGATTGATTTTTAAAGTTCACAGTGAAAAATAGCGCCAAAAAGCACAAAGCGCTATTGGTGATATCTGGTTACGTTGGACTGGGACAAAGTTAAAAGTTCAGGCCGACCGCAATGGAGAGCAGACCAGCTACAGGGACCCAGTTAGGCCCACTGAACAGAGTACCTTAAAACCTGGTTGTGGATATATGTGGCGCCCACTCGACGAGCATCTGAGGAGGACCCAGTAACCAAAAGTGGGGTACCCTCGACGAGCATCTGAGGAAGCCCCCCCCACCCCTTTCTCCTCTTCTCTCTTTTTCTCCTTTACTCTTCCCCCCCCCTCCTGTAACCTGGGGGGAAACCAAAGGAAAAAGCGCGCATTCACAAATGGACTGTATATATAAGAACTGCCAAATGTATATTCCACTTATATTTTTTTTCAATAAAAATTTACTAAATCAAAAAAAAAAAAAAAAAACTGGTTGTGGAGAATTGTGTGGGTCTGCGTTGAAGATTCGTCGCGCAGCTGAGGCAATGAATTGGTTCAGAGATGCAGGAGGCTACGATGCAGGGTCCTGTTGCATTGAGGATCCCGTCAACTGAGCTTGCGATGAGAAGTCAAGGGAAAGCATGGTGCAGTGGTGGTTCTGAAGGTAATGCGTCGGTCTCAAGATGCGGGTTGCGGCAGGGATGCAAGTTTTTTCAATGGGTCCAATCCACACAGCAGCGGCGAGGTGTCAGTTCTGCTTGGGGTTGCGCCGCTCAGTAAAGAAGATGCGTCAGTTCTGCTGGTAAGCACCTTAGGCCCACATTCAAGGGTCCAGGACTGGGGTGGCACCATTTAGCAGCAGCATCATGCGAATTTGGTTGTTTCCTTGTCCTTCAATACCCTTAGAATGATAAGGAAACTTCTTCCTTTCCTTCCTCTTAGCGCAGGAAAAACTCTCATGTGTACTCTGATTTTGTCGAAGATCAACTATTGTAATGGCCTCTTCCTGAAAGCTCAGGAGAAAGTCTTAAATAAACTACAATTGGTTCAGAATTCAGCGGCAAGAATACTTTCTGGCACGCATAAATTCAAATCAATTTCCCCAGTCATTCGCCAACTACATTGGCTACCAATCAGAAGCCAAACCAAATTTAAGGCACTATGTATAGCATACAAAGCAATCAATAACTCTGGACCAGAGTTCTAGAAAAAAGCCTGTACATGCCTACCAGAACCCTTCGCTCTTCCTCAGCTCGCTGCCTAACCATTCCTCGCACAAATAAACCATCATGGGGAGATAGATCTTTCATAGTTGCTACCACTAGACTGTGGAACACTCTCCCTTTACACATCAAGGTCAGCCCATCCCTCGTGACATTCAGGACATTAAGGAAACCTGTAAAAACGTGGCTTTTTAACCAGTAAGCACTCTTCTCAACGGTATGTTCTTTTATTCTTCAGCGCCGAGACACCTCCGGGTATTTGTGCGCTATAAAAATTGCATTAATAAATGAATAAATAAATAGACTCACAGATGGCAAAATCCAGGTGCAGATGCAATTTGCAATTCCTTAATTGCATTAGCAAAATAGAGAATCACAAATTTTGCGATTCTCTACTTTGCAATGGCATTTTGGGATGATACATCCAAAAGGCTTTTTCCCATTTAGAAACAGGCAGATTCTGAGAATCTGTCCGTTTGCAAACGGGAAAAAGGCTTGATACATATGGCCCTATATGTTTCAATGAAAGAGTAACTATAAGTGCACATGGGGTACACAGCAGGTCCCGCTCCTCCAGGTTTACTCTATATGAATACCACGTTAATACATATATACATAAATATCTCATGTCACTCTTCCCTGGGTACATCAACCACACAATGGTAACACAGAAGACACAGTACCACACTTTTATATTATGGAATACATATGCTACAGGTGGGAGTTTCCTCCTTGGTCTTTAGACATTCTCAATGCAATCAAGGCATTCTCAGTTTGTCTAGTGCACTTAGTATTACATGTATTAGAGGGAGCACTGCCTTCAATTATAGGCCACCAGAGTGGTCATTCTGCACTTCCATACCTCCTTTGTGGCCATTAGGGAGGTTCAGGATGGTATCATGCACCATCTGGGTGACTCTAGAAGGTGCAATTGAACAGGACAATATCTAAAGGATCGGTGGTTATATTTTGTTTGGTATAATGGAAGATGGATCCTTGCAGTACGGCCCACTGCAGCAAGTCCTGGCTTTTAAGGGATTAAGACTCTACCTAAAGTTTTAATGCCAAGATTGGCACCTCTGCTGTTTTCCTGAATCCACAGCTTAGATACCAGGTCGCCTGGTACTTCATACCAGCCCATCCGTCCCCTAAGTCCACCTTGTCCCATGAGCTCTTTGCCTTACTACCACTTTCCCATCAGTGCACTCTTCACTAACCTGTCCTGCTGCTGGCATGTCAGACTTTTGTAGAACACTCCTTAGCTCTACACCTAGGATTACCCTTTGCAAGTATATATACAGCCTTCTGAGATGGAACCTTCAACACGAAGTAAAAAAAGGAGCACAAAAGACAGGCACTGTGTTAATATGTGTTATACTGTGGAGATGTCAAATACACATAGGAAATGCCAGCACTTGTTTTTGGGCCTTGTGCTCTGGTGAAGATGAGATATATTCCCGATGTATGATGCCCTTAAGAGACAATTCCCTACACACGTTACATAAAGTTATACTAGACAGTGCAAAGTGTGCCCCGTAGGCTCTGTAAAAATACCAAAACGTTCAAGATTCAGTTCTTCACAGTTAATTGTATATAGTCTGCTGGAAGGTATGATCAAGTGATTGACTTATGTACCAAAGAGTTATTGATGTAAAATGTAATCCTCCTGGTGCGTATATAGAATCAGCGATTTCCCTATCCACAAACGACGGATGTGCAATTGGCACACTGACTGGTTTGCAAACGGAGATGCAATTTGTGATGTGACCTATATTACAAAAGGAGAACTTGGGAAAAGTGTTTACATGGAATTCATGTTCAGAAACTCAATGTAATAATGCGGGAAATCCTGTATGGACTTAATCTGAGTAAAACAAATTACATTTAGGACAGACAAAGTTCTGTCTAAAATCAATCTATAGGAAAATCAGGGGAAAACAACCAGTATATCATAATTATATTAGATTCAGCCAAATCAAAATGTATTTCATTAGGAAAATCAAAGTCATGATTAGGAAATCGAATTCAGGTGAGTGGTGAAGAGATGTTTATAAGAACCCCAAGTGAATAGAAACCAAAACCATAAAGAAAACAAAAGTGACAATATGAGTGAGCATAAACGGGTATATTGGTTAATGTTTTAAAAGACAGTCAATTACATTACATATACTCAAACACAGAGGGCAGGATCCAGTGGATAATTCATACAAAAATAGGGTTTGTCTTTTGTTGGTGCTGATGGTGTTTTGACCCTTTACCAGATACTAGGGTCTCATCAGGACTGAAATGAACCTGGGGAATGGTTGTATTGATGTAGGTGGTCTAGTTACATTATTAAAAGACCACTGGAGTCAGCCGCACTGTCACCTGATTGAGATTGCCGAATCATGACTGTGTTTTTTCTAAAGAAACACACTTCGACTAGGTGGAATCGAATATAATTATAAAATACTGGTTGTTTTTCCCTGATTTTCCTGTAGATTAATTCTAGATAGAACTTTGTAAATCCTAAATTTACTCAGATTACGTCTATTCAGAATTTCCTGCGTTATTGCATTGAGTTTCTGAGAATTGGTTCCATAGAAGCTGAGAGCCCTCTCCAGATCCACATGGTATAAATCCTCTCCTCCTCTTGAGGGGGGTGAAGTGGAGCAAAGAATGCCAGAAGTCTGATCTTCATATCAACGTGAAAGGAAGTTGCATCCTTCGGAAGGGAGGACGCTTGAGTCTGCAGAACCAGTTTGTCTGGGTGGAAGGTGGTGTAAGGCTGGTTGCCAGACAGAGGTGTAACTCGTTCATCTGCCCGCCCATTTTATGGTAAAGAGAAAGACTGATATGAGGGTAGAGAGCCTGTGCAGACAGCTGAGTAGAGGCTCAAACGGCGCACACTTAAGGAATGTATGGACTAAATCTAAGTCCTTTTGTGGCTTATCATTAGCTCCCTGCCCTCCCTTTGAGCTTGACTGAACATCTAAGAAGTGCTGAAACTGTTTCCCCATCTTCTTCCTCTAGGCCCAAAGATATGCCATGGTGCAACACAAATGTTAGCAATCCTCAAGAAAACCAAAGGATCCCACTGGGGCGAGGTCATCAAAATTTGAAGATCACACATTTCTAGGTGACCCTACTGACAGAGGCTCGATAAGCCATTCTGCATAGGGAGCATTTTTTATGTGCACACTCCCTACGATTATTGCATTACTCCTGCAGAGGCATAAATCTAGCATCTGATTTTGTTGTATAAGATGCTTAGATATTCATAATAACAGACCTTGGTCATAAAAATAGGTATTTATCCCAATGTGATGCTTAATTTGTAAAGGAATAGGTGTTGGAGCCCAAAGTTTTGTTCAGAAGCCAGCATAGTGCTATGAAAGTTTAGGGTGCCGAATACCAAGTCTGCCTAGTCTTGATTCCATCTCATGCTTCTTTCATCAATCGTCAGACGCTCTTGCAGGTTCTTTTTGATCCATGTGTTCTTCTCTTGTCACAATTGTCAGTCTTTGCCTTCCTTCTTCTTATCTCCTTTTGTGCTTTCTATCTCTTGCTCTGGATCCAAATCTGTTCAGGAACAATAAGTGCCAATCCCATACAATGAATGGCCCCACTTGCAGACACTGGTTCAAATTAAGCACTACAGTGACCCCGATTCTTTAAGTGATCTTCTCCATTTTCTTTCAATAACAAAAACATGTTTCTGAAGATGTCATTGCATCACATTAGGAGGAAATATTTGCAGGGTTGATTTTAAATATATACTTTACTATCTCATGCCCACAGCCATCACTGAATTCAAAAGTTTAGCATCGAAGTCTTACAGATATGACTTACCCATTCGTCCCAGGATCCTTCAGGTTTTGAAGCCTTATAGGGCTCCAGCCTCTGCAAAATAGTCTGACACGCATTCTAAAAATAGAGAAACAGTTTTAGCATCTGGTACCTTCAATTCAACTACAGCAAGTTGTCAAACCTATAAACCAGAATTTTTTATTATTGTTATATATATATTTGAATTCAATTTTGAAAGTGAACAGCACCATTTTCTAGATGTAGAGACAGTCGCAAAGTGAAGGGGTGCGTCTCATTGAGAGACATTATTTCTGCCATATCTCTTCTTTGATATTTGGTGTCAAAAACAGCCAGCTGAGCACAATATCATGCGAGTTTCAGGACGATAACTAGGATTTGTCTCAAAGTAGTTAAGAGTTTTATAGTGGTATGATATGTCTCCTCTTCTGTAAACTAGTGTTAACACAGGTTTACACATGGTATGTGTTGGAATCTATGTTGAAAAGAACCAAAGCGGTCAGCTAGCGAATTCCCAAATAGCAAGTTAAATTACTGAAAATCTTGAGGCATGCACTTACACCTTGAGCGAGTCAGGTTGGTGACTGGCTTCGAACAATGAACAAAGATGAGAGAACCTGAAGATCAAAAACAAGTGAGATGTTGCTTTCAGGAAATCGACTATTGCTCTTCCACTATCTGGCCAAAGGAACGTTGTCTAACAGCAAGGACTATGAGGGTTACTAGTGGATTGATCTTCCTCTCTTGTGGCACCAGTTATTCAAGTTACCAGATGATCTTTCTTCATCATAAGATTCATGTGTTGAACATTTCCTTTATTAAATATCACTCAAATGGGAATGGTTTTCGTCACCATGCTTAGTGCTTTCCTGTCTAGACTAATCCATGAATATATATCTCGAAGCCACTGTCTACCCGCTCGCAAGGCAACATATAGAGTAAAGCACAGCTCAAGGACAACATTTATTTAACATATTGGAACTCTAATCTCTCTGCACATTCAATTTGTAGATTGTCTCCCTGTGGATAAATGTATCACCTTAAACACAATGCGCATCGGACATCGATCCACCATCCACAGCACTGGACCACTAGACTCTGTAATGACCACCAGACTAGCACCACCTTCTAGGTCCAGCCCCTTCTTGACCACTTCATCTCTTTAAAAATGCCACTCTGGGGTAAGCTCTCTCAGTCCAGCGGCCAAAATTTGCAACTTAATTACCTCGATTTTTGAAAACCATTACAAAGAATCTTCTTCAAACTTACTGTATGTTACAAAACACTTATAAAACAAGGAAACAATTATATATATCTACATGAAAGGTCGTGCCTCTCCTCACAACTTTCTGTAACACCTGATGCTTATGTGCAGCTACCAGCTCCACGCAACGCATCTTCCATCAGGCCAAAGTATGGGCCACACATTGTCAACAAAGTACTCCAGAGGTGGGCCGAAGAACCCACTGTGAATTAGAGTGCATTGAAGCCTTATCAGGGCTATGAAGTGCTGTAAGACTGTATAATAAAATAGAGTCAAATGCAGAGGAGAAAAAACGCATTGCTGTTTTCCAGACAGAACCTGTGCAACAAAAAAATAAATTATTGTGTGCAACAAAAAAATAAATTATTGTGTGCAACAAAAAAATATATATTTCTCAAATAAAAATCAGCCTTTTGCATAATTGGAGCTCATATATTGCTAATTTTGCTAATCATATCTGTCTTTCTAAGACATATCAGCTTTTGAAGATAAATCTCTTTCATATGAACTGCACATACATGGACGGCCATCCCATTGAGGTCCGAGCTGAAGGAAGCGCCAGTCGGAGATGTGTTGGGGACGGTCATAGTACTGGTCTCACTGATGTGGACTTTGTTAGTGGGGATTCCGAGGACTCTGCTGGCAACCTGATGAACAAGAGAAGCATGGTTAGGGAAAGGTGTGGCCATTGCAGTTAAAAACCTGTCCCCACTGTCATATATTTGCTTCTAACTAGAACTCACTGTTTGCCATCAGCTAAAGCTTCGATCATTCAATCTGTTTACTGCTGTCTGTGAAGTCCTTAAACAGTGCCCTGAAGATTCCGACCTTTAATTGGATTAAGTTCAACAAATATTGCCTAGAAATATTTGCATGACATAGGGTCACAGGTGGCTAAACTTGTCACATTCTCATGTACTTCTAGCACCACTAAACTTGAGTGACTTGTTTCCAAACCTGCCTCATATATCCACGTTACTAGCTTGTATAATGGCCACTATGACCACAGAGAAACAGTGTGAAGTCTTAAACAAGACTAAAACCCTTTAGGCATTTACTAGATGTCCCTCTCAAGTCAAAAGCAATTGCTTAACAAGTATGTTATAAAGTTGCAATTACTTATGTTGCTACTAAATGTGCCTCATGAGTTCTATGCAACAGCTTAAAAAGTTACAAAGTTGAGGGTGTGTGGCTTCAACATAAAAATGCACATATCCACTTTTGCTAATAAGTGTGGTTGATTTCAATAGGATAAGTAAACAAGCCAATCCTGGTATATGCTGATGAATCAATACCGCAACTTTCAATAAATGTCTTGATTACAGTGGAACACTTGTGAAGACATATGGAAATCAGTCTGACCCTGTGCCTCATTGGAACAGTCGAACAGTTGGCGGGGTATGCTCAGACGTGAGTCCCTTGCTCACTTTGCCACGGGATTCAAGCAAGCCTGGCTGAAGACGGCTGTAATGCCAGAAACCGGTCCTAGGAAGCTTGTTTCCGGTCCAGGGAAGGCATGGCTTGGCAGTTCGGGATGGACTGTTCCCATGCGGCACAGGGTCAGACTGATTTGCATATGGCCATGTCTGAACTGGGGTGGCAGAGTGGGCTAAAGAAAGGTGATGGATTAAACCCAGATATTTTGACTGGGTGTGAGTGTTTGATTGGTTCGGATGCTCCGTCCATCACCACCCATTTTTGCGCTGCTTTGTTCGCTATGGGTTGGTGGGGTATGCTCAGACGTGAGTCCCTTGCTCACCTTGCCACTGGATTCAAGCAAGCCTGGCTGAAGACGGCTGAAATGCCAGAAACCGGTCCTAGGAAGCTTGTTTCCGGTCCATGGAAGGCATGGCTTGGAAGTTTAGGCTGGACTGTTCCTATGAGGCACAGGGTCAGACTGATTTCCACATCGCCATGTCTGAACTGGGGTGGCAGAGTGGGCTAAAGAACAGTGATGGATTAAACCCAGACCTGTTGACTGGGCTAAAGAACAGTGATGGATTAAACCCAGACCTGTTGACTGGGTGTGAGTGTTTGATTGGTTCGGATGCTCCGTCCATCACACCCTCTTTTGTGCCGCTTTGTTCACCATGGGTTGGCGGGGTATGCTCAGACATGAGTCCCTTGCTCACTTTGCCACTGGATTCAAGCAAGCCTGGCTGAACACGGCTGTAATGCCAGAAACCGGTCCTAGGAAGCTTGTTTCCAGTCCAGGGAAGGCATGGCTGGGCAGTTCGGGATGGGCTGTTCCTATGAGGCACAGGGTCAGAGTAATTTGCATATGGCCATGTCTGAACTGGGGTGGCAGAGTGGGCTAAAGAACGGTGATGGATTAAACCCCGATCTTTTGACTGGGTGTGAGTGTTTGATTGGTTTGGATGCTCCATCCATCACCACCCCCTTTTGTGCCGCTTTGTTCGCCATGGGTTGGCGGGGTATGCTCAGACGTGAGTCCCTTGCTCACTTTGCCACTGGATTCAAGCAAGCCTGGTTGAAGACGGCTGTAATGCCAGAAACCGGTCCTAGGAAGCTTGTTTCCGGTCCAAGGAAGGCATGGCTTGGCAGTTCTGGCTGGGCTGTTCCCATGAGGCACAGGGTCAGACTGATTTGCATATGGCCATGTCTGAACTGGGGTGGCAGAGTGGGCTAAAGAACGGTGATGGATTAAACCCAGATCTTTTGACTGGGTGTGAGTGTTTGATTGGTTCGGATGGTCCGTCCATCACCACCCCCTTTTGTGCCGCTTTGTTCGCCATGGGTTGGCGGGGTATGCTCAGACGTGAGTCCCTTGCTCACTTTGCCACTGGATTCAAGCAAGCCTGGTTCAAGACGGCTGTTGTGCCAGAAACCGGTCCTAGGAAGCTTGTTTCCGGTCCAGGGAAGGCATGGCTTGGCAGTTCGGGCTGGACTGTTCCCATGAGGCACAGGGTCAGACTGATTTGCATATGGCCATGTCTGAACTGGGGTGGCAGAGTGGGCTAAAGAACGGTGATGGATTAAACCCAGATTTTTTGACTGGGTGTGAGTGTTTGATTGGCTCGGATGCTCCGTCCATCACCACCCCCTTTTGTGCCGCTGTGTTCGCCAATATTATCTCAGCATAATATTGTTCCGGTGATATTTTGACATACAACTTGAGTAGGAGAGCAAATGAGAAGGCACCCACAAAATTTGGAGTGCACCTAAGGGCACTTGGGGGTAGGTAATCAGCTGGATACCAAAGTCAACCTAGTCGTATCTTCTGTTGAATTATTTAAGCCTGATTCACAGTTAGCTGTTAAAAATTGCTGCAGAGTTACACTTGAATATTTTGCTAGGGTTTGAGATGACAACCTAGGTCATAACTAGGACTCGGTGGAACTCGTGGAATTTCACTCTGCAGAATACCACCGAGTTACATATAAACTCTGCAAAATTTAGCGGAATTCCGCACGGGGGACATTGCACGTCCCACTGCTCTCGTCAGTTGTAGCTCTGGTGTTTCACATTCATAAATCAGCGCAAACTGCACCATGCTATTTTCGAGCTGATTTTGGCACTTCTTTAGTAGAACATCTACCCGAGAAGCAGCCGCCCGACGGCCTGCGTTAGAAAATTGCACCAGAAGACTTCCTAGTGACTGGAAATCGCGCTAGGGGACAACACATTACGCTCGCGCTCGCCAGCTTGCTTGCTTGAGCCGCGCATTGTTTTGTGCCCATTGTCATTGCATAGCTCGAACGGGAATACAATTCCACATGCGGCGATTGGCGCAATTGTACCTCGAGCAATACTTTTGGTACACATTTTGCGTATTAGGGAGCAGATTGGTGACAAATCATGACAGCTGATTGCCAAGTTTAGTGATTGGTTGTGGTGACGATAACTAAGCTATTGTAAACATTTTCTATGGAAAATGAAATATTTTTGGACCCCACACAAATTGTCACCTAATTTGTTATTTTTTTTTTCTTAAAAAACGATTTTGAATTTCTTTTGGAAAGTTTGATGAAACCTGATCAGGAATGAGTGAAATGTTACAGGAATGAGGAGCTCGGCATCACTTAATAAGTCAGTCCTAAAGAGAATTGTCAAGTCGAAATATTAGAGCCCTTGTTCTCTCCTCTCTGCGCTTTTTAAAAGAGCGCACCACATGCATGAGGCTTCTGTGACTATGTATGATACATGACAAAATATTTTGGCAACAGCGGGTTTCTTTCGCACAATAGTAAGTCCACTTACACGTGGTAAGGACACTTTTTAACTTTTCCCTAGCGATTCTCACAAGGTGAAACAGAAGATGCTTCTATCACAGGATGGAGTCACTCCAAAGACTCACCTATATGCTCCCCACTAAATGATGTACAAGACCCTCTCCCACAGGACAGGCCTGCTACATAGCCCCTTACAGCCACCGGCTGTATTCAGTTCTTGCACATCTGTCAAACAGCCCATGACACTGAAAGCCAATAACCCTCTGTATGATGTAAATGGTTAATATACATTTCCAATGGTAAAAGCGAACTACAAGTCCCATAATGCACAGTGCTCTTGGTTAAAAAAGCCAAGACTGTCTAAAGCAAAATCATTACATGCGTTTCTCCTGTAACTCGCCTGTAAGCAGTGTAAATGCGAACAATAGTTTACTTCTATAATCATTCCATACATTCTTAACATCTTTGAAGTCCATAAGTGGGAGATGTATTTGCAGCATGTTCAGGACTGGTTACACTAAATTCTTTTTTAGCTCATTTAACTGATTTCTATCTTATTTTTTCCTGTGCATTTCCAGTCAAATATATTATTTTTACTACTACTCTGTACAAGAAAACACCACACAGTCTCTCTCAGTTTCCTATGGACCCCAAGCTATTTTATCTCCATGCCTATCGCGTCTATCAGTGAGCATTTATATAATATGGAGAGCACTTCTTCAGTGGTAAAAAGAGGCCCCTCTTTAGCTTCAACCCTCCAAATCAATCATATTTTCAACAGAGTGATCACACAGGACTTAACTTTCATGTTTAAGTGCCCTCATCACAACTTTGATAATGATGCAGCCAAGACTAAATGTATATTTGGAAGCTATCACATGGTGTTCTTGCTTTTATCCCAATGAACAAGTGACCTATGCTTGGTAACAATCTTTCTGGTAGATACTCTAGCTGACTCCAGATTCCTCACCTTTAGAATATCCTTCTGGCACCAGACAAGATCTGGAAGATTTTTCAGCAATGCTCCAGCATGCGGGTAGCTGCCATCATGGAGCTCCGCTCTGACAGCATAGTGCCTCGGAAGTAACAGATCAGAGCCGCATATTAGCATCACCTCTGCACGCTAATGATTGTGATTTAGTGTTCTTTGAAGAGATAGGTACACATCTCTTTCCTAAATTGAAGCAGCGTTGGGGAGATCCTGATGAATAATAGGATTTTGTTCCAGATCCTGAGTGCAGAGATGGTAAGGTCATCTGACTCTAGTGCAGGTTTCTTTAGGTGTGGGAGGATCTGTCCTCTCTTGTAAGTTTCCAAGAAGATACCTTGAGTGAGGGATGCAGTGACAATGGTCAGTAGGGGTGCGACAGCATCCCCGTTGAGGTGTTTGATGAACGATTAAGATAAGACATCATCGCAGGAGAACATGGCGGCTGCAGGCTGAGTAGCCGCTGCACCGGAGATTTCCACCGGTCCCCGTCCGATGTTTGACTACTGTTGTTTGACCGCCTAATGGAGCGCTACTACAGATGGTGAAAAAATATAGCGCAATCTGCTCCCCCACGTATGCCTGGGCTCTTTCCTCCTTAGCGGACAAACGGGAAAAACAGCGGCGGGCGGTGGGCTGTGACGGCTCGGCTTGCGCTGGCGCGTATGGTGGTGAAGCTGCGGGGCTCGGCGACGGCCGCTCAACGGCCGCAAGGCAGTGCGAGGCAGGACTGAGATTGTGAGGCGCCAGGGGCTGCAGAGGCGGCGCGGCCCGCGGCTTGATCGCCTAACGGAGTGCAATCTGTTCCCCCTGTGTGCTTGGGTTCTTCTCTTCCTCCTTCTTTTCCTCAGCGGACATACGGGAAAAAGAGCTCAGCTCATGCTCGGCTCGCACTCACGTGCACGGCAGTAAAGCTGCGGGGCTCGGCGGCGGCTCAGTGGATGCAAGGCAGTGCGAGGCAGCACTGAGATTGTGAGGCGGCAGGGGGTGCGGAGGGACAGTTGGTGAGTTTGTGAGGCTTCATTTAAGATCTTGGAGGTCTGGGAGGTCTTTTAGGTGCAGTTTGCAATTTGTAGTTTGGCGTTTTTGCTCTTCAGAGGCAGAGTGGGGGAGATGACTGCAACGTGTGGCGACCCTAAACAAGGTTGAGGCACTTGTGGACAGTTTTTTTCCCCTCAAGACTGTTGATGAAGCAAGGTGAAGAACAAAATTTGGTTCAAACTTGTGAAGTTAATCTCCCATAACTGTAATTAAATTAATAAGCTTGTGGTGAAATTACTAATCAACTTAGTTTAAGCATACATTCATCAATACACGTGGAATAAACTAATGTGCTTTATGTTGCAAACGCAAAGAAAAAATAATAAACTAGCCTTGTCTATTGTCTTTGTCAGTATGAAATGCGGCTGTTTAGCTAATGGCATGTGCTTATTTTGTGTGCTTATGTTATGTCTTTTCTGTGACGAAAGCTCAAGGAGTTTGTGCAGTTCCTAAAGGAGAAGTAAATATAATGCTGCTTGATTGTGCTTTTGCTAGGTAATATAATTAACAGGATTAATTAGTAAAGGGGGTGGGTAACAGAATGGGTCTCAATTATTTAATTAATCGATGTCTTGTGTTTGTTTAATAAAGTTTCCAAAGTGAGGCCTAAAGGTGGTTCAGAAAACATGGCTGACAGAGCTGCAGACGCAAAAGCTTGTCCAGAATGAAGTCTTTGCACATGCGTAGCTGTAAAGATTTTTACTGCATTGTCAACGTTAATTGAAAAAGCAGTTCTTTGGTTGAGTTGAACGTGCTCATGAAGAAAAGGCTCAAGGACAGAAACTTAAAGTGTCTGCCAAGGCTAGGAAGTAAATGTTCAAAACTCAAGGAAAAGTAACTTTCTTGAAGAAGCTGAAAGATGTGGAAGTGAAAGACAATAGGGCTTATGTGAAGCCTGGACTTGGTCAAGAATCGGAGATGACCTAATATATTTTATCATGGACTGAAACAGGACAGCCAATGAAAAGCTCGGATTTGCTTTAAAGAATGTAACATGTAGAAAGTTTAGCTAAAAAGAAAGGTATAAAACCTGACGCTAGGAGCAGGGAAAAAACTCTCTTCTTTCCGATTCCTGAATGACGTGACATGCTGTTGGACCTTTGGCGCATGTAAGGACTGCAGACTTTAAAATGATTTTTCCTTTCTAGGTGAAGTGAGAAATAGACAGGGAAATAGATTTAGGGAATGGAAACTGTTATTCTGCTAATATTTCATCTTTCTGAGCTTGCTTTGAAAATGTCAGTTTATTAATTCATTTCTTTATTAAAATGCTGCTTTCTTAATTGTTTATAAAATAAAGATTTTTAAACGTAAATGCTATTTTCCTTTATGAAAAATAAAGTTAATAAAAATAGATTTGAAAAGACAAGCTGGTCTTGTTTATTCATGGTCTAGTTACCATCAGTTGATTCAATCGCCTTGGTGGTCTATTAATAATTGATAAAAGTTAAATCCATGGTAAGAATAGATAAACAGCTGTTGTGTATAATTATGTAAATAATATGTGAGTGGTTTAGCTAATCATACCACCTGATTCAGTTGCTCAAAAATTGTCTCATTGGTATTATGGGCCTTTATATGTGTTTCATGATTAATGGTGAGTATTGAGGTGATAGGTAGCGTTTTTGAGACAGTTTTTCAAACAGAGCGCTGGATCAATTTCTTGGTAGCAGAGTTACGGTTTCTATGGTAACTAGTATGTTACATGGTAATACATAGGATTAATGTCTAAAACATGTTAAGTTTGTTCAGTTGTTATATGTAGTCGAAAGGTTTTTTCCAGCAGTGTGAAAATTCCTGGTTTGTGCCGGCATGAGAAGTGTGACAGGTGAAGTTACACAGTGCATTTGTTCTGCTTCAAAATAGTGGTATCGCCGTATATCACAAGTGTTGTGGTCATACAGCACAAGTTTAGGGATTTTAGGTGTGTAAGGTAGAATGCATAGTGAGGATTGTCTATGAAATTGTAGCTTTCGAGTATAGGGAAATATGTCCTGTTTTAAAACTCACTGTGAAAAGAGTAGTAGAATTTATCTAAGCTTGCGTGAAGGGTAAGGAAGTGTCGTCTATCTTACTGACAAGTGAGGATTTCTATTAGTGGGTTAAAGTCCTACTAAAGATTTATGTATGCATGGTTAGGGATTTTTATGTATGAATGTGCGTAAATGAATTTGTAATGTACGATCGAGTGAAACTCTGAATTGTCTCTAAGGAGGTGTAAAATATCTCTGTATGTGCATTTAGAGAGAAACGAGTTTGTTATTACCTGCTAGAAGGGAAAAGTAGCCTTACTTTATCAACGAATTTAAATATTCTGTAAAAATAGCGTTGTCTATTTCACGTGAAAAGAATACTTGAATGATTGGGAAAGCTATCACTTTACTTTAGTGAAACAGACAAATGGTTTGTTTTTGTGGAGTTATTAACTGTATTCAATTGAAAGATTTGTAAATATGGCGCTTTGAGAAAATTTGTAAAGGAGGTGTTAGTTTAAGGAGGGGAGTGAGGGACAGAGCAGCTGCAGCGGTATCATACGTCACAAGTGTCGCGCTGTGATTGGTTAACATACGTCACAGTATTCGTGCACAGATTGGTTCATGTGACTAAGGCAAGCTTACAGCTGATTGGCTCATCCTGAAAAACAGTAATTCTATTGGTTGAGTAAAATAGCGACGAAGCTTAACTTGATTGGTTTGTTGGTAAGTTTCGCGCACGGATTGGTTGGTGTTGTGGAATAACAAGGAAGTTGTTACGATCTTTACCGAAGAAAGGGAAATTGTTTAAAAACATGGATTACTATTACATGAAGGAGAAAAAGAAGCTTACATGGTTTCAGAAATTGAAAAACAAAATTAAACCTGACAAGAAAATTTCAACGCGGGGCGGAAGATTACTTCATAAGTACAAAACACCTGCAGCTTCTATGTTGGGTGAATATGGTTATTATACTTGTCTTTGGATTGAGAATTGGATGAAGTATACTGAAAATGATGGTGTATTAGCATGGCTGGAAGATAGATCATTTAACATAGCGGTTTTGAAAAATTTAAGAGAAAAAATGATGAAACTCGTACCAAAGCCTAGACCTACTCAATTTGAAGCTTTAGTTGAATGGGAAGATGAAATGTTTGAATTACAACGAGAGAGTAGAGGAATATCAAGGAGAACAGGATTAGGTCTTAATAGAGAAACACATGAGGATAGAATGCATCGATGGAGAAGTGCAGACATGTGTGATGGCTTGTACCCAGTGAGACTAATTGATGAGGTAACTGGACAAAAGAGTGCCCAAAAGAAAAAGAAAAATAGCGAAGAAAGTGATTCAGAAGATGCGGTATTAGAAGAAATTTATACTAGAAAACCGCCACCTTATCAACCAGTTTGTTCATGGTCTTCTCCAAGTGCCCCTCCAAGAGAAATTATTGATGAGACATCTCCTAAAACAAATCCGAATAATAGTAAAACACCTGAAAGAGTAGAAACAAGATGTAATTCAAATATATCAGGAGAAAACAGAAATTATACTGAATCCCCAGTTCAAAGAAATGAAACCCCAAGAAATGGAAAAAGAACAGAAAGGTATGAGGAATTACCGAATACCTCAGAATATAATAGTTCTACCAATGAATTAATACAGCAGTTAACTAAAAGCATGGAAGCAGTAACAGTACCTGTAACGATTGGACCTGTTCTTCCAGTATTTGATCAAAAAGAAATTTAGGCATTCAGCTTTAACTGTTCCATTAAATTCAGAAATACAGAAAGTGACTGAACATTTTTATTCAGATTTGTCTGAAATACATCGAGAGAAAATAATGATGCCTGATTTAACTTTTAATCAAAGTTTGTCAAGTAAAACTCCACCTGGTGCAGAATCTGACTCTGGATCTCCGGAAAAGAGTCTGAGTAAAATAGATTTAACACAAACCCCAGAATGTAAATTACTTGATGTTGCAAAAATTGAAAGCAGATTTAGAGGAATTAATAATTGGAACGATTGGAACTGACAGTTTGAAGGCATATCAGGATGATGAATTATTATTTATTTGCAAAAGCATAACATGGAAAAAGAAAAAGAAATATGATCAATTAGAGGATATGGCTGTTGAATTAGAAGTAGATTTAAGTAAGCAGAAGAATTTGCAAAAAACTTATAGGGTGGATTTTTCTGAAAAAGATATTGAAAATATCAATACCACAGGAAGAATCATTTATATAAAAGACTTAATTGTGATTTTGAGAAAATGGGGTGAATTAAGTAAATGGAGAGTGAAATGGACAAAGAAAAGAGATGAAGACAGAACAAGTTTAGCTTTTCCTATCAGAGATAAAAAAAGAAGTAGTAAATGAATTTCCAATGAGAGAAATACCGGGAGGAGGGCATGTGCATGTCCCATGGACAAGACAGGACATTTTAATGTTTAGAAATTATTTTCCTCGATTAAGAGAAAAACCAGTAGAATGGTATCGACAGGTAGACAGATTTGTGAAAGTTTCAAAAGTTTTGTGGATTGATCTTGATGGATTCTTTGACATAGTTGTCCTATCAGATCTCTGGGCAGAATGTAAAATTACTATAAATTGGCCTAGAGAAGAATACCCTCGACATAAAGTAACAGGTGCTCCTTCACCAGAGGTAATGAGAAAGTACGAACAGGTAATTGTGGTTTTGAAAAACAAGATTCCCCCAAAAGAGGTAGATTGGGTTAAAATAGATAGAACAACTCAAGAGCCAAAGGAATCAGTACATTCATTTTATGAAAGATTACTGCTGGTATTTAAACAATACAGTGGTTATGAACATTTAAGTGAAAAAGACATGAGCCATTTTATATACAGATTTGTATATGGCTTGAGACCTGAAATTAGTGAAATGGTAAGAACTGGAATAGTTGGTTGGCAATCACACACAGTAGATGATATCTTGAGAAAAGCAAAATACTGTAGTGATGAAATAGATGCTAAACAAAAGAAGTTAAAAGAAAAAGCTATGTGGGCTCAGGTAAAAGTGGCTGAACAACAAATAGCAACTTTAGGAAATTTTAAAGGTAATTATAATAAACCAAAATTGATGGGAAATATAGAAGAGTTAAAACAGAAACTCCCATGTTTTAATTGTGGCGAAATTGGACACTGGAAGCGTGAATGCAAGAATCCGCCCAGAAATTATTTTAAAAATGCATCATTAAATCCACAGATGCAGAATGAGATAAATCAGCAGCAACAGCTACAGCGACAGGTAGTGATTCAGCAAAGTCAGTTACCACAACCTCCACTTCCAAACTCTGTAAATGTGCAGAGATACAGTGCAGAAACAGGATTCAGCGGAGGTGAACAGGTAAACAGATTGCCAAGAGTGAATGTGTCGAATGTGTCTCAACAATATTGGTTGAAAGAAGATGAAGGGAGTGAATCTGAAGAATACTTCTGACGGTGTGTGCTTTGAGCCACTCTTGAGGTAGATCAATCTGGTCCATTTGTAAATGGTAAAGTGAATGATGTAGAAATTACTTTCCTAGTGGATACAGGTGCTACCCGTTCTACTGTTAGATCAGTGGAAATAGAAAACCTTCCTCTCTCTGGAGATAAAATCCAAGTAGTAGGTGTAGCTAATCAGCAAATAAAAACAGATTTAACTGAATCAGTTGAAGTTTAAATAGGTAAATTTAAAGACATGCATAGATTTGTAGTTTGTGATAGCAGTCCTGTAAATCTATTAGGTAGGGATATCCTGTGTAAAATGAATTGTAAAATATATTGCTCACTAGATGGTATAGAGCTTCAAACTCCAGAAGAAGATGGGCTTTACAAATTAACAATGTCAATGGTTGAGGCAGAAGAAAGTAAATTATTTCCTGTGTTTGATAAGAATAATCTACCTGAAGAATTAAAAGACACAGTGAATGTAAAAATTTGGGATTTCACTGGAGATGAAATGGGTTTGATGAAAAATGTAGACCCAGTACAAATATCAGTAAAACAAGGAGCAGATTATCCAAACATTCCTCAGTATAAAATGAAAGCAGAAGTGATTGAAGGGGTAACTCCTGTAATAGACAAATTCATAAAACAAGGTGTTCTAAAAGAAATTGAGAGTAGTCCATGTAATTCACCAATTATGGGAATTAAAAAGCCAAATGGAACTTTCAGGATTGTTCAAGACCTGAGAAAGGTTAATAAAATTGTTGTTCCATGTTGCCCAGTTGTACCAAATCCAGCGGTAATTTTATATCAGATTCCGCATGATGCAGAATGGTATACGGTAATTGATTTGTGTAATGCATTCTTTACTGTTCCATTGCATCCAGAAAGCCAACAAATGTTTGCGTTTCGGTTCAAAGAGCGTATTCTAGCATGGTGTCGTATCCCTCAAGGGTACACTGAAATCAATTGCTAAAGAAATCATTGGAAAATCTAGATTTACCTGGAAAATCTACGTTAGTGCAGTTTATTGATGACCTCCTTGTAGCTGCAAAAACAAGAGATAATTGTGTAACAGATACCATTACTCTTTTAAATCATCTGTCAGATGAGGGACATAAAGTATCTCCTGCAAAATTACAGTTTTGCAAACAAGAAGTAAAATATCTTGGTCACAGAATTGCAAAGGGAGTCAGACAAGTAACAACAGAAGGAATAAAAATGATTCAAGCAATGCAACCTCCAAAAACACAGAGACAGGTTAGAATATTTCTAGGAATGGTAGGTTATTGTCGTCAATGGATTAGTGGATTTTCTGTAATTGCAAAGCCACTGCAGAGACTGACAAAAGCAGACATAAAAGGCCCGATTAGCCTAACAGAAACTGAATTAAAAGCTTTTGAACAGTTGAAGAAAAGTTTGTGTGAAGCTCCAGCATTAGGAATGCCTGATTATGAAACAGAATTTGAGCTGTATTGCAGTGAAAGAGAAGGATGTGCATTATCAGTTCTGATTCAAAGACTTGGAAGACTGAGAAAGCCAATAGCATATTTCTCAGCTGTTCTTGACCCAGTTGCAAAAGCATTACCAGGTTGCTTAAAAGCAGTAGCTGCAACAAGTGTAAGTTTGGAACAAAGTGAAGGAATACTAATGGGATTTCCTGTAAAAGTATATCTACCACCCTCAGTTGATATTCTTCTCACAAGAAGCAGAGCACAACATTTGACAAATAATAGGTTAACAAAATGTGAAAAGGTTATCCTTGGCTCGGACAATGTTTCATTTGCAAGATGTGTGAATTTAAATCCTTCCACATTATTACCTGACACTACTGAAACAGAAATCAGGGATGAGATTGATCATGAATGCCTGGATGTATTAGAATATTGCACTAAACCAAGACAGGACATAAAAGATGTCCCATTAGCTGAATCAGATTATGTTTTGTTTGTTGATGGTTCATGCTTAAGAACAGATGAAGGTGTTCTGAGTGCAGCATATTCGGTATGTACAGTTGCAGATGTAATTGAAGCTTCCTGTCTCAAAGGAATTCGTTCAGCTCAAATAGCAGAATTAATTGCTTTGATTCGTGCATGTGAATTGGGAAAAGAGTTAAAAATTACCATAGTAACTGATAGTCAATATGGTTATGGTGTAGTCCATGACTATGGCCAGCTCTGGTCTCAAAGAGGTTATTTAACTTCTGCGGGATCACCAATAAGAAATGCTCAGTTGATTAAAAGATTGATTGATGGAATTCAGCTACCAGAAAAAATTGCAGTAGTAAAGTGCACAGCACATAAAAAAGGTGAGGATTACATAACAAAAGGAAACTCATATGCTGACTCAATAGCAAAATTCTGTGCAAAACATACTGTGTCAATTAATCGGGAAAAAGAAAATGAACATGTTTTGAACTCACTTATGCTAACATCTATAGTTGAGACTTGCAGGGAGTAAAACAGTTGCAAGATGAGGCAAATGATGAGGAGAAAAACACATGGTTAAAAGCAGGGTGTGGACAAAGAGAAGAAGATGAGGTTTGGGTTTACAAAGATGACAGACCAGTAATGCCAGACAGTATGATTTCTGACATGGCACGCATGTACCATGGTCCAGGACATATTAGTAGAGATTCAATGATTAGATTATTTAGGCAAACATGGTACAATCCAAAATTCAAAATAATTGCAGAGTCCCTTTGTCAAAGGTGTCTTATCTGTCAACAGATTAACCCAAATAGAAAAACTGTTGTGAGCATGGGAACAATAGGACGGGAGGGTGGTCCATTTACCAGAATACAGCTTGACCTCATTGACATGCCACCTCACAACAAACTCAGATATGTATTGGTGATAATTTGTTTATTTTCAAGATGGGTAGAAGCATTCCCAACACTCCGCAATGATTCAATTACTGTGGCAAAATTGCTTTTGAGAGAAATCATACCAAGGTATGGATTTCCAGTGACGGTCGAGACAGATAGTGGCACACATTTTGAAAACAGATTGCTAAAATTGATTTGTGAAGCACTGGATATAAAGCAAAAATTACATTGTGCTTACAGACCAGAAGCATCAGGTGTTGTTGAGCAAGTAAATGGTACAATAAAAAACAGAATAGCAAAGATGTGTTTAGCAACAGGAATGAAGTGGACGGATGCACTTCCACTTGTTTTGATGTCTTTGAGAAGCATTCCAGATAGAAAAACTGGATTGAGTCCTCACAAAATTCTAATGGGTAGGGTCATGAGGCAAGCATTTGTTCCAGTTGTTAAATGTTGAGCATTAATGATAGCATCATTATGGATTACTGCAAAAATCTATCTGATGTGGTGACTTCTGTATTCCATCAGGTGGGAACTAAAGTGATTACAAAAGAAAAAGAACAAGCTCATGATCTGTTACCAGGAGACTGGGTAAGGACAAAAGTACATCGAAGAAGAAACTGCCTAGTACCAAGGTGGCAGAAGGCAAGACAGTCACAACAAATGCAGTAAAGTGTAGGGGATTGAAGAGATGGATTCATGCTAGTCACACCATACGTGTGCCAGCACCTGAGAATCCTGACAAAGGTGAAACAACAGCTGATTCAGATTCAGAAGAAGAACCTGAAAGAAATCCAGATCCTGAAGATCGACAAGAAAGTCGACATCTGGAAAATACAAATGTGAATGAAGCATTGAATGAAGAAAATGAAGAAATTGTGATACAAGATTCTGAAGAAAATGAAAATGATGAAGATCTGCTAGATCAAGAAGCAGAAAAAGAAACTGAACAAAAAGTGATTCGAGATCAAGATCAGGAGAGTATTGAAAAGCAGATTGTAAGCTCTGGAAGCAGGAACGAAAATTCTGAAACTGGTGAATTGGAAGTAATTGAGGAAGAAGAAGAAGTAATTCCAAGTACCAGCTATAAGGAAGATGCTCCTAACAGAGTGAAACTGCTGAGTAAAGAAGTACCTGAATCTAAAGAAGAATCTGATACAATAAAACTGATTATTAATGAATCAGCTGATAACACAGAAAGTAAAACAGATGAAAGTGGAGATGAATCGAATGTGAAAAGATCAAGGAAAAGAGCTTGGAGAGTGGAGTATAATTTAGCGGAACCAAAAAGGAAAATAACAAGAAAAGGAGATAATTGGCCAAATGAAAACAAAGGCCTAAAATTTAAATTAGTGAATATAGCAAAAGAACAGGTGAATGAGATCACAAGTCAAAAGGAAGAAGACTCAAATAAGAAAAAACAAGCAGGAAAGAAAATAGAAGTGATAAACAGCAGAGCAAAAAGAGTAATAAAGCCAAATCAGAAGTACAAATCACCTGAGTGGACCTATATTATAATTCCACCAGTAGTAGAAGTAAATAGTAGTCAAAGAAATTTTGATGATGCAAGTAATAATGATTGATTTTGATCATTAGGAGACTCAAGGTTGAAGAAATTGTGTTAGGTGACACAAAGTAGAAGAAATTGTGTTAGCTGGAAAACACATTGACATAAGGTCGAAGAAAAGCTGTTAGTAAATAAAATTATCTGTTAAAAGAAAAAAAAAAGAGGGGAGTATATTTAGTAATTTTTCATTTTTCATTTTTTATTTTTTTTAAAAGGCTCTTGTTTGAAAGTAAAGATGCCTTATATTGATAATAATTCGAGAAGATCATTTTTCAAAAGATGTTGCAAATTGTCTTCAATATGTGTAATCTTGATAATTTTAGTTTGGTTAATTTTAGCTGTCATTTTTCCTTTTGGAATAGATAAAGAGATGTATAAAACTAACATGACTAGTAAAGTTGTGGTTAATCATGATAAAGTTGATAAGACTGATAAAATTTTTGTACATAAACCAGAGATTCATCAAGATAGATCTGTGGGAGATTTTTCTAGTAATACCTTTTCAAGACTTTTATCTGAATATGTTAAGGTGATGGACGCAAAAGACTGCTACATTTGTGTGAAGTTACCTACTTCTGTGTCTGAAGGTGTTACGTATAATATGCTTCCTCTTACTTATGGCATAACATGTAGTGTAATAGCTAGTTTGTTTTATCAACCTGGATGTTTGGAATATTATTATTCAGATTTTGATGAGATTTTTGCAAATTTAAAAGTTGAAGATAGCTTGAATAAAGTGAAATATGCTAAACAGATGAGGGAATTTTTCTTAGTGACTAGTGTACTCACTTATGAGTACGCTTTTAGAAATAATTTAACATGTAAATTGAGAACAGAAGAGAAGACGTTCTTAAATATGGTGGAAGAGAGAAGGGCAATTTATAAACGAAATGAGATGATGAAACAAACTAAGTCTAAATTGCTTAATAGTAGAAATTAAAATGTTGCAATTCATATAGATAAACCTGTTAGTGGAAAATTCTGTATAAGAAGAGATAATACTTTGTTTGATAATTATTTTGTTGGTGCAAGTCAATGTGAAGACACTTATCGTATTATAGGGGGTGGGGGATTTAAAGGAGGCAAAGATCCAATTTTTCCTGGAATTTATTTTGTTTGTGGGAATAAAGCTTATTACAATCTCCCAGACCACTGGTATGGGACATGTTATGTAGGTTTAGGTTTTCCCAAAAGCTTTCATATAGATAGAAATGCAAAAGGTTCATTTGAAATTAGCAATCACCTGAATATATTTAGAAGGGAAAGCTTTACAGAAATATTGGGAGATATATTTGGTGCATTAATACCTATGGTAGGAATAACACTGAATGCAAACAAAATCAGAAAAATGTCTACAATTGTTGATAGATTGTCAACTGATACAGCAAGTGGATTTCAATTAGTGAATACAGAGCTTATTGCTATGAAAACTATGGTGATGCAAAATCGTCTTGCTCTTGACATGTTGCTGGTAAAAGAGGGTGGAGTCTGTGGAATTTTGCATATTCAACATTGTTGTACTTACATACCTGACAAAAGTCAGAATATAGCAATGTATATGAAAAACATTACTGAATTACATAATGAAGTTGAACCTTTAGAAGACAAAAGTTTTTCAGAATGTTTAAGTAAAAGATTTGCAGCAATTAAACACTGATTTCAAGAGATTGGTAATTCAATTATAGGTAAAATAGTTTTTTCTTTAATAGTCATAGCTATAGTGATACTTTTGTTAAAAATTAGTTGCATGATACACAAGGGAAGAAAATATGTAATAGAAAAGAAAAGAATTTGCAAACTAAGAAAATAAAAATAAAAATAAATAGAATTAGAAGAGTTTCGGAGAACTCAATATGAAAAATGCAGAAAAACAGATGAATCTAAAGTTTAGAAATACTAATATTAAGAAAGTCCAAAACATGTTCAAGGGTTGAAAATTTATAAATTTTGAGTATTATTTGGTGATTTAGAAATCACCAGATGAGGGAGTTGATGAAGCAAGGTGAAGAACAAGATTTTGTTCAAACTTGTGAAGTTAATCTCCCATAACTGTAATTAAATTAATAAGCTTGTGGTGAAATTACTAATCAACTTAGTTTAAGAATACATTCATCAATACAAGTGGGATAAACTAATGTGCTTTATGTTGCAAACGCAAAGAAAAAATAATAAACTAGCCTTGTCTATTGTCTTTGTCAGTATTAAATGCGGCCGTTTAACTAATGGCATGTGCTTATTTTGTGTGCTTATGTTATGTCTTTTCTGTGACGAAAGCTCAAGGAGTTCGTGCAGTTCCTAAAGGAGAAGTAAATATAATGCTGCTTGATTGTGCTTTTGCTAGGTAACATAATTAACAGGATTAATTAGTAAAGGGGGTGGGTAACAGAATGGGTCTCAATTCTTTAATTAATCGATGCCTTGTGTTTGTTTAATAATAGTTTCCAAAGTGAGGCCTAAAGGTGGTTCAGAAAACATGGCTGACAGAGCTGCAGACGCAAAAGCTTGTCCAGAATGAAGTCTTTGAACATGCGTAGCTGTGAAGATTTTTACTGCATTGTCATCGTTAATTGAAAAAGCAGTTCTTTGGTTGAGTTGAACGTGCTCATGAAGAAAAGGCTCAAGGACAGAAACTTAAAGTGTCTTCCTAGGCTAGGAAGTAAATGTTCAAAACTCGAGGAAAAGTAACTTTCTTGAGGAAGCTGAAAGATGTGGAAGTGAAAGACAATGGGGCTTATGTGAAGCCTGGACTTGGTCAAGAATCGGAGATGACCTAATGTATTTTATCATGGACTGACACAGGTCGGATTTGCTTTAAAGAATGTAAAATGTAGAACGTTTAGCTAGAAAGAAAGGTATAAAATCTGACGCTAGGAGCAGGGAAAAAACTCTCTTCTTTCCGATTCCTGAATGACGTGACATGCTGTTGGACCTTTGGCGCATGTAAGGACAGCAGACTTTAAAATGATTTTTCCTTTCTAGGTGAAATGAGAAATAGACAGGGAAATAGATTTAGGGAATGGAAACTGTTATTCTGCTAATATATCATCTTTCTGAGCTTGCTTTGAAAATGTCAGTTTATTAGTTCATTTCTTTATTAAAATGCTGCTTTCTTAATTGTTTATAAAATAAAGATTTTTAAACGTAAATGCTATTTTCCTTTATAAAAAATAAAGTTAATAAAAATAGATTTGAAAAGACAAGCTGGTCTTGTTTATTCATGGTCTAGTTACCATCAGTTGATTCAATCGCCTTGGTGGTCTGATTAATAATTGATAAAAGTTAAATCCATGGTAAGAATAGATAAACAGCTGTTGTATATAATTATGTAAATAATATGTGAGTGGTTTAGCTAATCATACCACCTGATTCAGTTGCTCAAAAATTGTCTCATTGGTATTATGGGCCTTTATATGTGTTTCATGATTAATGGTGAGTATTGAGGTGATAGGTAGCGTTTTTGAGACAGTTTTTCAAACAGAGCGCTGGATCACTGTCAACCTCGACTCCGAGCTCCTAGCTCATATCTGGCTTTCTTTTTAGTTGTTTTTTTCCCCAGTTAGCCAGATAGTCCAGCTAATCCGGATGTGCATTGGAGGGGGCAAGGGCAACCGGGACAGTTCCTCCAGCTTCCTCAGCTTTGACTGTGTAGATTCCAGGACTTGTTCTTCTTTTTTCACGTTCTGCTCCACACGATGGGGGACTGCAGCACTGGAGTTGAGGAGGAGCCGCAGAGTGGCGGCCCGCGGTCTCCTCAGGGGGGTATCAAAGGAGCAGCAGTAGAAGCAAACCTGGAGAAGTCTAAGGAGGCAAAGCTTTTGGAGGTACAAGGTTTGGGTGGAGCGGAGCCGGGACCACTGAACACTCAAGCTCAGCTTTTTCAGGAAGGCTTGCAGGCTAAAGGTGTCGGAATAACTGAGGGGGTTGTCCTTATCCCTGCCCCCTCTCCTAGTTCTCCGTTGAGTAACAGTAAGAGCCATGGGAGAAATAGGAAGTACAGGTTTAAGCCCTTAAAAAAGCAGCTGACCAGGTGCAGCTGTGTAAACCAAAGGGGGGCTTAGATACAGGACTAGATACCAGCTGTCTTACCCCTAGCGATATTGAGAGTGAGAGTGAGTGTGAGGAATTGGGCAGTGGTAACGGTGGTAGTGGAGCCGGGTGGACGGTGGTGAAGGCTAAGACCAGGAAAGGCGGGAAGGCTAGTAACAAGTGTATTTCTAGCTACCTATCCGGAGAGGCTAAAAAGAAGAACCCCAAACTTTCTAAAGCTAGGGTTAATGGTCCCTTTCTAGACTCAAAATCCAAGATTACACCTTCCCTCAGGTCTTATTTTAAGGTCTTGCCAGAAGTGCTGTGTCTGGGGGAAGCTAGCAAAACGATAAAAGAGGTCGGGCCTCAGTCAGCACCAGACCCAAGCAAGGCAGGTACCTCTCTTTCTTCCCTAGTAAAAGTAAATCTAGGTACCCACAGGCTGGGGGGAGATTGTGCTACAATAGATACTATAGCCGATACAGACAGCCCTGAGCCAGTAGTGAGAGGTGACAGGATGGAGGTGGAGGAAGAGAGGGGAGAGGAGTCCACAGATCAGATCCCTTATGAAGCCTGCTCAGGCAATCCTCAGGATCCTCAGGATACACTTAAGGGTGTTAGCCCTCCTGTTAACAATGTAGGAGAATGGGGCGTGGCTTGGCGCGCGGCAAGATGGCAGCGCTGTAGTGCTGCTCTGCCGGCCACCGTGAATAATCCTTCAGTATCCTGCCCAACCCGAGATGCCTGCCTAAATTCTTGGTAGGGAGTGGACAGCTGACACTATCCCCCTCGAGCCACGGTGTGTCTTTGAGCGGAGCTGGGTCCGCCTGCTGCGGGGGGGCCGCCTGACCGATCCGACCCTGGACGGGTCAGGCTCCGGTGTGGAGACGACGAGTGCTGCTGGCTTCAGAGGGGCCCCCTCGGATCCTGTGCTGCCTGAGGTGAGCTGCTTGTCTGCGGTGGTGCGAGGAAGAGGCTCCTCGACTGGTGCGGAGCGCTGAGATCTGCAGAGCGGAGGCTTATCGGCAGCGGGGGTCAAGTCTCGCGCTGCGGGACGGAGGCTGCTGGCGCTGGGCAGCTGGAACACGCGAACGGCCGGCTCCGACGTCTGCGCTGGGCCCCAAGCAGGCCGCGGCGATCGCCGGAGACATACCAGCGGGGGAGGAAGCTCGCTACTGTGCCTCGTAGTTCTCCAGGGCCCACGAGGAGGCGGACGCCACGACGAAGCACACTGCCTGACTGATAGTGGCTGAGGTGGTGCGTGTGGCCGATGATTTCGGGGGATTGGGGTTCTGCGCCGCGACGGCTGGACTGTGTATGAAAGGTGAGGAGCTGGTGTGTGGGCCCCCCCCCGGCTATCGTACTGCTGGGAATAATCATTGTGGTGCTAATTTGGATCATAGAGACCGCACATGGACATGCTCGCTGGGGCAACTGGGTAGGACAACCACTGTGGTAGGAAAGCGGCAGGGCCTGGGATCACAATGCTGGGCCCAGTGGCTAGTGTACTAGGGCAGCGCTGGTCGTGCTGTGCGGAATCGTGCGTGGAGCCTGTGAATTAGGGGGCGCACTGCCTAACTCTGCATTGGGGATTGGAGAGTGGTTCCCCGGACTCCACCAAGATCAGTGCCGACGACTAGCTTGATTGCACCATCGGGCCCGTCACTCCTGCTGTGGCAACATGGGCAAGCCAGACAAATCCCAACCGAACGACATTCGAGCTATGGAAGGGAAACAAGCCGGCCCAGGGGGAGATCTCTGACTCTGAAACGGACGCTGCGTCTCAGGGCCCCACTAACTTGGAGAAAGCGCTGGCTGCTATTCAATCTAGCCTCCATGCGATAGATGGGAAGATCGAAGCACTAAATGGCCGCATGGACCAGTTCTCTGCCAAGCTGGATAGACAAGCGGCACGTATAGGGGAGGCTGAGCAGAGGATTACTGACAATAAGGATGGACTCCGGCAAGTGGCGGAAAAAACGTCGGACATTACTAGACTACTGACGGTCATTCAAGCCAAAAACGAGGATATTGAAGCACGCTCGAGGCGTAATAATATTCGCGTACTAGGACTGCCGGAGTCAACAAATGTTGGTAGACTGGAGGATTACGTCGAGACCATGCTCCGAGACATCTGTGGCAAGGACGAGCTTTCCCCCATGTTCGCGGTAGAGAGGGCGCACCGGTCGTTGGCCGCTCGCCCACCTCCTGGCACTCCACCACGACCTATCATCATCAGACTGCTCAATTACAGGGATAGGGACACTGGGCTCCGCATCACTAGACAAAAGGGTAAAATCACCTACCAGAATAATCCACTTGCGTTTTACCCGGACTTCACGGCGCAGGTACAGACCACGAGGAAAGAATTCCAAAACGTGAAGCGGCTGCTCCAGCAGGAAAAGATCCCATATGCCATGTTGTACCCGGCGCGGCTGTGCATCGGGGAGTTCGAGGGAGGAAAAATATTTGCTACACCGAAACAGGCGATGGCTTATGCTAAGACTCTGCAGAAACGACGCAAATCACCTGGATCCACATCAGACGTCGAAGACTGAGTATTTTAATGTACTAACTGTCTGGCTTTCTGTTATGATTATCTGCATGAGGGGGGTGTTCCTGACTCCTGGGGTCTCCTACGGTGGTGGGATAGTGGGGAGGCCCCTATGTGTTTGCTTTATTATGCTCAGCTTATGTTGCCGGGTATGACTCCAACTTGCTGGATGGATTTCTGACTTGGCGTGGGGCTCCCTTGGAGACATCTGCATTACTCCTTCTTTACTAAAAGCGGGTGTTTCGGGAGGGTTACCATGTGTTAGCTGCGGTGGCCCGCTCCCGCCTTGTGCCGGGAGTGACTGCTGCCGTCACGATCCCCAGTGGGTATGACCCAAAAGGTGTTATGGTTGCTAGAGTTGTTGATGTTGGGGGAGGAGGGGGGGTTGATACATGTCTTTGGCGGGTTGGGGTTGCCAAAGTGGGAGGGGGTAGGGGACCGGGGCTCACTCTCTGCATGCAAACTTGGATCTGTAGAGCTGCCATCTTTGTGGCGGATGGAGTACATGTGCTATTGTTCTTGTTGTTACAGGACGATGCTGGCTCTAACCTTCCGGATGACCTGTTGAATGGGTGGGGAGCAGTATAAATGTATCGTCTGGAATGTACGCGGGTTAAACACTCCCAGAAAAACTAGGCAGGTGCTTGCACATCTAGATAGGCATGGAGTACATGTGGCCTTGCTGCAGGAGACCCACCTGACCAGACAGACCGAGGTCTCGATAGCACGGCGTTGGGCTACCTTTCGTTTGGCCTCATCGTACTCTAACTATGCACGGGGGTTATTGATCTTGATCAAGAGGGGGTTCCATTTCAACCACTTTACACCTGTGTGGATGGCGGGGGCCGATGGCGATGGTTTGTGGCAATCTGGGAAGGGCAATGGTGACTATTGTCAATGTCTATGGGCCGGTGGTTGACGAGCCAGCATCCTTCCTGACTTTATTTCAGATGTTGCGAAAATGGCCGGAAACGGCACTGCTACTTGGAGGGGATTTGAACACTCATATCGATCCGCAGCTGGATAGGTCCACCTCCACTGGCACTAGAATGGTTAAAGTTGCTCAATGCATACGTGACCTTATGGTGGAAATGGGACTGGTAGATGCGTGGCGTCTGTGTCAAGCCGGGGTCCGGGAGGGCACACATATTACACCGGCTTACAATACGTGGTCACGGCTTGATTACTGGCTGTTAGATGGGGTAGCTAATGGATGGACGACAGAGGTTAGCATATTGCCGAGAACTCTCTGTGATCACAACCCAGTCCTGCTTCAGATACTGGTGCCACAGAATGTGCGGCGTCCTTTCACTTGGCGATTCAGGGCAGACTCGCTCCTAGATCCTGTATATGAGGACACAATCCGGAAGGCTATAGTGCAATATCTTGAGATTAATGAGGGTACGGTTGACACTGAAGCCACCCTCTGGGAAGCATTTAAAGTCACAATAAGGGGGGTATGCATAGGGACGTTGGCAGGCATACTACGTGATCTGCGGGGACAACTGAAGCGGACAGAGGATAAACTGCGTGAGTTGGAAGCTTCTTATGATGCGTCGCCCACATCCGATACACTAGCACAAATTAGAGAATACGTGGAAGAATATAACTCGTTAGCAACTTCTGAGATAAAATACCTTTCGAAGAGACATGTAGCTAGGGCATATGGGGAAGGGGGTAGGCCCGGCAGGGTGCTGGCCAATCGACTGCGGGAGCGCACAGAGGCTCCATTGATAGATCATGTCGTGGATGATTTGGGTATCGACCACTTTACCTCTGAAGATATTCTAGACCAATTTTGCTTATTCTATGAGACTCTGTATGCCTCCCGGGGCGACATGTCTGAATCTGATCTCGGAGAGTACCTGTCTGACACAGCATGCGCCTGGCTGTCGGATGCGCAAAGACAATTCCTTGGCCTCCCTATAAATGAAGATGTTAAGGCGGCCATTCTATCATTGCCTAACAAGAAAGCTCCGGGCCTGATGGGCTGACGGCAGAATTTTACAAACGGTACGCTGATCTGCTTACGCCCCATATTTTGGCAATGTACGCGGAGGCGCACGAGGTGGGAGAGCTCCCCCCATCACTGCGACAAGCGTTGATCATCACGCTACTGAAGAAAGACAAAGCCCCTACTAGATGTGAGTCCTATCGCCCCTTGTTGTTGAGCAATATCGACGCTAAGATCCTCGCCAAGGTGCTAGCTTCCAGGCTACATCCCCTAATGCCTTTACTGGTCTTGCCGGATCAATCTGGGTTTATCCCAGACCGCTCCACGTCCTGGAACCTCCGTACGATCTTCGCTATGTTTAATGTCATAGATCCTGAATTGCCTGCCGTGGCTGTGTTATTAGACGCAGCCAAGGCGTTTGACTCGATAGAATGGAAGTACATGTTCTCTATCCTGTATAGAATGGGTTTCCCCCCGTGTTTGTCCGATGGATTCAAATCCTGTACACGGAGGCTTCGGCAAGAGTGCGAGTGGGGGGACTCACCTCGACTCCCCTGGCCATCCAGCGTGGCACTAGACAAGGGTGCCCACTGTCCCCCTTTCTTTTTGCCATCGTTTTGGAACCCCTAATGTGTAGAATTCGCCAACAACACAAGGTTACTGCCCTGTCTTTTGCTCACAGACCAGTAGGGATATCTGCCTACGCAGATGGTATGGTGTTATACATCCGGGAGCCACAGATTTATCTATCTCGTGTCATTCGGGAATACATCAGATTTGGTCTGTTTTCCGGACTGCACATTAACTGGGAAAAGTCTGTCGTTATTCCTCTCACACCAGCCACCAAGTCCCCACAGATGGATTACCCTCTGTTGTGGACGGAGGATCCAGTGAAATATCTGGGCATATGGATCCACCGTGATCCGACGATTGTGGTGCGGGAAAATTACGGGAGGGCCTACAGTGAGCTGGTACAACAGATTGATCGCTGGGTGGGGTTACCCCTGTCGCTAGCAGATCGCATTGCGGTAATCAAGATGGTGGTGCTGCCCAAGTTCCTGTACTTGTTTTGTAATATCCCCATCAAGTTGAACAGACAGTTCTTTAAAACTGTGCAGACTCAGCTGCTACGTATGGTATGGGGAGCGAAACCCCCAAGGATTAGTTGGGCCCTACTGACATTACCATTTGATAAGGGGGGATTCTGTGATCCGGATTTCTTTCAATACTACCTGTGTGGATTGGCTCAATTTGCGTTTTTCTGGACTCGTCCGCATGGCTTTATTCCGCACGTGGCGGTGGAGGGTGGGGATGCAGGGGGTGTTCCTTTATACGGCATCATCACTCATGTTCGCAGACAAACGCCCAAAGCCGAGATTAATACCATTGATGCCACGGTTTCGGCCTGGCAGGACATTGGGAGGAGAACAGGGAGGCGTCCTTTGTATGCGCCGGAGTTGCCTATTGAGGGGCATAGTGCTATCTCGGTTGCGAGTGAGCAGGGCTCGGTCCGGGCGCTTCGGGAGTCGGGCATTTCTGTTTTGGGTGACCTATTCCGGAATGGCACGTATCTCACAGGGGATGTTTGGAGCTATGTCTCTAACCCGACACCACTCTTTACGTACACATGCTATAGATTGCGTGGCGCTATAGGGGTCACTACCCCAGCTTCCCAGAGGAGCCACAGGTATCTAAGGCCTTGCAGTTGACCATCACATCGGCTACTAAAAGACACTTACTGACTAGACTATATAGGGCAATGCAGGAGGAGACGGTGCTCCCAGAGGATAAAAGTCTGGGGCGGTGGAACATGAGTATAGATACACAGATCTCAACGGATATGTGGGAACAGATATGTATGGTGACAGGGAAACTATCAGCTAATAGTAACTCACGGATCATACACCTGAAGTTCTTGCACCAGGCATACCACACCCCTAAAAAACTTCATAGAATAGGACTTAGGGACACAGATTGTTGTAGACGGTGTGGGTTGGAGGGGGCGGACTTCGTGTATCTGGCATGGGGCTGCCGGAGGGTACATGAATACTGGGTGAAGGTGGTGGAGATGTTACATGCTATGACTGGGCATTTGTTGGAATGCACACCACTAGAATGCTTGCTAGGATATGTGCCTGCAATAAGGGGGGCTCTGGGTCGCTTTGTGAAGGTGGCCCTGTTGCTGGCAAAGAGGAGAGTATTATTCACATGGGATGGGAAACAGAGCCCGAAACCTGCCAAGTGGCTTAACGACATGGTGTACTGTCAGGAGCAACTGGCCCTGTATGGGGAGGAGTTACCGACGATGTCTCGGCCTAAAGACATATGGGCCCCACTGAGGGAATACTTGTTGGCTCGAAGTGAACAAGATGGGGACGATGAGGACACTGGAATTGGTTGACCCGGAAACTGTCTTATGTTGGGATGACCGCAAGCCCCGTGGGCTTTATATGTGATGTTCTACTCACCTGTTCAGGAATTAGCACTGCTCGGATGGACATTAGACTATACTGTCAATGTATGTTATGGAATGCGGGGAGAGGGCTCGGGCGGGGATGGTGTGGGATGTTGTTTTGAGCTGTACGAGATATTATGATATGTCGTTTGTGTATTTCTTTGAAACTAATAAATACAAAAAAACAATGTGGGAGAATTTTCAGATGGAGGAGTAATGGCAAAAATTTCAGAGGTGCTTACTTCAGTTTCAGCTGTGGCTCAGGACTCGGTCCCGGTCTCGGCTCTGGTCCCAGTGTCGGCCCTAGCTTCGGCTCCAGTTCAGGCCGCGGCCTTGGTTCAATTTTCCGCTTCTGCCATAGAGGCCCATTCAATTCTTTCTTTAGAACAACTCATGGCCTTATTGGCGGTGGACATAAAAAGGGGTTTTGAGGTTTCAGCTTCAAACCAAGGGGAGATCAGAAGTTTCTGCTAGTCATTAGATAAAAAAGTGGATCTTCTCAATGTAAGGACAGAAACGCTGGACTCTGAAGTAGGATGACTGACTGGTCAGCTGAATGTCATGAAGGGGGACTTCGCTGCCTTGAAGAAAGAGGAGGAAGCATTGAGAGACAGATTGAAAATTGTAGAGAATAATTCCCGCAGGAATAACTTATGGGTATTGAATGTCCCAGAGGGCAGCGAAGGGAGTGCTCTAAAGCCTTTTATGATAAATCTCTTAAAGGAATCACTAGATTTGGAGATCACTGCAGAGGAGCTGGACAGGGATATCCAAAGAATTCATCGGGACCCCTTTAGATGTAATCCTAATCATCCCAAGCCAAGGAAAATCCTTATAAATTTCCATATCTATTCGGTTAAAGAGAAGATTTTGAATCTTTGTCTCAAACTTAAATTATTGAGGGGTAAAGATTTTCCTTTCCAGATCAGTTCGGATCTGGCTAGAGCTACTCTAGATAGACAATGGGAAATGGGGAGGAAGTTGGATGAATTAAAAAAATTGGGAGCAGTGGCCCAACTAAAATTTCCCGCCTCCCTGAGGATTATGTTGAAAAATAAAATGTATAATGTAAGATCGGTACAGGAGGCTGAGGACCTACTTGCAAACTTACAGTTGTCTTAATCTATAGATTAGTCGCAGGAGATATTAGTCTCAGGAGATATTAGTTTTATATTAATTGCCAGATTTGTGAGGATTTGCATGTGCAAATAAGAAGTGTAGGTATCTGCTGGTCTAGGAAAGGGTTGGGGGAGGGTCAGTAGGACTTCCTCAGAAAATGGAGGAAGAAATGGGGTGTTGAGATGAGATAAGTGAGATTAGGGAAGTTTTGAACATACCTTCCCCCTTATACATTTTTTTTATTTATTTTTTTTGTCATCCCCTCCCTTCCCTTCTTCTTTCCTTTTTTTTCTTTCTCTTTTTTTCAGAGAACAATAGGTTTGTATTTGTAACTGTATGCAAGGGTAGGTAGATTAAGAGGCACTTTATGGGTTTACGGATAGGTGTGGGTAGGTGGGATGTCTAGGTTGAGGTTGTATGATTTGCATTTCAGGGCGGATTTATATTTTTTTAGGTTGGGATCATGGGTGGAAATCTTAGGTTGCGCTGTCTGGACTAATTGTCCGGATAACTGGGGTTAGGGTTCTCCATGGGTGGGGGTAGAGAGGGTGGGGGGGAGAGAGGCTTAAAATTGTCAATAAAATCCTCATTTCCGCTATTTTAGATTTGTCCAGAGTTAGAATTAAAATCAATGGTATAGGTAAGGTCTTGAGGGTGTTAATAATTAACATTCCACAGTTGGTTAGGGTAGAGGAGGGGGGTCATCATGACCTTTCTGCAGATTCTTTCCTGGAACGTCAATGGTCTGCGCATGAGGCCAAGAAGAGATAGGATTTTACAATACTTACGAGATTCTAAGGTGCAGGTCATTGTCCTCCAGGAAACTCATCTATTGGAACAGGAGATGACTGCCCTGTTAAAGCCCCATTCTTGGGTGGGCTCTCATGTTAGTACTAATCAAACAGCAAATATCCAAGGGGTATCAATTATTTTTTTCAAGAAGTCAGCTGGGGCCCACGTTTTCTCCCACTTGAAAGATCCTAATGGTAGGTGGGTGATTGTTAAAACCTCAATTATGGATACCCTTCTAATCTTAACCGGATATTACGGCCCTAACCAAGATGACCCCTCTAGTTTAAAGACCTTACTGGACTTTTCAGAACCAATGGTCCTTGCAGGTGACTTTAATATAGTTTTGGATCCTGCATTGGATAAATCTCCGTTTAACAGGGCAGTGGCCCTGTCTAAAACCCGGCAGTATTTGTTGGGGGCTATGAAACAGCATATCTTAGTGGATATTTGGCGAGATAGATCCGGGCAGCAGCAGGGGGTGTCATATCGGAATTCTAAATATAGACACATGTCACGTATTGACTTTGTGTTGGTAAGCTACTCCCTAAGAAGTGTGCTTAAGAACGTATCATATTTGGCACCCCATCTCTCGGATCACTCTGGGGTTCTTTTGACTCGGAAAAGCCAAACATCTAGTCCACATAGGACTTGGTCTTTCAATCGTGCTATTCTTAGGGAGAAGGAAGAAGAACTTTATCTTTCACAAGAAGCGTCATGGTTATTAGAGGTGAATGGGGGCACTGCCCGAATCACTTAAGTCTGGGATTCTTTGAAAGCCTTCTTACAGGGACAAATTACTAATAGCTTCTGTTATAAGAACATAATATATAAGGAGGAGATCTCAGATATTGAGTATAGGCCAAAGGACGCAGAGTAGATCTGGCCGCTCCAATGTCTCCCGAAATCTTACAGGAGAAGCGGGATAAAAATGAAAGTATTTTAAACACCAGGCTTCTACGTAGGTGGGAAGCCAGTATGATTTCACACTTCGAATATGGGGAAGGAGCTGGTAAGCTCCTTGCTTGGAAGAGCAAATCGGACCGAGCAAGGAGCTATATACGAGAGATCAGAGACAAAAGGGGCACTTTTGCAACAGATGAGGAAATCCGTGATGCTTTTCGTTCTTTTTTCCAGAATATTTACCTTGAGGATGACAAAAGATGATAGACAGAGTGCCCAGAGATGGCTTGAGGGTATGTCGCTTCTCTCTCTCAGCCCTGAGCAACAAAGATATCTGGATAGGGAGATCTCCTGTTTGGAAGTAAGGGATGCAATTGTTAAAACTAAGAGGGGTACGGCCGCAGGGCCTGATGGCTTACCTTCCGAGATATATAAGGTGATAGGGGATCAGGTTATTCCTATTATGACCAAACTCTTCAATCAGATCTTGCAAGAAGGCCTGACCCCTCCAGAGGCCATTATAGTATTAATATTGAAACCAGGGAAGTCGGCATCTAATTGTGGGTCCTACAGACCATATCTTTATTGAATGCTGATTATACATTTTTTACATCTATAATGGCAGCGCGGCTGGGTACAGTAGTGGGGGATGTCCGGCATCCTGATCAGAAGGGCTTTGTGATAGACCGCCAGTTATCACTTCTAACCTATGACCTTATCAGGGCAATAGACCTGTCATCAACATATGCTCTTCCATTGGCAGCGATGACCCTAGACGCAACCAAGGCCTTCGACAGAGTAAATTGGCTATACCTGTCGGAGGCCTTGAAAGAAGTCAATCTGGGTGGGAAGTTTTGTCGCTGCATACAAGCTATTTACAGAAGCCCTTCAGCTCGGTTGTTGGTAAATGGTGGTCTTACGGTGCCCTTTGATATATCTAGGGGCACCAGACAGGGCTGCCCACTCTCCCCTCTCCTTTTCGATTTGTATATCGAACCTTTTGCTCAAAGACTAAGGGAGGATATTAATATTCAGTCCTTCAGATATGGAGAGTGGGAGAGGAAGGTAGCCCTGTATGCCGATGATGTTTTAATCTTAAGGACGACCTTGATAGGGCCTTTACAGCCGTCATTAGTCAAGCTAAAAAATTTGGTTTAGTGTCAGGGTACGAAATCAACGCGGCTAAAACTAAGGTAATGGTTTGGAATCAGGCGGCTGTACAGCATCAGTATCAAATAAGCCCCGTTATGAGATATTTAGGGGTTAAGACAGTTCAAGACATAGCCAAGATTGCAGAGGTCAATTTGAAGGCCGTCACGAGAGAGTGTGTGAAGTTGATGCAGACCTGGACTTCGTTGCCTCTCTCAATCATCGGCAGGGCAAACTTGGCTAAAATGTCAATACTTCCTAAAATTTATTTTCTTTTTAATTGCATCCCATTGTACTTTGATAAAGCACAAATTGATAAAATTCAGAGGGAGATTAATACATTTGCTTGGGGATATAAATATGCGAGATTAGCCTGGAAAAATCTGAGAAAACGTAGGGAGAAGGGGGGACTGGCTCTTCCCGATATCCAACTTTATGCCCGGGACTTCCAATTGTCTCATGCTCGTATGCTTTTAAAAATGCCGGGTAATACGGGGATAGGAGGGATGTTTTTAGCAATGCTTCAGGGTTCACACTTACCGGTGGAGGGTTTTTTGTTCAAGTTTGGGTATGTTAAGTTTTTCAAAAAATGTTAGGTTGAAGGTGTTTGACAGGGCTTGGCAAGAACATTGGCTGATCTGAGGAGGTCAGTATCTCTGGGTTATTTTTCGAAAATGGCAGCGTTATGGGACTCACCCGGGGGTCCAGAATGCCTAAGGGATAGTTTGGCTGCCCCGATAAGGGAATCAGGCCTGGAAGTCTGGAGGGATCTGATCTCAGATGGATCACTACTAGCTTGGGAGCAACTGAGCGACAAGGTAGGGTCAGGTCTTTCTATGTTTAAGTATCTCCAACTGGCTAGCCGGGTTCAGGATCAGCTACAAACCACCAAGGGCGGCCTATTGGGGGAAGGTACCGACTTAGAGTTCAGTCTTGTGACTAGACCACGAGGGAAGAAAGAAGTCTCCTTTTGGTACCAGGCAGTGTTGGAGGCAGTGGATGAAGAGTTTAAACTTGCACAAGATCTATGGGGAAATGTTCTGCTAGACCAAGAGTGCAATACCCTGTGGCAAGCTTCGTGTAATTTATTACATGATATAGTAAAGTCTGCGTGGTTGAAAAGGAATCACTTATATACCATACACAGGGTCTACTTTACCCCGTTGAAACTCTCTAAAATCAACAAAGAGCTACTCATATGTTGCAAGAAAGGCGGCCTGGTCTCGACTTCGGATTTGCACATGTTTAAAGAATGCCCGGCTCTGGCTCCTTTTTGAATAGCTTTGGCAAGTTTATGTCGGACCTTATTGGAATCCAGATTATTATTAACTTTCCTCTGGTCTTTTTCGGCGTTCAAGATAATGTCAGAGGTCACGCAAGAACCTTACTTTTTTATAGTGTGCTTATGGCTAGAAGGGAAATTTGCATAAAATAGACAGATCCTATCCCTCCTTCCTTTTTAGAATGGCAATCTTCGGTCCTGGCAATCTCAAAATTGGATCTATCAAGAACTGGCAGCCAAAAGAAGAGGAGTTTTTGGAATATCTTGAAATCACAATGAGACCTGGAGAGGGTTTTTTTTCCGTTTTTTTTCTCTCCCCTCTTGGGTCCTATGATTATGCTGCCTGAAAACTCTGAGGCCAGGGTCAGGATCATCCCCGAGGTTATCGAGGAGCTTCTCAGACAAGGCCCTCAAGCTCTGGAAGTTTGTAAAAAAGAGTCATCTCGGTTGACCATTGAGTGCGCATACCAGTATGTCTTAGTGCCAGAAGGTGGGCGAGGTTAAAATTCTTAGCCCCCTATGCCTCTCAGTTCGCTGAGTGTGGGTACGGACGATCAGAATGTACACTCAAGGTGAGATGGGCGGTAAATGAGGACAAAAAAAAAGTAAAATAAGACATGATCTTCTTAAGCAGTGGCTTTAAGGGAGTGGAGTATGTTGGCAAGAACTGCAAGAGATGGGGCTTTTAAAAGATGGACACTGCAGCATTCTACGAGAAGGGGTGAGCATAAGAGAGGAGGCAGGCTTGGTGCGGTCAGTGTGCTTATCTCCAATTTAGGACTTTCTAGATGTTACATAGATTCCATTCCAAAGAACAGTGAGGACGAAGTAGGGAGGTGTCTGCAGTATCATGAGAAAGAGAGCCAAAGGTGTGTAGCTTGTAATTCAGATGAATACTTTTAACTGCAGATTCTTCACCTTTAGATACCTAAGCAGTACCTTCCAAAGGTGGAGGGTCGGTGGAGTGCACTCAAATCAAAAAGCCCTACAGAAATGAATAGGTGAAGTGTCCTTCCCTCCAGACCCAGTTGTCAAGGCAATAGTTGTTCATGAATATACGCATCAACACAGAGTTCGCATTCTAGCTGATATGCTGATATGAAGGGCAGCCACCCTGCTTGCCAACTCAGTCACAGTAGCATTGACTATGTTATAATGGGCTTTCTGACCCCCTGGTGGCTCTTTCTTAGCCAGTGCATAGCAGATCTTGATGCAGAGGGCTAGCCATCTCTATAGGCTTCGCTTCTGTAAAGCCTTCCCTTTCTTCACTCCAGAAAACTTCTCAAAAAGCTGCCCGTCCACACGACGGGCTTTGGAATGATCAATATAAAATCTCAGAGCCTTTTTGGGGTCCAAATTATGGAGCGGCTCCTTCTCTTTTGAGGGGTCAGGGGAAGCAAAGAACAAAGCTATAGTGATCAACTGCCCAACGTGGACACAACCTTAGATAAAAAGCCCGCCTAAGTCCTCAGCACCAATTTGCCTTGGAAGAGAGAGGGTGCCTAGGTGAGAGGTGTGGTGCAGCAGCCGGAGCAACTGACTCCGGAGCACATGGCTCATGGTTTGACCCCCGGCGCCGGCGGCAGATCAGCTCAGCATCATGTGACTCTGAAGAATAGCTCTCTTAATCTAACAAAAGGCCCCCAGCGCCTGGATGCCCTTAGGGGTGATAATTTGCGATTTACAAATCTGGAATATTCTGGAAGAATATAGCATAGAGACTGTATTTTTCTCACAATGCTAGATGAAGTTATCACAATGAGGGTGGACATTTTCTGACTCAAGAGATGAAGCAAGCAACTATGCACAGGCATGAAGGATGTGCCCATAGGAAATGTGATGACCAAGTTAAGGTCCCACTGGAGCATTACAAACAGTAGCGGAGGGAACATGTGGGTTAAGCCATTAATAAACCATATCACTACTAGGGATTTTTTTTAATGGTTGAACTGGTAAGTGGGGAAGGCTGAAAGGGCCAGCAAGTGATCTTCTGCAGTGCCCACTGCAAGGATGTACTGAGCTAAAGACAGAAGAAACAAGCAAACATCTATCTGCTTGAAAAGGGTCTGTATACAGGGCACTATGCAAGGTTACAAGTTTGTCCCAGCACCCAGTATTGATAAATTGTGTGGAAGGGCATCTGGCAGTGAGGATAACATCCACCACTTCAGATTGCAAGTCAAATGCAGTCAATTGCTACCTCTCAATCTCCAGGCATGGAGATACCCGTTGTAAAGAATCGGATTAAGGGCCCTAATCAGTTGCAGAGATAGGACATCCTCCCATAGTGGTATCCTCAATGGAGGATAGTTGTTCATGCTCAGGAGTTCCAGGTACCACACTCTCCTACCCCATTCCATTGCAATTAGGATGAATTGAGCCGGGTTGTTCCTGAACTGCTTCAGAACCAGGCCAGGAGAGCAAGCAGCATAGAGGAGTCCCTTTTTTCATTCCAGGCGGGATGTGTCTCCTAACAAGTGCCCTCGGGGAACCTCCAACACCTGAGGGATGTGATTAGGAGGGAACAACACATGTAAATTGTTCCTTGCCAACCTTGAACAGCAGGTACTGCCTTTGGGACTACAGTATAGGTATATAAAAATACGCAGCCTCACATTCTTGGATGGCTTTAGGATTCATCTGAGTGCAGCGTCCCAGTCATTGGAGTTGTGTGCCGACCCAAACAGCAGAGGCACACTTCTTGGGGATCTGTCTCAGACATCTGTTTGTGACAATGCTTACATGGTTTAAACCTTATAATCGTAGGAGGTGACATATATTCCTTTTAACACTGGAAAAATTTAGAGAAAAATAATTGAGAAGAAATCTCTTCATGGCAAAAAGAAAAAGAGCAGAACTCCAGGTCTGCATCTGAAGGTACAAAAAGAAAAGCCCTGAAGTCAGGACACATGGCTGGCACTTATTTAAGGCTCCATTTGTCGGCTGAAGAGTGAAACAAATATGGTCCTGAGCCACGCGGCACTATCTACCGCTGTGCAGGGGCTCTCTTTATTGAGTTTCCGGATTCAGTCTGGCTTCTGCGGATATTCACAAGGTGATGAATGTGCAGTTATAAGTATCATTAGAAAGGAACTGAAGTCAGCGTGGAGGCATGACACTTGTATGCATCACCGCTATGTCAATTCTGGTATCTTATGAAATCAGCACAGAGCCACACAACAGCATTGGTGAAAAGTTATCCAGATGCAGTTTGGTACCTAGGGGATATTCTAAAGCTTAGAAGTATGTATCACAAACACGTGTTTTTGAACATTGGTTGGAATTTTTACCATAAACAGTATTCCAATACAAATAATGGCAAACAATTTTAATAAATAATAGAAATCAAAAGTATGTCATTGAATAGTAGAGAATGACTAGAAACCACATATCTGACTGTTATTACTGGTCAAACAGAGAAAGTATTCCTTACAACTTTGTGATAAAATATATAAAATAAATATGTGTAATAGAGATAGAACAATACATAAGTGGTATCTTGTGATAGGACAATATAGGTGTCGAATGTTGTTTATATTATATTAAGAGAAAATACCCAATTTTTTAGGGAGATAAATAAAACCCAAATTACAATCATTTGTGAGTAATGTGGATTGACCTCAATACTGACAATGCTAGCCTTGTCAATGTGCAAATAGATAAGCATTTATTCATCAAGTACTCGAATAGTAAAGTTTGAATGCACTATTTGAAAACCTTCTTGGCCTACTTTGGGACAGACTGATGCTAAAATTGCTGGATACACTGCACATTTTCTCTCTGCTGTTTTGCAGTGCTAACAGTTCCATAAACGTCACTGGCAGCTTCATTTAGAGAGACTGCTGTTTCTTTACTAAAAGATAACCACCAAAAACGTCTGCCCATTCACTAACAACTTGCTTAATTCTTTATTTACACAAGATGCATTCATTGTGGAGCCCTTCCCATTTGCAAATGTGTTACCATCTAAATTCAAATTCAAATTCAAAAAAGCTTTATTTCCATATACACTGTAGTATCATAAAAGCATACATTTGTTAAAAAGCATACATGGCTAAGAACAGATATAAGTCACGAGATGCCGGTACGTTTCCATTTTAGAAGGAACAAACATTTTAGAAAGAACAGGGGTATTATCAAAAAGTGACAAGTGCATTTTTATAAAAACAAGGTTAGATTTAAGAATAATATGGTCTTTAAAATATTATACATTTAAAAAAATTCTAAAATGCATATATACATTTGATATATTACATCGAGTTCCTAAACTTTACCAAAAGTTTAAAAATTTTGGCTAGAGTGTGGACCACTTCCATATTTTCCAGCCGTTGTAGTCTAAGAAAAGCATTTCTACAAGACCGGAAGCCCCACTCCTTGAGAATTGGTTTAAGTAGGATCTTTCTTGGAACCTGATAAAACTTACAGAATAAAATTGTGAGGAGGGTTGTGCAGCGGGCCGGAAAAGCAGGCGAGGAGGCCGTATATAGTGTGCTATACTCGCTGTTTATTTGCAGATAGTCACAGAGTGCAACACAGAAACCAAAACAAAGAAGGCTCAAGGTAAGGGCTCCGCTCCGGGTCTTGAAGGCAGCTCGCTGGCTCCGGGTGTTCCAACGGAGGCTCCGGTGAAGTGGAGGATCCACGGAGGGTAGGAAACAAAAGAGAAAACAAGGGACCGTTAGTCCACTCCTAGTCTCAGGACACTCTGTACCGTTCACCGTCACCGGGGACGGGTTGTGGAAGGGACGGAAAGAGACAGTGAGGGAAGGGAGGTATCGGGAGGTAGGAACACAGGTAGGTATGAAGAAAGGGTGCTCAGTCGGGACGTGAAGGGAATGGCAGGGCATACAGTGGGGTGCTTTACAGATATACTACAGTGCAGGGGACGTGACTCTAAAGAGAGGGGGAGATATGTACAGGGATTTACAGGGACTCCTAGCGAGTAGTAAATAGGAAGGAGTAAGGCACTCACGTGGTCCGCCGTAACTCTCCAGGTGAGTTACGGCCGCTCTTCAGCCACCTCCAGCGGACTCCACCACTCCTCGGTCCACACGTCTGCTTCGCCCGTCTGCTCTCCGTCTCCAGCTTCTTCGTCGTCACCACCTCCAGTCCGAGGGTCCTGCCACGAATCTCCGACGGCGTTCTCTTCCTGGTTCGCCGTTTTATCTTGTTCTGTCGCTGCCTTAGGGGCGGGGCTTCCGCCGTCCGCGAGATTTGAGTCTGTCCGACTCGGTGTTCTGGTTGGCCCCTGGGGGAAAAAGAAGGGCGGGTTTCTCCGGGTTATGGCTGGAGCCGTGAGGTTTGTCCCGGTGATGGCGTTCTGGGGTCGGGGATACAGTCCCGGTGGCAGCGAAGGAGGTAGGTTCGGGGAAGGGCTGTGTTGCGGTTGGGGTTGCCGGGTCGTCGTCTCACAAAAATACAATGCAAATTAGATTGAGGGGCGAGATCATCACAGGGGCAGGGCGACATTTCTCTCGACCAGTCATTACAGGCTGGGAAAGTAATTAAACAATAAAAAGATCCCAATCTAAACCTTGCAAGAAGCATTCTAGTATAGCAGTTAATGTCACTTGCAAGGTACAATTGCAGGCCCTGTTCCGTTGTAATTTGTTGGTAGGCTAACACTGATTTTTTAAGTTTTTCAGTGGACCATCTTTTATTCGCTAGGTGGTCCATAGCCAATTTACGTAGCACTTTCCTTGGCATTATTTCCATACTAGATGGGTTCTTAAAAAACTCAGGGTGGCCAATCTCGGTCAACATTTTTTCCACAAAAGACAGCCATTTAATTTGCTTTACACCATCAAGGTGTAGGCAATCAGATATTATATTACGATTAAAGACTGTCTCTGGGGTTAGCCACAACTTATGCCATAACAAGATGGGCTCAGTCATTATTATATCAGAGATATAGGGGAGACCCAGTTCTATGTGTACAAAATAACCAGCTGTCGATTTAGGGACCCCCAGGAGGTATCTGAGAAAGCAGTTTTCGGTTTGTTGGATTGAAATTGAGGTATCAATCCCCCAGATACCGGAACTCCTTAACGGGTCTACCCCCAATTTTAGCCACAAAATTCTGCAATGCTCCGATCGCCCTAGAAAACGTTAACCTTCTGGCTTTAATTGCTGTATGCCAGGAACACTTCCTGTAAAAAGAGATCCCAAGATAGGGAAATTGATCTATAGTCTCTATCTTTCTACCCTCTATAAAAATGGGACAAGGTGTTTTCTTTGTTCCTTGTCGACAAGACATGGAAAAGGTTTTTGATATATTAACCTTAAGTCCCTTTTACCTCATAAAAAGTGTAAACTTTGAGACAGCCCTTTGTAGGCCCAGCCTGGTTTGGGACATAATTGCGGCGTCGTCCGCATACAAGAGGATGGGGACGGGGTGGCCCTGGGCTAAGGGGTAATCATTTTGGAAGCTCTTAAGGTGGTCGCCAATCGAGTTTATGTAGAGGGAGAAGAGTAGGGGGGCTAAAATGCACCCCTGTCTCACCCCCCTCTTGATGGAGAATCTTGACGAACACTCCCCTCGTTGTCCAAAGCGCATTTCCTTGATGAAATTAAGGATTGAAAGGTCCAAACCCAGGTCCTCTAGTGTGGACCATAACTGATTGTGATCAACACAGTCGAAAGCTGAACTCAAATCAATAAAAGAAAAAAAAGGTTCCCTTTCTTAGCTTCGGTGTACTTAGAAATTAAAAAATATAAATTTAGGCTCTGCTCAACCGTTCCCATGCCAGGGCGAAAGCCATACTGAAAAATCGATAGAATGTTGGCATCCTCAATGCATTGTTGCACACGCTTTAAGATGATACGGCCAGCTACCTTCATTAAGGCATCGAGGAGGGAGATTGGACGATAGCAAGATGGATCATGTCTGTCCCCCTTTTTAAATATGGGGTCTACTATCGCTTCTGACCACGTTGCAATAAGTCCATGGGTGTTAGCACAATTCATCACAATGGTTAATAAAGGGGCCCAAAGATCGATTTCAGCTTTAAAAACATCAATTGGTATCGCGTCCGGGCCCGGTGCCTTGCCTGATGGACTTTCTCTTATGGCCAGAGTGACCTCCTCGCAAGTGAAAACAATATCCAACGGGAGGGTTCCCAGACAGGATCCAATGTTATGGCAGGATGAAGTAAGAGCCGGGAGGGATAGATGGGAGGGGAATGAGTTACCATACAGATTTTGAAAATGGCCCACCCAGGTATCCCCCTTTATTGCTATATCTATCATCTCTGGTTTTTTCCCCGGACAAAGGGGGCATTTACAGCCTTCCAAAAGGCAATTGGATCTCTGTTTTCAGAAGAAAAAATTAAAGCTTGCCAAGCCTCGTGTTTTCTCCCTAAACTTAATCGCACAGCGATACTGGTGTCTGGCCTGGCGGATCTCACCTGGGGATCTAGGCGTGGCATGTAAGGCCTTTTTTAGGGATTTTAGTGCAGATGTACAGTTCTTATCAAACCACCCTTTGGGTTTATAAGGTCCTGATTTGAACTGGCGGGAGAGTAGAAGTTTTAGCGACTCTTGTATCTTTAAAAAAGAATCCAAGATTTTTAAAGGGTGTTCTGAGGGAGATAAACAAGTGTCAATCTCTTCCTTTCTTACAGTAAATAAATTGTCAAGGAGCACCGCGGGATCAACCTTATTCCATTTGAGGGTGTAACCGTTGGTACGCCCAACGGAAATTGGTTGTTGATAGATGGTAGAATTTTCCCTAAGTGCCTGCTTAGGTGAGGGCTTGTTAATATTAAATGCTATTGCATAATGGTCGCCATAAATATCATCCAACGTTTTCCATGATGAGAGTAAATAAGCATGTGTTTTAGAAAAAAGCGTGAAATCTATCACGGTATTAAAACCTCCCCCATGAAAAGTTGAGTGAAAAGGTATGGGCGTTGAGCATAAATCGTTGATGTAAGACAGGTTAAAATAGAAGAAAAAATTATTTAAGATATCCCCTGTTTTGGAATGGGTAAAATGGTTCGGAGTGTCATCCAGAGGGGACCCAAGACCACAGATTCCCTTCGGGCCATACTGGCAAATATTACAATTGAAATCACCCAGCCAAGCAAGGCCACACTCCCTGCCTATAGATTCTTTTAGTGTGACAATTGTGTGACTTAGTTCATTTAAAATTCGTGACATATTTTCCGCGGCCACATTATTATAAAAATTCACTAGGATCAGATTAAGTGAGTTACCCCATCCAATCACGACAACCTGGTAAAATTCCGTAGGAATGTGTTTCAACACAGTAAGTCCACTAGAGATACTAACATAGACGCATAAACCACCCCTGTTTCTTCCCTGGTTACTTACTAGAGCTGGTGAATGAAAGGTCTGAAACCCAAGAAGGTGGACAGGATTTAATGCCCATGTTTCCTGGAAACATAGGATGGTATAGCTATTCACTAAATCCAACCATGATTGAAAGCCAATTTTAGTTGCAAGGCCTGCCACATTCCAATTAAGAACCAAGTTGGGGGAAGAAACAGGTATGTGTGTGGGATACATGGACACAACCCCTTTTTTTCCCATAGTAGTAGAACATGGTTTAGGAGATAATACAGTATCATAGTTCCCAGCATCCCCCACTAAGTTAGTTTCCAATTGGTTAGCAGATGGGGTAGGACATTTTCCAGGAATAAGCTCACCAGTTGTAATCGAGCTAGCAGAACTATTATGTGATAAATCTGAAAGAGACACGTTAGTGATAGATTCCTTACCTTAGAATATCCCCAGGCGTCAGACTGGATCCGGAAATTTTTGCGCAGCAATACCCCTGCGCGTCGGTAGGCGTGGTCCCCGGCTCCGCGTCCGTCGTCGGCGTCGTTAGCGCCGGAATGACGTTGCCGGAGTACTTAGACGCCGCCCATGCGCGCTGACGTCAGTTCTTCTTTTTTCCGTGCCAGCTAGCGCAGATCCGGAGAGGCTCTACCCCTAGTCATTTTTTGACTAAACTTTTTGATCATTTCTCTACTCGAGTCTTCGACTCCAACGGTGCCGGTAGGGATGCCCGGGTTCAAGCCCTGTTCGAAGTGCGACCGACTGATGTCGGTCACGGACCCCCATCGCCGGTGCCTGAAGTGCTTAGGCCTCGACCACGACGACCGCAGCTGCTCCGACTGCCGGGCCTTGACGTCAAAGGCTAGGCGGGAGCGGTCCCGCAAGCGGCTCGAGCTCCGGCAGTCGGCCCCGCGCCATTCCAGGTCCCGGTCCCATGGGAGGTCGAGGGACCGGTCGCGGGGTCGGAGTCCCCGCAGCTCCGGGAGTGGACATCGGTCGTCGGGATCCAAGTCCTCAGGTAAGAGGCATGAGAGGTCGGAGCGGCATCATCGCTCCTCCGACCCACCCCGACGCTCGCACGATGCGGCCGGGGGTTCGGGCGACACCGCCCACGCGGCTCCAAGAGAGTCGCAAGCGTCGCCGCCTGCCCCACTCCTTCGGGTCCCTGGGCACGGCGCGACGCCGGAGGAGGTCGAGCGGTATCTCATGGCCATGAGGTCCCTCCCTCCTCAGCCGGGTCCCGCGGCGCCTCCGGGCCCAGCGGTCCCGGCTGGAGGCCCTAGCGGGTCGGGCACTTCGGCCCCGACGCCGCCGGGTGCTTCGGCCCCGGCGCCGCCGTGACTTCGGTCCCGGTGCCGCAGGACCTCACCGGATCCGCTTCCGGATCCGGGGCGTCGCCGGTCGGCCTCACCGGCGCCGGCCCCGAGGGTGTCGCCCCCGGCGCCCATTGTGGACGCCGTCCCCAATCTTCCCTTCGGTCCGACTCTGGCGCCGGAACGGCGCCGTTGGGCGCCGCTTCAGACGGCCTTTGGAGATTTTTATTTCCATGAGGAGGTCCAGTCTGTTGACCCTGGGTTACAGGAGACTGGTGACGGAGGTGATTGGGAGGGGTCTGAGGACCCTCTGGCACAAGAGTGCCAGTCTCAAGAGGACTGGACATATGAGCTTGGGGAAACCTCGCCAGACACTGGATTTGTCTCCCCTCCCACTGTGGCTACGGAGGAGGGGGCTGCTTATAGCATAGTGTTGACGAGGGCAGCCAAGGCCTTGGGCCTTGAGCTCCCCGTTGCGGCCGTGAGGACTAACCTCCTCACTGAGGTTCTTAAACCGCAGGCAAACTCCAGTGAGCCTCTGCTGCCGTTTAATGAAGCCTTATGTGACGTTCTTGTGGGCACTTGGTCCAAGCCCGCCACAGGTCCACCTGTGGATAGGAACGTGGCCAGACGCTACCGCCCGGCTCCGGGCGACCCTTGCTTTTTGTCCACCCATCCCACCCCCGAGAGCCTGGTTATCCAGGCCTCCACTTCCCAGACCACATTCCCGACGGCCCGCCCGATCGGGAATCCAAGAGATATGAACAGTTCGGAAAGAAGGTGTTCTCGTCCCTGAGTTTGGGACTGCGGTCTGTCAATACCGCGTGTCTCTTGGGCCGCTACACCCACACCCTGTGGGACACGGTTGCGGACATGCTGCCACAATGCCCGCAGGAGGTCCGGGCTAAACTCGCCCAAGCCCTTGTGGAGGGTCGAGATGCGGCACGATACTCTATCCGGTGTGGGCTGGATACCACGGACTCACTGGGCAGGGCGATGCCAATGACGGTGGCGGTTCGACGCCACGCCTGGTTGAGGTCCACCAACTTTTCGGCCGATGTCCAGGCCACTCTTCTGGACATGCCGTTCGATGGCCGTCGCCTTTTTGGCGACAAGGCAGACCATGCGCTGGAGTGCTTTAAGGACTCCAGGGCTACGGCCGGGTCCTTAGGCCTTTCGGCCACGCGTCAGCAATCGGGTGCCTTTCGCTCCTTTCGTGGCCACGGAAGGGGCGTCCCCACACGTGCTGCCAGCCACGCACCGCAGAATGCCCAGCAGCGCGGTGGCGGTCGTGGAAACCGCCGTGGCGGCGGTCGGGGTCAGTGGCGAGGCCAGTCCACACCTCCCTCCGCAGCACCTGCCTCAAAACCTTCCTAGTCTGAGTTTTCAGGCCCATGTGACGCCTGTGGGAGGCAGGGTTCGCCATCACCACTGCCACTGGCGCACTGTCACGTCAGACAGGTGGGTGCTGCAAATCGTCCGAAGGGGCTACTCCCTCCCCTTCGAGGCGACCCCTCCAGCCATGCCACCGCAATTCCACCGCGTGTCGGGGGATCACTTGCAACTTCTGCAAGAGGAAGTCACGGCCCTCTTGGCCAAGGGGGCCATCGAGTGCGTTCCTGGGCCAGAAGTAGTGTGTGGATGTTACTCCCACTACTTTCTGGTGCACCAGAAGGGCAAGGGGGGCCTACGCCCTATCTTGGATCTACGGAACGTCAACGGCTTCCTCCGACAAGAGAAGTTCAAGATGCTGACTTTGGCTCAGGTCTTAGCTGCCCTGGACCCCGGAGACTGGATGGTAGCGTTGGACTTGCAGGACGCTTATTTTCACATCCCCGTCCTGCCGGCCCACCGGCGTTACCTGCGGTTCACGGTAGGCCACAAGCATTTTCAGTTTACCGTGCTCCCCTTCGGCCTTACCAGCGCCCCACGGGTGTTCACGAAGGTGATGGCGGTGGTCGCAGCTCATCTGCGCAGGTTAGGAGTGTCAGTCTTCCCCTACCTCGACGACTGGTTGGTGAAGGCGGGCTCGCCCCAGACAGTTGTCTGCCACCTCCAGACTACGGCCGACCTCCTGCACTTGCTGGGGTTCTCGATCAATGAGCCGAAGTCGCACCTGTGTCCCTCTCAGAAGCTCCTCTTCATCGGAGCGGTTCTGGACTCGGCGCAGTTTTGGGTTTACCCTCCCGAACAGCGGGTTCGGGATATTCAGGCTCTGATTCCAATCTTCCAGCCTTTACCCCGAGTCTCGGTCAGGTTGACGCTGCGGCTTCTGGGACTGATGGCCTCCTGCATCCTTCTGGTGCGTCACGCCCAGTGGCGGATGCGGGCTCTGCAGTGGGACCTGAAGTTTCAGTGGGCCCAGCATCAGGGCAACGTGTCCGACCATGTCTTGATCTCGGAGAGCACTGCAAGACAGTTGCAGTGGTGGCTCACGGACCGCGATTGGGTCAGTGGCAGATCACTCTCCCTACCCCACCCGGAGCACGTAGTTGTGACGGACGCGTCCCTCCAGGGCTGGGGTGGCCACATGGGAGAGGCGGAGAACAGAGGACTCTGGTCTCCGGCGGAGGCCCGGCTCCACATCAACCTGTTGGAGTTACAGGCGATTCGTCTAGCACTGAAGGCATTCCTCCCCTCTGTCCGGGGGAGTGTAGTGCAGGTGTTCACGGACAACACCACCGCCATGTGGTACTGCAACAAACAGGGCGGGGTGGGGTCGTGGACCCTATGCCAGGAGGCTCTGCACCTCTGGCAGTGGCTGGAACGTCAGGGCGTGACCCTGGTGGTTCAACACCTGGCAGGTTCTCTGAATGCCAGGGCGGACCAACTCAGCCGTCGGTGCATGATGGATCACGAATGGCGTCTGAGCTCGAACGTGGCGCAAGGCCTCTTTCAGCAGTGGGGAGAGCCTTGGTTAGATCTATTCGCCACCGAAGAGAACGCGCAATGTCATCTGTTCTGCGCGTTGGAATTTCCAAGGTGGCACTCGCTCGGAGACGCTTTTCGTCGTGAGTGGAGTTGCGGTCTATTGTACGCCTTTCCACCTATACCATTTCTGCCCAGAGTGCTGAAGAAGATCAGGCGCGACCGGGCCCAGGTTATCCTTGTGGCTCCGGACTGGGCACGAAGATACTGGTATCCCGAGCTACTCAGCATGTCAGTCAATCCCCCGATTCGTCTGCCTCTTCGGGAGGACCTTCTGTCGCAGCAGCAGGGGACGGTCCTCCACCCGAACCTGTCCAGTCTCCACCTACAAGCTTGGAGATTGAGCGGCGACAGTTGAGGCCATTTGACTTGCCTCCCGAAGTCTGTAATGTCATTCTGGCAGCCAGGCGTCCCTCCACAAAGTCAGTATACGTCTGCAGGTGGAACAGATTTGTGGCATGGTGCACAGCAAAGGCTGTGGACCCACTCTCTGCCCCCCTTTCTGAGGTTCTCCTCTTTCTTTCTTCTGTCTCTTGCCCAGCAGGGCTCTGCTCTGGGCACTGTCAAGGGCTACCTTTCTGCCTTCTTGAGGCTGCCTGTTCAGCCTTCTCTGTTCAAGTCCCCTATTGTAAATAGATTTCTTAAGGGCATCACACACATGTTCCCTCCTGTTCCCTTCGTGATGCCCCAGTGGGACTTGAACCTTGTTCTTACTTTCCTGATGTGCGCTACATTTGAGCCACTTCACAACTGTCCTCTTCGCCTTATGACTCTGAAGACTGCTTTCCTGGTTGCCATCACCTCTGCCAGGAGAGTGAGTGAGCTCCAGGCCCTTTCTTGTACTCCACCTTTCCTTTCTGCCCATCCAGACAAGGTTGTGTTGCGTACCAAGCCATCTTTCCTGCCCAAGGTTGTCTCAGCCTTCCACATCGGGCAGTCCATCACCTTGCCAACCTTCTTTCCGCCGCCGCATCCCTCTAAAGAGGAAGAGCGGCTCCACCGTCTGGACCCAAAACGTGCACTCTCATTTTACTTGGATCGCACACGCCAGTTCCGGGTGGATGACCAACTCTCTGTTGGTTACGTGGGCGCTAAGAAGGGGAAGGCGGTACACAAGCGGACCATCTCCCGGTGGATCATCTTGTGTATCCAGGCATGTTACTCCATGGCTAAGAAGGAGCCCTCTGTTGGATTGAGGGCTCATTCCACTCGGGCCACGGCGACTACAACTGCCCTGGGCCGGGGAGTGCCCTTGAAGGACATTTGCCAGGCAGCTACGTGGGCCTCGTTGCACACGTTCGCGAGACACTACTGCCTGGACAGTCAAGTCCGGAGGGATGGCTTCTTTGGCCGTTCCGTCCTCCAGGACTTTCTGGTGTGATTATTGGTTCGCAGACCCACCACCGGGGTTGGTGTTGCTGGGGTATCTATTCTAAGGTAAGGAATCTATCACTAACGTGTCTCTTTCAGATGCACAAGTTACTACTTGTGTAACAATATATCTGTAAGAGACATTAGTTAGTGATAGATTCCTTACCGACCCATCCATCCTCCCCGTTCTGCGAACCGATATCTAGGGTTAAGGTCATCCCCTTTCAGGGCCCTAGTTTCTTGGCACCAGTGTTGGTTCTATCATGGCTCTGCGTATCTGGCGCGGAAAAGCTGTGTATCAGAACTGACAGCAGCGCTCATGGGCGGCGTCTAAGTACTCCGGCGACGTCATTCCGGCGCTAACGACGCCGATGACGGACGCGGAGCCGCTGACGACGCCTACTGACGCGCAGGGGTATTGCTACGCAAACATTTCCGGATCCAGTCTTACGCCTGGGGATATTCTAAGGTAAGGAATCTATCACTAACTAATGTCTCTTACAGATATATCGTTACACAAGTAGTAACTTGTGCGTTACACCCTGCGGAGCAATCATTTTTCTCTTCATAGTAAGATGAATTTAACACGGTATTTCCCATTTTAGTAGAATTCGAGAGCTCAGGGCCAACCCCTAAGCTCACATTCAAATCTAATTGTGAAAGACAGTAATCCCCCGTCGTGACTTGTGGGGGCTCAGGTGGTCTACTAGTGGGAATAGGAGTAACAATAAAGAGTTCATTTGGTGTTTTACAATGGCTCGAGTACTCCTGAGTGTGTCCTAATTGGAGAGCGGATGGAATGAGTCATTCATTTTCATCTAAACCAGAGAGGGGATCAAATAGATTATATAATGGAATATTCCAATACTCATTTGGATTTATGGGATGATAACTGTTACCAGGAGGAAGGAAAAACCTATTTGGACATTGAGGTGGGAAAAAAGGGGGAAAACTGTTTGTTTGATTTCTTGAGACAGTAGAGTGAGAGTTACGATAGGGAAATTGCGGAGGATCATAACGACCCAGGGTTGGTGGATATTTGAGAGGCGTCATCAGAGCTTCAGGGTAAAAATAGCTCAGGTTACGAGATGAGACACTTCCCTCACTTCTCCCTGGAAACCAATCACTGATGTGCGTTATAACTCTGTGATCCCTAAAGTTAACTATCACCACATCCCCCTCAATATCTTTAGGTCGAGGACCCACCCAGTTACACCGTCTAACAGATAATATATCTCCATTTAAGTGTGGTGGGAGAGGTCTGTTATTACGTAGCCAATAAATGACTTTGTTCTTAAGACTAATATAGGATTCTGTGATTCCTTCTGGCACAGCCGGAACTCCAGACAGAATAATGACGTAGTTAAATGCTTCTGGAGGTAAATCTACGTAATTTCTGCTATTAGATTTTGCTATGTTCGTTTTGGGTGCCTTGGTTAAAGGAACATTTTTAGTGGTAGGGAGTTTCGGGGGACCTAATTTAGCCTTCTCTCTGTATAGATCTTGAGACGCCACCGGTCTGGGAGGAATGGTGTGAGGAGTCGCTGATTTAGGTATGGGGTTGTCCACTTGGGGCCTAATTGTTCTCTGTAATGGATGTTTAATTATTGGCCAGTTTACCTGAGGTTTGGTTTATTTTGGGGCTTCATTTGAATTGGAAGCTGCCAATATACAATCCATTTTTTCACCCAGCCTTTTGACTCTCTCTGTAAGCGGCAACAAAAGAGATTTTAGGAGGCGTTCCATAGCCTCCATTATCCCTTTGAAAAACAAGGCTTCTGTAATGGATGTTTAATTATTGGCCAGTTTACCTGAGGTTTGGTTTATTTTGGGGCTTCATTTGAATTGGAAGCTGCCAATATACAATCCATTTTTTCACCCAGCCTTTTGACTCTCTCTGTAAGCGGCAACAAAAGAGATTTTAGGAGGCGTTCCATAGCCTCCATTATCCCTTTGAAAAACAAGGCTTTGGAGTTCTGGACTTTTTTGGTTCCGTCCAGAGGTGTCAGGGACAACACCCAAAGACCCCGGAGTTCAACCTGTCTTGGTACACAAATAAACAGAAACACGGGCTTCTCGATGGTGGCGTCAAAGACCAAAGGTTTATTACTGCAGGGACACAGAAGTCACAGAAACTACCCATGGGCAGTATCTAGGAGCCTGTTCAATTTGTACAAAGAGGATTGCTCCTTATATACTAAATATTGGGCTTCAGGCAAATTCTTTACATGTTACCACAGTTCTAAACATTCGTGTTTTATACAGTAAATATTTGGCGTTGCACAGGAATCGTCAACAGTATCTGATGTCAAAACATTACAAATGAGGGGTTCCCACTAGTCCATCATACTCCCATGTCAATTCTTCATTCAAGACCCGGACCGCCTCATCGTAAATTTCGTTACCTCCCCCTAATAAAGGCCCAGAAGGAAAGGAGCAGAGCCAGGTGTAGAAGATAGAAAGACAGGATAAGAAATGTTTGTGGGTCGTAAATGGGCACGGTTACCAGCTTCGGCCGCCTAATCATGATCAGGCCAACGAACACAAGAACCAGTATAGCAGGACTGGCCTCAGGCTGGGGAGGCAGTTCTTGCCGAGTCATGCTGCTACAGCGTTGCTGGCCTAAGGTGCACGTGTCACTAGCAAGGTGAATTGCCGGTTAAAGCCTACGTGTCCTCAAATGAAAAGGGGGTCATTGCGTGTCCATTGACTATGTGAGGGCAAGGAATACAAAATGGCTTCCGTGTTCTAAGATGGATGCCACGGGTAAAACAGAAATGTGTTTGTAACTGGAGTGCTCTTGCTCGTAGCATAGCGAAAACACCAGGATATACTAAATGGATCATTTGCGGTTCACTGATACCAAAATTATGTATTTACGACAATGTTACAAACACGAGTAAAATCGTCACGGAACCTCAGACCCTCCTTTTGCCCTTACATAGGCAAATACTCAGTCTATATCAGAGTCAGAGTCTAATTCTATGCTCATTAGGTCAGTGACATGTTGTTGTATCATCATCCTGTCTCGTGTCTTTTCTCCTAATGTAGGTGGTTTTCTGAAACAGGTAGCAGCACAGAGGCTACACAGAGCGGGACCACATTGGATAATAAGACAGCACGAGAACAGAAATACTAGGATGACACCAATGACCATCAGAACCTTCCATCCCCACGCTGATACCAGAGTCCAAAACCACTCCATGAAGGACCAGTTTCCCTTATCTACGTGTATAGAGTCGGAAATCTTATGTAGCTTAGAGATTGCTTCATAGACTGTTGGAGCATTATTTGGAATAAAGACACAGCAGCTCGATTGGATCATTCTGCATACCCCACCTCGATCTGCAAGTATTACGTCTAGAACCATACGGTTCTGCAACGTCATGAGACGATCCGCCTGAAGCTCAGCTGTTAAGTTACTAAGGGCACCTGCAGTTTCCGTAATAGTAGATTCAACTACCCGTGTTAGTTGGCGAAGATTTCTACTATTGGCCATAGGCCCCCAAAACGGAAGAAAACCCTTGAAGAAGTCTCCAGCTTCTTGACCAGCGGTATCTTCCTTGCTGAAGACACCTCTTGCTACTCTGGTTTTGTGATAATCTGAAGAAGCAGTGTATGTCGGAGGTAACAATCGAGCAATATAACATGAACCTGAAAAGTCAGCAGGCAGCCATGTATATGCTCTGTCCTGACAAATGAAGTAGGTACCCCTAGCAGTCAGAAAGGCAGGGGAGGAGTTAGACGGAAATACGTAAGTCTCAACGCACTCACTCTTCCCTAGCTGAGCTCTCGGATTTCTCCCATTTCCTTGCAAACAGACCTGACCTCGGTGAGGCACGACCCAAACTGAAGTGGAGCTTTTACGCTTGCTTTCTCCCAAACTAAGGCGATACTCTGTAGAGTTCCAACTCAGATACACTAGTAATTCATCTCTAGGATAAGATGGGGTATTATTGACGTCTTTAATCATATCAATAATTCCCTGGACTAAAGCTTTGTTGGCTGAGTTGTATTTAGTGGACCGTGGTGGACGCGGAGGATAGGTCTCAAGGGCATATGAAAAAATGGTCTGAAAAGCCTGAAATGATCCATTATAGCTGAAAGGCAAGACTAAATAGGGAATGCCTTTATCCATAGTGTGAGGTATCAAGCCACACACCCAGCAGTTTGTAGTATTAACTATCAGTTGGTGTTGATGCAAGAGCTGTACAAATGTATTATTAATAAATTCTGAGCGTCGAGCTTGTTCGTGTTCAGGAAATGAGTGAAAAGAATGCATAGAAGAAACCGTAGAAGTAGTAGGATCAAGGGGGGGTACTGTAGCTATTGGCACAAAAATCAAATGTACGCCAAAGACGATTCCACCCACCAGCGTCATCAAAACAGTTAAAAATGTAACCGCACATTGCATTAGAAAACATTTGCTGTGTAGTATTCTGTACAGTCTATTTCTGCGAACATAAATTACATTTTCTCGTTGTAGCTCAGGAAGCTCCATCTTCTACGACCGTTCGCGACCACTGATGATGTGTACGTAGATGAAAATGCCTCTATCAGCCCTGGGAGTTCCCAGAACTAACAGAAAGATCGACCTTGTGTCAGACCCCTGCAGATTCAACTAGGCACACAGCCACGACCCTACGGCTACCCAGACGGCAAGGCAATTTTAAAACAAAAAGAAACGATACAAAGTATTAGCAAACTTCCTGGCTGGAGGCAATGTATAGCAAATTCAAATCTGAAAATAGGCAGTTTCCTGCTTTATTTGTCCATATTGTGAGAACGTAAGTTGTATCTCAGTTTTGCGGGAGCTGTCTGATCTGGAAACAATGTATTTTCAGCTGACGTGGCAATGTTCACGTTCGCAGATGACAAATGTTCTTTTGGTGCAGATGACAAATGTTCAGGGTTCAAAAGAGCCGTTTCAGGAGGAGCGTCAGAATTTGGTGAATCCGTGATTAGTTCTGCATCGCTGAAAGGTATGAACCTGGGGACTTGTTCCGTTTCAGAGGCACCGATTCCTTTCTTTACCCAGTTGTCGTAAGGAAGTGGCAGAGGCACACGTTTAGCATGAGTCGTATGGATCCAATTCCTTCTTCCGGCCACACGAATAGCAGTTCTCGTTGCTAGCAGGACCTGGAACGGGCCAATAAATCTGGGCTGAAGATTTTTCGTTCTTGCAAAATTTCGGATGACCACCTGATCACCCGGTTTCAGCTGATGGCCTGGACTCTCCGATGGCTTTGGCAATGCGTCGAAAACCTGTTGGTGAATAAGACTCAATTTAGCAGTCAAGTCGAAAAGGTAATCAATTAACATTGGGTATTCCAGCTGCTTAAATTCTTTCGGTCTAGGTACCCCCCAAACATTTGCAGGACGACCGAAAACTATTTCGTAGGGACTAAGCCCTACTCTAGAATGTACAGTTGCTCTTGTTGATAGCAAAGCCAAAGGCAATGCGTCTGGCCAGGACAAACCCGTGGATGCTTGTATCTTAGCGAGTTTCAGTTTAAGGGTGCCATTGTAACCCTCGACTAAACCCGCGGACTGGGGATGATTCGCACTATGAAATTTTTGCCTAATCCCTAGGCCGGCACACACACTCTGCATAACTTTCCCTACGAACTCACTTCCGTTATCTGACCATACAATCCGTGGCATTCCGTATCGGGGGAAGTATTCTTTAAGAAGAATTTTGGCAGTGGATAAGGCAGTATTGTCCTTTAGTGGGTATGCTTCGATCCATCTGGAAAAAGCACAAACTACCACTAGGACGTATTTCAGGTTATTACAACGGTCCATGTGAATGAAGTCTAGTTGGATCACTTCAAAGGGGCAGGAAGGAGGAGCGAAGTGACCTGCAGGTGTGGGGATTCCCTTGCCAGGATTATGCATCAAGCATACCATACAATTCCTCACCACTCTCTCTGCACACCTACTAATCCCGTCATTCTTCCAGACCGGAGCCAACATCTTACAAATCCCTTTTGAACTGATGTGCGCTGTTCCATGTGCCATCGTCACTACTGCAAGCACATACGCATCAGGCAACATCCAACGCTGTTGTTCCGACAAGTCAATCCAACACCCACTCGAGTCCAATTTACCCGTGCTCTCTTTCCATGCAAGTTTTTCCTCCTCAGTCGCTTCCTTCTGAATTTCTTTCACGCTTTCCACTGTGTCTTCACACATTCCAGACTCAGAAATCCATCTTGCAGACGTTGCAACATACATTCTACTCATCATATTTCTGGCTGTCTGTTTTGCAGTCTCATCAGCAAAAGCATTCCCACGACCAACATCATCCGTGATTGCTTTATGAGCACTGCATTTCACAATCGCAACTTCAGTCGGTAAGGTTAGAGATTCCAACAAGTCATTAACTAGCTGACCATGTTGAATCTTAGTCCCATGGGACGTAATGAAACCTCTCTCTTTCCACAAACGGCCAAAACTATGGGCCACGCCGAACGCGTACTGACTATCTGTGAACACGTTCACTCTCTTTCCCTTAGCTAAAACGCACGCTCTTGTTAGCGCGATCAATTCTGCAGCCTGGGCAGAATTCTGACTCACTCTTGCAGTCTCCACAATCGTACTCAAAGTCGTTACTGCATAAGCAGCAGTCACATCACCATTCTCCAATTTGAAGCAAGACCCATCAACATACAACGTGCCATCTGGATCTGACAACGGAGTATTTTTTAGATCGATTCGTCCTTTTGTTTCTTCCTCAGTTCTGAAACAACAGTCGTGTGGTTCGGAATCACTCGACTCTTGGCTAGTCGGCAACAATGTTGCTGGATTCAATACATTGCATCTTTTGATCTGAATATGACTAGCTAATAGTGTCAGTTCATAGCCTGATAATCTAGCACTGGTAAGGTGTTGCGTCTTGGTTCGGTTCATGAGTGTATCCACAGCATGAGGAACCATGACTACTAGCATGTTGTTCATTACTAAACCAGCAGATTGTCGAATGGAAGCTGCAGCTGCGGCTGTAGCTCTCAAGCAACTAGGCAATGCTCTAGCTACTAGATCTAATGTTGATGAAAAATACGCACAAGGGCGTTGTTTATCACCAAATTTCTGCGTCAAAACACTCAATGCACAACCTTCTCTCTCGTGGACATAGATCGTGAATGGCTTACTGTAGTCGGGTGTACCCAATACAGGTGCTGAACACAGTGCATTTCGTAACTCAGAGAAACTCTGCTGACATTCAACAGACCATGGTACCGGACTTGGAACACCTTTCTTAGTCAAGGCTACTAATGGTTTTGCTAAAAGAGAAAAATTTGGGATCCATTGCCTACAATAGGAGGTAATACCCAAAAAGGCACGCACTTCTCTCTGCGTGCTAGGAACATTCATCTGTGTAATTGCTTTTATTCTCTCTGGGGTCAACTTCCTTCCCTCCTTTGACAAGAGATGACCTAGGTAGGTCACTTCTTGGCAGCAGTATTGCATTTTTGAAGGTGACACCTTGTGATTCAAATCTGATAAGTGATGCAATAAAGAAATCGTAGCTGTTTTGCAAGTTTCCTTGTCATCGGCAGCCACTAGAAGATCATCGACATACTGTACTAAAGCAGAACCACGAGGAAGTATGAAGGAATCTAACTGGCTTTTTAATGCTTGACTGTAAATGGATGGGCTTTCACAATAACCTTGTGGAGCGCGTTTAAATCTAAAACTTCGTCCTCCTAGAGAAAAACCGAAGATATCTCTGCTTTCCTCGGCTATCGGAATGCTGAAAAAGGCATTTTTCAAGTCGACAACCGAAAACCATGCTGCTGTAGCAGGAATCAACGTTAACAATGCAGTAATGTCTGGTACCACTGGAAACTGTGGGATCACAATTTTATTAACCTCTCTAAGATCAATTACGAACCTATATACTGGAGGCTTTGTAGGGTCAGTTCGTTTCAAAATAGGCAGTACCGGACTATTACAGACATTACCTCTAGTTTCTTCTATAACGTCTTTCTTGATCAGGTCTTGTACTATTAGTAGGAGCGCACGCTCACCTTCACTAGAGATTCTGTATTGTGGAATTCGTGGAAGTTTGACATTTGCTTTCAAAGTTACTACATAGGGTGGAATTTCCAATAGACCTACATCATTAGGACCAGTCGCCCAAAGAGTATCAGGGAGTGAACGCAGCTCTGGTGGGAGCGCATCCATCGATAAGTACATCGGAGAGATTATTCTTTTACCCAACGTAAGCTGTACACCTGCTGGAGAACAGTACAATGTCGCGTACAGGCGTTTTAACAAGTCTAAACCAAGCAGATTTTCGTTACAACCTGTCGTCAAAATCAGGGGTGCTTTCAATTGACGGGGTCCAACAGAAATAGACAAAGGACCAGAAACAGGGTTGTGAACAGGGGCGCCCGAAAAACCTACTGAAACGTTTGTTGAGCCAGACAAAGGTGCGCCAGGGAGTTTTGCATGTATGATAGAACTTTTTGCTGCACCAGTATCCAACAGAAACGGTTCGACTATACCTGATGTTGCTACTGCGACATAAGGCCCACTCTGATCTACTGGTACTGATACTACTCCCTCTCTCTGTCCATGGCTGTCCTAGTATTCACTTTGCTGACCTTCCTCACCAGCTTCATAATAGTCTTCAACATGATACTGTGGAGACCTATTCTGTTGGGCAGATTGTCCATTACGCTGGTCGAAATAATTAGAGGGGCGATCACTTGTCTGTGGAGGCATAGCACCTCGTCCTCGACCTCTAGAGTTTTGCATGGAACTACCACGACCTCTCTGAGCGGCCGCATCATTATTTTGCGCCCGAACTGGACAATCACTTTTGTAATGACCTTCCTTTTTGCAATAAGCACATTGATTCCATTGGTATTGTGGCCTTTGAAAATTATAATCCGTTCTTTGATAAGACCCTTGCTGCATATTAGTTTGATTCATGCGAGGCGGATAAGCTTGCTGTAAAAGTACTTTAGTTTTTAAATCTTTTGTCTTTTTATCTGATTTTTCCTTCTCTTCTTTATCCCTATTTTCGTAGTACTGAGCAGTCGCAAGTATTTGCGCAGTCGTAGAGACAGCCCACGCACTTTCAGAATTCTTTAATTTACTACTAAGTTCTGGCAACAGATTGTGCACAAATTTATCGACAAATAATCTCTGGCCCCCTTCTGTGCTCATATCCTGACCACTATGATCCACGAAAGTCTCCTCGAATCTTGTGAAAAAGTCGGAGACGCTTTCGTCTTTCTTTTGTTTGCACGCGGACAATTTGTCCCAGTTAACGCGTAATGCAGGCATTAAGGTTTTCATTAAATCTATTATTCTACCAGGCAAATTAGCAATTAAAGGTTCAGGTTTGGAACCACCTATTTGTTGACCATCCGCTGCAATTATAGCTGCCCAGTCACCACCTAGGGCAACTGGATGATTCTCTTTACGAATTTTAGCCCAAATTGGTTGCGGTACTACATTACCAAACAGCAGATCTATGTCAGCAAGATTCAATACACAAGCGTCAACTGTTTGAGCCAACTCTTTGTAGTATCCTGCAGGATTTTTACGCGGATCTGGCAAAGCCTGTTTTACTGCTAATACTTCAGCTCGCTTCCATGGAATATGTATCCATACTCTCTGGAATTGGGCCGGAGCGGCTGCAATACCAAGCGGTGCATTAGCTTGCACAGCTTCACGCCAAATTGGTGGAACCTCTCTCATTGGATATTGACGATTTAGTTTCGTACTACGTTTCTCTAACTCTCTCGGTGAAAGAAGGGATGAGTCGGATCTATAACTTAAAACCAGTTCCATCGCTTCTTTTATATTCTGTCCAACTATCATACCTGTAGCAAACTCTTTCTGAACATTAATTAATTCTCCCAGATTTGATTCAGGGTCATCCTCTTCCAATTCCTCACGTAGAAGGAAACACATTTCATCGAACACATATCGTTGTGTCGGTTCGTTCCATTGCATAAATGTATCTAATACATTTTGTACATTATATCTTCCAACTTTCGAAACCCATCTAAGAGCAGTGGAATCTAGTATTCCTCTTTCTTCAGTACTGGGAAGCTGACTACGTCTCTGCACAGAGTCAGAGGTAGGAGTCTTAATCAGAGTTTTATAGAAGGGAGATAGAATATTAGAGACAGAATCAGTGATTCTTCGACGAACAGAAAGCGGAGTCATAATATTAGCAGAGGCAGTGAATAGAGTAGCAGTTGGAACAGATAGATTAGGAACAGTAGGAGTAGCAGGCAAGATAGCTTGTGAACTAGCAGGTGTGAGTGATACAGCCATAGGTAAAGAGGTCGGCAACCCTGGAAGAGGGGTTGTCAAAGGAACATTAATATTGACCACAGGAGGTACAGGAACTTGATTCAGGGGAGCGGGAACAGGGACACCAGGTTGTCCAGCAACCGGTAATTGAACATTCGGTATAGGCGGAGCCGTAGCACCCTGTGCATACGGTGGGGGTGATCGTAACAAGTAAGACAACAGGGGATCCTTTTCAGGGTCCTCTACTATCTTAGCCGTACTCGATGGCAAAGCAGGATAGCACTTGTCTATCGCTAAATTACGCTCTCTATCGGCCACCTCCATCGCTTTCTCAGACTCGTTGAGTTGCAGCTGCCTAGCAGACTGTTCTAAAGTCAACTCTTGCTCTTTCTGTTCTTTCTTCAGCTTTTTAATTTCTCTCTGTTTAGATTCTTTTCGCCAATAACGGAAAGAATCAAACATTGCCGGCCGGGCTTTCTTCTTAAACAACCTTCTTTCTAGATTATCGAGAATTTCAGGTTCAAAACTACCATGTAGTGGCCAACTAAGGACACCATCTTTTTCTGTATAGCGGATCCATATCTCGTTATAAGAGATAGGGCCCACACCAAATTTGCAATATAGATCATAAAGGGGAGTTCCAATCGGAGGAACCAAACACGAGTCCTCCAACCGGGAATCACTGTTGCAACTAAAACAAGACAACATACAATTTTTCCGACTTACCATTTTATAATCCGGAACACAAGACAAACAAGACACAAACAGAAAAGATGCGCACTCGAACCACGAACTTAGGCCTACCAGAACTGACAAATGTATCGATACCTGAACTGAACAGAATGATTATCGTAACCAGAATAACCAGTGATAATCTTACAGAACTGAACTGAACTGAGAACTAAAAGGATTATCCAAATAGGAGCAATCCTCACAAAATATTTAACTAGCAACCACTGAATACTTAACTGAGGCACTGAAGACGTCACCAAGGAGAAACCCGTCACGTTTCGCCGTACTGAGGACTGTACCTCGGGTCCAAGACAGGGCGACGGTCAAGGCAACGGAGCACTGCAGCCGTCTGAACGGGAACCCTCGTGGAAGAGGACGTCGGGGCCACTTTTGCGATATGCCGGGATCGATGAAGTGGGGCGCCTCCCTCTGAAATCTTCACACGAAGCTCCTCGAATTCTTCAGGCTTTTGGACCGGTACCGAATGACGTCGCCCCGAGTTGGGCGCCAAATGGAGTTCTGGACTTTTTTGGTTCCGTCCAGAGGTGTCAGGGACAACACCCAAAGACCCCGGAGTTCAACCTGTCTTGGTACACAAATAAACAGAAACACGGGCTTCTCGATGGTGGCGTCAAAGACCAAAGGTTTATTACTGCAGGGACACAGAAGTCACAGAAACTACCCATGGGCAGTATCTAGGAGCCTGTTCAATTTGTACAAAGAGGATTGCTCCTTATATACTAAATATTGGGCTTCAGGCAAATTCTTTACATGTTACCACAGTTCTAAACATTCGTGTTTTATACAGTAAATATTTGGCGTTGCACAGGAATCGTCAACAGTATCTGATGTCAAAACATTACAAATGAGGGGTTCCCACTAGTCCATCATACTCCCATGTCAATTCTTCATTCAAGACCCGGACCGCCTCATCGTAAATTTCGTTACCTCCCCCTAATAAAGGCCCAGAAGGAAAGGAGCAGAGCCAGGTGTAGAAGATAGAAAGACAGGATAAGAAATGTTTGTGGGTCGTAAATGGGCACGGTTACCAGCTTCGGCCGCCTAATCATGATCAGGCCAACGAACTCAAGAACCAGTATAGCAGGACTGGCCTCAGGCTGGGGAGGCAGTTCTTGCCGAGTCATGCTGCTACAGCGTTGCTGGCCTAAGGTGCACGTGTCACTAGCAAGGTGAATTGCCGGTTAAAGCCTACGTGTCCTCAAATGAAAAGGGGGTCATTGCGTGTCCATTGACTATGTGAGGGCAAGGAATACAAAATGGCTTCCGTGTTCTAAGATGGATGCCACGGGTAAAACAGAAATGTGTTTGTAACTGGAGTGCTCTTGCTCGTAGCATAGCGAAAACACCAGGATATACTAAATGGATCATTTGCGGTTCACTGATACCAAAATTATGTATTTACGACAATGTTACAAACACGAGTAAAATCGTCACGGAACCTCAGCTTCTGGAAGCGAACTTGTTGTTGCTATAAGCCCTGTTGGTGCGTCCTTCACTAGGTCCTTAGCTACCTTTTTCGTTAAATCCACAGATGGTAAAGGTATATTTAAGCATTTACCCCCTTTTCTGTCCCCTCCCTTCTTCCTTCTTTTTTTGGGTGGTGATTGTTGAGCTCCCTGATGGCTCTTGGTTTGTGTCTTTTCTTTTGGTACACTAACTGCTATCGGAGAATGCATCTCCGAGACTACTACCGACTCTACTAGTGAGTTAGATAAAGGAAGTAAGGCATTTATATTAGACTGTGAAGCTACGTCTAACTCTATTGGGGAGTTTAAGTCTATTAAGGAGTTAGGTATAGGAGGTGGCTCATTGGTAGTACTATCATTATTTATCTCAATGATAGGTATTGGTGGGGATCTATCTTGGAAAATTAAGGGGATACTTTCAGTGCTAAATAGCTCTGCGTCTGCATTTACTAACGTGTTGTTATTTGGTTGTGAAGTGGCTACGTCCTTCTGGGCCAGGGATGAGGACTTGTGTTTGAGAAGTTCAATGGAAAAACGACGCTCAGCACGTCTCTCAGCCAGTGCGATATCTCTATCTATTTCTCAAATTGGCCTGGCAAAATACTTATCTAGGGGTCCAAGTATAGAAACCCCTACAGTAGAGGGTAAGGAATTCAGTGCACATGTAGACATCCCGGAACCTCAGATCAATATCAGTTTGAGAATTAATCAAATGTGGTCAATTAAATTAAAATAAATTAAAATAAATAATGAGTCCCGGAACTGTGATAGACATATAACAGAAGGATTAATAGAGTCAAATAGGGAACAGCTTACTGTCTCAAAGTCCAGAGTTCAGGATAAGGTCCAGGGCGTGATGTTAGAGGGCAGGCCCAGCCCAGCCTGCCGCAGCCCCTGACGGCCACAGACGGCCCGCCCTTCGCCCCGGGCGCTCCCGCGACGCGGGGGCTGCAAGGTTTTTAATGCGCCTCCGGGAGCTCTAATGATGGCGTCAGGGTGCGCCGCCGCAATGGATGCCGGGAAAGCGAGTCCTCCACTCGGCGGCCGCTAGTGTGGAGAAGGCGGCGGCGGGAGGACTAGCAGGACAGCCAGCAGCGTGTAGACCAGGAAGGCAATGGCAAGTCTGATGTGGCCGGTGGTTGATTCCAGGTCAGATAGGAAGAGCCCGCTTCCCCCGGGGCTGCAAGGTTTTTAATGCGCCTCCGGGCGCTCTAATGACGGCGTCAGGGTGCGCCGCGGCAAGGGAAGCCGGGAAAGCGAGTCCTCCACTCGGCGGCCGCTAGTGTGGAAAAGGCGGCGGCGTGAGGACTCGCAGGACAGCCAGCAGCGTGTAGACCCGGAAGGCAAAGGCAAGTCTGATGTGGCCGGTGGTTGATTCCAGGTCAGATAGGAAGAGCCCGCTTCCCCCGGGGCTGCAAGGTTTTTAATGCGCCTCCGGGCGCTCTAATGACGGAGTCAGGGTGCGCCGCCGCAAGGGATGCCGGGAAAGCGAGTCCTCCACTCGGCGGCCGCTAGTGTGGAAAAGGCGGCGGCGTGAGGACTCGCAGGACAGCCAGCAGCGTGTAGACCAGGAAGGCAAAGGCAAGTCTGATGTGGCCGGTGGTTGATTCCAGGTCAGATAGGAAGAGCCCGCTTCCCCCGGGGCTGCAAGGTTTTTAATGCGCCTCCGGGCGCTCTAATGACGGCGTCAGGGTACGCCGCCGCAAGGGATGCCGGGAAAGCGAGTCCTCCACTCGGCGGCCGCTAGTGTGGAAAAGGCGGCGGCGGGAGGACTCGCAGGACAGCCAGCAGCGTGTAGACCAGGAAGGCAAAGGCAAGTCTGATGTGGCCGGTGGTTGATTCCAGGTCAGGTAGGAAGAGCCCGCTTCCCCCGGGGCTGCAAGATTTTTAATGCGCCTCCGGGCGCTCTAATGATGGCGTCAGGGTGCGCCGCCGCAAGGGATGCCGGGAAAGCGAGTCCTCCACTCGGCGGCCGCTAGTGTGGAAAAGGCGGCGGCGGGAGGACTCGCAGGACAGCCAGCAGCGTGTAGACCAGGAAGGCAAAGGCAAGTCTGATGTGGCCGGTGGTTGATTCCAGGTCAGATAGGAAGAGCCCATCTAATTTGAGGTGGTGAAATAATAGTAATGTTTTGTGATGTTTTTGGCCCCAGGTGGAGCCCCTCTGGGACACCATCACCAGGCCTAGGGGGTCAGGGTATTTCTACCCTGCCCCTTGTCTTTTTTAAAATGTTTTGTATTGGGACTCGGCCGAAAATGTTCCTGGTCCATCTTGAAAGTCAATGTTTAATGTTACAAAGCTCATTGTTTTTTTAAAAATACATAAACCATACAATCCATCCAACTGCTTTAGGTTCAGCACGCGTGATAGGATTTGTAAAATCCGAGTGATAGGTTTTCTCAAATCAACAATCTGTAAAATGAAGGTACACCATTAGATTTCAACATGTGATACAGACAAATATATAATTTTTCTCGGTGTTCACAAACTTCCATAGTAACCCCTCTAACCCTCGAAAAGTTCAGATGTAATCCTACCTAAGGCAGAAGTAAATATCTTTTAGGGTAGGAAGAGAAATGAAAGACCCCTAAAGTTTGTGGGGGTGCAACCGTGGGGCTTTATCACAGAGATGCATATGTTCACTTTTGAGAAAAAAATGGCATTGAACAAATGTGATGGTATATCCGCGTGAGCATTTGCAAACTATATACAATTTCAGAAAGGTTTTTCATGAGCACCCTTGAAAAAATGTGACTGTGTCAATTCTCCAGAAAACTGGCAAACCTTCGAGAAAACAAAATGAGTAAATCTACCCCCAGAAGAGGCTGTACATCTAGTAATTCATGGAAGGACCCCAGCTACTGATCACATTTCCTAAGAACATTCAGACCTAAGACAAATAACTCACCTTCAGTAAAAGGATACCACAAAATATATCTATTCTGAGTCATCTGGGTATCCTTTTCTCCTAATGAGAAACCATTGAGTCAAATCAGCTTCGGGAGATGAGCTATGTATACATTCCATTCAATTTATTTATTTATTTATAAGTTTTATATAGCGCTAGCTAGACCCGAACGTGTCAGAGCGCTTTACATGATCGAATCCGATGAATCAGGATGCAATATCAAATGAAGCAAGACTCAATAGATAATAGTACACAACAGAGCACAGTAACAAAAACCAAAAAGCATGAGAACAGTTCGAGAGGATCAGTAGACAGCATAAGTAAACAAGCAAGTAGGCAACTTCGACATAAGGTTCAGTCCTAGATCGCTAGGTAGAGAGTTCTATATTCAATTTAGTAATTACTAAACTGGAAAACCATCAGAGAAACTTAGGTAACCCAAAGATTTTCAATCAGGAAGTGATACATAATAAATAATTGTAATACATTTCAATAGGTAGCTGGTACTATATCCATCTTCATTTTTACCAATTTTGTGACATACCTGGACCATCTTAGTGTGAAGTCCTTGACCCATTTCAGTGCCTCCATGAGTAAGCAGCACTGACCCATCTGTGTACACATGCACCAGAGCTCCTGCCTACAAAAAGACCATCAAAGATGTTAACAGTGATTGTGGATTTCAAATACATTTATTTAATTGAAGCATTGCTATAGCAAAACTTCTAGAATGGAAGATCTAATGTTTGGATTGCAGGTACCTTAGCTCGCCAAACTCTAAATTCCAAAATATTTGACCTGAGGGCAGATGAAGGTCTAATCATGTGATATATCCATTTCAGTAGTGTCATGATATCACTGCTATATTCACACGCTGAACTGTCTATATTCTCTTGTTTCTCAATATATAGGCTGCCAAAATCTTGTGAACATGATACATATATTTAAAGTAACAAAAGAACAAGTTATCTACCTTTGGGAATGCTCCTCCTGGTGGAAACTCTAGTTGCAGATTATCCACATGTATAATATTACACAGGTGTAAGACTAGATCTGGAGGCTTTTTGAGCAATACTTCCATGTGATTATGTCAGTTTCTTTCTTGCTTTTCGGACGTGGAGCATAAAACAGCTGTCGATACCAGTGTGCAGGTCTATAACATTAGGCCCTTTTTCAGAAGGTAGAAGAGGGCCCTCCACAGAACTGGGAGGGGGGATGGCAGTCAGGAATTTATAGTTAGATAGAGTATGCACCAGAAATAGCATTATGAAAGGTAACGTGTTCTTCTGATGGATGCTACAGATTCCTAACCTTAAGAATAGATATGAAAGCAGTACCTCTCAATGGTGAAGGGTCTGTAAAGTGGACTCTAAACAAGATAAGTTGTGCAGGACCAAGTGGGCATAATGACCTTCCTACCAGACCCGATTGTCAAGGCAGTGGTGGTTTGCAAATATGTGCACCAACACTCATGTCTAAGCCGGGTAAACTTTCACAATAGGCACTTTGCATGTAAGGCAGTGGAAGCAGCCTTAGCCCCGGGGACCAGGCACCAAGGAATTATTCAGGCTTAAAAAATCCATCAACCTTTTCTCCGAATACTACCAACATGCCCATAGAATTGTTGACATTCGAAAAGAATGTATTTAGGGATCTGGCAAACCTGGAGAACCAGAAAATCTACACAAAATGGAACCTCCCCAAACATGAAAAATATGCTTTGGACCATTTGAGACAAAATGACCAACTTATAATCAAGCCCCCAGATAAAGGCGGAGGGATTGTGATACTACAGAGAGAAAAATATGAAGCAGAGGTTGCACGCCAACTGGCAGACGAGCTATACTACTGGAAAACCAACGAAGACTGGAACAAAAAGATCAAGGTAAAACTAGAGGCTTTGATCATTATCGGAGAAGAGGAGGGATGGCTCTCTTAGAAGGAGGCCCAGTACCTCCTCAATGAAAATCCAAGAACTCCATTAATGTGCGTCTTGCCAAAGATTCACAAAGACACGGAAAACCCTCCCAGAAGACCTATCATTTTAAGTGTGAATTCGATATTAGAACGACCAGCAAAATATGTTAATACCTTTTTGAAACCCCTTCTGAGTGACACAGCCAGCTTTATAAGATATACTATGCAAGCCATTGTCCTCGTAGAAGACCAACCCTTCGAACAAGAGCATGAAATACTTGTAACACTGGAAATTGTGAGTCTTTACTCCAATATTCCTCAAGAAGCAGGACTGGAAGCCCTCCAAGTATTTTTAGAGAAAAGGGCCCGTCCACATAACGTGCCTACCATTTTTCTTCTTCAATTGGCCGAGATATGTTTCAAATATAATTTTTTCTCCTTCAATGACACACAATTTCCACAGGTAAAGGGCACCGCGATGGGGTGTCCTTTTGCCCCAGAAATGGCCATAATGTTTATGGCATTATTTGAAGATAAGTGGGTATATGACAACAACCCCTATGATGGACACATTAAGATGTGGCATCATTATATTGACGATGTTTTTATGCTCTGGAGAGGAAATGATGAACAACTTCAAGCGTTTGCAGTCTGGCTGAACAATCGGAACCCGGATATACAATTTACTCTTAACACCAGTAAATCGGAGATAAACTTCCTAGACCTGATGATCAGACATGGCCAACGGCTTCTATATACCACCTTATACACAAAGAAGACCGATAGGAACACATTCCTTCACTTTGCAAGTTTTCATCAGCCCAATTTACGGGAGAACCTACCACTGAGCCAGTTCCTTAGAATCCGGCGCAATTGTACAAGAAAGGAAGATTACTTTGACAACGCCATAGTCCTTTTGAATAAAGTACTAGAAAGGAACTATCCAAAAAAGCTGCTCAAAAAAGTGATGAAAAAGGCATGTTATACCCCACATGATTCCCTCCTGACATCAAGAACCAAGAAGGAGAGTACCCCTTTGGTCTGCGTTACAACATTTTCAGGTGTCACGAATGAAGTGCAAAAAAATTATTAGGAAAAAATGGAATACAGTTAAAAACCTTGAACCATTCAGGCAGGTTCCAATTTTTGCACTTAAGAAGAATAACAGCATTACAGACAAATTTGTGCATGCAAATACTAAAGTAAAAAAACAGGAAACTTCTTTACGAACAATGTTGTCCTTACCACCAATCAAAGGGCACAAGAAACGTGGAAATTGCGTTTCATGCGCCAGTACAATAGAAGGTGCCAAGTTCACCTATGGGAATAAATACACAAAAAATGATGAATTTACAAATTGTACTACCCATATCGTCGTCTACTGTGTAATCTGCCCCTGTGCTAAAGCATACATTGGAAAAACCAGCCAGCCAATAAAAAAGCGGATCACAGAACATTGGTCACGCATTAAATGCAAGACGCCTAATTCTCCCATGGTCTCTCAATGTGTTGAAAAGGGGCATGGCCCTAATGAAATGAAATGGACTGTGTTAAGACACATTACTGGCAGTAATACGGAGAATATTCTATCCAAAATAGAAGCTAAAACTAATATGTTTCTGGGCATGACCGAAAATGGCCTGAACGAAATGTCGGAACTCACAAGCTGCGGATAATTTCCTTCTTTCTCCCCCATTCACAAAGTATGTCCACAATTACAGAGGCTCCAGAAAACTCAATTAAATACTGGAGTAGCCAAAGATGTATTCCTTGTCATGATAATAAATTCAGAGAATAGAGCAATACCCCAGGCACTTTTAAAAAAAATAATCCTGATGATGAAAGGCGCAGACTCGAAATGAGGACTGGACCCGTAGAAATCACAGCGGCATAAGTAATAACCTGCATATGTATTGTGCAGAGCCAAGTGACATAAGTAAACCGGGAAGCACCAGTTAGTTAATTACTGTGCATCCTATGGTATGGCACCAAATCCAGAGAAGCGTCCTCCACACGTAATATTGAACAGTAAACTTAAACCAAGAGATTGTTCTGAAAACATGAACTACAGAAACACCAGGAGATATACCATGTGCACTCAAAAAGTCACGTGATGTAAACAGTACCGGCCTGAGAACGCCGACGTCAGACACCAGGCAGGCATGTGAAATACACCTTCCCGATCGCCAAAACTTCCCCAGCGCTCGGACACTGCCAGATGGATGCGAGAATTTACTCCTCGACATTTGCTGATGAACAGGACATTTCTGAGAACAAGGTAACAAGCCGGCATGCCCGCAATTTTGTAGCGGCACACACAGGCACCGAAACTTTAATGGTGCCACTTTATTCACTCGCGAGCTTGGGCACCTTCAGGGACTATTAAAAACCACCCTGTAATTGTCTGTGGAAACAGAAAGGTACGGAGTCTTCATTCATTTTAAAGAACACCCGTAAACTTAAATTTTTGCATTCTCCGACAGAGGAACACCAACTGAAAAGCATGGCCACAGTTCCATTCACCTACCTTTTAGCATGGGAACTTTTTCCACCCCTATGCATGCACGCAGTACCTTTGAAGCACTCCAAATTACTTCTAATGACAGGCATGCTGAAGTTAAGAAACCACAATTTCCAGTGAAGGGTAATTATTTACAATACAATGCCCCCTCTTCTATTCCTTCAGCCTCTCCAATATCCAGCAAGCAACGGTACTTCTGGAAAGACAAATTAAGACTATTCTCCTTCATAACCATAAGAGAACTGGTAGGTGCTTGGCGAGTGAATGTTAAAGTCTGAACTTTTACTCCGCAAGTAGCTATGCAAACTGAGATGTTGTTTTAGCTTCATTCAAACAGGTAGAAAAGCTACAGCAATCTACCTCTGCAACAGAAGACAAGGTCTCAAAACATTTGAATATTTATGATCTTAAATATTTATGAGCTCACACTAAAATCAGATATATTATCACCCCCTAGAGATTAAAGATGTCCTACCCCAACCAAATTCAACCCTGATGAAGACCTTTGTATATGTAAAGTGTGTCGGTCCCACGTTTACACGGTCGAAAAGCGTCGGCTTATTTAGCGGCACAGAACTAACCAGGATACCAGAAGACGCTGCTTTATTCAGCCACTAAAGTGGGAGCAGTCTGACTCACTTCCAAAAGCTGTCAAGCAGTCTCTGCCCCCTAAAAGGACCCTATTATTAGATAGTGCAGATAACTAAGCAGGATATATTTCCAACACCACAGATATTAGTAGGACACAACGAGATCTAGGAAAACATACAGTGTTGGTATTTCCTGCTATATGAGTGTTAAATATATTTCTGTGTATGAAGCAAATGAAAAATTATACAATATACAGGAATACCTGATTGTATTTACATGTACCGACGGCCAATAAGCAAAAGTATGTCTAGTGAGTTATGTATTGTGTATATGTGTTTTTTATAAATGTTATGTCTATTCAGAAATATTGAAGACATTTTGTTAAGTATAATGTGAAGGGATACTTACATGACAATAAGTTTTTGAAGAAAATAGAAAAATAAATTGTAAGCACAGAATCAATAAAAGGGACTTTTGTGGCAGAAAATTTACCGTGATCTATGGTGTTAGAGGTATAGCGCTTGTTGAAATATTAGCCCTGGGGACATGCGCTCTCAGTCCCTCCAGCAGCTGTTTTTTGGTAAGCAAGTATAAAAAGTTTCAATAAGCGGACTTTTCACCTCTACAGAGTCCACTCTGGCATAGGTTTCCCTTTCTTCACCCTGGAGAAATCCACACAAAGCTGATCATCCACCCGATGGGCCTTGATATGATCGATGTAAAAGGTTAAAGCTCTTATGTGGTCCAACCGATGGAGTTTCTCCTCTTTCAATGGGTGAGGAGGGGCAAAAAGGAGAGGAGTCACAATTTAATGCAAGAAGGTCGCCTGAATACTCAGCACCAGTAGGGCAGTTGTACCAATAGTGTACTCATGCAACAAGCTGCAGCAATCACAATCATGAAATAAATCCTTAAGGTCAGAATACACAATTAATAACTGAGCTTTGTCTCGAAGAGCATACATACCAAGACGAAATTAAGGTCCCACTGTAACATCATAAATGTTTAGGGAGGGAACATGTGTGTCAAAACTATAATAAACTACATCACAACAGGTGATTTAAACAATGACGGCTAGTAAGGGAACCACAAACAGGTCAAAAAGGCTGACAAATAACCTTTAAAAGTGCCCACTGCGAGCCCTTGTTGGACTAAGGACAAAATGAACAATACAACATTTCACATCTTGGCTTCACACCAGGCTACAAACTTAGCCTATCGTCCGGCATAATTGTATTTTGTGGAAGAGCACCTAGCAACAAAGTTCACATTCACAACTTTTGGTGGTATATCAAATAAAGTCAAATGCAACTGAACAATCTCCAGGCATGGAGGTCTGAATTGCACAGGTTCGGATGAAGTGCCCTGCCCTGATGTTGTGACAAAAGATCCTCCCTAAGTCGAAGCCAGAGTGGAGCACAGATGGTCATGCCCAGAAGTTCCGGGTAACCGTCTCCTCCCCAATTCTGAGTCAGTATGATGACTTGGGCCTGGTCATTCCTGATGTTTTTTAGAACTTTGGGCTGGGGAGGCCGGTGTGGGAATGCTGTAGCAGTCCTTTGCTTATTTCCAGCAAGACCGCATCTCCTAGTGACTGTCTGTGTAGAAACTCAAGCACACTAAACCTTCGAAATTGTGTGTTTTGCAATGGTGATGCAAAGCTCTAGCCAGGATTCTACCCAATGTCTGAAGAAGCCCTGCTCCGGTTTGGGATGTTGATAACCTTCATGATCCAACAGACACCACAGGCGGAGCTCATATGCCATGATATTCAGGGATCACTGCCGAGAGGTTCGCAATCAGGGAAATGCTCCGATGCTCAAACCAACTCCAGAAGGTGTGCAGCGTCTAGGCACAGGAACCATGAGCCCACTCTGCCCTGCTTATTGCAGTACCACATGCTGATGATTTTGTCAGTGAGAACCTGCACCAGCCTCCCTTAATGGAAGCAGCAAAGACTTCAATGGCTTAAGAATAGCTCTCAACCCCAACAGATTGAGCCAGGTATTCACAGAAGATTAGAGATTACTATCGTCTGATCTCTCTACCTCCCCCAGATGATTTCACCAACCCAGCAGTTACAAATCTGTCACCACCCTCAGCTCTGGGTGGGGAAGGGAGAGGGCCCTGCCAGCGATCTAATTGTGCTTGAGCAGCCACCACTGCAGATCGTGTGTGTAGTTTCCTCTGAAATCTGAATGGCATCCTGCAGGTTTCCTTTGTGATAATGTTGGAGGATAAAAGGCCATGAAACCTCAGAGCTTTCTATCACCAAGATGCAAGACTGAGATTGAAACATCAGGCCATAGCCTGAATGTCATGGTTTCGTTGCAATGGAGGAAAGGTTCTGAACTATACCATATCCAGGGCAGCTCCAATGAAGGGAAACTCTGCAAAGGAGTCAAGTGCGACTTTGGCTCATTTTTCATGAACCCCACCAATGTCAGGAGGGTCGCCACCATCTTTGATGGTCTACGACAGACTGTGGTAAGCCCGCCTCAAATATCAGGTCATCGAGGTAAGGGAAAGCTGGTATTCCTGACCCTTGAAGATGGGCAACGACTGCTGCCATCACTTTCGTGAACATCCGAGGAGCACTGGTGAGGCAGAAGGGGAGCACAACAAACTGCTGCAGGTCATCCTTGAGCAGAAGGTAACATCTGGGGTACTACTGGAAGAATGTATGAAAATGTGTGTCACGCAGGTCCAATGACACCATCCAGTCACTCATGCCCAAATCAGACAGAGTCTGGGCCAGAGTGAGCATTGTGAACTTCTCCTTCTGCTTGAGGACATTCAGAAAGCAAAGCTCTGATATAGGCCTAAGACCTCCACCCTTCAAAGGCATGAGGAAATAGTGAGAGTAGCAACCCTACCCTATTTATAAGTTGAAAACACCCTAGAAGACTCCATTAGATAATAAAACTCACACTTCTGGCAAAAAGAAGGACAGGTGTTCCTCTGAGATTTGCATTGATGTGTGTGTGTGTGGGGGGGCTCAGTGGAGCACATAAGGTAGGGCATAGCAATGTAGACAGTAATACATCAAAAGGGAAGTGGGCTCCTATACTATCATTCATGTTAGCTTTTTGAGGGGAATACTCCTCTTTTTTTAACCTACTCCCACCCACTTGTGCCATGCCTCACCATTGAGTCCTTGTATGGTATAATAGTCAATACCAGGGAGATAAACTACACTTTTTGAGGGAACGCTTTCAAGTTATGAAAGATCACAATATTGGGACCAGGAAAAGAGGAATTAAAAATGCCAGCAGCTGTCCCCTTTGTACATAAAATTATTTATTTCTTAAGCACCTTAGAAAAGATCAAAACATGAGTATCATCGGCTCCTCAGTCCATTGGTCAACACGTTTCAGCTTGTTGATGTAACAGTGCTTGGGGGCATCCAGCTTTCATCACGGTCTTTCAGCTCCCAATTTTTTAAGTGCTTAGTTTATTTAAACCACACTCGTACTGTTGGACCTGGCCCTTTTTGGCAGGTTCACCCCGAAACTTTTTGCTTTTTCCTAGCCTGTTTCTGTAACCTAGTGTTGGTGATTTTAGGCCTCTGCGCACTTTTTCACTGTGGTACAGTGTAAAGTGCGTGAGCTCTCTGTGTATGTGTGAGAGTGACCTGCCCTTCCATAGGAATGCATGGGGAATATGTGTGACCATGGTAGTTCGTGATGTGTGGGGAGTGCAGGGTCGAGTTTGGTATGTGCAAACTCGTGAGATTGAATGCTGCTTAATGATGTATGTGGCATGAATGTGTCTATTGTGGAAGTGCCACTTCTAGACATGGGTGTGCGTGTGTAGTAAGTCTGCTGGCACGTGATTGGCTGGAGCCTGGATCCAGGAGTCTGGATGGCCTGCTTGTGGATTGACTGTCTGGTTTGAGGGTGACAGGGGCTGGGGAGCCCCCAGGAGGTTGTCTGAGTCAGCCCTTGTTTGAATGACTGCATCTGCAACTCGAGTGGTGGGAGGAGATAGCACCTGGGAGTGAATAGGGCTGTGCCTGCCTGCCACAATGCTGGCTCCACCTCCTGCTGGGCGGCTGACGACTCTGCCCCTCAGTCTGGAAGGAAGGAAGAAGCCAGGAAGCCCAAGTACTCCAGCAACAGCCAGAACTGGTTTAGACCGGGCTCAGGGCCCACTTGCACAAAGACTACAAAGACTTTTAGGGGTATAAGAGAAGGACCCCTGACAACAGATCTTCAGATTCTACAATCAAGAGGAACCTCTGCCAGAAGAAGGACTGCTGAAGAAACTAAGTAAGATTAGAAGAAATGGTTAGGGGTTCTGCTCACCTTACCCTCCCGTACCTGAGCAGGAGACATCCAAGGATGAAAAAGTAGCAACAAAAAGGTACTGAAGGGATTAATCTACTTTAATTCTCAAACAAGAAACAATGAATTATCTTGTGATATGCGAATTATACGCAGCATAGGTATATATAAATTCATAAACACATATATGAGCAAACAGCCAGAGAGGCACAATATCACAAAATGATACAATCTATATACAACACATCACATCTACAATATGTACAAATACACAAACACTATACAATACCAAACATACTTCTCAGTACCCTTGAGAAAACAAGAATTATATACACCAATTTACATATGTATCTCCTCTCAATTTGGGCTGGAGTATACAACAAAATGGTAGTCCCAGACACAGAAAAAACACCAGGGGGTAACTTATCAACCCAGCATAGATTTGTGTTGGTGTGCCTTGGAAAAAAATCCAATCTTCCTTAAATTTTTACAAGGGACTCCGTTCAGAACAAAAAGACCCCAGCCACACCTTCACGTGACCAACTCTAGTGTGCAACAAAAAATGAATGCTAGTGCCAATCCAGCGAATCACCTTATACCCCAGATTAACAGTGCATATAAATGCCACATACTATCAACACTAAGTACGTGTCCAAAGAAAAGTACCTATTCTTTAAGGCCCCGGTCAGACCTCGGGCTGGTAACACCCGCCCCCCACCACAACCACAGGGGTGGGTGGGGTAGCGACCACCGTCTATACTCTATTCCAGTGGATTCTGTAAGAGGGGGACATATAAAGAGGCAATCAATCAATCCCAGGAGGGGAATAACACGGGGGGACATCACCACACCACTGCCTTAACTGACAACAGGGTTTCTCACACACAGCAAGGCACACCTACCTTGAATCTTCGTGATGTCCACCCAGGTAGAAAAACACTTTTTAGAGGTGGCTCGGGTCACGTAATCTTCCTATAGTCATGCCACGGCCCCAGAAGGAAAGAAAAGACAGGAACAACACACCATCAATCACTAGGCCCTCTCTCCACATTTCGCCTACAACAATCTCCTCATGGCGCTAAATTCAGGTCATCCTACGTGGCCTAGTGCCGGTCCACGGTGGTTCAAAAACCGAAAGGTACTGGCCACTAAAAATCCCCATATAATACATGCCTGCCATACTTAGAGAGTTTACTTGCTAAAGGCTGCGTATCGGCCTAATTAAGACTCCTAAACAAACAAATAAAGCCTCTCGAGGTGGAAGAACAGTCAGGGCATAGCCTATCCTTCACTTCACTATCGTCGGCACCAGCCCCCCTTAATATTCTGCTCTAATAAAGTACAAAGGGGACCTCACTGTCCGTACTGCGCGCTCACATAATTATGCGGCGAACCATGACAAAAATACCTTCAATTTATCCTCAGGGGCCGTGGCACGTACACTCAATATTAGCTCCAGGGCCTCTCCAGTCGAATCACCAGAGCATCCGGGCCGGCTGACACCGCGCATTCTAAATATGCGTGTCATACGTCAGACTGAGCGCCCACCCATAGGAAACACAAACAACGGACTATCTATCCAGAGTGTTACCGGTACTGATCCATCGGGGCTCGAGAATCACAAACACTCACAATATTCCAAGTTAAAGGCCAAGGTCACATCGAACATAGAATGAAGAAAAGGAGAAAAAAACAAATAAAATGGAAATAAATCAAGAAAAAGGCAAATAAATAAAACAAAAAGAGCCAGAGGACCCAAAGTGTCATCCACAAATCATCATACACCCATTGTAGCTCATGCCTTTCCACAATAGGGTTCCCATTCTAAATACGACATCATGACTATACATCTCCGGCCCAACCCACAATGGAAGGACCAGTTTCAAACAGGATCAAGCAAAGTACAGATCCCTCATAATAAAGTTTGGCACAGCACAATAATTACAAATGGTATACATTATAGAGGCAAAACCAGACCACATGTGTACAGTGTGTGTAACAATAACATATGACCATATATTTCAATATTCAGTATCTAACCTCATCAAAATTCATACTCATTCCAAAGAAACTCGGCAAAAGCGATATACAGAGTACAATAAACAATGAAGTAGATCCAGGTATTCAGATCAGTGTCCAAATTTCATCCCGCTCATTAAGTCCTTTATCGGAGGTGTGATACCGCTCTATTAGTCTTGCTTCTGTGCGGTTCAGCTTGATCTCTAATTCTGTTTTATTTTTAGCCATGATGGTAACTAGCACTGCCCAAGTCAACTGTTCTTCATTATGGTTTGCCTCCATGTAGTGCTGCACTAGAGGGGCCCCAATGTACCTACACCTAATGCGTGATTTGTGCTGTCCAATCGTCATTTTAACTGCTTGTGTGGTTTGCCCAATGTAGGCCAGGTCACAAGGACATTTCACTACATAAATAACGTTCTTGGTGTTACAATTAGAAAAGGTGCACATCGTATGTGTATGGCCATTGATTTCGATCTCTTTCAAGTCCATAGTGTTAGGGCACACAACACAGTTCATACAGCGGTAGTGTCCTATCACGGGTGACAACCCTAACAGGCTCCTGGTATCTTTTTTGCTTGTCACCACCCTACTCGCCTTCACCAGATGCTGCTTAAGATTTTTCCCTTTTCGAAATGCGAATAACGGTTTTGGAATATTCAGATGTTCTATTAATTTCCAATTTTTTGAGATGATCTGTTTCACCTTATTAGCCTTTGGATTGAATATTAGGACACAGGTTAACATTGTGCCCTCTTTCTTATCTCTGGGTGTCAGTAAACTTTCCCGAGGTGTGTACCAAGCACGTTTAAGTGCAGTTCTTACTAACTTCCTGGGGTATCCTCTATTACAGAGTTCTTTCATTAAAATTTCCGCATTATCAAAATAATCGCTTTTGATGGAACAATTGCGACGAATACGCAGAAATTACCCATAGGGCAAATTTTCTTTAAGGCTCCTGGGGTGGACACTACTGAATTCTAAGAAACTAAGGAAGACTGCCCTTGCTGTGTGCTCTGGGGCTGACCTGTTTTGCTGTTCATCTAAAGGAGAGAAGAAGGGGACTTTGCTGTGTGCTGTGACCCTTCCTGCTTGACTCCAAGACTTTGCAGTGTGTTGTGTCTCTAAAATAATCTCCAAGGGCCTGAGAAGAGCTGGCCTCCTGTCCTGGAACCCAGGGTCAAAAGGTTCCCCAGAAAATACCAGACGCCGTGAAGATCGTGCTTTATTTGCCTAGTGCGTGATTTTCCACTGCTGGCCGTGGACGGAGAACAGTGTGTTCATCGGCACACATGCTGTGAGGACCGGAGGATCGTGGTGCCTTGCTTCGTGATTTTTCCCAAGAAGATCTTGTGGCCATAAGGGCGGTCCAGCTGCGACCTGTGCCCTAAAAATCACTGTGCCATTTCTCATCGCCGCTGCCCGGGGCCCGAGAGTGCCCGACGACCTTGCCGTCCCTTGCTGGGGCTGCGGAGACGGAGATCGAAGCCGCTGCGTCCCCATTGGTCGAGGGAGACGAGCCCCCTCAGTAACGCCGCGCTGGGATTGGCCCCAGCGCCGCCGCGTCATCATCAAGGCCGCGCTGTGAGTGGCTACCGGTCTCCGCGTCATCAGGGGCTCGTTCCAGGAGCCGCACTGCCATTGGCTGACTCCCGGGTGTCTGCGAGGGCTTGTCTGCAGAGCCGCGACCCGATTGGTGCAACCCAAAGAAGCTTCGGCGGAAGACGCCGGGAGCCACGACGCGAGGAAGAAGCTTCCAGGAAAACCCCCGTCCTCGCCGAGGGATCCGTGAGTGCCTTCTGTCACCCCCGGCCTGCCGTCCCAACAGCCAAGTGTCAAACTAGCTCCCCGCCGCTCGCTTGATTGTCGAGAGCGGGTGGAGAGCTGACGGGACCGGCCGGGGTCAGCTGGGAGGTTTCCCCTACGCCGAGGCTTCGCTTCCCAATCAGCACGGTGAGGCGCTCCTGCTAAACAGCGCTAGATACGGCAAGGAGCTGATTCTAAGATCATTTAGCCTACAACATTTACTTACTGTGATATTTGAGACTGAGACTGAAACTAAAGTGATAACGCTTCCGTAGAAAAATAGTGCAACCATCAAGAAGAGTGAAGAAATCGTGTAACTACACTACAAATGGTTTTAAATTGCTAAATTAGATAAAGATATATTTTTTATATATACTTACCTGTGTGGTCTCAGTTTGTGGTGTATTTTGGGGTCATTGTGTGTGTTAAGTGCAAATATTACACATTGCCTTGGGAATAAGCCTGCCTGCTCGTGCCAAGCTACCTAGGGGGTGAGCAGGGGTTATCTACAGTGTGTATCCCTTTACCCTGACTAGAAGCAAGGGTCCCTATTTGGACAAAGGTACTTACCTCTACCAACTAGAGACCCCCAGATCTAACAGGTACCATTTGCACAATCACCTACAAACATCAGATTGTGTTTCCTGGGAAGTTCCCCTTTTCTCAGTTCTGAAAAACATGAGTTAATTCGGTTGAACATGATTTATGCAAATAGATTGCTTACCCACACCTGTGCAAAACGCTTGATTCACTGAATGCCTTGAAACATACTTTACCAAGTTTAACACAAACTTGTGTTTAGTGAAACACTCATATCCATAAAAAGAATGAACACACCTACCATAGTGTTGTTCCTCCTTCACATGAAAGTTATGCTCTTTGTTTAAAACGTAAACCCTCTGGCTGTGTATAATGGCCCCTGAAAACATTTCTTTTTAAAGAAATTGATCGCCATTGTATCATAAGACTGCAGCTGCACTAGGGATCACAATATACATACTTTTTCAAGAGCTTCTATTTCACCTCATGAGATATTACAGACAGGTACATCGTTGTGTCACACACTGAAAAGAGAAATCATCCCCTCCCTTTGATAAATATGTAAAATGAGGGCACATTATTTGATGTAGATCTTGAGTGCTTCTGTGTTCTCCAATCCATAATTTCACTTTTCTATATGTCATCCCCACATAGCTTAATTTGCAGGGGCAGATAATGAGGTATATGACCTGGGTGGAGGTGCAGTCAGTATGCTTTCAGTGGGCAACAATTTGGCAAATCTCAGGTTCAAAGTTTTAGATGCTTTTGTAAGGTGACAAATATTGCAATTACCACACGGGAGAAGCCCTGTCACCGCTTCTAAACCACACAAGGTGGAAATATTGCTTCTCTTTTCAGGTCAGTGCTTCCTCATTTGTATGAGGGCATCCCTGATAATCCTAGCACGTGTATGTGCAATCAGAGGTTGTTCAAAACGAAGGTGGCCTATACCTAAGATCTGCCAGTGTTTATTTATTTAATGACTTCTTTATGTGGTTAGACAATGCGATATAACTGGTAACACAAACCAACTGTTTAGTCTTATCCTTGTGGCACGTGTTTTCTATAAGAGCACCCCTATTGTTCATTATTTCTCTTTTTAGGAAACTATGAATGCAGTTCCTGAGATAGTTCGGTTGTCTCAGTTGTAGCAAACTAGCTCCACATGTTTATTGAAGTCTTCTATACATCTTGTGTTGCAGTCTTAAAAAATAGGCCAATCATCAATATGGGAGTATAAGAAAATTGTTGAATCATAAAAAGCGCTTTTATCGGTTGGCTTGTGATGTGCATCTGTCCACAGGGTCCGGCCTTGGTGGAAGGTTTTGACATCAAGAAAGGTCAACATCTCTGCACTAATGGAGTAGGTAAACTTCAAGAATTTGTTTTGTGTATTGATCTACTCCACAAAGTCCATGGCACTGGGCAGATGGTACTTCAAAATCATTAGAACAATGTTGATTCACCTCTTCAAGAGTGTAATCTGGTCTCTAAAGGGAGTGGCTTTAGTCATGATATTAACTTTTTCAAAATGATGGACACAGTGGCGTTCAATGCTATGAGCGAAGGTGCTTCCCATAGAGGTACCATGTACGTGCAAGTATACAGTACCCTAAAACCCCCCCCAAATATTTTTGTCAGGGCTAAAGATATGACCTCTGGTAAAAGTGTCCAGGAGTATTATTGGGGCATTCTTTCATTACTATAGCCATATTGAGCCATGGGTTGAAGGACCCATCTGTCTAATTTAATGGATTATCACCCTGGGAGAAAGTGCTAAATCCTGCCTCCCATAGGGAGTTATGTGTCCCTAATTGTAAGCTAAAGCAGCTTGGCTGGTAAGGCTGCTGTAGGGGAAGGTGCTGGGAGGACTGGTGCCTTCGGTGGCCTCCATGTTTCCTGCTAGGTCCAAGTCCCCGACTTTGAAAGGAATGGGGTGACTGCAGCAGAGGGTGGGTAGACAGAGCATGCCTACATGCCAGTCCTTTAGAATAGCTTCAGAATTTTCTTAACTGGCAAGGAAACTTTTCGGTAGGGGTCAAGAGACCCAGAGAGCATACAATGGCCCTTCTCTCCTTGAAATGTTCCAAGGCAGAAATTTCTTTTCCACTCAACAGACATGAGCCATCGAAAGGCATGACCTATAGAGCACATCCATGCATGGCGGCAGAGTACCTCACTGGTGTCAACTACCCTTCCCAAACAATATGTAGTACCAAGGCCAGCATGACTCACATATTTGGTCACATCTTGACCATCCTGAATGGTTGAGCTAGTCCTAAGGTCTTCTGTGAAAGCTGGTAGGATATTGCTGGCCATGTAAGATATGACATGAGCCCAATAAATAAACTGCACTGACGACCTTAATTGTCAGGAATCCTCTCACCGCGCCCACCTAGAGGTTAGACTACACCTCCCATGTGCCCTTGCGGCAATGGGGTATTTCCTGATTGCACGCGCTTCCGAGCGTGCGCCTTATTCTGTGTTTCCTGTTTGGCTGGATGTCTCCTAGCAAGCGGCTGCTCTTCCTCGACGTTTGGCGTTGCCCGGAGATCCTGTTTTCTCTCCGTTTAGGTACTGTTTCTGTCGTCTGGTTTCTCGCGGGGCGGCTGCCCCTGCTGCTTGAAGCGGAGCGCTGTGGGTCACCCGACCACGCGCTACCGTTTCCGCAAGGTGGAGACCGGCTGGTTTCCCTTGTGGTTGGTGTCCCTCCGGCGCGGCTGCGGTAAGATTGCTAAGCGGAACGTAGTGTGTCGACGGACCACACGTTACCGATTTAGCTGCTGTGACCATTTGGATTATCACTGTGCATGGTAGCGGCTGCTATATGCAAACGAATGTAAGACTATTGATTATTGATGAAAGACGGAGCGCAGTGTGTAGTCCGCCACGCGCTACCGTTGGTGGAGATTCTAAGTAACTCAAGTGTATAATAGGTTGGAACAGACCTATCTATTTCTCGTTCTGGAACAGTCCCACATGTTTTTGTGCACAGTGGGGTACTATGGTATTCCTTTACGGTATATGAACAGTAATATATTGTGATTGCAAGGAGGAAGACTGTCCAGATGTTGTTCTATTAACGAACTACTCCAGGTCATGATTATAGGAGAGTTCTCCAAGCCCTTTTGTTGTGCTTGCAAGACAAGAACCTTTCTTCCTGTGTTTTGTGGAGAAGGGCTTATGCTTTTGTTTCATTTCCTGATCTGCTGGTGATTGCAACTGGGTTCTTGGTTGAGGTGTGTTTCCATTCTTCTTTATACCTCTTTTTCCATAGCGAGAATTAATGAGAGGAGAGTGTATAACGTATGCTTTAAGTAATAATGTTTTATATGTTTATGTCTTCCAGAGCCTAACATCCCAGCCGTCCCTTCCCCTTCCCTGTTTTTTCCCTCGCCTAATGGTTCCAATTCCCTGTATATATCTGTCAGGGAGTTGGTAACATTGGGAGGTGGACCCCTTTGAGCTACAACCGGATCCTGTGGAGCGTATTCCTGACAGAATAACGCGCCCACGGATAGGGCTCCACCCGATACGGTTGTATAGGGGTCATGGCCACTATGGATGATGTCCTCCAAGCGTTGGTTGTGGTACAGCAGGAATTGCTGTCCTCAAAAAACGAGACCGCAGCTTTAAGGGACAAAGTGGATAGGTTAACAAGAAATCCTCTTGATGCTTCCTCCACCACTCCCCCAATTCAGGTCACTGTACCCCCTCCTATTCCCCTAGCTGCCCCTGAAAGGTATTCAGGTGATCCGTTAAAGACACAGGTTTTTTTAACTCAAATCATGATGCATTTCTCCTGCAGGCCGTCCTCTTTCCCTACTAATCATTCAAGGGTGGCTTTTACTATCTCCTATTTAAGTGGTGACGCTGCCAACTGGGCAGTACCTTTGGTACGAAGAGATGATGCCATCCTGAACGACTGGACAGCGTTTCGTGCAGAGTTCGAGAAAGTGTTCGATAGGAGAGCCACTACTTACAGTGCTGACAGGGAACTCTTAGAGTTAAAACAAGGGAGGCAGGATTTGGTTTCTTATCTTACAACCTTTAACAGGTTGGTGGCTGAGACAGCATGGCCAGAAGAGAAGAGAATGTCTCTATACTATCAGGGGTTGAGAGAAGGCCTAAAAGATGTAATCGCTCAGATAGACCCCCAACCTTTCACTTGTACGGATATGATTAATCTTTCCCTCAGGTTGGATGGGAGGCTTACAGAGAGAGGAGGAGAAAGACGTAAGAGTGAGCGGGGTTCTTACAGACCAGAGTACTCCTCACGTAAGAACAGCAACCCTCCAGAACCTGGCAGCAAACCCATGGAAATCGGGGCAGTAAGGGCACCTTTATCCCGAGCAGAAAGGGAGAGCCGTAGAGTCCTGGGCCTGTGTATGTATTGCGGGAAAAAAGGACACTACGTTAAAGAATGTCCTGTGAAACCAAGAAACTCAGGGACCTGGGCAAGGAGTAAAAAGGTGGCGGTATCTTCTGTAGTTGCTGAAGAACATACCCCTAGCATAAGAGAAGAGACCAACTGGAAAGTCCCTTCACTTACCGCCTCCAATATAAAGGATCATGAGTCACATATCTTGCTTCCCATGACCCTTGAAAGACAGGAACAGATACATCAAGTGATGGTCATGGTGGATTCCGGTGCCACCGGGAATTTTGTGGATAGCGGGCTGGTAACTACCTTGAAGCTACAGAGAGTGCGTAGGGACCTCTCTGAGGAAGTGTGGGCGGTGGATGGCAAACCCCTTACGTCAGGCCTCATTACAGAACAGACAGAACTCTTGTACCTATCAATACCTGTGAGCGGGGGTACACATAGAGAAGAGATAAAACTGAACATTATTGAAGCGCCACAGTATGAGGTGATTCTGGGGATGCCCTGGCTGAGTTACCACAACCCCTCGGTCCAATGGAGGGAGAAAACATTGCAATTTCTAGATCCGAGATGTCAGGAACATATCATAGCTAATCAAGATACACATGTGGTAACCCTGTTGAACTCATATTGTGTAGCGACTGCAGCCGAGCAAGAGGTGGTTTTGCCTTCGTGCTATCGTAGTTATCAGGATGTGTTTAGTGAGATAATGGCAGAACATCTCCCTCCACACAGAGAATACGATTGTCGTATTGATCTGGTGGATGGAGCTGTTGTTCCTACATGTAGGGTTTATGCCCTTTCCGTACCTGAAACCAAGTACCTGAAGGAATACCTAGAACATTATGTACACATAGGTTTCATCCTTCCATCCCGCTCACCTTCAGCTTCCTCTTTGTTTTTCATTTCAAAGGCCAATGGTGATCTGAGGGCATGTGTGGATTACCGTAGTTTAAACAAAATCACAGTCCGCAATCGGTATCCACTCCCCCTGATTACTGTTTTGCTAGACCAGGTTCGCACTGCTAAGATTTATACAAGACTCGATTTACGAGGAGCTTACCACTTGGAAAAGTAAATTTTGCCATGTTGTATGTGCCTACGTTTTCCCCATGTTATGCCATATGTGCATGATCAATATGCATGTATTCCCTATGATCGATTAAAGACGCAATTACAGTTGTGTCCATCTCTAGTATGCCAGTTTCCAGTCTTCGTGAATACAACGAATATTAGGCCTATGTAAAGTTATGTTGCCACGTTTCACAGTGTGCACGTTAATTCATTGAAAAGTCCCCGTTTCTAGGCCTCAAAAGGGCCCGGATTCAGATTCAGCTCCTGTTTCCTGAACCCTCTCCGAGGAGCGATACAGCCCCCACCTGTATCCCTGACCCTTAGCTTATTTTCATGCCTCGCAGTGCCCGGCTCGGCCTGGCTCTGCCTCTCAGTCTGCCAAGAGTATGTTATGATTCTAGTTATCAGTCCAGCCCTCCTTCTCTGCATTCCTAAGCTACTGCATCGCATCAATAGTTTCCGTCATGGTCTAGCCTTTATGTCTCCATGTAAGAGAAATACTGTATTAATATTCATAGAATATTCCCTGCACCCGCACTACATGTAGAATTATGTATGCACCAGTCTTAGTGTCTGTTAGCCTTTGCCCTGATAACTTTTGGATTCTATCAACATGTTCTCTAAACACTAGATACTAGATAGGCTTTAGGTACATGTCGCCCTGACACTCCAGACTTTTCGTCTCCTCTTCTAGCGCAGAAGTCATAGCCCCCAGTCCTCCTGGTAACACGTCATTGTCAGTTTGCGCGCACCACTAGGTTAGAGGTCCCAGCTGCTCAGGTAGCCCCCTCCATGTTTCCGCCCCTTTTTATGACATATTCTGTTACGTTTGCATCACATGTCTATGTATCCGCCTTGTACACACCTCTTGTTACACCCATTTTATGCCTTATCTTTCGCGACTGCTACAAACTCCGCCTACTGCTACGCCTATTGTATTGAATGCCATGTGAATGTTTTAACTATATATACTTGTGCACTGTTATTAAAAGTTACCATTCCTTTGTCCCTGCCCCAGGCAGCTGCCATCCCATCCCCGTACAGGCTGTCCTGTTCCAGTCCTTTATGCTTAATTAAAGCCTGTATACTCTAGCTACCTCGTATCTTGACTCTTATTTATTGAGCTATCTATTTGTATGAGTATCCTGAAAAATAGTACCGGTAATTAATTATTTATTTACCACAGTCAGGGCAGGGGATGAGTGGAAAACAGCTTTCAAAATCCACTATGGCTTGTACGAGTATTTGGTGATGCCTTTTGGGCTTTGCAATGCCCCTGCAGCATTTCAGTTTTTTCTGAATGACGTCCTGCGAGAGCTCATTGATGTATGTGCAGTGGTGTATATTGATGACATCTTGATTTATTCTGATGAGATAGAGACACACACCAATCATGTCATTCTAGTGCTTCAAAGATTGAGAGAACACAAGCTTTATTGCAAGTTAAGCAAGTGCGAGTTTGGAGTCACGTCTGTTGAGTTTCTGGGAGTAATGCTCCACCCAGAAGGGTTACGTATTGAAGTACTGGGTTTTTAAGAACCCAGTGGTGCCAGGGAACACACCCTAAGACTTTGAGTCCTTCCTGTCCCAGACTACAGAAACACAGAGTCTTCTTGGTGAAGTCAAAGATCGAATTTATTGGCTGCAGACAGTAACAGGTATCCTAGAAGTACAACACGGTGTATATTCTCAGGAGACTGCTCAAACTTACAAAGCCAGCCTTCTCTTTTTATACAAAATATTATGCTTTAGGCAAACATTCCTTGTTTTACAGTTGACCATTCACATATTTTCACAACAAAGAAAAAGCAGCATCATGATGACAAGCTTATTTTCAGTTTGTCCAACCCACAGTAAATCACCCGGCAAGGCCCAACATTTTCATCAGATATCGACGGACCCCTAATAAATTCGGGCACCTCCTCCTCGTAAAGCAGGTCATAAAGTAAGGAACAGAGACAGGTGTGTGTAAGATTAGGCGTGGTTTGTGTGCGATGAAAGGTTTTATGGCATGTTGTGCCTTGATACTAATCTTGATCGGCCACTGGAAGAGGAACTGACCGAACAGGTTTGGCCCCGGGCAGTGGAGTCAGCTTGCCCAGGTCGTGCAGAAGTCAGCAAAGGTGTACGTGTCCTTCAGGCTTGTTTTTGGCCTTAGTCACCGGCCTATGTGAGGGCAATCACAAAATGGCTGCCGTATACAAAATGGAACCTGAGGGTTCAGGACGGAATCTCGAATTAAAGGGTGATTTCGTCACTTGAATATGCCAAAAATGCTTGTGTATGATATACTAGTCATTCTCGGTCTGCTGGTATCAAAATCGTCATGATACGACGATGTTTATGGCACCGGTCCAGAATTTTCACAGTACCACAGACCCTCCTTTTGCCCTTACATAGGCAATAACCTATACTCATGCTAATCTGAGTCCAGGTCTATATGCATAAAGTCATTGAGATGTTGCTGTAGCATCATCCTATTACTTAGCTCGTCCCTCGATACAGGTTTCCTTACACACGATGTAGCACAGAGGCCACATATAGCAGGAGCACACTGTACACACAGACAGAACAGGAAAAGAATGGCTAAGATCATCCCAATGACCATCAGAATCTTCCATCCCCAGGCTGATAACAGTTCCCAGAACCACCCTATCAACGACCAATCTCCTTTATCCACATGAATGGATTCAGAGATCTTATGTAGTTTGGAGATGGCCTGGTACACTGTTGGAGCGTTATCTGGAATGAAAACACAGCAACTCGACTGGATCACTGTACATACCCCACCTCGGTCTGCAAGTATGATGTCTAACGCGACCCTGTTTTGAAGGGTCATAAGACGATGCGACTGGAGCTCAGCAGTCAAGTTACTAAGGGCACCAGCAGTAACAACTACGGTGGATTCAACCACTCTCGTCAATTGCCTTATGTTCCTGCTATTAACCATGGGTCCCCAAAACGGCAGGAAACCCTTAAAGAAGTCTCCAAATTCTTGTCCTGCAGTGTCTTCTTTACTGAAGACACCTCTAACTATCCTTGTCTTATGGTAATCTGCCGCAGCTGTGTACGTGGGAGGCAACAGGAATGAAACAAAACATGTGCCCGAGAAGTCAGGGGGCAACCATGTGTAGGCTCTATCATGACAGATGAAATAGGTACCCTTAGCTGCTAGGAACGAAGGGGAAGTCTGAGATGCAAAGACATATGTTTCCGTGCAGATACTTTTTCCTAACTGAGCTCTGGGATTCTTGCCATTACCTTGCAGACATAGGTGGCCCTGATGGGGTACAATCCAAATCGGGGAGGATCTCTTAGCTCGCTGTTTTTCACTCAGAGTAACTCCATATCTGGTCACGTTCCATCCAATATATGCTAGTGTCTCATCTCTCGGGACAGTCTCATAGGAAGTATCTTCCCTGATCATATCTACTATACCCTTAACTAGAGCACTATTCTTTGGATTATATTTTACAGAACGTAGGGGATAGACTTCATGTGCGTAGATGAACATTGTTCTGTATGCCCACACAGAACCATTGTGGCTGAATGGCAGGACCAGATAAGGGATACCTTTATCCGTTGTGTGAGGCATAAGACCACACACCCAACAGTTAGTTGTGTTCATTACTAATTGGTGTTGGTGCAAAAGCTGAACGAAGGAGTTATTAATAAACTCTAATCTCCTAACGGACTAATGTTCAGGAAAAGGGTGAAAAGAATGTGAGGAAACAGTAGAGGGAGGAGGTATGGGCTGTGTAGTGGGTGCAAAGGTCACTCGAAAAGAGAATAAAACATATCCTATTAAAAACATCATTACACTGAACAACATAAAAATGCATAATATCAAAAAGCTTTTCTTGGTCATCATTCTACATATTTTAGCTTTAAAGTTCCTCTCTATGGCAGGTCTCTCCATCTCGAAAAACTCCATCCTCTCTAATTGCTGCTCGCGATGGTAGGGTGTTCTATGCTAAGGAATGCTTCTGTCAGTCCAGGGCAACTCCCTTAGACCAACCAGAACCGTTGACCTAACGTCTTCGGCTGCACTCCAAAGACTTCGGCAACCGCGACCCTACAGCTGAACCCGGATGGTGGTTCGAAAAACAAAAATAAAAAAGTTTCTCATATGAGAGAGCTGCACCTTCAAAAATAGCAAAGGAAAGGAAAAAATGTATTAGTCCATAGTTCTCGGCCTCAGGTTATAGCGTCTTTTTCCAGGTAATGTCTGGTCTTGGAACAAGGGTTCAGGCTCTGTAGTGTCCAATCGGATTGACGGTGGCACAGCCTCTTGCAAAATATTGTCACTTTCACTTTCAGAAATTGTTCCTTTTACACGTGCATCGCTGAAAGGCAGAAAACGGGGCACAGTCTCAGTCTCGGAGTCAGCAACACCCTCCTGGACCCACCGGTCGTACGTCAGAGGCAAAGGGACCCTCTTGCAGGGTACGCCGTGGATCCAGTTTTTCTTTCCTTCCACTCGAACGGCTGATCTTGTTGAGAGAAGAACTAGGTGGGGGCCAGTCCAACGGGGCTGGTCATTCTTTGTCCGCTGAAAATTCTTGACCAGCACCCAGGATCCAGGAGTAATAGGATGTCCTGGAGCTTCAGAGACCTGAGGCAGAGTATCGTGAACCTGTTGGTGTAAAATACGCAATTTAGCCGTCAATTCACACAAATAATCAAGCAGTACAGGGTGTTCGATCTCACTGTATTTTGTCGGCCTTGGCACTCCCCATATGTTGGCCGGACGGCTGAACACAATTTCATAGGGACTAAGTCCCACTCGCGAATGCACAGTCATTCTGGTTGATAGGAGTGCTAAAGGCAGAGCGTCTGGCCATTTAAGACCAGAGCTCGCTTGGATTTTGGCCACTTTTAGTTTAAGCGTGCCATTATAGCACTCTACTAGTCCAGCTGATTGGGGGTGATTTGCAGTGTGGAATTTTTGCTGGATCCCTAGCCCTTCACATACTTTCTTCATCACTCGACCCACAAATTCACTTCCATTGTCACTCCAGACCATTCTCGGCATTCCAAACCTAGGGAAGTACTCTTTGACAAGGGCTTTAGCTGTGGACATGGCAGTGTTGTCCTTCAGGGGATATGCTTCTTCCCATCTTGAAAAGGCACAAACAACAACGAGTACGTATTTCAAATTGTTGCACCTTTCCATGTGGATGAAATCTAGCTGCAAAACCTCGAACGGATAAGTTGGAGGCGCAAAATGACCAGCTGGAGTTGGGGTTCCCCTACCAGGATTGTATTTCAAGCACACCATGCAATTCTTGACCACATTCTCTGCACACTTAGGAATTCTAGCATTTTGCCATACTGGAGCCAACAACTTACAAATCCCTTTCACACTGATGTGAGCCATTCCATGGGCCATTGTAACCGCTGCAAGCACATATGCATTGGGTAATAACCATCGCTGATCTGACAATTCAATCCAACAACCATTTGCATCCAATTTACCCGTACTCTCTCTCCACATACTCAACTCTTTCTATGTAGCTTCAGCTTGAATAGATTTCGCACTCTCTATCGTATCCTCACACATTCCAATGTCACCAACCCATCTCGCAGGGCCTGCAACATACATTCGGCTCATCACATCCCTCGTTGTTTCTTTTGCGACTTCATCAGCAAATGCATTTCCACGACCAACATCATCAGTCACCTTCTTGTGTGCACTGCATTTTACAATCGCAACTTGCAAGGGCAACGTAAGTGACTCGAGAAGCTCATTCACCAACTGACCATGCTGAATCTTGGCTCCATGCGAAGTCAGGAACCCACGTTCTTTCCACAATCGTCCAAAACTATGGGCCACACCAAATGCATACTGGCTGTCAGTATATATAGTCACTTTCATTTCTTTTGACAACACACACGCTCTTGTAAGTGCAATCAACTCTGCTGCTTGAGCTGAATTATGTGGGATACGTGCAGCTTCAACAATCGTATGTAAAGACGTAACAGCATATGCTGCAGTCGTATCACCATTCGGAAGCTTGAAGCATGAACCATCCACCCATAAGGTACCATCACACTCCACTTTCGTTTCTTCCTCTGTCTTAAGAAAACAATCATGCTGTTCAGAAACATCTGTTTCTGCTACAATCGGCAACAACGTAGCTGGATTCAATGTGTTGCATCTTTTTAAGTGCACATGGCTCGCTAAAAGTGTCAACTCGTAACCTGACAATCGAGCACTAGTTAAGTGCTGTGTCTTGGTCCTGTTCAATAAAATGTCCACTGCATGTGGAACCATTACAATCAACATATTATTCATCACTAACCCAGCGGACTGCCGAATAGAAACTGCTGCTGCCGCTGTGGCTCTCAAGCAACTCGGCAACGCTCTAGCTACCGGATCCAAAGTCGAAGAAAAATACGCGCATGGACGTTGCTTGCCCCCAAAAGACTGTGTCAGCACTGACAATGCACAACCTTCTTTCTCATGGACATACAGTGTAAAGGGTTTGCTGTAGTCGGGGGTACCCAACACAGGAGCCGAACACAATGCATCACGCAATTCGGTAAAACTTTTCTGACAATCTTCAGACCATGGAAGGGGATTCGGTGTATCTTTACGGGTCAATTGCAAAAAACAACAAGTGATGGACTGAATGTGGATCAATGTCACACACTCCCCCAGTCAAAAGATCTGGGCCCAAATCCATCGTTTTTTTGCACTCCACACCACCCTGGGTCAGATAATGGCTTTATGCAAATCAGCTCTGACCCTGTTGCCCCATGGGAACAGTCCAGTCCGAACTACAACAGCCATATCTTTCCCAGACCGGAATCAAGCATCCGAGGACCGGACCGGTTTCGAGGTAACACCTCTCTTCAGCCCGGCTAGCTTGACTCCAAGTGGTGTGGAGTGCCTGGGACCCACGTCTGGGCATCCCCAGCGCACTTAGGGCGGCAATTGCAAAAAACAACAAGTGATGGACTGAATGTGGATCAATGTCACACACTCCCCCAGTCAAAAGATCTGGGCCCAAATCCATCGTTTTTTTGCACTCCACACCACCCTGGGTCAGATAATGGCTTTATGCAAATCAGCTCTGACCCTGTTGCCCCATGGGAACAGTCCAGTCCGAACTACAACAGCCATATCTTTCCCAGACCGGAATCAAGCATCCGAGGACCGGACCGGTTTCGAGGTAACACCTCTCTTCAGCCCGGCTAGCTTGACTCCAAGTGGTGTGGAGTGCCTGGGACCCACGTCTGGGCATCCCCAGCGCACTTAGGGCGGCAATTGCAAAAAACAACAAGTGATGGACTGAATGTGGATCAATGTCACACACTCCCCCAGTCAAAAGATCTGGGCCCAAATCCATCGTTTTTTTGCACTCCACACCACCCTGGGTCAGATAATGGCTTTATGCAAATCAGCTCTGACCCTGTTGCCCCATGGGAACAGTCCAGTCCGAACTACAACAGCCATATCTTTCCCAGACCGGAATCAAGCATCCGAGGACCGGACCGGTTTCGAGGTAACACCTCTCTTCAGCCCGGCTAGCTTGACTCCAAGTGGTGTGGAGTGCCTGGGACCCACGTCTGGGCATCCCCAGCGCACTTAGGGCGGCAATTGCAAAAAACAACAAGTGATGGACTGAATGTGGATCAATGTCACACACTCCCCCAGTCAAAAGATCTGGGCCCAAATCCATCGTTTTTTTGCACTCCACACCACCCTGGGTCAGATAATGGCTTTATGCAAATCAGCTCTGACCCTGTTGCCCCATGGGAACAGTCCAGTCTGAACTACAACAGCCATATCTTTCCCAGACCGGAATCAAGCATCCGAGGACCGGACCGGTTTCGAGGTAACACCTCTCTTCAGCCTGGCTAGCTTGACTCCAAGTGGTGTGGAGTGCCTGGGACCCACGTCTGGGCATCCCCAGCGCACTTAGGGCGGCAATTGCAAAAAAACAACAAGTGATGGACTGAATGTGGATCAATGTCACACACTCCCCCAGTCAAAAGATCTGGGCCCAAATCCATCGTTTTTTTGCACTCCACACCACCCTGGGTCAGATAATGGCTTTATGCAAATCAGCTCTGACCCTGTTGCCCCATGGGAACAGTCCAGTCCGAACTACAACAGCCATATCTTTCCCAGACCGGAATCAAGCATCCGAGGACCGGACCGGTTTCGAGGTAACACCTCTCTTCAGCCCGGCTAGCTTGACTCCAAGTGGTGTGGAGTGCCTGGGACCCACGCCTGGGCATCCCCAGCGAACTTAGGGCGGCAATTGCAAAAAACAACAAGTGATGGACTGAATGTGGATCAATGTCACACACTCCCCCAGTCAAAAGATCTAGGCCCAAATCCATCGTTTTTTTGCACTCCACACCACCCTGGGTCAGATAATGGCTTTATGCAAATCAGCTCTGACCCTGTTGCCCCATGGGAACAGTCCAGTCCGAACTACAACAGCCATATCTTTCCCAGACCGGAATCAAGCATCCGAGGACCGGACCGGTTTCGAGGTAACACCTCTCTTCAGCCCGGCTAGCTTGACTCCAAGTGGTGTGGAGTGCCTGGGACCCACGTCTGGGCATCCCCAGCGCACTTAGGGCGGCAATTGCAAAAAACAACAAGTGATGGACTGAATGTGGATCAATGTCACACACTCCCCCAGTCAAAAGATCTGGGCCCAAATCCATCGTTTTTTTGCACTCCACACCACCCTGGGTCAGATAATGGCTTTATGCAAATCAGCTCTGACCCTGTTGCCCCATGGGAACAGTCCAGTCCGAACTACAACAGCCATATCTTTCCCAGACCGGAATCAAGCATCCGAGGACCGGACCGGTTTCGAGGTAACACCTCTCTTCAGCCCGGCTAGCTTGACTCCAAGTGGTGTGGAGTGCCTGGGACCCACGTCTGGGCATCCCCAGCGCACTAAGGGCTGTGTCTTGGTCCTGTTCAATAAAATGTCCACTGCATGTGGAACCATTACAATCAACATATTATTCATCACTAACCCAGCGGACTGCCGAATAGAAACTGCTGCTGCCGCTGTGGCTCTCAAGCAACTCGGCAACGCTCTAGCTACCGGATCCAAAGTCGAAGAAAAATACGCGCATGGACGTTGCTTGCCCCCAAAAGACTGTGTCAGCACTGACAATGCACAACCTTCTTTCTCATGGACATACAGTGTAAAGGGTTTGCTGTAGTCGGGGGTACCCAACACAGGAGCCGAACACAATGCATCACGCAATTCGGTAAAACTTTTCTGACAATCTTCAGACCATGGAAGGGGATTCGGTGTATCTTTACGGGTCAATGCCACCAAGGGATTGGCCAGTAAAGAAAGCGCGCACTTCTCTCTGTGTCCTTGGCATACTCAATTTTGCAATTGCCTGAATTCTTTCTGGGGTTAGTTTCCTTCCCTCCTTCGATAAGAGATAACCTAAGTAGGTCACTTCTTGTTGACAATATTGTAACTTTGAAAGGGACACTTTGTGATGTAAATCAGACAAATGACGCAACAATGACAACGTTGCTTCTTTACAAATTTCCTCAGTATCTGCAGCGATTAGTAAATCGTCAACATACTGAATAAGGGTAGTGCCATCAGGTAAAACAATTGTATCGAGCTGTGTTTTTAAAGCCTGACTATATATCGATGGACTCTCACAATAGCCCTGGGAAGCGCGTTTGAACCGGAAGCTTCGTCCTCCTAAACAGAAGCCGAAAATATCCCTGCTCTCCTTGGCAATCGGGATGCTGAAGAAAGCATTCTTCAAGTCAATCACCGAGAACCAAGTCGCATAAGCTGGAATCATAGTCAATAGGGCAGTGATATCAGGAACAACTGGAAATTGTGGCACAACGATTTTGTTCACCTCTCTAAGATCAATCACAAACCTGTAAACAGGTGGCTGAGAAGGGTCAGTACGCTTCAAAACAGGCAAAACCGGGCTATTGCAAACGTTGCCTCTTGTCTCCTCAATTACATCTTTTTTAATCAAATCATAAATGATCGCTAGCAACGCTTTTTCACCTTCACTAGAGATCTTGTATTGGGGAATACGTGGCATTTTAACATTCGCTTTTAATGTCACAACATATGGCGGTATTTCCAAAAGACCCACATCATTAGGACCAGTAGCCCAAAGAATATCAGGAAGAAGCGACAATTCTGTCGGAAGTTTATCCTTCGACAAATACATTGGGGAGACCACTTTCTTACCCAGTGTAAGTTGTACTCCTGAAGGAGAACAATGCAAAGTTGCATACAATCTTTTCAACAGATCCAAACCTAACAAGTTCTCACCACAACCTGTCGTTAAAATGAGGGGTGCTTCTAATTCACAAGGTCCAACGGAAAGGGACATAGGACTAGAAATCGGGTTCCTAACCAGGGCGCCAGAAAAACCTACTGAAACATTCATTTCGCCAGACAAAGGTGCGCCAGGGAGTTTAGAGTGCATAATAGAACTCTTTGTAGCACCAGTATCCAACAGAAAAGGCCCTGACACACCTGATGTAATCACCTCAACATAAGGTCCACTGTGATCTACTGGAACTGAAACAACTCCCTCTCTTTGTCTATGGCTGTCCTAGCAATCATTACCTTCCATATTCTCATCTTCCGCATAGTAGTCATCAGCATAGTACTGAGGCGTCCTACCAGACGCGTTATTCTGCTGATCAAAACTATTCATTGAATTCTGAGGTGGAAAGGAGCGTGTGTTCTGGGGGAAATTTCCACGTCCTCTACCTCTAGATGCTTGTGGAACACCTCGACCTCTTGCGCTAGAAACACCATTCATACGCTGTAACAAAGCAGGGCAACTACTTTTAAAATGACCTTCTTCTTTACAATATGCACATTGATTAGGGCCTACAGGAAAACGTGGTTGAGAAAACTCGAACCTTTGCTAGTTTCTCTGAAACTTCTGAGGTTGCTGAAAATCACGCTGGCCACCATGAGGCGGATAAGCTTGCTGTAAAAGAACCTTCGTTTTTAACTCTTTAGTTTTCTTTTCTACTCTATCTTTTTCATCCTTATCTCTATTTTCATAATACTGTGCAGTAGCCAATATCTGTGCTGATGAGGAAACGGCCAAAGAACTCTCTGAGTCTTTCAATTTTTTACACAACTCAGGAAGCAAATTATGTACGAACTTGTCAACGAACAACCGTTGACCACCTTCTGTACTCATATCTTGACCACTGTGGTCGATAAATGTCTCCTCAAACCTGGTGAAGAAATCAGACACGGTTTCCTCTTTCTTCTGCTTACATGCAGACAATTTGTCCCAATTCACTCGCATAGCAGGCATTAACGTCTTCATGTAGGTAACAATGTTACCAGGGAGGTCTGCAACTAAAGGCTCAGGTTTAGCACCACCAACTTGTCGGCCATCTGCAGTAGCAATATTAGCCCATGTATCACCTAACTCCGGCGCATGGTCTGTATGACGAATCAATCCCCACAAAGGCTGTGGAACCACATTTCCAAACAACATGTCTATGTCAGCTAAATTCATAATACATGAGCCTGCGGTCTGTGATAGTTCCTTATATTACCCTGCAGGATTTTTACGGGGGTCAGGCAAAGTCTGCTTAAGGGCCAAAACTTCAGCTCGCTTCCAAGGAACATGTACCCAAACACGCTGAAAATGAGGCTGAATAGGTGGGTTAGCGGCTAGATCCCCTTCTTTCCAAACTGGGGGAACTTCTCTCATCGGATATTGTCGCGCTTTTCTCCTAGCAGAGGGATCATGCTCAAATAATGACCGAGAAACACCCTCACACCTAAACGACAACAATGTCGCAACTGCTTTTTCAAAACATCGGAACCCACAATTGTGACTTTTGCAAACTCGTACCGTACACGACACAGCTCAGGCGGATTGCATTCTAAATCATTTTCCTCCAATTCCTCACAAAGAAAAACACATTTTCTCGAAAACGTATCTCTGCTTCGGTGCTTCCGACTGATGGAAGACATCCATAACAGAATCTAGCTCATATCTTGTGGGGTCTGTAACCCATTTGTGTGCCAAATAATTCAATGTTTCCTGCTCTCTAGAATCGGGCATTTGACTACGCAGCTGTTTATGTGTTGAAACAGGGGTCATACTTGTTGCCCCAAAAAGAGGATACAGAAGACTAGCAACTGTATCAGTCATTCTCTGCCGAACAGAAGGAGAAGTCGACGAAAGAACAGGAGGAAAAGCAGAGTGAGGCAAGGCAGATGCAGATGCAGACGCAGAGGCAGTAACAGTAGGAAAATCAGAAGAGGTAGTCGGTGCAGTAGGCAAAGTTGTAGGAAGTACAGAGGGAGCAGGTAGCAAAGTCAGCGGCCCTTGAGGAGGCTGTGCCGTAGCAGTAGGAGCCAACTGAAGAGGAGCTGGCGGTTGTGGAAGAATCTGAGGCACAATAATCGGAGGTTGCACAACTAAAGGTTGCGGAGGTGCAGTAGCACTCTGCGCATAGGGGGGTGGCGAATTCAATAAATGCGACATTAAAGGGTCTTTCTCAAGTTCTTTTGCTACATCTTGCTGGAGAGGTGACAAAACTGGATAGCATTTATCGATTGCCATTTTACTTTGCCTGTGCAACTGCTCACTCGCTTGCTCTTCTTCATCATCTTTATACTGCATAGCAGCTTGCATTATCGAGATACCCTTTTCTCTTTTATTCCTTTTAGCTAATTTAATTTCTTTCTGTTTGGCTTCCTTTCGCCATAGGCGGAAAGAGTCAAACATCGCCGGCCGGGCTTTCTTCTTGAAAAGTCTAACCTCTAGATTATCCAATATCTCTGTGTCAAAACTACCATATTGGGGCCATTTTAAAACACCATCCTTCCTGGTGTATCGGATCCATACTTCATTATATGTGATGGGGCCTACGCCGTGTTTCACATAGAGTTCATAAGTTAGAGTTCCAATTGGAGGAACCGGACACGAGTCCTCCAATCGGGAATCCCTAATACAACCAAGACAAAACAAATTTCCAAGTCTGCTAAGACCAGGCATCTTCGCTCACTAGTCTAGCTTCAAACTTCAAAGGATTATCGAAATACGATAGTCTTGTGAATACACGAGTCCCTCGGCTTTGGTACTTGCAAGTTCCAAATCAAAGATCCCAAGGGGATACTTAAACTAAGAACCAAACTAAGGACTGTGAGACGCTCCACTCATACTTAACTGAGGTATCGATGACGTCACCAGAAGACTCGTCTATCGTTTCGCTCTACAAATCATCAAAGGGTCCAAGACAGGGCGACAGTCAGGGCAGCAGTCCTTCGTAGCCGTTGGGACGCGGGGAACCTCGCAGCAAAGACTTTCGGACCACGAACGACATACAGGGGTCGATGAAGTGGTTGGCCTTCCTCCAGAATTTTCACACAAAGCTCCTCACGAACCTCTGGCTTGGACCTGTACCGCTGAAATCGCCCCACTTTGTGCGCCAACTGAAGTACTGGGTTTTTAAGAACCCAGCGGTGCCAGGGAACACACCCTAAGACTTCGAGTCCTTCCTGTCCCAGACTACAGAAACACAGAGTCTTCTTGGTGAAGTCAAAGATCGAATTTATTGGCTGCAGCCAGTAACAGGTATCCTAGAAGTACAACACGGTGTATATTCTCAGGAGACTGCTCAAACTTACAAAGCCAGCCTTCTCTTTTTATACAAAATATTATGCTTTAGGCAAACATTCCTTGTTTTACAGTTGACCATTCACATATTTTCACTACAAAGAAAAAGCAGCATCATGATGACAAGCTTATTTTCAGTTTGTCCAACCCACAGTAAATCACCCGGCGAGGCCCAACATTTTAATCAGATATCGACGGACCCCTAATAAATTCGGGCACCTCCTCCTCGTAAAGCAGGTCATAAAGTAAGGAACAGAGACAGGTGTGTGTAAGATTAGGCGTGGTTTGTGTGCGATGAAAGGTTTTATGGCATTTTGTGCCTTGATACTAATCTTGATCGACCACTGGGAGAGGAACTGACCAAACAGGTTTGGCCCCGGGCAGTGGAGTCAGCTTGCCCAGGTCGTGCAGAAGCCAGCAAAGGTGTATGTGTCCTTCAGACTAGTTTTTGGCCTTAGTCACCGGCCTATGTGAGGGCAATCACAAAATGGCTGCCGTATACAAAATGGAACCTGAGGGTTCAGGACGGAATCTCGAAATAAAGGGTGGTTTCGTCACTCGAATATGCCGAAAATGCTTGTGTATGATATACTAGTCATTCTCGGTCTGCTGGTATCAAAATCGTCATGATACGACGATGTTTATGGCACGGGTCCAGAATTTTCAGTACCACAGAATGTCTGACTGTAAGGTGTTAGCTGTACAAGAATGGCATACGCCCAAGAATGTGAAAGAGGTCCAAAGCTTTCTGGGCTTCGCAAATTACTACAGACGCTTTATTGTGGGGTTCTCACAGTTGGCGGTGCCCTTGACTTGTATGCTTAGAAAGGGAGTGGTATTTTGTTGGTCACCGGAAGCTCATGCTTCCTTTATGTGTTTAAAGGAGGCGTTTACTTCTGCTCCTGTTTTGGCCCACCCTAACCCAGCGCTTCCCTTCGCTTCCCTTCATCATTGAAGCCGACGCTTCCGATGAAGCCATAGGGGCCATACTGTCACAAAGAGATCCAGAGACAGGCCAGTTACACCCAGTGGCCTATCTTTCCAAGAAGCTTAACCCTGCTGAAAAGAACTACACTATTTCTGAAAAGGAATTGCTGGCTGTGAAAAGAGCTTTTCAGGAATGGAGGCAATATCTTTGGGGTGCAGAATACCCCGTTACAGTGTACTCAGACCATCGCAATCTTCAGTACATGAAGACAGCTAGACATCTTACCCAAAGACAGATGCGATGGATGTTATTCTTCGCAGAGTACAATTTCGTCATAACCTTTCGCCCCGGAAGTGAGAACCTGAAGGCGGATGCTCTGTCCCGGCAGGAGGAGGGGAACTCTTCAGTAACTCATGCTAAGGAATCTATGGTTGCACCCTCAAAGGTGATATGCGTCCTCAGTGCTGAAACCTTCATAGCAAAAGTGAGGAACACGAAACCGCTGGCCCTCTGGGTTGCATGGGCTGCCAAAGACAATTCAAGACGCATAAGGCAGGGGTTGCCTTTTGCGAACAATCAGTTGTTTTTGCCCTCCGTTGATTTACGGAAGGAGGCTTTTCAGTGGTGTCATGTATCTCCATTGGCGGGGCATCAGGGCATAATGAAGACGATACATCTGGTACAGAGACATTTCTGGTGGCCCACTCTGAAAAAGGACGTTACCTTATGGGTATCCCAATGCGAGGTCTGTGCTCGCTCCAAGAACACTAGTGGCAAGAAGAAAGGGAAACTCATGGTCATACCTACTCCCCGAAAACCCTGGCAAACCCTCAGCCTAGACTTTGTTACAGGACTACCATCTGACCAAGGAAAGACCGCGATTCTGGTAGTGGTTGACAGCTTAACCAAAATAGGCCATTTCATCCCTTGTGTTAATCTTCCAACGGCAGGACAAATAGCGCAGCTACTTCTCTCTGAAGTCATTCGGTTGCATGGGGTGCCTGAGGCAATAGTATTTGATAGAGGACCCCAGTTTATTGCTCGGTTTTGGAAGCACTGGTGTTCAGCTTTGCACATTAAGGTCTCACTGTCCACCAGCTTCCATCCACAAACCGATGGACAGACAGAAAGACTGAATCAGACTCTCAAGAAATATCTTCGTTGTTTTGCAGCTGATGCCCAGGATTCTTGGGTTTCCTTGTTGTGGATGGCAGAATTGGCCTACAACAATGCTTGCCACTGTTCGACTGGGGTATCTCCTTTCTATGCGACATACGGGATTGATGCCAACATCCTCCCGGTCTCAATCCCTGACAGCGTGTCAGAACAACCCTCAGTGTATAGCAGGATGAGAAAGCTGCACGCTTTACGTAAACAGCTCATCAAACATTTGGTCAAGGCCAAGACCGAGTACAAGCGGTGGGTGGATAAACATCGTTGTTCAGGACCTGAATACCAGGTGGGAGACAGAGTGTGGCTCTCTACAAAAAATATCCGGTTTAAACTGCGGAGTATATTCCATCCCGCTTCATTGGACCGTATGTGATTACCAAGAAGGTGAACGCTGTAGCCTACAGGTTGAAGTTGCATGTTAGTCTTCAAATACATCCTGTTTTTCATGTTAGCCTTCTGAAGCCTGCTTTGTTGCCTGTTCGCAGAACAGCCCCTCCGGTCATCATTGATGGTGGTGAGGAGTATGAGGTGAAGTGCATACGTGACTCTAAATGGAAGCGGGGTGCCTTGTGGTATCTGGTGGCATGGAAAGGGTATTCGGCAGAGGATGATTCATGGGAGCCCTGTGTCAACGTGCATGCTCCTGCGGCTGTGCGACGCTTTCATGCAAGGTATCCTGCTAAGCCACGTCCTAGGAGGCGCTGAAAAAGGGGGCCTACTGTCAGGAATCCTCTTACCGCGCCTACCTAGTGTTTAGACTACAACTCCCATGTGCCCTTGCGGCAATGGGGTATTTCCTGATTGCACGCGCTTCTGAGCGTGCGCGTTATTCTGTGTTTCCTGTTTGGGTGGATGTCTCCTAGCAAGCGGCTGCTCTTCCTCGACGTTTGGCGTTGCCCGGAGATCCTGTTTTCTCTCCGTTTAGGTCCTGTTTCTGTCGTCTGGTTTCTCGCAGGGGCGGCTGCTTGAAGCGGAGCGCTCTGGGTCACCTGACCACGCGCTACCGTTTCCGCAAGGCTGGTTTCCCTTGTGGTTGGTGTCCCTCCGGCGCGGCTGCGCTAAGATTGCTAAGCGGAACGTAGCGTGTCGACAGACCACACGTTACCGATTTAGCTGCTGTGAACATTTGGATTATCACTGTGCATGGTAGCAGCTGCTACATGCAAACGAATGTAAGACTATTGATTATTGATGAAAGACGGAGCGCAGTGTGTAGTCCGCCACGCGCTACCGTTGGTGGAGATTCTAAGTAACTCAATTGTATAATAGGTTGGAACAGACCTAACTATTTCCAGACCTAACTATTTCTCGTTCTGGAACAGTCCCACATGTTTTTGTGCACAGCGGGGTGCTATGGTATTCCTTTACGGTATATGAAAAGTAATATATTGTGATTGCATGGAGGAAGACTGTCCAGATGTTGTTCTATTAACAAACTACTCCAGGTCATGATTATAGGAGAGTTCTCCAAGCCCTTTTGTTGTGCTTGCAAGACAAGAACCTTTCTTCCTGAGTTTTGTGGAGAAGGGCTTATGCTTTTGTTTCGTTTCCTGATCTGCTGGTGATTGCAACTGGGTTCTTGGTTGAGGTGTTTCTATTCTTCTTTATACCTCTTTTTCCATAGCGAGAATTAATGAGAGTAGAGTGTATAACGTATGCTTTAAGTAATAATGTTTTATATGTTTATGTCTTCCAGAGCCTAACATCCCAGCCGTCCCTTCCCCTTCCCTGTTTTTTCCCTCGCCTAATGGTTCCAATTCCCTGTATATATCTGTCAGGGAAATGGTAACATTGGGAGGTGGACCCCTTTGAGCTACAACTGGATTCTGTGGAGCGTATTCCTGAAATTAATTGTAGATTAGCCAAAGAGAACATTTGTTTTCTGAATGCTTCAATCCTTATCCAGAGGATTAGTAGGAAATTAATTGGGGTTCACCTTGCTGGTTGAAGCCTGACCAATTGGTGTCCCTGGAGTACGGTGCTTAGTGATGAAATCAGGGTGCCCAGTTGTATGTCTGTGATGCATGGCCATCTGTCTATTCACCGATGGTCAGCAGCAAGGCTTTTACCAGGCATCCGTTAAGATGTCAAAGAGAACTTAATTGAAAGAAGGCGAGGGCTCACATGTGGCTGGCTCAGGTTGTAAGATTTTGGTAAGGACATTTATTTTAAACTCAATAGAACTGTAAATCCGAAACCTCAGCTGCTCACCCACCTACACTGTAAGTGAAGTACACTCTTCCACTGGAGGTCTAAATGGTGAGTTCAACTCTGTATCAAGGAAAGTATCAAGCTTATGGTCCATGTAAAAATTGTCATCATCGTAATGAGGGGGCAAATCTTCCTCATCCCCACCACCATCAGCTCTGGATGTTGGCAAGCTTTGGTCAGAGCCGAAACCAAAAATATAATGGACTCTCTGAGGTGTATTTGCTGTAGTAGTATCATAGGATTACAATCAGTCTGTATGACAACCGGTTATGTTTAAGGAATGTCATTGTGTGTCATAGGTTAGGATTGTGCTGAAGTCAGTTTGGGGTCAGAAATCAGAATCAGTACAGGGTCCTCCTCTGGTTGGTACCGGCTTCAAAGAGCGAGGAACTGAGACAGGTTGTGAGCCGAGCCTATATGGAGCCTATGACAGGTTGAAGGGGGTCAGACTGCGCTGAGGACCGAGCCACTAGCAGTCACCTGGCTGATGGCCCCTGTAGATCCTTTGGGCCTGATGGCACATCAGATAAAGCTTGAAAAGTGCCAAATATCTGCAACATGGCCTCTCTAAGTGTTTCAATCTACTGTAGTGTGGCCGATGGTCAGGGAAATTCTGGGTGTGCAGGGAAAAACGGAGGAATTGGCTCTGAAATTGGATGAGCAACTGGTGTTCTTGACCTGCCTACCTGGAACTGCGTCGCTGGACTCCTCTTCGCCCCTTGCTGTTTGTGGGGTTTCTGCTGGTTGCTAGGGGGATTCTTGCCTGTTCCGGGTCGCCGCCTCTTCCATCCCGCGGACTGCGCATTGCCCTGGACTCTATCTCCCAGAGGGCACCGCGATCTCACGAGAGGCATGCAGCAGTTCTCCCACCCCCGGGGCTTTAAATTTGTGCGCGGGCTCCCGCGGAGCGGGACGTGCCTTCTGAGCAACTTCTGGTGTTCTTGACCTTTCTACCTGGAACTGCGTCGCTGGACTCCTCGTCGCCCCTTGCTGTTTGTGGGGTTTCTGCTGGTTGCTGGGGGGATTCTTGCCTTCTCCGGGTCGCCACCACTTCCATCCCGCGCACCGCGCGTTACCCTGGACTCTATCTCCCAGAGGGCCCCGTGGTCTCGCGAGAGGCGTGCAGCAGTTCCCCGCGGCTTTAAATTTGTGCACGGGCTCCCGCAGCGCGGGATGTGCACGGGCTCGCCCGGGCCAACCCCGGGCCAAGGGCGGGCCTGTCTTTGACCGGATGAGGCTGGGCTGGGCCAGGTCCCTTGGTTTTGTTTCCTGAATATTAACTATTGTTGTAAGTAAAACGTGTATTGTTTATATCAACGGTATTTGTTTTTGTTAGGAGGTTAGAAAAACGGCTACCATTATGGGAAAAAGGAAATTAGTAAGCCCCAAACCTCCCAGGGGTAATAAGTCTACTCCAGACTCTCAGCAAACCCTCCTGAATTATTTATCAGGGGCAGTAGGAGTATTAGACAAACAGATCTTATCAGTTGAGGAGTCAATTGAAGGGACTTCCTCGCGGCTAAGTCAGGAGTCACTCCATCATGACGAAATTATTCAACTAGACTTGGAAGACAGATGAAAATCTTTCTAATGGTTGTATCCAACCGAGCTCTGGCAAGATTCTATCTATTGTCAGTGACTCCCCTTTGCAACCCCCCTTTAAAAAAGCATAAAAATCCGAGACTCAATGATAGCCAAAATATCGTGAAAGATATAGCTCAAGTTGTTATTCATTCTTCTTCTAACCCCAAAAAACTAGTGAAAAGTACCCCACAGGGGAAAAAACGAGCAGGGCAGTATAAAGTTCAGTCAAAGCGAAAGGCCGAACCAACTAGTAGTCCTAAAACTAAATTGAATATCAAGAATTTGGTAACTTTGGTGGAGAGATTAGATCTTTATGTAAGGGTCAGGCTGGATCAGCTATCAACCAGAATGACCAGCATAGAGGATCTTCTCAGCAGCATGCTCAACCTAGCGGCCCAAAGTTTGAATAGTTGCAATAATGCTAGTACGAATACTAATATCCCTGCAGGGAAATTACACTTACCATTAAATTTGGCCAGTGTAAATAAGGGAGCAGACCGAGTTGTAAATAGCAGAGCCTTGAATGATAATGGACCCGTGGCAAATAAAAACAAACGGGCAGAGCATCTGCCCAAAACATCGACTAATATTCACAACAAAAGCTCAATCACCTCTCTAGTCTCAATACCTCAGGTACAATCGACTCTTTCCTATCAACAGCAACAACAAGCATATCCAATTATATTTCTTCCCGGGGATCCACCTGTTACAGACACTCATCTAGATCTCCCCCCGGAAGCTACCCCTTACATTATTGTCCTGGGTAATGCACCTAAAAAGCAAGTTGCTGAAGAGGAATCATGGATGTCCCTTAAAAATAAATCACTACACTGGTTGAGAACTAGGGTTGAATTAAACAGACAGTTATTCCAGGAGTTCAAGATGGTTAGACGAATTCAGTGGGTGGGGCCACGTGAAAAAATGCTAGCAGGTGACTGTATAGTCATGACATTTGGCTCACCGTTGTTGGTAAATGAAATCTTGAGGTTTGGTGCAAATCACACTGTAGATGCTGTTGGGATAAACATTTTACCGCTGGGCTTTTTTTATCCTCCCAGAATAAATAACCAGATTTTCTCTAATCGGAGAAACACATTCATTCATCAAGCACAAATGCAGGTCGTTCCTACCCATAACAGATTTGATGTTTTTTCAGGGCTGGACGACAATGAATGACTGAAACCGGTGGAAATTCTAATAAGGGGGTTACTGCCTGCTATTCCTAGCTTGGATCTTAGTGATCTTGTAACGCAAGCACTAGGAAACTGTCCTGGCAGCCTGAAAGTAGCCAATTCCTTAAACCAAAATCCGCAGCAATGTCCAGAACCACTTACAGTGCTCGAGGACGTAGGGTCCGATATGACTGTGGTGGAGAATGAAGCCGAGTTGACGCCCTCCATATTAAATACAGAGGCATTCATCCATGTTTCGACAGGTCAGCTCGTACCAAGAGACTTAAAACTCGATATTGTCTTTTGGAATGTAGTGGAGCTTTATTCCAAAAAGACAAATGATATTTGGTTAGAATTGGCGACGAAGCATAATATCGTGTGTTTACAAGAGACCTGGTCAAGCACCCCAATTCATTTGGAGGGGTATAAGACTTATTTCTCAAAGGCCTTGCCTTCTATCTCAGGAAGGCCGAAGGGGGGTCTAATACGTACATATCAAATGTTTCTGCCTTCAAGGAGATTGTTTCGTTGAGGTTGGAAAGTAATTATCAGATCTTCATGCTAACTTTAAATAAGTCGTCCATTTACTTTTTGGTTAATTTGTATAATAACCTCAATCAAGTTGACTTAATTTATGTTTTAAACAATATTTTCTCTTTTTTACAAGAATTGCAAAGTAAGTATATTAGCAAATCGTTTATGTTGATCTGGGGCGGAGCTTTTAATTTATCACTTTGTAAAAAAATAACAGTAATAACTGCGGAATCCAGGACGAGTGTGGGAATAATTTAACACATTTTAGCCACACTAATATTGGCAACCGCATGAATGAAATCCTCTTTGCAATGGAGCTGGGTTTTGCTAATGAACTGGTAGTTCCCCCAGTTGCTTTTTCCCCCACATTTATTGGGAGGGGGCTCACTAGTACAATTGATTATATACTGGTTTTGTATAGTATTGCACCAATCATGCGGAAGTTTGATACAATTAATAATGCAATTAGCGATCACTTCCCCAATAGTCTCTCATTATTTTTAGCAACAGTTTCGGGGAAGCCCAACCATTTGAGCCTTCTGGATCAACAAACTGTGAAATTAGATAGGCTAAATGGTTTCTCTTTAAAAAGGGAAAAAATGTATCCAGCCTTAATGACAGCTAATGTGGTTAAGCGAGCTTTGCCTTTACTTGAAATCTGCCTTAACCCTAACACTTCCCGTGAAGAAATATTGTCTAGCTATATAATCATTACTAGAATTGTACAAGAAGAATTTAGTCAAAAACAATCAAAAAAAGGGAACTTTAAAAAGGGATGGTTTAATACAGAGTGTACAAAAGCTTACTCGAGACTAAAAACTGCACTCCATAAAACTAATCGGGATAAAGATGAGATCACTAGACTTCGAAAGGCCTACAATGTGGCCCTAAAAACCCGAAAAACTGAAATAAGAAATGGTGTATGGGAACAACTACATAAGAGTTGTTCTATGAACGATAGTGCCAACTTCTGGAGAGTAGTCAAATCCCCCTTTCTTCTAGATATGAATGATTCTCCTAAGATAGACGTTGATGTTAATCACCTCACCCAAATATTTAGCTTGACCGCGCATGTAAATTTGGAACAATCTGAGAAAGATGGGAGGGAAGTATTGCCTACTCAGTCAGTATACCCGATCCCATTAGCTTTTACACACACAGAGGTGACTAATGCCCTAATGGCTTCTAAATCTGGAAAAGCACCAGGAACCGATGGGGTCCGGGTGGATTTCTTTAAATATAACTCGGATTTATGGTCACCAATTCTTACAAGAGTGCTTGGAGCTGCCAACACAGTAGGCCTAGTTGAATCATGGTCTGCTTCAATTTTAGTACCAATTTTTAAAAAGGGTGACCGACACAGCCCAGCGTGCTATCGACCCATATCCCTCCTAGATTCCCTTGGTAAGGTCGCAGGCCGTATCCTTCTAGAACATCTCCAGCATTGGACCACCGACCACAAAATAATTTCCGATTTACAGTATGGGTTTCGCGAGGGATTGGGCACTGTGGAGCAAGCTTTGAATCTTTCACTTTTATTGGGGAAATACGCTCGAGCTAAAGGGGGGTATTTACACATGGCCTATGTTGATCTGACTGCGGCTTTTGATTGTGCCAGCCATACGAAATTGTGGTAGATAATTATGGCAATGGGTGTGGATCCACCACTGATACATTTTCTTCGTGAGCTGTATTCAGGTGCATCAGCAAGAGTCAGGTATGGACTCAGGGGAGAACTTACCGAACCATTTCAGGTGGAGAAGGGGGTGAGGCAAGGCTGTGTCCTGGCTCCATTCTTATTCTCCCTTAATGCCAATGGGTTAGAAGCCGTAATGTTGGGAGGGAGTCAGGACCTGCCTACCATCGGTCGCCGTCCAATACCGGCACTATTATATGCCGACAACGCGGTGATCATGGCAAGAACTCCCCTGCAGTTCCTGCGTGTTCTAGACAAATATTGTAGCTTAATGGTGAGTTTGGATCTTATGGTTAATATAAAAAAGACTTATGTAATGCACGCAGGCCCCAGACCAAAAAAGATGAAAGATATTTTTATTAATAGCATCAAGTTAGAGTGTACGACTTCTTATCCCTATTTAGGGATTTTAATTGATAATAAGTCCTTATGGACGCAGGCTATAAACGCGAGAAAACTATTATTCCTTAGGGCTACTACGGCTCTTGTAGCATTTGCCCAGAAGATAGGGAAGAGGTCCCCCCAGAAATGATAAAGATATATCAAGCCAAATGCATTAGTGTAGTCAGCTATGGCGCTGGGGGGTGGGGCCATGCTAATGTGGATGTTTTACAGAAGATTGAGAATAGCTTCCTGAGATATTCACTCGCAGTTCCTCAAAGTTCCTCGACATATTGTTGCCATTTAGAGTTGGGGCTGGCATATATATCCAATATTGTTAGAATCCAACCAATTCTGTTATGGCATCATGTCTGGACATCGGAACAGTGTGAATTGTCACGATGCCTTATTCAAGACTGCCTCTCGTTAGATAAAATGTATAAGATCAGCTGGTTAGTCTTTGTGAAAACATTCCTGGATGATTTAGGCCGTGTGAGATATTTTAATCATCCACAAATCATATCTGAGATATCGAGGAAAGAATTTAAAAAGTTATATTTGTTGCATCTAGAGCAGCTGCGACTTTCTAGTGAGATTGGTAAAAGTTAAGTGCAGCACACCTTAGCCATCCAGACAACTTTTACTGTACAGCCATATTTAACGTACAACTTGAATACATATGAACATTTTTACTTAACTCATTTTAGATTTAATATTTTTCACCGTCTAATAACCTTCCCGCAACAGAATGACTGGTCTAGGAATCTATCTGTATGTCCATGTGACGATGTTTCCTTACAATCTCCAATCCACACAGTACTATTTTGTAGATTTTAGGTAAATCCACAAAGCCAATGGATAGTCCCTATATTGAGATCAATGGGTTTACGATGTTGTCGCCGAGCTTTCCTCGCGCTTCAATTTCTGGAAAACGAACTGTATGCCAAGTCTATAGCCTGCTTTCTGAAGTTCTGTGTTAAACATCGTTCTAATCTTGGTTAATTCTTGACGCACCGGCACTTTGACTTGAAGGACTCTGTTTTAATTATTTCTTTTTAATAACCACTCAATTCGCAATGCACTGACTGTACTAATCATATTTATTGCTTGAAATATGTTTTTATCTGTACTTTTATGGTTTTTCTACAAATTATGGAAACCGTATAAAGGAATTTGATTTGATTTGACTGACATCATGATGCCCTTGTGCTTTCTCTTTAGATAGAGAGGACGGGATGGTTCACATTCTTGTGTTTGCATTTGGATTTCAACTTTGACTTACCAGAGGATATATATATTTTGTTAAAGATATTTTTATTGGCATTACAAATCAGGAGAAGAAGAAAAAACAAAACAATTCCCATCAGCAGTTACCAATTATTTTCACCAGTACTAGTTCCACTAATACAATTATAATGCAACTATTCTGCAGGTAGTTGCTCAACACCGGTCCATTATTTGCTTATTTGCCCATAAGCATAATAACATCAAGCCAGTAACAAAACTTGGATTCTGAAGAAAGAGGGATGAAAAAACAAAAAAGAGAGAAGAAAGAGTAACCTGTGCAGAGGAGTGGTGTGGACATGTATAATCACTGATGTCTAATGGAATTAACAGAAGAGATGTCCCACGGGCAGATCTAGGATGGGGACCCTCCTCACTCATGGTATCGCCTCTGCACCCAGCAACACTCCCCCTGACCTCGCAGACCTATGAGGTACCTCCCCATAGTTTAAACCTTCAATGCCACAGGAGATCTTAAGGGAGTAGCACGAAATACAGAGCCCGTTTAGGACTCATGCTCGGACTCACACACTCCACTGCTAGGGCCCGCCGGATTCTCTCACTCGGCCATTACCTCTCAACATTCCTCAGCAATCAGGCGTTTTCTAATTTCCTTAGATTCCTCCCATGCCATCACTCTACCCTCTGCCCCCGCCCAGGCAATAACATGCCTGTTCCAGGTTGCAACCTGTGGCCGTCTCAGAGATTTCCACTCCATCGCTATCCTGCTCTTGGCAAGGCCCAGCACAACATCTATCAGCCGATTCCTGACTAAGCACTTAGGTGGCCGAGGTAAAAGACCCAAAAGGCACGTCTGCATCATATGAGCCAACACCCTTCCCAGCATGTCATTGATATTACCCAATACTGACTCCCAGAAACTAAGCACCCCTGGGCAATCCCAGGTCATAAGGACAAAGTCAGCTTCAGGGTGGGTATATCTGGCACACTGTTGCACCTCTCACCGTACATCACGTTAAGCCGATGAGGCGACATATAGGACATGTGTATGTAGTTGAATTGGATATATTTCAAACGGGAACTGCAGAAGACCTTTTTTGGATAACGTAAAACCTTGTGCCACTCAGAGTCGGTACGGATCCTACCCCCAATCTTATCCCAATGCTCCATCAATCCATCCAAGGGACCGACAAAAGCCTCTACTAGCGCAGCATAAAGCCATTTCACCAGATGGCTCGCAGTGCCAAGAGTGAATAAAGCATGGAGAACTGGGTGTTGTTAGGTTCTTCCCTCCCGGAGCCCCATAAGTGCGCATCAGCGTCTCATATTGTTGAAGCTGACCCAGCGGGAGCCCACTACCATCCACCAGTTCAGTGAAAGTAATCAGTGACTTATCCAGATTGTAGTCCCTAACATTATCCAGTCTAGTCTCCGACCATCTGGCCAGTTGGGCACTCATAAATATAGATTGGGGGTCCCAAGGTGGCAACCCCACCAGACGCAGCATAGGAGAATGCTTTGCAGGTAGTTGCCTACCCTTGTGGCATCATCTCCACGTTTGGAAGGCAGTACGCTGCAGTAAGGAGCATCTAGGAATGGGCATAGCCGGCAGCAGCAGCTTCGTCGTCACTAGCCTTGAGCTGGGTTCCGGGTCCGTCAGGCACATTCCCTCCTCATTCACACCCTCCACCCACTGAGCTAACCACTGTAACTGGGCGGACAGCATAAAAATTTCAAAATTTTGCACCCCCGATCCTTCCTCCGACATGGGGCGCTGCAAACTTTTCAGGGACACCCTCGGGTGTCTATCCCCCCAGGACCAGATCCCACAGCAGTGCATGCAGAGGGCGAAACCAGCTCCTAGGCATTAAAACCGGTAGATTCACCAAAAAAATACAACAGCCTAGGCAGCATGACCATTTTGGACAATGTGATCCGGGCCACGATTGGCAGCTGTAACGTGCTCCAGAAGTGAACACATGAACGAAGAGAAAGCAGCGTCTTTCCCAGGTTCCCATCCTTTAAATCATGTAGGTCATGAACGATGTGGATGCCCGAGTATTTAAATGTGCCCTGTCAGCCGGTAGCGCCTCAGGTCTGGGCAACGGCCCAGCTATGAGAAATAGATATGTCTTCCATTTGTTGACATTGAGGCTCGAAAGCAGGGCAAAGTCATCCAGGATATGTACCCCCAACTGCCTCCGTAAGGTATACCAACAAATCATCCTCATAAAGAGAGATGTGATGCCTTCGCCCACCCAATGTCAGCCCCAACCCTCTCCCCCAGGCGGAACCGTTCCGCTAGCGGTTCAACAGGCAGGGCAAACAGGAGTGGGGGAAGGGGACACCCCTGCGGGGACCCTCAAAAAATGCTATAAAATCTAGATATGGTTCGACCCGTCTTAACTCACGCAGTGGGCGAGGCATAAAGAAGCTGTACCCACAGTACCCAATCATTTCCCAGACCCATGTGCAACATCACCTCGAAGAGACTCCCAGCTTACTGTGTCAAAAGCCTTCTCCAGGTCAACAGACAAAACCGCCGCTTGCTGGAGGGCTGATGTGTCCTCATGAAAAAGTACAGAGTAGAACCTACGAATATTATAGGAGGTACTACGAGTGGGAATAAACCCGTTTTGGTACGGATGGATCAGGACATCATGTGCAAAAGCAGTCTGCCCGCCAACACCTTGCTCAAAATCTTGAAGTCCAGATTGAGCATGGACAGAGTCTGATAATCCCTCAGTACTGCATCTGGTTCCTTATACCAGATGTGGGGCCAGTGTGTCAGTGAACCGCTGATAGAACTCAGCTGGGAGGCCGTCAGGCCCAGGTGTCTTACCAGGCGCCGCTATGGCGGCCCTGACTTCCTGCAGAGCAATCGGGTCCCCCAACCCTTTCCCTGCATCCACATCCAACGTACAGAATGGCAGAGGGCCTAGAAATTGTCAAATATCCGACAAGGGGCCTCATACAAGAGCTCGTAATATGATAAGGAGTTATTAATGACGTCCGGGTCATGCACTGTGTCCCCTGAGTCTAAACCAAGTCGCGTAATGGGTGCGCCGGCCGCTCAGTTTTAATTAATCACGCTAACAATCGTTCCGCCCTCCCCTCCTCTCTTTGCTCTCTATCCAAGTAGTCCCTGTAATTTTAGCACAACGTGTCATTATAACGTGGCCGTGTATCCTGTAAGGACCCCCGGGCCACCTCATCCGTACCCTGTAAATAATCTAACCTTTGGATGGTCGCCTCCAAGTCTAGCAGTTCCCGGCTAATCTCCCTGTGGGCCCCACGCGCCTAAGCCATGCATTGGCTATACACAGTCACCTTAAATGCCTTCCACTCCACCTGGGGAGAGGAAGCTGTGTCAGCATTGATAGGGAAGTTTGTGTTAACCAGTGCCAACAGGGAGGCTCAGAAGGGGCCATCGTCAAGTAACAACAGGTAAATTTCCATGTAAGAACCAGAGGGCGTCGCCCCAGCAAGTGATGTAGCATGAGTAGTGGGCTATGATCCGATAGAGTGCGCCCCAGATATTCAGAATGGGAAACGGAGCCATTAAAGGCCGGGGAACAGAGAAATACATCAAGCTAAGTGTGAACCCGGTGGACCAGCGAAAGGAAGGAGTACTTTCTGTCTCCTGTATGTTGCAGTCTCCAAGTGTCGTTGAGGTCCCAATGGGATATCCAGTTTCGGAAACCCAATGCTGTGCAGGAGGGTGTGATCGGTCAGCAAAGACATCTGCTACACAGTTAAAGTCACCCCCCAGGATCAGAGAACCCATCAAGCAGTGAGCCAGGGGGGCAGAGAAATACTCCAGGAAGATGGCTTGGTCTTGGTTAGGCACATATACATTGCCTAAAGTCAACTCCTGCCCCGATAGCCTCCCCGTGAGTAGGATATACCGCCCCTCAGTATCAAGCCATGAGTGTTCTAGAGCAAAGGGAATCCCAGGCCTCACCCAAATCAATACCCCCCTGGCGAAGACCGAGAAAGTGATCGTGAAGATCTGACCCCGCCACCTCTTCTTCAACTTTCCAGCCTCCTCCCTGATAAGATGTGTCTCCTGGAGGAATGCAATGTGCACATCTCTGCACCGCAGGTAGGAGTGGATGTTATGGTGTTTGGCCATACCACGGATATTCCATGTGAGGAACCTCACAGTGTTGGATGTACCTGTAATTTCTGCAGGAATCCGCCCCACAGCAACCTAAGGTGGCCCCTCCCCTGCACACCTCCTGCGCATACACGACCACTCTCCTCTGCAAACTACTAAACAAAAGCTATCGACAAATGAACCCCCATGTTGAACAATTCCCTGACCCCAGGGCAGCCTGACAATGGTCAGTCGCCCAAACAGCATGTGGAACATAGCCCTCAGTGAGGGCCTACCCCAGTAAGGCACCCAAGGGGGGGTGAGCAGCAAGAGACTGAGTTCTGATGCACAAACTATCAAGAGCGCGCCTGCCCCACTAGAACAGGGCAACTCAATCCCAGAGTCCGCCACCGACAGCTCAGCAACACACCAGGGAGTCAGGCCCACCCAAAGCCCCAGCAAGCAGCAGATAATGTTGCCTCTGTGGGCCCTCTGTGGGCCCTCTCGAGGGTATAAAAGGTCAATAGGCCCTCGGACGCCACCTCAGTCCTCAGCCACTGTTCCAGGTAGGACACCTGTCACCGCCCTCAACTCCTTCCGGCAGGCTCAGGACTCAAATGTTGTTCCGCCTGTTGCGTCCCTCCGCATCCTCGGCTCTCCATTCCAGGACCCTCACCCTGTCCATGAGGGCTCCAACCTGCAGCTACAGGGCTTTTGGGTGGGGGCTATCACTGTAATGTTAGATTCAGTCTCCTTCACCCTCTCAGAGAGTTTCTTTTGTTCTTCTCGCAGGAGGCCAAGCCCCACCGCCACCGAGCTGATGCCCTGATGGAGGGTGGCTTTGGTGTCTGCAATAGCCTCCAGTATCTTGCCCAGCTGCTGCGGTACCGGGTCCTCTGCAGCAATCTGGGATTGCTCCTGGGCACTGTCCTCTGGATCATGTGTGGCCCCAACCATCCGGCCCAAGGTTTTTCCATGGCGCTAGACAACCCCACGGCTGTTGGACCAAGCCCGGAGGGGAAAGCCACCCAGCAGCTGGCTTTGCTATTTCACACCATACGTTACGGAGCAGCCCTGGGGTACTTAGGAGGGGCGCGACAACCCAATCCCTAGCGTAGTCGCTCCTCTGAAGGGCTCACCACCCTGTGTGTTCCTGCTACTCCTTAGTGGTCGGGACTCCACCTAAACCAGGCAACAGTCATCCACAGTGAGGCCACACTCTCTGTCAGGTCCCCGGGCTCCAGGGGGGTGGGAAACCTTAGTCCTCCACTCATCAGCCCAGCCAGCAGGGACTACAGGCACTCAGGCTGGGCTGAGCCTAGTCAATGGCAAGGCCTAGTCTCCGATCCCCCGAGCCCCATTTTAGGCTCCGAGCACGCTCCCCGCCTCGCACCTCACCTCACCTCCAGGGGCTGCACTCCATCGCGGACGCCTTAATCACGGCAGCACCACTGCACCTGTGATGTGCCGCCAGGTCCTCGTCAGCACTGGCACAATACACCACGGTTCAGCACAGCCGACAGAGAGAGGATCGCAGGGTGGAGAACAAGCCCCAGCAGCCTCCAGGCTCCAGCGCGTTGTCCGCGCGTCGATCAGACCCAGGCCACCATCTTGAAGCTTCCCGGCTCCAGCCGCCGTCGGGGTTTCAAGTACTTTCCCCCGCAATCTGGAGCCGATGGAAGCACCGGTGCCAGCTCCTCAACTCGCTGGCACCGTCAGTGCAGCGACAACAAGAAGGTGACTGGGCTGTTCCTAGAGGAATTAAGAGAAGAAAATATAAAGGGAGGGGAGGGGGGAAGGTAGTGACGGTCACGAGGGGGGGGGGAAAGGGGGCCTGTGCTCAAGTGGACAAACACCCCTGGGTATCCAATTTGTTGGATGTAATGGCCTCACACACCCTTGCGAGTGTCATGCTTCATCATCTGCGTTGCTCCTCGTCGGGCAGGTGGTGCAATGCCCAACGGGCTCACCTCTAGGAGGGGCTCTTTGTCGGAGATCTTTTATCCAACTGCCTTATGGTGAAGTGCGGGTGAGGGGCCAGAAATAAGTAGAATGTGTGGGTGAGAGTAAAAAGTGGCTCGGGGTACCGGAAACAATTTTATTCTGGTGGTCCCCTGCCACTAGTAAAAATAGGAATAGCCGGTAACCATGGGAACAAAAGTTTCCCGGACTAAACCAGGGCTAAAGGTGCAAAACTTGTGGTCAACATGTTTCTCGCATCTAGTTTATTAACTGTGATTCTTCAGGACCTATATATAAAGAAATCTACAATCTACTAAAACATGATCTAATCATAAGTATCAGTTTACTCAAGACACATTTGTTGTACTACCTGTCTGACACTGTTCCTACCTAGAGTAGTGGGAGACAAAATAGAGTATTATGGCAGGTAAATAACAACAAGTGGTAATGTCGTGACCGTGACACCACTAGGCGTGGTTGTGAACACTGTGCGTGATAGTGAACACACTGTGCTGAAGTGACATACTAGTGAGGGGGTGACCAGTATGTGATTAAAACCAAGTTAAAAACACTCAATGCAATGCAGCTAGGACCATAAAAACATCACAATCGTCTTTAATCAATGCGAATAACACTCACCTCGGGGTTAGGATTGAGGGGTGTCAACAGTACCCGACGGATCTGGCATCGGGCATGAAGCCAATGTCTTTGGGCTGGGAAGGTAAGTCAATGGGGGTCAATGACACAAGGGAGCAGTTCATATGGTGGATTGTAATGTAGGTGCCCCATTTAGTGAAAATGGACTAGGTAGTGTCCAATGCATGAAAAGTAGTCTTAATCGAGTGTGGGTAATAGCTAGTTCCTATAATTCCTAGAAATTAGCGAAGCCTAGACTGGCATGATAGTCACTTGGAAAGTACTGATCGCCATGGTACCTGAAGAAATATATCGCCAGTGTTGTTGGACCCTAGCTGGGGTCGGTGTGGATGGTAGGTGTTGCTTATATCGGCAGTTAGGCAGAGGCATTACTGCAGGGAATGCACTATAGCTAGTCTGACCCCGTCCGGGGTTGTGCTGGGTTATGCTTACATTGGCCACGACGCTAGGGTCAGGATGTCGTCAGTGCAGCTGCAGGACGGCCTTCGGGCCCGGGCGCCAATGGATAATGCTGAGAAGTGGTGGGCTGGCGCGGAACTCCTAGCTTAGGCGTCCACCATTATCTGCTCCTTGGCCATGCCCAACTTACCAGAGGCTCTTGAACACAAAGTAGCTCTTGTGAGAGCGATCCCAAGAGCTAGTTTGCGCCTATAAATTGGAGCAGGAGTGGGACTCATGCGAGGCTATTACTACTTCTTGTGTAATATACAGCTTCACTCCTCAGTCCTGGTTCACTTTCCGGTACATAAAAGCACACTAGTCATACAACTTTGAGTCATGCTTCAACCCGAACACCAGAGACATATCTTGTGCGAGTCGGGGACTGACGTCTGCTTTATACAGTGATTACATTGTTTCAAGCCTGCATTCCTAGGAGCTGACAACTTTCCCAAGCACACTGGATTTTTCTGTTTTAGGAATCCTCAAAAGGAGGATGAAATCTGGAACAGAACTCAAGATCACTGTCAAAAGTTTATTGTAATTGTAATTGTAAAACATTTATATAGCGCTTGGTTACCAAAGGCATCCCAGCGCTAGAGGCCAAAGTTCATGAACTAAGTACCAATTTATGGAAACAGAAAGGTTTTTATGCGTTTCCAGAAGACCAGATGGTTTGTTTCACATTGAATGTCAAGGGGGAGGGAGTTCCACAGCCTTGCTGCGTTACATGAAAAGAGGCGACCCCCTGTACGTGCTTTCCTAATTCTAGGTACAGCTGCCATCTGTTTATTGCCTGATTGCAGGATTCTCTTAGGGTGGTAAGAGGAAATGAGGGCACGCATACTGGGTGGGCTAGAACCCTACAGTATCTTATGTGAGATGCAGAGTGCCTTAAACTGCACTCTTTTCTGAATGGGCAGCCAGTGAAGGGAGGCCAAGGCAGTCCCTGCTGACTGTCGGCTGGGAATATTCAGGAGTTGTCATGGTGCACAGTTCTGTACAGTTTGTAGTCTCTTAACCGTGGAGCCTGGTGCTCCTAAGTATAGGGCATTGGCGTAGTCGAGCCTAGAAAGTATAAGGGCCAGGACCACCACTTTCCTTGCAGAAAAGGGGAGGAGGGGAATGACTTTCCGTGTCATCCTCATCAGCCCAAAGCAGCTAACGGCAACCTTCCTTCCTTGCTCCCCAAAATCAAGGTTACGATCCACCCAAACCCCCAAACTCTTGATATGATATTTGGGGGAAGGGGGAGAGCCAAAGCAACTTGGCCAGGATAGACTTATATTGGGTACAGAAGGTTTACCCAGAAACATCAGCTCCGTTTTAGATCAGTTCAGCTTCAAAAATGAGCCCTCCATCCGTGCTGAGACTTTTCCAAGACACATGGCCAGATCAGGGGCAGTGTTTTTGAGCTGATTGAAATAGACAATCAACTGCGTATCATCGGCATTTGTGATGATCTGAATGCAGAAAGGCTCCACAACACCTGCAAAGGGGCTCATGTACACACTAAAAAGTGTGGGGGACAGGGATGATCCCTGAGGAACCGCATATCGGAGTGGCAGAGGGTCAGAGATAGGGGTGGGTGGAATTTGCGTAATTGCGTTACGCAAATCTTCCCGAAATGGTAAAAAATCTCCGCGAGCACACAGAAATTCCGCGGACAAGTGGAATTGCTTGTTCGCGATGCTTTTTTCCTGTTCGCGATCGCTGTTTGCATGCTCGGGGGGGAAATATCTCGCGAACACACATGTTGAGAACGCGAACAAACAAAACATTTTGCAAAGCCGCAGAACGCAAAGTTTTGCCCAATTTCGCGTTCTCCGCGGAATGCGAAATTACCCAAATTCCGCAAATTCCGCGAGCAGAACGGAATTTACTGCCCAGGCCTAGTCAGAGATACAGTCTTCATGGAATTCTTGAAATGACCTCTCATCCAGAAAGGACTGGATCCATTTAAGGGCCAGATCAGTCACTCCTACATCTTTAAGCCTCTGGGTGAGCAGCTGGTGATTGACTGTATCGAAGGCTGCGCTAAGATCTAAAAGCACAATGGCAGCGCAGCCTCCGTTGTCTAAGATTTTACTAGTTGCTTCTACCACTGCTAAAAGGGCAGTTTCTGTGCCCTGTTGGGGTCTAACCCCAGTTTGAGGAGAGTGAAGACAGTTATTGCTTTCCAAAAACGCAGAGAGCGCACGATTCACATGTTTTTCGGCAATTTTGCTGATTCCTGGCAGTAACGAAATGGGACAATAGTTCCCTAACATCTCAGGATCCAGGTTTGGCTTTTTAGCAAAGCTTTAACCATTGCTTGCTTCCAGGAAGGGGGGACCAGGCCTGTCCGGAATGTAGCATTAATCATATCCAGGATAACAGTGGAGACTGTATCAATGATTCGGTTTAAAATGATTAGCGGAACTGTATCCCTGGGGGAACCTGACTTCAACTGGCAAAGGATACCTTGCAGGGAGGGCTGATCGAAGAGAGGAATTTCAGCTGAAGTGCAATTATCAATGTATTCTTTCATTTTGGTTAAGGGGCCATTGAATAAAGCTGTAGCCTGATGAAAGGAGGTATAAATATCGTGAATTTTATTGAAGAAGAAAGTAGCTAATTGGTTGCAACGGGATGATGTATCATTGCAGGGAAAAGGTGGGGGGGTTTAATAAGTGATTTCACTATGCGAAATATTTCGCAAGAAGAGTTGGGGGCTGAGAGAATTTGATTTTCATAATAAAGGGACCGTGCACACTTAATTTCTTTCTTATACCTTTTAATGTCCTCCCTATAAATCATTTTATTAGTAATGGAGAAGTCTCTTCGCCATTTTCTTTCGCACCGTTTACAAGCCTGCTTAAGTTTACGCAGTTTGGGGGTGTACCAAGCTGTTCTATTAGCTCCACTTTTATCCTTAATTTGCTTTTTTGGGAGCATCATGTCTAGAGAAGAAACCAGCCATTTTTCAAAGTTGTGACTTGCAGTATCCAGATTAGACTCTGGTGTCGGTCTGGTGTTATTAAGTATTGATACCCAGAGTTCCAATGGGAGTTGTGACCATAAGCGGGACAGTTTGGTAGAGGTTACGTCTGATCTGCTTGATGGGTCCAGGAAAAAGAAATAAGGCAATGATCTGTCAAAGGCAATGAAATAGGATTTCCAACCTGAAGATCTGTGGCATTAGATAAAATAGGGTTGAGCAGGTGACCCTTGGAGTGGGTGTGGCCTCTCACTTTCTGGTTAAATTGGAGGGCTTCCATACTATCCGATAGGTCACGTGTGGCTGGTAACGAGTAATCATTGAAATGCATATTAAAATCTCCCAAAAGGGAAAAGTTGGACAATGTCCCCGGAGGGCGATAAATTAAAATCCCAGAAAATGTGCAGGTGTGAGAAAAACCGATGGAAAAGAGCAGAGTCTAGCAGTCAGGTATTGGGTTAACTGACATCTGACAGTTAAATCCAGTTTTATAAACATTGACTATGCCACCTCCTCTGTCATGTTATTGAATAGTATACCCAGAGAGGAGAGCTTTAGCTAGGGTCGGGTCTGATACACTCGGTAACCATGTTTCTGTTAAAAACAGAACATCTGGACTCTCATCCTTTAACAGTAATCTAATTTCAATAGCATGTCTGGGCATTGAGCGACAGTTAAGTAAAAGCATGTTAAAAAACGTAGCTGGAGTCGAGGTTGTGTGCTCATTAATAGCAGGTGGAAATGAAAGGGGCAATGTGGGCATTGGATTGCCTTCCCATCAGGGCATATACGATGGATACAAATACTCCTCACCGTCCCTCTGTACTGCTGGAGCTGATCAGTCGCATAAATGAGCGGCGCCCTCGCGCAACCGGCAGGGGTTCTGGCACCTGGGACCAGTCAGGCACAGACGGGTGCAGACGGGCTTGCATTAGGCGCACCAACGGCACGCCCGCTGCTCGCGTCCGCTACGTAGTCGCGTCATGAGCACCTTTTGTAGTTGGGCGTGTGCGCTGGCGTCAGCGTCTAAGACATTTGAATGCTAACTACAAAAAATGCTTTTACTAAGATTAAAAGGCGACCCCCGGAGCTCTAACACAGCTCCCGCGATTGTGAGGTACAAAAGTGCAACGTGCAATCACAAATTTAAAAGCCCCCCAAGTATTCATCAATTTTTAAAAACAGTTTAACAGTTCTAGTTCAGTGTAACAATGTCAAGGAGAGTTGTCTTGAAGTGTTCTCTGCCATGACTTGCACAGGAACAGGCGGTTGCTCTTTTCCCGACTCCACCTCCAGGATGCTCAGAGCCAGTGGCCCTCAAGAATCCCAAAGGGGGAATTGGATAAAATAATAAATCAAGAAGAGACTGCTCTGGATCTGTTCGGTTTAGCTTCTTTTGTTAGTCGATGCTGTTTTCTTTCCGAATACTCATGGAAGTCCTAATGCACATAAAACAGGGAAAATTTAGTTCTCTTCCTAACTCTAGTGAACTCTTCCTTTTGCCTTTTATTGCTCCTTACCTAACTATTCAGATTCTAGTGCTACTCTTCTTCTTCTTTGTCTTCTAGGCTTCTATTCTTGTGCTTCTGGAGATTTAAACTGTAATATTAATTAGATTAGTTCTCTATTACATATCGAATCTTTCTGGCTATAGCTTTTTATCACAACTCTTAACTCCTATTATAGCGGTTTATCTTTTATAATAATCTTGATAGTGTGTTCTAGTAGTATGTTCTTTTTAGCCTTAAAACAGTGAGAAATACTTGAGCCTTCTAGGGATCACCACTGAATCGTTCGGGAGGGGCCAGAGGAATTACCAGGGATAGAGAGTGGATTACTTGAGTGCTTATTCTGTTTGGACTCTCAGGTGAAGTTCCTATATTTTCCCTCCCAGCATTAAATGGTTGCCCTACTCTTTGAGCCAACTCAGCGGTTTCTTTCCTAGACTTCACTACTTCTTGTTTAAGGTTCTGATTCTCCTCTCGCACTGCGATCAACTCTTTTTGAATGGCCTCGAGTACCGTTCCTAAGGTCTGTAGATTTATTCCCTCAGCCATCCTGTTCTGGTGCAAAAATATAACGTGGGCACTTCATTCTGTCAAGGAGAGTTGTCTTGAAGTGTTCTCTGCCACGACTTGCACAGGAACAGGCGGTTGCTCTTTTCCCGACTCCACCTCCAGGATGCTCACAGCCAGTTATGTTAAAACGTGGCCCTCAAGAACCCCAAAGGGGGAGGGGGGAATTGGATAAATTAATAAATCAAGAAGAGACTGCTCTGGATCTGTTCGGTTTAGCTTCTTCCGTTAGTCGATGTTGTTTTTTTTCCGACTGCTCATGGAAGTCCTAATGCACATAAAACAGGGAAAATTTAGTTCTCTTCCTAACTCTAGTGAATTCTTCCGTTAGCCTTTTATTGCTCCTTACCTAACTATCCAGATTCTAGTGCTACTCTTCTTCTTGTTTTTTCTGTCTTCTAGGCTTCTATTCCTGTGCTTCTGGAGATTTAAACGGTCATATTAATTAGATTAGTTCTCTATTACATATCTAATCTTTCTGGCTATAGACTTTTATCACAACTCTTACCTCCTATTATAGCCGTTTTTCTTTTATAATAATCTTGATAGTATGTTCAAGTAGTATGTTCTTTTTAGCCTTAAATGCTTCGTCTTATTATGTCTTCCAGGTAACACCTGAACACTGCTGACTTTTCTCTGGTAAGTATTGTCTTCTCTGTTCCTTCACTCTGGTTAATATTTGCTTACGGGTATTTCCTATATTATTAACCTTTGCTCTGGTAAGTATTATCTTATAATCACTTTATTTAAAAAAATGAGTCTTTAGTATTTTCTTAGTCTGAAACTTAGCCCATTAGTTTGCTGTATACAATCGTTATCTTATCCTACTTTGCATGCATGCACTTATCTGTATTCCTGCTTTCTATCTCTCTCTCTCCAGGTGACTCGACTGCTGCTGGACACTCCTCAAGTCTCGAGTCTCTATGAGGTAAGTTGATTCTGTGGACACTTCAACTCGAAGTCTACTCCAATAACTAGATTCTTGAATTGTGAGATGCTGGACCAAAACACGGAGTCATGGGTTTTAAGGAAGGTAATAAACTCGGGGGCTAAAACGGAATTTTACAGCATTCCGAAAAAGCCAACTGTCTCTCTCACGAACCTTAGTGAAGTGCGCAGTAAACAGCGCGCGCGCCTCACCAAGGATCTCACACCTAGAGTAGCGAGCAACAACTAGACCGCCGACTCGTTTTCCGAGTCGGCGGCCATCTTGAAGTTCCGCTCGTGAATTGCCGAGATCCAGCGGCGGCTCCGAGTGGTCCTCACCTGGTTGCTTCGACAATCCTTATTCTTCAAGGTACAAACAGAGTACCTTTGCTTAGTTGAAGCTCTGGCAGCTCTAACAGTACCCCCAACAAAGAGGGTTTTTCCTCTCGGGGCTTGGTTGGAAATCTTCTGTGAAAATTCTTTACCAGTCGGGGAGCATGAACGTCCGAAGCAACCTCCCACGACTGCTCCTCTGGACCGTACCCTTTCCAGTCCAGCAGATAATACAATTTTCCATGTGCTTTTTTAGAGTCCAAAATCTCTTTGACTTTAAATTCCACTCCTGACTCTAACTGGATAGGCTGAGGTGGTGAGTTCTTTCGCAATTCCAATGCTGCCTTCTTCAATAAAGAGACTTGAAAGACTGGATGGATTTTCATTTTGACAGGTAGTTTTAAATGATAGGTTACCGGATTTATCTGTTTCTCAATTGGATAGGGTCCAATGAATCTAGGGAAGAATTCTTTTATCAGCTTGGACCTTATATTTTATTTTAGCCTGTTTTAGATTTTGAGAAGCCTCTAATTGAATCTCTTTAATATGGGCAACTAAATCCTTAACTGCTGGAACAGAGAGTTCTGTGTTTCTGATTGTAGCATTTGGGTGTTGGCCATAGTTTAGATAGAATGGGGAGAACCCAGTTGAAACATTTGTGGCATTGTTGTATGCAAATTCTGCCATCCACAAATAGTCTGACCAATTCCCACCTTGTTCCAACAGAAACAACCTCAAGTACTGCTCTAATTCCTGGTTAACCCTGTCTGTCTGCCCGTCGGTCTAAGGGTGAACACTGGTGGAGTATCTTGCCTCTATTCCCAACCCTTTCAAGAAAGCCTTCCAGAAATGGGACAAGAACTGTGAACCTCGATCTGAAATGATAAATTTGGGAATTCCGTAAATCCTTACTATATGAGTGCTGAAATGATTCGCTAGCTGTTTAGACGTTGGGTCCCCTTTTAAAGCTAGAAAATGTGCCATCTTAGTAAACGCATCCACTACCACCCAAACTGTATTATAACCTTGACTGGAAGGCAAATCTACAATCAAATCCATAGTGATGGTATGCCAAGAACCAGGAGGGGTGGGAAAGGGTTGTAATAATCCTTTCGGGGCCTGCAGTTCAGATTTTCCCTGAGAGCAGATTTCGCACGTCTTCACATAAGTTTCTATGTCAGTGGTCATATGCGGCCACCAATAGTGTCTTTTCACCAATTCTTTAGTTTTTTCTTCTCCTTTATGGCCAGCCAAAAGATTATCATGACACTCACGAAAAACCTGGTGTTGCAATTCCTTGGGTGGTATATACAAGGCTCCCTGATGATAATGAAGGTGGCCTCGGATCTCTCTTCCTTCATCTTCTTTGACTCATTCTTGTATTTCTTCTGGACTCATTATCTGGGCAATCGCCGCAGATGACTTCGGAGGCCGCGGATCGGAACGGGGGGAGGCGGACTCTCTGGGTTCTTCCGTCGAAGAGCGAGATGATCGACTCCAGGGCCGCTCCTTGGATTCCGGCGTTGCTGAGGCGCTGTATCAGGGTGCGATGGCATACGGTGTCGAAGGTAGTGGAGAGGTCCAGGAGGATGAGGGCAGCAGTTTACCCGTTGTAGAGCAGGGACCTGATGTCGTCGGTGGCTGCGATGAGGGCGGTCTCGGTGCTGTGGTTTGCACGGAAACCGGACTGTGAGGGGTCGAGGGATCCGTTGGTCTCAAGGAAGGCGGAGAGTTGTCTGTTGATGGTCTTCTCGATGACTTTGGCTGGAAAGGGGCGCAGCGAGATGTGGCGGAAGTTCTTCAGGTCCGTGGTTGGTTTCTTCAGGAGGGCACTTAGCTCCGCATATTTCCAACTCTCCGGGAAGGTGGCGGATGCGAAGGAGCTGTTGATGATGTTCCGGAGTTGGGGTGCGATGATGGAGTCGGCTTTGTTGAAGATGTGGTGTGGGCAGGGGTCGGTAGGGGAGCCGGAGTGGATGGTGTTCATCAGGCGGGTGGTGTCTTCGGTGCTGACAGGGGTCCAGGTGCAAAGGGTGGTGGTGGGGGGCGCTGGTTTGATGGTTGGGTGCGTGGTGGGTGCGCCAAAGCTGTTGTGTATGTCGGCGATCTTGCGGTGGAAGAACGAGGCAAGTGAGTCGCAGAGGTCTTGCGAGGGTGTGATGTTGTTGTTGCAGGCGCTGAGATTGGAGAGCTCGTTAACGATGCTGAAGAGTTCCTTGCCGTTGTGGGTGTTGTTGTCCAGTCATTCTTTAAATGTTGTCATCTTGGTGGTGCGGATCAGCTGGTGGTGTTTGCAGGTGGCGTTCTTGAGGGCGGTCATGTGTTCTGACGTCTGGTCGTGGCACCAGGCTTTCTCGAGAGTGCGGCAGGTTTTCTTGCAGTTTTTGAGGTTGTTGGTAAACCACAAGGCTTTCCTGCTGCCGGGTCTGCTGGGAGGGTTTTTCAGTGGTGCAAGGTCGTCGGTGCAGTTGGTGAGCCACTGAGTAAGGTTGCCGGCTGCTTCGTTGGGGTCCGTCGTGCTGGTGGGTGGGTTCTGGCTGAGGGTGGTGGTGAGCAGGTCGGTGGTGATCTTGCTCCAGCTTCTGCGGGGAACCTGTTGTGGCTGGTGGTGGGTCGTGGTTCTTCTGAAGTTGAAGTTGACGCAGCTGTGGTCTGTCCAGTGTAGTCCGGTGGAGTGGCTGAAGGAGATGTGCTTGCTGGAGGAGAAGACGGGGTCAAGCGTGTGGCTGGCATAGTGGGTGGGGGTGGTCACCAGTTTTTTGAGTCTGATGTTGGCGAGGTTGTCCAGCAGGGCGGTGGTGTTGCAGTCCTTGTTGTTCTCCAGGTGGAAGTTGAGGTCCCCTAGGAGGATGTAGTCTGTGGAGGTGAGGACGTGTGGACTGACGAAGTCTGCGATGGCTTAGCTGAATTGTGTGCGTGGTCCCGGGGGTCTGTAGATGAGGGCGCCTCTGAGGGTAGTCCTGGGGTCGGTGTGTATCTGGAAGTGAAGGTGCTCGGCAGCAGTGAGGGTGTCGTCGGAGTTGGTGGTGATGCGGATGGTGTTTCTGTGGACGATGGCGATGCCTCCTCCGGTTTGGTTGGTGCGGTCCCTTGGGTGATCTTGTAGCCATCCGGGATGGCTATGGCGATGTCGGGGGCTGAGGAGGCATTCATCCAGGTTTCTGTGAGGAAGGCGACGTCTGGGGATGTTGTGTCGAGGAGGTTCCAGAGTTCGACGGCGTGCCTGTGGACGGAGCGAGTGTTGAGCAGGATGCACTTGAGGTGGTTGTTGCTGGTGCTCGGCTTGGCGGGTGCAGTGCAGGTTCGAAGGCATGTGAATTGGCAGGCTTGGCAGGTGAATGGTCGTGGGTGCGTTTCGGGGTGGCTCCTTAGCAGGCGGGGTTTCGGCTGGCGTTGAGTGCGTGGAGTGTGGCGGGGTCTTAGGTCCGTCGGGTGTGTTTGCATCGTCAGGGGCCAGGGGTCTTGGCACTGGGCGCGGTCCAGGCGTGGACGGGCGCAGACGGGCTTGCCTTTGGCGCGCCTTCGGCGCGCCCGCTGCACGTACGCGCGGGCTTCATAGGAGGCGAAGTGGAAAGGAGGAGCAGCTGGGAGGCGGGGCGGGGGTACAGAAGAAAAAAAGGGGGCGGGGCCGCGAGGGAGAAGCGCCGAAAAGCAGGGAGCGGGGGGGCACACCAGAGGGTACAATTAACAAATAAGCACAATATCACTATCAGAACAAATAGGCACAGTATCACATAACCAGCAGAGAAGAAGTACAATCACGAGGAAGCACGAAAAATGGGGGCAGCAGCGGGGGGGCACAGGGGTCACAGCTGGCGAGCCGTGCGGCGTGGGGGTGTCCTGGGGTCAGGGCACACTCGCCTGCGCCGCGCGGGCTCTATATGAGGCCAAGTGGGAGGGAGGAGCAGCTGGGAGGCCGGGGCGGGGGTACAGAAGAGGAAAAGGGGGCAGGGACGCGAGGGAGCAGCGGCGGGAAGCGGGGAGCGGTGGGGCACACCAGAGGGTACAAGTAACAAATAAGCACAATATCACTATCAGAACAAATAGGCACAGTATCACATTACCAGCAGAGAAGAAGTACAATCACGAGGAAGCACGAAAATGGGGGCAGCAGCGGAGTAGAAAACGAGCAGCAGCGAGGGGGCACCGGGGTCACAGCTGGCGAGCCGTGCGGCGTGGGGGTGTCCTGGGGTCAGGTCTTATCATCAGTATCAATCCTTGACAAGGCGTCAGCTTTTCCGTTTTGGGTTCCGGGTCGGTAAGTGATAATCATATTCTGCAAAATACAGGGACCACCTGAGTTGTCGTGGAGTCAAGGTTTTAGCAGAATTGAGAAATTTTAAATTCCTGTGGTAAAGACCGTCACTTGATGTCTGGCTCCCATTAGGTAAAGACGTCATTCTTTTAAAGGCCTCTTTAATTGCCAATAATTCCTTGTCTGTAACTGTGTAGTTTTGCTCTGCTGATGTTAATTTTCTTGATCTGTAAGCCACTGGGTGTAGCTGCCCAGTCCTCTTGTGTCTTTGAGATAACACCTCCAATAGCCTGATCAGAGGCATCGGTTTCCACATAGAATGGCTCCGACAGATCAGCATGCAACAATACTGGAGCTGAGGTGCAACTTTCCTTTAAAAATTTAAAATCCTTCTCCGCTTCCTCTGCCCATTCAAATTTAACACCTTTGCGGAGCAATTTGGTAAGGGGCAATATCTTCTTTGAGAATTCATCAATAAACCTCCTATAAAAATTTGCAAAACCAATGAAGCTCTGCACTTCCTTCACACTGCTGGGAGATTTCCAATTCACCACAGCTTGGATCTTACGTTCGTCCATATTCATACCAGTTGCGGAAAGGACAAATCCAAGAAATTCCACCTTAGACAAGTTGAAAGCACATTTTTCCAGCTTCATAAATAATCGATTCTCTCTGAGCTTCTGCAAAATCCCCTCTCACTTGTTCTTGGTGTTCTTGCGTGTTTTCAGAGTAAATTAATTTGCCGTCGATATAGACAATTGCACGTTGATCAATATATTCACTCAAGATGTAATTGATGAAGTGCTGGAAGGCTGCAGGAGCATTACATAGGCCATAAGGCATGACCTGATATTCAAATAGTCCAAACCTTGTCCTGAAGGCCGTTTACCATTCATCGCCTTCCTTCATCCTGATCAAATGATAGGCCCCCTCAGATCTGATTTTGTGTAAATTCGCACACTCTTGACCTGATCCAATAGGACTGATATAAGTGGAAGCGGAGAACGATTTTTCTTGGTTATTTTGTTGATGGCGCGATAGTCTATACAGATTCTTAGATCGCCCTCCTTCTTCGGCACGAAAAACAAGGGCGAAGATACTGGGGACTTGGACGGTCTGATGAACCCATTTGCCAAATACTTGTCTAAGTATTCTCTCAGATGTTGGTGTTCTTTTTCGGTCAAGGCATACACTCGACTGCAGGGTAGGTTCGCACCTGCCTCCAATTCTATAGAACAGTCATAGGTTCTGTGTGGCGGCAATTGTACAGCTTCTTTATTGCTGAATACATCCTCAAAGTCACGGTATTCTTGACGTATCTCTTGTGAATTGATTACACATATTGAAGCTCCGTTCATGCACAAAGAATGAGCAGGGTTTTCTTTGCAGTCTTTTTCTTTCCTTCCGAGACAATTTTCCGTACAATAAGTTGAATTAATTGTAATCGTTCTTGTGCTCCAATCTATGGTGGGATTATGTTCAGTTAAACAAGATAAACCTAGAATGAGTTCAAATTGTGGTGCATCGATCAAATTAAATTGGATAACTTCCGCATGTCCGTCTCTGGAGGTTAATTGCAAGGGCTCAGTATGACTTGTAATTGGTCCAGACGAAAGATTTGTGCCATCAACTGCCCTCACAGGTTCGCTTTTGGACTTGGGTATGGCTCTTAAACCAATCTTTGCAGCAAACTTTAGTATTCAATATTTTTATTGAGTAATTAACACAGTACATGCATCAACAATCAGATCTTTAGATCACAAAAGTTTCCTGTAGCCCCGGAATCCACCATCACTGATACCTCAGTGAGCATAGTTTGGCGGAATTTGATTTCCATAGATTGAACTTAATGAGGTGAAGAGGATTGAAGCGTATTAGCCAACTGATGTTCTTTCGGAGTTGATTCTTGATTAGCATCCACCGGTCCAACTCCTCCTACAGGTGGTGCTGCTAGTTTTCCTTTGGCTTGAACTGAGTTTTGGGTTTTGTCGGACAACCCTTCACAAAGTGTCCGTTTGAACCGCAATACATACATACATTTTCTGTTCTTCTCTTCTCCTTCTCTTGCTTAGTCAGCGGCCCACGAATCGTTCCTATTTGCATAGGCTCCGAATTTGGTTGCCCCTCGACTGATCTGCTATAGTCTGGCTGTGTTCGATCAAACCTGGGCACCACTGCTCTAATGACCTTCCTCTTCTCACCCTTTTGTTCTCCTTGACGAAAGTCAATCTCAAGCACCAAATCCACCAATTCAGATATTTCCGTAGGTCGGTTCGGAATCTGTGCCAGCACATCCTTCAACTCATGACGATCCACGGTAAAAAAAACGCAGCTCTCTTGCATTCTGGCCCATTTGTCTCCACAACCAATTTATTAAACTGGGCTAGGTAAGCCACTAGGTCCCGATTACCTTGCCTTAATTCCAATAATTTATTATTGACAGCTTGCGAAATTCTCCTTCTGTCAAAGATTCGAAGAAACTCCTTTTTAAACTCATCATCGTTCTGCAATAGGGGATCGTCTCTTGAAACCAAGGGCATTGACCACGCAGTGGCATCACCATTTAAATAAGACAGTGAAAATGCTACTCTTGACTGCGCGTCTGGGAATATCGAAGGGCGGCACATGAAGTGGAGGGAACATTGGGTGAAAAATACTTGAGCCTTCTGGGGATCACCACTAAATCGTTCGGGAGGGGCCAGAGGAAATACCGGGGATAGAGAGTGGATTACTTGAGTGGGTTTTCTGTTTGGACTCTCAGCTGAAGTTCCTATATTTTCCCTCCCAGCATTAAATGGTTGCCCTACTCTTTGAGCCAACTCAGCGGTTTCTTTCCTAGACTTCACTACTTCTTGTTTAAGGTTCTGATTCTCCTCTCGCACTGCGATCAATTCTTTTTGAATGGCCTCGAGTACCGTTCCTAAGGTCTGTAGATTTATTCCCTCAGCCATCCTGTTCGGGTGCAAAAATATAAAGTGGGCACTTCAATCTGTCAAGGAGAGTTATCTTGAAGTGTTCTCTGCCACGACTTGCACAGGAACAGGCGGTTGCTCTTTTCCCGACTCCACCTCCAGGATGCTCACAGCCAGCTATGTTAAAACGTGGCCCTCAAGAACCCCAAAGGGGGAAGGGGGAATTGGATAAAATAATATATCAAGAAGAGACTGCTCTGGATCTGTTCGGTTTAGCTTCTTCCGTTAGTCGAGGATGTTTTCTTTCCGACTGCTCATGGAAGTCCTAATGCACATAAAACAGGGAAAATTTAGTTCTCTTCCTAACTCTAGTGAACTCTTCCTTTTGCCTTTTATTGCTCCTTACCTAACTATCCAGATTCTAGTGCTACTCTTCTTCTTGTTTTTTCTGTCTTCTAGGCTTCTATTCTTGTGCTTCTGGAGATTTAAACTGTCATATTAATTAGATTAGTTCTCTATTACATATCTAATCTTTCTGGCTATAGCCTTTTATCACATCTCTTACTTCCTATTATAGCCGTTTTTCTTTTATAATAATCTTGATAGTGTGTTCTTGTAGTATGTTCTTTTTAGCCTTAAATGCTTCGTCTTATTATGTCTTCCAGGTAACACCTGAACACTGCTGACTTTTCTCTAGTAAGTATTGTCTTATCTGTTCCTTCACTCTGGTTAATATTTGCTTACGGGTATTTCCTATATTATTAACCTTTGCTCTGATAAGTATTATCTTATAATCACTTTATTTAAAGAGTCTCTAGTATTTTCTTAGTCTGAAACTTAGTCCATTAGTTTGCTGTATACAATCGTTATCTTATCCTACTTTGCATGCATACACTTATCTGTATTCCCGCTTTCTATCTGTCTCTCTCCAGGTGACTCAGCTGCTGCTGGACACTCCTCAAGTCTTGAGTCTCTATGAGGTAAGTTGATTCTGTGGACACTTCAACTCGAAGTCTACTCCAATAACTAGATTCTTGAAGTGTGAGATGTTGGACCAAATCACGGAGTCATGGGTTTTAAGGAAGGTAATAAACTCAGGGGCTAACACGGAATTTTACAGCATTCCGACAAAGCCAACCGTCTCTCTCACGAACGTTAGTGAAGTGCGCAGTAAACTCAGCGCGCGCGCCTCACCAAGGACCTCGCACCTAGAGTAGCGAGCAACAACTAGACCGCCGACTCGTTTTCCGAGTTGGCGGCCATCTTGAAGTTCCACTCGTGAATCGCCGAGCTCCAGCGGCGGCGCCGAGTGGTCCTCACCTTGTTGCTTCGACAATCCTTATTCCTCAAGGTACAAACAGAGTACCTTTGCTTAGTTGAAGCTCTGGCAGCTCTAACAGTACCCCCCAACAAAGAGGGTTCTTCCTCTCGGGTCTTGGTTGGAAATCTTCTGTGAAAATTCTTTACCAGTCGGGGAGCATGAACGTCCGAAGCAACCTCCCACGACTGCTCCTCTGGACCGTACCCTTTCCAGTCCACCAGATAATGCAATTTTCCATTTGCTTTTCTAGAGTCCAAAATCTCTTTAATTTTAAATTCCACTCCTGACTCTAACTGGATAGGTTGAGGTGGTGAGTTCTTTCGCAATTCCAATGCTGCCTTCTTCAATAAAGAGACTTGAAAGACTGGATGGATTTTCATTTTGACAGGTAGTTTAAAATGATAGGTTACCGGATTTATCTGTTTCTCAATTGGATAGGGTCCAATGAATCTAGGGAGGAATTTTCTATTGCCCTTCAACCTCAAGTTCTTAGTACTTAACCAAAGCTCATCACCCTCTTTTAAACTTGGACCCTCTCTTCTTCTTTTATCAGCTTGGGCCTTATATTTTATTTTAGCCTGTTTTAGTGATTGAGAAGCCTCTAATTGAATCTCTTTAATATGGGCAACTAAATCCTTAACTGCTGGAACAGAGAGTTCTGTGTTTCTGATTGTTGCATTTGGGTGTTGGCCATAGTTTAGATAGAATGGGGAGAACCCAGTTGGAACATTTGTGGCATTGTTGTATGCAAATGCTGCCATCCACAAATAGTCTGACCAATTCCCACCTTGTTCCAACAGAAACAACCTCAAGTACTGCTCTAATTCCTGGTTAACCCTCTCTGTCTGCCCGTCGGTCTAAGGGTGAAAACTCGTGGAGTATCTTGCCTCTATTCCCAACCCTTTCAAGAAAGCCTTCCAGAAATGGGACAAGAACTGTGAACCTCGATCTGAAATGATAATTTTGGGAATTCCGTGAATCCTTACTATATGAGTGCTGAAATGATTCGCTAGCTGTTTAGACGTTGGGTCCCCTTTTAAAGCTAGAAAATGTGCCATCTTAGTAAACGCATCCACTACCACCCAAACTGTATTATAACCTTGACTGGAAGGCAAATCTACAATCAAATCCATAGTGATGGTATGCCAAGGACCAGGAGGGATGAGAAAGAGTTGTAATAATACTTTCGGGCCTGCCGTTCAGATTTTCCCTGAACGCAGATTTCGCACGTCTTCACATACGTTTCTATGTCAGTGGTCATATGCGGCCACCAATAGTGTCTTTTCACCAATTCTTTAGTTTTTTCTTCTCCTTTATGGCCAGCCAAAAGATTATCATGACACTCACGAAAAACCTGGTGTTGCAATTCCTTGGATGGTATATACAAGGCTCCCTGATGATAAGGTAGGTGGCCTCGGATCTCTCTTCCTTCATCTTCTTTGACACATTCTTGTATTTCTTCTGGACTCATTATCTGGGCACTCTGTTCCTCGACAGTCACCAAGGTAGTGGCACAAATAATCTTCGAGTTCGGTATGATAACTTGATCTTGTTCAATCAATCAATCAATAAATAGAATTTGTGAAGCGCGCTACTCACCCGAGACGGTCTCAAGGCGCTGGGGGGGGGGTCGCTACTGCTCGAACAGCCAGGTCTTGAGTTGTTTCCTGAAGGAGAGATGGTCAAGGGTCAGCCGTAGGTGAGTGGGGAGGGAGTTCCATGTCTTAGCAGCCAGGTAGGAGAAGGATCTTCCCCCAACGGTGGATTTGCGGATACGTGGGACGGAGGCGAGGGCAAGGCTGGCGGATCGGAGCTGGCGGGTGGGTGTGTAGAATGGGAGGCGGCTGTTGAGGTACTTCGGGCCTGTGTCCTGGAGAGCCTTGTGTGCGTGGGTGAGGAGTCTGAACGTGATCCTCTTGTTGACGGGGAGCCAGTGCAGGTCTTTCAGGTGGGCAGAGATGTGGCTGTGGCGAGGGATGTCCAGGATGAGTTGTGCTGAGGCGTTCTGAATGTGTTGGAGTCTTTTCTGGAGTTTGGCCGTGGTTCCAGCGTAGAGGGTGTTCCTGTAGTCCAGACGGCTGGTGACGAGGGCCTGGGTGACCGTCTTCCTGATTTCGGTGGGGATCCACCGGAAGATCTTTCGGAGCATGCGCAGGGTGTTGAAGCAGGATGACGAGACGGCGTTGACTTGCTTGGTCATCGTGAGGGAGGAGTCCAGAATGAAGCCCAGGTTGCGTGCGTGGTCCGTTGGCTTGGGTGCGGTGCCCAGGGCAGGGGGCCACCAGGAGTCGTCCCAGGTAGAGGGAGATGGTCCGAGGATGAGGACTTCCATCTTGTCTGAGTTCAGTTTCAGACGGCTGGTCTTCATCCATTCCGAGACGTCTTTCATTCCTTCCTGGAGGTTGGCTTTGGCGGTGGCGGGGTCGTTGGTGAGGGCGAGGATCAGCTGGGTGTCGTGGGCGTAGGAGATGATGTTGAGGTTGTGTTGGCGTGCGATGGCTGCGAGAGGGCTCATATAGACATTGGTGGTGGGGGGCGCTGGTTTGATGGTTGGGTGCGTGGTGGGTGCGCCGAAGCTGTTGTGTATGTCGGCGATCTTGCGGTGGATGAAGGAGGCGAGTGAGTCACAGAGGTCTTGCGAGGGTGTGATGTCGTTGCAGGCGCTGGGGTTGGAGAGCTCTTTAACGATGCTGAAGAGTTCCTTGCTGTTGTGGGTGTTGTTGTCCAGTCGTTCTTTAAATGTTGTCACCTTGGTGCTGCGGATCAGCTGGTGGTGTTTGCGGGTGGCGTTCTTGAGGGCGGTCATGTGTTCTGCTGTCTGGTCGTGGCGCCAGGCTTTCTCGAGAGTGCGGCAGGTTTTCTTGGAGTTTTTGAGGTCGTTGGTAAACCACAAGGCTTTCCTGCTGCCGGATCTGCTGGGAGGGTTTTTCAGTGGTGCGAGGTCGTCGGCGCAGTTGGTGAGCCACTGAGTGAGGTTGCGGGCTGCTTTGTTGGGGTCCGTCGTGCTGGTGGGTGGGTTCTGGCTGAGGGTGGTGGTGAGCAGGTCGGTGGTGATCTTGCTCCAGCTTCTGCGGGGAACCTGTTGCGGCTGGTGGTGGGTCGTAGTTCTTCTGAAGTTGAAGTGGACGCAGCTGTGGTCTGTCCAGGGTAGTCCGGTGGAGTGGCTGAAGGAGATGTGCTTGCTGGAGAAGACGGGGTCAAGCGTGTGGCCGGCATAGTGGGGTGGGGGTGGTCACCAGTTGCTTGAGTCCGATGTTGGCGAGGTTGTCCAGCAGGGCGGTGGTGTTGCAGTCCTTGTTGTTCTCCAGGTGGAAGTTGAGGTCCCCTAGGAGGATGTAGTGTGTGGAGGTGAGGGCGTGTGGACCGACGAAGTCTGTGATGGCTTAGCTGAATTGTGTGCGTGGTCCCGGGGTTCTGTAGATGAGGGTGCCTCTGAGGGTAGTCCTGGGGTCGGTGTGTATCTGGAAGTGAAGGTGCTCGGCGGCGGTGAGGGTGTTGTCGGAGTTGGTTGTGATGTGGATGGTGTTTCTGTGGACGATGGCGATGCCTCCTCCGGTTTGGTTGGTGCGGTCCCTCCGGGTGATCTTGTACCCATCCGGGATGGCTATGGCGATGTCGGGGGCTGAGGAGGCGTTCATCCAGTTTTCTGTGAGGAAGGCGACGTCTGAGGATGTTTTGTCGAGGAGGTTCCAGAGTTCGACGGCGTGCCTGTGGACGGAGCGGGTGTTGAGCAGGATGCACTTGAGGTGGTTGTTGCTGGTGTTAGGCTTGGTGGGTGCAGTGCAGGTTCGGAGGCATGTGAATTGGCAGGCTTGGCAGGTGAATGGTCGTGGGTGCGTTTCGGGGTGGCTCGGTAGCAGGCGGGGTTCCGGCTGGCGTTGCGTGCGTGGAGGGTGGCGGCATCGTAGGTCCGTCGGGTGTGTTTGCATCGTCAGGGGCCAGGGGTCTTGGCGCTGGGCGCGGTCCAGGCGCGGACGGGCGCAGACGGGCTTGCCTTTGGCATGCCTTCGGCGCACAGTCAGCACGCCCGCTGCGCGTAACTGCTGCGCGTGACCGCTGCGCGTACGCGCGGGCTCCATATGAGGCGAAGTGGGAGGGAGGAGCAGCTGGGAGGCGGAGAAGAGAAGAGAAAGAGGGAGAAGCGGCGGGGAGCAGGGGGCACACCAGAGGGTACAAGGACCAAATAAGCACAATATCACTATCAGAACAAATAGGCACAGTATCACATTACCAGCAGAGAAGAAGTACAATCACGCGGAAGCATGAAAATGGGGGCAGCAGCGGAGTAGAAAACGAGCAGCAGCGAGAGGGCACCGGGGTCACAGCTGACGAGCCGTGCGGCGTGGGGGTGTCCTGGGGTCAGGTCTTATCATCAGTATCACTCCTTGACAAAGCATCAGCTTTTCCGTTTTGGGTTCCGGGTCGGTAAGTGATAATAAAATCATATTCTGCAAAATACAGGGACCACCTGAGTTGTCGTGGAGTGAAGGTTTTGGCAGACTTGAGAAATGTTAAATTCCTGTGGTCGGTAAAGACCGTCACTTGATGTCTGGCTCCCATTAGGTAATGACGTCATTCTTTTAAAGGCCTCTTTAATTGCCAATAATTCCTTGTCTGTAACTGTGTAGTTTTGCTCTGCTGATGTTAATTTTCTCGATCTGTAAGCCACGAGGTGTAGCTGCCCAGTCCTCTTGTGTCTTTGAGATAACACACCTCCAATAGCCTGATCAGAGGCATCGGTTTCCACATAGAATGGCTCTGACGGATCAGCATGCAACAATACTGGAGCTGAGGTGAAACTTTCCTTTAACAATTTAAAAGCCTTCTCCGCTTCCTCTGCCCATTCAAATTTAACACCTTTGCGAAGCAATTTGGTAAGGGGCAATATCTTCTTTGAGAATTCATCAATAAACCTCCTATAAAAATTAGCAACACCAATGAAGCTCTGCACTTCCTTCACACTGGTGGGAGATTTCCAATTCACCACAGCTTGGATCTTACGTTCGTCCATATTCATACCAGTTGCGGAAAGGACAAATCCAAGAAATTCCACCTTAGACACGTTGAAAGCACATTTTTCCAGCTTCACAAATAATCGATTGTCTCTGAGGTTCTGCAAAACCCCCTCTCACTTGTTCTTGGTGTTCTTGCGTGTTTTCAGAGTAAATTAATTTACCGTCGATATAGACAATTGCACGTTGATCAATATATTCACTCTAGATGTCATTGATGAAGTGCTAGAAGGCTGCAGGAGCATTACATACGCCATAAGGCATGACCTAATATTCGAATAGTCCAAACCTTGTCCTGAAGGCCGTTTACCATTCATCCCCTTCCTTCATCCTGATCAAATGATAGGCCACTCTCAGATCTAATTTTGTGTAAATTCGCACACTCTTGACCTGATCCAATAGGACTGATATAAGTGGAAGCGGATAACGATTTTTCTTGGTTATTTTGTTGATGGCGCGATAGTCTGTACAGGTTCTTAGATCGCCCTCCTTATTCGGCACGAAAAACAAGGGCGAAGATACTGGGGACTTGGACGGTCTGATGAACCCATTTGCCAAATACTTGTCTAAGTATTCTCTCAGATGTTGGTGTTCTTTTTCGGTCAAGGCATACACTTGACTGCAGGGTAGGTTCACACCTGCCTCCAATTCTATAGAACAGTCATAGGTTCTGTGCGGCGGCAATTGTTCAGCTTCTTTATTGCTGAATACATCCTCAAAGTCACGGTATTCTTGAGGTATCTCTTGTGAATTGATTACACATATTGAAGCTCTGTTCATGCACAAAGAATGAGCAGGGTTTTCTTTGCAGTCTTTTTCTTTCCTTCCTAGACAAATTTCCTTACAATAAGTTGAATTAATTGTAATCGTTCTTGTGCTCCAATCTATGGTGGGATTATGTTCAGTTAAACAAGATAACCCTAGAATGAGTTCAAATTGTGGTGCATCGATCAAATTAAATTGGATAACTTCCACATGTCCGTCTCTGGAGGTTAATTGCAAGGGCTCAGTATGACTTGTAATTTGTCCAGACGAAAGATTTGTACCATCAACTGCCCTCACAGGTTCGCTTTTGGACTTGGGTATGGCTCTTAAACCAATCTTCGCAGCAAACTTTAGATCACAAAAGTTTCCTGTAGCCCCGGAATCCACCATCACTGATACCTCAGTGAGGATAGTTTGGCGGAATTTGATTTCCATAGATTGAACTAAATGAGGTGATGAGGATTGAAGCGTATTAGCCAACTGATGTTCTTTTGGAGTTGATTCTTGATTAGCATCCACCGGTCCAACTCCTCCTACAGGTGGTGCTGCTAGTTTTCCTTTGGCTTGAACTGAGTTTTGGGTTTTGTCGGAGAACCCTTCACAAAGTGTCCGTTTGAACCGCAATACATACATACATTTTCTGTTCTTCTCCTCTCCTTCTCTTCCTTAGTCAGCGGCCCACGAATCGTTCCTATTTGCATAGGCTCCGAATTTGGTTGCCCCTCGACTGATCTGCTATAGTCTGGCTGTGTTCGATAAAACCTGGGCACCAGTGCTCTAATGACCATCCTCTTCTCACCCTTTCGTTCTCCTTGTCGAAAGTCAATCTCAAGCACCAAATCCACCAATTCAGATATTTCCGTAGGTCGGTTCGGAATCTGTGCCAGCACATCCTTCAACTCATGACGTAATCCACGGTTAAAAAAGCGCGGCTCTCTTGCTTTTTGGCCAGTTTGTCTCCACAACCAATTTATTAAACTGGGCTAGGTAAGCCACTAGGTCCCGATTACCTTGCCTTAATTCCAAAAATTTATTATTGACAGCTTGCGAAATTCTCCTTCTGTCAAAGATTCGAAGAAACTCCTTTTTAAAGTCATCATTGTTCTGCAATATGGGATCGTCTCTTGAAACCAAGGGCATTGACCACGCAGTGGCATCGCCACTTAAATAAGACAGTGCAAATGCTACTCTTGACTGCGCATCTGGGAATATCGAAGGGTGGCACATGAAGTGGAGGGAACATTGGGTGAGAAATACTTGAGCCTTCTGGGGATCACCACTAAATCGTTCGGGAGGGGCCAGAGGAATTACCAGGGATAGAGAGTGGATTACTTGAGTGGTTATTCTGTTTGGACTCTCAGCTGAAGTTCCTATATTTTCCCTCCCAGCATTAAATGGTTGCCCTACTCTTTGAGCCAACTCAGCGGTTTCTTTCCTAGACTTCACTACTTCTTGTTTAAGGTTCTGATTCTCCTCTCGCACTGCGATCAATTCTTTTTGAATGGCCTCGAGTACCGTTCATAAGGTCTGTAGATTTATTCCCTCAGCCATCCTGTTCGGGTGCAAAAATATAACGTGGGCACTTCACTCTGTCAAGGAGAGTTGTCTTGAAGTGTTCTCTGCCACGACTTGCACAGGAACAGGCGGTTGCTCTTTTCCCGACTCCACCTCCAGGATGCTCACAGCCAGTTATGTTAAAACGTGGCCCTCAAGAACCCCAAAGGGGGAGAGGGGAATTGGATAAAATAATAAATCAAGAAGAGACTGCTCTGGATCTGTTCGGTTTAGCTTTTTCCGTTAGGCGATGTTGTTTTCTTTGCGACTGCTCATGGAAGTCCTAATGCACATAAAACAGGGAAAATTTAGTTCTCTTCCTAACTCTAGTGAATTCTTCTTTTTGCCTTTTATTGCTCCTTACCTAACTATCCAGATTCTAGTGCTACTCTTCTTCTTGTTTTTTCTGTCTTCTAGGCTTCTATTCTTGTGCTTCTGGAGATTTAAACTGTCATATTAATTAGATTAGTTCTCTATTACATATCTCATCATCATCATTTTAACTTTATTTCGGTTTGTTTATGAACCATAAAAGTACATCAAGGAAAAGAATACATTTGTAGCAATAAACTAATACACAGTTACATCTCATTTTATATATATACAATAACTACATATCTAATCTTTCTGGCTATAGACTTTTATCACAACTCTTACCTCCTATTATAGCCGTTTTTCTTTTACAATAATCTTGATAGTGTGTTCTAGTAGTATGTTCTTTTTAGCCTTAAATGCTTTGTCTTATTATGTCTTCCAGGTAACACCTGAACACTGCTGACATTTCTCTGGTAAGTATTGTCTTATCTGTTCCTTCACTCTGGTTAATATTTGCTTACGGGTATTTCCTAGATTATTAACCTTTGCTCTGGTAAGTATTATCTTATAATCAATTCATTTAAAAAAATGAGTCTCTAGCATTTTCTTAGTCTGAAACTTAGTCCATTAGTTTGCTGTATACAATCGTTATCTTATCCTACTTTGCATGCATGCACTTATCTGTATTCCCGCTTTCTATCTCTCTCTCTCCAGGTGACTCGACTGCTGCTGGACACTCCTCAAGTCTCGAGTCTCTATGAGGTAAGTTGATTCTGTGGACACTTCAACTCGAAGTCTACTCCAATAACTAGATTCTTGAAGTGTGAGATGCTGGACCAAATCACGGAGTCATGGGTTTTAAGGAAGGTAATAAACTCGGGGGCTAAAACGGAATTTTACAGCATTCCGAAAAAGCCAACCGTCTCTCTCACGAACCTTAGTGAAGTGCGCAGTAAACTCAGCGTGCGCACCTCACCAAGGATCTCGCACCTAGAGTAGCGAGCAACAACTAGACCGCCGACTCGATTTTCCGAGTTGGCGGCCATCTTGAAGTTCCGCTTGTGAATCGCCGAGCTCCAGCAGCGGCTCCGAGTGGTCCTCACCTTGTTGCTTCGACAATCCTTATTCCTCAAGGTACAAACAGAGTACCTTTGCTTAGTTGAAGCTCTGGCAGCTCTAACAAACAAACAATCTCAACTGGACACCTCTAGTGTTCAGTAAACAGCATCATCAGCACTTTTGTAGTTGGGCGTGCGCGTTGGCGTCAGCGTCTCAGACACTCGAATGCTGACCTCAAAAAATGCTTTTACTAAGATTAAATGGCAACCCCGGGAGCTCTAACACAGCTCTCGCGATTGTGAGGTACAAAAGTGCACCGTGCAATCACAAATTTAAAAGCCCCCCAAGTATTCATCAATTCATCAAAAACTGATGACAGAATGCTGGGTTAGTGCCTATATGAGACTCTGCTCCGTCATTTCCGGGGCAGTAGCGGACCTGTGTGTAGCCACTAGCACCATCTAGTGGCATTTGAGAGTATTGCTGAAAATACTTCTGGATGAAGACTGCCTCAATGTAAAGTGTAAATACATATTGATAATATAATTTAAAATATACATTTAATTAAAATAATTTAGAATTTTAAAAAGTTGCTATACTTTAAAAAAGTATATTGCATCTTTTTAAAATGAACACATTTTGTAATTACTCTTTAACAAAATGTATTTTAAATTTCAACTAATACAAAACCTTTTTACATGAAATATCTTGTTAAAAACCTACAAAAATCCAAATTAGTTTTTAAATACTTTTAACATTTTAAGAAATTCATTTATATTTTGGACAGTGGTCAGATGTACTAGGCTATCTCAAATCCAACTAAAATTGGGGAAAGTGCATCAATTTAGGGAAGGAGAGGCATGAATTAACAATGCCAATATTTTAGTGGGGTCAAGTTTACTATTCTCACTCTAGTCCAATTAACAGTGGGACAATGATCATATCTGGGGGAGATTAGAGTCAACGTTCATGTTGCAATCTAAGGAACTTTGTATAAAATGTTGGACTCTTACCAGGGGAAGGGGGGCTGATATACTACTCCTACGCCAAACTGAGACATACATACAGGGGAAAGTGTTGGCCTCTGCAGGGATTGAACGGACTATTCCCAGCAACATTGGGGGCAAGCGGGTTCTGATTTACTAAACCCCCTCAAGGGGTAAGAAATATTGAGAAAAGAGTTTTACCCTGGGGCTTTAAATGTATTATTCCCTCCCCACATTAAGCAACATTGTAAGGTGTTGGACTCTGGGGGTTGGGTGGTCTAATCTACTATTCTCAACTTAACTCAAATAAGCTTTATTCAATTTTAGTCAGATAAAATCACAAAAGCAGACGTAACAGATAAACATTTTACACACTCCTAAAATACATAAAATTATTCAATGTTTCCTGAAAATGAATTTTTCCTAAAAAGGGCCAAGAAGTACAGGTAACTCAGATGTTTTGAGGTGGTGTTGAATTTTACACATCGTGTATAACTCGCAATAATATCACTCACAGTTTACCTAATTTGAATTCCCAATAACAGTAAACCACTAATACACTTCCTGGCTCTAAGTACACTTTTTAAACAACTGACCATTGCTCTAACTCAGTAAATGCTATCCAGTAATTGGAAATATAAGTAGGCTGGTCAGAATTTCCCGTATCCCCCTTCCCTCAGAAGACGCAAAATCCATCTCGCTCTTTCTTTTGTATAGAATTTGCAAAAAAGAACCGCACGTATTGTAGATTGTGGTGATAGATCTACTATTCAAACTTCAAACTCAGCAATATTGGAAGCATGTGACACTCCCTGGCATATATTTACTATTCCCATTGCAAACTAAGCATCATTGGGGAAAGTGTTGAAGTGTTGGGCCCAGGTGGTCAGATATACTATTCCCATTCCCAAGAAAAGAACAATGGGGAAAGTGATGGATTTAGGGGGTAGAGGGTAGTATCAGATCTACTATTCTCACTCCAAACTAGGTAACACAGAGGAAAGTGTTGGACTCAGAAGGGGTCTAATTTGATAGTCCGCTTCAATATAAGCTACATCGGTAAAAGTGTTTGACTTTATGTGGGTTATATTTACTAATCACTCCCCAAACTACACCATATTTGTAAAAGTGTTGAACTCTGGATAGGCCAGACTGACAATTTCTACTCCAAACTCAGCAACATTTGGATAGCTGTAATATAGTGGCCCCAATCCAAAGTAGGCAATAATGTGGAAAGTGTTTGAATCTGGGAGTTTAAATTTACTAACTCCACGCCAAACTAAGCAAAAATGGGAAAAATATTTGACTCTGGGTTGGACTTACTATTCCCACTCCAACTAGGGAACATTGGAACATAAGTAACAATGACAAGGTAATGGGCTCTTGGGGGAAGGATAAGATTTATTATACCTACTACAAATTTTAAAAAAACACTGGGAGAAGTGATGGACTCCTGGAGGATGTAATTTACTATTCCTACTCCAAACTAAGCAATATTGGCTAAAGTGCTTGACTCTAGGTGGGTTACATCTATTATTCCCATTCCAAACTAAGCAACATTGGTGAAGTGTTGAGCTCTGGAAGTCAGATTTACTATTAGCATTTTGAACAAAGCAACACTGGGGAAAGTGTCATAATCTTGGGGACTAGAGACACAAATGAAGTATTCTTAATCCAAAATAAACAACATTGTGATGAATGATAGTCTCTCTGGGAATACAATTTATTACTTATTCCTCAAAATAATCAACATTAAAAAAAGAAGAAACCCTATTGAAATAAATATAAAACAAATAACAAAAATAACAGTAATGCATTACTTAATAAAACAAAAAAATAGCAAACTTAGATTAATTTAAAAAACCTTTAAGTAACAAATAATTAAAAAATGTACTAAAATTTGACAAAAATGTACATTGTCACATTTCATTCTCAAAGAAAAAGTTACTTACCTTCGGTAAAGCTTTTTCTGGTGGATACAGTATCTGCCTGTGGATTCCTCACCTTGTGAATATCTCCTGCGCAGCCGCCATTCCGAATTTTTTGAAGCTCTCCACGCTGGCGAGGTCATGGACGACGTCACAGAGGGTTTGACTTCACTTGCGACCCCCCATAATAGGGCCTCGTCGGCGTGATGAAGTCAGTTCCGCCCCTTTTTTCCGTGCCCCCGAGGCACACGCACGGACCCACATAAACAAGTGCAGTATACACAGTATTTGAACCAACACACATAGTGTGAAGACAACTCAAAAGGTAAACATAATTAAACATTCCTATTGGAAACTACATCATAAATAAACACATACAGGTATAGATGAGTGGACGACGGGGAGGCGGGTGGGCATGTGAGGAATCCACAGGCCGATACTGTATCCACCAGAAAAAGCATTAACGAAGGTAAGTAACTTGTTCTTCTGATGGATTCATCTGCCAGTGGATTCCTCACCTTGTGAATAGAATCCCACAGCAGTCCCCACTCCCGGAGGAGGGTGTCCACACCTCTATACCAGAAAATCCTGGAGGACAGAGCGCGCAAAGTGGCCGTCCCTCCTCACTTCAGAATCTAAGCAGTAGTGCTTCGCGAAAGTGTGGAGGGAGGCCCAAGTAGCCGCTTTGCAAATGTCCTCTACAGGAACACCCCTAGACAAAGCAGATGTAGAAGACTTTGCTCTAGTAGAGTGAGTTCTAATACCCTCTGGAGGTTCCTTACCAGCCAGTGCATAGCAGATCTTAAGGCACAAGATAATCCATCTTGAAATTGTGTGCTTTTGCACCGCTCTTCCCTTTCTGCAGCCAGCAAATCCGACAAAAAGCTGGTCGTCCACATGATAGTCTTTAGTCCTTTCGAGATAAAAGCTCACCGCCCTCTTAGGGTCGAAACGGTGAGCCGCTCCTCCTCCTTGGAAGGGTGAGGGGGAGGATAGAAAGTAGGAAGGGAAATAGACTGCCCCAGATGGAAAGGAGTCACCACCTTAGGCAGAAAAGCAGCCCTGGTCCTGAGTGCCATTCTTTCAGCATGAGTAGTCAAGAATGGGGGTTTCGAACTTAGAGTTGGAAGCTCACTTACCCTCCTTGCCGAGGTAATTGCTACCAGAAAAACTGTCTTAAAGGACAGTAACCTCATGGGACACTTGTGCAAAGGTTCAAAGGGTGAACCCATCAAGTAGGTCAACACAAGATTTAAATCCCGTTGAGGCACGACAAAAGGAGTAGGAGGGAATTTGTTTGTAAGACCTTTAAGGAATCGTAACACAATAGGTGACTTAAACAAAGACGGCTGGTCTGGCAAACAGAGAAATGCCGACAAGGTCGATAAATAACCTTTTACAGTTGCCACAGCAAAACCCTGCTGAGCCAAAGAAAGAGCAAACTGAAGTATATTGGACAAACAAGCTCTTAAAGGGTCAAGAGAATTCTCTCCACACCATGAAACAAATTTAGACCATCTATAAGAATAAATTGACTTGGTGGAAAGCTGCCTGGCAGAAATGTTAGTATGAATTTGTAGAGCGCACGTTCACCCCAGGGTTTCTTGGCGCTGTGGGCCGCTGGGGAACCCGTCCTGGCTTTCCCTGTGAGGTGATCCCTATTGGGCATCCCCAAGGTGAAGCCAGGCATCCCCGGCAGCGAGGGGGCCGTTGTGGAGATTAAGCAAGCTATTGCCCAGAGTTGCAGTGTGGGACCCATGGTTAGAGAGGCACCGAGGCGAGATTCATCAAGCCCGCTAACATTGGTTCCGTACCCAGCCGCGTCGGGAATTGAACCCTGGTCCCGGGCCAAAAAGAATAACATCCACCACGTCAGGCAGGAGAGAAAAAGAACTCAGGTTGCCCCGTTCAATCTCCAGGCATGAAGGTGTATGGTCTGGAGGTGGGGGTGTAGAACCTGCCCCTCCATCTGAGAGAGGAGATCTACCCTGAAAGGGAGACCGAGCGGCGGGCACAAGGAGAGGTGGAGAAGATCTGTGTACCACAACCTTCTTGGCCAATCCAGGGCGATCAATATGACTTGGGCCCAGTCTTGGCGAATCTTCCTCAGAACCTGAGGAATCAAGGGTATGGAAGGAAACGCGTAAAGGAGTTGTGAACCCAAACTCACCTGAAACGCGTCCCCCATAGCTCCCTGCATCGGATACTGGAGACTGCAGAATGATGGGCAGTGAGCATTCTCGTGAGTGGCAAACAGGTCCACCTGAGGAGTTCCCCATGTCTGAAAAATGTGACGAACCACCTTCGGATGAAGCCCCCACTCGTAGTCAGCCGAGAACTGCCAAATGAGACTGTCTGCACGTACGTTCAGAACTCAGGCCAGATGATTTGCCATCAGACAAATCTGATGGTCCTGAACCCAGGACCAGAGACGCAGAGCCTCTCTGCAGAGACACTGCAACCCTACTCCTCCCTGTTTGTTGACATACCACATCGCTGTAGTGTTTTCCGTCAGGACTTGAACCGACTGACCGCGAAGGGAAGGGAGGAAGGCCTTGAGCGCCAGACGTATCGCATGCAACTCTAGAAGGTTGATATGAAGCAACCTTTCCTCCGGAGACCAAAGACCCTTGATCTCAAGATCCCGTAGATGAGCACCCCACCCTAGAGTGGATGCATCGGTTATCACTGTGGCAACCGATGGAGGAAGATGGAAAGGCTTTCCTTGAGACAGATTGCCTTCCATGCTCCACCAAGACAGTTCCACTGCAGCTTCTCTGGAGATCCTCACTGACTCCCTGAGATCTCCGTTGTGCTGATACCACTGCCCACTGGAGCGCCCTCATGTGCCAGCCTGCATGGTTGACCAACAGAATGCAGGAAGCCATCAGACCGAGCAGACGGAAGACCTTCTGGACTGGAACGACCGCTCCATTGTAAAACAAGGGAATCATTTCCTGAATGTCGAGAATCCTTTGAGGCGGAGGGAATGCACGACAGACAGTAGTGTCCAGTACTGCCCCTATAAACAAGGTTGCGCTGTGAGGGCACCAGGTGAGACTGGGGTACATTTATCAAAAACCCCAACCTGTACAACAACTGGGTTGTCAGTTGCAGATGATGGCAAACCCTCTCTGGCGACTCCGCTTTGATCAGCCAATCGTCCAGATAGGGAAAAACGGAATCGGTGATCTTCTGAGATGGGCTCCCACAATCGCCATCACCTTGGTGAAGACCCGAGGTGCAGTAGTAAGTAACCCTGGGCGTAGTTCGCGAAGTAGCGCTACGCGAAGCTACGCGAAGTGCACTTCGCACTACGCAAACTTCACGTAGCACTACGCGAGCTGCGTAGTAGCATGTTCGCACTGTGCAAGATGCGTTTTCAATGATTGCACAGTGCGGACAAGCATCCGGCACTGTGCAATCATTGAAATAGGCATCTTGCACAGTGCAAGCTGTAGTGTTCTGCCGCTCGAGTAGATTTTTACTCGAGCGCCAGCTTTCTCAACGCGGACTGGTAGTTTCTCATCGCGAGCGGTCGCGAGCATGCGCGACCAGTCGCAATGAGAAACCTGACCTACCGGTGTTGAGAATCTCGCCGGGATGTCATTTTGCTTGCTCACGGTTGCGAACATGACGTTGAGGACCGCGAACAAGCAAAAAATGACCGCTGCACTACGTTACGCTGCGCTACGCGTGTTCGCACTGTACTACGTGCAGCTCGCGTAGTGCGAAGTTGCGCAAACTTCGCAAACTATGCGAGCGTAGCGTAGTGCTTCGCCCAGGGTTAGTAGTAAGTCCAAATGGAAGGACCGCAAACTGACAATGTTGCGAACCCACCGTGAAATGGAGAGACTTCCTGTGTGACTTCAGGATGGGAATATGAAAATACGCATCCTGCAAGTCGATCAACACTGTCCAATCTTCTTCCAGCAGCGCCTGAAGAACCTGTGCAAGGGTAAGCATCTTGAACTTCTCTTGCTTCAGATAAAGATTCAAGACCCTGAAATCCAGAATTGGATGTAACCTGCCATCCTTCTTGGGAATCAGGAAATACCGTGAGTAGCATCCCTGACCCCTTTCCAGCTCTGGAACCACCTCTATTGCACCTTTCTTTAGCAAGGTCAGAACTTCCTCCTGCAAGAGAAGAAGATGTTCTTCTGAGCAAGTCCCTTGGCAAGGAGGGTCATTTGGAGGGAATTCCTGAAAGGGAAGAGCATACCCATTTTCCACAAGATTGAGAACCCAAAAGTCTGTAGTGACCGATTCCCAATCCTGTAAAAAATGGGTAAACTGACCCCCTACAGGACCAACATGATCCGGAATGGGGAATCTAGGGCTGCTTTGCTGCGGTGATAGGAGGGGAGGTAGAGGAAGAGGAGGAGGAGGAGGGCTGACGGCCTCGTGGACGACCTCTACTTTTTCCCCTATACGACTTGTACAGCGTATTTTGTAGTTGTTGTTGCTGCTGCTGACGAGGCTGTTCATATGAACGAAAGGTTGATTTTCCAAATCCTCTGAACCTACGAAATGAGCCTCTAGGTTGAGCCTTCAAGCCAAGTGATTTTGCTGTGGCCTTGCTATCTTTAAATCTCTCAAGAGCAGTGTCCGCTTTCTTACCAAAGAGACCTGATCCATCAAATGGTAAGTCCAACAGAGTAGCTTGCACATCTGTTGAAAAGTCTGTAGACCGAATCAGCTGTATCTAGGCCACTCTGAATGACTTGACGTGCAGCAACCTGGGTATCGTCTAAAACTTCCTGAAAGTTCTTCCTGTCTTCATCAGACAATTTAGGCAGCAACTGTTTCGAGGAGTCCATCAAGGCACGGATATACCTTCCCATCAAGCAGGTTGCATTCGTAGACTTCAACTCCATGCTTGCAGAGGAAAATACCTTTTTGGCAGACTGGTCAATCCGCTTAGACTCCCTATCAGCTGGAACTTGAGCGAAAGCTCCTGAAGACCTCTTTGAGCATGCTGCTTGAACCAGTAGGCTTTCAGGCAAAGGGTGAGCAGATACAAACTCCGGGTTGCTAGGCGCCACTCTATATCTATAGACCTGCCGGCGCAGGCAAAGGTTTCTTCCAAACCCCTAGCTCAGGTTCAAGAATTGCCTCATTGAAAGGCAAGAGAGGCTCAACAACTGAAGATGGCGAATGGAATACCTCTTTCAAAATATTAGCATTGAACTCAGTGGTAGGGAGTGTAATGTCCAATAATTCAGCCGCCTTTCTTACAACCACATGATAGGAGGCTACATCCTTTGATGGAGCATCTGAGCTAGGAGAAAACTCCCATTCAGGGGAAACATCAAGACCACTTGCATCCCTTAAATCAGCAAAGAAGTCCTCTGACTCAGGAATCTCACCTTCCACTTCCTGTCGATAACGCTCCTCTTCTAAGACCCTTTGGGCCTCCCTCCTGGAGCGAATCCTTGGCACAGGCGTCGACAGATCCATGACCGACTCCGTCGGATTCGGGACCGGCGTCGAACACGGCTCCGACGGCGCCAGTTGTGCCAAACGAGGCTGAACAGACGGCGCCGGTGAAGTTTGGAACGGCGTTGAAGCCCTCGGCGTCGGAAAATTCCAAGACGGCGCCGTCGGAAGAAAGGGCATAAAAGGGGCCTGGGCATAAGCCTGAGGAACCCCCAAATCGTAAGCTAATGGACCCATGGGACCCGCAGGTGCACCAGAGGGGTACATAGCCCTTGCAAATACCCCATACATAGCATTAAGGTAATACAAGGGTCTTGCCCTGGAGCAGGGAATAGAGGGTAAACTCCTGGCACTGCACCCGAAGCCGGAGTTTCTGGAGTCGGGCCAGCCGGCGCCGATAACGGAACTTCTTCTGGCTGCTCCTGATCTTCCTGTCCAGGTTGATCTTCACTCGGATCCGGAGAATAGACCGAATCCGGAGATGGAGTCGGCGTCGGTGATCGACGCGGAGAGACTTCGGGTGAAACTACCTTTTCTGGAGAACCCGGATTCGACAGCGATGGAGAGACATGATCTTTCCTGTGACGTCGGGGCGAGGTTGACCTCGGCGCCTGTTCCTTTTCAGAACGATGTCTTGAAGAGTGCTTTTTCTTCTTATGTCTCTTCGACATCGAGTGTCCCGACGTCGACTTCGAGCCCGATCTGGACTCTGAATGAGACCTCGACCTCGACCTCTATCTTATCTTACTAGCTTTTTTATTTTTTTTCATCTTGGCCATAAAAAGCTTCGCCTCCCTTTCTTTCAATGCCTTCGGGTTCATCTTCCTGCAGCACGGACATCCATCGACGTCGTGATCGGAAGACAAGCACCACACACAATCTTCATGTGGGTCAGTGATGGATATCTGCTTACCGCACTCCCGGTAGGGCTTAAAACCAGATTTTCTCCCAGACATTGTCGAAAGAATCAAGAGGAACAGATAAAAACAGCAAGAAATACAAAGTTACTACGGAGAGTCCCAAAGAAACCGTTGGCTTCGACGGCGCGGAAAAAAGGGAACTGACGTCATCACGCCAACGAGGCCCTATTATGGATCCAGTGACGTCAGCGGGGTCGAGAGCGGAGTCGTACCCTCTCTGACGTCGTCCATGACCTTACCGGCGTGGAGAGCTACAAAAAATTCCGAATGGCTGCTGTGCAGGGGATATTTACAAGGTGAGGAATCCACTGGCAAATGTATCCATCAGAAATGTAATTTTGAATTCATTACAATTGAAACCCAAAAATAAAAAGGAACATATTAAAAATATATGAAAATTATTTCTTACTTTATTTATTGAAAGAATAAATACATTTTAAAAATCTGTTAAACTAAAACATATGCAAATATGTGCAATAAAAAATTTAAATATATAGATTTTTTAACAATGCCCAGCCAGAATCCCTATAAAACCCAACAACCTGAAACGTAAACATAAAAAAGATATTTTTAATTAGTATTCATAAAACTTCAAAAATAATATTCAGATTTAATTAACTGAAAAAAAAAATTTAAATACTATTTAACTCACTGGTTGCCCAAAACTTGAGAGGACGAACCGGATGGTGGGGGAGTGCATCAGATGGGCTTAGTATGGTAACCATGATGTGTCCAATTCATTGGAAAGCAGAATTTGGTTCTACAGAACTACTCCTCACTCGTCTATGAAGGTGACCCCTTTTGAGCTGGGAGGAGTGCGAACACAAATTACAGGCCTGGATGGATGTCAAAGTGGCTTAAGTCTGATTTCGATTTGATAAAGCTGGTGGCAGGCTTTAGAAGTCAGTTACGCTGCTTATTTTCTTTGTTTTTAATATTTGTCACTATCATTCAGCTTTGTGCACTGCACCGTGTATTTTATTCCATTGCCGCTATATATAATTTGCCTGTATTTGAATTTGGTAACCTCAGGATTGTACCCTTACCTCTTAAAACCTCTTGTACCTTCGTGTCTGCTCCCCGGTCGACCACAGCCTTTGCTGATTGTGTGGAGGGAGCACTAACACTACATTTTCCCTCACTTCCGCCAGGACAACTGACGGGCGCCATCTTGGGAGGGAGACGGTCTAGTCTCTCCACAAGATTACCGGCAACACACTACAAATTCAGGAAATGGCGCTGACTCAGAATGGAAGCGCGCCAAAGGCAAGCCCGTCTGCGTCCGGAATGCGTCCAGCGCCAGCCATGCTGCTGGTTTTCAAGCAGACAAGGTATTTTCGCCGAATTACCTAAGGCACTTGAATACTAAAAATCAGTGTGGACACTATTTGGATGCGGATAAAATCAGAGGCCCTGTTACTTGCTGAAAGGTCGAGCACAGGTACCATTTGTCGAACTCAATCATGCAACGGCAAAAGACAAAGGAGTCAACCATCAGGCGGTAATAAAGGGGGGACTATTTAATGCAGGCTCCCTAGTTAAACATGCATTGGACATTAATGAGCTAATCATAGATAATGAATTGGACTTTCTATGTATTACCGAAACCTGTTTAAAAGACAACTGCAATCCAGATATTGCAGTTGCTTTGCCGCCTAACTTTACCATCTGTAGGAAAGACAGAAAGGACTGTAGGGGGGGAGGAGTGGCTATCATTCATAGAGACACTCTACAATGGAAACATTTTAATTTGCATGGGCTCAAGGGAGCTGAAATCCTTGGCTTCTGTTGTGCCATAAATGGATCATCCTCATTCTCTGATGTTTTAATGTAACGCCCTCCAGGAAACAGCAGTACCTTTCTGGACTCATCAGGGGATATCCTTAGTCAAGCCCTGCTTAGATATGCCAACTTTACATTGCTTGGAGATATTAACCTACACCTAGAATGTGGGAATAATCCTGAGCCACCACCTTTTTGGAAACAGTCACTCCACTGGGCTGGAACCAATTAGTTCAGGGGCTGACACACAGGGCAGGACATACGCTGGATTCAGTCTGCTCCAATCTTACCTCACTTCAGATAGAGGCTCCCATCCCGCAGGCCTGGTCAGTTCACTATTTTATTCCCCTGGCCTTCCCAAAACCTAAGATGGCACAGGTAGCCATGTACAGCAATATGGGGGTGCCGAGGCATAAATGGCATTTGTTTGCCATTAACCCCAGCTTACCCATAATTGCCCAAGAAAAGGTACCAACCCTAACTGGCAAGCCAGCAGAGGACTCCCACCGCTTCCACATCTGGATCATGGCTATAAGTGAGGAATTAATTGCCTCAAAGCACACCACCAGAAGGGGTAAAATAAAATCACATATTGATCCATGGTTCACTAAAGATCTAGCGAAACAACATCTAGACTGTAAACAATTAGAACGTAGATGGAGAAGGGGATATGAAGTAGCGAATTTACATATTTTTAAAACCCACAGGAAACATATCACTTGGCTATTAAATCAGCAAAAAAAGAGTACTTTGGTAATGGAATAGCTATAGCGAAGCAAAACCAAAAAGAGATTTTCGAAATTGTAAAATCTTTTATTGATCCCAAAGCTCTATATTCAGAAATACCTCCCTCTTAAATTCTTTGCAATGATATTGCAACATACTTCGAGGATAAAATCAAGAATATTCAAAAGGATTTTGGAATTTCAAGCTTACCAGAATCTATTAACGAACATGAGCTAGATCATAGGCATGATAGGCCCGTCCTTCAAGCCTTCCAAACTGCTACTTTAACCCAGACACACAAAGCCATCTTAGCATGCAAATCAGGTTCGCTATTTGACGCATGCCCCCTACGATAATACATCCTATCATTGACATAGTGAATCCTCTGGTTAATGCTATTGTGAATTCCTCTCTATCCTCCGGCATAGTGGCGGATGAATGGAAATTCGCCATTGTAAAGCCACTAAAGAAAAAAAAATATATAGACCCTTCCAATCCCAATTATAGGGCCATATCCTTATTACCCATTGTAGGTAAGATCACAGAGAGAATGGTCTATAAGGAACTTTCCAATTGTTCTGAATCAGCTCAGATTTTCCACCCTCGTCAATCTGGCTTTCGCCCGAAACATTCCACAGAATTCGCGCTACTGGAGATATTGGACACCCTGAAATTTATTACAGACAATAGCAAGACGGCAGTGCTGATCCTTTTGAATCTGTCTGCTACTTTTGATAACATCCTGCTAGCCAGACTAAAATATTGCGGCATTTCAAACATTGCACTGGCCTGGATGAAAACAAGTTACTTACCTGTAACTGTAGTTCTCCAATATTGGAAGCTTCCATAGATTCACATGCCTGAAATATTCCCTGTCGTCGAGACGGGAGTCTCTGTTACATAAAAAAGCAATGCATAGCAGTATAGCAAACTGAAAAGAGGTCTAGGCCCATTTTCCTTTTGCAACCCATAGCCTTCGTTAAGTAAAAAAGGCCCAAACTTTTCCCTGAACCAATCAGATGTCCTCACCCTCTAGAACACTCCTGAGAGAACCTGTTGCCCCTCAGATTTTCACGCACTTGTGCATACTAAACACTTGCCGTGCCAAATCCAAGGTGAGCCTCTCAGGGGGAGGAGGGTGGGCGCATGTGAATCTATGAAAGCTTCCAATACTGGAGACCTACAGTTACAGGTAAGTAACTTGTTTTCTTACTCCAGTATTGGAACTTTTATAGATTCACATGCCTGAATTAGATTAGTGAGCAGTAACATCACAAAGCACATTTGTTCCTTATATTTCAACCTTGTGCAACACAACTTGTGTATTATAAAGCTTAGTACAGTATCATAAATGTGACTTTGTAAACAAGAGAAAAAGAATGGATGGATGTAAAAAAGGCTCACCGTCACTGGATGATCTTTCTCAGCACCGCTTCTCCCAGCGCCTCTTCCATCTCTGCGACTGCTTCCAAGCAGTAGTGCTTGGTAAATGAGTGCGTAGATGCCCAGGTCGCTGCTCTGCAGATATCCTGTATAGTCACTCCTGCAAATAACGCCGTGGACATGGACACTGCTCTCGTTGAATGGGCACGAACTCGTGAGTTCAGAGGCTTCCCAGCAGCTTGATGACAGTAAACAATTGCACTGGAAATCCATCTGGCAATTCCACGTTTTGATAAAGGAAAACCTTTCCTGGGTACACTGAAGGCGACAAAGAGCTGTGAAGATTTTCGTAAACCTTTGGTTTCTTTAAGATAGAACTTGAGACATCTCTGAACGTCTAATGAATATAAGACTCTTTCCGCCGCTGTTGTTGGTTGAGGAAAGAATCGTTTCAACACCAATGGCTCATTCAAATGGAAATTAGTAGGCACCTTAGGAATAAATCTTTGATTAATCCTCAGAATCATTCTGTCCTCTTTGAACTGCAAAAAAAGGGTCTCGAATTGTGAGAGCTTGTAGTTCTCCTACCCTCCTAGCTGAAGTTAGAGCGAGGAGAAGCGCCACTTTCCAAGATAAAAATCTATGGTCCGCTCTGTGTATGGGTTTGAAAGGTTGTTTCATCAATTGAGACAATATTATGTTGAGATTCCAGAGCGGTGGCGGAGGTTTTATTGGAGGGAAAACCCTGAATAATCCCTTCATAAACTGCTTGATGATCGTGGCTGACCATAAGGAAGGGCCTGATGCAGATCTCCTGTATCGGGATATTGCAGCTAAATGCACTTTTAAAGAAGCGTGAGCTAATCCAGACTTTGCTAACAGCAAGATGTATGGGATGATTTCATGAGGTGCCGCCGTGAGAAGATGGGCACCATTCCATTGACACCAAAGACAAAACCTCTTCCACTTCATCCTGTAGGTTTTGTTTGTGCTCTCTGCCCTAGCCTTCTATAGGATGTTTCTGCACTCCTGCGAAATATTCAGATGTTGGAACTCACAGTGCTCAGGAGAAAGGCTGCTAAGTGCAAGGATTTCGGGTCCGGAAGGAGCACTTGGCCCTGGGACATTGTCAGGAGCGATGGAATCGGCTGGAGGCGAATAGGTTGCGATTCTGACAGCAGCAGAAGCTCCGCGAACCAGTGCTGTCTGGGCCACCAAGGGGCTATCAGGATCAGCCTGCACGGTTCTTTCTTTATTTTCCTGAGGACCCTTAGCAGGAGGGGAATCAGGGGAAAAGCGTAGGCAAAGACGTCGAACCATGCCATCCAAAATGCATTCCCCAGGATCCCCCCTGGCGAAGCCAGCTTGCGAAGAACCGGCATTTCTTCTTCTCCCTTGTGGCGAAGAGGTCCTCCGTTGGTTTGCCCCATGTCCGAAAAATGCTGTCCAGGACTCCCTGGTCCAAATCCCACTCGTGGCAGGAAGTTTTGAGCCTGCTGAGATTATCTGCTTTGGTGTTCTGATTCCCTGGTAGGTGTTCAGCAGACATGGATATTCCTTGTTGTAGAACCCATTTCCATATGTTCTGCGCTTCTTGAGAAAGGGAGAGAGATCTTGTGCCTCCCTGCTTGTTTAAGTAGTGCATCACAGTCGTGTTGTCTGTTCTTATCAACACGGACGAACCTCTGATTCGTGGCAGGAAAGCCAGCAACGCAAGGCGCACTGCCCTTAGTTCCAGCAAGTTTATGTGTAGTTGTTGTTCTTCTAACTTCCGTCGACCACTAACCTGCAGGTCCTGCAGCAATGCCCCCCATCCTTCCAGGGACGCATCTGTAGTTACTACCAATGGGGCTGGAGCCGTGAGAAATGAGAGTCCTTGAGAGACGTTTTGCTGTTGTGTCCAATATGCTGCTGCCTGCAGCATGACCGGTGTCACTCGCACCACATCCTCGAAGGATCCCTGTGCTTGACGCCATTGGATGTCGAGCTGTCCATGTAACGGCCGCATTCTTAATCTGCAGTGAGGCACGAGGGGAATACAAGATGACATTATCCCCAGCAATGATTTGTATCTGCATACTGAAAGATACTTTCTTTTTAGAAATCTCTGGAAGTGGGACACTATTTTCTGTTGTCTTTCTGTGGAGGGAAACGCTTTGTTTTTCTCCGTGTCTAAGATTGCTCCCAGAAAAGTCCCAGCTTGGTGAACAAGTCTATGTACCCCCCTCGTCCCCCCCCCCCCGTTGACGCTCTGGCTAGTGCTTCTGTTGGTGCCATGACTAACCAGTCGTCTAGGTAAGGAAAAACCTGATGTTTTTGTTTCCTTAAAACAGCCACCACTGGAGCCAGGCATTTTGTGAACACTCTTGGGGCTGATTTGAGGCCAAACGGCAGTACCTTGAATTGGTAATGTTCCCCAGCCACCATGAAACGAAGGTACTGCCTGTGTGCAGGATGGATTGGGACGTGAAAGTACGCGTCTTGTAAGTCCAAGGTGGTCATATGATACCCCGGGTTCAAAAGTAGAAGGATGTCCTGTAGAGAAATCATCCCGAATTACTGTTTTTTAAGATAGTTATTCAGGGATCTGAGATCCAGTATAGGACGCCATTGTAGGATGTTTTTCCTGACTAGAAAAAATCCTTCTCCTTTTTGAGAATTCGGTACCGGTTCTATTGCTCCCTTTCGGAAGTATTGTCTGAATCTCCTTCCGGATTTGATGCAATGATTGACCTTGTGATGCATCGGTGGCGTCCGAGGGGGTGTCTTAAGAAATTCTACAGTGTGGCCGAATCGAATAATGTTGAGGACCCAATGGTGCGTGGTTATTATTTGCCAATTGTGAAGAAAACAAGAAATCTTTCCACCCAGGGGAAAATACAATCTCAGTGTATCCGGTGTGATCTGCATTCGCAGGTTGTCATTGTCGTCTGGCGTCCTTACCCTGACGACCTCCTCTACCTCTTGGAGCAGATTTGGTATAACCTCCTGGTTGACGCTGTGTGTTCTGCTGACGGTAGGATTGAGAAGTGGAGGTATAAGAAGAATATCTCCCTTGCTGATATCCTCCTCTGTATGATGTTTGGCCCCTACCCTTAGAGCCACGAAAAGGAACCTTTCTGTATTGCAGAGTTCCCAAAGCTTTGGCAGTATCAGTGTATTTCTTGATACTCTGCAGGGCGCCATCTACGTGCTTGCCAAATAAGTCTTTGCCGTTGAACGGAAGATCCAAGATTTTATTTAGGACCTCCGGTCTGAATGCCGTAGCCCATAACCACCTTTGTCTGCGCAGCACCGCCGCTCCTCCTAGAGACCTGAAAGCTGTAGTCGCTATATCCATAGCGCAGTCTATGATTTCCGCTGAAGTACTTTCCCCCTCCAGAAGAATCTTTCTGGCTTCTTGCTTCTCCACATCCGGCACGTGGTCAATATAAGGTGACAGGTCGCACCACATTTGCCTGTCGTACCTTCCCAGGATGGCTAGAGCATTTGCGGCCTTTACTAACAGAGCTGACATCGAGGAAAATCACTTCCCTGCATTGTCCAGCCTACTTTCTTCTCTGTCCGGGGTTGTTGCAATCAGAGCTGACGGGCTTCTTGATTTCTGCTGCGCTGCTTGTGTAATCACCGAATCCGGTTTGGGGTGACCCAAAAGGCAGGCTGGGGCATCTGCTGGCGCTTCATACTTTTTGTCTAATCTCGCGATTACTGGGGTCACTGTTGCTGGTGATTCCATCACCTTTAGGCCTTCCTCCCAAATATGACTCACAATCGGCAAATATCGAACCGATTTGCGATAGGTTTCTTCAAAGGCATATAAGGAGCATTCAGCCTTATCCTCCTTCATGGAAAGCGAGAATCTTTTAGTGGCCCTTTCCATCAGGTTATGAAACCCCCCAATGTCCTCTGGTGGGGAATCCATGGGTTTCGGTGAAGGGGACGAAGGTAAAGGAATGAGGTAATCGTCCCACTCCTTGCTAGGATCCGTAATCTCCCCATTCTCATGTTCCTCATCAGTAGTGTCGGGATCCCGCTGAGGTCTCGATGGCGGAGACTTAGGCAAATGCTCTGACAAGATCTCTCTTCTGCGCACCGGCGTACCCGGTACAGAGCGTGGCCGAGGTGTAACGTCAGGGATTTCCTTAGTCGTTTGAGGTGTAAGATATCTTCTTCTATAATTTTCCGTCATGGATTGATGATCTCTCAACAACGGAGAGGGCACACTTGTCATCTCTTCCCGTTGTTCCTGGTGGTGGTGATGTTGGGGATGACTCTGAAAAACCTCATACTCATCTTGTGAGTCTTCTTCCTGGTACTTAACCTTTAGTTGAGATGGGCTGCTAGCATATCCGAAAGGACCACCATCATCCTTTTCCACCGAATCTTCCTCCTCCAGAAGTTGAGAAGCAGCCAATGGTGATACCATACTTGGCGACGTAACTTCTGGCGTTATTGTTCTTTCCCAGGCCAAAAAACGTTTGTACGGTGTTTTTTCCGTCTTCGACGAGATCGTCGTCGCCGCCATCAACGAAATCATAACCGTCGATGCTATCATAGACGTTGTCGTCACCGTCGTCGACGGTCCCATGGTCGATGTCGTGGTCGTCACTGCCTTCGTCGACGAAGGGCTCGTCATCGATGTTGTCGTCGTCGACGGCAATACAGCCTTTACCTCAGTTTTCGTCGACGCCGATGGTGTTTTTGTCAACGATGATGTTCTCCTCGTCGACGACGCAGATTTTTTCACCTTAGAAGGTGTAGAAAAAGATTTTTTGATGGTAATTTTTACCTTTGGAGGAGATCCCGACGGCTCTGATGAAGTCTTCTTAGCCTGTTTCTCCTCTGAAGAATGACCCTTCTTCTCCTTAGACTTTCCTGAAGGAGATTTTGAGGGACTGCGACCCGAAGACCCTGGTGTGGTCTTTTTAGGGTTTTTTTTAGGCCTCTCACCTGAGGTATGAGCATGTGGAGATATGCTCCTCTTTTGAGATCTCCTGGATGATGTTGACTCCTCCTCACTGTCACTTGAGAGGATCTCCTTCCTGGCCTTAACCTTCTGGAGCCAGAGTAGAAGCCTTCCTTCATGATCTCTCAAGGTCTTATTGGAGAAAGTGCAACAAATCTTACACTCCTTCGTCTGATGATCTGGGTAAAGGCAATGTATATAGTCTTCATGAGGATTATCTGTAAAAAGCCTTTTCTTAGAGCAGGTGGCACAAGCTCAAAATAAGCTTTTCTTCTCCTTGTCAGCCATGTAGAAGAAATAGATAAGTTTCCAAAAACTCAATCTAGAAAAAGGGGAACCCCCAAATTCCAGTCAAAGAGTATAAAATGAAGATTTTGAGCAGAGCTCAAAGGAGACTCCCTAGCAAAACGTGCAGTAGAAAATCTGAGGGGCAAGAGGTTCTCTCAGGAGTGTTCTAGAGGGTGAGGACAGCTGATTCGTTCAGGGAAAAGTGTGGGCCTTTTTTACATAACGAAGGCTATGGGTTGCAAAAGGAAAATGAGCCTAGGCCTCTTTTCAGTTTGCTATACTGCTAAGCATTGCTTTTTTATGTACCGGAGACTCCCTTCTCGACGACGGGACATAATTCAGGCATGTGAATCTATGAAATTTCCAATACTGGAGTAACACATCCTTCCTGTCTAATCGGAGGTAAGCAGTCTCCCTGGGTACCTTTCTCTCCTCAGAACGCACCATCACCACGGGAGTCCCACAGGGTGCCTCACTTAGTACACTCCTCTTTAATATATACATGGCCCGCTTATCTCCCTCATTTTGGCTCACGGGATTGAAACAACACCTTATGCTGATGACCCTCAGCCGATCCTGTCCCTTGAAAAAAACTCCACGGAAGCTGAAGAAAACTTCAAAGCCTGTCTTACGGCTGTCATCAAATGGATGAAAAACAACCACCTCCATTGTAACACGGATAAGACAGAAATCCTGCTGATAGAGAAAAAAAAAACCTTTCAACCCCAGGACTGGTGGCCAGAATAGGCAGCAGCTCCTCCATCCACTGTGAAGGTGGCTAAAAACCTGGGGGTGTGGTTTGACTCGTCCCTCTCCTTCAATCCCCATGCACTTAAGGTGGTGGGTACCTGCTTTGGCCTAAATAAAACCATGAAAACATTCTTTGATTTGATTTCGCTTGCTGCAAGATAAACAGTAGCAGTGGCCTAAATACTCTCACGCCTAGACTACTGTATTAGCCTCCTGGCAGGGGTCAATAAATCAACCCTGAGGAGACTACAGGTAGGGCAACATGCAGCAGCTAGATTAGTCTTAAAACTTCAGCTTCAGCGGCTCTGAAAACCCTTCATTGGCTTCCGTTACACAAAATAATGTTATTCAAAATTCTCCTCACGACCTTCAGAGCAACTCAGCAATTAGGGCCAGTATACCTCTCCACAAGATTTAACCATACACGACAATGAGGACACTTAGGTCTACTTCTGCAAACCTACTTAAATTGCCAGACTTCAAACTTAAAACCAGGGGAGGGAAGTCAGCGACTGTGTTAAAGATAATTTAAGATCAATGGCTTCGGAAAAGCAGTTTAGGAAGGCCCTAAAGACATGGATCTATGGAACTTCTGATGAATCTTGCTTTGCACTCATCTAGATCCTAACTCCTGACTGCTGAAGCTCGTTATCTTATAGCGCCAGGAGGCTCCTCTGGGAGTGACAGTTTGCTCTTTATAAATGCCACATTTAATTTAATTTAATTTCATACGGTTGATATTCAGGGTGAAAAAGAACATGTCCTTTACTCAAGAAAAACAAAAAGGTTGGTTTGACAAAAAAAGGGATGCCAAATTGGTTCCCCTAACCATTGGGGATATGGTTAAAATTAAGTTTCCTGCATGTCAAGAAGGAGAGAAATAAATTTGGTTAGCAGGTCAGAGTATTAACCATTTCTGTGCGTCGAACGTCCGGGAGCTGTCCGACGTCATGGGTGGTGTGTGCGTGAGACAGCTCCCGGACGTCTTAGCACCCACCCACGGGGGAAGCGCTGGCGCTTCTCCCGTGGCCCGCTGATCTATGAGCCCCCACCCGGGAAGGCACGGGAAGCCCTTCCCCTGCCTCCCCCGATACCCCTCCAGGTCATCTAATGACGTCAACACGCAAGACGCGCTGGCGCCATTAGAGGATACTGGATGCACTTGAAGCTATTTGCTTCCAGTGTGTTCGGCAAGGAAGAGGTGAGTGTGACCTTGGGGAGGGTGGGGAGGGAGGATTTTTAAAAGGCATCAGAGGAAAGGAAGGGTTTTCCTTTCCTCTGATGTCTTTTAAAAAAGCATTCCTGCTGCATGATTGCGCCTGGGGCGCTATCGTGCAGCAGGAATGGCCGTTTTGTTTTATGTAATGGACATTTTGTTTCGGGGAGCGGCCCCTTGGGCAAGGGTCGCTCCCCTTTGGTACCCAATGTTTTCGTTATGGGATTTGTTGTGTTTTCGGGAGCGGCCCCTTAGGCAAGGGTCGCTCCCCTATTTGGGGCAATATGTTTTAGCTGTGCCAGATCACACCATTATTTTTAAATTAAAGTGGCCCACTAGTCCACCAGGGATACATTTACGAGTAGCCCCTTGGCAAGGGTTGCTCCCCTTAGGGGCATTGTTTTTGGCTGTCTGCCCCGGGGGGGGGCAGATCTCGCCATGATTATATATTTAGTGGCCCACTAGACCACCAGGGATTATTTTGTGGAGAGTGGCACCTTGGGTAAGTCTCACTCCCCTTGGGGCAATATTTTTGGCTGTCTGTCCCCCCCCCCCCCAGGGGGGCAGATCTCGCCATTTTTTATTTAGTGGCTCACTAGACCACCAGGGATTCATTTGTGGGGAGTGGCCCCTTGGGCAAGGGTCACTCCCCTTTGGGGAGCATTATTTTGACGGTTTCTGCTCCGGCAGATTGGCAGATTTCTTTTTTTATATGGCCACCATGGATTTTTGTCTGTTATGTTGGGGTACTACCCTTGGGCAAGGGACGCTCCCCTTTATAGGAGAATGATTGGGGCCATTTCTGCCCTCTTTGGATGGCAGATCAGCAGTATTTTTTTATGCCCATCTGCCCCCAAGGGGGGCAAAAGCCACTAGACACCAGGGTTTTTAAATTTCGGTGTTCGGGATTGGCCTTTTGGGCAAGGGTTGCTCCCCTTTTACGGGGGTGAATATTTTACTTATACTCAGGCCCACCTACCCCTTAGCTTGGCTGATGGATTGTGTGTGGACTGGTGCATTATTTGCATATGTGATTGTAATGTTTTTTTCCTCCTTTTTATTCTAGTCGAAAGCTTTTGATTCCTGTTTGTGGTTTCTGCAGTGGCTGTTCTGCAGTTTTGCGTATTTGCATTTTTTTGGTAAGATTAATATTTTTGTTGCATTTACTCCAAATGAGTATTATTGTCATGCATGGATGAATTTTTTGTAAGTGATGTCATAATAGCAGCATATTTAGATTTGTGCATGAAATTCTTTGCGATGTGTTTTGCGTTGTCTTATGTGTAATTTTCTTTTTTTTTGTGTGGAATACTGTTGGTCCTTACGTGTCTGTGCAGAGTAAATGGAGTCTAGCTGCTTCAGGCAAGTGAGTGGTATAGTGTTGGAGTATATAGGTCTTTGTGATAAAGCTACATTTTGTTTATTTCTTTTTTACAAAGAGTTTGTTGTTGTTGACTTGTTTGAGAAGTTACCTTTATTAGTAACTATTATGGCTAGCCGTAGAATGACTGCTCAGCAGGTGGTTGGTATGCTTCTTGAATCTTCCTCTGAGCAGGATTATGAGACTGACAGTGCGTCTGAGGGAGAGGAGGAAGGGGAAGATTCAGGCAGTGAGTTTTCTCTTTACATTGAATCATTGGATGAGGAAGATACTCTCAGTGCGTATGAAGCTATTCTCAGTGTGGATGAAGTGCCTGTCTTAGAGGAGGACACTGCTGTGCTGATGGTGCAAGAGGTATCTGGATTGCAGCCTGAGGCTGCTAGGCTTCCTACTGGAATCAATCAATCAATCAGTGGTTTGTAAAGCACGCTACTCATCCGTGAGGATCTGCAGGTGCTGGTGGGGGGTAGGAGGCGGAAGGGCAGCTCCGGGTCAGTCGAAGAGCCAACTCCGGGTCAGTCGAAGAGCCAGGTCTTGCGGTCCTTCCTGAATGTGTGGCGGGTTGGGGAGCATCTGAAGATGACCGACAGCTCGTTCCAGGATTTAGCTGCTATGTAGGAGAAAGCTCTCCCGCTGGTTCTGTTTTTGCGGATGCGGGGGACCTCTGCCAAGGCGAGGTCAGTGGAGCGGAGGTTTCTCTTGGGTATGTGGAAATTAACTCGGTCATTGAGGTATTTGGGTCCGATGTTGTTGAGGGATTTGTAGGCGTGGGTGAGGAGCTTGAAGGTGATCCTCTTCTCGACAGGGAGCCAGTGGAGGTTTTCGAAGGTGTTGGGTCATGTGTTCATGGTGTGGAGTCCCTAGAATGAGCCTAGCTGCGGCGCTCTCGATGGTTTGGAGTTTGTGTAGAAGAGTTTTGTTGATTCCGGCATAGAAGGGGGTTGCCGTAGTATAGTCTGCTTGTTATGAGTATGTGGGTGATGGTCTTTCAGCAATCGGGTGAGATCCATTTGAAGGTCTTGCGGAGAATGCGTAACGCAGAGAAACGCAGTTGAAGCTGGTTGACGCAATGGCATTGATCTGGTGGTTCATGGAGAGGGAGGAGTCGAGGATTATGCTGAGGTTCTGAGTGTGGTCTGTCGGGGTGGGTGGGCTCCCGAGGGTGGAGAGCCACCAGGTGTTGTCCCAGGCAGAGGTGCAGGGTCTGATGATGAGGACCTCGGTCTTCTCAGAGTTGAGCTTTAGGCAGCTGTCCTTTATCCAGGCAGCTACGTTTCACATTCCTTCCTGGAAGCTGAATCTGGTGATTTCTGAGTTATTGGTGAGTGAGAGGATGAGTTGTGGGTTGTCGGCGTAGGACACGATGCTGAGCCTGTGCTGTCTGACGATGGCGGCGATGGGGGCCATGTAGATGTTGATGAGTGTGGGGCTAAGTGAAGATCCCTGAGGTACTCCGCAGATGATGTCAGTGGCATTGGAGGGGAGGGGGGGGGGAGTCTGATCTTCTTAGTTCTGCCGGAGAGGAAGGATTGGATCCAGTCGAGGGCGGAGCCCTGTATTCCTGCGTTGTGAAGTCTGGCGGCTAGTGTGCAATGTGAGACGGTGTCGAAAGCTGCGGAGAAGTCCAGGAGGATGAGGGCTGCAGTGTGTCCCTGGTCTCGCAGCATGCAGATGTCGTCAGTGGCGGCGAGGAGGGCAGTCTTGGTGCTGTGGTTTCTGCAGAAGCCAGACTGGGATGGGTCTAGGATGGAGTTTTCCTCGATGAAGGCGGTCAGCTGGGCGTTCACGAGTCTTTGGGTTACTTTGGCTGCGAAGGGGAGGAGAGACATGGGCTGGTAGTTCTTCAGGTCAGTTGGGTCGGCCGTTGGTTTCTTGAGGAGGGGTTTCACCTCTGCCCCTTTCCAGTTGTCTGGGCAGATGGCGGATAAGAGGGAGGAGTTGATTGTTCATCCTAGTTGGGTGCAATGACTGCGGCGGTCCTGTGGAAGATGTGAGGGGGCAGGGGTCTGTTGGGGCTCCTGAGTGCGTATTGTTCATGGTTAAGGAGATGAGTTCAATGGACACGGGTGCCCAGGAGGTGAGGATCAGTTTCTCGGCAGAGGGGGTGATGTGGTGCTGTTTTCTGCTGGCTCGCTGAAGTTGTCGTAAAGGGCCTTGATCTTCAGGTGGAAGTAGGAGCTGAGTTTGTTGCAGAGTTCCTGGAAGGGTGTGATGTCAGTGGCTTCGCAGGTGGGGTTTGCGATCTGCTGAATAACGTTAAATAGTTCCTTGACATTGGATGAGTTGGTCTTGACTTTGTCTCTGATGAAGGTCCTTTTGATGTCCCTTATACGCTGGTGGTAGTCCTTCAGGGTGCTCTTGTGGTTGTTCCGTGCTTCTGTGGTCTTCTGGCTCCTTCAGGTTTTCTCCAGGCGTCTGCAGGTGCATCTGGCTTCTTGGAGTTCGGTGGTGAACCAAGCGGCCCTCAGAGGGTGTTTGCTGGTGTGGCTTAGAGGTGCCAGCTTGTCGGCCTCTGGGTTGATCCAAACATGGTGCAGCCGGTGCTGCTTGCCTTTAGTGGTGATTCAGGGTGTAGAGTGGATTGTGAATTGCTTTTGCGTATACAGTTTTTTCAGTTGTTCATGGATGATGTATTTTTGGGTGAGATTGTTGAGCTGACTAATTTGTATGCTGAACAGTTTTTTGAGGGACAACAGTGCCAGACTTAGGCCCCGCTCTAGAGCTACCCGGTGGTCTCCCACAAATCTGGATGAGATGAAGAGGTTTTTGGGTTTGACTTCTTTGATGGGCTTTATTAGGAAGGCATCCCTGACTTCATTATGGTCTACCTGTCCTTGATGGCAACGGCCATATTATCTGCAATTATGAGTTGTGATCGGTATTTACTTTTGATCGGATGCTGCATTTAGTTGATAATGCTTTGGCATTGCCACGAGATCACCCTGACTGTGACCGTCTTTTTAAGATTCGACCTGTTCTTGATCACTTTGTAGATCAATTTTCAGAGATCTATACTCCAGGCAAAGAAATATCTGTTGATGAGTCTTTGGTCTTGTTCAAGAGCCGTTTTGTTTTTAGGCAGTACATTCCTAGCAAGAGGGCGCTTTATGGAATTAAGATGTATATGTTGTCTGAGAGTAGGACAGGAGATGTCTTTAATTTCCGGGTGTGCACAGGTAGGGATTTCACTATTGACCCTGCTGGTTGTCCGTCCACTTTTGGAGTTTCAGAGAAAATTGTGTGGGATCTTGCTAGAGGACTTTTTTTTTTCAGAACAAAATGTTATTCTTTTTTTTTAAAGATTGCAAAGAAGGCGCAGCACTCCGAGCACCGGAGAAGCTGCGAGCAGATGAGCAACATACAGTGAAAGGCAATCTATACAATAGTTAAAAGAAGAACAATTACCCCGCCCCTCCCCCCTCCCACTCCCCCCACCCGGATCCCACCCTAACCCCCTGCACAATGTCCACATAGTCCTAAAAAGAAAGGACAGTTTATGAAATATTCGATGTATACTCTCCTTCACCCAGGATCTAAGCGCATTTGTCCTGCATCAACATCTTGTTGCACTGGCGGTTCCAGCCACAGTCCTCTGTAATATGCCCATCTCTTCCGTACTTTATAGTGTTTCCTGGGGCAGCCTCGGGCCTCAAACACTGGGCGCTCCAACCCCATGCAGAAATCTAAGCCATTTTTCCATACTCCCACCGGGGGGGCCCTAGGGTCCTTCCAGGCGCGAGCCACATCCCTCTTGGCTACTGTAAGGCCTAGAAGCAGTAGATGCCTTTTATATATGTTACCCCCCACTTGTTCCATTACATGGAGAAGGCCCAGCTGCGGCGTACGGGGAATCTCCCAACCCAACACTTCAGAAAGACAGTCCCACAGACCTGTCCAGAACCTTGCCAGCGCTCCACATGACCATACCGTATGCATAAATGTGCCCACTTCTCGACCACACCGCAAGCATTCAGGGGACGCAATCAGGCCAGCCCGTCATAGCCTTTCCCTAGTATAGTAGGCTCTTTGTAGGTATTTGAATTGAATAAACCGTAGGCGTACAGCAATGGGCGCTCCTCTTGGGGCTTCAAGGGCTTCTCTCCAGCTAGAGGACTTTTTAACTGAGGCCACCATTTGTACCTTGATAACTTCCACACTGCTGTGCAATTGTTTAAGGAACTATTCAAAGTGGACACTTTTGCTTGTGGCACAATCCCTCTCTAACCGTAAAGGTTACCCAAAAGAGCTTGTTTGCAAAAAGCTTCAGAGGGGACAGTGCAGTGCCCTGCATTGTGAGGAACTGCTAGCTGTGAAATCTGTGGACAGGAGGGATGTATACATGCTGACTACCATTCATGATGAGAGTACTTCACCTGTGACTGGGGTAGGCTTGGTGAAGTGCGCAAACCTGTGTGCATTTTAGACTACAATAAGCAAATGGGTGGTGTCAATAGAGTAGATTAGAGGTTGGAACCTTACACTGCTATTCGTAAGACTTACATTTGGTATAAGAAGTTGGCCATCCATCTCTTCAATTTAGCAACTTTCAATGCTTTTGTTTTGTACAAGGAGTGTTCTCCTGCGTCAACGATGACTTTTGTTCAGTTTCAGGAATCTGTGATAGGCAGCCTTGTTGTTGTGGAACAGGCAAGTGTTCCTAGAGTAGGAGTGGTGGTTTAATTCCTCCCACGCCCAAAAATAATAATCCCTGTAAGAGATGTAGAGTCTGCTTGTGAAGGGCTGTGCGGAAGGAGAGTAGTAGGCACTGTGCCTATTGTCCTTCTGATCCTGGGCTGTGTGTGCCCACATGTTTCAGATTGTATCACACTCAAAGGAGCAACTGTGAGCAACTTTGGGAGCAACTGTGAGTCTAATAATGTACTGCCTGGTCTGTATGGTTTTATATAGTTGTTCAGTTTAATGTTTGGCAATAGAATGATGTCTTTAGTTACTGCTGTAGTTTTCTCAGTTATAGTTTTGTATTTAGTTGCAATTGGTTTGTGTTTTCTTTCTTGTTTAAAATAAATGTATGATGGTTGCGTGGACTGGCGCTTGGCTGGCGGTGTGCGTGGACTGGCGATTGGCTGGTGGTGAGTGGACTGGCACTTGGCTGGCGGTGTGCGTGGATTGGTGTTTGGCTCATGGTGTGCGTGGATTGGCTCTTGGCTGGTGGTGTGCGTGGACTGGCGCTTGGCTGGCGGTGTGTGAGTAGTGACTTGCTGCTGGTCACTACTCATATTGCTATCTAAACGCCACTCCACACAATCCGTGAGCTGGTGTGGTTGCTGTGTCTGGAATGTGGGCGTGTGAAAGTGATGCGCCCTTGAATGCCGCTGTCTGCCGGTGTGAGCGTTGTATGTGCTGGGCCTGCGGCTGGCGGTGTGAATGGCTTTGTATGTGTCACACGTATGAAAGGTGTATGAATGGCCTGTAAAGCGGTTGGTGCCTTGTCGTGGCTTTACAGCTCACGAGCTGTGAGTTAAAGGTTCAGTTTCTCGTCCTTTCAATTATTAACAGTGCATTTCATTTTTGTGACATCTCTGGTTAATACAACTCCATATACCGAACCATCACTCACCCTCATGCTAAATCCAACCAGTATGTCTGTGTGCTTGAAAAATAGGTGGTTGTTCAGAAATATTTGTCTTTTCTGTGTTTTTCAAGCAGGGTGTACCTTGTCCCTTTTTAGTTCTAGCCTAGCAATGCAGCGCATGCAGTGCTCGCCTTGGCGAGACCTATTGTTGTCGGTTTCTTGGCCGAAGGGGGAGAGGACAAGTGCACAAGTGCAGAGGACAGGAGTTGTGCATGCGATCGACATCTCCTGTCCGCGCTCGCGGCATTTGAGTAGAACGCACGCATGGCACACTTTCACGGCGACAGTTTGTACAGGAGTTGTGCACGCTAACGCACATCTCCTACCCCGCGATTTTACTCTCACGGCGACAGCTTGTTGGAGGCTGTGATGAAAGCACGAGGGGTTCAAGCTGTCATTTGTCATGTAAACTCATTCCCTTGTAGCCTGTGATTACTCTGTTTAACCACTTGATGTCATTATAAGAGGCTTAAACCCATACGGAGGCCGCCTGTCCACTATCACTGTGTATGCTGACATATGGTTCCTGCCACAGGTGATGCTGTTGTGTGTGGTCATGTGACTCTTTCCTGTGCTTGTGAGAGATATTACCAAGTTTCATGCATGACTCTCCGGGCCAGGTTTACTTTATTAGCGCTGTTGCATGCGCAATGGCGGGCAGCGCTTTCGGCTGTGCTGATGATTACTCTTCACATTCAAAAATAGTTTTGCTCTAGAAGTTCACAAGAGTGCAATTTCAATAGTTCATGAACGTGGGCGTAAAAGGCAGATTGTGCAAAACGTAGGAATCCAGACAAAGTAAGATCAGTGTCACACGAAGCAGCACATTATGGCTCTATGTGATAGCACAGAAGAAAATGAAAACATGCTAACGGTGGACAGGCGGAGGTGGTGGAACTGATTTTTCTGCTCTTAATTTGAGAATTTCCATGCGTGGTGCAGTGCTCGCCTACACCAAACAAAAGTGTGTCTGAGCCTTAACAAACATAGAGGGCAGAAAGTGAGTTCAGCTGTGTTTACTCACTGTCATCCAGCAGACCTGGAATTTTGCCTGAGAGCCAGAGCACGTCCTCATCTGCAGCATTAAGCAGCACAGAGGTTGTGTGTAAATCACACAGTGGGCCACTCTGGCTGACACAGGCACCGTAAGGAAAACCAGACATGCCACCTCAAACGCCAATCAGACGCCATCACAGTCATGTAATGGGTGGCGCCTTGCCAGAAAAAATCAGGCAAGTAGCCACTTCCGGATCCACTAAACTTAGTCACTGCCAGGTCTTCATCGCATTTATTAACACTACACGGCGGATCTGAATGAGACCACGTGGTATTGGGCCCGCAGCACCAAAAAGAAAACACCTCTGTGTTGACTGCTGTCGTGGTACATTTGTAATTGAAATGTTTTATTAAAAAGGTGTGCTGCAGTGTATTTCAGACAGCAGGCAGGCAGCAAAGAAGGCACTCAAGCCGCGTGGCGCTGCCTGCTTGAATGTAGCGCTTTGTCCAGCGCTCCTCGCATGGGTAGTCAGGTTGCTACAAATGTGTGACAATGCATTTTAAGGCGGTGATGCGAACATCACACATAAAATGCGTTAGTCTAACGCCCGATGGTGGTACTTGGCAGGGCGGCGGACCAAACCTCTGCAAATGGAAGCCTTTGGGAGCCGCGCGCACCACGTGGAAAAGGACCAATTGCTCTGTCGAACTTTGGTGGTACCTTTTCACTCAATCACGTGCCAGCTTCTTTCTAAGCCTGGCACGCTCTTCTTGTGGCTTCCAGGCCCAGCACACCACATGGAAGATACTGCACTCGTCTTGCTTAAGTAGCCTCAAAATGCAGAATGGATGAGCATACCGTGGCTGTATGTAAGAGAGCAGTGTTTGTGTGTGAGGGCAGGGCTAGACTGGGACAGAAAATTGGCCCAGGCACCAAATTAAAATTGTCCCCCACTAGCTAATCAGATATACGTGAAGAAGTGCCCCCATCCCCAAATGGGTGCAGTTTTGAACTTGTAAACACACGCTGGATAAGTGTTTTTGCAAGGCATGGGAGGCTGCATGCACGTGTGATTGCTACAGGCAATGTTAATGGTAATTTCAGACAATTCAACAGTCAAAACCAGACCAGACCAGACCATAAAACCAGCACACAAAGAGTCGAAATCCCAGCCCATACACTAATCTGTCAGAGTCAGACCAGCCCACCGGGATCTGCCTGACTGCCCTTTAGGCCATCCAACTCCCTCCGAGGTAGGGTGACCAGAATTTTAAAGCCAAAAACAGGGACATTTCACGAAAATAGAAGAACTACCATTTTATTTCAAGCAAGCGCACAGAATAACAGCGCTCCTCAGAAGAAAATTACAGAACAGGCAGCTAGAACATACATAAAATGCCATTTTTAAACCCAGAAGCTCGCCTGTTAATTAAATTGCTTTCTTGAAACAACTGCTAACTATCCCTGCTTTGTAAAACATAAAAAACACCTCCCACAGTTTTCAGTCACCCCTCTCTAAAAACTGTGACAGGAGCTACATTTCCTGAAATCTGCCCGGACAGCAGGTGAAAAACCAGGAGAATGTTGGGGGACCCACGCAACTCATACCTCGCAGGACTCCCCCGGGTGTCTAGTTTCCAGAAATGTGTGGGTTGTGTAGGTTTCCCTAGATGGCCGCCGAGCCCCGGGGAAAAAACTCATGGGACTCCCCATGCAAAGCAAGGTTGGTTTGTGATAGGTAAATTTGATGTCGCCTCAATAGGTTTTGGCCCCTTGCCTGTCGCAGGTCCTTGACCCACCCACACAAGTGAGGTACCATTTTTCTCGATAGACTTTGGGGAACGCAGGATAAGTGGAAATTTGGGGATCCACGCAGATTCCATACCTTTTTACCACAGAAATGTGAGGAAAATGTGTTTTTTTGGAACATTTTTTAGGTTTGCATGGGATTCTGGGCAACAGAACCTATGCCAAAAAAGGGTCATTTTTAGGTCGAGCTGGTGTAGCAGCGCAGCTGTGGCCAGTGAAGCATCTATTGTTGTCGGGTTGCCGGGAATGTGAGACAGAGTGTGGGCACGCGCTTGGCTGACTGCGATTTCAGCGTGTGTTCGCGCTTTTGTACTTCGCATCACATGTACTGTGGGCGCTGGCGTTCTGCTGTTGTGAGCGTGTCACGAAGTGTACCTGAATTCCTCTGATTTCCGTGGGAGCTGATGGCAGGTTCCCAGCTGAATAATTCCCAACTCCCCAATACCCCTGGACCCAGAGAACTCTAAGTCCAGGAGCGAGGGGGAAAGGGGAAGTGGAGAGACAAGAGAGACTGCCACAAAAAGGTGTTGTCTAGACTCTTCTGATACAGGTCTGGTCGCACCTAAAACATTAAACACATCATTATTACAGTTCTCTAAACACCCAGGGCTTATTAACCAAAACTCAATCTAACCCTACTCCAACCTTTTGCTATTGTGGAATTTGCTGCTCTCTTATGAATAACCCAGCGATATAAAATTGTAGATCTTCACTGTATAGTTGATGTGTGAGGGTGGGTCAAAGTCTCAGTTCATTTTACACCAGCAAATAGATGTGTTGGTATACAACAGTATCAACCATATGCATATAATTAAGATACTCCCATATACAATTGAAAGCAGGAAGTCCAACCCTGGTGTGGCTGCTTGAGCAATGACTGACCCAAGAAAGGAATAAACAGTTCACGGAGTTACTTCACTCCAGGCGGGACGAAAATGCAAAGCAGTGAATAGGCTCTCACTAACTGAAGGCTGGGGTTTATTCTGAAAGGTTTAATCAAACACAGGATTTCACACACCGCTACCTTAAGTGTAGATTCCAGTCGTCAAGTTCAAATTGTAGTTCAGAAATTATCTTCTACAAGCGTAATTCAAAAAGGAAGTTCTCTTACCGCTTGTGAAGAATACTGTGACAACGAGAAGTTTATCCTACCCGGAATGGCTCGAGCGAAAATGAACTTTCTGACCTGCCACAGAACGAAGACTAAGGATGCGCCTCTGGAAGGTCAGGCTGCAGAAGATTGACAACTCAGGCGGGGCTTCGCCGTTGACAGGACTCAGTAGACGGATGACTCGGAACAGCTTCGGATAAGACGGGGAAACGCTATGGCTGAAAACGACTCCTCAACACTAGGAATTTACACTAAGGTTATCAAAATTACAGCACATTAAGGGAAATGTCTGTAAAACGAAAAGTGCGGACTAAAAGACGCGCTCGGCAAAGAGCGTCTGACCGCCGGAATTTCTTCAGTTGAAGTGCGCAGAGTAGAATTCCAGCGCACCTGAAATGGCTGCCAAAGCTAACCACTAGAGCGCTGACTGCCAAGAATGAATGGCACAACCAGGAACCAACGTGGACATTATACAGACAGCCACTGCGCCACCCGCTGCCGCCAACTCCAGACTGCAAGTACATTAGTAGCAGCTGGGTGAGCGGTGTATTTTAAACCCAATGAGACTGTTCTAAATCGGGGTCTGACAGTGCGCGCTTCACTAGCAACTATGCAGGGAGCAGCTCGACAGCCGGAGCGGCCCTGCCTGAGCTCTGCTCAGACGACCCCGTAAACTGAAGAGCTGGAGACGGGTGAGAGATCCTGCCATTTGTGAGCCTGGTCGAGTCTGAATGTGTCCAGCCAGATTCGGGATAGCAATGGGGACTGACAGACACCGATAAAGTGAAAGCTCGTGTGTGTGGTGTGTGCATCTCCCACCCCAGTGTTACCGCCCCCTCATGACTTGTTTACCCTGTGCTTCAGTGGGATAACAAAAACAGGACACCTTCCTCGTGACATTTCATAACTGTTGTTGCTCCCTAAACACCATTTACTTAATTGGCTAACAAAATTATTCCTATCTATCCAGCCGGATTTCCAATTTGTGTTACTACCAATTTTGGCATTTAGTTGGTACTTTTTTTAAATAGGAATCGAGCAAATAGCATTCGCACCGGGTCAACCCTGGAAGCTGACCCGCTGCACTGGTCTCTTAATCTTAATGTAATAAGTGGATAAAACAGGTTTCCTTCGCTTTTCATATGTGAAATATGCATCTGTGTTTGAGGCAAATGCGATGTCATGTAAGCCCAAAATAATGCAAATAAAGTTGCACTTTTTTTCATCAGTGCAAAGTTTCTGTGCGATGACCTGGTCTCAAAACAATGGGTTGCTTTCCATTCAGCCCTGGGTTATACGTCTAGCCTTCACATCAGTAAAGTTGACAATGCAGCCGAGCCTCCTGATGGGCACCGTGGACTGCTGGTACATGAAAGGCAAATTTCAGGTGCCAGAAGGCATGCTTAGGGGGCTAGCAAACACGTCACAATTGTTTGTAAAATGTACATGCTGCTCAAGTCATGGCTAGTCGGGAGGTGTGCTACGCTGCTTTCAGTGATGTTCGAAGGTTACTGCCCCAACACTTTGGCCTTTCGGAAAAAGAAATACCCGCCTCAAATCTCAACAGGGTAGGAAATCATCTTTCACTATAAATGCTCCAAAATCACAACTCACCATCTACTGGTCATTATGGGCACTGAGGGGTCAGCTCACTAGTAAATGAGGCAGTCCAGGCAATTTGAATTTCTGCCTACATTTGCATAGGTCTCTTCAAATTTCAAGATTCACAAAATCATATGGATTACTTCCAGGCATACTACTTTCTCACCCTCACAAACCGTCTCACCCTCACCCTCACACACCCTCTCACCCACCCTCACCCTCATACCCCCTCACCCTCACACACCCACACCCTCACACCCCCTCACCCTCACACACACTCTCATCCACCCTCACACCCCCTCACCCTCACACACACCCTCATCCACCCTCTCCCCCTCACACACCCTCCCACCCTCACACACCCTCCAACCCTCACAACCCTCTCACCCTCACACACCCTCTCACCGTCACCCACCCTCACACCCACCGTCACCCACCCTCACACTCACACTCACACCCACCCTCACCCATCCTCACACACCCTCACCCACCCTCATCCTCACACACCCTTACCCTCACATCCCCTCACCCTCACATCCCCTCACCCTCACACCCCTCACCCTCACACGCCCTCACCCACCCTCCCCCACCCTCACAAACCCTCACTCACTCTCACACACTCTCACACAGCCTCACCAGCATAGCATAACAAAACAAAGCATAGCATAACAAAACACAGCATAGCATAGCATAACAAAAAAAGCATAGGTTAGGAAAACATAGCATAGCATAACAAAACAACGCATAGGATAGCAAAACAAAACATAGCATAACAAAACAAAACGTAGCATAGCAAAATACAACAAAGCATAGCATACCAAAACACAACAAAACATAGCATAGCATAACAAAATATAGCGTAACAAAACAAAGCATAGCATAACATAACAAAGCATAGCAAAACAAAACATAGCATAGTATAACAAAACAGCATAGCATAACAAAACATAGCAGAACAAAACATAGCAAAAGATAACAAAACATAGCACAGCATAACAAAGCATAGTATAGCAAAATACAACAAAACATAGCATAGCATAACAATACACAACATAGCATAGCATAACAAAACAAACAATAGGATAGAAAAATGAAACATAGCATAGCATAACAAAGCATAGGATAGCAAAACAAAACATAGCATAGCATAACAAAACATAGCATAGAATAACAGCATAACATAACAAAACATAGCATAACAAAACACAACACATAGCATAACAAAACATAGCAAAACACAACAAAACATAGCATAGAAAAACAAAACATATAGTAGCATCGCAAAACATAGCACAGCATACCAAACACAACAAAACATAGCATAGCATAACAAAACATAGTATAGCAAAGCAAAGCATAGCACAATAAAACACAACAAAACATAGCATATCATAGCAAAACATAGCATATCATAACAAAACATAGCATAACAAAGCATAGCATAGCAAAACATAGCATAGCATAACAAAACATAGCATAGCTTAACAAAACACAGCATGGCATAGCATAACAAATCAAAGCATAGGATAGCAAAACATAGCATAGCATAACAAAAAAAAACATAGGATAGCAAAACAAAACATAGTATAGCATACAGCATCACTCAGCACCACCACAGCATCACTCAGGGGCACCACAACATCACAATGTGCTACCACAGCATCACTGAACGCACAGCATCACTCGTACGCCATCACAACATCACTCAGCGCCACCACTGCATCAATCTGTGCAACCATTCAACAACAACTGGTTCAAATATGTTCTCTCAATGTTTCAAGCTTTATTACAAATGTAACAAAAAGATGTTAATATTTCACTTCTGTTCTTGGATTTTCGTAACAATAAAATACACTGAACATAATCTTCACAACAGTTATTTAAAAAAGTTTAAGCTATTGCCATTATAAATTACAAGAACTTTTATTAATTATTTAAAAAATTAAAAGCCATTGTTATTTGTAATATCAATGCATGTAAGTCACGTAAATACGACACATATTGCATTACAAATGCTATAGGTGTCACATTTGCGAAAGTTATAACAATTGGCATTGTAAATGACAAAGCTATTTCGCTATTTTCAAAAACAAAACATAAATAAAAAATGTGCCATTTTCAATACCAATAGCTCAAACTTTCCTAATGCGAGACCTATTGCATTGCAAATGCTTGTTTTGCTTTTGAAGTTGATGCACTAAAAAGGCAGGATGGGCGCAGTGACATCATCAAACCATGTTTAGCCCACCTACCAGCTTCACGGGTCTTGTTCACTATGAAATTGTGGTGTGTCCACGTTGCGTTTTGCATTGTTTCCTGTTGCGGGCAGTAGGACTACCCAGACAGGTGAGGTACCATTTTTCTCAGAAGACGTAGCGGAACGCAGGGTGGTTGGAAATTGGTAGATCCACAAAGATTCCAGAACTCTCACCAAAGAAATGTGAGGAAAATGTCGTTTTTTAAAAAAATGTTTAGGTTTGCAAGGGATTCTGGGTAACAGAACCTGGTGAGAGCCAGTCAAGTCACCCCATCCTGGATTCCCCTGGGTGTCTTGTTTTTCAAAATGTATAGGTTTGCTAGGCCTCCCTAGGTGCCGGCAGATCTAGGGTTGAAAAACTACAGCAAGCCACTTTTTCAAAAAAGGGTCATTATTCACTGTGAAATTGTGGTGTGTCCACGTTGCGTTTTGAGTCGTTTCCTGTCGCGGGCACTATGCCTACCCACACAAGTGAGGTACCATTTTTCTCGGAAGACTTTGGGGAATACAGGGTGGGTGGAGATTTGTGAATCCACACAGATTCCAGAATGTTCCACCATAGAAATGTGATGAAAATGTGTTTCTTTTAAAATAAATGTTAGGTTTGCATGGGATTCTGGGTAACAGACCCTGGTGAGAGCCAGTCAAGTCACCCCATCCTGGATTTCCCTGGGTGTCTAGTTTCTAAAAATGTATAGGTTTGCTAGGTTTCCCTAGGTGCCGGCAGAGCTAGGGTTAAAAAACTACAGCTAGGCACTTTGCCAAAAAAGGGTCATTCATTTTTCACTATGAAATTGTGGTGTGTCCACATTGTGTTTTGCGCCGTTTCCTGCCGTGGACACTAGACTTACCCACACAAATGAGGTACCATTTTTTCTCTGAATACTTTGGGGAATGCAGGGTGGGGGGAAATTTGTGGATCCATGCAGATTCTAGAACTTCCCACCAAAGAAATGTGAGGAAAATGTGTTTTTTGACAACTTGTTAGGTTTGCAAGGGATTCTGGGTAACAGAGCCTGGTGACAGCCAGTCAAGTCACCCCATCCTGGATTTCCCAGGGTGTCTAATTTTCAAAAATGTGTTTTCTTGACAACTTGTTAGGTTTGCAAGGGATTCTGGGTAACAGAGCCAGGTGACAGCCAGTCAAGTCACCCCATCCTGGATTTCCCAGGGTGTCTAATTTTTAAAAATGTATAGGTTTGCTAGGTTTCCCTTGGTGCCCGCAGAGCTAGGGTTAAAGAACTACAGCTAGGCACTTTGCCAAAAAAGGGTCTTTTTTCACAATTGTGGTGCGTCCATGTTGCGTTTTGCGCCCTCTCCTGTCACGGGCACTAGGCCTACCCACACAAGTGAGGTACCCTTTTTCTCAAAAGACTTTGGGGAACGTAGGGTGGGTGGAAATTTGTGGATCCACACAGATTCCAGAACTTTCCACCACAGAATTGTGAGGAGAATGTGGTTTGTTTGGCAATTCTTTAGGTTTGCAAGGGATTTTGGGTAACAGAACCTGGTATGAGGCAGTCAAGTCACCCCATCATGGATTCCCCCGGGTATCTAGTCTTCAAAAATGTATTGGTTTGCTAGGTTTCCTTAGGTGCCCGCAGAGCTAGGGTTCAAAAACTACAGCTAGGCACTTTGCCAAAAAAGGGTCATTTTTCACTGTGAAATTGTGGTGTGTCCACCTTGTGTTTTGAGCCGTTTCCTGTCGTGGGCACTATGCCTACCCACACAAGTGAGGTACCATTTTTATTGGGAGTCTTAGGGTAATTCAGATTTGTAAAGTAACTGTTATTTACCTATTGACTTTTGATGCATTTCTGCCTACCAAATGAAAGACTATGTGTAAAAAAGAAGTCCTTTTGAAAAATGGCTGATAATTCTCATGCTTGCATGAGTATTTCCAATTTCGGAAATGTGCACATATCTACTGTTTCTAAACTCTATATGTTGTTCCCATTTCAGAAATACATAGGTGTCTTTCATAACGATTTTTCCATGTATACATTTTCCCAGAATAATTGCTATAGACCCGGTACATAATAAAAAAACATTGCAAGTTGCTGCTCAGTATTTAGCTCTGGGTTCGTCGGGTTCTTGGTGAACCTTCAAGTCCTATATATCCCACAACCAGTAAGGTCCAGAGGATGTAACGGTATATCGCTTTCAAAAAGCTGTCATTATTAGAAGAAGTTACAGATGAAAGCGTTGATACAAATGGCTGTTTTTCTCAACTAATTTTCCATGTTTCCTATATTTAACTGTTAGTTTCTATAAAGAAACCTAAAAGATCTACACAAATGACCCCTAAATGAATTCAGAATTGTGTCTATTTTACTAAAAAGTATAGCTTTCCAGGATCCATTATTGCTTTCATACCCATTTCTACCATTACCTGGAAGGAGGTTGAAAGCACCAAAAATAGCAACAATAGGCTATGTCCCAGAAAAATGCCAAAACTGTGTAAACAATTTTGGTTTTCTGACAAAAGTCTGTCATTTCCTAAAAGCTGGGAAAATGATGATTTCAGCCCCAGAAACCCTTTTTTGATACCATTTGCAGGGAAAAAAACAGACGCTTTCATTTGCAGCACTTTTTTAGCATTTTTCCCAAAAACCCCAAAATGTAGCTGTATTTTGGCTAATTACTGGGTCCCCTCCAGGGGAATTCACAAACCCGAGGTAACTTTAGAATCCCCATGATATTGGAAGAAAAGGACACAAATTTGGCGTGGATACCTTATGTGGTCAAAAAGTTACAGGGGCCTTAGCGCAAACTACCCCAAATAGCCAAAAAAAAAGGCTTAGCACGGGGGAAAAGGCCTAGCAGCGAAGGGGTTAAAAATCAAAGGTAATGTTGTGCTAGTTGATGGTGGACATTGGTGGAATCTTGACAGGATTGTTAAAGCAAAACCACGCTTGAAGTTTGCTGAGCTGAAGTAATGAGTGAGCCTGGGTTGAGTAATGAGTCTTTGGTATCGCCTCAACAGGGTGGTGCAAAGAGAAGTTCCAGAGTCAGAATGATTCCCAGTCGTTTTTGCACGTGGAGTTTTATGTGTTATTATAATTATTCTTTTTTTTTTTTTTTTTTGGGGAAGGAGCAGCAGGTAAGAGCGGAGGGGCGGGGTGGGGGGAATTTCGACAGACGACAGTGAGGGGAAATTAATGATTTATTTGTATTTTTTCACGTCGTATATCAATTCCCCCTCCCCACTCGGCCTCACCGCTCTTACATGCAACAGTCGCGCCTGTGAAGGAGGGAAGATATGTGTTATTGACATCTTATGTTCTTTGATGCTGCATTATGTAGTTTGATTCTGTATTAGTATAATTTATTGTCCTTGTGATGTGGGATGTTGGAATGTGATGGTTTAAATGAGGACGGTTGTTGAAGCTTCGTTGTGGGAGCAGCCTTGCTCCTGAACCGTGTGGCCACTAGAATAAAATACAAGAAAGAAACCACTTACCTTCTTTGCGTAGTTACTGCACACATCTCTGTCTAAAAAATCAAACTAACTCCCCGATCAATGGTGGGGAACTGAAACTGAAACTGTTTTAAGCCACTACTGCAACTTCTGCTGTAAATGAATATTCAGCCGTATGCATATGTTTGCTCTAGAATTTCTATACAATTTGCAATGACTTAACCTTGTAATTATAATTAATCTAAGCATATTATATGCATTAACTGAAACAATAGCCTGCCTCTGCTGTACTGTAATAGGGTAATTAAGTTATGGGTTGCTTACAAATAAACAACTGTATCTGGATAGCTGTAAAAGTAGTCCTTGCCTTTATAAAATGTTGTTCTTGAAAAAGTGGCAATACACAGTATAAAATGTGAATTAAACAAAAGTCCTGACTCTGTCAGTCGTTCTTCTGTGAATGTGGACTGGCATTCCTGGCTGCTTTCTGTACCTATGTTATTTTAAGTACTTTTAAGTCAAACTTTTTGTACAGGGAGGGCCAAAATGTTTCTTTCTCCAGGTACCTTATAATCCTCACCATAGATAATACAAAAGAAAGAAAGGCAGAGCTTATGATGACAGTAGATGAGAGAGAGAAATTTAATTCTGCAATTGGGTTCTATGTAATATACTTTGACTCTAATTATGGAAGTCAGTGTGCTTCCCATATTTTTAATGAAATAATCATAATGTAGTTTACAGTAAAAGTTATTTATTTATTCTGTCAAAAATATACTTTATCAGAAAAATATTTGATATTATTATACTTTAGGAGCTTCTGTGTTGTCTGGAAGTGTGCTTTAACCCTATTAAAAAGAGGTACTATCTGAACAAACCTGGCACAGGAAGCGAGCATTGAAACCGACGGAAACTTTGGTTGGGATGATGGCCATTCCCCTCTTCTTCCAGCGGTTATGCCTAGAAAGAAGAAGACATGTTAGATTGTAATTTTTTTTTCCGTCAAATATTTTTATTCTTTTTATCAAAGTGCAAAGCATGAAATATTCAAAGTCGACAAGTAAACATAAAATCTCATATAGCCATTTTGAGCTATAAAGTGGAAAAATAGAAAGACAAAGTATCTGCATTTGCAAACAATAAAATACTCCTGCTCCTGGAGCCCATACTCTCACTCCAGGCCTTAATGTCCCTCTTAGAGAATTTCCAAGCTGTCGCAGGCCTACAAAAAAAATTACTGTTAGATCTGGGGGTCTCTAATTGGCAGAGGTAAGTACCTTAGACCAAGTAGGGACCCTTGCTTCTAGTCAGGGTGAAGAATTACACACAGTAGATAACCCCTGCTCACCCTCTAGGTAGCTTGGCACGAGCAGACAGGCTTATCTCTGAGGCAATGTGTATCATAAATGCACTTAACACAACAGTAATCCCCAATCCACCATAAACTGAGACCACACAGGTAAGTATATTTATAAAAATATATATCTTTATCTAGTTTCAGCAGGAAAATAAAGCAGTTGCACGATAATCACTTCTTCAAGCATATGTTATACTTAATCTTAATGGTTGCAGTTAATTTCAGGAAGTTCTCATATGAATTGTCTCAAGTCTCTTTTAAATCAGTATCAAAAACTAGTAATACTGACTTATCTCAATGGGCTTTCAAAACGAGCGAACTAAGCTTGCCAGCAGGTGAATCACTAAAAAAAATTAGCCCTTCAACCCTATGGGCCCCAAGCGCTGCAAGCGCGCCTCCCCACGTGGTCCAGGGACACTTCAGGGCCCATCGGCACCGCTGGTGATTTCGGCACCTTCTCGCCAGCACTGCAGACTGTCTCCCTGCCCCGGCCGGTCCCGGCAGCCCTCCGCCCGCTCTCAGGTCCTCGCAGAGTGGCGGGGAGCTGACTCAGCGCTCCAGCGCTGGGACGCAGGCCAGGGGGCAGAGATTACTCACGCGGGATCCCTCGGCGAGGTCAGCTCCCTCTTCCCCGGCTCCGGGGCTGAATGCACGGCTCTCTCAGAGGTCCCGATGACGGGGACCAATCCTGTCGCGGCGTTCGGGGCGAGCCTCCTAACACACCCGGGAGTCAGCCAATGGCAGTGCGGCTCCCGGGTCAGGCCTGCGATGACGCTCCGATCTTCAGCCAACCACAGTACAGCACCAGTAATGATGCGGCGGCACACGGGTCAATCCGGTCGCGGCGTCAGTGAGGGGGCTCGGCTCCTTCAGCCAATGAGAGCGCGGTGGCTCCGATCGTCGCCGCTGCAGCTCCTAAACGAACGGCGACTTCACAGGGTATTCCTGGCCCGGGGCAGCGGCGGTAAACAGCGGCCGGGTGATTTTTAGGGCTCAGAAGACGGGCAGAGCGCTCGTGTGGGCACAAAAAAGCCTTTTGGAAAATAACTCCCGAAGGGGGAGCACAGCGAGTCTCCGGTCTGCTGCAAGACTGTGCCGATGAGCACACCGAACCTCTTACACGGCCAGCAGTTTCAAATCACGTGCCCAGAAGGAAACATGCACAATCTCCCCAGCGTTTTTGGCAAAGCTTTAGGAACCTTTAACCCTGGGTTCCAAACAGGAGGCCAGCTCTTCTCAGGCCCTTGGAGATTCAGTTCAGGAGACACAGCACACAGCACAGTCTCTGTAGTTTCAAGCAGGCAGGGTCACAGCACACAGCAAAGTCCCTTTCTCCTTCTCAGCTTCCAGTTGGACAGCAGAACAGGTCAGCCCTTAGAGCACACAGCAAGGCAATCTTCCTTCAGTTCTCCAGCAGTCCTTCTTCCAGCAGAGGTTCCTCTTGATTGTAGAATCTAATTTTTCTGTTGTCAGGGGTCCTTCTCTTATACCCCTAAAAGTCTTTGAAGTCCTTTGAAGTCTTGTGCAAGTGGGCCCTGAGCCCGGTCTAAACCAGTTCTGGGTGTTGCTGAGGCACTGGGGGTTTCCTGGCTTCCTTCTTCCTCGCAGTATCAGGGACAGAGGTGACAGTCGCCCAGCAGGGGGGTGGAGCCAGCATTGTGGTCAGGCAGGCACAGCCCCGTCACTATCAGGTGTGATCTCCTCCCACTTCCCTGGCAGCAGATGCTGCCTTTCATCCACGGGCTGACTCAGACAACCTCCTGGGGGCTCTGCAGCCCCTGTCACACTCAGGCCAGACAGTCAATCCACAAACAGGCCCAGGCACATAGAAAGGTTAGACAAGAGAACAGCCACTTTCTAAAAGTACTATTCTCAAACACAGAATTTAAAAACAACCCTTCCTAAAAGATGTGTTATTAAATTCTGAGTTCAGGCATATCAATCACTTATGTCCCATCTTGTTCCTATGAGAAGATAGGCTGGTTTCCAATGGGACCAGCCTCCCCCATGTTATTCTATGGAGCAAGATAACCTTACAGCAGGGAGCACACAAAATGGCTGCTGCTCACTACCAGAGCATGTGACCTGCACTAGTACATGCTCTACCTTACCCATACACTGCACCCTGCCCAGGGGGGTACCTTGAGCCTTCCATAGGGGTGACTGATGTGCACAGACAGGGAAGGGTTAGGCCCAGCCAGTGGGGACACTGGCCAGGCGGACATGGCAATCCACTGACTGCACACAGGCCCTGCGCTGGCAGGCCCGAGACACCATTTTAGGGCTACTCATGTGGGTGGCGCAATCTGCGCTGCAGGCCCACTAGTAGCATCTGTCATCACCAGCCCTGGCACACACAGTGCACTTTACTAGGGACTTCATGGTGATACAAATATGCCAATCAGGTATTCCCAATCAATATGACAATTTACATAGGGAGCACTTACACTCTGGCACTGATCAGCAGTGGCAGAGTTTCCAAAGCATCTAAACCAGCAAAAACGAAATCCAGCACAGCATCAAAAATACAATAGACAGAGGCAAAAAGATGGGGGAAAACCACGCCAAGGGTGTCAGGTCTAACACGTGTCCCCTCCAGCTGAAAGTGGGGAGAACTACCCAACCTCTTGGGAGTCCTCATCACTAAGGCGGAAGAATCTGGACAGACCATCAGCATTGGCGTGTTCTGTACCAGGGCGGTGCTCCACCGTAAAGTCCATCCCCTGTAGGGAAATGGACCACCTCAACAGTTTTGGATTCTCACCCCTCATCTGCATTAACCATCTGAGGGGCCTGTGGTCGGTCTGAACACGGAAGTGAGTCCCAAACAGGTAGGGCCTCAGCTTCTTCAGAGCCCAGACCACAGCGAAATCTTCTCTTTCAATGGCACTCCATTTCTGTTCCCTGGGGAGTAGCCTCCTGCTAATGAAAGCCACTGGTTGGTCTCCGCCCTCATCATTGATTTGTGAGAGTACTGCTCACACGCCTTGCTCTGAAGCGTCAGTTTGCACAATGAACTCACTGGAAAAGTCAGGTGCCTTAAGCACCGGTGCTGTGCACATGGCAGCTTTGAGGGTGTCAAAAGCAGTTTGACAGGCCTCAGTCCAATTCACTTTCCTGGGCTGATTTCTAGATGTCAGCTCTGTCAAAGGGGCCACAATGGTGCCATAACCTTTGACAAACCGTCTGTAATACCCGGTGAGACCTAGAAAGGCTCTCATCTCAGTCTGAGTCTTGGGGGGCTCCCAAGCCAGAATGGTATCAATCTTTGCCTGTAGGGGCGCCACCTGGCCGCTCCCCACCTGGTGTCCCAAGTACACCACAGATCCCTGCCCTATCTGCACTTACTGGCCTTGATAGTAAGGCCTGCCTTCTGCAGAGCCTTCAACACTGCGCAGAGGTGTTGCAGGTGTTCCTCCCAAGTGGAGCCGAACACAGCAATGTCATCCAGGTATGCTGCGCTGAAATCCTCCAGCCCAGCTAACACCTGGTTGTCCAGTCTCTGGAATGTGGCAGGGGCATTTTTCAACCCAAAGGGCATGACACGGAACTGGAAGTGCCCCTCTGGCATTGAAAATGCTGACCTCTCCTTGGCCCCCTCAGTTAAGGCAATCTGCCAGTACCCTGAAGTCAAATCAAAGGTGCTCAGGTACTGGGCAGCTCCCAACCGATCCACCAGCTCATCAGCTCTGGGGATGGGGTGCGCGTCAGTCTTGGTGACCGCATTGAGCCCACGGTAGTCCACGCAGAACCGGAGTTCTGGGGGGCCACCGGGAGTAGCAGCTTTCTTAGGCACTAAGACCACTGGGCTAGCCCAGGGGCTGCTGGAGGGCTCAATTGCCCCTAGTGCCAACATCTTGGAAACTTCTTCTTTGATGCTAGCTCTGACCTTGTCAGCCACCCTGTAAAACTTCTGCTACACAGGCAGACTATCTCCAGTGTCCACATCGTGGACGCACCATTTGGTGACAACTGGGGTCAGGGAGAACAAGGGGGCGAACTGACCCAAGACTTGGCGACAGTCCTTTTGCTGCTCTGGGGTCAGGGTGGGCGAGAGGACCACACCATCCACTGACCCATCTTGCTCCTTGACTGCCAGGAGGTCAGGGAGAGGATCACTATCCTCCTCCCCTCCAGCATCTGTAGCCATGAGCATAGTCACTTCTGACCTCTCAAAGTGGGGTTTGAGGCGGTTCACATGCAGCACTCTCAGGGGCTGCCTGGGAGTCTTCAGGTTAACCAAGTAGGTAACCTCGCTCTTGCGCTCCACCACCTCATATGGCCCGGTCCACTTGTCACGGAGCGCACAAGGCTCCACCGGCGCCATCACCCACACTTTCTGACCAGGGTGGAACTCAGCCAGAGAAGTGTTCTGGTCATACCATCTCTTCATTTCCTCCTGGCTAGCCTCCAGGTTCTCTTGAGAGAGCTTCCTGAAGCGCTTGGTCTGGTTGCGAATGGCCAGCACATAGCTGAACACATCCTGAGGGGTTTTCCCACGGGATTTCTCCCACCCCTCCTTCACCAGAGTGAGAGGCCCCCTGACAGGGTGGCCATACAGCAACTCAAAGGGACTGAACCCTAAGGATTTCTGAGGCACCTCCCTGTAGGCAAACAGCAGGCATGGTAATAAGACGTCCCATTTCCGCCTCATGGGCTCTTCCAGGCCCATAATCATGCCCTTCAATGTGCGGTTGAATCTTTCAACCAACCCATTTCCTTGAGGGTGGTAAGGAGTGGTGAATTTGTATGTCACCCCACACTCCTCCCACAGGGACTTCATGTACCTAGAAATGAAGTGTGTCCCCCTGTCAGAGACCACCTCTCTGGGGAACCCCACACGGGAAAAGATTCCCATCAAGGCACGGCCCACCACGGTGGCTGTGACTGTCCTGAGCGGGATGGCTTCCGGGTACCGAGTGGCATGGTCCACCAAGACCAGGATAAACCTGTTGCCTAAGGCTGTCTTGGGGTCCAGGGGCCCCACGAAGTCAATGCCCACCCGCTCAAAAGAGGTGCTCACCACAGGAAAGGGTTGGAGGGGTGCCACGCACTTCCCTCCGCTCTTGCCACTGGCCTGACAAGTCTGGCAAGACTTACAAAAGGCAGAGACGTGCTTCTTCATCTGGGGCCAGTAGAAATGGGTGACAAGCCTGTGATAGGTCTTGTCTTGCCCCAGATGTCCTGCGAGAGGCACGTCATGAGCCAGACCCAGTAGGAAGTTCCTGAAGCGCTCGGGTACCACCAGCACACGGGCAGTACCGGGCTCAGCGAACTTAGGCTCACTATAAAGTAAGTAATCCTCCCAGTAAATCAAATGTTCCTTGGACCCCAGGCCTGCTGCCTGGTCTGCAGCCTGCTGCCGCACACCAATGAGAGAAGGGCACTCCTTCTGAGCCTGGCAGAATTCCTCCCTGGAGGGACCTCCATCTTGCTGCCACTGGGACAGCTCAGGCAATTCCCCCAGTTCGGCCACCTGCTCCCCTGTAGGTTCCAGGGCATCACCCTCAGGGTCTGCTTCCTCCTGGACCGTGGGAACGGTGGGGGCTGGTTTCTCACGCCCTCTACCCCTTCCTCTCTTGGCAGATCCCTGGGCCATTGTTCCAGGCTCCAGCTCTGCTAATCCGCCCTCACTGGCTGCCATTGCATGGGTGGTCACACAGATCCACGCAGGCAAACCTAACATTTCCAAATGAGTTCTGTGCTCCACCTCATTCCATGGAGAGCTGTCCAGGTCATTACCTAATAGACAATCTACAGGCAAGGCATCACTTACTACAACTTCCAAAATACCGGAGACTCCTCCCCATTCAAATGAAACATTTGCCACCTTGCAGAGGCGAACTGAACTGTCAGACGCCACCACAGGCCGGAGTACCTTGGGAATGATTTGCTCTTCAGACACCCACTGACACCTGACAGATGTCACGCTGGCCCCTGTGTCTCTCAGAGCCTCTATTTCCTTTCCATTGATGGTCACCTTCTGCCTATATTTCTTAGTGTTTTGGGGCAGCAAGGTTTCCTGGGCCATCTCTTGGTCTCCTAAAGAGACAAGGGTCATCACTGCTAACCCCTCCTCCCCACTGGAAATCAAATCCCCTCCCAAAACTACACTGGCTAACGCCGGAGTGGGAGCACCAGTGGGTGCTGAGGTTTTCTTTGGACATTTGGGGGCAATGTGCCCCACCTCCCTACATGCATAGCAAGTAGGCGGGGACCTGTTGTCCTGCTTGCCCTTATGGGGCCCGGACTTCTTAGACTTGGGGGGTTGAGACTCCTTCTCCTGGGAACTATTTTGGGGCCCTTTAGAAGACTCCTTTTGATTACCCGTGTCCCCCCACTCTTCTGCAGGGGACCCTGTCCACCTTTGGCTGGGGTACTTACCACCCCCTTGTGGACCCTGGTGCTAGTCCAGCGGTCCGCCTCTTTAGCAAGCTCACTGGGATCAGTTAACTTGCTGTCTAAAAGATGCTGGCGCAGCTCTGGAACACATAAACTACTCAAGTGCTCCCAACTAATCAAGTGACACAACCCCACATACTCAGTAACTTTGCTGCCCATTATCCAACCTTCCAGTGCACGCGTGTACATACTCACACACTCCACCCAAGTACTAGAATCAAGCTTCTTGAAGTTCCTAAACTTCTGGCGGTACTGTTCTGGAGTGAGCCCATACCTGAGGCACAAAGCCTCCTTTATAGCAGGGTAGGATAAAGTACCTGCTGCTTCTAAGGGTGCCAAGACATCCCTCCCAGAGGCCTCAAAATGCTTCCACAAACCTGCCCCCCAATTCTTCTCAGGCACTTCATTCATTTTCAAGGCAAGTTCATACAATCTAAACCACGCATAAATATCCTCGCCCCTCTGATAATTCTGTACCAGATCTTTTGGTATGTATACTTTACCCGCCTGTACTTGTTGTGCGCTGCCACCATTAGAACTGGACTCCACCTGTTTGGATTTAATGTCCAGCTCCCTCATGCTCAACTCATGAGCTAACTGGAGTTTCTTCTCCTCCAAAGCGAGAGCATTTCTTCGCCTCTTTCTCAGTTTCAAGGCGCAGTCTCCTCTCTTCTGCTTGGGCTTTGAGTTTAAAAAGCTCAATCTCATGGGCCCTAGCTCTCTGATTATCCTCCAGCTCCTCTGGAGAGATGATCCTACTGGAGTGGTTGCTGCCAACCCTAGACGCTGGCCTCACCACTGGCAAATCACTGGATACAAAAGCATTCTCCTGTGTGCCTCCTTCTCCAATAACAACTTTTGGATCACCATGTTGGGCCTCCCACCAGGCCCTCAGAGCTTTCTGTAGCTCTTCCTTGTTTGCGCTGCCCTTTACTGGGCATCCAAGCTGTTTGCAGAATTGCTTCAGTTGCTCCTTTTTGTAGTTGAACAACTCCTGAATTTCAAATTCCAATTCTACTCTCACGCTTGCTGCTTTCTGAGACATGATGCTTCCTAACCTTTTCAACAGAAAGGTTTCACCAAAAAGAAAAAATCTTGCGCAACCTGTGCTGCTAAACTAGACTAGTGATGTACAAGAAATCACTGCAGGTCAAGTGCAATTATTAGTTCAAAATCCGCACCGCTGTCCAAAAATGTTAGATCTGGGGGTCTCTAATTGGCAGAGGTAAGTACCTTAGACCAAGTAGGGACCCTTGCTTCTAGTCAGGGTGAAGAATTACACACAGTAGATAACCCCTGCTCACCCTCTAGGTAGCTTGGCACGAGCAGACAGGCTTATCTCTGAGGCAATGTGTATCATAAATGCACTTAACACAACAGTAATCCCCAATCCACCACAAACTGAGACCACACAGGTAAGTATATTTATAAAAATATATATCTTTATCTAGTTTCAGCAGGAAAATAAAGCAGTTGCACGATAATCACTTCTTCAAGCATATGTTATACTTAATCTTAATGGTTGCAGTTAATTTCAGGAAGTTCTCATATGAATTGTCTCAAGTCTCTTGTAAATCAGTATCAAAAACTAGTAATACTGACTTATCTCAATGGGCTTTCAAAACGAGCGAACTAAGCTTGCCAGCAGGTGAATCACTAAAAAGAATTAGCCCTTCAACCCTATGGGCCCCAAGCGCGCCTCCCCACGTGCTCCAGGGACACTTCAGGGCCGATCGGCACCGCTGGTGATTTCGGCACCTTCGCGCCAGCACTGCAGACTGTCTCCCTGCCCCGGCCGGTCCCGGCAGCCCTCCGCCCGCTCTCAGGTCCTCGCAGAGCGGCGGGGAGCTGATTCAGCGCTCCAGCCCTGGGACGCAGGCCAGGGGGCAGAGATTACTCACGCGGGATCCCTCGGCGAGGTCAGCTCACTCTTCCCCGGCTCCGGGGCTGAACGCACGGCTCTCTCAAAGGTCCCGATGACGGGGACCAATCCTGTCGTGGCGTTCGGGGCGAGCCTCCTAACACACCCGGGAGTCAGCCAATGGCAGTGCGGCTCCCGGGTCAGGCCTGCGATGACGCTCCGATCTTCAGCCAACCACAGTACAGCACCAGTAATGACGCGGCGGCACACGGGCCAATCCCGTTGCCGCGTCAGTGAGGGGGCTCGGCTCCTTCAGCGAATGAGAGCGCGGCGGCTCCGATCTTCGCCGCTGCAGCTCCTAAACGAACGGCGACTTCACAGTGTATTCCTGGCCCCGGGCAGCGGCGGTGAACAGCGGCCTGGTGACTTTTAGGGCTCAGAAGACGGGCAGAGCGCTCGTGTGGGCACAAAAAAGCCTTTTGGAAAATAACTCCCGAAGAGGGAGCACAGTGAGTCTCTGGTCTGCTGCAAGACTCTGCCGATGAGCACACCGAACCTCTTACACGACCAGCAGTTTCAAATCACGTGCCCAGAAGGGAACATGCACGATCTTCCCCGGGGTTTTTGGCAAAGCTTTAGGAACCTTTAACCCTGGGTTCCAAATAGGAGGCCAGCTCTTTTCAGGCCCTTGGAGATTCAGTTCAGGAGACACAGCACAGTCTCTGTAGTTTCAAGCAGGCAGGGTCACAGCACACAGCAAAGTCCCTTTATCCTTCTCAGCTTCCAGTTGGATAGCAGAACAGGTCAGCCCTTAGAGCACACAGCAAGGCAATCTTCCTTCAGTTCTCCAGCAGTCCTTCTCCCAGCAGAGGTTCCTCTTGATTGTAGAATCTAATTTTTCTGTTGTCAGGGGTCCTTCTCTTATACCCCTAAAAGTCTTTGAAGTCCTTTGAAGTCTTTGTGCAAGTGGGTATGCAGACAAAATATCGATATTTAAATATGGATATACAATTATACCGAAGTTTAAATATTGATGGGACAAAATATAGAAGGTAAGTAATATCGATAAATTAAATATCGATATTAGTAATATCGAAGTGTTAAATATCGATGTCAGTAATATCGATGTTAATAATTTCGATGTTACTATTATCGATTTTTAAAATATTTTTGTGTATATTATTATGTATTTATTATGTATTTAATTTATTTTTATGTCATTTAATTAAATTTTGTATTTTAGTACTGTAGCGGGTTGTGGGTTTATAGGGGAATAGGGTGGGAAGTAATTTAATTATGTTAAATTAATTATTAATTAGTAGGAATTATAAATTAATATTTATTAATTGGTAATTATTTTTAATTAATTGGTAATTAATTTTAATTAATTGATTAATTGAGAAATATGTTCTGTAGCGGGTTGTGGGTTTATAGGGGAATAGGGTGGGAAGTAATTTATTTATGTTATATTAATTATTAATTAGTAGGAATTATAAATTAATATTTATTAATTGGTAATTAATTGTAATTAATTAGTAATTAAGTTTAATTAATTGATTAATTGATAAATATGTTCTGTAGTGGTTTGTGGGTTTATAGGGGAATAGGGTGGGAAGTAATTTAATTATGTTACATTAATTATTAATTATTAGGAATTATAAATTAACATTAATTAATTGGTAATTAATTGCTGTAATGTTTTTCTATGGAGCAAGATAACCTTACAGCAGTGAGCACACAAAATGGCTGCTGCTCACTACCAGAGCATGTGACCTGCACTAGTACATGCTCTACCTTACCCATACACTGCACCCTGCCCAGGGGGTACCTTGAGCCTTCCATAGGGGTGACTGATGTGCACAGACAGGGAAGGGTTAGGCCCAGCCAGTGGGGACACTGGCCAGGCGGACATGGCAGTCCACTGACTGCACACAGGCCCTGCGCTGGCAGGCCTGAGACACCATTTTAGGGCTACTCATGTGGGTGGCGCAATCTGCGCTGCAGGCCCACTAGTAGCATCTGTCATCACCAGCCCTGGCACACACAGTGCACTTTACTAGGGACTTCATGGTGATACAAATATGCCAATCAGGTATTCCCAACCAATATGACAATTTACATAGGGAGCACTTACACTCTGGCACTGATCAGCAGTGGCAGAGTTTCCAAAGCATCTAAACCAGCAAAAACGAAATCCAGCACAGCATCAAAAATACAGTAGACAGAGGCAAAAAGATGGGGGAAAACCACGCCAAGGGTGTCAGGTCTAACAATTACCATATTACAAAGTTTGAGGGTCTGGTTGTAGTGGGGGTGAGTAGGCCTCCCTGGTAGAATCATTGACCTAAATCACCAAATTTTGCTGGTCAATTAACTCCAATCTCCTATGTGCCAGGGCAAATTTCTAACTCCTCCTTTGTGAAGATAAGTTATCCCTGGTGGCATGAACAAAATTACTCCCTGTTGTGGATGGGACACATCGCAGCCCATAGAGTGACCATGCTACTGTGTATCTTTCATATCTTTTAAGCCATGCCCCTTCCCATCAGCAGGGCAGACATTACACAGCATCAGGAAGTTTGCATACATTACATGGGGTGGGGGGCACAGTGTTTGGGGCTTGCCACCAAAGCCTCCACGAGACACCTAAGAGAAGGTGAGTTAGAGTTTCAATATCTTCTGCACTACTATCAAGCATCCCAGTTATGCTATATGATAGACTGGCTTTCAGGAGAAATTAATTAAACAGTGGTGCTACATTGAACAAAACCTCAGAGCCAGACCCCCGGGTGAACTTACGAAGAGTATTAGGGGCTAACTCATGTACATTACCCCTATCACTACGTCAACACTTGCTATTTTGCACTCTATCATAGAGGGGTGGGGAGCTGCACCTCATTGCCATTGCCTCTCACACCTAATATTCGACCCGCCTTCTTTAAATTTGGAGGTCAAAGGATTACTGTAGAATTAGCAACTCTTATACTGATGGGATTCTCAAGTTTATTGGAGATATTAAGCATGAGTGTGGGACCACTGAAACTGAACACTTGCACTAGCTCCATATTCACGACTGGGTCGCCCAGAGTTGCATTTGAGCTGAAACCACTAGGAAACGTACACCTTTCGAGAATTTCCTTCAACATCTCACCTCTCTGAAACACATCCAGAATCTATAGCATACTTAACACCCCATCATCCACATGAAAGTCTACATTCGAATGAGAATGGGAGAAAGACCTTACCATAACCCTCAACTCCAAACAGAATCAAAATATATTCCTACATATATCAATAACTTCACCCATTCTTTACAAAATATTATTCCATTGACATCTGTGAGAAATTGGGTTGTAGGTTGAGGGGGTGTGAGCCCTTCAAAAATACAGCCACAATCCTTGCCAAGGTGAATCGCAAATGACACAAAATTAACCTGTTCTTAACCCTCTGGTAGCTTTGCACAAAAGCAGTCAGGTTTAACTTAGAGCCCATGTGTAAAGTATTTATGCAGCAATTAAATAGCACAACATAAGAACAATCCCCCAAAATGTTTGAAAAATGGAGCGCATTTTAATACATTATTTGACACCAAAACAACAACTATCCAATCAGTAGAACCAGAATAATGAATTTGTAAAGGTTTTAGTCAAATCTAGCCCCATAAAGATCAAAACGCCAACCGCAGACCTCTAGTCTTGCAAGACCGAGGCAAAGTTGAAAGTCATGGCTGACTACGATGGAGTGAGGTTTGGGTACACAAAGTGGATTAGACCTGCTCTCCGCTTACTTTTGGATTTAGGAGAGATTTCCAAGAAAAATGTCTGAGAAGATAAAGTTCAGCGGGGCAAAGCAGTCGGCTGTGTCTGACCTGGTGTCATCATTGGGGTGCTGCTGGACGAAGTAACGGTGCAGATTTCTACATTCAGACTTAGGGCCGGATTATGAGTTTGTCAGGCTGCTGACTCGGCAGTCCCAGAAAGACTGACAAGCCCGTGGTCTCCCACCCGCTGGATTCCAACTGTAATCCAGGCTGGCGGTATGACCACAGCAGTGTCACAGCGGCGATAAGAATGGCCATAGGAGAGTCTTAAAAGCATACTGCTGCAGTGACAGCTCCTCCAGGTTGTGCCCACACATTGTGGCATGCACCATGTCATGCAGGTCACACAGTCCATGCAGGATAGTGCAGGCATGGGGGGCAAAACATGGGCCCTGCGCGACATTGCCTAATAGGCTCAGAACCCTGGGGGGGCTCTGTTTAGGACCCTTTTCTTGCCTTACCACTGCCATGAACACCTCGTTGGTAAGGTAGGTTGTAATCTGCACGTTGTTGCTTGGATAGGCATCACTGTGGCAGACTGCTGCCTTCTCCACCGCTACCCCATCAGGATCCTGGATCCTGACGGTGGCGGCAGTGGCAGTGTTGAGGTGGTCTGACAGCCCAACTCTTAATCGGCCAGTCAGACTGTCATACATGTGGCGCTGTGACCGCCAGGGTTGTAATCAGGCCCTTAGTCTCTTTTATGAAAGTCAAAATTCTTCAGCAGGATGAAGCAGCAGGCTGTATCTGACAAGGGGTACAAGAGACCGAATACCTTTTTAAAGAGGAGCCGCTGAACAGGATTTGCTGCTGCATAGAAGAATGTATTGGGACCTGGGACCTACCGCAAAGTCAGTCCGACCGGCGATGCACATTGGGTGAAGAGGCGAGCAGGTAGGTCTCGGTCTCTCCTCGACTCCCAGAGCACCTTTAGAATCACTCCCAAGAAGCCTAGACTAGAGAGGCACCACTAGAACAGTCAGGACTCACTCAGGTGCAGGTTCAGGTTCATGATGGGGTGAGCCTTTATTTGTCCCTAAGGCTCTTATCAGAAGGCCAGACAACTAGCCCTTGGAGTCACTCTGGAAGACCTGGGTTCAAGCAGAAGTGCAGGTCTCAGACAGCAGCCTGTCCTCTCAGGGCACAGGCAGGTCTCCGGCAGTAAAGCAGTCCTCTTGGAGCTGCATGGCAGTCTTCTGAAGAACACAACAGACCACAGTCAGCAGAGCAGTCCTCTGAGAGTATTTGGCAGGTCCAGAAGTGAACTTGTGTCTGCTTTGAGGTAGAAGAAACTTCTGGAGTCTTTCCCTCGCAGAAGTTCCTGGAATTTCCTGCCCCCTGCCCTGGTTCCAGGATGTATGCAGTCATAATAGCCCAGTTTGAAGGTTTTTTTGTGTATGCTGAGACGGAATCTTTGAAGTACAGGTGGTGCTGTGCACAGTTTCTCCCCCCCCCCAATCCTACTAGAGTGGACACAATCCAGCTACTACCCAGACCCTCTATTGTATGGTTCTCTGAGAGGAATACACAAAAGCAGAGGAATTCATAAATGCCAACTGCCAATTACACCTAGTCAGGGGGTACAGGAACAGGCTGCAGGAACCAAAAGGGTGAGGACAAGAAAATGTCAACATTCTAAAAGTATATAAAGTCAGGATTGAGACACTGCACTCCTTCCCTTAGTAAATTACTCTTGTTTTTCAGTTCATTGTAATAAGATGCGTGCAAGCAGAAACCGTGCAACACCTCTTCACGGTTCACGGTTCACATTCTAAACGTGGCATTTTCAGAATTGTGACTTAAAAACTGACTTTACCATTAAAAAGGATTTTAAATCACAATTCTTTAGACACCAAACATGAAATTTTTACCTGTTCCTAACAAACTTTATCACTTATTAAATGCAATAATGAATCCATTGTTTTCCTATGGGAGAGGTAGGCCTCGAAGTAGGGAAAAAACTTTTTTTCAATACAAGTACACCCCCTCAATCAATAACCCAATTTCTTACAAGCAACAAAGGAGAAGTGGCTATGGGAGATTATGGCGAAGCTTATATTTTAGCCATAGAATGAAGAAAGATAAAGGTGCCATATTGTTATGCCAAAGCGTGGTACACAGAATCATATGATGTCAGATTCTGTTTTACCATACACAATGAAAGGGGAAGAATAAAAATAATAAACGTTGTGCTGAGAAAATTGAAAGGAAAATATGGTAGAGGTTCTGGGTTAATTCAGTGACATGTTTAAGTTTGAAGGAATGCTACCATTTATGTGGCAAAAGATGGCTCACTTGCAATGTTTGGATGCAGCCTTAACTGAGCGGGGAAAAGCCTTTTTCCCAATTACCGATGCAGCGTGCAGTGCAAGGAGATGTCCCTGAACTTTAGAAATAAGTTATAATAATGTAAGTATGAATTTATATGGTATTTGTATAATGAGACCCTAGCTAAATTACTGTGGTGCACTATACATACGCAAAGGCAAAGATACAGTCAATGAGTGATAGGAGGAGTATCTGGATTATGAGAGAGGAAGTGGGATGATACTTTGTCTTTATAAAGATTTCTTTACATAAGCATGCACCTAACTCTATCCTAAACTGGAGCAGGGTTGGGGTGGTCCTAATGGATTTGGGGGATGTGAAACCGTTGCATAAAATAAGAAGGTTGGTTGCCCTGTTTTTTCTTTTTCCTCTTGTTCGTCTCCATTCTGATGGTGTCCTTGAGAAGGGTGTGCTAAAAGCCACAAGAAGTGGCAAGTCAGGCAAACAGCTACTCAACCTATCCCATAAAATATGAGTGTATGTAAGGATGAAAGATTGATTTCCTGACTGCTGTGAAATACTGATTTGAGTTTCTGAAAGATTATATAGGCCACTTCACAAAGAACTTTTGCAAATGTACATCTATGATAAGCTTGAAGCAAAAAATTATAAGTTATCATTCAGAACTTTTTACTAATTCAAAATGGCAGGATTGGCACAATTTTGCATATTTTTCCACATTTGTGAGACACAGTTGTAGAAGCTACATTGGGTTTTCACAGCAAACTAATAGAAGAGTAGAAAAAGAAAAGCAATGCAAAGAAGTGAACAAAATCATAACAAGGCCTGGGCGTGATTCAGATTACGGGTAATTTACCAAGCTTACATCAGTGTGTCATGCTAGTCACTAGTGATGTTTTGTACTTAAAATAAATAAAGAAAACACATCATTTTCTTCACGTGACACAGTGTTCAGTATTTCGAGCTGCCTGGAAGTCCCAAACAGGGCTCATTTGAGCTTTCAAGCCCAGTCAGGGCTTCAGGAGGCCAGATACATTTTCTTAAATGTTTCCCTCTGTTGTTAGTTGTGCACAGGATACAAGAATGGGTATAGATCTGACTGGCCAAGGGTGATGATCCTGGGGACTTGGTTGTCATGCGCCATGTCGCAAAGTGCATAGGACGGGTACCCACAGGCCCAGGGAGGGCTCCCCAGCTTGCCCGTGTGAAGCAGCTCTGACCAGGCTTCAGGTCAGAGCCCAAGTGGTCCCCAGTCCTGGGCTCCATTCTCCAGTCTCCTGTCCCTTAAAGTGAACAGAACAAGGCTTGCATGGCTGGAAATGCCACACCTGCTTGCCTGGAATGAGAAGCTCCAACCAGGTCCAAGGTCAGAGCCCCAGCAGGCACCGGGTTGGAAGACCCTGGCCTCTGTTCCTTGGCCCGTCATGTCTCAAATACCCAGGATGGGGTCCTGCAGGCCTCCACTACTTGTCTGGATTCAGAAGCTCTGACTTGGACCTGAGCCAGAGCTCTGTGAGGCCCCCACAATAACCACTTGCCTGATACCCAGTGCAGGCTTAAAAAACAACCTGAGCCTTAGAGTCCCTAACCCCTCCAAGGGTGAGTGGGATCCTTTTTTCAAAAGACGCAGCACAACAACATAGCTGTTTAATCCGAACCCTGAGCGTAAGACCCTGGTTGCCTGCAATGTAATCCAATGGCATGCCCGGGCTGCCCTAGAAGTCCTGATAAGGGCTCACTTGACTCTTTGAGCCCAGCTAGGGCTCCAGGAAGTCAGATGCATTTTCTCTCCTTGGCCCCCATGGTCACTCAGTGTGCATGGATTACAAGAAAGGGGGGTGGCCCTGCTATGGGTTAGTAGGGACTGGGTACTCAGGCCCCCTTTGTTGCCTGGTTGTTTCCCATCTGTTGCTGTCCAGGACTGGGCGGGGCCCCTAGAACCCTCAGTCTACGGCTACCTTGCACCCCTGTTCGATGGGCCTCCCCTCTAAGCCTTGCTTCTCAGAGAGCAGACAGAAATGCAAAGCTGACATCCTCATACAGGACAGCCTATAGGGGATGGTTAAGCCAGCATTGTACTGTGATCACAGGATAGAAGTCCTGATGAATGCTCATTTGAGTCTTCAAGCAAAGCCAGGGCGCCAGGAGGTTGGATGTGTTTCCTCCAACTGTCCCCTTCCACTCAGTGTGCACGGATTGCAAAAAAGGTGGGTAGCCTTCCTCTGAATTGTTAGGGACGAGATGTAAGGGACCCCCTTATCCTATGATTTTTCTCCCCAAGTGCTGGACAGCCCACCCTGGGATCCTAGGGCTTCAGTCTGTGGTTGCCTTTAAGACTTGTAAGATTTCCCTTTCCTTTGAGCCTTGCTTCCCGGAGAGCAGGCATGGATGTGAGGCAATTGCAACAAATGATGGACAGAATGCTGAATGATTCAAACATTCTCCCCCAGTCAAGAGATCTGGGTTAAATCCATTGTACTTTTGCCCACTACGCCACCCCAGTTTGGACCAGCCATATGCAAATCAGTCTTGACCCTGTGCCTCATGGGACCAGTCCAAACTGAACTGCCAAGCCAGGTCCTCCTTGTACTGGACACAAGCATCCTGGGACCGGTTTCGGGGTATGTCACCCTTCATCAGCCAGGCTAGCTTGAATCCAGTGACACAGTGAGCAAGGGACCCACGTCTGGGCATACCCATCAACTGCCAAGTCAGGTCCTCCCTGGACCGACCACAAGCATGCTGGGACCGGTTTCGGGGTATGTCACCCTTCATCAGCCAGGCTAGTTTGAATCCAGTGGCACAGTGAGCAAGGGACCCATGTCTGGGCATACCCATCCCACTTAGGGCAAAATGTGTGCAAATATTCCCATACATGCCAGACTCATCGGAGGCAAAGTAGCCAGCACTGTGCTCTGATAGGTTGGGAAACTTGGTTCATTTATGGATTGGCTGCTTGACCCTCTGGGTTGTGTGACTTGAGGGTTTGCCGGTTGTGGAGACCACTCAGTAGACCGAAGACCAAGCAGCCTGGCAGCTTGTGAAGTGGTCTTCCTAGAGTGGATGGGGTCTTGTAGCGCTAGTCCAGCATGCTTCCTGATGGGTTGGGCCCTGCAGGCCTGTCCATTGCCCTTCTCCACCAGGCGCATTTCTGCAGCAACTTGGAATGACAGCAGCATCTCTGTGTCTTGATCAGGCTGCACCTCCATGTAACTGCTCTGTCCTGCCAGACCATTGTGTTCCTAAAGCTGGCTCCCGAAGGATGTGAGGGTTGGTCCAGGATAGGCACATAGCTTTACCTCCCATCCAGCAAGTGCGTCTAATCGGTTGATCCTGCCAGTAGCCTATGCTTATCTCAAAGATCAAGCCATGCACATGTAAGTTCCCACGGTCGGTACAGTGAAATTGCAAATGGCTGATTAAATCAGTTATGGTTCATTTGATCGCTCCAGCAGTAACTTGGATAACTGTGATAATTCTAGAGCTAATACATGCCGACAAGTGCTGACCTCATTGCATGCATGCACTATACCAAGACCAATCCAGACTTGCATAGCAGCTTTGGTGACTCTAAATAACCTTAAGCTGATCGTGCATCCCTGTGATGGCGACCATAAATATGGATGTCTACAATACAGGCAGGGGTGGGCGGAATTCCATAAAAATACACAATACATAAAAATTCTGTGAGATTCTGCTGAGTTCCGCCACCAGGCAGAAATAGGCATATTGCGTTGCTCGCGCTGTGATTTGGCAGTGGGTGCACATTCACAGTGCAAAATGAGCGTGAATAGCACCACGTGGTGCACCAGAGGGCGCAGCAACTCGAACTGATTTTGCTGTCGCTCGAGTAGCATTACAACTGCAAAACGTTGTGACTGTTCGTGACCGCCTACGTTGAAATAATCTCGGCGGATGTCCTCCTAGTGACTGAAAATTGCGATTGGGAATGCAAAATCTCGCTCCCTCCTGCCAACTTACCATTTTGGAGCTGCATGTGAGATAAACTTCCACTACAAATCAATTGGCGAATTTGGCTGGAACTCTGCGTTACAAGTGTAATTTTGCCAGTTCTGCTGGGGGAACTGAATATTTCGCCCCTCCCCCCCTAAATACAAGACTCTTTCTAAGAACTGTAATTGGAATCAGTACACTTTAAATCATTTAATGAGAATCCACAGGAGGGCGGGTCTGGTACCAACAACTATGGTACTTCCAGCTCCAATTGTGTATACTAATGTTGCTGAAGTTAAAAAGCTTGTAGTTGATTTGGGAATTGAACTGGCCGTCCACTGCACGACGAGCTACTGCCTGTTCCAGCCCCTGCTTCTCAGTGTTCCCTTGATGCTCTTGACTGAGCGTTCTGGAGGTCAGAAGCTTTTGCTTCCTGAATACTATAGCTAGGACTAATGAAATACGAGTCTGGTTCTAATTTGTTGGTTTTTGAAACTGGTGTCACGATTAAGCCAGTATCTTCTTTGTGTGACTTTACATCTTGTACATTTGCAATTGTTTCTGTGTGTATCTTTTATGTAACGCATGTAATCCTAAGTCCTTATGTTTTGCAACTGGTTTTTATGTAAAGCGCTCTGACACCTTCGGGTAAAGTTTGCGCTATATAAAATCGCATTAAATTAAAAAAAAAAAATAAGTGGGATGGTAGGCGGCATTTGTATTGTGCGCCTAGAAGTTAAATTTTTCAGCTAGAGCAAGACGAAGCAAAGTGAACGCATTTGTCAAGAATCTTTTCATTAATCAAGAACGAAAGCCGTAGGTTCAAAAACGATCAGATACCATCTTAGTTCTGACCATAAACAATGCCGACTAGCAATCCAGTGGCGTTCTTCCCAGGACCCGCTGAACATCTTACAGGAAAGCAAAATCCTTGAGTTCCTGGAGAAGTAAGCATGCAAAGCAGAAACGTAAAGGATTTGATGAAAAGGCACCAACAGGAGTGGAGTTTGTGCCTTAATTTGATTTAAGACAAGAAACTTCGCCCAGACGTTGCCAGGATTGGCAGATTGATAACCCTTTCTTGATTCTGTGGGTAGTGGTGCATGGCCGTTCTCAGGAGCATATTCACAAGACCCTATTGCTACAGGAACGTCACTTTTAACGTCTTGGCCCTGAGGACCTCATCCTGGGCCCAATTTAATTAAGGAAGGGGGCTCACTGCCCCCTCCCCTAAGTAGGGGACCCGATCTCCTGGGCCCGATTTGATAAAAATGGGGAGGAGGGCATGCAGCCTCCTTCCCCATAGCCAGATTTGGCCCCGGGAACCCCATTACCCTGGGCCCAATTTATTGTTTAAGAGAGGAAGGCTGCACGGCCCACTTCCCGATGCTTTAAAAGGGCCTGGACACTTCATCCCCCATGGCCGTCACTAAACTTTAAATGGAGCGGGGCGCACAGCCCCCCTTTCTGAGGCTTTAGTGGGACCAGGGACACCATCCGCAGGACACAGTGGTTTCCTTGTCTGCAAGGCAGGAAAACTTGTGTTAGCTACCGTCTGGCGGAAGCATTTTTAAAACTTCAGCCAAACAGGAGAAATAACAAAGTCTGCTCCCAGCAGGCGGAGCTTTAAAAATGCTCCTGCCAGCTGTGAACAGACTTGAGATCTGTTCCTTAACCACACTGATGTGGGCAGGGAAACAAATCAACAGATTTCTCCAGTTCAGAGGGAGCAGCATAATAGCTGCTCCCACCAGGCAGGTTCCTACAGCATGAGGTGAGAAGGCTGGGGCTGCGTTTCCCCCCTCCGCCCCCCCGGCCTCCAATGTGTTGGTTGAGGGTGCCCCGGATGGGCATTGGGGCACCCACCGGCTTCCTCAGGGCTGGAAATGATACAAAATGCGCATTTATAATCACACTCTTCAGCGCTATTACATAAAGCTTACTTTTTGGAAGGTAAGAGAAGAGCAGCATAAGGGAATGTTACTTCAACAATGCCAGTGAGAATTGCAATAGAACCTCCTAAATGAAACGTTATTTATCTGTCTAGATTGGGACAGTAGATATCGCGGCGTGTATTTGAATCGTAAAGAGGAAGAAAAGGATCATAATTTGGAGATATGCCTTTAATGAGGTAGGAGTCACTGATGGAGATATGGTGGTCACTGAGCAAAATGTATGCATAGTTGGATCTTTGCCTCGCTTCTTCTGTATAATAAGAGATTTTACATTTTATTTGGCCCAATATGAATGCATTTGAGAATCTTTAAGGTACCTGCGTCGATTGACGTGGTTATTTTTTTCACATGGGTTGTATAAACATAAATACACTTTGGTCTCAGTAAGAGGTTTTAGGAATGTGGTCACAATATCACAATGAGATATAGGAGAGGAATGTACTAATTAATGAATATAATATTGTATAATACTGTAGATTGATCGTAATTCTAATTACACCAAAGAATGAGAAAGAACTTTCTATATGAATGTGGGCCTGTGTATTAATATGGTGCACATGTTGCAGGCTTGATTAGTCTTTTTTGCACAAGGTTGTCGGAGTTGTGGGCTCTTTGACACTAATTGTAATAGCGCTAAAGAGTGTGATTATAAAGGCGCATTTTGATCATTTCCAGCCCTGAGGAAGCCGGTGGTTTTACCTACCATGGCGAAACGCGTTGGCATAAGGGATTGGAGTCTGATGATATTAAAAGAAGAAGAACAAGAGCCCAATTGATTATTGTTTACTTTTTGTTTCACAACTGTAATCTGATTATATGTCTACTCCAAAACATTGTTAAAGTATTGTTCAATCCTCAGATTGAGTTTAGGGAAGTAGGGTGTTCTCTTCCCTCCTGTTTTTGGATGCACCTAACTTTATTGTTCCTGAAAGTGTACTAAGTGTGATTACTATATGAGCGCCAACATTTCCTGTACACCCGGTAGTAGTTATCACTGGGGCACCCACTTATATTATTATCTGAAAGAGACACGTTAGTGATAGATTCCTTACCATAGAATATCCCCAGGCGTCAGACTGGATCCGGAATTTTTTGCGTAGCAGTACTCTTGCGCGTCGGTAGTCATCGGGGGCGCTGTGATGACGTCGTCGGAGTACTTAGACGCCGCATCCGCGTGCTGACGTCAGTTCTTCTTTTCTCCGCACCAGCAGCGCAGATCTGGAAAAAGTGGTACCTTAGTCTTTTTTGACTAAACTTTTTGATCTCTTTTGATCATTCTTTTTCGAGTCTTCGACTCCAAAACTGTGCCGGTAGGGATGCCTGGTTTTAAGCCCTGTGAGGATTGCGACCGGCTGATGTCGGTCACCGATCCTCACCGTCGGTGTCTCCACTGTCTCGGCGTCGACCACGATGACAAGACCTGTTCCGACTGCCGGGCCCTGACTTCGAAAGCTAGGCGGGAGCGGTCCCGCAAGCGACTCGAACTCCAGCAGTCGGCTCCGTGCCGAGAGAGGTCCCGGTCCGGACGGAGGTCGAGGGACCGGTCGCGGGAGCGGAGCCATCATAGCTCCGGGAGTTGACATCACTCCTCAGGGTCAAAGTCGTCAGGTAAGCACAAGAAGTCAAAGAGACGTCATCGCTCTTCTGATGCCCCCCAACGCTCGATCGACGCGGCCGGGGGTTCAGGTGACACCGCCCACGCAGCTCCGTCAGAGTCGCAGGCGCCGCGCCCGGCCCCATACCCTCCGGTCCCTGGGCCGCGCACGACGCCGAAGGAGATCGAGCGGTTCCTCATGGCCATGAGGTCCCTCACTCCCCCGGCGGGCTCCGTGACGCCTTCGGGCCCAGCGGACCCGTCTGGGGGCCCTAGCGGGTCGGGGGCTCCGGCCCCGACGCCGTCGAGTGCTTCGGCCTCGGCGCTGCCGGCACAGCCGGCGCCTTCGGGCCTGGCGCCGCAGGGCCCCCCTGGATCCGGTTCCGGATCCGGGTCGCCGCCAGTGGACCTAACGACCTCCCCGGCGCACACCCCCGACCCCACACCCTGGCGCCGCCGTCCCCGAGGTCTCCCTCGACCCGGCTCCGGCGCTGCTGTGGCGCCGCTGGGCGCCGCTTCAGACGCCGTTCGGAGAGTTCATCTTTCATGAGCCGGCCCCATCATTTGACACCCCTGAATACCAGGAGATGGGTGATGAGGGGGATTGGGAGGGGTCTGAGGACCCTCTGACACGGGAGTGTCAGTCTCAAGAGGACTGGACAGGTGAACTTGGGGATGCCAGTGGTCTGGACACATCACCAGACACTGGCTTTGTCTCCCCCTACCGTGGCTACGGAGTAGGGGGCAACCTATAGTGTGGTGCTGACGCGGGCGGCCAAGGCCTTGGGCCTTGAGCTCCTCGTCGCGGCCGTGAGGACTAACCTCCTCACTGAGGTCCTTAAACCTCAGTCAAGCTTGGCTGAGCCTCTTCTGCCGTTTAATGAGGCCTTGACCGACGTTCTTTTGGGCACTTGGTCCAGGCCCGCTACGGGTTCGCCTGTAGATAGGAACGTGGCCAGACGCCACCGCCCAGCCCCGGGCGACCCATGTTTCCTGTCCACCCACCCCACCCCTGAGAGCCTGGTGATCCAGGCCTCCAATTCCCAGACCGCATTCCCGTCGGCTCCGCCTGACAGGGAATCCAAGAGGTATGAGCAATACGGCAAGAAGGTATTCTCTTCCCTCAGTTTGGGACTGCGGTCTTCCAACACCGCCTGCCTCTTGGGCCGCTACACCCACTGTGGGATACGGTCGCGGACGTGCTGCCAGAATGCCCGTTGGAGGTGTGGGCTAAACTCGGCCAAGCCCCTGTGGAGGGCCGAGATGCGGCACGTTATTCTATTCGGTGTGGGCTGGATACCACCGACTCACTGGGTAGAGTGATGGCAACGACGGTGGCGATTCGTCACCACGCCTGTTTGAGATCCGCTAACTTCTCGGCTGACGTCCAGAATACACTCATGGACATGCCGTTTGATGGCCGTCGCCTTTTTGGCGACAAGGCAGACCATGCGCTTGAGCGTTTTAAGGACTCCAGGGCTACGGCCAAGTCCTTGGGCCTCTCGGCCCCGCGCCAGCAATCGGCTGCCTTTAGTCCTTTCGTGGCCATGGAAGGGGTGTGCCCACACGTGCTGCCAGCCACGCGCCGCAGGGTAATACCCAACGCGGTGGCGGCCGTGGAAACCACCGTGGCGGCGGTCAGGGACAACGGCGAGATCAGTCCACACCTTCCCCAGCAGCATCCGCCTCAAAGCCCTCCTAGTACGTGCTTTCAGGCCCATGTGTGGCCAGTGGGGGGCAGGGTTCGCCATCACCTCCTCCACTGGCACACTGTCACTTCGGACAGGTGGGTGCTGCAAATCGTCCGAAGGGGCTACTCCCTCCCCTTCGAGACGACCCCTCCAGCCATGCCACCGCAGAACCACCGCGTATCAGGGGATCATTTGCGGCTTCTGCAGGAGGAAGTTACGGCCCTCTTGGCCAAGAGGGCCATCGAGCGCGTTCCTGGGCCAGAAGTAGGGTGTGGTTGTTACTCCCACTACTTTCTGGTACCCAAGAAGGGCAAAGGGGGCCTACGCCCTATCTTGGACCTATGGAACGTCAACGGCTTCCTCCGGAAGGAGAAGTTCAAAATGCTGACTCTGGCTCAAGTCCTAGCTGCCCTGGACCCAGAAGACTGGATGGTAGCGTTGGACTTGCAGGAAGCTTATTTCCACATCCCCGTCCTGCCGGCCCCCCGGCGCTACCTGCGGTTCACGGTTGGCCACGAGCACTTTCAGTTTACCGTGCTCCCCTTCGGCCTTACCAGCGCCCCACGGGTGTTCACAAAGGTGATGGCGGTGGTCGCAGCTCATCTGCGCAGGTTAGGGGTTTCAGTCTTCCCCTACCTCGACGACTGGTTGTTGAAGGCGAGCTCGCCCCAGACAGTCGTCAGCCACCTCCAGACGACGGCGGACCTCCTGCACCAGCTGGGGTTCTCCATCAATGTGCCGAAGTCACACCTGTGCCCCTCTCAGAAGCTCCTCTTCATCGGAGCGGTTCTCGACTCGGCGCGGTTTCGGATTTATCCTCCCGAGCAGCGGGTTCGGGATATTCAGGCTCTGATTCCACTCTTTCAGCCTTTATCCCGACTCTCGGTCAGGTTGACGCTGCGGCTTCTGGGGCTGATGGCCTCCTGCATCCTTCTGGTGCATCACGCCCGGTGGCGGATGCGGGCTCTGCAGTGGGACCTGAAGTTTGAGTGGGCCGGGCATCAGGGCAACTTGTCCGACCATGTCCTGATCTCGGAGGGCACTGCGAAAGAGCTGCAGTGGTGGCTCACGGACCGCGATTGGGTCAGCGGCAGATCCCTCTCCCTACCCCAACTGGAGCACGTGGTTGTGACGGACGCGTCCCTCCAGGGCTGGGGAGGCCACATGGGAGAGGCGGAGATCAGAGGCCTCTGGTCTCCGGCGGAGTCCCGGCTCCATATCAACCTTTTGGAGCTGCGGGTGATTCGTCTAGCGCTGAAGGCATTCCTCCCCTCTGTCCGGGGGAGTGTAGTGCAAGTGTTCATGGACAACACCACCGCCATGTGGTATTGCAACAAACAGGGCAGGGTGGGGTCGTGGGCACTTTGCCAGGAGGCTCTACTCCTCTGGCAGTGGCTGGAACGTCAGGGCATGACCCTGGTGGTTCAACACCTGGCAGGTTTTCTGAACGCCAGGGCTGACGAACTCAGCCGTCGGTGCATGATGGATCACGAATGGCATCTGAACTCGGACGTGGCGCAAGGCCTCTTTCAGCAGTGGGGAGAGCCTTGGTTAGATCTATTCGCCACCGAAGAGAACGCGCAATGTCATCAGTTCTGCGCGTTGGAATTTCCAAGGCGGCACTCGCTCAGCGACGCTTTTCGTCGCGAGTGGAGTTGCGGTCTGTTGTACGCCTTTCTGCCTATACCTCTTCTGCCCAGAGTGCTGCAGAAGATCAAGCGCGACCGGGCACAAGTCATCCATGTGGCTCCGGACTGCGCACAATGGTACTGGTATCCCGAGCTACTCAGTATGTCAGTTGATCCCCCGGTTCGTCTGCCTCTTCAGGAGGACCTTCTGTCGCAGCAGCAGGGGACGGTCCTCCACCTGAACCTGTCCAGCCTTCGCCTCCATGCATGGAGATTGAGCGGCGACAGTTGAGGCCATTTGACTTGCCTCCTGAAGTCTGTAATATCATTCTGACAGCCAGGCGTCCCTCCACAAAATCGGTATACGCCGGCAGGTGGAATAAGTTTGTGGCATGGTGCACAGCAAAGGCTGTGGATCCTATTTCTGCCCCTCTTTCTGAGGTTCTTCTCTTCCTTCTTTCTCTTGCCCAGCAGGGCTCTGCTCTGGGCACTATCAAGGGCTACCTCTCTGCCCTTTCAGCCTTTCTACGGCTGCCTGATCAGCCTTCTTTGTTCAAGTCCCCTATTGTAAATCGTTTTCTGAAAGGCATCACACACACATTCCCTCCTGTTCCGTTTGTGATGCCTCAGTGGGACTTGAACCTTGTTCTTACATTTCTGATGTGCGCTCCCTTTGAGCCACTTCACAACTGTCCTCTCCGCCTTCTCACGTTGAAGACTGCTTTCCTGGTTGCCATCACCTCTGCCAGGAGAGTGAGTGAGCTCCAGGCTTTGTCATGTACTCCTCCTTTCCTTTCTGTCAATCCGGACAAGGTTGTGTTGCGTACTAAGCCATCTTTCCTGCCCAAGGTTGTCACGGCCTTCCACATCGGGCAGTCTATCACCTTGCCCACCTTCTTTCCACCACCGCATCCCTCTAAAGAGGAAGAGCGACTCCACCGTCTGGACCCAAAACGTGCGATTTCATTCTACTTGGATCGCACACGCCAGTTCCGGGTGGATGACCAACTCTTTGTTGGTTACGTGGGCGCTAAGAAGGGCAAAGCGGTGCACAAGCGGACCATCTCTCGGTGGATCATCTTGTGTATCCAGGCACGTTACTCCTTGGCGAAAAAGGAGCCCCCTGTTGGATTGCGGGCTCCTTTCACCCGGGCCACGGCAACGACAACTGCCTTGGGCCGGGGAGTGCCCTTGCAGGATATTTGCCAGGCAGCTACGTGGGCCTTGCTGCACACGTTTGCAAGACACTACTGCCTGGACAGTCAAGTCCGGAGGGATGGCTTCTTTGGCCTTTCCGTCCTCCAGGACTTTCTGGTGTGATTATTGGTTCGCAGACCCACCACCGGGGTTGGTATTGCTGGGGTATCTATTCTACGGTAAGGAATCTATCACTAACGTGTCTCTTTCAGATGCACAAGTTACTACTTGTGTAACGATATATCTGTAAGAGACATTAGTTAGTGATAGATTCCTTACCGGCCCACCCATCCTCCCCGTTCTGCGAACCGATATCTAGGGTTAAGGTCATCCCCTTCAGGGCCCTAGTTTCAATGGCACCAGTGTTGGTTTTTAACATGGCTCAGCGCTTCTGGCGCGGAAAAGCTGTGTCTAAGAACTGACGTCAGCAAGCGGAGGCGGTGTCTAAGTACTCCGACGACGTCATCACGGCGCCCACGACGCCGACGACGGACGCGGAGCTGCAGACGACGCCTACCGATGTGCAAGGGGACTGCTAAGCAAACATTTCCGGATCCAGTCTGACGCCTGGGGATAATCTACGGTAAGGAATCTATCACTAACTAATGTCTCTTACAGATATATCGTTACACAAGTAGTAACTTGTGCGACAGGTCCCGGGAGATTTGGTCCTCGGGCCATATTAGGGTTGGGGAGGGGTGCCACGGCCCTGGGGATGGGGCCCACTGGTTATTTTTAATGCTTAGGGAGAGGGACACATGGCCCCCTCCCCTTAATTAACACATTGGGCCAAAGGGATTGGGACACAGGCCAAAAGTGGCTCAGGGAGGGTGGCCGCGTGCCCCTCTACCTTTATTAAATTGAATGGGGACTGGGGATGGGTCCACAGGGCCAAATTAGGCTTGGGGAGGGTAGTCATGTAGCCCCGGTCCCCTTTAAAATACACAAGGCCCCTGGGGGATGTGGTCTCCAGGGTCTAATGAGGCTGGGGGAGGGTGGGGCCACGTGACCCTCTCCCCTTTAAAATACACTAGTGCTAGAGGGTCCCCAGGGCATAATGCTAGAGAAGGTGGGGGTCATGCCCCCTTCTGATTTAAAAAAAATGTGGCTCTGGGGGATAGGGTCCCCAGGGCCTAATGAGGCTCTGGGAAGGGAGCCCTGCACCCCTTTTCCTCTTCACATAAATACAGCTGTGCCGGATAGGGATCCCAAGGCCTTATGAGGCTAGAGGAGGGGGCCACACAGCCTCTCTTCCTTTTCAAAACAGACAACCCCGGGGTGGTGTCTCCAGGGGCAGGAAAGTCTTGGGACGGGTGTGCCATGCTGGTCTCTCCCCTCTAAAGAAATATGACACCAGGGGATGGGGTCCCAAGCCCCTAATTAGGTTAAGGGAGGGGGCCAAGCGGCCTGCCCCTCCTTTAAAAAATACAGACTTGGGGTATGGGGTCCCCAGGGCCTTTTGAGGGTTAGAGAGGGGGGCCACAGAGCTGCAAAACAGGCCCTGTGGCTAACCACATGCCTCACAAGAGCAAAGTCTGTGTCGATTTGTCTGTCTTCAGACGGCTGCCTGCAGAGGGTTGAACGCAGGGCCTTTCTGCAAGCCAGACCCTGCAGATAGGCATATGCTGTGTGTGTGTCAAAAGGCCATGCTCAGTGTGAGATTGTCTGCTGGCCAGAAGGTTTGGCTGCCTCCAGGTGGGCTGGCTGTGGTCAGGCCCTGTTGGCATTCCCCTGCAGTGTGGGGCCAAAGGTTTGCGCAGTGTGGGGTCGGCTAGCTGTAGGGGTTTTGCCGCAGGGCCTGTTGAATAATCTCCCACCTTCTCACAACCTTCAGGGGGGAGGGGTTTGGCTTTACGCATGGTAATAAAACATTACTTTACCTAAAAACAAAGCAATTCAATGAAAAGGTTAAAGTAATGTTATAGTTAGGAGTGACGCTTGTTTACTGAATCGGGGGCAGGAGGGAGCAGAGGACTCCACTTACCAGCAGCCTCAGCGGCAGTAAGGGTAGCCAAGTTGTTGCCACCGCGCCTGGAGGCGCTAAAAAACAGAGGCATACTCCTGGAGCGTGGGATGTTTGTTTAATAATAATAATAATAATAATAATAATAATAATAATAATAATAATAATAATAATCCACATTTGTATAGCGCACAATCACCCGTTAGGGTCTCTAGGCGCTGGGGGGCCGTCGGGAAGATTAAGCAAGCTATTGCCCAGAGTCGCATGGTGCTAGGCTAACCTGCCGCCGGAGCCGGGGATCGAACCCTGATCCCCAGATTCCAGCGTCAGTCGCCCTGGCCGCGGCGCCACACCTCTTACTGACCCAAGGGCAAGTGGGAGCAGAGGACTCCACTTACCAGCAGCCCCAGCGGCAGGAAGAAGGGCCGCCAATGTGTTGCCACCATGCCTGGAGGTGCTAAAAAGCAGCAGCATACTCCCGCAGCGCGGGACACGCGCGGGCGTATCCGGGCAAAGCCGTCCATCCGAGCCCGGATGAGGCGGGTCTGGGCCCCCCCCCACCGCCCCTTGGTTTTGTGGCCGGCGCACAATCTCAGTCCTAGCTTGGCAGCTTTGTAGTAAGGTAAAAAAGAAAGTTTTTCCTTTTTTGACTTTATTTGAGCCCATATAGGTATTTACTCGCCATGGGGAAGAAAAAACCTGTGACCGACGCCAAACGTACCGATTCTACCCTGGATGGCTTTTTGCAGAAAGCTGTGGGGGTCATTAATCAGGTAATTGAGCTTGCTGAACACAGGCTTTCACTAGCCCCCCAGCTTCAAATGTTACTTTGCCCTTATACCCCGCCCAGCCTGTTGACAATGAGGAGGTCTCTACTAAATGAATATCTGAGATGGACCCGAGCTCCTGACACAACCTCTTCTCCCCCTTTCACCCATTACCATCTCGTCTCAAGGTGTTTCAGGTGCAGTAATAGAGGGTGTGGCCACGAGTTCACGTATGGGGATCAGGGAGCCGAGGGAACTGTTGGCGGCAAAAGGAAGCATACGGACATAGCCGTGACTGATCATTGTGCAAGGGGCCACATGCCAAGGGGTAAACCTACGAGACAGAATCCACCAGGACTTACTGGAAGACCTCGTAATGAATGTCCCAGCCTGAAACAGACATGGACATGGCCACAAAACAATTTGACAAAATATTGTTGGATGCCTTGAAACCAATAACAGCCTGGTTGGTCCATATAGAGGAGCAGCTAGGCCTATTATTATTATTGCAAAACCACAGGTGTTCCTGTAGTGCGAAGCAACCTGGGAGGGAGAGCCTTGGATGGTGGCTTTATCGAAAGAGGGACTAATGTCTCTTCTAAGGCCTCAGAGGGTAGGAGTGTTATTGAAATTGGTCCAACAAACATGTGCACGGCAATAACTCCACCTGAACCTCCCGGACCTTGGCTAATCAATCTAATCAAGTAACCACCAACTGTTTAATACCAGATAGCGGTAGTGGGGAGAAGCAACGGAAAGGAAAAAAGTCTACAATTGGCCCTGTGACTGACCAGTTGAATAAGATGGACGAGAAAACTATTTTAAATTTACCCCGTGAGTGTACACACTACACCTTAATTTTAACTGGTCAAAAGGAAAGTTGCCAGAGCCTTCTTAACAAATTAGACCATTGGTGTTCCTGTAAAATCTGGACCCAGATGAATTGGCATAAGCATTATATTATGGCAAGGCGGGTGAGTTGGGTGGGCAAAACAGATAAAAATCGAGAAGGGGATTGCATAGTTTTACATTTTAATGATATGAAATGCACTGATATTGTACTGGCACAACTCAGAGGCTCGTATCATGAGTTGATACAGGTCTGTCCATTAGGTTTGTTTACCCTCAACATCAAGGGGCTCCTAAGAGCCTACAACCCAGGCAGCGATCTAATAACATATACTCGCACCCCCCTGCCCTCTCCATGCTTTCACCCAAATCGCTTTGAGCTACTAAACAGACTCGCATACATAGATTGACTACCCGCCACCCCGAGAAACTTACTCAAAATGGACATTTCAAGCGAAGAATTGGAGACTGCCTCTAACGTAGCAGTTAGCATAGCTATCCCCCAACACACATGAATCTGAGAATAGCGTACACTCACCTAAACCACCCCCCCATTGAAAGCGTAGGAAGCTCGGTGTTGGATACAAACATCATGCCCACAATGCCGGCTACTACTGATAATAGGGAGGTCATAATGGCAAACAATTATAATATTCGCCCCCTTAGACTTATCTCCTAGAACATTACATGCATTCGCCCAAAATTATAGGACGAGGTCTGGCTGCAATATGTCGAAACACTTGACATTATCTGCGTCCAGGAAACTTGGTATAGGGATAACATTGAGATGGAAGGTTATTGTTTTTTTAATGTCCAGGTAACCCCATTATTTGCAGGTAGGGCAAAGGGAGGATTGGTGACATTGATTTCTGTTAAATATGGGTCAACCAAAATAGAGAACATAACTGACTCTCCCTGACATCAGCTAATTTTGATCTCTAATTTGATCCATGTTAAAACATTATTGATCCATTGGTACTATAACATCTTTGATCAACAAAACTGTATGGTCATCAACACTCCCATGGATGAAATTAGCACGGTTGCGGGGAAATGGTATCCCTTGTGTATAATCTGGCTGGGTGATTTTAATTGCACCCTTTGCCGGCACAGTTTACACCAAGAATGTGGGGTTTTGGACACTGGGAACCAACCATTGTCACCATTCAATCACACTCCGCAGGGTGAAGCACTAAACACCATTATTGTTGTAAATGACTCCACCCACACAGTATCCAACTTATATGGGGGGAGGAAGGGAAAGCACAATAGATTTTATGCTGATATCTAGAAAATGTGCTTACCTTGTAGAAAGCTTTGAGGTGGAACCAAACACTGTTAGCGATCACAATCCCCTTACAGTCTCCCTACATGTAATGGCTCAAGAGGGAAAATGTGATCATCTTCCACTCCAGTATAACCCCAACCAAGGGGTGAGATTGAAATGGAGTAAATTAAATCCCTCTCAATTCAAGGAGAATATTGTTAAAACTAATTTAAGCTCAATTATGAAATGCCTATCCTATGACTCTCCCTCAAATGTGGTTATACTGAACTTTGAATTAATTTGTAAGGATGTTGCCAAACATCTAATAAAATCAGTGAGAAAAAGGGAACGTAATTCCCTGTGACAAAATTCTAATAAAAAATGCGAGACAGACCTATAAAAGTATAATGAGTCATGGTCACCGATCAAGGATAGATTTTTTTTTGGTATCAGTCACAATCAGTGACCATATTAAAAATCTGATTCATATTCCAGAGCACCTATCTGATCATTCAGCAGTTTCTCTACACGTTTTGTCGAAATAAAAAACAGACGAAAGGCACTGGACATTGAATCGATCACTACTTTTAGACACTGCAATAATCAATAAATTGAAACACTCTACGAATTTATTTATTTTTTCCAATCTGAACACAGCCCCCTTAAATAAAGTATGGGGCACATATAAAGCATATATAAGAGGCCTATTAGTCGGTATCAATGCATCACACAATAAAAAGGTTAAGAAGGAGATCCAAGTATTAGAAGACATAATCAAAGTACAGGGGAATATAGGGCGTAGTCCAATACTAACGGCTTGGGTCCTGAAACTGATCTAATAAAAGCAAAAAACAATGTAGAATATTATCTGGAGATTAAGGGGAAGCAAAAATGGGAGGCAAGTAAACTTGCAAACTATGAGTATGGGGAAGGATGTGGCAAACTCTTGGCATGGAAGGCGAGAGCAGATCAAGCTAAAAATATGATAAAAGAAGAAAAATGTCAAACTACTGGGAATAGAATTACCGAAGATGGGGAAATTGAACAGGCTTTTGTAAAAAAAATTCAAGATCTTTATACAGAGGATATAAACCCAGAGAGGGATCATATAGGAGCTTATTTTCAAGATATCAATCTCCCGCTCCTAAGCGATGAACTCAGAGAAGAGCTATCTGCCCCCTTCACAATAGAAGAACTTTACATCGTAATTAAAAGTCTAAAGAAAGGCAAGGCTGCAGGACCTGATGCTCTCCCAAATGAAATCTACTCCCATCTGAAGGAGGAATTGGCCCCCATTTTGCTTGACCTTTTTAATTTAGTGTATATTTCAAAACAAGAACTCCCTCCATCTCAGGATTTAGCCACAATAATGATATTGCTAAAACCTAATAAAGTCCCAAGGTTATGTGAATCATACAGGCCAATCTACTTTCTTAACAGCGATTACAAACTGTATACACAAATAATTACTAAAAGGTTGGATCAGATGGTTGGCCTCCTGATTCATAACGACCAGAAGGGTTTCATGAAGGGTAGGATTTTGCATGACTTAACCCACGAGTTAATAGGCACAGTTGACTTAGCAACGGAAAGCGCCATGCCCCTAACGGTGATGACATGTGATGCAGCTAAAGCGTTTTACAGGGTCAATTGGCCCTTTTTCCAAGAGGTAACGCAGCGTTTTAACGTAGGTAATAATTTTGTTTCAGCAAATAAGTCTCTCTATAAAAATCCCTTAGCTCGAGTTTTAGTAAATGATACCCTTTCCACGCAGGTTACAATAGGTAGGGGAACCAGGCAGGGGTGCCCACTTTCACCTCTATTGTTTAATTTGTATATAGAGCCACTTGCTATTACACTAAGGGCATGTAAGAACATCATACCATTCTCTTGCAATGGGTGGGTTAAGGAAGTTGGTCTCTACGCAGATGACCTGATGATATTTACTGGTCATTTACAAGACTCAATAGTAGCTATTTGGGAAACATTAAAACATTTTAGGGGAAATATCTGCATATGTTGTTAATCTAGCCAAAACAGAGATCATGCAATGGAACACAAGTTATAGGTGCGACCAAGTCCGACATAACATAAAGTACTTGGGACCGAGGTCGTTCAGAAGCTTGACTTATTAACAAAAACAAATTTTGATAGAGTTACATCTAAGGTCAGGAAACAATTACAACAGTGGGACTCCTTACCTCCATCCTTTCTAGGCAATTCTAATCTCCTGAAAATGGCAATTCTACCTAAATACACCTTTTCATTTAACTCTATTCCCTTGGAGTTTAAGAAGGGCTGGATAAGTAAAGTACAAGGCTTTTTCTCTAGTTTTATTTGGGGCAAGAAAGGACCGCGAATAGCCTGGCGGAAGTTCAGGGAAAAAAAGGAAAATAATGGAGTTGCCAGCCCAGATCTCCTCCAATACCAGAGAGCATTTCATCTAAAAATCTTCAGGCAACTATTAGGAGACACTGCTGCCCTTTCACCACTCTTTCAAGCGCATATGTTTAGCCCCTCGGCCCAATCCAGCGTTTTCCTTTTTAAATTTGGAGATCCGAATTTTTTTTTAAAGGTGAGACTCAAAATTCTCCAAGCAGCCTGTAAGGTATGGCTCCGTACAAGGGCGATACTGCAAATTCCGTATTTTAGGAAGTATGCCCCAATCTGGAATTCACCCGGAACACCAGTTTGTTTACAAGACTCTCTTGCGGTTCCAATAAAAGCAAAGGGAATTGAGAGGTGGGGACAATTGTTAGAGGGGTCAGAGCCAATCTCATGGCAGAAGTTACAGGATATTACAGAAGGTTCTGTCTCCAAATTTAAGTATTATGAGGTATTAAGCTGGGCAAAAACATTGAGAAATTGTGGAAAGGGTAATGACTTTTTTGAGTCCAAAATAGCTTTGTCTCCACCGAGTCGAAAATAAATCGCGACTTGGTACTGGATGCTGGTACAGTCTCATGAAGATCCACAGCCTTGGTTCAAAACAATTTGGAGGAAGGAACTGCCGAACTACGATCTTGACATTTTATGGCAAGTATCTCTATCTTTTTTATGGCACAGTGTTAAGACTGCACCTCTAGAAAAAAGCACTTATTTACTACTCACAAGGCAAATTGGACACCGCGAAGGTTATCCAAAATGGGTACCCAAGCTGTGAAGAAGTGTTCAAAGTGCGGGGAAATAAATGCACACAAAGCACATATGTTCTGGCGGTGTCCTTCTATCCAAACCTTCTGGGAAAAATAGGTGAAACGATTTCCAGTATTGTGGGGCAGGATATCAAGGTGAGTCTACCGCTGGTTATTTTCGGAGTAATTCCAGATGAAGACGCTATAATTAATATATCTAACAACACAAAACCCTAATTTATTTGCTCATTTTATTGGCGCGTAGAGAACTGTGCATTAAATAGATTTTACCTGTTACACCCTTAGAGTGTGAATGGCTTAACTCTATACATAGAATTGCAAAATTAGACAGGGCAACATACAAATAAAAAAAAACATTTGGGAATATATGGGATAACTGGTGTAAGAGTACGCATCCGTAATAGAAATTGCTATAAATATCCTCTTTGTATTTTTTCTTTTGTAGTTCTTTCTCTTTTACGTTTTTCTTTTTCCACTTTTTTACATATGCTTTATTTAGTCCTATGATTAAGTAGCAGTAACGCAGGTTGACAGGGATTGTCCAAGATGGATTGGTAGCCCTGGAGCGGTAATTCCACTATTCCTGTGGTATTGGAGAAAAAAGGAAAAGGGTAAGCGGCTAGGCCAATAGAGGGGTCGAGATGTAACACATCCCCTCCGCAAAGGAGAGATCTAACCCCTCACACATTGTGTGCCCGAAAAAAAGCCGAAAAGCCACATTTTTATCTCCAACCTTAAACTTTTTAGGACAAATGAGCACAAAAGAAAAGAAAAAAAGTATAATTAGTCGGAGGAAGGACGAACTGAGATGACTAGCCTTGGAAGATCTTGAAAGAGCTAGTATGCTTGAGGATTCCAAGAGCTTTTGGGAGGCCATAAATTGCCCCCTTTTTTCGAATGACGTTAGGGGCATGGATTTAACAATACCGGGGGAAGTTTGGGAATCACATTTCTCAAACATATTCAATCTAAAGGGTGTATCATCCCAAGAGCAAAGTGACAATATATCCATTAACTTATACACAGCGTATCAATTTAGCTCTTCCCTATCAGTATGTGAGGTTGAGGGTGCCTTAGCGGGAGGAAATTTCCTCGAAAGCCCCGATGGGGTACCCTTGGATTTGTTTAAAAGCAATCTTCACTTATGGGTACCACTGCTGGCCAATGTTTTTAAAGCAGTAATAGTTAGTTGCATCCCATCATATCGGAAAGAGGCAGTAGTGGTACCAGATTATAAAAAAGGCAATAGGAATGAACGTGCATGTTACAGGCCTATTTATTTAATCAATGCTACTTGTAAAGTCCTGGAGAGGGTAATTCTTGCACGTCTTGAGTCCTGGGTCAACGCCTCAAGGCTTATATCCAACACACAACATGGGAACAAATGAACAGTGCCTCAATTTGTCCCTGATCATGGGTAAGTACATGAAGGCCAGGAAGGGGTCAATCCACCTGCCTTCATGGACATATCCAGCGCCTTTGATACAGTAAACCAGGGGAAGTTGTGGGCACTGATGGAAAAAATGGGCTTTGAGGAAGCTCCTATCACATTGCTGCTTCGGTTGCATGAGTCTACTACTGTTGTTATCCGCTATGGCCCTGGGGGAGAGAGGACTAGTTCTATTGTTTCTACAGAGGGAAGGCGCCGGGGTTGCATCCTGGTAATTTCTATTCCTTCTATTCACAAATGGTTTGGGGTCATCTCTGATAGAGCAGTCATTAGATTTCCCTAGAATAGGAGGCAAACAGGTTCCCTTGTTGTCACGGTCTATGCCTGGGGTTGTTACAGGTAAAAATTGTAGTTTTAGCCTGCTTGTAATTGCATATTTTATCACCTGTGTTGTGTTTTAAATTTGTGGTTTTCCCTGCCCATGATTGCCTCCATTTAGTGTGTTGAATTGTGGCATTTGCAGTGCAACCTCTGTAGTTTGTCCCTCTCATTCCTTGGTGACAAATCTGTTTTCCCTCCAAATTTCTCCTTTGCTATGTGCTTAGACCTGTGTGCTAAAACAGTGCACCCCCAGCCACCATTTTGTGTTCACAAGCCAGTGAGGTCAGCCCCCCTGCTCCCCCCCCTAGGCATCAAGCATTTTCTACATCAGAGGGTGCTTCTGTGAGCTGTTTAAACTGTATTTACGGGGTCCTGCGCACTTCGTTTTTTGGCCAGCAGGGGGAGTAAAGCTTTATTCAAACAGTTTTGTTAGATTTCGAGTTAGTGAAGCCTTTACCTGCAGAAGTCCAAAGTTGTGGATTGAGCCTGTCTGTCTCCTAGGAGATTCTGAACAGGAGAAGCAGCTGCCCCGACCCCACCCCCAGGCCAACAGACCATTGGCTATTCAGCTACCAGGCAAGTGTGAGCCCTCCTCTCACACCTGCCCAGGCCCCTTAAGGCCTTGCTGGGTGCACCCCAAATCATTCTCCTCCATCTTGTGAGTTGCAGCCTACATGTGCCCTAGATTGCAGTGAGCAGGAAGTGGTAAGGAGACAGACTAGTGCTGTCTCTTCCCAAGACAAAAAGTTGTTTAAAAAACGATTTTCACTTTCTGTGTTTACTGTCTATGCCTGTGGTTGTTACAGTTAAAAATTGTAGTTTTAGCCTGCCTGTAATTGCATATTTTATCACCTGTGTTGTGTTTAAAATGTGTGGTTTTCCCTGCCCATGATTGCCTCCTTTTAGTGTGTTGAATTGTGGGATTTGCAGTCCAACCTCTGTAGTTGGTCCCTCTCATTCCTTGGTGACAAATCTGTTTTCCCTCCAAATTTCTCCTTTGCTCTGTGCTTAGACCTGTGTGCTAAAACAGTGCACCCCCAGCCACCATTTTGTGTTCACAAGCCAGTGAGGCCAGCCCCCCTGCGCCCCCCCCTAGGCAACAGGCATTTTCTACATCAGAGGGTGCTTCTGTGAGCTGTTTAAACTGTATTTACTGGGTCCTGCGCACTTCGTTTTTTGGCCAGCAGGGTGAGTAAAGCTTTATTCAAACAGTTTTGTTAGATTTCGAGTTAGTGAAGCCTTTACCTGCAGAAGTCCAAAGTTGTGGATTGAGCCTGTCTGTCTCCTAGGAGATTCTGAACAGGAGAAGCAGATTCCAACTCCCTGGCCAGCAAACCTTGTCTGAGGTTGCTGGGACCTTATATGGTCTGCTAGTGGTTGACACATGTGTACACTGATTGGTGGTTGTATCTGGTGTTTCTATTGGGTTAGGGTTAATGTCCTCATTGGTTGGGTATTCGAGGGTTCTGATTGGTTTTTCCGTCTGTGATTCAATCATTGTAGGGTTGGGACTAGGGCTAGGGTTAGGATTTCTATTGGAAGTAGGGACTAGGGCTTCCTATGTTATTGGTTGTTGGGAGTAGGGTGGGACTAGGGCTAGGGTTAGACCTTTAATTGGAAGTAGCTATTTAGGGCTTCTGGTGTGATTGGTTGTTGGACCAGTTGTGGGACTAAGAGTAGGGTTAGACTTTCTACTGGAAGTAGGGACTAGGGCTACCTGTACCATTGGCTGCTTGGACTTGGGTTGGGACTAGTGGTAGGGCTAAGGCCTTTATTGGACGTAGAGATCAGGGTTTTTGAACTGATTGGGTGCTTGGACTAGGGCTAAGATTGGCTGCAAGGTCCTGGTCTCCCATTGGTTCTAGATGTTAGGGCTAGTGTTGTGATTGGATAGTGTTAGGGCTGGGGTTCCCATTGGCTGAAGGGGTCACCTGATTACTAGGGCTACAAAAAAGGCCAGGCTTAGGGCGTCTCAGCCCGGGCGTCGAGGCTAAGGGCAGAGAGGACAAGGGTAATTGCCTGTTTGAGCCTGTGAAGGGCGGCGAGGACAAGGGTAATTGCCTGTTTGAGCCTGTGAAGGGCGGAGAGGACAAGGGTAATTGCCTGTTTGAGCCTGTTCGAGACTGGTCGGGACAAAAAAAAAATCCTTCACTCTTTTATCCCTCCACTATCCTTTTTCAATCAAAATTAACAGACTAACATGTTCACTTCTCAAATTCCATATTCCATATTCAACTATACTAATATACTGCCCAAATAACTGAATAACATATCTACTACTCAAATTACTTCATATTTATACTATACTAATTTTCAACACTAATCCTTTATGGGTTCCGGAGTGGCGTGCTACTCACCAGAAAAGCGCTACAACACCCATCAGGGGTAACAAGTGCTATATGAATGCAAATCTTTCTTCCCCTTTTATCCATCCGCTATCATTCTCACTCCAAGTAACAGACTAATATCCACCACTGAAATTACCTCATATTTCACCATATTAATGCACCACTAATCCTTTATAGGCTTCCTGAATAGCATGCGTCAACAAGCGAGCGATAAATAAATACAAACCTTTGTCCTCCTCTATCCTTCTGCTATTATTCCAAATCCAAATAACTGACTAACCTATCCACCACTTAAAATGTACTTGCATGTTTCACTATACTAATTCAACACTAATCCTCTATGGGTCCCGGAGTAGCGTGCTACCCGCCGAAAAAGCGCTTCGACGCCTCGTCAGGGGTAGTAAGCGCTATATAAATGCAATTACAATACAATACAATATGCGGACGACACGGTTCTAACGGCCCTAACTACCAACAGCCTCCAAAAAGCCTTGAATGTTTTTACTGACAGCATTGGACTTAAAAGTTAATTTTAGTAAATCTTTTATCATGGTATGTGTACCTAATCAAGCCAAAACAAGGACATTTGTTTTGAAGGGTAAGACCATTGATATGGTGTCTAATTGTACTTATCTTGGGAATGTTTTTAACAATAAACTGAATTGGGACCATTTGGTTGTTGCTAAGGCACAGCACACTAGCCGTGTAGTAGAGGGTCTATCCCGCTTCGCTTGTAAGCAGGAGCAGAAGTGATAACCCTATCAATCAATCAATCTGTCAATCAATCAATCTACTTATATAGTGCACTACTTACCCGTGAGGGTCTCAAGGCGCTGAGGGTGCCGCTACTCCAGGTCTTGAGGAGTCTTCTGAAGGCGAGCAGGTCTTGGGTCTGCCGCTGGTAGGTGGAGAGGGGGTTCCAGGTCTTGGCGGCGAAAAAGGAGAAGGCTCTGCCGCCGGAGGTTGCTCGTTGGATGCGGCGGACAGCGGCGAAGGCGAGGCTGGCAGAGCGGAGCTGGCGGGTAGGGGTGTAGAAGCTGAGTCTGCTGTTAAGGTAGGCTGGTCCGGTGTTGTGGAGTGCTTTGTGAGCGTGGATGAGGAGCTTGAAGGTGATCCTCTTGTCGACGGGGAGCCAGTGTAGCTCTCTCAGGTGGGGGGTGATGTGGCTGCGGCGGGGTATGTTGAGGACCAGCCGGGCAGAGGCGTTTTGGATGCATTGTAGTCGTCGCAGGTGTTTGGCCAAGATTCCTGCATAGAGTGCGTTGCCGAAGTTCAGCCTGCTGCTGACGAGGGCCTGGGTCACCGTTCTTCTGGTTTCAGTGGGGATCCACTTGTAGATCCTGCGGAGCATGCGGAAGGTGTTGTAGCAGGAGGAGGAGACGGGGTTGACCTGTTTTGACATGGAGAGGGAGGAGTCGAGGATGAATCCTAGGTTGCGTGCGTGGTCAGTGGGTGTAGGTGCCGGTCCCAGAGTGCTCGGCCACCATGAGTCATCCCAGGCGGAGGGGGTGGGTCCGAGGATGAAGACCTCCGTCTTGTCCGAGTTCAGCTTTAGGCGGCTGCACCTCATCCTATCTGCGACGGCCTTCATTCCCTTGTGGAGGTTGGTTTTGGCAGTGAGTGGGTCCTTGGTGAGGGAGACGATGAGCTGGGTGTAGGAGATGATGTTGAGGTTGTGTTGGCGGGCCACTTGTGCGAGGGGGGCCATGTATATCTTGAACAGTGTCGGGTTGAGGGATGAGCCCTGGGGTACTCCGCAGATGATGTCGGTGGCTTCAGAACGGAAGGGTGGGAGGCGGACGCTTTGGGTTCTGCCGGAGAGGAAGGACGTGATCCAGTCGAGGGCCTTCTCTTGGATTCCGGCTTCATGGAGGCGAGTCTTTGGTGTGCCGTGGCAGACCGTGTCGAAGGCGGCTGACAGGTGTAGGAGGATAAGGGCTGATGTTTCGCCGTTGTCTAGTTGGCGCCTGATGTTGTCTGTTTGCGGCAATGAGGGCTGTCTTGGTGCTGTGGTTTCGTCTGAATAATCAAAGGTTGAAGTAAAATTATAGTTAGGTGAATCTGTTAGTGACAACATTAAAATATTGAAATAAAAAAAACACAGAAATGTACCATTCATAGTTAGCAGATCTAACTATAACTTGCATTTCCAACATGCACTATTTATGACCTCACATATTATATCACTCATGACGTTCTACAACATCATTTATAACATCATTGATGACATCACTGCATCCCTTAGGTGTGGTAAGCTATGAGCAACACTAACTCTAAACCATACACTCTACGAATCTATTTATACACTTTGTTGGTGTGGGCACATTTATCTTCATTGTTTCATATATCTTTCTGTTCTATGCTTAAGGAGTCCTGTTTTTTTTCCACAGGCCTATTTGGACATTTGTTTTATGTATATATTTCTCTAATTCTCTTCCCTTTCTGATTAGTCTATGTGTGACATCATGCACCTTGAGGCGCAAAGTACACATTTGTGATACTATTAACCATGTGATGAGTGGGGGGCCTTGTTTTTGGTTAACCCTTGTCTTTGTCTATATGGGATATTTTTATTAAACGTAGGTTGGATGTAAATGTCATGTTTTAGTGCCGTGTCTTGTTCTATATTAATAGGATTAATGATGGGTAGATGTATTTTTATATGTCGTATTTTTATATTCTTGTTTTTGTCTAAATGTAAATATATATATATATATATATATATCCCAGAACAAGCTCCAGGTATGCGAGGGGCCCCGAGGGAGGTGGCGTGTGCTCCGGACGAGCAACCCGGAAATCCAATTCACTCCAAGCAGTAAAAGTGTAAACACGCTCTCAGCAGCCGTCACAGAAACGCCAAACAGGAGATAATCCAAGGGTGTTTATTCAATTGCTACATGTTTCGGCTTCTCACAAGCCTTGATCACGCGTGATCAAGGCTTGTGAGAAGCTGAAACATGTAGCAATTGAATAAACACCCTTGGATTATCTCCTGTTTGGCGTTTCTGTGACGGCTGCTGAGAGCGTGTTTACACTTTTACTGCTTGGAGTGATATATATATATATATATATATATCCCAACACAATCGTGTTAAACCTTGCAAAAACACGACAGCAATGGACACACCAGAAAAGGCAAGAAAAATACTCGACGCGTTTCAGTGCAGACGCACCTTAGTCATAGGATTACTCATGACTAAGGTGCGTCTGCACTGAAACGCGTCGAGTATTTTTCTTGCCTGTAAGACCATGGAATAAATCTCCGTTTGCTGCACAGACTTCTGGTGTGTCCATTGCTGTCGTGTAGTTGCAAGGTTTAACACGATTGTGTTGGGATTTGAAGAGGCTGCCTGCCTCGCAACGGACCGCCTTCATCGAAGCGGCTGGGAAAGGCACTGCGGGCGTTCGCGCTCGCTTGTGGGACTTGATATATATATATATATATATATATATATATGTATATATATATATATATATATATATGTATGTGGTTATTTATACATTGTCTTATGTTGCAGCCCTGAGGAAATTCCTTTTACTGGAACGAAACGCGTTGGTTGTTGTCGAAGTGTTTTTATGAAGATAAATAAAGAACATGTTTGAAATAAAGTGACAAGTCTGTGACTTCATCCCTGGTGCTGCCTCCACTCTTGCATTAATCTAAACCATACACATCACAGGTAACCCAGTTCATATTAGCAATCAACCACAGATTGTTTGGGGGGAATCTATATTATCATATAATGATAATTGTCTTAAACTAAACTCTAAAAAACTGAGATCCTTTAGTTTGGAAAGCACACCCTCATGTGGGGAGATAACTGGCGGCCAGAGGGTTTAGGGCCTCCTCTGTCACCCAAACCTTTTATAAAAAATCTAGGTATCTGATTTTAAAAAAAACAACTTTTTATTAATTTTCTTGGACCAAATTTGGTCAGTTAATTTAGACATTTCTTTACTTTCTGTTCTCCCTTGTCTGTGGTCCGATCATTTTTTTGTCTCTTTTGCTTTGTCATTAAAACCTATGGTGAGTACCCCCTTACCCACGAACATTAAAGTGAGGAATTGGGGACGAGTTAACATTAATTGTTTGTGTGCCTCGCTTTCCTCCTCTAGTTTGTTTAAAGAGGATGTTTCAGATTTTTTTCTACATGATCAGGCTTTGGCTATCAATTTCTGGCTCTCTTCTACTTGTGATGAGTTGGTCCCTTGGAGATCTATTCGTTTTAAGCGTTCACACAATGCAAAAAGATGGTTCTCTCCTTCCCTACAAGCTAATAAACTCCAGCTTAGACGGGCAGAGCGCAAGTGGCGTCGATATTATGATCCACTTGACAAAATCATCTATTCTGCTACTCTTATGGAATACAAAAATGATATTCTCGCCTCCAAAACACAATATTTTTCCTCACTGATACTTTCTTCCTCTAATAAATCTAAGGAGATTTTTTCTATTCTTAACAGTCTGTCCAAATTAGATCGTGTGACTGCTAAACCTCTCCCATCGCAGGAGCTGTGTGATTCTCTTCAAGATTATTTCTTTACTAAAATTTCTACAATCAAACTTCATATATCTGCTCCTTCCTGTCCTTTTAATCCTCCTTTCCCCCCGTCTAGTACACATTCCTTGATGCATTTCCCCCCCATCTCGACGGAGAACTTTCTTAGTCTGGTGAGCTCCACGAAATCTGGCTCTCCCACTGACAGCTGTCCATCTCACATCCTTCGGGATATTTTCTCGGTTTGCTCAACCCACCTCTTTCCCTCCTCAACGAATCCCTGGCCTTGGGTGTCGTTCCTAATCTCTTCAAGTCAGCTAGGATCGTGCCTGTGTTGAAGAAGGCAGGGGCTGACCCTACTATCCCCTCTAATTTCCGCCCTATCTCCCTGCTTCCATTCTTGGGTAAGGTGCTAGAGAGATATGTTACCCACTGCCTGAGTGCCTTCGTTGAGGACTCTAACTATCTAAATCCTTACAAGTCTGGTTTTCGTCCTACCCACTCCACAGAATCAGTCATCCTCTCGGTTTTGGATGATCTGCGAGTGGGTGCTGATCTCGGAGCCGCTCAGGCCTTGATACTTTTAGATCTGTCGGCCGCCTTTGACACGGTCGACCATCTTCTTTTGGTCGACCGTGTCAAATGTGCTGGCATTTCGGATATGGCTCTGAGTTGGATCTCCTCCTTTTTGGAGAACCACCAACAGGCTGTCCAGCTCTCTTCCTTTACTTCAACTCCCCAAGCAGTAACCTGTGGAGTCCCTCAAGGCTCCGCTCTTTCCCCCCTTCTTTTCAATCTTTATATTTTTCCTTTACTCTTTGCTCTGCATCATCGTGAGGTCTCAGTGTTCAATTACGCTGATGATCTTCAACTTTTTTTTTCTTTTTCTTCTTCCCCTGATTCTATTTCTCACTTTCAGAATACCATGATTTTTATCCAGGATTGGATGAGCATGAACCATCAGAAGTTAAATCCCGATAAAACGGAGTTAGTTCTGATCGGAGGCTCACCCAATCTCTGGTGTTCTAATTTCTGGCCTTCTTCTCTTGGACCTGCCCCTTCCGCGGCTAAATCTGTGAAAAGTTTGGGTGTGAAAATTAGCGAGGACCTCTCAATGCACTCCCAGATTAGCATGATTGTCTCTTCTTGTTTTTTATGTCTCCGTACCATCCGGAGGGTCTGTTTTTTACCTTTGACGCTCTTAAATCCTTCCTTCTTGCTCTGGTCATCTCGTGGGTTGACTATGACAATTCTTTATATATTGGCATCCCAACGTACGAATCGCATCGATTACAGCTTATCCAAAATCAGGCTGCCAGGCTGATTTATAGTCGGTCTAGATTCCATCCAGCTCTTCCGCTTTTGAGGCAATGGCACTGGCTGCCTGTCGCCTATAGATGTCAATTTAAACTTGGGTGTCTCATCTTTAAATCTTTGGCGGGCTTAGCTCCCCAATATGTGACATCCAGGTTTTTAACCTACACTCCTTCTAGAAACTTACGGTCTTCGTCCAAGAACCTTTTGGTTGTCCCACGTTTTGGTAGGAAAAAACAAGGGGGATCGAGTTTCTCTTTCTTGGCCCCAAGGTTTTGAAACGCTCTTCCTGACAATCTACGATTCTCTCAATCACATCTCAAGTTCCGTAAAGGTCTGAAGACCTGGTTATTTACTAGAGCATTTTAAGTCTAACTGTTGCCTGTCCTGTGCTGCTCCGTTTAGCGCCATGAAACCTTGCTGGTAAACGTGCGCTTTATAAATCCCCCCAACTTCAAACTTCAAACTTCATTTTCAAAGTTTCAACAATATGAGACAGTCGTTTGCATAATAAATTATCATAGCACCACACTCCATTATTACACAGGTTAACCATTATTACAAATGCACAATTTCGGCAGCTGCCAACAGGTATAATCAAGCCCTGTTCTGCTACCCACCGCATCTCATTCCTCGTCCGCCTCTGAGTCATCATCCTAGGTATCTGATTTGACGAATTCCTCTCCTACAAAACTCAAGTGAGAACTTTATCAGGCACATGTTTTGGCCTTCTGAGAGGCCTTGGACCCATTATCAACTTTTTCCAACCCGACATTCAGCAATTGATCATTCAATTTCCCGTACTGTCTTGCCTCGACTACTGTAACATCCTTTGTTTGGGTTGCAAGAAATAAATCTTAAAGAGTTTTCAATCTGTCCAAAGTGCGGAGGCAAGATTACCTTTCTTACTTCAGAAGGTCAGCTCCTCCACTGGGCTCATTCAGAGGCTTCACCGACTGCCCATCAAGAAGTGTAATCATTTTAAAATTCTTAGCACTGCTCACAAGATTATGAATGCTGCCGAAGCCCTCATTCTTACAGGAACTCATACTACCTTATCTTCCTGCCACAGCACTTCGCTCAGCAGAACTAAATCTTGCGGTGATACCCCAATTCAATAAAAAGGAAACTGGGAGGTTGCTCATTCAGGGTTCTGGCTACTGCTCTCTGGAATTCCCCTTGGTGGAATTTGGCGACTCTGCGATACTCTTGTTACGCAGAGTTTTGGGCAAATTTCACCAATCGCCGAATGGTGCAATATTTTCCCACGACAATCCAGAAATGCGAGTGTGAGCAAGATTTGGTGCCCTTTGGTGCCATTTTCTAACGGGCAGTTGCAGTCAGACGGCAGCTTTTTGAGTAGATTTCCAGTTGCTAAAGTAGATTGTCTACTTGAGCGGCAGCCAAATCAACTCCAATGTCCGCGCTTGGTTGCGCACAGCATGATGCCATTCATGCTGATCTTTCAGCGCTGTGCACAGTACTGGCTCTAAACTGTAGCACGACATGCATATTTCTGCCTATTGGCAGAAATCTGCACAATCTTGTGGGGTTTTAAGAAACTCTGCATAACTCCACAGAGTGACACTCTGCAAGTTCTGCCTACTTCTAATAAAAATATGTATTTGACTGGACATTAATTTATTGACGCTGCTGTGTGCTCTTTGAGTTATAACATAACATGTAATTGTAAAGTGAAAGTTTACCCGTAGGCATCTTGGCACTAACTAACAGATGTTTATTATTACCCAAATCAATGGAAGTCATTTTATTGACCTCAGATGGATGAAAGGCTGAGTGGACCCGCTGAGCTCTGAACCTGTGACTATGAGGTCAACCACAGGCTCCTGCAGTGGACACATTAGTCCACTGAGCCATCAGACCGTGCATGAGTCATGTTCCCTTAGCTGTATTCACACTTTCCACCCTAAGGGAGCCCCTGGGACTGCTCAACCATAGCTACCACCAAGAGTCAAGCGCAGACAGGGTATTTGGCCCAGTTGCTGAGGATCCATAGTAGGTCGGCCATGGGATATCAGAAGTAAAAGGCATCAACCTCCACGGTTAGGAGCAGTGACCCGTGCGTGAAAGGTGTTCTGGAGTGGTGCCTAAATGGGATCTGCACGGCATTTTCGGAGTGGAACAGCATCAGTTGAAAGCCGTACAGTGCCACCTAAAGTTTCCAGATCCAGTCTGAGGCTGGGGAGAATTTCAAAAGGTGAAGACTCTGAGGCTAGAAGTCTCTTTCAGAAAAAATCCTTTTCTGCCTGCACTACCTTCCATTTCTTTGCTCCTAAAAATCCTACAAAGAGACGGTCTACACAATAGTCATTAGTGAGGTCAATTAAAAACGTACTGCCCTTTTAGGATTGGGCCTATGGGGTATCTTCTCCTCATCCTTTGCGGCATGAGGAGGAGCAAAAAACGTACAGTGAATTTACAGCCACTACAGGCATGAGGCCACTATTCTTCTTCAGTATGAGCAAATATCACAGAAAGCACTCCGCTCTCCGTAGCCAGCACCTGCTCAATGGCACCATTGGCTAGCAGAAAGTCGACTACCTGCAGCAAGATTCAGGATGCCAGCAAGATTTTACTGATCATGCCACATGAAGCAGGGGTGTACCTGTTCAGAAGGCACACTGCTTTCAAGGCACTGAAGACCAAACGGGGCTTTCTCTTTCCGAAAGCATCAATAAGTTTCAACCTTCTTTCAGGTGTATAGGTTGGAAAGGCATTAGGTGTGACTTTAATAGTTGTCGCCTGTAACACCAGGGTTTCAGGCACAGGTCAGAAAACAGAGGTCACGTGGACAGGCCTATGTCACCTGACATTAGGTCTACTGGCCGGAGAGCCTGAGCAGAGGTTGCACCAAGTGGCCATAATGGTGTCCATAAGGGCCTTGCTGAATGGAATTAGTGGCTCAGATTAAGTTGAGACTGATGGAAGGATCTTAAGTAACTATTTGCTTTGGTTTTAAAAGTAGGCAACTGTAAATTAAGAACTTCTGCTAACCTTTGCACAACCACTAGGAAAGAGGCACTTTCTTCTGTTGATGATCCAGGTGGAGATTCAAACTCAGTCTATGGGGATGTATCTGGTCCACTGGCACTTTGCAAATCCTGGTATAGGCCACCATCTGCATAGTAAGGAGGGAGCAAGTCATCTGCCTCCACCATCATGAGTGTTGAAGTGAACATTTTGCATAACTGGAACTATGCCAGAGTCAGATCCAAAAAAGAAATCTAGTATGTAAGAATACTGGTGTAGAGGCAGAGGTTGGGGATTAGAATCTAGTTGCAAATTGATTGGTTGTGATGTTGTGATCTCATAGCTCAACAGAGGCCTTTAGCCAGCTCATGGGCGAAGACCGGCATTGCAGTTGAGTCCTGTGCTGGAAGATTAAACATCGGTGCTGGCACTGAAGGGACTGGGGTGGACCCTGGTGCTGGAGTGCAAGTATGAAACGGCACTGGAGTGAGCCCAGGTCTCAGGATGTCAGATAGCATTGGAGAAAGGCCTTACTTTGGATGTCAAACTGAAGTCTTTTTTGCACCGTTGGGGCCCAAGTGCACTAGAGGGAGCCAGAAGTGCCTGAAGGAGCTGCAACATGGCATTTTTGAAGGTCAAAACGTGCTGTGGTATCAATGAAGGGCCAGGACATTCGAGGCACACCAGGACCAGCTGCGAGACCGAATAGGAGTTGGATGAATGTTTGACTGACACCCTCATGCCTTCTCACCTGATAGCCAGAAGTTGGATGTGATCAAGTCCTATTTGGCTTTTTTTCACATCTTTCAGAAGGGATAGAACTTTGCGTGGACCAACTCTTTGATCAGTCGAATCTTGGATTAGTATCTATTATTTCACTGCAACCTCTTTTTAGGTTTAACAAAGTAGAGTTTCAAGTTCCTCTCCTGATGGATTGACTTCTGGTGCACGAGGGCATATTTATCACAAATCTTTGAGTCATGACCTGGTCCTAAGGCTCAAAGATACACATTGTGTGTGTCCTTTAGTGTGGTCTGCTTTCTGCAGTCATTGCACAGATTGAATCCTGTTGTTTTTGGGAGAAACATCATCTCTGGCATACTATCTGAGCATCATTTTTTAAGTCATCAGAAAATGGAGTTGTCCGGACCTGCTCAGAAAGAAAACAAATTACGTCAGCGAGCGGAGGTAATACTTATATGTTGTTTTGCCTCTGCCACTTTCTGGGTGGCAAAGAGTCACTGTGGAGCCACATGGCACAACATATCGGCACACAGGAGTAATCCTGAGACAATTCTTCAGATTAAGTCTGGCACCTTCAGATAGTCTTAAAGTGAGGAATTTGCACCTGCAAGAACCATCAATGGCATGCCTGGTGCTTGTTGATTTCACAAAACGATTTCCAGAGCTCTCCTACTGCAAGTACCTTACTGTGATGAAGCAAACTAAATTGTTAACTCAACATGCGCATCCAAATGCACTGGAAATAAGGAGCTCATAATGGAGTGCAACATTTTTGTAGCATTTTCTGCTCCATTAATATGAAAAAAATAAAGAACCCTTAAAGCACGTCAACAGAAAATCAAAATCTCAAAATCTGCTTATGCCATCCACCTTATTTACTGGTGCTGCTAGGGGGTAGAGAATACAAGAGTTCCACCAATGTCAAGACTCCCAACAAAACTAATAGCATTCCTAGCAGCATAAATTATGACCTATAAGAATGAGTCAGCATGACAGAAATTACCTCTTTCTGGGAAGGAAATGCGCCTGCATCCATAGGTGCATTACTTGGTTAGAGGTGCTGTTAGGAATGCGGGTCTCTAGTTGGCAATGGTTTGCACCTTTGTCCAAATAGTGACCCTTGCTTCTAGTCAGGTTAAGGAGGATACACTCCTACAAAAAACCTGCTCACCCCCTTGATAGCTTGGCACAAGCAGACAGGCTTATCTCAGAGGCAGTGTGTAAAGCATTTGTGAACACATTCAGTAATACAGTGAAAACACTACAAATGGACACCACACCAGTTTAGAAAATAAGTAATCTTTATCTAAACCAAAACAAGACCAAATGACAAAATCCACTATACAGTTATGAAGATTTCCTTAAAAATGTGTTATTTATTCAAATAACGCTTGTAGCAACAAATAACTCCACCTGGAGTTATAACGATGTTGTGATAGATGAAAATCCCAAAGTATGGCGCCGACTGCGAGGTGCGTGGCGTTGGGCCCAGAATCAAGCAGGCCCACAAAGAACAGTACCTTGGAATAGATGAAAGCAATGATGGTGCATGGCGTCGGGGTGGTGATGCTTCGTTGACACCTGGGGCGTCCGCTCCTTATGACCCCAGGGGAGGGGATGCCTCTGTTCCTTACTGCAGTGCAGGGGAGGTGAGACGTCTGTTCCTTACTGTGTCGGGGAGGTGACCTCACGAATGGTGGCAAGGCGGTGGTTCCTTATGACGGTACAATGTCAATGGATTCGGGAGTCACCCACGTCAAGGATCGGCTCGTTGTTGATGAAGCACTGGCGTCGCTGAAGTTAGGGCTGCGGTGCGAGTCTGGACGGTGCGTCTTGGATGTCACAAACGGTGCCCTCAGCTCCAATGCAGGCAGCGGCCTTGATGACAACTTCGAAGTCGATGCAGCACGGTGTCACCAGGCGTCGGGCCTACGGTGCAAGTCAAGGCGGTGCGTTGTGCACTTCACAAGCTGTGTCCACGGCGTCGCTTGCCAGCGTCGGTGTTGAAATTTCCTTCTGTAGATCTGAAACAGCAGTCCCAGATGCAGAGAGACAAAAGGGGTGAAGTCTTTGTGTCCCTGAGACTTCAGAGCATGAGACAAACACAGTTTCAAGCCCTCGGAGATCTTCCTCAAGATGACAAAGCAAACAGCAAAGTATTTTTCTCCTTTGCTTGGCAGCAAGCAGCCACTGCAGGCCAACCCCAGAGAGCAAACAGTAGAGGGACAGTATTCCTCCTCAGCTTCTCCACCTCTTCTCCTTGGCAAAGGTTCCTCTTGATTTCCCAGAAGTGATCTAAAACTCCACTTATCCACACAAATCCTTAGCTCTCTGATGGCAGAGAGTGTCTATACCTGGCCAAAACCAGTTCTGTCCTCACTGGTGCAGCTTCCTGAGTGGAGGTGGAGATAGCATTGTTGGAGGCAGACCAGGCCCAATCAGGTGAAAAGGAAATCTCCCCCCCATACTCTAAATGTGACCAAGGTCTATTCAGCTCAGCCCTGGCTCATCAGACTTCTGGAGTCACAGCCCCTCTCCAGCCCCTGTTATCAAAAAACTAGACATGCAATACACAAACATAGCATAGGCATACTGGATGGTTAACCCCTTCGCTGCGGGGTGTTTTCCCCCCGCTGTGCGGGGGCGAAGGGGGCCGTGCACGGTGACGAGCTCGGCTCGCCATGAGGCACAGCGGAGCTGCCCTCATGACGAGCTGAGCTCGTCACAACCACACCCGTTTTTCGAACGTTCAGCACAGCGGGGAAATTATCCCCGTGTGCGAACGTTCCAACGGCTGTGATGAGCTCAGCTCGTCATGAGGGCAGCTCAACCGCCCCTCATGACGAGCTGAGCTCGTCACTAGCACACAAGGGGTTAAGCAAGAAAATACCTACTTTCTAAAAGTAGTATTTTCAAACAAAGAATGTGAAAATCACGCTCACTAAAAGATGCATTTTAACATTTTGAGTTCAGGCATACTAAACATTATATTTCTACCTTGTTTCTTGGGCCAATTATGTTTATAAGATATTATAAACACACTCCCTTTTCTGTTCCATGGGAACAGGTAGCCTTGCAATAGTGAAAAACGAAATTGGCAGTAATTCACTATCAGGACATGCTACACACATCAGAGCATGACCTACCTTTCACATACAATGCACCCTGCCCACAGCGGTACCTTGGGCCTACCCTTAGGGGTGAATAACATGTAGAAAAGGGAAGGTTTCGGGACTGGCAAGTATGTGCACTTGCCAAGTCGACATGATAGTCCCAGACTGCACACAGGCTCTGGAATGGCAGGCCAGAGTTACATTTTACAGGCTGCTTCTGTGGGTGGTACAATCAGTGCTGCAAGCCCACTAGCGATACAAAAGGGGATGATGGACGGAGCGTTTGAACAAATCAAACACTCACCCCCAGTCAACTGATCTGGGTTTAATCCATCACCATTCTTTAGTTCACTCAGCCACCCCAGTTCAGACATGGCTATATGCAAATCAGTCTGACCCTGTGCCTTATGGGAACAGTCCAGCCCGAACTGCCAAGCCATGTCTTCCCTGGACCGGAAACAAGCATCCTGGGACCGGTTTCGGATTCATAATCCTCATCAGCCAGGCTATCTTGAATCCAGTGGCCAAGTGAACAAGGGACTCACGTCTGAGTATACCCTGCCACACTTAGGGCGAACAAAGCGATACAAAAGGGGATGATGGACGGAGCGTTTGAACAAATCAAACACTCACCCCCAGTCAACTGATCTGGGTTTAATCCATCACCATTCTTTAGTTCACTCAGCCACCCCAGTTCAGACATGGCTATATCCAAATCAGTCTGACCCTGTGCCTTATGGGAACAGTCCAGCCCGAACTGCCAAGCCATGTCTTCCCTGGACCGGAAACAAGCATCCTGGGACCGGTTTCGGATTCATAATCCTCATCAGCCAGGCTATCTTGAATCCAGTGGCCAAGTGAACAAGGGACTCACGTCTGAGTATACCCTGCCACACTTAGGGCGAACAAAGCGATACAAAAGGGGATGATGGACGGAGCGTTTGAACAAATCAAACACTCACCCCCAGTCAACTGATCTGGGTCTAATCCATCACCATTCTTTAGTTCACTCAGCCACACCACTGGAATCAAGCTAGCCGGGCTGATGAGAGGTGTTACCTCGAAACCGGGCCGGTCCTCGGATGCTTGTTTCCGTTCTGGGAAGGACATGGCTTTTGTAGTTCGGACTGGACTGTTCCCATGGGGCACAGGGTCAGCGCTGATTTGCATATCGCCATTGTCTAACCCAGGGTGGTGTGGAGTGGAAAAACGATGGATTTGGGCCCAGATCTTTGGACTGGGGTGAATGTGTGACATTGATCCACATTCTGTCCATCACTGTTGTGTTTGCAATTACCGCTCTAAGTGTACTGGGGATGCTCAGACGTGAGTCCCAGGCACTCCACACCACTGGAATCAAGCTAGCCGGGCTGATGAGAGGTGTTACCTCGAAACCGGGCCGGTCCTCAGATGCTTGTTTCCGTTCTGGGAAGGACATGGCTTTTGTAGTTCGGACTGGACTGTTCCCATGGGGCACAGGGTCAGCGCTGATTTGCATATCGCCATTGTCTAACCCAGGGTGGTGTGGAGTGGAAAAACGATGGATTTGGGCCCAGATCTTTGGACTGGGGTGAATGTGTGACATTGATCCACATTCTGTCCATCACTGTTGTGTTTGCAATTACCGCTCTAAGTGTACTGGGGATGCTCAGACGTGAGTCCCAGGCACTCCACACCACTGGAATCAAGCTAGCCGGGCTGATGAGAGGTGTTACCTCGAAACCGGGCCGGTCCTCGGATGCTTGTTTCCGTTCTGGGAAGGACATGGCTTTTGTAGTTCGGACTGGACTGTTCCCATGGGGCACAGGGTCAGCGCTGATTTGCATATCGCCATTGTCTAACCCAGGGTGGTGTGGAGTGGAAAAACGATGGATTTGGGCCCAGATCTTTGGACTGGGGTGAATGTGTGACATTGATCCACATTCTGTCCATCACTGTTGTGTTTGCAATTACCGCTCTAAGTGTACTGGGGATGCTCAGACGTGAGTCCCAGGCACTCCACACCACTGGAATCAAGCTAGCCGGGCTGATGAGAGGTGTTACCTCGAAACCGGGCCGGTCCTCAGATGCTTGTTTCCGTTCTGGGAAGGACATGGCTTTTGTAGTTCGGACTGGACTGTTCCCATGGGGCACAGGGTCAGCGCTGATTTGCATATCGCCATTGTCTAACCCAGGGTGGTGTGGAGTGGAAAAACAATGGATTTGGGCCCAGATCTTTGGACTGGGGTGAATGTGTGACATTGATCCACATTCTGTCCATCACTGTTGTGTTTGCAATTACCGCTCTAAGTGTACTGGGGATGCTCAGACGTGAGTCCCAGGCACTCCACACCACTGGAATCAAGCTAGCCGGGTTGATGAGAGGTGTTACCTCGAAACCGGGCCGGTCCTCGGATGCTTGTTTCCGTTCTGGGAAGGACATGGCTTTTGTAGTTCGGACTGGACTGTTCCCATGGGGCACAGGGTCAGCGCTGATTTGCATATCGCCATTGTCTAACCCAGGGTGGTGTGGAGTGGAAAAACGATGGATTTGGGCCCAGATCTTTGGACTGGGGTGAATGTGTGACATTGATCCACATTCTGTCCATCACTGTTGTGTTTGCAATTACCGCTCTAAGTGTACTGGGGATGCTCAGACGTGAGTCCCAGGCACTCCACACCACTGGAATCAAGCTAGCCGGGCTGATGAGAGGTGTTACCTCGAAACCGGGCCGGTCCTCGGATGCTTGTTTCCATTCTGGGAAGGACATGGCTTTTGTAGTTCGGACTGGACTGTTCCCATGGGGCACAGGGTCAGCGCTGATTTGCATATCGCCATTGTCTAACCCAGGGTGGTGTGGAGTGGAAAAACGATGGATTTGGGCCCAGATCTTTGGACTGGGGTGAATGTGTGACATTGATCCACATTCTGTCCATCACTGTTGTGTTTGCAATTACCGCTCTAAGTGTACTGGGGATGCTCAGACGTGAGTCCCAGGCACTCCACACCACTGGAATCAAGCTAGCCGGGCTGATGAGAGGTGTTACCTCGAAACCGGGCCGGTCCTCGGATGCTTGTTTCCGTTCTGGGAAGGACATGGTTTTTGTATTTCGGACTGGACTGTTCCCATGGGGCACAGGGTCAGCGCTGATTTGCACATCGCCATTGTCTAACCCAGGGTGGTGTGGAGTGGAAAAACGATGGATTTGGGCCCAGATCTTTGGACTGGGGTGAATGTGTGACATTGATCCACATTCTGTCCATCACTGTTGTGTTTGCAATTACCGCTCTAAGTGTACTGGGGATGCTCAGACGTGAGTCCCAGGCACTCCACACCACTGGAATCAAGCTAGCCGGGCTGATGAGAGGTGTTACCTCGAAACTGGGCCGGTCCTCGGATGCTTGTTTCCGTTCTGGGAAGGACATGGCTTTTGTAGTTCGGACTGGACTGTTCCCATGGGGCACAGGGTCAGCGCTGATTTGCATATCGCCATTGCCTAACCCAGGGTGGTGTGGAGTGGAAAAACGATGGATTTGGGCCCAGATCTTTGGACTGGGGTGAATGTGTGACATTGATCCACATTCTGTCCATCACTGTTGTGTTTGCAATTACCGCTCTAAGTGTACTGGGGATGCTCAGACGTGAGTCCCAGGCACTCCACACCACTGGAATCAAGCTAGCCGGGCTGATGAGAGGTGTTACCTCGAAACCGGGCCGGTCCTCAGATGCTTGTTTCCGTTCTGGGAAGGACATGGCTTTTGTAGTTCGGACTGGACTGTTCCCATGGGGCACAGGGTCAGCGCTGATTTGCATATCGCCATTGTCTAACCCAGGGTGGTGTGGAGTAGAAAAACGATGGATTTGGGCCCAGATCTTTGGACTGGGGTGAATGTGTGACATTGATCCACATTCTGTCCATCACTGTTGTGTTTGCAATTACCGCTCTAAGTGTACTGGGGATGCTCAGACGTGAGTCCCAGGCACTCCACACCACTGGAATCAAGCTAGCCGGGCTGATGAGAGGTGTTACCTCGAAACCGGGCCGGTCCTCGGATGCTTGTTTCCGTTCTGGGAAGGACATGGCTTTTGTAGTTCGGACTGGACTGTTCCCATGGGGCACAGGGTCAGCGCTGATTTGCATATCGCCATTGTCTAACCCAGGGTGGTGTGGAGTGGAAAAACGATGGATTTGGGCCCAGATCTTTGGACTGGGGTGAATGTGTGACATTGATCCACATTCTGTCCATCACTGTTGTGTTTGCAATTACCGCTCTAAGTGTACTGGGGATGCTCAGACGTGAGTCCCAGGCACTCCACACCACTGGAATCAAGCTAGCCGGGCTGATGAGAGGTGTTACCTCGAAACCGGGCCGGTCCTGGGATGCTTGTTTCCGTTCTGGGAAGCACATGGCTTTTTTAGTTCGGACTGGACTGTTCCCATGGGGCACAGGGTCAGCGCTGATTTGCATATCGCCATTGTCTAACCCAGGGTGGTGTGGAGTGGAAAAACGATGGATTTGGGCCCAGATCTTTGGACTGGGGTGAATGTGTGACATTGATCCACATTCTGTCCATCACTGTTGTGTTTGCAAGCCGACTAGCAGCATTTGATTTACAGGTCCTGGGCATACACAGTCCACTACACTAGAGTCTGACAAGTAAATCAAATATGCCAATCATGGAGTTAATAATCCATAACAACATTTTAGAAAGGGAGCACTTGCACTTTGGCACTGAACAGCAGTGGCAAAGTGCCCAAAGCATCTAGACCAGCAAAACGGAGTCCAACACACAGCAAACACACAGGAGGCAACAGCAAAAAATGGATGGGAGACCCACGCCAGTGGTGCCAGGTCTAAAAGGTGTCAATGACTCATCACCACTGCCACAAAGATGCTCTGAAGTGATGTCTCCAAGAGCAACGTATGGACTTGTCATGAACCAGGGGAGGTGCACTGAGTGCATCCATATACTGACAGGTGATCCCTCTCCCTGTCACGGTTTCATGCATGCAGCACAGTGGTGGCAGAGTTCCATGGTTGGGGAACTGAGGTTACAAGCTTTTTACCTGTGATACATGAATGGGTGCTTGAAGACCCATTCATTGTAAGTTTTGCTGCTCATGATGAACTCGTAATCCTGAATACCGACACCCAGAGAATTGTACGTGCGCGTATGTGCTTAGAGTGGTAGTCTTTCGCACAAGAGTGATACAGGCCTGATATGAGGAAGGAGAAGACAGTCTTTCTTTAGAAGTATCAGAGCCTTTCCTAATACATTGGGCTGTAAATGACTGATCGTAGCTGCCATTAGGTAGATGGCAGGGAGTACAGGATGAGGCCTGAAGTATGTTATAGGTTAGCTCTAGGAGGCTTCCATCCTTCTTCATCTGTTTGTTCCTCCCCTGGAGTATAGGCGCATTACTTGTATGCTTCCACTGTTCATTTTTATAGGTCTATTTTTTCTTTGTGTTTAAGCACTCTGCGGAAGTGTGTATTTTATATGCCTTAGGTTAATAATAGTATCATCACCTGACTAGAACTAAGACAGGTTACAGTAGAGGAATAGTTTATTGAGATAAAACCAAATTGATTAATAGTTTTTAAATTTAAATGACAAATATAATGCCTTCATTTCTATTTTTTATTCTATTCTGTTTGGTATTGGGTATAATTAGTATCATGTCTCTTGTTATAATGATACTTCAGGCGATGCTACAAATATTTTATAGATCTAAAATACTATCCTGGGATTGTGAAAAAAACCTGTGAGTTTCTGACAGATAAATTGTCCTGATGAAATTAACATGTGTAATTCATATATACGTATGACAAACCATATACTTGTGCGACTTACTTTTCTTGTTGTTAGAACAGCTGTTAATGAATAACTATAGGCTTTGGATAAGAAACCTAGCTGTGTGGTGCTCTCTACCCTAACTAACAAGTTACTTACCTTCAGTAACGCTTTTTCTGGTGAATACAGTATCTGCCTGTGGATTCCTCACCTTATGAAGTTCCCCTGCGCCAGCATTCCACAGAAAGTTTTCCCAGCTCTCGTGATGACGTCAGTTCTACCCATTTTGTCTGTGCCGCCGAGGCAAAACAGGCGGACCGACCATAGAGACAATGCGTACACAGTACACAGAATTCACACAAATACATCCAGTGTAAACTAAAATAAGAAAGCTCACATTTCAAATAAGCCTACATATAGACAAATAGAGGTAATACAGTATGACTACATAAAATCATCAAAATAACCAATACTTCTTTTTAAGGTATAAAAAGGGTGGACAATGGGGAGGCAGGTGGGTCTGTGAGGAATCCACAGGCAGATACTGTATCCACCAGCAAAGCATTACCGAAGGTAATTCACTTGTTCTTCAGATGGATACATCTGCCTGTGGATTTCTCACCTTATGAATAGAATCCCACAGCAGTCCTACCCCCGGAGGAGGGTGTCAACCCTTCTATACCAAAATGTCTTGCAAAACAGAGCACGCAAAATGGCCGTCCCACCTCACCTCGAAATCCAAGCAGTAATGCTTTGCGAAAGTGTAGAGGGAGGCCCAAGTTTCGGCTTTACAGATGTCCAACACAGGAACACACCTGGACAAAGAAGAAGTAGATGAGATTGACCTTGAAGCTGCTGGAGCCAAAAGAGGGTTGCGCCACACATCGAGGACTGGCTCAGTCAGTGCATCATTAAAGAGTAAAAGTGGTTCAACCACCGATGATGGAGAATGAAGCACTTCCGTGAGAAGATTAGGCTTATATTCCACCATAGGAAGCTGCAAATCTCACGTAGTCGGTAGATGCCAGGACGTATTATGGGATGCCGTACTCTGCTATTTTAAAGAACACTACGTGGATTTCAAAGGATATTTGGATCTAGACGCATTATCTGGAGTAACGCGACACAACTTGGAACCCCAATGTGGGTTGGAAATATCACCACATTTAAAATCTCAACACTTTGAAAGATATAGCCTTGATGAAGTCGCGGGATCACGCCCCAATTGCGACGAAACAGTGTTGCCTGTGGTTAAAATCAAAAGAATAAAAGCTTGAAAAGAAAGGACCGAACTGAATTGTCTATATTTTGTTATTTGAAAATTAATGTGTTTTACTTTAATGGGGTAACCATTTCAACACGTAACGTGTGCTTGGGAGTGAAGTAGAATCTTAGTCTTATCTTGGTAAGTTGATGTTAGTTTGTCAATGCTTACCTGTTGAATTCTTCAGTTTGGGTTGCTCGCTGATGATAATTTGAGCTTAGCAGACACTCTTCCCAGCATCTGTGCACAGTCAGCTCCTCTATCTTTTGGTTGAAGTATGTATAATCTCCTTCATTGTACAGATTAAGCCTTTGTACCTGAATATACAATGTAAACACAGCATAACAAAACAGTTCAGTAAAAGTATTTTTGAAGATGTGTCTTCCTTACCGCTCAAACTGAAATATCATTTGTAGAAAATGTATATACATGGAATCTTCTTGCATGCAGTAGCTTTGGGTGCAATGTATGTAATGTACTAGGCTATGTGACATATCATGGCTAAGTGTTGAAGAAGTGAATGCAGACAAAACACGAGGAAGAAGCAATCAGTTTGTTACACGGCTCAATGAGTTACATGCTTACTGCTTACATGTAATGTGACATGCAGGTCATAAATTTGAATTTTGGCAAAGACAACACAACCTTTCAGCCAAATTAGAAGGGCAAACGGAAAGTCATTAAGTTGGGCAGTAGTAACACATGTTCTGTACAACACAAACAGTAGCAATGCTATGAAAAAGCAAGTTATGACTTGAAATTGTCATAAAATTAACAACTTTACATGTTTGGATAATGCATGTACCTATGTTAAATGCTTGCCTATTTTATTCAACTTTTGTGTACATAGTTCCAATTTAGAGAAGTGACTACTTGGCATTCCCAGGAGATTGTTCAAAGTGATGGTCGCAAAATCAAATGCAAAGGAGATTAACACTCTCAGAGTCATAGAGGTCGATTGTCACACCCTCATTCTTACAAAGAGACGTTGGCACTTGCGTTTTAAGAATTGTTTATGTGTTTTAACATTATAGCAATTATTGATCAATGCTGGGTCTATTTAGTGATCATTGTCTACATAACGAAGGCATTTAATGAGTGTCTCACTTCTGGCCCAATGTCAGATTAATTTATCTTTCCTCTCAGTTAGTTGATTTTTACTTCCTCTTCTACTTTTGTCTTGGTAGAGGCTCAGAGGTTGAATGAACTATACTTATACCCATTCATTATCTCGAACCAGGTCTGTAGTGTTTCTTTTTTGTGTGTTTTTAAACACCAGCCTTCTTCTTGTAAATTTTGTAATGCATTTAGCAGTCTTTTCTCACTGCTATATTGCCCTTATTTTCACAGGGAGCAACATAGAAGCCATTGCTGCGCTGAAACGTCCATTCATCGACTGAATCTCTGATTCTAATGTGCTGTATTCTGTTCTGGGTTCTGCCACACAGAATTTCACCATCTGGGTCTTTTTTATTTGTACACTGACTGAAGATCTATTTAATGTATTGACCATGAAATTTTACCACATTAGAAAAGCCTTCTGGTGTTTGAATCTAACTTTGCCCTTTTTGTCGAGTGGCCCAATCATTTCTGATATGTGCTATTCCTCTTGTTACCGGACATGTTGGAATTATGAGTTTGTGTATTTTATTGCACATAAACCTTACTGCATGCAAACACTGCATCCCCCGTTAAATGTTGGCAGGTCTGAATTGCCAGAGTTTAAAGGGAGAGAAGGCCTGGAAAATGCTGCGACATGAAGATTTTGGTGCGAAAACACCAAAGACTGCATGCTCTCTCCATTATAGCTGGAAAATTCATAGTAGGCGCTATCTATCACACCCAATACATAACTAACCCCTCTGCATAATTAATTATCGGGTGTGATAGAAATAACACATAACATATGGCTACTCGTAATGAGGTCCTTCGTGTGAATAATGACTACTTAACAAAACTGGTCTTCCTCCACCAGGAGTGAGATCTCTTACAGAAAGAGATGGCATAGGACAATTGTGCTGGATAACTTTTGCATAGTAGCACTTTACAAGACAGGCCACATTGTGTTAGGCCTTTTCCTCAATCAGGGACAGCTGGAGAATATTATGCAATTTTCTTGGTGGGTCCCATAAGCGTCAAACTGCTTTTGCTACTACTGCTCTGCAAATGGATAAGCAAGACTCTGCAAAATTCCCTCTTCAAGAAGAATGAGGTTGAGAAGCTTACTCTGTGATGAAGCACAGTCTTTGAACTTATGGCCTGCAAAGACCAATGCCCCATAAGATTTTATTTAAGAATTCTACATCATGTTGTTTGGCAGCAGCTTTGCAGAGCAAAGTGGCAACAGATGCATTGGGCATATAGGTATTGTAGGTGATGGGATTATTGGTCCCATGTACTAAATACTTTTTGTGTATATATTTGCTGGTCACTTGTTTTCAACTTTGAGAGTGTGGTTGCATATGTTTAACCTTGTTCAATGAACATCATATGTCTCTTGTGTTGTACTGTGTTGTACTGTACCTGCTCTGCCGGCAACCCACATGTCCGCACGATGTCGTCCATCAGGGTCTCTATGACCATCATCCCCTGGGGAGCACCAAAGCCTCGGAAGGCTGTGTTGGAGGGCAAATGTGTCTTACACAAGTAGCCCACACCTCTGATGATGGGAATGTTGTATGCATTTTCCATGCAGCTCAAAGTTTTGTTCATGATCTGGTGAGTCAAACAAAACAATGAGATGTTTTAGTAGGGGAGACAGACACTGTGAATCTCATGTACAAAGAGGCAGAAATCCCACAACTGAAAATATGTCTAACTTAAGTGAAATGGAAAGTAATAGTGTAACCAATATGCTAGTGCATTTGAAATACCGGCAAAAGACTGTTACCAACTAGAAATGCAATTAACATTAGCAGTTAATGTTACATGTAAAGCTCTCGAAGTGGCGCTTTAACAAAACAATGTAGATAAATAAATTAAATAAATAACATCATCACATTGTAAGTACCAGTGGACAATTTACTGGAAAGAGGCACATTTATCAAGGTACAAAAACACCTAGTACAAGGAAGAATTATCAACAAAATTCTGTAGGTTGAGTCAAGTAGCAGCCATTGTCAACTCCTAATATACATTGGATACAGCTTTAAAATTCATGACTATAGGCCACATGCACCTCATCCTTTTCCATGTAGCACAGAGGTAGGAGTAAATGGGAGAACAGAAAGATTATGGCAAGCATGATGCATGCAATATCATTAGTAGTCTGTGTCCTGGATTGCATTCCTTTGTAAAGGATGGTAAACTAGCCATTCCTACATCTGTAGACAATGGTATAAAGTTAGAGTTCTACAATATAGCAACCTGCACCACTACCACTGGATGTATTAACTAAGGTGCTTGTGCACTGTCCTTTAAGCATGGTAAAAAAGGCTTATACACAATTGGCACATTTAATTTACTTGTAAGCCCTTAGTAAAGTGGTAATACATGTACAAATGGCCTGTAAATTAAATGCTACTAGTGGGTCTGCAGCACTAATTTTGTCACCCACTAAAGCAATGTTTTTAAACACTTCTAAGGCCTGCCACTGCAGCCTGTCGTATAGTATTAAACTGCCAAGTTGACTTGGCAAAATAACTGTTTTGCTTGGCCAAAACCTTCCTTTTTAATATATATGTCACCCCAAGATACGCCCCTGACAGGCAAGAGGGCAGGCTGCAGTGTATTTAAAAAGTTAGACATGTACTTTTAAGGTTTACATGTTCTGGGAGTGAAAAACTCCTTAAGTTTGTTTTTCACTACTGTAAGGCCTCACTCTCCCTTCGATATTATTGGTTTACCTTATTAACTTCAATAAGTGATAACTTTGGATTGGCTGACCTCCTGTTCTGAGCTATGGGGGCACAACAACCTCCATGCAGCTGCCCAGCTGAACTGTAGCGACTGAACCCGCCTGGACATGCCTGAGCTCTGATGGCAATTGCTACAGTGAGTCCCTGATCCTCAAGAGGTCCTTGGCTGGCATCTGAGTGCAGTCCTCTGAAGAAAAGGGAGAAATCCTCATCCATCCGCGATGACAGCTAATGCGAACCTCTGTGAACCCGGCTCTTCGTGATACAGCGACCACTAGTGACCTCCAATAACGTGAGATCTATACTTCACGCTGCAGCATCAACAACCCAGAGTGATCATGAAGATCCAGCAATGGCTGTCAATGATGCCCACAGGATCTTCACGCTAAAGCGTGCAGGATGTCTGGTCTGCTCTTCGCACTACAGCAATTACCATCCACAACAAACTCCCTTTTCCTAGCGGCCTCTTCCACCAAAAACTGGAATTTTTCAGTGGAACTAACCTGGTCCATGTATCCGGCCCGAGCTCTATCATTGTCATCCTGACTTTGTAACTTTCCCCCGGTCTAGCACGACCAGATGACCAAGAGTGTCACTCTGTGCTTTTAGACATTGTACATACCTAAATCTTTGAAACTGCATATTGCCGATTGTACTGATTGGATTTTTGCTATTTTGGTCTCAAATTATTTATTATATTTGTAAGGAAATGCCTATTTTTTTATGGTCACCCCCAAGTTTTTCGACTGATGCTGGGTTTTTTTGGCTCTGAGAGTGCACTGAGGCATGCTAACCAGACCTCAGTGCCCGACCCTAAATGTGTATGTTGAAATGGCTGTACCCAAAGGGAGGTGGCTAATTTACCTGCAAGTTCCTGGTAAATGATACCTGGTTATCCAGGGCAGTAAGCTAGAGGGATACCCCAGGGCTTGCATCTTTGAATGTGCCAACCTGGAGGTCCTGCAGACTGGTAGGGTAGTCCTGCACTGCTTCCCCTGTACATGTGTGTAGGTCATCCCTCTGGCAGCCTACTGAGCCCTAAAGTCAGGGTGCAGATATGACACAGGTAAGACATGCAATTTACATGTCCTGGCAATAAAACATTCAAATCTACTGTTTTACCGTTGAACAAAAAGGTCGCACAATTGGCGAATACAGGGTTACACGCTGACCCCTCAACTGTGCTAACTCCTGAACGGTGCGATTCCAAGGTATCAGACAACTCGTTACATTAAGCCTGACTTGTACCTCAAGTCAAAATGAATGTAACTTGTTGCAGTGTGCAGCTTTAGCAATACTCCTGTGCCTTCCCAGGCACACATGGAGCCTGCTGCAGGGGACAGCTTGCAGTCCTCCTGGACAGACGTGCCAATGACTGTCAGACAGGGAAACAATATAGATATTGCAGGTCAGGGAACTGCCACCTACCTCCTGCAGGAAGCCTCTTAGGTGTTAGCCTCAGATGGCAGGCTTCAAAGGTTAAGCCGCCTTTGAAAAGCAGATGTTGGACACCAGGGGAGGGCTGCCCCATTATTGAGACAAGCAGGCTGGCATGGAGAGCAGAGAGTAGGAAATCAGTTGCCAATCCTGCTTTCCCAGGGGCAGGTAGACCTGAGATAGCGATACCCCAGGGGTGTGCTAGTGAGGTCGCTACACCAGGAGATGGGTCTCGCTATCTTGACAGTGGACAAAATGGTGCATCCTGTGATAGCCAAATGCCACATTCCACTGGAAGTGGCCACCAAGTGGGGGAACCTGGTAGCCTATTGGTACCAACTGCATCCTGCCCTGAGGTCATTTTCCATGAATAAGAGGTGCACCCCTGGCACCCAGACCTCACATCCCAGTCGACTTAGAAGAAAGAACGGAGGAAGACCTGCCCTGCTGCCCCGAGGGACCAGAAAAGAGAAGTGGCACAGACGAGGGATGCACCGGCTGCACCTGGTGTCTACTAAAGAGAGGGACTGGGCCTGCCGAATCCTGCTCAAGGAGAAAATGTCTCCAGAGTCCAGTCAAGCCACAATAACTCTTTGGGTCAGCTGACTGGCCTCATGTTTGAAGCACAGAGACACAACAGCTAAAGAAGCCTGCTGGGGCAAGTTGGTAGTCCAAAGTCTCCAAGCAGCTGTCATCACCAACGTGCAGCAGTAAAGACTAAGAATTGAAGCAAAAAAGGTGCAACTGTGGTTGTTGAATCTGGGAGTGCTGTCAGAGAGATGCTTGCACCCTAAGAAGGTGACTTATTATCTCATGAAGGATTGGCCTGTGATCGCAACAATGGCCAACTGGTAATCTATTGATGACTTTGCTTCAACCAGAACATAGAGGACTTCGTGGGACGTCAACTCTGCAACCAAGACCTCTTCACTATATTTGTGGACCGAGGAATCCCTACAGGAAGACCCCCATTGACCACGTCACATCCACAGCATCCTTAAAACATCTTCAGCATCCTTCATCCCCTGCATCAGCACCACTCCATAGGACTCCATTGCAACGCAGATAAAGTGTCTGGAACTCTTGAAGGACTGCTCTTCTGGTGAAGGTAGCTGTTTGTGAGGACCTTGCCTGTCACCCGGCCTGGCTACCTGTTGGGTTTGGTCACCCCAAGTACTTCTAATCAACCACATTGACACCTAAGTTTTCTTTTAAAAAGTTCCTAAGTGTGCAATTTGTTGACTTTGCCAAGGCTTGTTCATGGTTGAGTGAAATTGCACTGATTTATAATTCTAGTAAAATCTGAGGGGCATATTATGAACAGAATGTGATAATCATCGCAAAGCCCGCTTAGCGCATCTTTTACTATCGCAGGCTTTCGCTGGATTACATCACCATGTTAGCGGCGTATTAGCAACGCTTTGCTCAGAGGCGATGTAAAATCCAGTGATAGCGGTAAAAAACAGCAATAGCGTGAGAAATCCAGCGATATTTTGACTAATGTAAAGCTTGCTAATAGGCAGGTGTGGACAATCCACCTCCCATTGACAAGATGGCTAAGTCAGGTTTTAATCAGGCTTGGAATACCAGCGACAATCGTGGTTAGCGCAACTTTTATTAACTCTTCGCGGGTCCGGGGCCGCATTGGTAATAGAGGGAATTTTTGTTTGCGGCTGTTTCCATGTTCTATGTTCTTTTAGTGAGGAACGCCTACTTTGGATATCATTAGCGATAATCATCGCTGACATGCACAGCGGCAAAAAAAACGGCTGCTATCGCAAGGAAACAAGCGGCAACGCATGTTAGCGAGTCCTTGTTGATAGTGCGATAGGAAAATCGCCGCTTTTCTGGCAAAATGTGCCGGAAAAGCAGCAAAACTTCTCTTGATAATAAGCCCTTATAATTACGGAACCCTCTGGTGGATCTTTTTCATTCTCGTGTCTAAATTTCTATAAAAATACAACCTATTTTTAGTCTTGGATTTCTTTAATGTTATGTTGATTTCTAATTCACTTGCTTTGGTGCTGTTTAAATTCCGAGCACTTACTCCTGTATGTAAGTCTTGCTGCTCAGTGGCACAGCTACCCACTATTGAGCTGAGGGTTTGACAGATGAAACACAAGGGTCATATAGGGGTTGGTAGGTGTATTACATAGAGAGGTTGCACTACCACACCATATAATACACCCATTTCCTCACAATATTTTACTCTAGATTTCAAAATTGGTGTGGCATTTTTATTGTGTTATGTTTTCACTTTATTACTGTTTATGTCCTGACTGCCACGCTACAAGAAGGTTAAGCACAGGTTAATTTACTGAGTTTTGTGGTAAACTAACAAGGTTTGTGGGTGTTGATCGAGAAGGGTTTTCACCCCCCCTTAATCAAATGACAATTTTTCACAACAGTAGCAGAGTTCAGTTGCTATGGTAACTGACATGTTACATGGTAATTACATAGGATCTACGACTAAAACATGTTAAGTCTGTCAAAGTTGTTATATATTGTCGAAAGGTTTTTTCCAGCAGTGTGAAAATTCCTAGTTGTGCCGGCATATGAGTAGTGTGACAAGTGAAGTTGCACAGTGCATTTGTTCTGTTTCAAAATAGTGGTATTGTTATCACTAGTGTTGTGGACATACAGCACAAGTTTAGGGATTTTAGGTGTGCTAGGTAGAATGTATAGTGAGGATTGTCTATGAAATCGTAGCTTTTGAATATAAGGACTAAGAGCCTGTTTTAAAACTCACTGCAAAAAGAGTAGTAGAATTTATTCAAACTTGAGTGAAGGGTAAGGTAACGTTGTTTATTTTGCTGACAAATGTGGATTTCTATGGTTGGTTAAAGTCCTACCAGGATATCATGTATGTATGGTTAGGGAAACGTTCCGTTTGAAAGTGCGCAAATGATTTTGTAATATTGTTCGTGTCAAACTTTGAATTGTTACTTTATGTGCATTCAGAGGGAAACGAGGTTGTTATTACCTGTTAGAAGGGTAGAATAAAAGTTTACTTTATCAATGATTGAATATTCTGTGAGAATAGCATCGTCTAGTCCACGCAAAGGATACTTGAATGACTGTAAGCTATCATTCTATTTTAGTGAAACAGACAAATGATTTGTTTTTCTGTTGTTATTAATTGAAATGTATTGAAAAAGTTTTCTTAAAATGGCGCTGTGAAAAGATTTTGTAAAGGAGGGGTGAGCTCTAGAAGCGAGAGACGAAAAGCTGCAGCGGCTGTGTACATCACAAGGTTCGCGCTGTGATTGGCTAACATACGTCACAGCTAGCGCACTGATTGGTTCACGTGACTAAGACAAGCTGTAAGCTGATTGGCTTATCCAGAAAGCAACAATTCTATTGGTTGAGCAAGGTGGTGACGTAGCTTAACCTAATTGGCTTGTTGGTGAGTTTCGCGCACGGATTGGCTGGTTTTGCGGAACAACCAGGAAACATTTACGATCATTTTAAATTAAGCGAATTTGATTAAAAACATGAGTTATTACTATAAAAAAGAGGAAAAGAAGCTTACATGGCTTCAGAAATTAAAAAATATATTTTCACCTGATAAGAAAATTGAAACGCGAGGTGGAAAATTACTTCATAAGTATAAAACACCTGCAGCCTACATGGAAGGTGAATATGGTTATCATACTTGCCTTTGGTTTGATAATTGGATGGATTATACCAAAAGATGGTGTGTTAGAATGGCCAGAAGATGGTTCATTTAATATGAGGGTTTTGAAAAATTTGAGAGAAAAAATGATGGCTCTTGTACCAAAGCCTAGACCTACTCAATTTGAAGCTTTAGTCGACTGGGAGGATGAGATGTTTGAACTTGCTCGAGAAAATAGTGGTATAATAAGACGTCCAAAGTTAAAAATTAATAGAGAAACCCATGAAGATAGAATGCGTCAATGGAGACAAGCAGATATGTGTGATGGTTTGTACCCAGTAAGAGTAATGGTTACTGAAATACCAGGTCAAAAGAATACCAAAAAGAAAAATAATATTGAAGAAAGTGAATTAGAAGACCCAGTTTTAGAAGAAATGTATCTTACAAATAGGAATCAGACTCACTTTAAACCAGCTTGTGCATGGTCTACTCCGATGGTTTCTACAGAAACCACTCCAAGTGCACCACCATTTAATGAAGAATCACCTAGATTTTACCCGAATAATACGCAAACTCCTGAAAGAGTAGAAACAAGAACTAATTCTAGTACATATGATGAAAATAGAAATTGTACTGGAAATAAGACTTCTAGAGGTCTAATGGGATCTGAAAGAGATGAGGAAACTCTAAGTGCTTCAGAATATTTACGATCAAAAGGGGAATTAATGGGACAGTTAACTAAAGGCATGGAAGCAGTAACAGTTCCAGTAACAATTGGTCCTGTTCAACCTGTACTTGATCAGGGAGAAATTAAACATTCAGGTTTGACTATTCCATTAAATGCAGAAATTCAGAAAGTAGCTGAACATTTTTATTCAGATTTAACAGAAGTTCATCGAGAGAAAACAATGATACCTGATTTAACTTTTAATCCAGGTTCATTATGCAGAACACCAATTGGTGCAGAATCTGATGCTGAAACTCCAGAGAAGAGTGTTGAAAAAACAGATTCATCCCCAAAACTTGATGTTGCCAGACTAAAAGCAGATTTAGAGGAATTAATCATTGGCATAATCGGTCCTGACGATTTGAAGCATTATCAAGATGATGAATTATTATTTATTTGTAAAAGCGTACAATGGAAAACGAAAAATAAATATGAAAAGTTAGAAGAGTTAGCTACTGAATTAGAAATTGACTTGACAAAGCAAAAAAATTTGGGAAAACATTACAGATTGGAGTTTACAGAAAAAGACATTGAGAACTTCAATACAATGGGAAGAATATTACATATAAAAGATTTGATTGTGTATATAAAAAGATTGGGAGATTTAAGCAAATGGAGAGTAAAATGGACAAAGAAAAGAGAGGAAGAAAGGAGAGAAAGAGGCATGGTAGCAAATCAGTATCCAATGAGAGAAATAGCAGGAGGTGGTTATGTGCATGTTCCCTGGTCGAGACAGGACATTTTATTGTTTACAAATGATTTTCCTCGCTTGAGAGAAAAGCCAGTGGAATGGTATCGACAGGTGGATAGATTTATAAAAGTTTCAAAAGTTCTGTGGATTGATCTTGATGGATTCTTTGACATTGTTGTCCCATCAGATCTTTGGACAGAATGTGAAATTGCTGTAAGTTTGCCAAAAGTAGAACCTGCTCGAGATGCTTCAACAGGTGCTCCATCATCAGAGGTCATGAGTTTATATGAAAAAGTAATTTACTGGTTGAAAAACAAGATTCCACCAAAAGAAGTTGATTGGGTTAAAATAGACAACAAATCAGGAGCCAAAAGAATCAGTACATTCATTTTATGAAAGACTATTGTTGGTTTTTAAACAGTATATTGGCTATGAAAAATTAAGTGAAAAGGACATGAGCCACTTTATATATAGGTTTGTTTATGGCTTGGGACCTGAAACTGGTGAGATGATTAGAAACGGAATTGTCGGCTGGCAATCACTCTCAGTTGATGATATTCTGAGAAAAGCAAAATATTGTAGTGATGAGATAGACGCAAAGCAAAAGAAGCTTAAGGAAAAGGCAATGTGGGCACAGGTGAAAGTAGCTGCACAGCAAATTGCAACTTTGGAAAATAAAAATGTTAATGTTAATCAAAATCAGAATCAAGGTAAATGTAAGGGAAATTATAATAAATCAAAATTCAATGTTAATATTGAAGAGCTGAAACAAAAGCTGCCTTGTTTTAATTGCAGCGAAATTGGACACTGGAAGCGTGAATGTAAAAGTCCGCCCAGAAATTTTAAAAATGCATCATTAATTCCACAGATGCAGAATGATGTAAATCTGCAGCAACAGCTACAGCGACAGTTAAATGAGTTGAATCTGCAGCAACAGCTACAGCGACAGTTAGTGAAGCAGCAGAGTCAGATTCCACAACCACCACTTCCAAACTGTGTGAATGGTCAAAGGTACAATTCAGAAACAGGATTCTGCGGAGGTGATCAGGTAATCAGACCGCAAAGAGTGAATGTGCCAAATGTTTCTCAACAATTTTTGATGACAGAAAATGGTGGAAGTGATTCTGAGGATTACTTATGACGGTGCCCGAGAGAGGGGGAAGAGTGTATGCTTGGAGCCACTCTTGAGGTTGACCAGTCTGGTCCATTTACCAATGGTACAGTGAATGATGTAGAAATCACTTTTCTTGTGGACACTGGTGCTACCCGTTCTACTGTTAGATCAGTGGAAATAGAAAACCTGCCTCTCTCTGGGGAAAGCATCCAAGTGGTTGGTGTAGCTAATCAACAAATTAAAACAAATTTGAGGGAGCCTGTTAAGGTAGAATATGGCAAATTTAAAGACAAACACAGATTTGTAGTTTGCAACAGTAGTCCTGTAAACTTGTTAGGAAGGGACATTTTGTGTAAGATGAACTGCAAAATATATTGCTCACCGGAGGGTATTGAGCTTCAGACACTAGAAGAAGATGGGCTGTACAAATTAACAATGTTAATGGTTGAAGCAGAGGAAAGCAAATTATTTCCTGTATTTGACAAAGAAAATTTACCTGAAGAACTGAAAAAGACAGTCAAAGCTGAAATTTGGGATTTGTCAGGAAATGAGATGGGGTTGATGAAAAATGTAGACCCAGTTAAAATTACAGTGAAACAGGGAATAGATTTTCCAAACATTCCTCAGTACAAAATGAAAGCAGAAACAATTGAAGGTGTTATTCCTTATAAAACAAGGTGTTTTAAAAGAAATTGAAAGTAGTCCTTGTAATTCACCGATCATGGGGATCAAAAAGCCAAATGGAACGTACAGGATAGTTCAGGACCTGAGAAAAGTTAATCAAATAGTTGTTCCATGTTGCCCAGTTGTTCCAAACCCAGCAGTGATTCTTTACCAGATTACGCATGATGCAGAATGGTATACTGTTATTGACCTTTGCAATGCGTTCTTTACTGTTGCATTGCATCCAGACAGCCAGCAAATTTTTGCGTTCCGGTTTCAAGACCGCATATTAGCATGGTGTCGTATCCCTCAGGGGTATACAGAGAGTCCATCTATCTTTAATCAGTTGTTAAAGAAATCTTTGGAGAATTTAGAATTACCTGGAAAATCGACATTAGTCCAGATGACCATAGATGACCTCCTTGTTGCAGCAAAAACCAGAGATAATTGTGTCACAGATACTATTACTCTTTTGAATCACCTGGCAGATGAAGGACATAAAGTGTCTCCTGCAAAAATACAGTTTTGTATACAAGAAGTAAAATATCTTGGTCACAGAATTGCAAAAGGAATCAGACAAGTGACAATTGAAAGAATAAAACTGATTCAGGGAATGCAACCTCCAAAAACACAGAGACAGGTTAGAATGTTTCTAGGGATGGTTGGATATTGTCGCCAATGGATTAGTGGGTTTTCAGTAATTGCAAAACCACTGCAGAGATTAACAAAAGCAGATATAAAAGATCCAATTGTTCTCACAGAAAATGAGATGGAAGCTTTTGAAAAGTTAAAATGAAGATTGTGTGAAGCTCCAGCTCTAGGCCTGCCAGATTATGAAAAAAGAATTTGAGTTATACTGCAGTGAAAGAGAAGGATGTGCATTATCAGTCCCTATTCAGAGACATGGGAAACTGAGAAAGCCAATAGCATATTTCTCAGCAGTACTTGATCCTGTTGCAAAAGCATTACCAGGCTGCTTAAAAGCAGTAGCTGCAACTAGTAATGGGATTTCCTGTAAAAGTTTATGTACCACACTCTGTTGAAATTCTCCTCACCAGAAGTAAAACACAGCATTTGACAAGTAACAGGCTTACTAAATATGAAAAAGGTATTCTGGGATCAGATAATGTCTCAATAGCAAGGTGTGTGAATTTAAACCCTGTTGCCTGATGGTACTGTAACAGAAATCAAAAATGAAAATGACATCGATCATGAGTGCTTGGATGTTTTAGAATATTGTACCAAGCCTAGGCAGGACATTAAAGATGCTCCTTTGCCTGAGTCAGATTTTGTTTATTTTGTTGATGGTTCTTGCCTAAGAACTGATGAGGGTTTTCTGAGAGCAGCATATTCGGTATGCACAGTTGCTACTGTGGTGGAAGCATCATGTCTCGAAGGAATTCGTTCAGCTCAAGTAGCAGAATTAATTGCTTTGATTCGTGCTTGTGAAAGAGCAAAAGAGTTAAAAATCACCATAGTGACTGACAGCCAATACGGATATGGAGTTGTTCATGACTATGGTCAGCTTTGGTCTCAAAGAGGTTATTTAACCTCTGCGGGAACACCCATCAGAAATGCAAATTTGATCAAAAGATTAATTGATGGCATACAGTTACCAGAAAAAATTGCTGTCGTGAAAGGTGTAGCGCACAAAAAGGGCGAATATTATATCACTAAAGGAAATGCCTATGCAGATGAAATCGCGAAATATTGCACGAAAAACAATTTTTCAATTAATCGGGAAAAGAATGATGAACATGTTCTGAGTTCACTTATGCTAACATCTGTAGTTGAAACATGGCAGGGAGTAAAGGACTTACAAGATGAGGCAAGTGATGAGGAAAAAGACACATGGTTAAAAGCAGGTTGTAGACAGCGTGAAGATGAAATTTGGGTTTACAAAGACGACAGACCAGTTTTACCAAATAGCATGATTGCTGACATGGCTAGAATGTATCATGGTCAAGGACATATAGGAAGAGATTCCATGATTAGGCTATTCAGACAGACATGGTACAATCCTAAATTTAGAATAATTGCAGAATCTTTTTGCCAAAGGTGCTTAATTTGCCAACAAATGAACCCAAATAGAAAAACAGTTGTAAGCATGGGAACTATAGGACGGGAGGGTGGACCTTTCACTAGGTTACAGATGGATTTCATTGACATGCCACTTCACAATAAACTACGTTATGTCCTTGTGATAATCTGTTTATTTTCAAGATGGGTTGAAGCATTTCCAACACGTCACAATGATTCAGTTACTGTTGCAAAATTACTTTTAAGGGAAATCATACCAAGGTACGGTTTTCCGGTGACTGTGGAAACTGATCGAGGAACACATTTTGAAAACAGACTATTAAAAATGATTTGTGAAGCTTTGAACATAAAACAGAAATTACACTGTGCTTATAGACCAGAAGCATCAGGTGTTGTAGAACAAGTGAATGGAACGATAAAAAATAGAATTGGGAAAATGTGTCTAGCTACAGGAATAAAGTGGACTGACGCACTTCCACTTGTTTTGATGTCTCTAAGAAGTACTCCTGATAAAAAAGACAGGTCTAAGCCCACATGACATTGTTATGGGCAGAGTCATGAGACAAGCATTTATACCTGTAGGGAAATTGATGAGCATAAACGATAGTGTCATTTTGGAATACTGCAGGAACCTTTCTGACGTCGTGAGTTCTGTGTTCCATCAGGTGGGAATTGAAGTACTAACAAGAGAAAAAGAGCAAGCTCATGATCTGTTACCAGGAGACTGGGTCAGAACAAAATTTCACCGAAGAAGAAACTGTTTGGTACCCAGGTGGCAGAAAGCAAGGCAAGTCATTCTTGTTACAACAAATGCAGTGAAGTGCAGGGGTTTGAAGAGGTGGATCCATCCAAGTCACCCCATTCGTGTACCGCCACCTGAAAATCCTGACGAAGGTGACACTACTTCTGATTCAGATTCTGAAGAGGAACCTGAGAAAAATCCAGATCCTGAAGATCGACAGGAAAGTCGATATCTGGAAAATTCAACTGCAAATAAGGCTTTGAATGAAAAAGATTTGGATATTGTGATAGTAGACTCTGATAATGATGAAGATCTACTAGATAAAGAAGTGGAAAAAGAGTCTGAACAAGAAGCAATCGATAATCAGGGAAGTATTGAAAAGCAGAAGAGAAGCTCTGAAAGCAGGAACGGAAATTCTGAATCTGGGAAGTTGAAGGTAATTGAAGAAGAAGAAGAAGACGAATTACCAAGTACCAGCTATGAAGATGATGTTCCTAACAGAGTGAAACTGCTGAGTAAAGAATAGCCTAAGTATAAATTTCAAGTTTCAGATACAGAGTCTGAAGAAAGTGATGAAGATTCTGATATAAGAAAATTAAGGAAAAGAGCTTGGAGAGCAGAGTGTAATGTATATGAGCCAAAGAAGAAATTATTGAGAAAAGGTGATAACTGGCCGGAAGAAAATGAAGGCCTAAAATTCAAATTGGTGAACAGATCAAGTCAAAAGCTTTTTATTCAATTTGAGAAATACAAATCATACAAGCAAAAACAACTAAAAACAATTCATTGCATATATAATAATTCTAAAAATGACTCAAAATATACTCAGGAGTAATAAAAAAATGTAAAACGTAGCTAAAAAGCAATAAAAGAGGTCGTATATGTACAGACAGGAATAAATATATTTATCACACCAAGTGCTTTCCTGGCAGCTGTACATTTTAAAACAAAAATTCAAATATGGCTCGGGCAAACACGGGAATAATAATTTGATATGTGTAAAAAGGACCATACGTTTACATACTGTGGGCATAATACAGCATAAACAAGGACATTAATGTACAGACAGGAATAAATAAAGTTATAGCAGCACTATGCTCTTCCTGGCAGCTGTACATTTTAAAATAAAAGTAGCAGCAAAGAAACAAATATCCACGTTCTCTAGGGAAGATAATAGTACTAGAGCGCTCTTTGGAGATCGGATATTATATTTTAAAAAGATGGGTTTTAGATACTTTACCCTTAAAAAGTGATAAAATTTACAAAAGAGTAGAAAATGACAGCAGCTCTGTCGTGAAATGTTGTCGCACGGGCAGGGAGTTTCGGATCTTATTTTCTGGTTTGGGAATGCCACAAGGTGGTGTACAATACCCAATCTAACTCGGGTTAGCACAAATTGATGGGATGGACGGGCCACGTTCGTAAGGTAGGTTTGAAGCCCCGGGGTTAAGTTTAGTTCCTTGTAGAACTTCACGGTGGCTAACTTGCCATGCACCTTATCTCGCTCATTCTTTTTAAAGTTTAAAAATGTTTGTTTAATTTCTTTTTTTTGGGATTGCAACTGCCAATTCGGGGTCAAGGAGAACATCAATTTCGAATAAGGTTTTGTACCAGAAATGATTGTATTTCAACCACTGTATGCGTAATGAGTAATCCAATCCTATACAATCAAGGATAATCTCATGAGTGAATCGAGTCTCTGGCTTAGCCCAAATAGAGCGCCACAATAAGAGTGGCCGAAAGGCTGCTAAGTCAGAGATAAACTCGATCCCTACCTCATCGTGAATTAGTTGTACAGAGGCAGAAGGAGGGACACATAACAGTCTCTTTAAAAACTTGTTTTAGTCTTTTTGGAGCGAAGGGCCTTCAGTATGACCCCACACGCCCGCCCCATACAATGCAGAAGAAACACAACGGATGTTATATATATTGATCATATCTGGGATACTTCTCGATCCGAGCTTGGATGCAAATCGGAATATACTACTGGTGGACCGCAACATTTTCAGTCTGATGTTGTTGAACTCGGATGTCCATGACCTGTCATTAGTGTAAGTAATTCCCAAATAACAAAAAGATTTAACGTGTGTCATCTTATTGCTATCCAAAAAAAAGTTATGCTTCAGTTTATTTACAGCCTGCCCGCACAACATTACATAGGTCTTGGATTTATTCACACGGAGCCTCCTGTTTTGAATAAACAGCATAAAACTATCAATTAGTCGCTGTAACCCAAGCTGAGTGCGGGATAAGAGAACAGCGTCATCCGCATATAGTAAGATTGGGACAGGTTTACCTCCTATCAGGGGAGCATCTGCTGGGATATCGGCCAGGTTACGATCAATACAGTTAATAAAAAGGGAAAATAAAAGAGGGGCCAATACGCATCCCTGGCGAATTCCCCTTGAAACCTTGAGGAACGGTGTACATTCGCCTAGGGTACCATAACGAACCTTACAAGAAAGTTTCTCCTAAAGCCTGGCCAGAAAATGGACAATTTCCTTCGGTGCCCCTGACTCTAACAAAACCTCCCAAAGAATGGCGTGATCAACTAAATCAAACGCGCTGCTCAGGTCAGCAAAACATAAAAAAAAGATTGCCCTTTTTAGCTACAGTATATTTATTAAAAATGAGGTCCAAATTTACGCATTGCTCCAGAGTGCCCATGCCTTTCCTGAAGCCATATTGCACTTTTGTTAAAATATTCGAGTCTGTTGCCCAGGTTTCTAGCCTTTTGAGCAGAATTCTGCTCATGACCTTTACTGAGGCGTCCAGCAAAGAAATAGGACGATAATTGGAAGCCTCAGATTTGCTACCTTTTTTGAATAGGGGAATAATAACTGATTGGCCCCAGGAGGGAGGGATGTTACCTTCTGCCGCACAGTTAAAAGTCCTCACCAGAATAGGAGCCCACAAATTCGAACAGATCAAAAGAACAAGTAAATGAGATATCAAGTCAAAAGGTGAACCTGAAAAGAAAAGTGAATCAGGAAAAAAAATAGAGGTCATTAGTAATAGGGCAAAGAGAGTCTTGAAACCAAACCAGAAATATAATTCCCCTGAATGGACTTACATTATCATCCCACCTGTGGTGGAGGTGAACAGCAGTAGTCAAGAAGAGTTAGATGACAATTGTGACAACGATTGAAATATTTCTGTAAAAATTGAGATTTTTGTTTTTGGCATAAGGCTGAAGAAATTGTGTTAGGTGACACAAGGTCGAAGAAATTGTGTTAGCTGGAAAAACACATCGATGTAAGACGCAAGGTCGAAGAAAAGTTGTTAGAAAGTGGGGTCTTCTAAAAAAAAAAATGAAAAAAAAATGGGGGGGTGTTAGAAATTAGAACATTTTAAATTATTTTGTTTTGAAAGGCTTTTGCGATATGAGTGAAACATGCCTTATACTTTTACTAATACCACCTCTAGATGTTCTATATTGAGAAGATGCTGTAAAATGTCTTTGATTTGTGTGGTTTTAATAATCCTGCTATGGTTAATTTTAGCTGTTATTTTTCCTTTTGGAATAGATAAGGAGCTATACAAGGCTAACATGACGAGTAAAGCTTCGGTTAAACAAGATAAACATAGTGTAATAGGCAAGACTAACAGAGTTATTGATCACAAACCAGAGATCCACCAAGATAGATCTGTTGGTGATTTTTCTAGCAATACTTTTTCAAGGATTCTGGCTGAGTATGTAAAAGTCATGGAAGTCAAAGATTGTTATATTTGTGTAAAATTGCCTGCTTCTGTTTCGGAGGGAGTAACTTATAATATTCTTCCTCTTACTTATGGCATAACCTGCAGTGTGATAGCTAGCTTATTTTATCAGACTGGTCGTTTAGAATATTATTATTCTAATCATGACGAGATCTTTGCAAACCTGAAAATTCAAAAAAGCTTAAATAAGCACAAACAAGCCAAACAGATGAGGGAATTTTTCATTGTAACTAATGAACTCACCTACGAGTATGCTTTTAATAACAATTTGACTTGTAAATTAAGAACTGAGGGAAAATATTTTCTGAATTTAGTTGAAGAGCAATCCATAAAAGGAATGAGATGCTCAAACAGACCAAATCTAAATTTTGGCAGTTAGAGGATGAAAAACTTAATGGTAAATCTTTTGAAAATGTTGCTATTCATATAGACAAACCAGTTAGTGGAAAATTTTGTATCAGGAGAGATAATACATTGTTCACAATTATTTTGTGGGTGCAAGTCATTGTGAAGACACTTATCAAATCATGGGGCGTTGGGGATTTAAAGGAGGCAAGGATCCAATTTTCCCTGGAATGTATTTTGTATGTGGAGACAAAGCTTACTACAACCTCCCAGACCACTGGTATGGGACTTGTTTTGTTGGATTCGTTTTTCCAAAAATATTTCATGTTGATAGAAATGCAGAGGGCTCATTTGAAATCAGCAATCATCTGAATAGATTTAAAAGAGAAAGTTTCTCAGAAATTTTGGGAGACATCTTTGAAGCAGTAATACCTTTAGTGGGTATAACCCTGAATGCAGGTAGAATTAGAAAATTGTCTACAATTGTTGACAGGTTGTCAACTGATACAGCTAGTGGTTTCCAATTAGTGGATACTTAGCTCATTGCTATACGATCTATGGTAATGCAGAATCGTCTTGCTTTAGACATTCTGCTAGCAAAAGAGGGAGGAGTTTGTGGCATTTTACATGCCCAACATTGCTGTACCTATATTCCAGATAAGAGCCAACACATTGAAATGTATATTAAAAACATGACTCAATTACAATCTGAAATTGTTCCCTTAGAGGAAGAAGATTTCTCAGAACGTTTGAGCAAAAGATTTGCAGCAATTAAAACCTGGTTTCAAGAGATTGGCAGTTCAATTCTTGGCAAAATACTGACACCTTTATTAGTTATAGTCTTTGTGATACTGTTGTTGAAGATCAGTTGCATTTTACACAAAAGAAATAAATACCTGAGGGAAAAGAAGAGAATCTATAAGCTTAGAAAGGAGCAGGAGAGAGAAATAGAACTGGAAGAGTTTCGTAGAACTCAATATGAGAGTTGCAGACAAACAGCTGAGACAAGACTCTAGAAATACTAACACAGTGAAAATCAAAACATGTTCTTAATTGGAATACAAATTTTGCTCAATTTTTGGGTATAGTTTGGTGATTTTAAAATCACCAGATGAGGGAGTTGATGGAGCGAGGTTCAGAGAAATGCTTTATTCTGACTCGCAAAGTTAAACTTCCATAATAAAAGTAATTGTATTAATATACATGGAGTGAATGTTATTAATCAACCTAGATTAAATTGTAAAAACATGACACGAGGGACTAATACATGTGCTCATATATGTGCTCTATGTTGTTAAATGCATGTTCGTGAAGATTAATAAATTATTCATGTCTATTGTTTTGTCAGAATTAAATGCGGCTGTCTTATTAATGGCATGTGCTTATTTCTGTGTGTTTATGTTTTGTCTTTTTGTTTTTATGTTGCACAAATCTGTTTGTTGCTAAAAAAGCTTTGGCTAGGTAACATTTATTAATGGGTTAATAATTAGTAAAGGTGGGTGGGTAACAGAATGAATTCTAATTCTTTCATTAATTATTCTTTTGTGTTTCTTTGAATACTAGTTTTCCATGAGAGAGGCCTAAAGCCTAAGGCCTAACGTTATTAAAATGGTGTTGTCGAGTCCTGTCCAGAAAGAGCAAGAGCCTTTCGTGGAAAGTTTTATCACGTCAAAAATATTTGAAGCTCGATTGAAAAATTGTATTAAACGTGCTCTTGGAAGGATTTAGCCAAGGACGGAAACCGGCAGAGATTGCCAAGCTAAGGAAGTCACGGACTGTCATTTACAAATTGTTTCATTTTGAAGGAAGCTGCGTGACTTGTGAATAAGAGACAATAGACTCTAAGAAAAAGTCTGAACTAGGCTTCGAAAGGATGATGACACCATATGGGTTGACGTCTGTCAGCCATTGAGGACTTCAAATGGCAGGAAAGAAAGAAAACATTTTAGTGAGATTAGCTAAGAAAAAGGTATAAAAACTGACCCCTTTGGAGGGAGGGCGCTTCTCGCTTTCCGAATCCTGATGGGCATGACCTGCTGACGGTCTATTTGGAGCACGTAAGGATCAATAGGGTTAAATGACTTTTACCTTGTATTCCTTTAGGTGAAATGAGATTTAGACAGGGAAGATAGGGCTTAGGTGATGGAAAACTGTTTATTATTGCTAATTAATTTTGCTTAAAACTGACAGTCTATTTTGCTATTCCTCAAATAATGCTGCTTAAATAAGGAGTCACTAATAAAATGCACTTACTTTGAATAAATAGTTAATAAATAAGATTTTTGAAACAACAAGCTGGTCTTGTTTATTCTTAGTCTTGTTACCATCAGCAGATCCATTTGCCTAAGTGACTTAATTAATTGCTAAGTTTTATAAAACCATGGTGAAATCATTATACTGCAGTTGTGTATAAATGTATATATATATATATATATATTGTGAATAGGTTTATTAATTAGGTCACATGATTCAGTTGCCTAAAAATATGTCCCGTTAGTTTATGGGCCTTGTGAGTGTTTTATGATTAATGGTGAGTATTGTGGAGTAAGGTAACATTGCTATGACATATTTTCTATTCGGGCGCTGGATCAATATATATATATATTAGAAGGGAAAATAATTTGTAGTTAGTACTTCAGTTGCCATAATTTTCAGTGAGAAATGTGGTTCAATGTATCTTTGACTTAACTCACAAATTGACTGACACATCCTACATATAATACAGAATCGTTACCACCATCAGAATGGAGATAAAATGTTTCATTGTCGGAAATGCTAGGTCATGAGCATCTGGGGCTATATAAGTTAAACAGTCTTGTGTTATTGCTAGGGTTGAGTCAAAATGTCGGCTGGCCAAGAAAGAGTTGTCAATGATCCAACCATCTGGCCAGCTCCAGAGAAGCAGAAATGTAAGCACCTGAACAGGCCTGCTACCGGTGGTGCAGTAGTCGACTACCTCAACTTTTAAACCTTTGCATATGGAAGGTTTTTTTTTTGTTACTGCACTCCTGAACTTGCTCTCTGGGAAAAGGAAATTCCGAACCAGGTGGTGCTAGGCTGTGATAGCACTGGCCCAGTATCTCAGTTGCAAAATACTGGACACTTCATTACTCACAGTCGTTGTCGCACTTCATAATTGTATCAGAACCACCACCTATGTTAATCTAATCAAATGGATAAATGTTCTGTAAACTAAGTCACCATATTTCCAACTACCCATTGTTCATAAATGGTAAGAACATGTGCAACCTTCAGTGACCACTGAATTGAAAATGCTGGATTCAGGTATCACTTCCCTTAGTCCCAAGTACATTTATTTTGTTAGTCCTTCATCGCCAGTATTCCATCTAGTTCATGCTTCTGAGTTTCAAGGATGTCTTAATAAAATATTTTAGTTTAACTTCATCATTCAGGCCTGCTAGGGATAAAGCATTTTAACATTGGATCTAGTAAAGTGTTCTTCTTTCTAATACATTTCCTATATCCCCATCTCTTTTTGGTGCTGCAACTTGTTCTGGAATCTAAAAAAGTATTTGGCTGATGTTATGCCCAGATGTCTTTCAATGCACTGCGAATAGTGCTTTAGAGTTATGGGCGCTTATATTGCTTTCATGTTCAGTCCATCTTGTTTTTGCTATTGGTGATGCTTTAGAAACATGAATGTTTCCATAAGGACATTTAATAACATGTATGCAGTTTGTTCTATCAAATGGTAAATTGTTTTAAGGGTATGTTTTCTCCTGTGACTCAGTGAGCCAAACTGGTACCTTTAATGATGTTTCAATGCACACAATTTAAGCATGGGAAAGTGTCTTTTTTCCCATGCTTTGAATTCACTTTGTGTCTTGGTTGTCTTGAAGTTTCCAATCTAATGACAATATATTTTATTTTCTTATTTATGAAATATCTAAATTTTGGTGGTTATCCAGAGCACAACTTTTTCAACAGTTTTTCATGTTTTATGAACTTTCAATCTTTTAAGACAAAGGGCCTAATTTAGACCTAGGCGGACGGCTCACTCCAGCACAACTGTGACGGCTATACCATCCACCAAAATATAAATCCCACTATTTCCTATGGGATTTATGTTTTGGCAGATGGGATATCCGTCTTTGTTGTGACAAAGTAACCCATCCGCCAAGTGTTTAATCTTGATACTTTGTATCAAAACATCTTTGCCGAAAACACTTTTTCGCCTTCCTACTTTACAGAGGGAAAATATTTTCCCCAAAAAGACTCACCGAGTGCAGCTACTAGGCCTTTTTTACATACTAGCCCGAATACAAAATACGTACAAGACAGGAAAAGAAAGGATACACTAAGGAGCAAGACAAGAAATTTCAAAAATATTTTCATTTGTTTTCTTGTCCCTCTTTTGCTCACTATATGTGTTCTACATTGTTCTCTATGTCCCGATTCTGGATCATCATCATCTTCTATTGTTTCTCACTCACTCACTTGTAATGGACCTCTTTGAACGCAATTAGAAAAACTTATATTCCCTTCTATGGTGTTTTTTGATTTGATCTTTAATCTTCATAACTACTTATCTCTGTATTACTACTCATTATGTTCCTCTACTCTCTTTTACCACAGAATTCCAGCCACGTGTGTACTATTAGTTATTTTTTCAAACGCTTTATCATTTTATCAAATACGTATTACTCACAGCAGTACAACAGTATACACTACTTCGATAACAAAAAATAAATGTCATCAGGATGCCAATCAGTGAGTGTGATAGCGTTACAATTGACATTACATTCATAAGCTTGTTAGACAGTTAACCCAACGTTTCAGTGTCCATTTAGTATTTACCCTGTGGTATCAACTGGGCCCTTCTCAACAAACCATCTGATCGGTCCCGTCCTCTTCCCCCCCACCCGTGTCCATCAGCCTCCCAGAGTTGTCCCCATTAAGCATTATTGTTGCTGGCTACTTTCATCTGACACCCTGTTACCCAAGTATGTTCGCAGTGATTGCCAGGTATCCTTAGGGATAGATGTAATTGGTTGCAATGTACCATACAGTTCATTTCACTATTGGTGTCACAATACATCAGGCAGCGGAGCCATTGTTCGAGTGTAGGAATGCTTTTGCGGCCCCAGTGTAGTGCCAGTTCTCTCTTAGCGAGAAGTAATGCTATACCTACATACCCTCGCATTGCTTTTGGAATGTTCGCGGTGTAGCCAAAAGTGCCGTCAATGGAGATAGGTTCAGTTGGAGGTTTGTCATTGGCTGCAGTGCCGTGAAGATTTGCACCCAGTATCCTGCCACTCTGCTGCATGTCCATGTCATGTGAAAGTATATTAGGGTTTGGCATTTGGGGCATTTCGTCGTGCGTGAAGGATCTATGCATGCCATCTTAATCGGTGTCATATATACCCTGTGTAGGTAATTATAATGTATCAACTGGTTCCTGTAATTGCCAGAAACCGAACAGGTATGTGTACAGCACGCTTTCTACACCGTATCTGAAATGGGATGTCCCAGATCTACCCCCTAGGCACCCTGGATCTTACCATCACACTTCAGCATGTGTTCCAGGCCTGCCCTGTATAGTTTAGCCACTAATCTGCCCCCGTCGGAGTCCAATATCAATAATTTTACCGGCGTAAGGATAGCTGGTTCCAGGGGGTAGGTGGATATTCGGCTCCGTAGTGCATTTGTAAGCCTGGACAATATGAACTGGTCTATAAATGAAGCCCCAACGAAGCGGGGATCCTTTGTTCATGAGAAGATGTGTCCCCCATGGAATAAGTCCCCAAATGTGTGCAGTCTGTATCGTAATGTCGTGCGCCTCACCAGTGACTCCGACGTGATGGGCACCCACGTGTTGTCCACCAGTGGGAGTTGGGAAATGTACAGTTTGCCACCTACAGTGATCCTTAGCATTTTCCTCAAGGCCCAGCATGTTGTGGACACCGCTTGGATATCGATTCTATCGGAAGACAACCCTTATAGCAGCACTGGGACAGCTATGTCCACTTCCGGTTTTGTATATGGTAGTCTTGCGTCTGAATGGTACCAGTGCCATGCATAGCTACACTGCGCTGCTAGATAGTATAGCTGCATGTTGGGGAGGCCGAACCCCCTCTCTCAAACTGCAGCATTATGGTGTTCCAGTCAATGCAAGGTTGCTACCCCCCCCCCACACCAAGTGTGTCAAGTGTGTGTGCAGCCGTGCAAAGAAAGAGTTGGTGAGTGGTAAGGGAATGTTGTGAAAAAGGTACAGTAATTTGGGTAAGACTTCCATTTTGAGTATGGAGAACCTCCCAGCCATAGAAAGGGGTAGCCCGATCCAATGGTCGAATTGTCTTTGTAATTTCTCCATCACTGGGCCATAGTTAAGCTGCAATATCTGCTACTTTTCTCTATGTAAAACAATTTCCAGGTACCGAGTTTCTGTGCCGCACCACATTAGTTGGAATTCCTCACAGTCATGGTTACGCACGCCAGTCAGTGGGAACACCACCGATTTCGACCAGTTAATGTGTAGTCCAGAAAGGCCCCCAGTGTGTACTATTAGTTTATAGTCTAAGGTGTCTCTCTTGATTTTCCTATCCCTTCCCACTTCTGTGTCCTTCTGGATTTGATCGAAGCTCTCATCGGTATCATCCAGATAGTCTTTCCACTCATCTTCCTTGGTATACATTTGGATTTTTTCTTATAAAGTTGTTATATCTTTCATTAAAATGTTCAGAAATGTAATCAATTCTTCAGTAGTTAAATGATTAGGTCCAAGGAGCATTTTTGGGGAATTGTATTACATTTCCTTAGTAAGTCTGTTTGAGCACTACATAGTGTAGGTTTCATCTTCACTGTCAAACCCAGTTGCTATTATAATATTTTGCTAATGTTGTTGCATATAAATGTCTGTTGAGCATTCTTTTTCATTGCAACCTCCAGTTTCCTTAACTTTTGAATAGTATTGATTACAGGTGCTTAAGTAGACTCTGTCAATGGATCTTACCACAATGCCAAAATGTAATTTGCTTGTTCCTTTGTATATGCCATTGATTCTGCTCTATTGTCAGTCACTTGCTATGTTAGAGCAAAGGACTTTTTTTGGTGTGCTGCACCAAGGCTAATGTGTGCCGGTTGTTTTGCATGCCTTTGACACACATTTTTTAGAGTGCATGTTTTTACTGTGAAAATGCATTTGAAAAGCATGCCAATACCACGCATTTTATAACTTACCTTACATGCGTGGTATTGGCATGTTCGCGGTAAAAATATCTGCGCTAAAAAATGCATTGTAAAGGCTTAACGAGGTAAAAACCTCATTGTAAAGGCTGTTTCCTATGTGTGCAGGCACAAACTGAAATCACAAAGTTGGGTTGACTTGTGGTACAACCCTCCTCATTTTTCGACTTTAATCTAGTCTATATAGCTGGGAGTTTGATTTTGAAGCATGGAATCTGATGCAGACCTGAGTAGAGTAGAAAGATTTTGGGGACAGAATTGATGCATGGTACGGAACAGAGAAGAGGAATTGAAAAGAAACAAAGTGGTGGTAACATTGCAGATTAGAGTTTATTATAAAGAAGGAATATTGAGAAACAAGTAGTGATTTTTTAAAAATTATTTCAAATGACCAGCGAATTAGTCTGGTTTTAAAAATAAGTTGAGTCTGCGTCACGATACATCACAACTGTGGGAACCAGCCTATTGAAGAAAATGTGCAGTGGATTCACGCAGTAGGATGGGAGTGTATTATGAGATTTCTCAAACTAAAATGAGCTAGTTATAAACACAATCACATTTGAGAGCCAGGAACATCTGCACCTAAATCACTGTGAGAAATATGTACAAATTGTAACAATATTGAAAGGCTAAATAGACATTTATGACAATGACTGCACTGTTTAAAATATTAACGTGAGTAACTGAACAAGGTTATTATGATAATACAGATTATTTAATAACTGGTGGCAGGAGAGGTAGTTTTAGTATACCTTTCCATACGAATAACATGAAGAGTTATGTTGAGTTGCTTATCATAAAATGTATTTCACTGTAGAACTACAGGTACTGCCCCAGAAGAAAAGCAATGAGGCACAAAATACACTGATAAATTAGTTTTTGAAATGAGAAAGGCAGAAGATAAAAATAGTTCTAGAACACTAGGAGAAAACAATATGTTTTGTTATTTCGTTTACTCTTATGAAGAAAATAATACATTGGAGCTAACACAAATGTATTGAATTATTAATGGCTCAAAAAAAGGCATCAAGTCAGTAAAAGAACATGTTTACAGCAATAGTAGATCAACATGGCATTAAGATAAGCATAAACACAATTTGTGCCATTTACTGAGCACAGTTGGTATTAGTATTCAGATCTGGTTTTAAGTAACAAGTGCTGGACTACTTTACCACTGCACCCATACAATATTTGGAGCCGTGATTTTGTGTACTCTTTCGACCAAACATTGGAAAAAGGGTATACTGACAATAGAAACATCGAGTAGCACAAAGTATAAAAAAGGGGAGTTTTGGGCAACTGGACACCCACCTTTGTGATAAAAGTCTTTATAGCCACTCCCACATGTCTGCTTTTAGCACACAGTGGACACAACACTTGGAAGTGGTATTCAAGAACAGTAAATGGAAGTGGGGAACATTGCCTACATGTTTTGCATATTTAAAAATGTCCCTTAGGTGAGATTAGTAGGACATCGTGGTCTCAATCTTTTAATTGTTATTATTTTCACTGACAGTCGTCCAATCAGTGGGTCGATCCTTGCCAGCTCATTGCCTTAGATAGAATCTATTATATTAGTTGGCAACCCGATATACCCTTGGGGGCTTGGGAAACAAAATGTATAGTAAAAATGCCTACAAGGGATTTAATTTCGATAAAGTGAAACAATATTTACCAGTATCATTTATGAGTGCCCAAACTAGTTGTCTCAAACATACGAATTTTAAATCAATTTGTATAATCAGAAGTGAATAAATCAAGAATAAATTAACAAAGGGTGTATTCTTATTTTGTAGCGATTTATAATCCAATAAATTTAAGGGTACAAAACAGTATTCACATATACAGAAGTGACAGAGATTAACAATATTTAAAGAGAAAAACATACTTACTGGTCACTTATGTTAATAACCTATTTCTAATACCTATCTACAGAAAGATATTTTTCTTTAACATTCAGTAAAACTTTTCTGTGCAACAATACTATTTCAAGGATGAAAATGGGTTAGACTGGTCAAAGTTTCGGTCTTTTCATGTGATACTTCTAATAGACCATCTTCAGGACAGAAAGATTCCTATGTAGAATGAGGACCCCATAGAAAACAGATCAATTTAGGACCTTAAAGTAATTAGTCCTAAGTGGGTGGTGAAACCTTGAAGAAGATTTGTTCCATCAGTATACCATGAATAATCGGCATAAGGAAAGTGTCTAGGGAGTGTAGTATCGCTGTCCGGATTTGGCGTGTCTACTGTGGCATTGTTATATGTGAAAGGTGCCATATTAGTTCAGCATCCCGGCATTCACTTCTGTATATGTGAATACTGTTTTGTACCTTTCAATTTAATTTATTGGATTATAAATCTCTACAAAATAAGAATACACCCGTTATTCATTTATTTTTGACTTATCGCTCTTGATTATACAAATAGATTGATAAAATTCCTATGTTTGAGGCTGCGAGTTTGGGCACTCATAAATGATACTCTTAAATATGATTTCACTATATCGAAATAAAATCTAGACATTTTCATTCTATTTGCAAAAAAGTGGTGTTGAATCCATGTGTCTTATATAGTACACATTGGGGTAACAAAGATGCCACTGGGTTATGAACTGTTCATAGTCATTGGTTCCAGGGATTCTTGGAATTTCTCCAGGTCTTCAGATTCATGAAATTTTCTGTGATTCCTCTCCTGAGAGATCAACATAGTGGCAAGCTCTGGAAAGCAATATCTAACATCCTCTTCCATAGCTAAGTCTCATTATCAGCAATTCCCTGTGTTTAATATGTGTGTCTGGTGAGAAATCTGCTGAAACATGTTTTGATGATTCTTATACAGGAGGACTTTCTCTTTTGTAGCTGCTTTGATCATCTTTCCAGTTTGGCGATACCCAAGGAAGAATGCTATTACTGGTTTGGCTGCCATATGCTTTCTGTGTGTGCCTGGCCCTTATTTGGTGTAGGCTTTGAAATTACAGAGACAGGTTAAAGGTTTGTTTTAAAAGGTTTGCTATAAAGGACTCTAGAAATACCAATATGCCATCTTGCTTGTCTCTATCAAAGACCCTGGAAAGTCTAATGTCTCACCAGCAATATCATCTGATATTTTTGCCAGATTTTACAGTGTTTGCCCCAAAACAGGTGTTCTGCTGAGAGGGTGCAGACATTCCAGCACAGCTTCTATTCTGTTTTCTTTGACATCTAGATTATTTTGAAAGGAGGCTATATCCATTCTTCTCAAATTAACTTTGGCAGTACTCTTTCATTGAATCCACTGCTGTCCTAACTGAGGTCAGTTCTCTCATTTGGGTGTTTATTGTGATTTCAGCCATATTAGTTGTTGATGTAGGTATGGGGTGCTTCTGTTTACCGGTCTATACTTCTGTAAACAGAAGCTGTATCCAGGGTTATTTGCCTAGACACGTGGTACAACTATTTGGAGCAGCAAATGCTACACCGAAGAGTGTCTTCTTTTGGAAGTCTTTGTATGTGGTTTAGTTACATGGCATTTCCTTACTGTGGTTAGGCAAGTTCAGAACCACTGGGGTATGCTAGTCTCGGCTAATCAGTGATGAGCACAGAAGACGGCTGATTACATGACGCTCCATTTTTAGTATTATCTCCAGACAGGCCATGGATTATAGGAGGTCAGCCTTTGGTCAATATTTTAAGAAGCAGGTTAAGCAGACCCATTCAATACTGAAATGCCATGACCTGTCATTTGAACTTTTTCATCATGTGTCTGAGCCTGCGGTGTACATTCACACCTTACTAAACCCATTTAGACCATAATGGTCTCAAACTGTAAGGTTTTGAGAACAGTGTTCCTAAAAATGCCCTGATATAAGTGCAGTGAAAAATGTTCTGTTAGGAGCAGCTCAAATGTCAAAGTAATTATAGAAGGACACACTTTCCAAGATGGCAGAAATTTCAGTTACACATTGTTAGATGTTTATTCCCACAAAGCCTCCTATTATGTTATCAGGCCTCCCTTTTCTCTTTGGTGACCAAGTGGAGGTTCTCTGAGGTGCGGCCACACATCTTCAACCATTTGGGCCACTGTCACACTCCTCTTCTTTAGCGCTTCCTCAAGGTGCATTCAGGCCCAAAGTTAATGGTGTGTCTGTTCACACTGTCCCAACAGACACCATTTGTCATCTGCACATCAGTTAAGATATTTTTTCTTCTATCCCAAGGGCATGTGCCAGCCTCAGGTGCTGTCTTTCATCAAATAAAGGAAGAAGTGTTGTGTTGGTGTCTTCTTTTGTGGATAGCATATTAGGACTGACAGTAGCATAGACTTTGTCGCCCATTCCATGGTTTCAGTTTCAATTTTTTTCACAAAACTGGTGACACAAAAGTCTGCAGGTTACTCCTTGGTATCTCCCCATGTCCTTAGAGCTAGAAACAAATGTCCTTAGTGGCTGTAACATGGCGATGGCTTGCCAATCAGCACGGGAGCTATGGAGGAAAGCATCCATTATATGTGTAGCTAGCCCAGCCTCCAAGGTTTCACTAACACCAGGTCACATTCCCACTGTTGAATTAGACTTATATGCTGGAAAGGCTGTGCTCATGTTCTGGCTCCTTCAAGAAGAGATGTTGAAGAGATGACATGAAGGAGTAGATGTTTAGCAATCTTGTTTTGTAAAAAAGTTACACTCCATTCACTCTAAAGAAGATTTGCAGATAAGATCATTGCCTTTCCATAAGATATATCCTGCAGCACTAACACACAACACAAAGCAAGGAATGGTGTACTCAAATACTCTCTCATCCTGTTTCTAAGCTTCTGCCTGAATGATATCTCTAAACATAGACCGCCTGCCATAGACCAAATAACCCAAAGAGTTTGTCTGTACTTATAACCAACTAACACCTAATGACCATTACCTATTTTATTTTGTGTACAGAAATGTGACTCGCCCTATCTGTGTTGTATGCTTCACAATATATTTCATATTCTTACTTTTTGGGGGTATTGTATGTGGCTGGACATCATCTTCCTTATCACATGTGATTACATGAGGAGTGTAAGAAGTTGGGTTATTATTTGAGACGGTTGGAAGTCCCAATCAAATATTAAACTGAATCCTTGTCAGGGTGACCCACATAAGTCACTGAATAAACCTGTGCTTACCTCTCTAGTAAGTAGCTTGGCACAAAAGCAGTCAGGCTTAACTTAGAGGCAATGTGTAAGAATGTATGCAGCCTCAAACAGTAACAAAGTGAAAACACAATACAAGAAAAAAAATCCAAAAACAATTTAGAAACAGTGTAGATTGTAATAAATGAAATGACACCAAAATGACAAATATCAAGTCAGTAGAACTGGAGTTATGAATGTTTAAATCTTTATGTGAATTCACTGGTATCTGGTAGCACTGGACCAGGTCAAAGTCACTAGCTCAGGCCAACAGCGATGGAGATAGGGTCAGATACAGGGACCAGGCTTGTCCCAGTGGAGCTTTTACTTTCTAAAAGTCCAACTCCAAGCGAGGCGCCTCAGCAGGAGCTTTGTATTGGTGGGAGATGCAAGGAAATCGGTGCCTGCATGTGAGACTGTTCTCAGCATGAGGAACAGTTGTTGCTGGAACTTCGCATTAGCAGAAGAGAAGTGGGCTGCCGTTGTTTCATGCAAATAGCAGGTCGTCATTAGAACTTCTTGTTGGTTGAAGAGGTGTCCGTTGCGGACTTCTTCGGACAGCAAGTCAGTCTTTCTTCTGAATCTTCCACAGATCCATGAGTATTCTGATGCGAGGTTCTGCAGGAGAAGGCTAGTGGCAGCCTTTGTGTAAGAGGCAATTCATGACCTAATCCCAAACTGGTCCTGGTCAGTTCTATTCCTGGGTTTGGTTCCAAACTGTCTAGGGTGACCAAGGCAAGGGCGGGCCTGGTGTAAGGTTCCTTTGTGTGTTGTAAGCAGGGTATTTTGAAGTTTTATCAGAGCAGTGCACAGCTCCTCCCCAGCCATCCTGTCAGGAAGACCCACTCTCTCTATGCTCAGGCCTGTTTTGTTGACATGTCTGGAAGGAATACACAACACACCACAGGAGAGCCATTCATGGTCATATGGCCCTGGAGTGAAACATCCATTACCACGGGCATTGCATCGCAATGCCTTTACATTGCAGGTATTACAACGCAAATTGTTACAACTACTTGCACTGGATGGTGCTCTAACCTAAGGAATAATATGATTTACTATTCCAACACCTTCCCTACTGCACGTAGACTGGTGTTGGAATAGTAAATCATACTATTCCTAAGTCCAGCACCCTCCAGCGCAAGTTGTTGTAATTACCTTTTTAGATAGAAACTTAAAATCCAACTTTACCATTACAGAGGGTTTTAAATTACAATTCAAATCAATCAATCAATCAGGGGAATTGTAAGGGCGCTACTCTCCCGTGAGGGTTCCAATGAGTGGACAAAGCATTTCTTTATCTGTTCCCAAACCAATGCCCAAAGAGTCCACTTCTATGTATATGAACCCCTCTAAGCCCAAATTAGCAAAACATAAAGAAAACAAAAAATTGTGGCAAATTTCCTAGCAACAAACTATATAGCGACTTCTGAAACACAAAAAGAATGTGGCAGCTACATTACTACCAATGGGATTCATTACATTCTGCATTAAGCTAACGCAGGTGAAGTCTCTGCTACTTACCAACATGGAGCAATCTTGACTGTTGCCACTGTTGCTGTAATACACAAGATCTGCAACAACCACTTTCCCATTTTTCATGAAGCCAGCCTATGAAGACAGAGATGTCAATACAAGGTAAACAAAGTTTTACATGGCACTGCCTTAAATTATTGCTCTTGTGAATGCTATAACTCAGTGCTGTTTCACTATTTTTGGGCCACATTGCAACCATTTCACCTTTCAAAATGACAAAATTACTGTTTAAGGAATGTCTATATGATTGTACGAAGCTTGAAACTTGTGTTCATGCTCTGCTTCAGCTGTGTAGCAGCTGTGGCTCACTTTTAGGTTGCAAACTGCTTTGGCAGAATTTATATTTATTTTAAATATGTTTGTAATAAAATCACATGTTACTTCAACTTAGCAAAGTGTTAAAAATTAATATTGGTTCAATCAATCAATCAATCAATCAAGGCACTTATATAGCGCGCTACTCACCCAGAGGGTCTCAAAGCGCTAGGGGAGGGGGGTCCGCTACTGTTTGAACAGCCAGGTCTTGAGTTGCTTCCTGAAGGCGAGATGGTCCTGGGTCAGGCGGAGGTGGGTCGGGAGGGAGTTCCAAGTCTTGGCGGCGAGGTAGGAGAAGGACCGTCCCCCTGTGGTGGCTCTTCGGATGCGGGGGACGGCGGCGAGGGCGTGGCCGGTCGGTCGAAGCTGGCGTTTGGGAGCGTAGAAGTTGAGGCGGCTGTTGAGGTATCCTGGGCCTTGGTTGTGTAGGGCTTTGTGTGCGTGGGTGAGGAGACGGAAGGTGATTCTCTTGTTGACCGGGAGCCAGTGCAGGTCTCTCAGGTGTCCGGATATGTGGCTGCGGCGGGGGATGTCCAGGATGATTCGTGCTGCGGCGTTCTGGATCCGCTGGAGTCTCTTCTGGAGTTTGGCGGTGGTTCCGGCGTAGAGGGAGTTGCCGTAGTCCAGACGGCTGGTGACGAAGGCCTGGGTGACCGTCTTCCTGGTCTCGGTGGGGATCCACCGGAAGATCTTACGTAGCATGCGCAGGATGTTGAAGCACGACGAGGAGACGGCGTTGACTTGTCTGGTCATGGAGAGGGAGGAGTCCAGGATGAAGCCCAGGTTGCGTGCGTGGTCGGTTGGTTTGGGTGCGTTGCCTAGGGCGGGGGGCCACCAGGAGTCGTCCCAGGCGGAGGGTGATGATCCCAGGATGAGGACTTCCGTCTTGTCCGAGTTCAGTTTCAGGCGGCAGTTCTTCATCCATTCGGCTACCTCTTTCTTCCCTTCGTGTAGGTTGGCTCTGGCGGTGGTGGGGTCGTTGGTGAGGGAGAGGATCAGCTGGGTGTCGTCGGCGTAGGAGATGATGTTGAGGTTGTGCTGGCGTGCGATGTCTGCGAGGGGGCTCATGTAGACGTTGAAGAGGGTTGAACTGAGCGAGGAGCCTTGAGGAACGCCGCAGATGACTTCGGTGGCTTCTGATCTGAACGGGGGGAGGCGGACTCTCTGTGTCCTTCCGGCGAGGAAGGAGATGATCCACTCCAGTGCCTTCTCCTGGATTCCGACGTTGCTGAGGCGCTGCACTAGTGTACGGTGGCAGACAGTGTCGAAGGCCGCGGAGAGGTCTAGGAGGATGAGGGCCGCTGTTTCTCCGTTGTCAAGCAGGGCTCGGATGTCATCGGTGGCTGCGATCAGGGCGGTCTCGGTGCTGTGGTTGGCCCGGAAGCCAGACTGCGAGAGGTCGAGGGATCCGTTCGTCTCGAGGAAGGCAGCCAGCTGCTTGTTGACGGTCTTCTCGATGACTTTTGCAGGGAACGGGAGCAGCGAGATGGGGCGGTAGTTCTTGAGGTCGGTGGGGTCGGCTGATGGCTTCTTGAGTAGAGCGCTGAGTTCGGCGTGCTTCCAGCTCTCCGGGAAGGTGGCGGTGTCGAAGGAGGTGTTGATGATGTTCCGCAGGTGGGGTGCGATGACAGCGTCGGCCTTGTTGAAGACGTGGTGAGGGCAGGGGTCGGTCAGGGATCCGGAGTGGATGGAGTTCATCGTGCGGACGGTGTCTTCGGTGCTGATCGGGGTCCAGGCGCGGATGGTGGTGGTGGGGGTCGGTGGTTCGGTCGTGGCGTGCATCGGTTGAGGGCTGAAGCTGTTGTGTATGTCCGCGATCTTGTTGTGGAAGTAGGAGGCGAGGGAGTTGCAGAGGTCTTGCGACGGGGTGATGTCGTTGATTCCGGCGTTGGGGTTGGAGAGCTCTTTAACGATGTTGAAGAGTTCTTTGCTGTTGTGTGCGTTGTTGCCAGTCGTTCCTTGAATGCAGTTTTCTTGGTGGCGTGGATCAGTTGGTGGTGTTTTCGGGTGGCGAGCTTGAGGGCAGTCATGTTGTCCGGTGTTGGGTCTCTGCGCCAGGCTCTCTCGAGGGCTCGGCAGTTCTTCTTGGAGCTCTTGAGTTCGTCGGTGAACCATGGGGCTTTCTTGCTGCCGGGTCTGCTAGGCGGGGTCCTCAGGGGGGCGAGGTCATCTGCGCAGTCGCTGATCCATTTCGTGAGGTTAGTGGCCGCTTGGCTGGGGTTCGTTGCGCCGGTGGGAGGGTTCTTGCTCAGGGAAGTCGGCTGTGATCTTGTTCCAGCTTCTGCGTGCAACCTGTTGCTGGTGGTGGTGGATCGTGGTCCTACTGAAGCTGAAGTGGACGCAGCTGTGGTCCGTCCAGTGGAGTCCGGTGGCGTGGCTGAAGGTGATGTCCTTGCTGGATGAGAAGACTGGGTCGAGTGTGTGTCCGGCGTAGTGGGTGGGGGTGGTCACCAGCTGCTTGAGACCGAGGTTGTCGAGGTTGTCCAGCAGGGTGGTGGTGTTGCGGTCGTTGTTGTTCTCCAGGTGGAAGTTGAGGTCCCCGAGGAGGATGTAGTCAGCGGAGGGGAGGGCGTGCAGGCTGATGAAGTCGGCGATGTCTTCGCTGAATTGTGTGCGTGGTCCCGGGGGTCTGTAGATGAGGGTGCCTCTGAGGGTGGTCTTGGGGTTGATGTGGACCTGGAAGTGCAGGTGCTCGGCGGGTGCGAGGGTGTCGTCGGTGTTGGTCGTGATGCGGATGGTGTTCTTGTGGACGATGGCGATGCCTCCTCCAGTCTGGTTGATGCGGTCCCTCCGGAAGATCTTGTAGCCGTCTGGGATGGCGATGGCGATGTCGGGCGCTGAAGAGGCGCTCATCCAGGTTTCCGTGAGAAAGGCGACGTCTGGGTTCTTTACCTCTGATTTGTTTTACTGATGTTCTGCTATGTTACCTGAAGTGCAGGTGTAGTAGGGGAAGCGTTAGAGTCTGTGTGTATTTTTGTGTGTGTATGAGAGAGACAGATTCACCGTGTTTATGTCTTACAAAGTGAAACTGTGTCTAAGTATGTGTGCATTTGTTTTATTTTCATGCAGATTTGTTATCTGTTTGTTGAGGGGCAAGATAATTGACTCTGCCTGACCTGTACACCTTACTCCAACAAACAGGGAAACACAAACTTAGGCGAGGTGACACTGTTTGTGCTTTAACATATTTTTGGAAAGGCTCATGTTTAGGTGGCAGTCATGTTAACTTACTAGTTATCTGAATAGTGCATTGTTTGCCAATAAGTTGATCTCTTGGTTGTTTGAGTAGACGCAGGTTTGCTGTTATGCTTCATCCAGCAGAGGTGATGGTATTCCTAATTCACATTGGTGTGAATGGATTGTTTCAAGGCTGTGTTATCCTCAAGCAAGCATTCCGTGAAGGTGTGGTTGGAGTTGGGGAGGAGGGTCTTGTGATCTTCCAACCTAAACCATATGAATACCACGTGTGTAGTGGGTTGCATCTGAGTGTCGGTTGGCAGTGGGGTTTGGGTCTTGAAGCCCTACGCTAAAGTTGCTACAGCAGTGTTGTTGGGGAGAAGACAGGCATTTTGTGCACTTCCAATGAAATTGCATGGCTTACTCTTTCTAATGCAGTGTTTGTAGAACTTCTGTTTCTCATTTGGCGTATAGCACGCTCCAGCCTGCGAGCACACGTGCACACACAGACAAACATTTACGCATGCATGAACACGCACGCTCTCTCATTACTACATACACACACACAACGTGCATGTAAGGCATTTTTCTGTAATGTGAAGATTTTTATTGCTACACTGAGTTTCAAGAAGAAGCCTAGCTGTCTCGCTGTCAGTTTTCCAGCCTTTACTTTAATTTCTGTGTTTGTTAGAGTGTATATACTTTCTCTGAACCAAGTTCACACAGAAAGGATTTTTTTGTAGGCAGCACAGGTGATCCTCAAGGGCTTACATTGGGCCTTCCACCTGGATAGAACACAGGGCTGAGGCGATTTCTTTTCTGGTTCCTTCCCTTAATTACTAGGGATGGGCATAACTTGCGTAATTCAGTTTAACCCCTTCGATGCTGATGACGGAGCGGTTCCGTCATCAGCATCGGTTGGGCTGTGCTGATGACGGAACCGCTCCGTCATCAGTACAGCCCTGGGGGGGAGCGCTGGCGCTGCCCCCCTGGGGCATCGATGTTGGTGCTAGTACCTGGGGTGGCAGCGGAAGACTTTCCGCTGCCACCCTCTGGCCCCCCCCACGCTTCCTGGTGACGTCAGCGCGCACAGCGCGCGCCGACGTCATCAGGAAGCGCTGGACGCGCTGGAAGCCATTTGTTTCCAGCGCGTCCAGCAGACAGGTCTGTGTTCGGTGCTCCGGTGGGGCGGGGGGCCGTTTTTCGGTGCCTTGAGGCATCGGGGGGGAGGAAACTGTGTTTCCTCTCCCCTGATGTCCCAATGCACGGCATTCCTGGTGCACGATCGCGCACAGCGTCGCGATCGTGCACCAGGAATGCCCCACTAGACACCAGGGATTGTTTTTGGGCGTGTTTATTTGTCGAGGAAGCGACCCCTTGGGCAAGGGTCGCTTCCTCTGGGGGGCCATAATATTTATCAGACTTTTCTGCCCCCCCTGGGGCAGATCGGCTGTTTTTTTGGCCAATCTGCACCCAGGGGGGGGGGGGCAGAAAAGCCCACTAGTCATCAGGGATTTTTTTTCATTTGAAAAGGAAGCGACCCCTTGGAGAAGGGTCGCTTCCTAGTGGCCCTAATTTTTTTTAGACTTTTCTGCCCCCTCTGGGGGCAGATCGGCCATTTTTTGGGCCGCATCTGGACCCAGGGGGTGCAGAAAAGTCCACTAGACACCAGGGATTGAATTATATTTGCCCAAGGGGTCGCTTCCTTAGGGGAGAAAAAAAAAATCAGACTTTTCTGCCCCCCCCTGGGGCAGATCGGCCGTTGTTTTGGCCGATCTGCACCCGGGGGGGCAGAAAAGCCCACTAGTCACCAGGATTTGTTTACAATTGAAAAGGAAGCGACCCCTTGGGGAAGGGTCGCTTCCTAGTGGCCCTTATTTTTTTTAGACTTGTCTGCCCCCCCTGGGGGCAGATCAGCCGTTTTTTGGCCCGCATCTGGACCCAGGGGGGGTAGAAAAGCCCACTAGACACCAGGGATTTTATTATATTTATAAAGGAAGCGTCCCCTTGGGCAAGAGTCGCTTCCAGGGGGCATTATAAATATTGTAGACTGTTCTGCCCCCCCTGGGGGCAGATCGGCTGTTTTTTTTACCGTTTCTGGACCCAGGGGGGGATAGAAAAGCCCACTAGACTCCAGGTTTTTTTTTATAGGGAGCGACCCCATGGCCAAGAGTTGCTTCCTTGGGCCCATTTGTTTTAAAAAGTATGTTCTGTCGTGTCTTTATTTGGCCTCTCTGCCCTCCGTAGTGTTGCTTCCAGGGGGCCCACGTTTATGATTTATAATCTTCCCCCCTTGGGGACAGACACCCCATTTGTGACATACACTGTGACATAGCCTGTTGTAATGTGTGTTGTTTTTGTTTCTTCTAATGTGTATTGTTTTTTTTCTCTTTAGATTGTTGCAGTGTGCGGTTCCGTTACTGGTGGTTCTGTTGTTTTGCTGTTTCTGTAGTTGCATGTGTTTGGTAAGAGACCTCTTTTTTGTTCAATTGTAATGTAATTGTTTATTTTGCAAAGTGTGTAGTAATACGAGTATGTTTGGTTTCTGTTTGTTGTGATTGTAAAACATGTTTTGCATTTGTTTTTGATGTGTCCTACTGTAGATGTAAGTTTTTTTTTTCTTCTTTCTAGTGGGATATCGTTGCCTATTTGCTGTGTCTTTGCAGAGTAGGTGCTGGTGAGTGTAGTTGTGTCTTGTAAGTGAATTGTATATTTTTTCTAAATATAGTTTTTTGTGAAAAAGGCTTACATTTTTTATCTTACTTTGCGCAGTGTTGGGGTTGTTGAGTTGTTTGTGCAGACTCCTTTATTTGTAAGGATAATGGCTAGCCGCCGGATTACTGCTCAGCAAGTTGTTGGAATGCTTTTTGATTCTTCCTCTGACCATGGTACAGGGACTGACTCTGATTTTGAGCCAGAGGTGGGAGGTGAAGATTCAGGTAGTGAGTTTTCTCTACACATGGCTTCATCTGATGATGAAGACACTTTGAGTGCTGATGAAGCTACTTTTGGTGTGGATGATGTGCCTGTGGTTGCGGAGGACATTGCTGTGCCTGTGGTTGCGGAGGACATTGCTGTGCCAATAGTGCGGCAAGAGACATCTGGGCTGCAGCCTGGGGCTGCTAGACTTCCAGTTGGTGTAGTGAGACAAGAGGCAGCTGGGCGGCAGCCTGCGGCTGCAAGACTTGACGATGAAAGTTCTGACCTCTGGGTTGCACCAGGCATGGTGCAGCCGGCATTGCCTGAATTTACTGGTGTTCCAGGGTGTAGGGTGAACACTGAAAACTTTTTGCCTATTGATTTTTTCAAGTTGTTTATGGATGATGTGTTTTTGGCAGAGATTGTAGAGCAGACTAATTTGTATGCTGAACATTTTTTGAGGGTGAACAGTGCCAGCCTTAAGCCCCACGCTAGAGCTTCCCGGTGGACTCCCACAAATTTGGAGGAGATGAAAAAGTTTTTGGGTTTAACTTTTTTGATGGGCTTGCTTAGGAAACCATCAATGGCTTCATATTGGTCTACTAGTCCCTTGATGGCAACAGCTATATTTCTGGCAGTCATGAGTCGTGATAGGTATTTGCTTCTGCTTCGGATGATGCATTTTGTTGACAATAGTCTTGCTTTGCCACGAGATCACCCTGATTGTGACCGTCTTTTCAAGATTCGGCCTGTCATTGATCATTTTGTTGATCGATTTTCTGAGATCTTTTATCCTGGGAAAGAAATTGCAGTGGATGAGTCTTTGCTGTTGTTCAAGGGCCGCTTGGTATTTCGGCAATACATTCCTAGTAAGAGGGCACGCTATGGAATCAAACTGTATATGCTGTGTGACAGTGAGACTGGATATGTCTCTAATTTCAGGGTGTACACTGGTAAGGAATCCAGGATTAACCCCCCTGATTGTCCGTCGACTTTTGGAGTGACTGAGATAATTGTGTGGGAACTTGGTCGTGGATTTTTTAACAAAGGCCATCATTTGTATGTCGATAACTTCTACACTGGTGTGCGGTTGTTCAGGGAATTGGCCAAAGTGGACACTGTTGCTTGTGGCACAATCCGCTCAAACCGTAAAGGTTTCCCAAAAGAACTTGTTTGTCGAAAGCTTGCTCGGGGACAGTGCTGTGCATTGCGTTGTGAGGAGCTTCTAGCTGTGAAGTGTTCAGACAGGAGAGATGTCTACATGTTGACTACAATACATGATGAAAGCACTGAACCGGTGACTGTTTGGGGTCAGGTTGCAGAAGTGCGCAAACCTGTGTGCATACTGTGCTACAATAAGTACATGGGTGGTGTTGACAGAGTAGATCAGAGGTTGGAACCGTATGCTGCTCTTCGTAAGGCTTACATTTGGTACAAGAAGTTGGCTATCCATCTTTTCCACTTGGCAACCTTTAATGCTTTTGTTGTGTTCCAGAAATCTTGTCCCCAGTCAAAGATGACTTTTGTAAAGTTTCAGGAGTCTGTAATAGGCAGCCTTGTTTTAGTGGAACAGGCAAGTGTTCCTAGAGTTGGAGTGGTGGAGGATGTTGCCAGATTGAAAGATCGCCACTTTCCTGATACAATTCCTCCTACAATCTCAAAAGACTTTCCCAGTCGGAGATGTAGAGTCTGTTGGCAAAGAGGTTTGCGGAAGGAGGTTCGTATGTACTGCCCCGACTGCCCTTCAAACCCTGGGCTGTGTGTACCTGCTTGTTTTAGATTGTACCACACGCAAAAGAATTTTTGGGAATATCAATGAGTGGTAAAGTGAACTGGTTGGTCTTATTGTTCAGTTTCAAAGTTTGCATTTGTGTAGTCTTTTTTTATTTAGTTGTTGAGTTAGTAGATTTGTATCAATTTGCAATTTGTTTTTGTTTTTCTTTTATTTTCAAAAAAAATTAAAGTATGATGTTGGTTTGCGTGTAGTGTCCATTTTCTGACGGTGTGCATGGTTTGGCGCTTGTCTGGTGGTGTCTGTGGACTGGTGCTTGTCTGGCGGTGTCTGTGGACTGGTGCTTGGCTGGCGGTGTGCGTGGTCTGGTGTTTGGTTGGCGGTGTGCGTGCTCTTGCGCTTGCCTGGTGTTGTGTTTGGATTTGTCCTTGGCTGGTGGTGTGCGTGGAGTGGTGCTTGGCTGGTGGTGTGTGTGGAGTGGCGCTTGGCTGGTGGTGTGCGTGGAGTGATACTTGGCTGTCTGTGCACGGAGTGGTGCTTGGCTGGCGGTGTGTGTGGAGTTGCGCTTGGCTGGTGGTGTGTGTTGAGTGGCGCTTGGCTGGTGGAGTGTGTGGAGTGGAGCTTGGCTGGTGGTGTGCGTGGAGTGGTACTTGGCTGTATGTGCACGGAGTGGCGCTTGGCTTGCGGTGTGCGTGGAGTGGTGCTTGGCTGGTGGTGTGTGTGGAGTGGTATTTGGCTGTCAGTGTGCGCTGAGTGGTGTTTGGCTGGCGGTGTGCATGGTCTGGTGCTTGGATGGTGGTGTGCGTGGAGTGGCGCTTGGCTGGCGGTGTGTGTGGAGTGGCGCTTGGCTGGATGGTGTGTGTGGAGTGGTACTTGGCTGTCTGTGCACGGAGTGGTGCTTGGCTGGCTGTGTGTGTGGAGTGGCGCTTGGCTTGCAGTGTGCGTGGAGTGGTGCTTGGCTGGTGGTGTGTGTGGAGTGGTACTTGGCTGTCGGTGTGCGCTGAGTGGTGTTTGGCTGGCGGTGTGCGCTGAGTGGTGTTTGGCTGGCGGTGTGCATGGTCTGGTGCTTGGATGGTGGTGTGGGTGGACTGGCGCTCGGCTGGTGGTGTGTGAGTAGTTACTTTCTGTTGGTCACTACACACACTGCTAGTTGAGTGACACTCCACGCAGTCCATCATTTTGTGTTGTTGCAATGTCAGAAATGTGGGCGTGTGAAAGTGATGGGCCCTTGAATGGCGCTGTCTGCTGGTGTGAGTGTTGAAATGTGATGGGTCCGCGGCTGGCGGTGTGAATGTTTTGTATGTGTCACACGTACGAAAGGTGTATGAATGGCCTGTAAAGAGGTTGGTGCCTTGACGTGGCTTTACAGCTCACGAGCTGTGAGTCAGTAGTTCAGTGGCGCAAAAAAGTTTGGAAAAGTGATATTTTTACCTAATTTTAAGGTTTGCAAGGAATTCTGGGTAGGAAAACATGGGGGGACCCACGCATGCCATACCTCCCTGGACTCCCCTGGGTGTCTAGTTTTCAGAACTGGTCGGGTTTGGTACTTTCCAAAGAATACCACCGAGCCCCGGGCCAAAAACTCAGGTGCCCCCCCAAAAAATCAAGCTAGTTTTGCTATAGGTTATTTTAAATTCTCCACCGTACGATTTGGACCTTTTCCTGTTGCAGCCACTATGCCTACCCACGCAAGTGAGGTACCATTTTTTTGGGAGACCTGGGGGAACACTGGGTGGGTGGAAATTTGTTGATCCACGCAGATTCCGGAACTTTCCACCACAGAAACGTGAGGAAAATGCATTTTTTTCACAATTTCTTTAGCTTTGCAAGGGATTGTGGGTAACAAAACCTGGTGGTAGGCTGTCGAGTCACCCCATCCTGAATTTCCCTGGGTGTCTAGTTTTCAAAAATGTATAGGTTTGCTAGGTTTCCCTAGGTGCTGGCAGAGCTAGGGCTCAAAAACAAAAGGTAGTCTCTTTGTCCAAAAATGGCAAGATTTCACTGGGAAATTGAGGTGCGACCACGTTGCGTTTTGCGCTGTTTCATGTCGCAGCCACTATGCCTACCCACGCAAGTGAGGTACCATTTTTTTTGGGAGACCTGGGGGAACGCTGGGTGGGTGGAAAGTTGTTGATCCACGCAGATTCCAGAACTTTCCACCACAGAAATGTGAGGAAAATGTGTTTTTTTTGTCAAATTCTTAGATTTGCAAGGGATTCTGGGTAACAAAACCTGGTGGTAGGCAGTCGAGTCACCCCATCCTAAATTCCCCTGGGTGTCTAGTTTTTAAAAATGTATAGGTTTGCTAGGTTTCCCTAGGTGCTGGCAGAGCTAGGGCTCAAAAACAAAAGGAAGTCTCTTTGTCCAAAAATGGCAAGATTTCACTGGGAAATTGAGGTGCGACCACGTTGCGTTTTGCGCTGTTTCATGTCGCAGCCAGTATGCCTACCCACGCAAGTGAGGTACAATTTTTTGGGGAGACCTAGGGGAACGCTGGGTGGGTGGAAATTTGTTGATCCACGCAGATTCCAGAACATTCCACCACAGAATTGTGAGGAAAATGTGTTTTTTTGTCAAATTCTTAGCTTTGCAAGGGATTCTGGGTAACAAAACCTGGTGGTAGGCAGTCGAATCCCCCCATCCTAAATTCCTCTGGGTGTCTAGTTTTAAACAATGTATAGGGTTGCTAGGTTTCCCTAGGTGCTGGCAGAGCTAGGGCTCAAAAACAAAAGGTAGTCTCTTTGTCCAAAAATGCCAAGATTTCACTGAGAAATTGAGGTGCTACCACGTTGCGTTTTGCGCTGTTTCATGTCGCAGCCAGTATGCCTACCCACGCAAGTGAGGTACCATATTTTTGGGGAGACCTAGGGGAACGCTGGGTGGGTGGAAATTTGTTGATCCACGCAGATTCCAGAAATTTCCACCACAGAAATGTGAGGAAAATGTGTTTTTTTTGTCAAATTCTTAGCTTTACAAGGGATTCTGGGTAACAAAACCTGGTGGTAGGCAGTCGAGTCACCCCATCCTGAATTCCCCTGGGTGTCTAGTTTTCAAAAATGTATAGGTTTGCTAGGTTTCCCTAGGTGCTGGCAGAGCTAGGGCTCAAAAACAAAAGGTAGTCTGTTTGTCCAAAAATGGCAAGATTTCACTAGGAAATTGAGGTGCGACCATGTTGGGTTTTGCGCTGTTTCATGTCGCAGCCACTATGCCTACCCACGCAAGTGAGGTACCATTTTTTACGGGAGACGAGGGGGAACGCTGGGTGGGTGGAAAGTTGTTGATCCACGCAGATTCCAGAACTTTCCACCACAGAAATGTGAGGAAAATGTGTTTTTTTTGGGTCAAATTCTTAGATTTGCAAGGGATTCTGGGTAACAAAACCTGGTGGTAGGCAGTCGAGTCACCCCATCCTGAATTTCCCTGAGTGTCTAGTTTTCAAAAATGTATAGGTTTGCTAGGTTTCCCTAGGTGCTGGCAGAGCTAGGGCTCAAAAACAAAAGGTAGTCTCTTTGTCCAAAAATGGCAAGATTTCACTGGGAAATTGAGGTGCGACCACGTTGCGTTTTGCGCTGTTTCATGTTGTAGCCACTATGCCTACCCATGCAAGTGAGGTACCATTTTTTTCGGGAGACCTGGGGGAACGCTGGGTGGGTGGAAATTTGTTGATCCACGCAGATTCCAGAACTTCCCATTACAGAAATGTGAGGAAAATGTGTTTTTTTTGTCAAATTCTTAGCTTTACAAGGGATTCTGGGTAACAAAACCTGGTGGTAGGCAGTCGAGTCACCCCATCCTGAATTCCCCTTGGTGTCTAGTTTTCAGAAATGTATAGGTTTGCTAGGTTTCCGTAGGTGCTGGCAGAGCTAGGGCTCAAAAACAAAAGGTAGTCTCTTTGTCCAAAAATGGCAAGATTTCACTGGGAAATTGAGGTGCGACCACGTTGCGTTTTGCGCGGTTTCATGTCGCAGCCACTATGCCTACCCACGCAAGTGAGGTACCATTTTTTTGGGGAGACCTAGGGGAACGCTGGGTGGGTAGAAATTTGTTGATCCACGCAGATTCCAGAAATTTCCACCACAGAAATGTGAGGTAAATGTGTTTTTTTTGTCAAATTCTTAGCTTTACAAGAGATTCTGGGTAACAAAACCTGGTGGTAGGCAGTCGAGTCACCCCATCCTGAATTCCCCTGGGTGTCCAGTTTTCAAAAATGTATAGGTTTGCTAGGTTTCCCTAGGCGCTGGCAGAGCTAGGTCTCAAAAACAAAAGGTAGTCTCTTTGTCCAAAAATGGCAAGATTTCACTGGGAAATTGAGGTGCGACCACGTTGCGTTTTGCGCTGTTTCATGTCGCAGCCACTATGCCTACCCACGCAAGTGAGGTACCATTTTTTACGGGAGATCTGGGGGAACGCTGGGTGGGTGGAAATTTGTTGATCCATGCAGATTCCAGAAATTTCCACCACAGAAATGTGAGGAAAATGTGGTATTTTTGTCAAATTCTTAGCTTTGCAAGGGATTCTGGGTAACAAAACCTGGTGGTAGGCAGTCGAGTCACCCCATCCTGAATTCCCCTGGGTGTCTAGTTTTCAAAAATGTATAGGGTTGCTAGGTTTCCTTAGGTGCTGGCAGAGCTAGGGCTCAAAAACAAAAGGTAGTCTCTTTGTCCAAAAATGCAAAGATTTCTCTGGGAAATTGAGGTGCGACCACGTTGAGTTTTGAGCTGTTTCATGTCGCAGCCAGTATGCCTACCCACGCAAGTGAGGTACCATTTTTTTAGGGAGACCTAGGGGAACGCTGGGTGGGTGGAAATTTGTTGATCCACGCAGATTCCAGAAATTTCCACCACAGAAATGTGAGGAAAATGTGTTTTTTTTTGTCAAATTCTTAGCTTTACAAGGGATTCTGGGTAACAAAACCTGGTGGTAGGCAGTCGAGTCACCCCATCCTGAATTCCCCTGGGTGTCTAGTTTTCAAAGATGTATATGTTTGCTAGGTTTCCCTAGGTGCTGGCAGAGCTAGGGCTCAAAAACAAAAGGTAGTCTCTTTGTCCAAAAATGGCAAGATTTCACTGGGAAATTGAGGTGCGACCACGTAGCGTTTTATGCTGTTTCATGTCGCAGCCACTATGCCTACCCACGCAAGTGAGGTACAATTTTTTACGGGAGACCTGGGGGAACCCTGGGTGTGTGGAAATGTGTTGATCCACGCAGATTCCAGAACATTCCACCACAGAATTGTGAGGAAAATGTGTTTTTTTGTCAAATTCTTAGCTTTGCAAGGGATTCTGGGTAACAAAACCTGGTGGTAGGCAGTCGAATCCCCCCATCCTAAATTCCTCTGGGTGTCTAGTTTTAAAAAATGTATAGGGTTGCTAGGTTTCCCTAGGTGCTGGCAGAGCTAGGGCTCAAAAACAAAAGGTAGTCTCTTTGTCCAAAAATGCCAAGATTTCACTGAGAAATTGAGGTGCTACCACGTTGCGTTTTGCGCTGTTTCATGTCGCAGCCAGTATGCCTACCCACGCAAGTGAGGTACCATTTTTTTGGGGAGACCTAGGGGAACGCTGGGTGGGTGGAAATTTGTTGATCCACGCAGATTCCAGAAATTTCCACCACAGAAATGTGAGGAAAATGTGTTTTTTTGTCAAATTCTTAGCTTTACAAGGGATTCTGGGTAACAAAACCTGGTGGTAGGCAGTCGAGTCACCCCATCCTGAATTCCCCTGGGTGTCTAGTTTTCAAAAATGCATAGGTTTGCTAGGTTTCCCTAGGTGCTGGCAGAGCTAGGGCTCAAAAACAAAAGGTAGTCTCTTTGTCCAAAAATGGCAAGATTTCACTAGGAAATTGAGATGCGACCATGTTGGGTTTTGCGCTGTTTCATGTCGCAGCCACTATGCCTACCCACGCAAGTGAGGTACCATTTTTTACGGGAGACGAGGGGGAATGCTGGGTGGGTGGAAAGTTGTTGATCCACGCAGATTCCAGAACTTTCCACCACAGAAATATGAGGAAAATGTGGTTTTTTTTGGTCAAATTCTTAGATTTGCAAGGGATTCTGGGTAACAAAACCTGGTGGTAGGCAGTCGAGTCACCCCATCCTGAATTTCCCTGGGTGTCTAGTTTTCAAAAATGTATAGGTTTGCTAGGTTTCCCTAGGTGCTGGCAGAGCTAGGGCTCAAAAACAAAAGGTAGTCTCTTTGTCCAAAAATGGCAAGATTTCACTGGGAAATTGAGGTGCGACCACGTTGCGTTTTGCGCTGTTTCATGTTGCAGCCACTATGCCTACCCATGCAAGTGAGGTACCATTTTTTTCGGGAGACCTGGGGGAACGCTGGGTGGGTGGAAATTTGTTGATCCACGCAGATTACAGAACTTCCCATTACAGAAATGTGAGGAAAATGTGTTTTTTTTGTCAAATTCTTAGCTTTACAAGGGATTCTGGGTAACAAAACCTGGTGGTAGGCAGTCGAGTCACCCCATCCTGAATTCCCCTGGGTGTCTAGTTTTCAAAAATGTATAGGTTTGCTAGGTTTCCGTAGGTGCTGGCAGAGCTAGGGCTCAAAAACAAAAGTAGTCTCTTTGTCCAAAAATGGCAAGATTTCACTGGGAAATTGAGGTGCGACCACGTTGCGTTTTGCGCGGTTTCATGTCGCAGCCACTATGCCTACCCACGCAAGTGAGGTACCATTTTTTTGGGGAGACCTAGGGGAACGCTGGGTGGGTGGAAATTTGTTGATCCACGCAGATTCCAGAAATTTCCACCACAGAAATGTGAGGTAAATGTGTTTTTTTTGTCAAATTCTTAGCTTTACAAGAGATTCTGGGTAACAAAACCTGGTGGTAGGCAGTCGAGTCACCCCATCCTGAATTCCCCTGGGTGTCCAGTTTTCAAAAATGTATAGGTTTGCTAGGTTTCCCTAGGCGCTGGCAGAGCTAGGTCTCAAAAACAAAAGGTAGTCTCTTTGTCCAAAAATGGCAAGATTTCACTGGGAAATTGAGGTGCGACCACGTTGCGTTTTGCGCTGTTTCATGTCGCAGCCACTATGCCTACCCACGCAAGTGAGGTACCATTTTTTACGGGAGATCTGGGGGAACGCTGGGTGGGTGGAAATTTGTTGATCCACGCAGATTCCAGAAATTTCCACCACAGAAATGTGAGGAAAATGTGGTATTTTTGTCAAATTCTTAGCTTTGCAAGGGATTCTGGGTAACAAAACCTGGTGGTAGGCAGTCGAGTCACCCCATCCTGAATTTCCCTGGGTGTCTAGTTTTCAAAAATGTATAGGGTTGCTAGGTTTCCTTAGGTGCTGGCAGAGCTAGGGCTCAAAAACAAAAGGTAGTCTCTTTGTCCAAAAATGCAAAGATTTCTCTGGGAAATTGAGGTGCGACCACGTTGCGTTTTGCGCTGTTTCATGTCGCAGCCAGTATGCCTACCCACGCAAGTGAGGTACCATTTTTTTGGGGAGACCTAGGGGAACGCTGGGTGGGTGGAAATTTGTTGATCCACGCAGATTCCAGAAATTTCCACCACAGAAATGTGAGGAAAATGTGTTTTTTTTGTCAAATTCTTAGCTTCACAAGGGATTCTGGGTAACAAAACCTGGTGGTAGGCAGTCGAGTCACCCCATCCTGAATTACCCTGGGTGTCTAGTTTTCAAAAATGTATAGGTTTGCTAGGTTTCCCTAGGTGCTGGCAGAGCTAGGGCTCAAAAAGAAAAGGTAGTCTCTTTGTCCAAAAATGGCAAGATTTCACTGGGAAATTGAGGTGCGACCACGTTGCGTTTTGCGCTGTTTCATGTCGCAGCCAGTATGCCTACCCACGCAAGTGAGGTACCATTTTTTTGGGGAGACCTAGGGGAACGCTGGGTGGGTGGAAATTTGTTGATCCACGCAGATTCCAGAAATTTCCACCACAGAAATGTGAGGAAAATGTGTTTTTTTTGTCAAATTCTTAGCTTTACAAGGGATTCTGGGTAACAAAACCTGGTGGTAGGCAGTCGAGTCACCCCATCCTGAATTCCCCTGGGTGTCTAGTTTTCAAAAATGCATAGGTTTGCTAGGTTTCCCTAGGTGCTGGCAGAGCTAGGGCTCAAAAACAAAAGGTAGTCTCTTTGTCCAAAAATGGCAAGATTTCACTAGGAAATTGAGATGCGACCATGTTGGGTTTTGCGCTGTTTCATGTCGCAGCCACTATGCCTACCCACGCAAGTGAGGTACCATTTTTTACGGGAGACGAGGGGGAATGCTGGGTGGGTGGAAAGTTGTTGATCCACGCAGATTCCAGAACTTTCCACCACAGAAATGTGAGGAAAATGTGGTTTTTTTTGGTCAAATTCTTAGATTTGCAAGGGATTCTGGGTAACAAAACCTGGTGGTAGGCAGTCGAGTCACCCCATCCTGAATTTCCCTGGGTGTCTAGTTTTCAAAAATGTATAGGTTTGCTAGGTTTCCCTAGGTGCTGGCAGAGCTAGGGCTCAAAAACAAAAGGTAGTCTCTTTGTCCAAAAATGGCAAGATTTCACTGGGAAATTGAGGTGCGACCACGTTGCGTTTTGCGCTGTTTCATGTTGCAGCCACTATGCCTACCCATGCAAGTGAGGTACCATTTTTTTCGGGAGACCTGGGGGAACGCTGGGTGGGTGGAAATTTGTTGATCCACGCAGATTCCAGAACTTCCCATTACAGAAATGTGAGGAAAATGTGTTTTTTTTGTCAAATTCTTAGCTTTACAAGGGATTCTGGGTAACAAAACCTGGTGGTAGGCAGTCGAGTCACCCCATCCTGAATTCCCCTGGGTGTCTAGTTTTCAAAAATGTATAGGTTTGCTAGGTTTCCGTAGGTGCTGGCAGAGCTAGGGCTCAAAAACAAAAGGTAGTCTCTTTGTCCAAAAATGGCAAGATTTCACTGGGAAATTGAGGTGCGACCACGTTGCGTTTTGCGCGGTTTCATGTCGCAGCCACTATGCCTACCCACGCAAGTGAGGTACCATTTTTTTGGGGAGACCTAGGGGAACGCTGGGTGGGTGGAAATTTGTTGATCCACGCAGATTCCAGAAATTTCCACCACAGAAATGTGAGGTAAATGTGTTTTTTTTGTCAAATTCTTAGCTTTACAAGAGATTCTGGGTAACAAAACCTGGTGGTAGGCAGTCGAGTCACCCCATCCTGAATTCCCCTGGGTGTCCAGTTTTCAAAAATGTATAGGTTTGCTAGGTTTCCCTAGGCGCTGGCAGAGCTAGGTCTCAAAAACAAAAGGTAGTCTCTTTGTCCAAAAATGGCAAGATTTCACTGGGAAATTGAGGTGCGACCACGTTGCGTTTTGCGCTGTTTCATGTCGCAGCCACTATGCCTACCCACGCAAGTGAGGTACCATTTTTTACGGGAGACCTGGGGGAACGCTGGGTGGGTGGAAATTTGTTGATCCACGCAGATTCCAAAACTTTCCACCACAGAAATGTGAGGAAAATGTGTTATTTTTTGTCAAATTCTTAGCTTTGCAAGGGATTCTGGGTAACAAAACCTGGTGGTAGGCAGTCGAGTCACCCCATCCTAAATTCCCCTGGGTGTCTAGTTTTCAAAAATGTATAGGGTTGCTAGGTTTCACTAGGTGCTGGCAGAGCTAGGGCTCAAAAAGAAAAGGTAGTCTCTTTGTCCAAAAATGGCAAGATTTCACTGGGAAATTGAGGTGCGACCACGTTGCGTTTTGCGCTGTTTCATGTCGCAGCCAGTATGCCTACCCACGCAAGTGAGGTACCATTTTTTTGGGGAGACCTAGGGAACGCTGGGTGGGTGGAAATTTGCTGATCCACGCAGATTCCAGAAATTTCCACCACAGAAATGTGAGGAAACTGTGTTTTTTTGTCAAATTCTTAGCTTTACAAGGGATTCTGGGTAACAAAACCTGGTGGTAGGCAATCAAGTCAACCCATCCTGAATTCCCCTGGGTGCCTAGTTTTCAAAAATGTATAGGTTTGCTAGGTTTCCCTAGGTGCTGACAGAGCTAGGGCTCAAAAACAAAAGGTAGTCTCTTTGTCCAAAAATGGCAAGATTTCACTGGGAAATTGAGGTGCGACCACGTTGCGTTTTGCGCTGTTTCATGTCGCAGCCAGTATGCCTACCCACGCAAGTGAGGTACCATTTTTTTGGGGAGACCTAGGGGAACGCTGGGTGGGTGGAAATTTGTTGATCCACGCAGATTCCAGAAATTTCCACCACAGAAATGTGAGGAAAATGTGTTTTTTTTGTCAAATTCTTAGCTTCACAAGGGATTCTGGGTAACAAAACCTGGTGGTAGGCAGTCGAGTCACCCCATCCTGAATTACCCTGGGTGTCTAGTTTTCAAAAATGTATAGGTTTGCTAGGTTTCCCTAGGTGCTGGCAGAGCTAGGGCTCAAAAAGAAAAGGTAGTCTCTTTGTCCAAAAATGGCAAGATTTCACTGGGAAATTGAGGTGCGACCACGTTGCGTTTTGCGCTGTTTCATGTCGCAGCCAGTATGCCTACCCACGCAAGTGAGGTACCATTTTTTTGGGGAGACCTAGGGGAACGCTGGGTGGGTGGAAATTTGTTGATCCACGCAGATTCCAGAAATTTCCACCACAGAAATGTGAGGAAAATGTGTTTTTTTTGTCAAATTCTTAGCTTCACAAGGGATTCTGGGTAACAAAACCTGGTGGTAGGCAGTCGAGTCACCCCATCCGGAATTACCCTGGGTGTCTAGTTTTCAAAAATGTATAGGTTTGCTAGGTTTCCCTAGGTGCTGGCAGAGCTAGGGCTCAAAAACAAAAGGTAGTCTCTTTGTCCAAAAATGGCAAGATTTCACTGGGAAATTGAGGTGTGACCACGTTGCGTTTTGCGCTGTTTCATGTCGCAGCCACTATACCTACCCACACAAGTGAGGTACCATTTTTTTCGAGAGACCTGGGGGAACGCTGGGTGGGTGGAAATTTGTTGATCCACGCAGATTCCAAAACTTTCCACCACAGAAATGTGAGGAAAATGTGTTATTTTTTGTCAAATTCTTAGCTTTGCAAGGGATTCTGGGTAACAAAACCTGGTGGTAGGCAGTCGAGTCACCCCATCCTAAATTCCCCTGGGTGTCTAGTTTTCAAAAATGTATAGGGTTGCTAGGTTTCACTAGGTGCTGGCAGAGCTAGGGCTCAAAAAGAAAAGGTAGTCTCTTTGTCCAAAAATGGCAAGATTTCACTGGGAAATTGAGGTGCGACCACGTTGCGTTTTGCGCTGTTTCATGTCGCAGCCAGTATGCCTACCCACGCAAGTGAGGTACCATTTTTTTGGGGAGACCTAGGGAACGCTGGGTGGGTGGAAATTTGCTGATCCACGCAGATTCCAGAAATTTCCACCACAGAAATGTGAGGAAACTGTGTTTTTTTGTCAAATTCTTAGCTTTACAAGGGATTCTGGGTAACAAAACCTGGTGGTAGGCAATCAAGTCAACCCATCCTGAATTCCCCTGGGTGCCTAGTTTTCAAAAATGTATAGGTTTGCTAGGTTTCCCTAGGTGCTGACAGAGCTAGGGCTCAAAAACAAAAGGTAGTCTCTTTGTCCAAAAATGGCAAGATTTCACTGGGAAATTGAGGTGCGACCACGTTGCGTTTTGTGCTGTTTCATGTCGCAGCCACTATGCCTACCCATGCAAGCGAGGTACCATTTTTTACGGGAGACCTGGGGGAACGCTGGGTGGGTGGAAATTTGTTTATCCACGCAGATTCCAGAACTTTCCACCACAGAATTGTGAGGAAAATTTGTTTTTTTTGGTCAAATTCTTAGATTTGCAAGGGATTCTAGGTAACAAAAACTGGTGGTAGGCAGTCGAGTCCCCCCATCCTGAATTCCCCTGGGTGTCTAGTTTTCAAAAATGTATAGGTTTGCTAGGTTTCCCTAGGTGCTGGCAGAGCTAGGGCTCAAAAAGAAAAGGTAGTCTCTTTGTCCAAAAATGGCAAGATTTCACTGGGAAATTGAGGTGCGACCACGTTGCGTTTTGCGCTGTTTCATGTCGCAGCCAGTATGCCTACCCACGCAAGTGAGGTACCATTTTTTTGGGGAGACCTAGGGGAACGCTGGGTGGGTGGAAATTTGTTGATCCACGCAGATTCCAGAAATTTCCACCACAGAAATGTGAGGAAAATGTGTTTTTTTTGTCAAATTCTTAGCTTCACAAGGGATTCTGGGTAACAAAACCTGGTGGTAGGCAGTCGAGTCACCCCATCCGGAATTACCCTGGGTGTCTAGTTTTCAAAAATGTATAGGTTTGCTAGGTTTCCCTAGGTGCTGGCAGAGCTAGGGCTCAAAAACAAAAGGTAGTCTCTTTGTCCAAAAATGGCAAGATTTCACTGGGAAATTGAGGTGTGACCACGTTGCGTTTTGCGCTGTTTCATGTCGCAGCCACTATACCTACCCACACAAGTGAGGTACCATTTTTTTCGAGAGACCTGGGGGAACGCTGGGTGGGTGGAAATTTGTTGATCCACGCAGATTCCAAAACTTTCCACCACAGAAATGTGAGGAAAATGTGTTATTTTTTGTCAAATTCTTAGCTTTGCAAGGGATTCTGGGTAACAAAACCTGGTGGTAGGCAGTCGAGTCACCCCATCCTAAATTCCCCTGGGTGTCTAGTTTTCAAAAATGTATAGGGTTGCTAGGTTTCACTAGGTGCTGGCAGAGCTAGGGCTCAAAAAGAAAAGGTAGTCTCTTTGTCCAAAAATGGCAAGATTTCACTGGGAAATTGAGGTGCGACCACGTTGCGTTTTGCGCTGTTTCATGTCGCAGCCAGTATGCCTACCCACGCAAGTGAGGTACCATTTTTTTGGGGAGACCTAGGGAACGCTGGGTGGGTGGAAATTTGCTGATCCACGCAGATTCCAGAAATTTCCACCACAGAAATGTGAGGAAACTGTGTTTTTTTGTCAAATTCTTAGCTTTACAAGGGATTCTGGGTAACAAAACCTGGTGGTAGGCAATCAAGTCAACCCATCCTGAATTCCCCTGGGTGCCTAGTTTTCAAAAATGTATAGGTTTGCTAGGTTTCCCTAGGTGCTGACAGAGCTAGGGCTCAAAAACAAAAGGTAGTCTCTTTGTCCAAAAATGGCAAGATTTCACTGGGAAATTGAGGTGCGACCACGTTGCGTTTTGTGCTGTTTCATGTCGCAGCCACTATGCCTACCCATGCAAGCGAGGTACCATTTTTTACGGGAGACCTGGGGGAACGCTGGGTGGGTGGAAATTTGTTTATCCACGCAGATTCCAGAACTTTCCACCACAGAATTGTGAGGAAAATTTGTTTTTTTTGGTCAAATTCTTAGATTTGCAAGGGATTCTAGGTAACAAAAACTGGTGGTAGGCAGTCGAGTCCCCCCATCCTGAATTCCCCTGGGTGTCTAGTTTTCAAAAATGTATAGGTTTGCTAGGTTTCCCTAGGTGCTGGCAGAGCTAGGGCTCAAAAACAAAAGGTAGTCTCTTTATCCAAAAATGGCAAGATTTCACTGGGAAATTGAGGTGCGACCACGTTGCGTTTTGTGCTGTTTCATGTTGCAGCCACTATGCCTACCCATGCAAGTGAGGTACCATTGTTTTCGGGAGACCTGGGGGAACGCTGGGTGGGTGGAAATTCGTTGATCCACGCAGATTCGAGAACTTCCCATTACAGAAAAGTGAGTAAAATGTGTTTTTTTTGTCAAATTCTTAGCTTTGCAAGGGATTCTGGGTAACAAAACCTAGTGGTAGGCAGTCGAGTCACCCCATCCTGAATTCCCCTGGGTGTCTAGTTTAAAAAAATGTATAGGTTTGCTAGGTTTCCCTAGGTGCTGGCAGAGTTAGGGCTCAAAAACAAAAGGTAGTCTCTTTGTCCAAAAATGGCAAGATTTCACTGGGAAATTGAGGTGCAACCACGTTGCGTTTTGCGCTGTTTCATGTTGCAGCTACTATGCCTACCCACGCAAGTGAGGTACCATTTTTTTCGGGAGACCTGGGGGAACGCTGGGTGGGTGGAAATTTGTTGATCCACGCAGATTCCAGAACTTTCCACCACAGGAATGTGAGGAAAATGTGTTTTTTTGGTCAGATTCTTAGCTTTGCAAGGGATTCTGGGTAACAAAACCTGGTGGTAGGCAGTCGAGTCACCCCATCCTGAATTTCACTGGGTGTCTAGTTTTCAAAAATGTATAGGTTTGCTAGGTTTCCCTAGGTGCTGGCAGAGCTAGGGCTCAAAAACAAAATGTAGTCTCTTTGTCCAAAAATGGCAAGATTTCATTGGGAAATTGAGGTGCGACCATGTTGCGTTTTGCGCTGTTTCATGTCGCAGCCACTATGCCTACCCACGCAAGTGAGGTAGCATTTTTTTCAGGAGACCTGGGGGAACGCTGGGTGGGTGGAAATTTGTTGATCCACGCAGATTCCAGAACTTTCCACCACAGAAATGTGAGGAAAATGTGTTTTTTTTGTCAAATTCTTAGCTTTGCAAGGGATTCTGGGTAACAAAACCTGGTGGTAGGCAGTCAAGTCACCCCATCCTGAATTCCCCTGGGTGTCTAGTTTTCAAAAATGTATAGGTTCGCTAGGTTTCTCTAGGCTACAAGATCATCCAAAAGGACCGCACCAACCAAACAGGAGGAGGCATCGCCATCGTCCATAAGAACACCATCCGCATCACGACCAATTCAGACGATGACCTCGCTACCGCCGAACACCTTCACTTCCAGATCCACACCAACCCCAAGACCACACTCAGAGGCACCCTCATCTACAGACCACCAGGACCCCGCACACAATTCAGCGAAGACATCACTGATTTCATCAGCCCACACGCCCTCCCTCCGAGGACTACATCCTACTGGGAGACCTCAACTTCCACCTGGAAAAGAAAAACAACAGCAACACTACCACCCTTCTGGACAACCTGGACAACCTCGACAACTTGTCAATACCCCCACCCACTATGCCGGACACACGCTCGACCCAATCTTCACCTCCAGCAAGCACATCTCCTTCAATCACACCACAGCCCTCCACTGGACTGATCACAGCTGTGTTCACTTCAACTACAAAAAGACCATGACCCACAACCCCCCACAACCTATTCCCCGAAGAAACTGGAACAAAATTACGACCGACCAGCTCTTCACATCGCTTCACCAAAACCCTCCTGCAAAATCATCGGACCCAAACCAAGCAGCCACCAACCTCACACAATGGTTCGCCCACAGCGCCGACGAACTAGCACCATTGAAAAACCACCAAATCAAGCAAGGTAACAAAAAATCCCCCTGGTTCAACGATGACCTTAAGAAATCCAAGACGTTCTGTCGTACCCTCGAGAAAGCCTGGAGAAAAAACCCAACCACCGACAACCTGACCACCTTCAAGAACGCCACCCGCAAACACCACCAACTGATCCGATCCACCAAGAAATCAGCATTCAAGGATCGTCTTGACAACAACGCTCAAAACAGCAAGGAACTATTCAACATCGTCAAAGAATTTACCAACCCCACCGCCGGCACCAACGACATCACTCCCTCCCAAGACCTCTGCGACTCCCTAGCCTCGTTCTTCCATAACAAAATCGCCGACATACATAACAGCTTTGGAAACCAGCCTGAAGACCAGTCCACTCCACCCAACGCCGAACCAAAACCGACCTCTAACATCCTTTACGACTGGAACTCAATCACCACTGAAGACACCATCCGCCTGATGAACTCCATCCACTCGGGATCGCCAACCGACCCATGCCCCCACCACATTTTCAACAAAGCAAACTCCATTATCGCACCACATCTCCGTGACGTCATTAAGTGCTCCCTCAACTCCGCTACCTTCCTGGAAAGCTGGAAACATGCCGAACTCAGCGCTGTTCTAAAGAAACCAACAGCAGACCCCACTGAACTTAAGAACTACCGTCCCATCTCGCTCCTCCCATTCCCTGCCAAAGTCATTGAGAAAGCCGTCAACAGTCAGCTCGCCGCCTTCCTCGAATCCAACAAATCCCTCGACCCCTCACAGTCCGGCTTCCGAGCCAAACACAGCACCGAAACCGCCCTCATCGCAGCAACAGACAAAATTCGAACTCTACTGGACAACGGAGAAACAGCTGTCCTCATCCTACTTGACCTCTCCGCAGCCTTCGACACAGTCTGTCATAGCACCCTCATACAACGCCTTAGCAACGTCGGAATACAAGGAAAAGCATTGGACTGGATCATCTTGTTCCTCGCCGGAAGAACCCATTGAGTCCGCCTCCCCCCTTTCAGATCAGAGGCCACCGAAGTCATCTGCGGCGTACCCCAAGGATCATCACTCAGTCCCACCCTCTTCAACATATACATGAGTCCCCTCGCATCCATCGCACGCCAACACAACCTCAACATCATCTCCTACGCAGACGACACCCAGCTGATCCTCTCCCTCACCAAAGACCCAAACACCGCCAAAACCAACTTACACGAAGGAATGAAAGAAGTAGCCGGTGGATGAAGAACAGCTGTTTAAAACTGAACTCGGACAAAACGGAAGTCCTCATCTTAGGTTTATCCCCCTCTACCTGGGATGACTCTTGGTGGCCACCGGCCCTGGGAACCGCACCCATACCTACGGACCACGCACGTAACCTGGGCTTCATCCTGGACTCCTCCCTCTCGATGACCAGACAAGTCAACGCCGTCTCATCATCATGCTTCAACATCCTACGCATGCTCAAAAAAATCTTCCGTTGGATCCCCGCCGAAACAAGAAAGACAGTCACCCACGCACTGGTCACAAGCCGACTGGATTACGGAAACACCCTTTATGTCGGAACCACAGCCAAACTACAGAAAAAACTCCAACGGATCCAAAACGCCTCAGCCAGACTCATACTAGACATCCCTCGTCAAGCTCACATTTCCGGTCACCTGAAAGACCTCCACTGGCTCCCCGTCAAAAAGAGAATAACGTTCCGTCTCCTCACCCACGCACACAAAGCCCTCTACGACCTAGGACCCGAATGCCTCAACACGCGACTGTCCTTCTACACCCCCACCCGCCAACTACGATCGTCCAATCAAGCCCTCGCCGCAATTCCGCGCATCCATAGATCCACCATGGGGGGAAGATCCTTCTCCTACTTAGCGGCCAAGAACTGGAACTCTCTCCCCACCCACCTCCGCCTTACACAGAACCACCTCTCCTTCAGAAAGCAACTAAAAACCTGGATATTCGATAAGTAAAGTGCCCCCCCTCCTCCCCCAAGCGCCTTGAGACCCTCTGGGTGAGTAGTGCGCTATACAAATTTTCGAACTTGAACTTGAACTAGGTGCTTGCAGAGCTAGGGCTCAAAAACAAAAGGTAGTCTCTTTGTCCAAAAATGGCAAGATTTCACTGGGAAATTGAGGTGTGACCACGTTGCGTTTTGCGCTGTTTCATGTCGCAGCCACTATGCCTACCCACGCAAGTGAGGTACCATTTTTTTCGGGAGACCTGGAGGAACGCTGGGTGGGTGGAAATTTGTTGATCCACGCAGATTCCGGAACTTTCCACCACAGAAATGTGAGGAAATGTGTTTTTTTGTCAAATTCTTAGCTTTACAAGGGATTCTGGGTAACAAAACCTGGTGGTAGGCAGTCGAGTCACCCCATCCTGAATTCCCCTGGGTGTCTAGTTTTCAAAAACGTATAGGGTTGCTAGGTTTCACCAGGTGCTGGCAGAGCTAGGGCTCAAAAAGAAAAGGTAGGCACTTTGCCATAAAAGTGTCAATTTTTAACTGCAAAATTGAGGTGTGACCACGTTGCATTTTGCGCCGTTTCCTGTCGCAGGCACAAGACAGACCCACACAAGTGAGGTACCGTTTTTATCGGGAGACTTAGGATAATTCAGATTTGTAAATCAACTGTTATTACCAATTGAGTTTTCATGCATTTCTCCCTTCCCAATGAAAGACATTGTGTAAAAAAAAATCTTTTTAAAAAATGACCAATAATTCTCATGCTAGTATGAGTATTCCCAATTTTGAAAATGTGCAATTATATACTGTTTCTAGACTCTATATTTTGTACCCAATTCAGAAATACATAGGTGTCTTTCATACCGATTTTTCCACATATACATTTTCCAAGAATAAGTGCGCTATACCCAGTAAATAAAAAAAATCATTGCAAGTTGCTGCTTAGTTTTTGGATCTGGGTTCGTCGGGTTCTTGGAGAAACTACACGTCCTATATATCCCCACAACCAGGAAGGTCTAACGAATGTAATGGTACATTGCTTTCCAAGAGCTGTCAAAATTACAAGAAGTTATAGGTGAAAACGTTGAGACAAAAGGCTGTTTTTTTCAACAAATTTTCAATTATTCCAATATTTAACTGTTTATATAAAGAAACCTTCATGGATTTAGACAAATGACCCCTTTTTGAATTTAGAATTTTGTCTACTTTTCGAAAATGTATAGCTTTCCAGGATCCCTTATTGCTTTCATACTCATTTCTACCATTAACTGGAAGGTGGTGAAAAGCTCTAAAAATAGCAAAAATAGGCTATGTCCCAGAAAAATGCCAAAACTGTGTGAAAAATGTTGGTTCTCTGACAAAAGACTGTCATTCCCTAAAAGCTGAGAAAATGGAGATTTAAGCCACACAAACCCTTTTTTGATACCATTTGCAGGGAAAATCCCAGAGGCTTTCATTTGCAGCCCGTTTTTCTCATTTTTCTGAAAAAACTAAAATGTCACTATATTTTGGTTAATTTCTGGGACCCCTCCAAGGGAATCCACAAACCCTGGGTACCTTTAGAATCCACATGATGTTGGAAGAAAAGGACGCAAATTTGGCGTGGATTCCTTATGTGGTCAAAAAGTTACAGGGGCCTAAGCGCGCACTACCCCAAATCGCCAAAAAAAGGCTTAGCACAGGAGGGGAAAAGGCCTAGCAGCGAAGGGGTTAACGTAATCATACAAAATCACAAAAAAATTCCTCGAGATAATGCTTTAATACCCAAGAAGAGTAATTCTGCATTTACTGCCATTTCTCAGCGCAGAAATACCCTATCACCTCTAAAAGGACCAGGAAGTTGCATTTGAGCTAAGAAATAACGCTAAATGCGACAGAACATAAATAGCGAGCAGGAGCGGCCACTGGCACTCACTAAATGTGCTTGCTACTAACATTTAGCACTATTTTCTTAGAGCAATTTCAACACGAGGATTCATTTTGTACTAAGAAATAGCGCTAAATGCAGCAGAACATGAATAGAGATCACAAGCAGCTCGTGCTCGCTAAATGTGCTCTTGCATTAGGATTTCTTCCCCCAAATTACTCTTAATTATGTGAGGAGGATCCTTTAATTATCGGTAATTCTGCATCGAAGAGTAATGCAGAATTACGAAAAATTACTTCTGAGCAATTGAAATTCCGCCTAGGCCTACTAATTACCCCCAAGGGCGGCAAGGAAAATGAGACTGACGCTAAAAGAAGTAAATATAAATCTCGGGGGACTGTTTTGTAGAAATAAAGTGCACCATACCTTTACAGACTATATCCAGGCTTTAGTAAAATGCCACACTCCCTTTACAGAATATGCAGCAGACTTAACCCCTTCCACGCTCATGACGAGCTGGGCTCGTCATGCAGTAGCCTCCTCGCACGCTCATGACGAGCCCAGCTCGTCATGAACCAATAAGGATCACGAAATCCCAGCACAGCAGGGGAATTCCCATAGCATCCAAGAGGTTAAAGGTCTCCCCTTACAGTGCTAACAGGTCCATCCATGTTCTTTTTGAGTAAGCCTTTTGAGGGCTTTGGGCATAATTCACATCCGTATATGAACTCAAGTGCAGAAATGCAGAAATGCATCAGGGAGTCACGAAATGAAAGTTTTTGCTTGTTAATGCATTTATTCTTACTTTAAATTGCATGTTTGTGGGTATTTAGAATCCTTCGAAGCAGGTTTCAATCTATGGAAGCAGCTCCAGATTTACTCCTATCAAAGGCGGGTAATGGACTCTCGCATGGGGAGGGCATGGATTATTCACGAGCTCCGGCTCTTTGGCGCTCAGATCGCTTCCCTTTGCCTCTCAAAGCACACGAAAGAGAGGAAAGATGGAGTGCACTTTATGGAAGACTGATAGCCTGCTGGCGCGGAGAGATGGGGGGCCTGGAGGCCCAGCGAGCACCACGGACTGTGGTTCGGCCCCCCCTAGGCAGAGTGCACCATTGAAACCATGGGAGCAGCGAAGAACCTGAGGAAGGCTTGCGTGGGTGCTGAGGCCTGCGAGCGACTCCGGGTGCCAAGAAGCGGGGTTCCGCTGGCCGAAGGGCAGGCGACGCCACCAGCGCTGGATCCGGCGGCCACTGGTGAGAGCCTGGCTGCATTGGTGCCTGGAGATCAGAGTGCCACAGTCGGGGTCTGGGAGCGGTGGCTTGGCCCCCCTCCCGAGTAAATGTTGGAGCCTCTTCCGAGGGTGTTGCGGGGGCACAGAGGCCTGCAGACAGCACGGACACCGGGAGACGATAGACTGAGGTGAGAGGGACCCCTGGAACCAGTAAGGGGGCCCTGGAGAGAGAGAAGGGGTCCGCACTTCTGCCTTCCCCTCACATCCCCCCGTGGACTCATACAGCTTTTCTGATTGGTTTCTCACCAAACAGCAACACCACCATTTTGTAGTGTTGTTGTCGTGGCCTTTAACCTAGATCCTCCATCTTGAAGGTCTTTCTGGTGCAAATGGACTTACTGGACAATGCGTGACCCTGGACTGAGCCTTGTACCCCCTTGACCCTGGTAAAATGGAATCCTGAGAAAATCTACTATTTGTATATATATATGTATATAGAAATAACTCTAACCACTAGTATATGTAGTAGACCTTTGTACTCACTACCATTCCTATGTGATTCTTAGAGTTTATCCATTTGTATCTCTTCCTGAGTGACTTTACAACTTGTACATTTGCAATTGTTTCTATTTGTATCTCTTCCCTGTGTGACTTTACAACTTGTCCATTTGCAATTTTTTTCCTGTTTGTATCTTTTATGTAATCTGGATCTCGTAGCCGTCGGGGATGGCGGTGTTGATGTCGGGGCGGATGCAGTGTTGGTCCAAGTCTCTGTGAAGAAGGAGACGTCAGGTGAAAGAGAGTTGAGTAAGTTCCAGATTTCTGTGGCGTGCTTGTGTATGGAGTGCATGTTGAGGAGGATGCAGCTGAGGGTGTTGGTGTAGGTGGTGTTGGTGGTGAGGGTGGTGGTAAGGGTTCAGCGGCAGCGGAGGCAGGAGAACTGGCCATGGATCATGTTTGGTGAGGACTGGTTGCCGTCTGTGTGTCTTCCGGGGTAGAGTGCGAGGAAGGTGGTGGAGTCGTAGCGGTGGACGGGCAGAGATCAGGGGTTCCTGGCACTAGCCGTGGTCGGTTTGTGGATGGGGACTGATGGGCTTGCCTTAGGCGCGCCTTTGGCATGCCCCCTGCGCGCGCCGCCATTATGTAGGGGAGGGGGCAGGAACGTGCAGATGAGAGGCGGGAGCGGGGGAGGTAAATGGCGGGAAAAACCAAGCACAAAACGGCCGGGCAGAGTAAACAGAGGGCAACAGTACAATGTCACAATCATAATATCACAAAAAACAGCAAAGCACAAAAGTAGTAAGAAGGGTGAATATACAACGAGGGATAAAGTAGCAAGAATAAAAAATATATAACAATATGTAACGATATCAAGAGTTACACGAGGGGACAATCTACCTGATGGCACAGAGCGGGCTCAAACCCTGCATGGATAGGGCCAAGGGGATCTGCGTCGGAGAAGAGCACCGCGGAGCTGCTGGGGAGAGAGTAGGCCTCAAACTGGGTCAGAGGTTGTGCTCACGCTCCCTGGCTATGGCCGCCATTATGTATGGGAGTGGGGCGGGAACGCGCAGCTGGGAGGCGGGAGAGGGGGTGGTAAACGGCGGGAAAAAACAAGCAAAAAACGGGTGGGCAGAGTAAACAGAGATCAACAGTACAATGTCAAAATCATAATATCACAAAAAACAACAAGGCACCAAAGTAGTAAGAAGGGGTTGGACGGGTCTGATTTGGGGGAATTTTCTACAAATAGTTGAACGAAATGTAAATTTAAGTCTGTTTGATTAACATTTTAATGGAAATTACTTTCCCAGAAGTTTGAAAAATGTCTAGTATTGTAACCGTCATCTTTTACTTTTATAATAACAACATACTCCTCATTTGATTACTTACTTTTCAGGAATATTATCCCATTATCCCATTCTCAAGGGATTCATATATCATTTCTTCCGTTGGGTTCCATGTTTCTCACAAATAAATAGGCTACAGGCAGAGTTACTCAGTGGGAGAAGTGGCCACGAAACAAGAGAAGGATGGAGGAGGAATTTAATTAAGAAAATGTTCTCAAGGTTGATAAGAGGGAATGTTTTAGCGGATTCTGAAAAGGAGCTTTGTGTCTGTTCAAGCTTCTCCTACTCAACTTTTTCAATATCTCATCTCCACTCCTATCAATGCCTGCTTTTGTGCCTGCAAGTTGATATACAAAAGATGTGAGCGAGTGGAATGGGAGCATGCAGACATGATATTGTACCCAAAATTAAGTATGAATAACTACTCACATGTAAAGATACAATTAATATACCTTATATCGGCCCAAATAGGGATGCCGTCCACCAGTTATTAACATGTCCTCATCGCGTTCAAACATGCACCGTACAGGGCGACCAACCCTGTGGAGAATAAAAACATTTCTCATGTGTTTTCCTACCCGTGTCACACTGTCAGTTTAGCTTAGTATCACTCCATGATAAATATTGCCTATCCATAATAAGAGCACAGTTATGACAATAATTAAGACATTTAGTATTTCTTTATTGTCTTAGTATAGTTACCTAGTGCAGACCTGGCCCAAAAGGAGGCTAGAGTTTCAACTAGCAAAGGATACAGGTAGTTGCAGAGGTTTATAAGGAGACGAAAGAGAGGGAAAAAACATCTGACCCCAAACCATGGAACACGGCGGACCAATGTACCACTAAAGCCAGGCCGCAAGGCCGAATGCAAAATGCATTTATCGAGCTTAAGCTTTATTATCCAAGGGGAAGGCGCTCATTATTGTCCGTGGTGGGGCGAGAGGGTCCAAGGTCAAGCAGAGGGCCCTTTCCACCGTTGGTAAATAACTCAGTTTGAGTGAGAGGTAGACACACAATCACAAAAGTGTCATAGACTACACAGTTTTCAAAACTTCTTAACAAGTTAAATATGTAATACAAACACATGGAATCGTTAACTCGGGTATTCCGGGAACCTGTATCAAAAGAGGTAAGACACATTTTCATGTACATATTCAGCGTTCTGCAGTGCCCCCTGGACAGACATATTCTGTGACATAATTGAAGATTCTTGCTGTTTATTAGAAATCTTATCTCCACAGGCAGATACTATGGGAAGAAGGAATATATGTGGGTTGAAACTGCAATGAGGCTGTGAATCTTCGTGGTAGATACTGATAGGTTAGGAGCCAATCAAAATGCAGCCTTTCTAGAACTGCCCAGCAGTCTGATTTACAATGCCTAATAGCAAGCACGTACACTGATTATGGCTTCCCTGTGGAGCACAACTCATCATATTTAGAAATCACCAAGCAAGAATAAATTCTTTTAGAGTAGCTGCAGTTGCAACTCCCCTAAAAGGCGCAGAAGCTTTAATATGTGGTTACTATGTTTAAAGTACCCACACATTAAAACATTTCATTTTTTAAATCAAACTCCCCAATGCAGGCAGAAATATGGCATTTCTCTTTGACGCCATGTAGAGTGTGGGAATCTCACAATTTTGATAAACAGGGAACTTTCTAAATAAGCCTCCAAATTTTGTAAATGTCTAGCTTCCTGTGGGGTCTCTATTGGCAGTTGTGTGAATGCTAATGTTCCCAAGATGGTGATTACATTTGATGCTTGTTGTGTTTCATATTCATCCAGAAACTAATATCCTATTGAAACGGTGATTGGATGAAAAGGCAAAGTCAGTGTTATACTTAAAGGAAATGGCACTATATTCTGGTCTCCAGTAGACCATTGCCAAAACAAAGCACAACTTAGAATTTGTTAATTCTTATATCAGGCCTTTCCTCCAAATTTAGTTGTACTGTAAGGCATGAAATTTCAACTCTACTTGTAACTCAAGCAAATGAGTTACATATAGGGCCACCAGTTGTTGCCTTTCAGTTTTATAAGTTACTGTAAGCAATGGAACTCAAAAAAATGGTCAAATCTGCTAATTTGCCTTGTCGTAAACCTGTGATTTGAAGTTTCCATGGTTTTGAATTTAAAACAAAACATTTTTTACCATGACACTTACTTCTGAGCAGCTACTGCTATTGCTCTTGCCAGAACAACACTTCTGGAATCCTTCCCTCCAAATCCACCGCCAAGTCTCTTCACTCGGACCACAATACGATTTGCTGGTACTCCAAGAGCTTTTTCAATCACTTCCTATATGTTAAAAAAATATATTTTTACTTATTTGTGAGTTGTGAGCTAACATCCTCCAGTGCTCAGGAATCTGGTACTGTCATTACATTGAGTGCGTACAGGCATCCATGCTATCAGAAGTCACGAAGTACATCCTTCCACTGATCCTACAGTTATTACATTTCACCAAAATGTGGAATGACATAAGTAACCCACTTGCCTTCTGTTGCATCAGTCTAACCAGAGAGATAGATAAAGAGATGTCTATATATGCATTTAATGTGAATTTTAGTGAAGCTTTTAATTCTGATTAACATTAGAACACGGCTGGGATAGTATGGAAAATAAAAGCCCCCCTTGGAAGTTATTTATGTTTCACTGACAAAACAAGATTTCCAGTGAGTCTGGCCCTCTCTTTGAGGACATCATTTAAAAAATACAGAGTCTTAAAATCAGAGATGTTACAGGTTGCAAATGAACAACTGAAGAAAAAATAAATCTCAGGAATTATGTTTCCTATGAATCAAAAAAGAACTATTTTTGCGAATTTGTCCTTGTGGGAGAGCCAACACTGCGAAAAGAAATGACTGTAAAATTAAAATAAAGCATTGAGATCCGCAGGTCTAACATCAGGCAGCAGAATTTGAGATCAGCAGGAGCAAAACACTTTAAACTGATGGGACATAACACGTCAGATGCAAAGCTATATCTTAGTGATTACTGACTCAGGGCCATATGTATGAAACAAACTTTTACTCGCAAATGCTGCGAATCGCAAAAAACAGCGTTTGCGAATAAAAATTAGCAAAACAAGATGTATGAGACAATCTTGCAACGCTAACATAAGGAATCGCAAAAATAGTGAATCCTAAAGTTGCGAATGACTAAACTGCGATTTTCAAATTGCGAAAGTCGCAAATTATAAAATCGTAATCTAAGAAATCGCAATGAAATGTATGAAATAATCACAAATATCGATTTCTCGAAATTTGCAATTTTGAGAATCGCAATTACCACCAAGTCTGAGCAGGTGGTAACCAGGTGCAAACTATATAAGGAGTCCCACAATTCAACACATTTTTCAACAATGGCTGGGCTGTAAGTGATAGCCAGGAGGCTGCGACTCAGAGCTTCTGCACAGAGGAGGGGACGCCAGGAAAGGATCTTCCGTGCGCGCATAACCCTGTTCCAGCGGACTGAGGAGGACATCCATACAAACTACAGGCTGGATGAAGGGAGCATCCTTGATTTAATTTAGGAACTCAAACCTATACTTGAACACCCCACATGCAGGACACACACCATCCCCACCCACATCCAGGTCCTGTGCTCACTGCACCTCTTGGCATCAGGTAGCTTCCAGGGGGTGATAGCCTCAGCAGGAGGGGTGTCACAGAGTGCATTGTCATGCTTTTTCCATGCGTTCCTTGATGCCATGGTTCAGAGGCTGCGTCACAACATCCACTTCCTCAGCACACCACAGGCACTAGACCAGACCAAGCAGGATTTCTATCAAATAGCACAATTTCCCCACATCATAGGATGCATAGATGGGACACATGTCGCCATATTCCCCCCTCCCAGAATGAGTATGTGTTCAGGAATCGCAAGTCATATAATTCCCTGAATATACAAGTGGTGTGCAATGCCAAGCACATTATCACTGACATTGTAGCTAAATACCCAGACAGCACCCACGACTCATTCATCTTTCGCCACAGTGGGATCCACCGTCGACTCACAAATGGGGAGTTTGGAGAGGGCTACATGCTAGGTAATTGCATAGGAAACAGTGACACAATAGTCAAGTACAGCAGTGGCAGGACAGTGTGTCACCTATTTCCTCTTGCCTCACAGGTGACAGTGCGTATGCCGTCCGGGACTTCATATTGACCCCATATCTAAATCCTGTCAAAGCTAGGGAGCGGTGGTACAACAGTGCCCACACTGCCACCCGCAGTACCATTGAGCGGACCTTTGGTATACTCAAGAGCCGTTTCAGATGCCTGCATAAGAGTGGAGGAGCTCTGCAATACAGTCCTGAGACCTGCTGCAAGATGGTGATTGCATGTGCCATGCTGCATAACATCGCCACCAGGAAAGGCACCCCAGTGGAGATCAGTGATTCAGACACATCAGATGAGGAGGGGCCAGCTCCAGGATGCAGGCCAGCCGGTGTGATTGGTGCGGCAGCTGGGCGACAGAGGCGAGATGACATAACACTGAACTATTTCTAGGTGAGAAATGATGACATAATGCTATGTATACATGATGAACTGTGTTTAATATCCTTGATGTCAGGATTCATAACATCACACAGCCTGTGTAGCACACAATGTGGGTAGTATTGTCACACACATGTTGGATGCACAGTGAGAAAACAATAAATGATTCACTGTTGTCTGTGTGCAATGGGTTAATCCACCCATTGCCATTAGTAAGTCAGGGCACCTCAACGGCGATGCTGACGTCCCATAGCTCCGCGCCCCAAGTGCACATTGCCCTCTTCAGTGGCATCTGCAGCCCTCGCATGACACACACTATGGCGCCTGTCCTGTGGGAGTGGTGGAGTGATGCTGCTACGGCTTGATTGTGCGTCCTCCTCGAGTGAACTGAGGACTCCTGTCCCACCAGTAGCAACTGTCCGCAGCTGGTCCACAGCACATGTGACCTGGACTAATCCCCTGGCCACGTCCTGACTGCAGTGTGCGACCTCACGCTGCATGCTGATGCTGCGCCGTGACTGTACAGAGGTGGCTGAGGCCAGACGGTTTACAGCCCTTGTGAAAAGGTCAAGGCGTGTGTGGAGACGCTGCCTCTCCCTGCGCCTAGCAGCACGGTCCGCCCGTATCTCCGCAAAGTGTGCCTCCAAGGCACCCGTCATGCCACTGAAGCCCACCCTAAGCTGTCTTTGAATTGCCCATATGCTTATCCCCTGCAGGCGCTGCACCTCAAGCATGTTCCCTTCGAGGCCCGCTGAACACTGTCTCCTGCCGCAGATGTTCTTGGGGATGGATGGGCCCTGCGCCTAGATGGAATGGCTGGTATGGGACTTGGAAGTGCTCGTGGTCTGGGTTGTGGCTCAGACTGTCCCTGCACTTGGTTGTCTTCTTCCTCTGTGTCACAGATTTCATCCTCCAGCAGTGGCAATGAAGCCACTGCAATGCGCCGGGGGCGTTTGGATGTGATGACTGGGCTGCCCTCCTCCATTTGCCCTGGCACTGCTGCGCTGTGGGACTCATCCTCCCCTCCAGGCCTCTCTCCCTGTGTTTCTTGTGGTGCTGTGGACGTAAATGCACACATTAATTTGCTGTCCAGCTTTGCATTGGTAATGCAATAAATTACACTATTTTGTTTATTACATGGGTCCTGACTGTCTGTATATTGCCTTCACTCATACACACATACTGATTGAGCCTAGCTGGGTTTCACTGCTCCACTGTTTGTTTCATGTGACTACATCTCCCATAATGCATTGCTGTGGTTGTTTGTGTGCCTGCACTGGATTAGCATTTGTGATGTGTGCCTGGGTCTCTCCTGGGTGTGGGGGTGAAGTAGGTCGGTATCAGGGGTGTGATGGCATACTTCTTACCTTGACTTGGTTCTGGTGGGTCGGAGCTGTCGAGGTCTTCCACGCCGCTCACACTCTCCGGTAGCAAAGTACCCTCGACCATTTCCTCCATTGGTGTGGAAGTGGTGGCAGTGGATGTCCCTCTACCGGTCTCTTTTGTCTCCTGCAACCTGGCAGCAACCCTTTCCTTCGAGCGCTGGTGCATGTCGTACCAGCGTTTGCGCAATTCCTCGACGCTGCAGTTGGTAACGCCTATGGAGTTGACCTTCTCTTGTATCTCCGCCCATATTCTTCTTTTCCGGGTCTCTGGCACTCTGAGGGATTTTTTGCCAAAGAACAGCTCATGGCTCACCACCATCTCCTGGATGAGCACCTCCTGCTCTCTTTCAGAAAACGTCTGTTTCATCTTTCTTGTACTTTCACCCTACTGCTGCTCATGTGTGGCCATTTCTCCAGTCTCTGTTGCAGTGCACTGGTGCCTCAGCCCTCCTTCCAGCCTCTCACTCTGCTTATGAAACTCAGGTGCACCATGGGTAGTCACACTTCCTGGTTGTGATATCATCAAGCTGCACCTGAGTTTCCGATCAGCAGATTTGCGATTCCTTAATTGCTAGTTCGCAAATTCTGTGAATACGCAATTAAGGAATCGCTAATTGGGTAATCGCAAATAAATCTGCGATTTTTAAGGAATCGCTATTTTTTTGCGGTTTTTTGTTTACACACCAATTTGCGATTCTCAAAATGCGATTCGCTAAAAATCGCAAACTGAGAATCGCAAATTCAGTTTTCATACATATGGTCCTCAGTGAAATGAGGATGTAACAGAGCTAAACACTACTGGAAATAGAAGCATACTGGAAACGGCAATTAGGAACAGCAATCAAAGGATTTAAACTATAGATGTGAACTAAGTTTTACTGTGATCAATTTATAAGAAGTATACAGTGAGGATTGAGGCTTAATTGTTTGACAATATGCGCCATTGACTTGTGAAATTAGATAGACATAATGGTAAATATAATTTGAACTACGTTAGAAAGCATAGACAGACTACATAGATTGACACAAATAGAGAACATCGAAGATAGACTATACTGAACGACAGATACACGTAGGAAAGCAAAATAGCAGAAGGTAACCAATGGGTAATAATGGGAGGAGTTTCTCAGCTCCCGGCTGAAGTCTATACTCCTCTCCGGCTTGGGAACTGAGGTGTGGGCCTGCCAGCTGAAACCAGCGGGAGACGTTGGAGCTCCGGTGGAGTACCCGGGGGCCTAGCGGGGCCATTTTGGGGAGCGAGAGCACTGGCGCCTGCTGGCTGGGGCCTGCCGCTGTGCGTCCGATCGCCCCCGCTTCTGTGAGGGGTGCAGCTCGACCTTGGAACTTTCCTGCGGCATCTGCCCTGGGCTGCATGGCCCGCTTCGTTGGGTGAGTGAGCGGGATCCTGACCCCGGGGGACCGCGGCGGCGCTGCCACATGCACGACCCGGGAGGCGGACCTGGGGTCGTGGGACTGAGCCCTTGCCCACCAGCTCAGTGAGGGCTCCTGGTGGATCTGCCTCGGGGGGTGCCCCACATCTGCTGATCGAGCGCTGGGAATCGGTTGCCACCATGGGGAAGCGCCTCCTGACCCTACGGAGGGCGCATCGGGAGGTCAGGACCCTGCCCCGTCCGGTGAATTGACGGCGGGCCTTCCGCAGAGCCAACTGGATCAGATCCTGCAAGCCATCACCGACACGAGAGAGGCCTTGCATCACGACATCGCTCAGGTGTCCACGAACTTGGGGCTCCTGCGCGTGGACCACGGCAAACTGGCGGACCGGGTCAAACAAACTGAAGCTCGGCTGGACGCGCTGGAGCCCTCTCACAAGGCGTCAGAGGCTTCCCTGGGAGATCTGCAGCAGCTGGTACAATTGCTTGAAAAGAGAGCGGAGGATGCGTAGGGACGCAATCGCCGCAACAATATACGCGTGGTGGGTCTGCCGGAAAAAATTGAAGGAGCGGACATGTTGGGCTAACTTGAAACCTGGCTCCGAGACGTGGTTGTCCCGGAGGGCCTGACGCCATTTTACACCCTGGAGCGAGCTCACCGCCTGCCGGCCCGCCCTCCTGCTGTTGGTCGGCCTCCTCGGCCGGTGGTGGCGCGCCTCTTGCACTTCAGGGACCGGGACATTATTCTACAGAAGGCGCGGGCACTGGGACCCTACCGAGTAGATAATGCCCATGTTTCTATCTACCCAGATTATTCCCTTGAGGTCCAGAGGCTGCGCTCCACCTTCCTGGCGGTCAAGAAGGCTCTCCGTGAGGAAGGTATCCGTTACTCTCTTTTGTTCCCGGCCCGTCTGCGGATCATGATGGAGGGCAACTCCTCCTTCTACAATTCTCCTGAAGAGGTGTGGGACTGGCTGGAACTGTACAAGGCCGGTGCGGACACTCATCTGACACCTGGGGAGACGCGGGACACCGCGCCGAAGCCTCGACAACACAGAAGACCCAGGAGGCGGCCGACGGCTGCTCGAACTCCCTCCGTGTCACAAACTGAACTGGAACGCAAGGAGGCCCTCAGGGCGGTCTCTACCATTTCCAGAACAGCAGAGACGATGTCGCCGGTGGAATCGGGCTCCCGCAGGGGCTCTGAGGATGGGACATCGGAGGGATCGGGCGGTGGTGGCCCTGCGCCGCCTCATGTCACCCCTGGGACTGCGGATGGTTTGCTTGACGAATGACCCCTGTACCCCCCCTGATGTGGTATTGTAAATGCTGATATGGTTCATGCTAACGAGGAGGGGATGGGAATATCTGCCCCAGGCTGGCTGAGGGTTGTTGGGCTGATACCTTGTACACTCCGTGGCTCCTGCCACTGACACAGTGGGGATGTGGGACACCTAGGGAGTAATGGGGGAGGCCGGGCTACCGGTATGTGTGAGCTCACCGTCCATGGGATGTGGTGCCGACACCCCCCGATCTCACACTTATTGTGAGACTCTGGTAGTTACCAGAGGCTGTTTTCATTGGGACTTCTACATTTGGATGGGTTTCTGCGGTTTAGTGCCTATTCTGGGGGTGGGAGGGATGGGGGTTTGTTGGGTTGTTTTGGGACTCAGGTTTCGGGGTACTGTCAGTGCGCCTGGAGTTTTTTCGCTAACTAGGACTGTATTTGTTTTTTTGAATGGGGATCCTACCTGAGCTGAAATGTGTGACGTGGAATGTACGGGGACTAAACTCCATGCTGAAACGTCATAAAGTGCATGCCTATCTTGTTCGCAGGGGGATCCAGGTGGCTTTCCTGCAAGAAACGCATATTGACCAGACGGAGGGGCGGGCTTTGCAGCGTAGATGGAGGGGCCAGCTGTTTTGTACCACGTACTCAGCCTTTGCACGGGGGTTTTAATCTGGGTGAGGGCAGGGGTTCCATTCCAGCCCTTGGTGACAGTGGTAGATCCCGAGGGGAGATTTGTGGCTGTGCAGGGCCGACTGGATGGGAGGGATTTGACACTGTGCAGCGTTTACGTCCCGAATGTAGAGCAGCCCGCCTTTTTCACGCGCTTATCGGGGAAACTGGCGGCGGTTTTAGCTAACACGGGAATGCTTGGAGGGGATTTTAATTCAGTATTAGATGTGGAATTAGACAGATCACACCCACCATTAGCGCAGTCGGCGGCTCATAGGCTGGCGAAGAGCAGGCGAGAGTGGCAGGGTAGAAGGGGCCTGGTCGATGCATGGCGCAGACAACACCCTGCTGAGAGGGATTTTTCCTTTTATTCCCCCCGCATGCTCTGCATGTTCGACTTGACAGCATTCTCTGCTCGCCGGACGCTCAGTGTTTGGTCCGCCACAGCGAGTACTTGGCTAAAACGATATCTGACCATAACCCTTGTTTGGTGGTGGTCCAATGGACTCGACAGCGCCAAGCTATCCCCACGTGGCGGCTGAACCCGCTGGCGCTGGAGGATGCGGTTTTTAAGGCTGATGTGCGAACTGGGGTGGAACACTACTTTACTGCGAATGAGAGCACGGCGTCAAGCAGGGCTCTGGAGTGGGACGCCTTTAAGGCGGTAATTCGAGGAGTTTGTATTTCTGCTACCGCGGGGGCCCGCAAGACCCTCCTGCAGGATCTTGCACTGAGTGAGGATCGCTTGCGCGTGGAGGAGCGAACCAGTCATGTAAATCCTGAAGCTCACAGGACTGTTTCGGCCGCGCGTGAGGTAGGTGCGTTGCAGATGGAAAAGCTCCGCTGCTTTGATTACAAGGAGTTTCTTGTCAGGGCTCATGCTGAACACGACAAGGTGGGCTCCCTACTGGCCTGGCTAGCTAACTATGGAACTCGTGGAACTCCAATTTTGGCTTTGGCTACTCCGGAGGGGCGCCTGGTCTACACTCAGTCGGAGATCAACGCCCAGTTCTTCGCATACTATGAACACCTCTATAGGAGCACGATGCCGAGTGCACCTGCGGAGCTTGATGACTTCTTGCTTGCGGCACGGCTTCCCCAGCTCGATCCGGACCATGTGGACCACTTGGGCGGGGAGATCTCCGATGGGGAGCTACGCGCAGCTATCAAACACATGGCTCGCCGCAAAACCCCTGGCGTGGATGGTCTGCCAATTGAGTTTTACGCGACCAATGCGGATGTGTTGCTCCCGCGGTTACAGGCTGTTTACAAGGAGGCCTGGGATACCGGGGCTTTGCCTGCGACTGCTCGTGAGGCTTTAGTGATACCTTTACCGAAGCGTGGGGGTGACACCAGCTCCCGCTCGGCCTATCGCTCGCTTTCCATGCTCACCACAGACTACAAGATCCTGAGTAAGTTCCTTGCGACGCGGCTCCTTGTACATATGCGAGCTTTGGTACACCCCGATCAGGCGGGCTTCATTCCCCAACGCACCACCACCACCTGTGTGCGTCGACTGTTTCAGGTCATGGGCGGCGATTTTGGAGTCCTCCCGGAGGCCGCTGTACTGTCGATTGACATTGAAAAGGCCTTTGACAGCGTGGAGTGGCCATACCTGCTCCGTGTACTGGAGGCATTTGGACTCGGTGAGCGGTTTGTGAAGTGGACTGCCTTACTTTACACTGCAGCCACAGCCCGAGTCAAGACGGGTGCTACGATCTCAGCCGCATACCGGGTTGGTCGAGGGACGCGACAGGGTTGCTCCCTGTCCCCTCTATTATTCGCGCTGGCCATTGAGCCACTTGTGTCTCACGCCCGGATGGGCCGAGCTTATGAAGGCCTATCGCTGCGAGGTGAGTCCCATTACATTTCCCTCTATGCAGATGACTTGTTGATGTTTCTGGCGGATACCGGCAGTTCACTTCGTGGTGCCAGGAGCTTGCTCCTTGACTTTGGCCGCCTCTCGGGACTGCGAGTCAATTGGGGAAAGTCTTGCCTTTTCCCGATAACACCGAGGGAGGACGAATCCCAGCCGGAGGGGGGCCTTCGCTGGGAATACCATTGCCTCCCCTACCTAGGCACGCGTATCTATCACTCTTCACTCGCTCTCTTAGAGGGTAACGTTAATAGAGCGATCGGGAATCTGCAGGGCTCCATGGGCTTCTGGCGGACGCTGCCCTTGTCGGTTGCGGGGCGGGTGGCGTTGTTGAAGATGGTGGCGCTCCCACGCTTACTGTATCTGTTCCGCACCCTCCCACTCTGGGTTCCAGCGACGATTTTCCGCAGACTCCGTTCTTTAACCTCCGGGTTCATCTGGGGATCGGGCAGGCGTCGCGTTGCGCTGGCCACTTTGATGCGCCCTAGAGCGGATGGGGGGCTGGCGGTCCCGGATTTCGAATGGTATTACCTAGCGGCGCAACTACAGTGGCTTACCCAGGCGGTGGCTCGGGAATTCCGGGGTCCAGAGGGGATGCAGGGCAGGCTGTTTCCCAGGCACATCATCTCTTTTATAATCCTGGGCCAGAAGCTGGACCTGACTCAGCTGACACTTGAGGAGCGTACCCTCCGTAGTTGCTGGCTCCGTTGCCACAGGCGCTTGGGTACCGCCCGCCCGTACGCCCCTGAAATTCCGTTGGGGATGTGCACAGCCCTCCCGCATGGAGGAGACTGGTCGGCGCTGGCGACCTGGGAGGAACTGGGACTGCATATGATTGGAGATCTCTACGGCGACGGTGCGCTGCTCACATTCCAAGAGTTGCAAGACTCTTATGACCTCCCGAGAGGAGACTATTTGCTCCACGCCGCTCTGGTGGCCAGTATTCAGAATCACTGGAAGGGGGGGCTCGCCGAGCCACCGACATCAGCGGGCTGCCAGTATGTGGTCATGGCGGCCGGCACGCTCAAGGCTGTCACTTGCCTCTATCGGAGGCTCTCGACTGAAACCCTACTGCCCATGGATGGCTTGCGAGCCAAATGGGAACGTGATATGGGGCGACTGATCCCCGAGACAACATGGCCACAGTTGGTGCGCCGTGCCTGGAAGGGCACTAGAAATGCCAGGTACCAGTTGGTCCAGTTCTTTACGCTGCACCGCGCGTACCTGACGCCCGTTAAGATTTCGCAATATTTTGCGGGCGCATCATCGCTCTGTCCCCGATGTGGGACGACTAGGGCTGACTTCGCACATATGTTTTGGTCCTGTGGTGGATTGACTGGTTACTGGGGGGCGGTGCTGGCTTGCCTGAATGCTGTCACGGAACAGGCAGATGGCGGTGGATATGGGCACCTGCTTGTTGCTGTGGTTCCCTCACACCCCCACGGGTCACTAGTAAGTTCTATGATTTGGGCCTGATTTTAGCCAAAAGAGAGATAACCATGCACTGGAAATCCACCCAGGGTCCCAGCTACCTGCGATGGAGGGCCACTCTTCAGCGCTGGGCGAGGGCTGAGTGTACACTTAGAATGCAACATGCCAGGCGTTTAGACAACGACAAGGCCCTGGATGTAGCCAGGGCATGGGAGGCCTTGGTGGCGGCGCTCCAACGACCTGAGGACAGCTCAAGTGAGGAGGAGGAAGGGGCTGCAGCGCAGGACTAACACTCTGGAGGGTACCCTGCTTCCAAGGACACACGTAGCTAACACACACACGGCATAGGCAATGGGGTGTCGGTTTCCCCGTCGCGTTTGTTTTTATCTAGCGGCAAACTGGAGGGAGACTTTCCACTGGTAGTATGCTAACTCAGGAGAGACGGACGGCGCACTGACAGGGGTGGGGAGGGCGGAGGGTGGGGAAGTTTGTGGGTTTGTTCTGTAAATGGCATACATTACGAACTGCAATATTATCCCAGATTGCCAATAATTGGCGCGTTATCCTGCTAAATGTATCATTTTCGTTTTGGATTTGACTGCCAATAAAAAATGTTTTTACAAAAAAAAAAATCAGTGATGTCATCTGAGATGTCATTAGTGATGTCATCAGTGATGTCATCAGTGATGTCACTGACCATGTCATGAGTTGTGTAATATGTGACTTCATCAGCAGTGCATTGCGGGGGGCGCGAGTTATAGTTAGCTCTAACTATAACATTCAAATGTCTCTGGTTTTGTACGAGTGAAATGACCAACTAACTATCATGTCCCTCAAACCTATGGTTTTTTCAGTGAATTTCAAAGGTTTTTTAAATGCTAACTTCTAACTATGACGTCCCTGAAACCTATGTTTTTTTAGTGAATTTCAAAGGTTTTGTAAACGCTAATTTCTAACTATAATGTCTGTAAAACCTATGGTTTTTTCACTGAATTACAAAGGTTTTTTAAATGTTAATTTCTAATTATAATGTTCATTAAACCTATTGTTTTTTCAGTGATTTTAAATTATCATTCCATTCTCAACTTGGTTAAAACATCCGATATCGCCAGTTTTCCAGCAATAGCTTCCACCCAAAAAATTGCCACAAATTAGAGCAACAACTAACGCAAATAATATGCAGAGTAGACGTTCCTGTACAAAAATAACACGAAAACAACACTTCCCGATATTTTCAACGAGCAGCCAAATCTGCGGTGCGTTCCAAAAACAGGCAATAAGCTGTGTTAGCAGTAGGAATGCAACATCTGCCATTTACTGGTGTAAAGTAGGACAACATCCTACAGTGTGAAAGGGAGCCCAGCCCAGAATCACATCTGAAGAGCAACACATGTCATAAAGCTACTGATCATGCACCTCCGACACCCAAGAAGGCCACAAAACCTACTGTCATCACACTCAGGATCTCTTCCTGGTCCACCCACCCCCTACTAACACTGAGGCAGCGCACAATAGGACAGCGGACCTTCCAAAAAAGGCATGGCCCCTCAGCCATACAATAGCTGAATGTAGCGAGATGTGGCAACCAAACATGTGTGAAGAACGCAAGTCACCCACCAATAATAATGCACACAATACCAAGAGTACAGGGTGACACATTGGTGCTTGTGGCCCGGGTGTCGGCAGCACTACAACAGGGACACCCACATCAATTGATTCCTCATACAGCCCAGGACGGAACCACGCCCAGAGCTCCGGAGTCATTGTTCACAGCCTCACGCAGGACTGGCATATGCCAGGCCAGCCCAATTCGTTTACACATACAGGAAGGGACAACAATGCTACATGGCCCAGCTTTTCATTGTAGTGATCTGCTGCTCACAGGTCTAGTTCTCAGTACGCCACATCCCCTCCCTGACGGCTGGTTTACACCCACACCACACCCATCAAGCACAGGTGTCACAGGACACATGACCCTTCCAATAAAAACGACGGGGCGCACATGCTCCACACCATTTCCATTTCAGACTTGGTGCACCGGATGCACTGCGGCCGGCACAGGCACACCGCCAGGTGACAGTGAATTTCGGTCTACTGAGGTAGAGGCATTGTAAGTGCTGAGGCAGGTGTGCAGGTGTGCAGCCTGCAGTGATGGCCGGTCCCAGTGGTCCGGACAGCTCATGTTTTTTGTGCCCTGCTGGACCGCAGTGTAGGCCTTAGCCAACGAACAGCGGGTCCTACCGCCATATGCGTGGCCTCAATGGTCACTGAGTTAGTGGCACTGCAAGGGCTGAGCGGGTGAGCAACCAGCAATGATAATGGGTGCACTTGTATATCATCTGCCATGGCAAAATCAAGATGCAGCACCAAATGTAAGACCTGTTGGCCTGCAGAGCGGGGCTGCATGATGTAGAGGGTGCCCTGTCCGCGAAAAGGGGAGCAATGAGGCCTGGGTGCACAGGGGCGGGCAGACACCTTTGGGCGGCGGGAGTGGATGGGGTGCAGCAGCTTGGGTGCACAGAGGCGGGCAGACACCTCTGGGCGGCGGGAGTGGATGGGGTGCAGCAGCCTGCGTGCACATAGGCGGCACAGCGATTTAGGCATGCGCAGTCGTATATACTCTGCCATTACAAATTCTGTACTATGCTTCAGATGTGGGAGCTTGAGGGCTCCACTAGATCCTGGCACATGGTTGGAGACACAGCGGTGGCGTAAAGGTGAGCTGTGAGGGTTTTGTCCATAGTGTGGTCACTCACTGTCCCTCCTCATCTCTCCATTTCTCTGCCTCACACTCTTTCTCTCTCTCTTTCTCTATTGCACACTGTTTCTCTCTTTCTCTCTCTCTTTCTCTCTCTCTTCCTCTCTCTTACTCTTTCTCTCTCACTCTCACTCTTTCTCACACTCTTTCTCTCTTTCTCTCTCTCTTCGTCTCTCTCACTCTTTCTCTCTGTCTTCCTCTCACTCTTTCTTTCTTTTTCTTTCTCTCTTTCTCTCTTCCTCTCACTCTCACTGTTTCTCTCTTTCTCTCTGTCTTCTTCTCACTCTTTCTTTTTTCTCCCTCTCTTCCTCTCTCTCACTGTTTCTTTCTTTCTCTCTCTCTTCCTCTCTCTCTCACTCTCACACTTTCTCTCTTTCTCTCTCTTCCTCTGTTTCTCTCTTTCTCACACTCTCTCTTTCTCTCTCTCTTCCTCTATCGCACTCTTTATCTCTCTTTTTGTCTCTCTCACTCTTTCTCTCTCTCTTTGTCTCTCTCACTCTTTCTCTCTTTTTTCCTCTCTCTTTCTTTCTTTTTCTCTCTCTCTTCCTCTCACTCTCAGTGTTTCTCTCTTTCTCCCTGTCTTCCTCTCACTCTTTCTTTCTTTTTCTCTCTCTCTTGCGCTTACTCTTTCTTTCTCTCTCTCTCTATTCCTCTCTCACACTATTTCTGTCTCTTTCTCTCTCTCTCTCTCCTTTGATGGACGAATGATGCACAATCTTATCTTGCTTTTTGTCTAACAGGCTGTGATTCACGGATTGACGTCCCCTCCAACAAGTAACTCCCGCCACTCAGTGCCACCAGAGCTGAACGCGTGTGCAGCCTGCGATGATGCGTGGCTATCCTGACAATCAACACCCAGTATGAATTGTACGCTCTGCTTTACCGCGCGTACGCAACACCTGAGAAGATTGCTTTGGCACATGGGGGACCCTCTTACACACACGCAGGTGGCATAAGGTGAGCAGAGAAGCTTGTTTCCACAGCAGCAGGCAGTCACCTCTGGATGGTGGGAATGAATAGTGTGCAGCAGCCTGGGTGCACAAGAGCGGACAGACACCTCCGGGCACTGGGAGTGGATGGGATGCAGCAGCCTGGATGCGCAGGGGCCAAACAGAGAATTACGCGTGTGCAGTTGTATGTACTCTGCCATTACTGATTCTATACTATGTTTCAGATGACTCACTCTTTCTCTCTCTCACTCTTTCTCTGCCTTCTTCTCTCTCTCACTCTTTCTTTATTTCTCTCTCTCTCTCTCCTTTGCTGGACGCATGACGCACCATCTTGTCTTTCTTTTTATCTTGCAGGCTATGATCACAAATTGTCGAGTGATGACACGCCATAGCTGTACATAGTTTTCTTTGTTGTTGTTTTGTTTTAATAAAATGATTTATATGTAAATCCATACATGACTAAGATTCTTATTTGTCCACCCTCACAAGCATCTTCTAATTAATAATTGTATGACATTAGCCAATTTGTTATGTTACAGATTTGCTAACGTGACTGTCACATTTGGTTGTGGGGGGTGGGGGTGAGGGGGAATGGCGGACAAGGAGCTGCTGCTGGGGGTGTCGGAGCAGTGTTGGGTATCTGACTTGCTTGATTGTTGCCTCCATTGCAGCTGTTCTCACAGACTTGCGAGCCGGCGAGCTTGCTCGTAGATGAAGAGTTGCAAGCCGACTGGCTGGCTCGTAGAGGGAATAGGTATAGGGAAAGGTGCGGGCTGTCGGCTTCTAAAGGGATAGCTGCGGAACAGTGATGTTGGGAGAGGGAGCATGAAGGGGGTATCTCGCAGAGAAAGACCTGCGTTATGTTCCAGTCTTGGCTTCACAGATACAACGGTGGGCCCGAGAAGTCGCACCCGAAGAGCAGTAAGCCAACCGGTGGTTCGCAGAGGGAGACTTTCGTGCCCAAGAAGGTTGGTGGGGGTATGCTGGTGATGTGGGAAGAGGGTGCGTTACCTGCTGATGTGGGGAGAGACAGCATGCAAGGTGTATCTTGCACAGACAGAGCTCCGGTATGTTTTCAGAGTTGCCTCTGACAGATGCCAGCTGACGGACTGTATCACAAAATGGCTTTTCAATGCTCGTATAGTGTTACTTATCAACAGTTCGCACCCAGGCTCGCAGAGGGACAGCTGCGGCCCTTGGGCTCGACTCACAGAGGGAAAACTACGCTCCCAAAGGAACAGCAGCATACTAGCTCGCAGAGGTAGAGGCACAGCAGCGTACTAGCTCGCAAAGATAGAGAGCTGCGAGCCAACGGACTGGCTTCTAAAGGCATACCTGCGAAGTGGAGATGTGGGGAGAGGGAGCAAGAAACAGGAATCTCACACAGACAGAGCTCTGGTATGTTTTCAGTATTGCCTTGCCGAGGTAGACTACGGAGAGATACGAGCCGATGGACTGAATCACAAAATGGCTGCCAACACTTCCTCAGGTAAGTCACTCCCTCTGGTGGGCACTCCCTCTGGTGGGCAAATTAGTATTAACAGACTTCTGGGACTTACCTGAGGTTGTTTAAAACTAAGAAGAGACTTGTTTTCCGCTTCATCTCCAGCCTGCTGAGCATTGCAGTGAGCCCGTGGGCAAGGAGCAGGAGCTCTGAAACGCGTTGGACTATTCATTCAACAAGCTCTGTGATGTCCGGTTATATGAAATAAAGAAAGCTGCTTCAATGTGCAGAGTTCGCCTGGTTCCTCAAGTGCGTCCTCGCAGGGGGATACTTTGTTAATATATATATATATATATATATATATATATATATATATATATATATATATATATATATATATATATATATACCTACTGGCCGCCAGTAGGTAGTTATAGTTAGGCTTGTGTTGTTTGTAAAAAAAGAAATATATAACCTGTGTGGGGGGGCTCCAGCCCCCCCACACACCCCGGGTAACTGTCACCTCCCCGGGGCTCTAAATATTATAACCTCCCCGGGGCTTTTGTAATGTTGGGAGGGGGGCCACGCGGCCCCCCTCCTGGAGCCCTGTTATGGCCCTGGGGACCACCACCCCCCAAGGCCGGCTCCTGCAGTGTCCCAGGGTGCACACCCCTGGGACACTGTAGTTTGCTACGGCAGGGCAGGAGCCTCGTGGCTCCCGCCCTGCCAAAACAAACTGCTTTGGTTTTTGCAAGAGAGAGCAGGCTGCATGGGTGGGTTAGCAGCTAAGTGAGGATCTATATGGGCTACTGATTGATTGTCTGAGTATCTGTATGGGTGCCTGAGTGTCTGTGTGGGTGGGTGGGGGGTGTGACTCTGTGCATAGACGTGTCAGTGGATAATTCACTGGGTATATGTGTTCAAGTCTGTATCTGTGAAGGGATGTGTGACTGGGTGAGTGTGTGTATGGTTGTGTTGGTGAGTGAATGGATGCCTCAGTGGTACATGTGTGAGTAACTGCAAATGTGAAAGGCAGTATATGTGAGTGTTGGACTGTATAAATGACTATATGTGAGAGTGAGTGATTGTGAGAGTGCCTGTATGGATCGGTGTGTGCTTGTATTACTTAGTGCATTAGAGTGTAAGATTGTGTTAGTATATTTTTAAATAAGTGAGGTGGAATGTGTATAACTGAACAGGTGAGTAACTGGAAGTGTGATTGATTATTTCCATTACTGACTAGGTGTGTGAATAACTCTATGAATGAGAGGTGGTGTGGGTTGTGTGTAAGTGTCTGTATACATATGTGACTGGATATGATAATGCTGTATTGATGGCTGACTATATATATATGAGTGACTGTATGGGTGAATGAATGGATGTGTGTGTGTAGATCTAGGAATTAATGAGTGGATATGTAATAACTGGTATTGGTGTGTTCATGGTTTCAAAAATTATAGTCTGTATTTTAGAGTGGGTGTATCAGGTGTTATATTAGGGTCTGATGAGGTGCATCAGATTTTCATGTGGATGATGTCATCAGTGATGTCATCAGTGATGTCATTTGAGGTGTCATCAGTGATGTCATCAGTGATATCACTGACCATGTCATGAATGATGTAATAAGTGACGTCATCATCAGTGCATTGCGGGGCGCAAGTTATAGTTAGCTCAACTAACTATAACAGGGGAATTTCTACGGTTTTCTATGAGTGAAATGTCCAACTAACTATAACATCCCTGAAACCTATGTTTTTTACAGTGAAAAAAATAATATATATATATATATATATATATATATATATATATATATATATATATATGTATGTACGTACATATGTATGTATGTATGTGTATGTATATATATATATATATATATATATATATATATATATATATATATATATATATATATATATAGGTTACAATTAAACAGGTAACCAAATAATAATAGAGTAAGTATTTTATTTGCAAAATTAATTTAAATCGTTGCAATTCGTACAGGCATTTGTTGAAAATTAAAAACATAAATCAAATTTGATTAAAAACAGGGAGCACAAAGAAAAGGGGGCAATTAATTTTGGAGGTTTAGAGTTCATTCTTGGTCACCTGGTGGTATTAAAAGATTAATTTCAAACATGAATTTTACAAAGCGAGTGGCCATCTGAGATGAGTTGCCCTTTATGCATAATTCTAGTGCATCTCGTCATGTCCTGATGTTAAAAGAAAGCCTGCTCGGACGAAGCCAAAAGGTTTGTAGGGCAAGTAAGTGTCTGCAAATACATAGGATATGAATTAGATTTTCTTCCTCTTGTTTGCAGAAGCGGCATTGTGTGAGAGCTGCTTTCTTGTATCCTTGTCCGAACTCATACGCCATCAGTGGAATTAAGCCAAAACAAAATCTCATTAATTGGTGCTTTACATGTGGTTTCATAGGCGTTGAAAGGTAGGGCGGTAATGTTTTAGGAGCATAGAGTTTAGAAGCCGAAGTGCCGTGAAAGAGCTTTAGCACTGATTGTGCGTCATGTTCATAGGACAGAATTTTTGCTTGTTTAGTCAAAAGTTTGGATATCATCTCTATGGGTAGGGAGGCTGACCATATATCCTGGGCATTTAGTGATTCCAAACAATATGTCAAATATTTGTTCCAGGAAGTATCGGGATTGCTAAGCAATGACCATAAACTGCTCTTTAGAGTATGAAGGCGAGCTTGTATTGTTTTTAGACTATAGGCAATAAATCTTGCACTCATGACCCAGTGTTGGGAAGACAGAGAAAATTCCATTCGGATTTGAGCGTGTGAGGTCGAGTTTGGTAATTGGAACACTCTGCGGAAGCATGCTGACTAGGCTCTATCTAGCCAGATAGACATTTTGTCTTTATAGGTTGTGGCACCGAAAGCTATTGTCAGCAAGAGTTTTGCGCCTATCAGTCTTATTAACGGGGCGAAATCCGGGGCGTGGAGGGCTCTCTTTGTTCTGATGAAAGCCCCCTCCAAGCTGCGGGCGACACCCTGCATTGCGGTTATGTGCGCGGTCGGTCTCCCTTTGTGGTCTATCCAAACACCCAGATATTTATATGCGGTGACTATTTTCAATGCCTTCCCCTCAATGAACCAAGTGCTCTTTCTTGTTTTCGAGGGGGAAACTGTCATCACTTTGGTTTTGGTGATGTTGATCTCCAATGTGTTGGTATTACAATACAGCACTAGGGAATCGAAATAGTCGTTGAAGGCCCACCTGGGTTTGATCGAGTAAGATGGTGTCGTCAGCGTATTGCAAAGTTTGGATTTTTGTTAATTCTATTCTCGGAGGGAAAGCTCAGCATCGGGCTAGCCATTCAGGGAGGTCTGCAAGATACAGTTTGAAGAGTAAGGGTGCAAGGATACATCCTTGTTTTAGGCCTCTGTTGGTAAAGATTTTATTGGTTGATAACCATTTCGAGGTGACTCTTATTTTCACCAAAGTATCTGTGTGTAGACCTATGAGAGTTTTCAGTAGGGGTTGAGGGATGCCCCATTTTGCCAATTTTTCCCAAAGTTTGGGGGGAATCACACTATCAAAGGCCTTCCGAAAGTCAATAAAGCCCAAGTATAATGATTTACCTTTCGTGGCTAGTGTGGTCTCAATCATATGAGCTAAGCAGATCAAATTGTCTTCAATATGACAGCCCTTTTGGAAGCCGGTTTGTGTGAAGGGAATTAGGTTGCAATTTTCCACCCAGGTTGTTAGTTCTGATAGAAGGACACTTGCATACGCCTTCCCGTCTATGTCGAGAAGGGCTATCAACCGATAGTTATCAGGGCTGGAGAGTGAGCCTTTTTTATGGATGGGGACGAGTCACGATCCTCGCCAGGAATCCGGGATAGATCCACCCAGTATTGCTGTTTCAAAAAGAGGAGCCAGCAGCTTGGCCCATTTCTGGGGAGAGGCTTATTTACTTGGGTGGGAATGCCGTTTGGTCCTGGGGTGCCCCCTGAGCGCATTTTCTTTATTATAAGCGCAACTTGATTAGGGGTTATCTTAGCAGTTGGCACTGTGTCATCGTGGGAACTGGTGTAAGTAGAGCTGGAGAGGCTGTTGCAGATTATACCTTCCAGTTCTGTGTAAAGTGCTTTAATGTAAACCTCCCAGTTGGCAGGAGAAATGTTTGTTGCGCTGGGTGGTTTATTGATTTTAGCAGCCGTGTTTATCCAACTCCAGAATTTTCTTTGATCTTTTGATTTTATAATCTCATGGGCAGCTGCCCAATGATGTTCTTCTTCCAGTCTCTTGAGGATGAACCTGGCCTTCCTATATTCTTTTCGAGCAGCTGTTATTTCACCCCGCAGAGATTTATATGCACTTTTGTTATTGGCATAATTACGCTGTAGTTTATTTACTTTATATTTGGTGCTAATTATAAGTTGCTTTTGCTCTGAGAGAGAGAAGATGAGACCGTAGGGCCTTTGCCTTGACTTTTTGGTAACTTTGAGGCTAGTTGTTCTCTGAAGTCGGCCACAATGATTTCCCATGATGGTGCTGTCAGACGACTATTACAGTCTGGTTCCCATTTGGTCGAGAGATCGTCCACCTTTGCTTCCATTATTTCCCGATCGTCCTCAGACCATCTCAGTTTTCTAATGATCTCTAAGTTGGATTCATTTTCTATCAAGGGAATTTTCGGGCGATGGAAATGCCAGATATCAATTTTGCACGTTAAAATTGCATGATCGCTTTCCAGTGTAGGAGTTACCAGAAACTGCTGTACCAACTGGAAGTGAGTAACTGAGATCCATATACAATCCAGAGTGGCCATTCGAGAGGAAGATGCATGAGTATATGCCGCTGGTTGATCTGAATCGATTCTTCCATTTAAAATACGAAGGCCTAGTTGGTTTAGATACGTTGACAATTTTATCCCTTTGCCTTCCTTACATTGGAACTGGGATTTTATCTCTGGGACAGACCACATTTCGTTGGCTGAGGTTGGTTGAAAGGTGAGAGTGGAGCCTACATCCATTAGATTGGTGTTAAAGTCGCCCATTATCAGCCATATGTCATTTGGGTGATAAGCATCGAGGTTATTTATGTCAGGAAGCATTTTGCTCAGTGTGGCATCTCGTCTTATTTTAGACGGATGCAAGTAGACGCAGCCGAGAATAATGTTTGTTGTCTCAACTTTTCCTTTTAATGGCACTGAATCTCGATGCTGATAAAAATCTAATCACCCTGGCCTTTAAAGAGCAATGATACCTTTGCGACCAGAGTATTCTTCACGGCGATCAACACACCTCCGGAGGCATGGCCACCTGCAACAGAAGGGATGGCATGGGATTCGATGACAGTAAAATCCTCCCAGACTGTGTTTTCCAGGGCCCAAGTTTCTTGAAGAGCAAATATGTCATGGGTCTTCTGGAGGCCCTTGGTTAGCTGTTAATTTTTCTCTTTTGTTAACCCTCGAATGTTCCAAGAGCAAATATTAAGATATAATAATAGAAAATATTACAATATAAAAAAATATTGAAGTCTTGGAACAATAGATATACTATTCCCACTTCAGTCTGTGCAACAGTAGGGAACGCATTTGGGGCTTGTAGGGGGAAGAATTACTATTCCTACTCCAGTTTGTACAACAGTAGGGAAAGCATTGTAGTTTGGAGGGTTACATTTACTATTCCCACTCCAGTCTGTGCAACACTACGGAAAGTATTGGACTTCGGAGGGGTAATTTACTATTCCCACTCCAGTCTATGCAACACTAGGGAAGGAGTTGAACACTGGATGGTTAACATTTGCTATTCCTATTCTAGTCTGTGCAACAGTAGGGAAAAGTCTGGAATGGTATTACAAATTCTTTTATTTTTAATTTATTTTTATTAGAATACTGCATTGTTCATCACAGAAATCATAGCATTACACTGTTTTTGCACAATCTGCACACAGGTTATTAACACGGGTTACATTACAACGTGCGTGGTACCACATGATCTCACTCCCCACTTCTTCATTTGTATCCACAGTCCATGTGCCATAATCACAAGAGTAAGGAGTATACAGTATGAATAAGGGACAAACAACAAAACATTACAATTGCACTGCAGGGTATTACAAATTCTTTCACTGAAGCTATACTTTCCTAGACTATGAGCTGCAGTAGGGATTCAAACCATAAAAAAGAAACATCAGGGGATAAAATAATACCTGGTGGAATGTCTCAACTCAGGTGGGCAGAATGCTTGGAAGTTTTCTGGATTAACTGGAAATTATTTAACTAATTCCAACATGTGTTTAATCCGACAACATGTGTTGTGTCCTTTATTTCAGGTGATGCATTCACATCATTATGCTTCCTTGCCTACGGTATAACTAGGCTAGCAATAATTTAACTCATGGCTTTTCGAGTAGTCCCCCTAGATCCTAGGCTAGGCTACACTCACACCTGCTCAGTGCTAGGATATCCTCCTGGGTGATAGAGTGTTCTACAAATCTGCATAAGATAACATAACATGGAAGGTTTGGCACTAACTTGTTACTTATCGTGATTTCCCCTTTCCAGCAGAGCTAAATGCTGGCTATTGACAAAAGACACCTGTTGATTTCAGCTACAGATGTTTCCAAGTTTCCCTTTGCTTTTTGGTTAGGTGAGAATATTTGGGAGTGAGTAACATTTATAGAGCACACATTTCAAATCAACGTGCCTTGAACCAATGAATCTGTGGAGTCCAGAGATATATTGTTGCATGTCGCAGTCAAACGTTTTGTGGCACAGTATGTATGTTACAAGTCACTCCGGGACAGCTGGTTTTATTAATTCAGTAGACCATGGCCGTGACCAGTACTCTGCATGATCAGGATGTTTTGCTCACAAGAAGAGGTGAAGATACAGGTGGTGTTCAGGATTTTATTATGAGTGGTTACCATAACTGGGCCATAAAACTACTATCAGTTGGTGGCAACTGATAATGGTAGTGATCTATAGGCATTTTTACCTGAACCTGAGTGGGGATATTGCTTGCTGGCTCTCCGTAGTAAATCTGTAAAGTATGCGCAGACTCCAGATATTTATTCCCCCCTGGTTGTGCAGTGAACATGCATGTGCTTGGGTAATGCGTTAGTGAAATTGTGTTGGGGTCCCCAAGTGAGTATGCACCCCCAAAAAGCAATGGGTCCTTCATAGGGCTAATTTCATCCAGTTGTCTTTCCTCTTCCTGCATGGCCCCTGACTTTGATGCCTCGTGGAATCCACTGAAAAGTGGAGTGTCCTGTGATGGCTTCAGATCATCACCCAGAGGAAATAGCTTTTAGCTGAAGTGACTTAAACCAAATCATTTCCAGTAGGTAAAGGTGTGACCTGGCCAAAGAACAGCACTTGAACAATGATTGCGGCCTGGAGACATGGTCAAGATGCATATCCCTCATAGAAAGGTATGGGCTCTCTGCCCATTGCCTAACCCCATACCCTCTGGTTTGTGTTGTGAAGAGAAGCTGCCCATGTTAAATCCGCAAAAAGTGACAGTTTTATTGATAGTTGTCATGGAGTCGTGCACTTTGCTGTGATTTCTTGCTCCCAAAGATTTGGGATAAACTTTAAAGTATATTGAACAATTGGACTGAGCCAACCATCCCCAATACTAGATATGTGCTGCCCCCCTCCAGCATGCTGAGTATTCACCATTTCACTTGAAGAAGTTCAGGATACAGTAAGGAGAGTACCAGAGACAAAACCTTGAAATTTTGGCTGCCTCTGTTTAGGGGATAAGAACCATATCCCTGTGACTGTAGAGAAGACCCGCAGCCCTACTGAGAAAGAGGTAGCCTACCCTGCATGCTTAGATCCTACCTTGCACAACCAGTGCTTGGAGTGCCATTTTCCCATACTGCTATAAGGAACATAGTGCTGCTGAGTTGGACTGAGGCTGGACACAATGCTCTACTACCTGGCACAACCTGAAGATACAAGAAACCCTTTCAATTAAGTTTCAACAGCAGGACTGGGGCCAAAGTATGACCATGTGAGTAGAATATCATGTGGTGTCCCGTTAGTGTTGTGAGTTCCTGCACCTGGTGGACAAAGATGCCTCATCTGCTTCATATGCAAGCCAGAGACTGAAATGTGACTACTAGTGGCACCCCATATGGCCTGTCACCACTGCAAACAATCCTAGTCAGAACTGTAACTATAACTGACACCCCAAAAGAAATGGCCAGGAGCTGTAGTAAAAGACAATGCTTCTTTGGCACACTCAGTAGCTTAGCCTGGTTTCAGCAAAGCTGCTCTTTGCAAACACAGCCAACCTGCAAACTGCCTCTAAGCAATATGAGCACCCAAGAAGCTTATACCATTGAAAGTCTGCCTACACATCAGCAGACCCTCATGTGCCACTGCTTGAAAGAGCACTGCTATCTGCAATTCACCACAGAAAGCATCCCTCATCACTAAGACCTTGAACTTCAATGAGAGACCATAAACACCGGAAGTAGATTATCAAGTAGTAAGATATGCACTACACGCGTGCATAGCTGTTTTAGGTTATGATTAACTTTGATTGTAACCCTGAGTTTCCACCAACAGATTCATCCTCCTGCTGAACACCAAGTGCTTATAGCTTCAAAATAACACAAAGTTACTATGCACATTGATTAGTAATAAAATAAGTCTTTTGTTGAAAAAGAAAAACAAAACAGAATCATACTGCTTGTACATTATATTTGGCCACCCCAGACCACCTTCCAATAGTAAGCCTTGATTGTTTCACCTCACTAGCCACTGATAATCAAAGCTCAAAGATGAAGAACGTTGCAGTTCAGTTAGCAGTATTATCAGATTCCTGAATTTTCAGGGCCAGTGGCAGATACTTGTCACAAGGGGTGCCTGAATTGAATTGAAAGACCCCAGAAAAAAAACTGGCATGATAACTACTACCCTGTAACATGCTTTGTTCTATTGCTCTGCAGTGGCCTTACTTTTACACAACTATCCACCATTCTATTTTTCTGATGGACATAACCACCAATTATGTGTTTATCTCTGGCTTGACATATCTGCCTGGACACAACTATGGTAAGTGATTTAACTCAATTATTTTCATTGATTAAGTTTTGTGGTGGGTGTCTCTAGTTGGCAATTGTTTGTACCTTTGTCCTAATAGGGACCCTTGCTTCTAGTCAGGGTAAGGGGGATACACTACGACAATAACCCCTGCTCACCCACTTGGTAGCTTGGCACAAGCAGACAGGCTTATCTCAGAGGCAGTGAGTAAAGCATTTGTAAACACATACAGTAATATCACATTGAAAACACTACAAATGGACACCACACCAGTTTAGAAAAATAAGTAATCATTATCTAAACTAAAACAAGACCAAATGACAAAAATCCACAATACAGTAAAATATGACTTTCAGATGGTAGAAATAGTTCAGTTGAAAGCAAATTGCAAATGCAACACCTTTCACACAAAGTTCCTGGGATGCGCCACGCAAGCAAACAAAACGGGCCTCAGGGAAGGTGATGCGTCGATTCCTTACACTCAGGGAAGGTGATAAGTCAGTTCCTTGCTCCGGGGGAGGTGATGCGTCGATTCCTTACTGCTGCGCAGGGGAGGTGATGAGTTGGTTCCTTACCGTAGAGGATGTGATGCATTGAGTTCTTAATGCATGGGGAGGTGATGCACCAGTTTCTTACTTCGTCCCCCAACGATGCAACAAACATGGCGCCTTGATGTGATGTGACAATCCGGGATGAATCAAGGATTCTTCCAGCTCCCAGTGGAAAACAATTCTAGAGGTCCAAAACAACAGCAGGCACCTCTTTGCAGATTGGAACTCCCAGCAAGGAAATTCAGGGTAGATGGCGGTGAAGTCTTTGTGTCCCTGAGACTTCAGAATAGGAGGCAAGCTCAGTTTCAAGCCATTGGAAATCTTCCTCAAGCAGGGTACACAGCCAACAGCAAAGTCCTTTTCTCCTTTCCTTGGCAGCAAGCAGCCACTGCTTGCCAACCCCAGACACCAAACAGCACAGGGGCAGTATTCCTCCTCAGCTTCTCCGGCTCTTCTCCTTGGCAAAGGTTCCTCTTGATTCCCAGAAGTGATCTAAAAGTATGGGGTCTGGGCCCCTCTTTTTATTCACAAAAATCCTTTGTTCTCTGAAGGCAGAGAGTGTCTGTACCCAGCCAAAACCAGTTCTGGGGGGCACTTTGCAAACGCACAACATACTCCATTCAGGTGCAGGTGCTACTTCACCCACCACTCCAAATGCAGACCAGGCCTATTCAGCCTAGTGCTGACTCATCAGACTCTCTGGAGCCACTGAACCTCCCCAGCCCATGTCACACCAACAGACAGACAGCCAATACACAAACCTAGCAGAGGCACACTGGATGGTTAGGCAAGAAAATACCTACTTTCTAAAAGTGGTATTTTCAAAGACAGAACGTAAAAATCACCCTCACTAAAAGATGCATTTTAACATTCTGAGTTCAGGCATACTAAACTTTATTTTCCTACCTTGTTCCCAGGGGAAGTTATGTTTAGAAGATGTTAGAAACAAACTCCCAATTCTATCCTATGGAAACAGTTAGCCTTGCAATAGTGAAAAACGAAATTGGGAGTAATTCACTATTAGGACATGCCACACACACCAGGGCATGTCCTACCTTTCACATACACTGCACCCTGCCCACGGGGGTACCTTGGGCTTACCTTAGGGATGAGTGATATGTAAGAAAAGGGAAGGTTAGGGACTGGCAAGTGTGTGCACTTGCCAAGTCAACATTGCAGTACCAGACTGCACACAGGCTCTTCAATGGCAGGCCAGACTTACAGTTACAAGCTGCTTCTGTGGGTGGCACAATCAGTGCTGTAAGCCCACTAGCAGCATTTGGTTTACAGGCCCCAGGCACACATGATGCACTGTACTAGGGACTGACTAGTAAATCAAATAGCAAATCATGGAAACACCAACCCATAACAACAAATTACAAAGAGAGCATATGCACTTTAGCACTGATCAGCAGTGGTAAAGTGCCCAGAGTCATAAAACCAACAAAAACACGTCAGAAACAGGAGGCCAAAAAAGCAAAAAGTCTAGGGATAAAAAGCTGAAAAAGCCAGGTCTAACAGTGGGGAATTTCTTAAGATCGGCTTCCCCATCATGAAGATGAATTTATTTTAACATGCACAGCACATGGTTTCTAACTCCTTTCTGGCCATCTTATTCAAAAGATCACCAAGAAATGCCAGTGACTCCGTAACATCTGTGTTAGATGTGAGTCAGAGTTTTGTGGTTTTAGGCCACACTTTACCTGCACAAGCTTTGGATCCTGGGTGGAAACATACATCTCCATCTCCCCATCTTCACCTTTGGGTACTGCGATGGCACACTGGGTTTCCATGTAGAAATGCTCCTGCCCTCCAATATGTATCTCCCCTAGGAAGGCAAAGAGAACAAATGTGATCAGTCGCTTGCTTGGAATTCCATCAGAACAGTGACTGGGTGGGCCACCAACAAATTCTTAATGTCTTCCTGCATATATATTCTCAGGGTGATCATGATCTTACTGCTGAACTATAGCTGCATGCTGGCCAAAGAGTCAAATGAGAAAGGCATTCCAGAGGCAGCACTAATGTCAGGAGTAGTTTCTCTTCCCTTAGAGTGATAAAGCAAAAGATGATGTGATGGTTACAACTTCCTGTTGCAAAGCTTTAAGGTTCAAAATAGGAGAGTGTACTGCTTGAATGTGATCCAAAAACAATTCTTAATTGAGCAGAGTCTGTGTGAGAATGGACTCGTTGCCATTGAATTCAAACCATTGGTGGTGTTTGAATTAACCAGCTGTGAAAGAGACCATTTTCAATATGATTCACATACTACATCATTCTGCAATTACCATGTCATCCATCTACCTAACACGTTTTGATTTTATTAGATTAGACTATAGATTATTTAGGCTCAACTGCACTTAATTTTGGCATCATTTTGAATTATGTCTTAACTCTATAGCAGTTGATAATGAGATGATGGATCTCGCTGCCAGTCAACCAAAGGTGTGTAGAGCAAACTTTGCACCATTGCGAAAAACATTAAAATCTATGTTGCAACATTGTAGCTACTGGGCAATGGAGGTAACAGATTTTGAACCAGACAATATTATGAAAGTGCCTTTCATCATGCCAAATATGAAAGGAACTGATAGTCTATCCCTTTACAAACATTCATGTTAATATGTTTTTAACCCTACTGCAATACGGCTAAAGATGATGTTGCACTTGTTTTGCTGCTTATGTAATAAGAAAGGTAACTTTATAATGATAACAAAATGGGTTGCTGGTTGACTGGGGTGTAAGCCCTAGTCAAGTAGCAACCAAAATCCTTGTCAGGGAAAAGCACAAGCAACCTCAAATTAACTTTTGCTCACCCCCTTGGTAGCTTGGCACAGAGCAATCGTTTAACATAGAGGTAATGTGCAACACAAACAGTGAAACAATGAATACACACCACAAAAGGAGCACCCAAAACAGATTTATAACAATAGACGAATTTCATATAAAAACCACAAAAAAGCCTATAATCTGATTAGTAGAACAAAAGATATTCAATTTGAAATATTTTAGTGCAAATAGCCCTAAAACACACAAAATGCCAACCCGTGGATTTCAGACTGGAACAAAGTCACAAGTATTAGGCCGACCACGATGTAGCTTGGGCTGGGTACAGGTACTCAGTCAGACCCACTGAACAAAATACCTTCAATCATAGGTTGCAGGGCGTTGTGTGGATTCCAATAGAAGATGCGTTGCACAGTTGAAGCTTGCGTTGGTTCCAAGATTCCGGGATGCTGCAGTGCGCAGTCCTGTTGCTTCGATGTCGAGGGTCCCGTCGAATAGGCTTGCGGTACGAAGTCCGTCATTAGGAATGCGGCATGCAGCTGTTGATGCATCGGTTCCAAAGGGCTGTTAGGCTGCTATGTGGAGTTCGTCATCATCATCGAGGCTGCCGTCTATGAGAGATGCGGAGGCCAGCGCCGAGAATCCAGTGTGCAGTGCCGGTTCCGAAGATGATGTGGACTGCGGAAGCAATGCAAGTTATTGTGGTTGTCCCAATCCACGCAGCCAAGGTGATTTCTGCCTGGGGACACCCCTTTAAGCCAAGAAGATGCATTGGTTCTCCACAGGAATGATCTGCACAGCAGAGAAGATGCATTGGTTCTGCTGGAAAACACCTTGAGTCCACTCCCAAAGGTCCAGGACTGGAATGGCACCACTTGGAAGCATACACTCACACATGGCAAAGTGCAGGTGCAAGGTTGTTGGAAGCCTGTATGTCCCTGAATCTTCAGAGCAGGAGTAGGGGTGGGCCGACATCTCCGTTCCGCCCACGGAATGTGCGGAGATTTGCCCCTTCCGCCTTTCACAATGAAGGCGGAGAAACGGGGCAAATCTCCGCACACTCGGGGGCGGAACGGAAGTTGGCCGCCCGCCTCCCGCCCGCAATATTAAATTACTTTAAGCATAAAATAAGACTTAAAAAGAACTTACCTTATCGCGGGGTGATCTTCCTTGTCCAGCTAGCCGTCTTCTTGGAACTGTGCATGCGCGGGAGCCTGCACATGCGCATTCCTGGCGAGAATGTCTAATTTCTCTAAAATTCCAAGACCACTTCAGAAAAGTAGAGTCAAATTTTAAGAAATTATTTGACACCAAAACCACAATAATCTGATAATTAGAACCGGAGATATGCAGTTTCAAAGTTGTACAGAAAAACAGTACCTACAGGCTCAAAGCACCAATTGTGGTTTTCTGGTCTTGCCATAAGAGGACAAAGTCACAAGTTTGGGCCAATCCCGGCGTTCACAGGCCAGATGCAGGGGCCAAGTTAGGCCTGCTGAATAAATCCTGGTTGCAGAGTAATGCGAAATGCCTAAGAATGCATCATGCAGCGGAGGCGATGCGAGGTCCTTGCATGGAGATGTGTTGCGTCGGCAGTGGTTCTGAGGGAACTGCAGTCCCAATGGAAGGTCCGTGCATGGAGATGCTTAGCACCGCAACGGTAACAAGGAGCTGCGGGCTGTCATTGATGCAAAGCCCTGTGTCAGGGATGCGTTGTGCAGCAGTTCTGATGCAGAGCCTTGCAGGGTGATGCAGAGATGTATTGGTTCTGCTGGGACCAGAGATGGGCTGGCCGAGCACCGAGCACCTTCAGGCTCATTTCCAAGGGTTTAGGACTGGGGAGACACCACTTGGAGGGACAGGATTCATAGCTGGCAGGGTCCAGGTGCCAAATACAAGGTTTTTGGAGCCTGTCTGTCTCCGAGACTCTGAATAAGAGGCCCTTGGAGTCACTCTGGTGGTGCTAGGTTCAAGATGGCGGCCCAGTCCTTCAGTCAGGCAGCAGGATTGTAGGGCAACAGAGTAGAAGTCTTTCTTGCAGAGCAGCAAAGCAGTCTTTCTGAGTCTTCCACAGGTACTGAGGTGTACTGAAGAATGGATCTGGGGGTTTACCTTTTATAAGTGTTGCCATCTTTGAAATAGGAGAGGTTTCTAGAGAATTCCCTTTTAAGTGTCTGGAATGGGAATAAACAAAGTCCAACTGCCAAGTACACCCAGTCATGTGACCCAGGATAGGCTGCAGGCATCAAATAATTTAGGACAGGAAAATGCCAACTTTCTAAAAGTGTAATTTTCAAAGTTGCAACTTAAATTCCAACTTTACCATTAAAGAAGATGTTTAATAAAAATTTCCCAGACACCCAATATGAAATGCCTACCTGTTCCCAAATTCAAAAGCCGTTATTAAATGTAACAAGGCAACCCAATGTTATCCTTTGAAAGAAGTAGGCCTCACACTAGTGAAAAAAACAAATGTAAGTGTCTTTCAATACCAGGATATGTAAAACTTAAGAATACCTGTCCAATGTTTCAATTATAAAGCACCCTGCCCTATGGGCTACTTAGGGCCTACCTTAGGGGTTACCTATATGCAATAAAAGGGGAGTTGAAGGTTTGGCAAGGGGCTTATATCGCCAGGTTGAAGTGGCAGTTTAGAACTACATCCAGGCTGCAGCAGCAGGTCAGGGACATGTTTTAAGGGGCTATTTAAGTGGGTGGCACAATAAGTGCTACAGGCTCACTAGTAGCATTTATTTACAGGCCCTCTGTATATAGCATACCACAGTACAATGGAATTATAAGTAAAATAAATATGCCAATCAGGTGTAAGCCAATATTATCATATTTACAGTAGAGGGCACAAGCACTTTAACAATGGTTAGTAGTGGTAAAGTGCACAGAGTCCTAAGGACAAGAACATTGAAATCAGCAAAAATAGAAGGGGTGAAGGAAAAATGTTTGAGGATGACTCTGCAGAGAGGGGCAAGTTCAACACGACCCCCCTCCAGTCAAAAGTCAGGGGAGATTAATCAATATTTTGACCGACTTCTCTGCTTAGGCGATAGAACATGGACAAGGCATTGTACTGCAGAGGCCCTTGAAAGCTCTAGGCCCCTTTGAATTTGGATCACTTTGATAGCAAGATCAAAACAATTTTAGATGGAATTGATAAACCTACTGCACTAAATAACTTTACTCCAAACTTTAATTGTTCCTCTCAACTTGGCTTGCCACATCTCACATCAGTAGCATTAACCAGATTGGACCCTATTTCTGCTGAGGCTTTTAAAATGTTGTATTGATCCATGAAATCAGGGTCTCCCCTGGACCTCTCCCAGTCAAAGCAATGATTAAAATGGGAAGATAAATAGGCAGGCCCTCTCCTACAACTTTGTAACCATTCCCTTACTCTCACTGACTGTTGCAAAAGAGCTCTAGTGAAGCCATTGCTAAAAAAAGCTCTGTCTGACCCATCAGAAATGGCTAATTTTAGACCTATCTCTCTTCTTCCCTTTCCAATAAAATGTTTATAGCTTTATGTAAGTACAATAGTGCCACAATACTTAAGAGGATTTTGCATGGCTAGAGGAATAACAATTTGGTTTTCGTCCTGGTCATGGAACCGAGTCTGCTCTGATTTGCGCTACTGTTGAAATAAGAAGGATAACAGACAACGGACAACCTATGGTACTGGTCCTCCTAGATTTGTCAGCCACGTTTGACACGGTGAACCACCACACTCTTCTATTCAGACTAATCTCAGTGGGTGTTGGTGATCCGATGTTAAACTGGCTAAAATCCTATCTGTTTGGTCGCTGTCAGGCAGTATCTTTTCCCCATTTCGATCTAAATTTAGAATGACCTCAAATGGCGTCCTGCAGGGCTCCTCCCTCAGCCCTATTTTATTCAATATTTGTTTTAAACCCCTCAGCTTTATTATTAAGTCTCATAAGATGAATTTGATTAATTATGTGGACGATACCCAGCTGATTTTGTCATTAAACAAAGATTAGGAGGACATTCATTGCAACTTTCAGGCATGTATCCTGGACATCTCTAACTGGATGAATGAAAATTCTCTTAAGAGGAACGGGAGCAAAATGGATCTCCTTTGTTGCCTGGCCCATAAAATTACGATATTGTTATCCTCTAACTTCTGGCCACTGCCTACGGAGACACCGCTGGGCACCTCAACTGCAGTACAAACTTAGGGGTTGTTATAGATAAAGGTCTTTCTATGGAAAAGCAAGTGAACAGACTCACTGGGACTTGTTTCGCACTGATCCGGGCCCTCAGGAAGCTATACCCATTGCTCAACCTCCCAGCCAAATCATTGATCTCTAGAGGTATAATATTAAGCAGGCTGGACCAGTGCAGTGCCCTTTTATTAGGAGTTCCCAGCTATCTATTAAAGAAGCAGGAAAGCATCCAGATAATTACAGCAAAGCTAACACTAAACAGACCTCGACATTCTTCTGCCACAAATGCTCTGAAAGATCTTCACTGGCTGCCAATCAAACAGAGGATTATATTTAAATCACTCTGTATTGTATTGTACATAAGGCACTACACAACAAATATACTCCTGGCAGACACCTCAGATCGGCCACATGCAACTATGTACAAGAACTTAGATTTTAAAAAAACCTACAAGGAGGATGTGCTTTCACCTCGAAAGCAGCTCGGATTTTGAATAAACTACCAGCTTCAATAAGATTTGTTTCTGAACGGTTAAAATTCAGTAAAGCTTTAAAAACTTGGCTCTTTCCAAATTAATAACCAATTTTAGCTTTGGTTTTTCATCAGTGCCTTCTCTACCTAGTGGTCTAGCTAGCCACAGGATACCATTATTGATAAGGTGCGCTCTATAAGTTTTACAAACATACATACATACATCACTCTGTCTACATACTCCCAAATCACTGACCTGACTTATGGGCAACCCCTCTTCTCATCTGTACAGCACCTAACCATAATTTGCTCACAGATGTGTAGGCAGACAGTACCACCATGGCCAACAAGGTGATGTGGCCCACTCAACCCCTTGGATCAGACGTCTGTCCCTACCCCAAGGAAACTGCCCATAAGGACCGAAACCAATATATCCAAAATATATATACGCCAAGGAGTGGTCTGAGAGTGTCATTCTTTGGATAAGATTGATTGATGACTTGTTTATCCTGTGGAAAGGTACCCAAAAATCAGCGAGGTTGTTTGTGTCAGAATTAAATACCAACTTTCTGAATTTACAGTTCACTTCCACCATCAGTGTTTCAGAAGTTTGCTTTTTGGATCTTGAGGTGTTTGTGAAAAATAACAGACTACACACAAAAACACACAGAAACCCCACAGCAGGAAATTCTATCTTGCATTCACATAGCTTCCATCCACAAAACTAAAGCAGGGTATTCCATACGCAAAACATTTTTGGATGAAAAGAAATTGTATGACTCAACCTCTTTGAAGGAAGCACAGAGGCAATTAACAGAAAGATTTATTGAGAGAGATTACAGTACCCAGGTTTTAGATCAAGCCCAATTCAAGGTGGAGAGAATCACTAGAGATTCATTATTATTTTCGAGCAAGACAGGAGGAACTACAAATAGAAAAGGCAAGGATAAACTACGAATGATCACTGGGTACAATGCTTATCAAGCTAAGGTGAGAGAAGTAATGAACAGGCCCTGGTATCAAGTAAAGAGTGACCCTATATTAAGTAGTGTTATATCCCACAAACCTCTATTAACATTTAAACAAGCAAAATCTATGCGTCAAGATCTAGTGGTGAGCAGCCCAGAGGTGGCAGATATGGAAGGATGGTTGAGGGCTAGCCCAGGCTTTGTCAGATGCTATAAATGCAAAGCATGTAAACATGGTCTCAATAAGAAAGAAATCCGAAAACCATTATTAAGGAGTCCAAGTATAAGAAAAGCAAGGGGTAGAAATCCTCTAAAGTTTGATTGTTGAAATGGGGTACAGATTGCAAATTAGATGAGATGCAGTTCAATTCCAGGACATTAGCCAAAAATCCCCAGTCATTCGTTTGTCACCAGCCCATGATAATATAAAAAAAGATTATCCCTGTGATTACTCTTTCATTTTATAGGAAGATGGTAAATTGTATATATGTGATTTAGATAATTTATTCAAATATATATTTTCTAATTGTATAAAATGTCTGCAACATTTTGCGAACAATGATCACGACCCTGGAGGAGGTTTTAACATGTGATTATTGCACTTGCACTTTAGAAACGTTTGGCAACTGTATTAAGTAGAGCACTAGGCCTTTATGAAAATTTGGCAACAGCACTTTTATATGAATTGAGAGTGAAAGAGCCAGGTACACAGGATTATTTATGTAGGCACATGATTCATGCACGAGCACTTTACATTGATGTTTTAACCAACTTGTGTAATATACCTGTGCAAGTATCTGAGATGCGGTAGAGCACAAGCATTTTAAAGAAACCTGAGCCAAATGGTGAAATTAATTTGACACCGATAGATAAGCAGAAATAATAATTAAAAAAACTAAAAAAGATAAAACAAAGAAAGAGAATATATGTAGACAAAAGTAAAGAAGAAAAATTGCAAGTAACATATGTGTCTTAACATTTGCATTGCCATATGGTATGTTTACTATGTCTATTGAATTTGGAACCATGTGACCCACTATTTATCCCATGGATAAAATGGCGTCTAGTGTGTGATCAAGGCAGTAGTAATTGCCAAAACGTGTAACAGCCAAGAATAAACGTGCTTTGGATATACCTTGCCGTGTTGGTGTACGGTTTGTCAATAAAGACTGGAATTGACATATATATATATGTGTGTGTGTGTGTGTGTGTATGTGTATATATATATATATATATATATATATATATATATATATATATATATATATATATATATATATTATATATTATATATATATTCACTGAAAAACCTTAGGTTTCAGGGCCGTTATAGTTAGCTGGACATTTCACTCGTACGAAGCCATTGAAATTCCCTGTTATAGTTAGTTCAGCTAACTATAACTTCTGCGCCCGCAATGCACTGCTGATGATGTCACATATTACATCACTCATGAAATGGTCAGTGACATCACTCATGACATCACTCATGACATCTCAAATGACATCACTGATGACATCATCCAATGAAAGTGTGTTTTTATGAAAATTAAATGTTTTATATATGTACACCTCAAGGTCGATGGAAGAAGAAATGGGTATATAAGTGTCTAAATAGATGATTTTTTAATGAAAAATTGATTACATAACTGACTGATTAAGTGTATCTTAGTGAATACATGGGTTAGTGAGTAATCTTTAAATATATAAATATCTGTATCAGTCTCTCACTTTGTGTATAAGTGGCTGCATGGGTTGGTGAGTAGCTACATGAGTGTCTATGTGGGTTATTACTTGGTTTTTCGAGTATCAGTATGAGTGTCTGTATGGTTCAGTGGGGATTATTACTTAGTGCACACATGCATGAATGAGTGAGTCACTATTTGTATGTTTTAAAGACAGTATGTGTGCAGGACTGTATGGGTCGATTAGTGTGTGTGTGGGTGTGTTAGTGAGTGAATGACTGTCTCAATAGTGTGTTTATAAGTAACTACATATATTTTAAACTAGTATATGTGAGTATTGGTGTATATAAGTGAGTATATGTGAGAGTGAGAGATTGGAATAGTTCCTGTATGAATAAGTGTGTGTTTCTATAAGTGATTGTTCAAAAGAATAAGTATGTGTAAGTTTTTGTAGAGGTAAGTGTGGTAGTGTGTATATGACTGTATATGCAAGTAAATGGATATTTGATTCTTTATTAGCATGAGTGACTATGTGTGAGAGTAACTCTATGGATAAGTGGCAGTGTGTAAGAGGATGTATAGGTGTATGAGTACATATGATGACTGAGTACATGTATGAGTGACTATATAGGACTGTTGGTGAATGAGTGGATGTGTATGTAGATTTTAGAATTACTGAATAGGTTGCTGTAACTGGTATTGGTATGTCCATTGTTTTGAAAATGTTAGTTTATATTTTTGTATGTGTGTATATCAAAGGTTATATTAGGGTGAGAGGAGGTCTGCCACTCTATCACAAGGATGATGTCATCAGTGATGTCATTTGAGATGTCATCAGTGATGTCATGAGTGATGTCACTGACCATGTCATGAGTGATGTAATATGTGACATCAGCAGCAGTGCATTGCGGGCGCGCGAGTTATAGTTAACTGAGCTAACTAAAACGGGGGAATTTCAATGGTTTTGTATGAGTGAAATGTCCAGCTAAAAATAACACCCCTGAAGCCTATGGTTTTTTCAGTGAATTTCTAAGGTTTTTAAATGCTAATTCCTAACTATAACGTGCCTGAAACCTATGGTTTCTTCAGTGAATTTGTTTTTAAATGCTAATTTCTAACTATGCCTACAGAGGTAGGACATGTGAAGAAAGAAGAAAAAACGTGTAGAAAGAACCAAAAGAAATGCAGAAAGAGGCAACAGTAGTCCAGAAAGACGAAGAAAAGTGCAGGAAGAAAAAGAGATGTGCAGAAAGAAGCAACAGAGGAGCAGAAAGAGGCCTTGTTGCAAAATCATCCTGTGCCCACAACTTTCTCAGATGGGTACTGGTGGTAAATGACTCTGACTAACCAGGCCTAGAGCCAATGCAATGCTAAAAGACAGATAGAATACAGTGCAAACACCTACACACACTAGGGAGCACTATGCATTGGGGCACCCCTGTGATTAGCATGACCTCCTCTGTAAGGCCCTAGTACATAATAGGGCAGGGTGGTTAAAACTACCTCTAAGTCAGAGGTGCAGAAATATGCTACTTTAACTAGTAGTTGCGTTTGCAGAGTGGTAGAGAAAGGGTGCTGGGCGTCCAACCAACGCTCAAGAATTCCGCTGCGTCGGACTTACGGGAGGTACCAGCAGGAATTCTTGGCCTCCAAACTCGCTCAGGACTAAATTGGACTTCATCCCCCATCCCATAGTCTGCCACGAAGCACGTTTGCAGAGTGGTAGAGAAAGGGGGCCATAGCCTCCGAAGACGTCTTGGCAATCCCACTGTGTGGGACTTACCGGAGGTAACAAGAGGGGTAGTTGGCCCCCAAGGACAACCAAAACTTTATACAATTTGAACAATTCAAACATTTTCCAATTAATAATATCAAAAGGACTATGTGTGAGCAGTTTCATTTTGGTCATTACATTGTATAATTTTTACTATTGGTCTACATTATTTTGTAGTTTGTTCATTTATGGATTTATAGCGCTGGAGTAAAACAGATGTCTTTTTTAGAGGAAGTCCAGTTGATGAATCTGGACAAAACGTTATCAAGGGGAAGTGGCCGAGGAAGGGGCACGAACAGAGACCGAGGAAGAGGAAGAGGAACGGCAACCAACTTACAAGCACCAGAAAGACCAGAAGAGCAAAACGTAAGAAAGCAATATGCACTGCGCAGCTGGAAGAAGTAAATACAAATTTAATCGTGAACCTCACCAAATATGTTTTATCAACAGAAGAAACCTCACTACTAAATAAAGGACTATCCTTTTGCCCGGAGAGTCACTACAATCACACGGAGGTGAGAACTGATTTCTTTAAATATATTCGGAAACTAAAACTGGCTAAAATACATGCAAACAAAAAACAAAAAAATCTAGAAGCAGCTACACAAGAAATAACTAATGTGCCAGCGATCACCATCGATCTGGTCCCAGATCTCAGGAATACATTTGAACTAATGTACAATTTGGAAGATGAGAATTTCACAGACACTCAAATGCTGGACACAATGGAAATCCAATCGGATAACAGAGTTGAGAGTGGGTTGAAACGCAAATCCAAATTCTGCCCAACGCCCAATCAACGCACAATGGAAATCCAATCGGATAACAGAGTTGAGAGTGGGTTGAAACGCAAATCCAAATTCTGCCCAACTGCCCAATCTCCTGGAAACAGATTTGATCTTTTTTCAGACGCAGTGATTGAAGAATTGGAGAAAATGCCAAAAAAACGTGATCTATCTGGAAGATAAAATCTAACTAAAAACGAGAGAAAAGCTATGGTAAAACTAATGGAAAATGACAAAGTGACAATAAAACCAGCGGACAAGGGGGGAAATATAGTTCTAATGGACACAGTTGACTACAAAAATGAAGCAATGAGACAACTGAATGATACGAAGAACTATCAGAGGTTGAAACATAATCCAATTAACAAAATGGTGTTGGAATTGACTGAAAACTTAAGAACATGGCAGCAGCAAGGACTACTAAGTGATGAAGAGGTCAAATTTCTAACGAAGGAATTTCAAACCACTCCGACCATATATTTCTTACCCAAGATACACAATACACTGGACAATCCGCCGCGGAGACCAATTGTCTCTTCATGTAATTCCATATATGAGAATCGCTCGATTTACATTGATCAATTTTTATCTCCAATAGCCCAGAGCATGAGTTCCTATATAAAAGACACTGGGGACTTTCTTAGAATCCTTTCTGGCATTACATGGGAGGAAGACCTGCTACTTGTGACAATAGACGCAGTGTCCCTGTACACGTCAATAAGGCACGAAGTAGGCCTGGAGGCATGCAACTTTTTTCTAAAACAAAGAAGTATTGGAGAAAGAAAACATTCTGAGATGTTGATAAAAATGATTGAGATCTGTCTAGCAAATAATGTGTTTACATTCAACAAAGAATTGTTTAAACAATGTTGTGGAACGGCAATGGGCATTTCATTCTCCCCAAATTTTGCAAGCATCACCATGGGTTGGTGGGAAAAAGAATGGGCCTGGAGCATTGACAATCAAGAGGATTTAGATCGAATAGTACTTTGGGTGAGATTCATCGATAATCTCTTTTTAATATGGAGAGGCACAGAAGAACAATTCGATGAATATTTTACAAAATTGAATGCAAATAGAATAGGTCTCTCATTTACCAGCACCAGGAGCAAAACAGATATTGAGTTCTTGGACATAAGGATCTATATAGACAACAATGAAATCCATTCAACACTATTTCGAAAAGAAACTGCTACAAATAGCATATTGCATGGGACCAGTTTCCACCCCAAATCACTCCTGGAAAGTATTCCATATGGGGAGATGATAAGAATGAAGCGAAATTGCTCAAAAGCCACTGATGCCACTGACCAAATTGAAGAAACCACCAAAAGACTGAAAGCTAGAGGATACCATGAATCGACATTAAAAAAATGTAAGAAAAGAGCAGCCAGAAAAACAAGAGATGAAACTATACCAAAGAAAAAGGAAAATAAACAAGAGGAGCAACAAGCACCTAGATTTATAACCACTTACAGTAAGGAGAGCACAATGATAACCAAAAAGATTAAGAAATACTGGCACTTAATCTCAGGAGACCCGGACATTGGCAAAACTTTGGGCTCCTATCCAAATGTGACATACAGGAAAGCGAGATCATTGAAAGACGTACTTGTACATAGCCATTTTCAAGAGAATAAAACATCAAACTGGCTATTGGAACAACGGAAGGGCTTCAGAAAGTGTAATACGTGCAAGGCGTGCAAAATTGGAAAGAATATCAAAAGCATCCAAGATTCAAATGGTAACACCATAAACATTGAACGAGACATCACCTGCACGTCACAATTTGTCGTGTATGTGATAGAGTGTAATTGTGGGATGAAATATATTGGCAGCACCACATGTATGGTAAAGAAGAGCATACTGGAACATATCCGAGCTGTCAAGAATGGGAATTTTGCGTATGCAACTGCAAAACATCTTGCAACATGCCAGAAAGGGAACTGGAAAGCAATGCAATACTATGCAATCCACATGATCCCCCGGGAGAACAAGGGGGCAACAGAACTAAGAAATTGCGTCAAATTGAGTCCAAATACATCATAAGACTCAGAACGAAAAATCCCCGTGGGATCAATTTTGATGAGGAACTTTATGTTCACCTGGAATAATCAGCAAAATATGATTAAATAAAGGAGCCAAACAGACTTCAACATAGCCGATAGGGTACTATACCCATAACAGTGAATGACTGGAATTGTCTAGAAACAAGACTGTGCTAGTGACATAAATAGTGTACTAAACCATTTAACTACAGCGCTATAAATCCATAAATGAACAAACTACAAAATAATGTAGACCAATAGTAAAAATTATACAATGTAATGACCAAAATGAAACTGCTCACACATAGTCCTTTTGATATTATTATTTAGAAAATGTTTGAATTGTTCAAATTGTATAAAGTTTTGGTTTTAAATTCACTAAAATCACTACAAGTCCCATAAGGCCTCATTGTGGCAGACATGGGTACAAATAGTGAAAGCAAAAAGGGACTCACTAACCGTGAAAAAAGCCTGTGAGGCTGAAACGCGTTGGTTGAGTTGGTGTTTGGTTTGGTATGAATTAATAATACCATAAGCAACCAGATCTGGAGTGCCGTGTCATTTGTGGAATAATTGGAATTGGTGGTCAGGATTCAGCCACAAACGCAGAGCACCCGCTGTGGAGCGCTAGATGGCTGACAAAGGAACCCTTTGGGAGTAAATATATATATATATATGTATGTATGTATATATATATATGTATATATTTATATGGACACGCATTGGTTCAGTTGCTGCTGCTGTTACCTACCTGAAACTCCTCGCATTAAAGGCTTTTTAACCTTCAGTTTAGTGGCGTCTCCACATTGGGCTTTCTTCTTGGATTGATATATATATATATATAGATATAATTATATATATATATATATATATATATATATATATATATATATATATATATATATATATATATATATATATATATATATATATATATATATATATATATATATATATATATCCACCGATTAGGCTCTCAAATGCAGACCCCTGGCGCTCCCGTCTCCGGTGCCGTACTCCTCAGCAGAGCCACGCTTTCATGTATTCAACAAACCTCCTTGATTTAAGGAAAATGAGTACGCACTCACAAAGTTCTCCGTTTCCCAAAGTTTTATTCGCAGTAAATTTCCAGCAACCAAGCAAATAAATCCAAACCGACGCGTTTCGCTACAAACGTGTAGCTTGCTCACGGTTAATACTATGAACGTTTTTGAGCCCCTCCTATTTCTACGGAGGTCCCGCCAAACATTCTATTATGATTGCATCACTTCCTGTGACTGATACCGGAAGTAACTTGGGAAATGTAGTTTTTAACACATTATCTTACATTTCACTATCTCTTGAAGAAACTGGCATTGTTTAATCAATGTTTATTTGTGTATATTGTATGTACTCCATCATATGATCTATCTTGAAGGGTACCAGGGACGTCTATTTACTTTCCATGACGTATTACCAACCGTATTTACTAAAGTCTGATAGAAAAAGTCCTTTTTTGGCATTTTTGATTATTGTAATTATAACCCTTTTTTGCCCTCCAGTGGGCCTTAGCATTTTATTTGAATGTTTACTTCAAACCTCACAATTTTTAAAAAAAATACTAATTATATTATCTTATAAATTTTTACTATTGTGTGCGGCAACTAATTCATTTTACTCGCTACTATTTAATGCCCTCTAGTGGGCTAATTGTGTGGGGATTGAATAAAGTTATTGCGGACTCTATCAAAAATTGTAAAAATTCATATTCTTTGATTTATTCTATAATGTATATATAAATGTTTATTTTATAACTGTCCCAAATAATCTATATACTAAAGAGAGAAACTTTATTCTCATCATGCCAGTTACTTCCTCTTTTTTTTATATAAATCGTATAATATGTATATTCATTTCCATTTTTTTGTGTTTTGCAATTTCTTCATTATTACTCTTATCCCTCTATCTTTTTCCAAATTACTCAAATCACCACGCAAAATTACATCATATTCACAAATGCACATACAGTTCCTCACTCTGAGTCATACTCATCGGGGTCATTGTCCTGAAATTGAGGATTTGTCGTGATTCTCTGCATCTTAAAGTTTTTTCTCTATCCCCACCTCTTTCATGTGGGACAATTGTTTCTAATGCATAAAATTTCAACAAGGTCCAATCCCCATTATGAGTAGTCTCCATATGTTTTGCGACAGCATTGCTTCTGTCCTTATTTTCTGTCGCTCTTACGTGCTCCAGAATTCTCTTTTTTAAGTCATTCTTAGTGCTTCCGATGTATTTGAGAAGGTACGGACATTCTATCACATATACAACATGCGTGCTTAGACATGTGATCAATTCCTTGATTTTCCACATTTTATTTGGCATCAGTATTTCTTTTTTGTTTACTGCTATCTGGCACACCTTACAGTGTTGGCATTTGATAAATCCTTTTGTTTTCATCCATTGTATTCCTTTCTTTTTCTTAGTATGATCCTGATGATGACTATGAACCAATCTGTCTTTCAGGTTTTTAGCCCGCCTAAAGGTTACTTGTGGGTGATTACCCATTATTTTACTTGTTGTTTGATCCAATTGAAGCAGTTTCCAATTTATTCTTAAGATGCCCACAATTTGTTTGGATTCTCTTGTATAGTCTAAATGGTTCAGAGCAGAAAAATGAATTGAATTATGCATGGCTATGGTGTAATTCGATGACTTATGAACTGATATTATTTATCTGGGGATCATCAATTATCATCAACATAACTGCAACAACTTTATATATACATAGGTTGCGGGAGCACTGCATACAAAAATGAAAAATAAAAAGTAACCTGGAATCACAGGAAGTGGTGTTCGTGTGTCTCTTCATCGCCGAAAGGAGGTTGAGGATGTCATTGGATTTAATTATATATATATATATATATATATATATATATATATATATATATATATATATATATATATATATATATATATATATATATATATATAAAATCCACTGGCAGTCGCCAGTAGATAATTATAGTTAGGACCTAGTTTCCATTGGAAAAGCGTTTTTTGTTTTCCCAATAACTTTGACGCCGGTTGACGAATCTTCGCGAAATTTTCAAAACTTGTGGCCCGCTCCTATCCTACAAGTTTTGTGGTGATTCGCCAAGTGGGGGCCGCGAAAAAAGGGGGTTCCCAAAACTTGTTTTTTCAATGTTATTTTCCGTAGGAAACGTTAAACACAGCTACAGCCCGAACTGCTGAACGGAACTGCAAATAAAACTTTGGGAAACGGAGAACTTTGTGAGTGCGTACTCATTTTCCTTAAATCAAGGAGGTTTGTTGAATATATATATATATCTATCTATATCTATATCTATATATATATATATATATATATATATATATATATATATATATATTCACTGAAAAAAACATAGGTTATAGACCATATATAGTTAGGAATTAGCATTTACAAAACCTTGAAAATTCACTGAAAAAAACATAGGTTATAGACCATATATAGTTAGGAATTAGCATTTAGAAAACCTTATTTTACTCACACAAAACCATTGAAATTCCATATACAGTTAGTTGCACTAACTATATATCGCGCACCCGCAATCCACTGCTGATGATGTCACATATTACATCATTCATGACATGGTCAGTGACATCACCTCAATTTTTAAGGGAAAACGCCTCACCTCACCTGGCAAACAGCTCAGGAAAATGAAGCACCGCTCTGTAGTGCAAAAAAAAAAATATATATACATAGGTCAGTGTTAAAAGACAGTGTCAGGCAGTTACAGAAACACCACCTAGAGTGTGCCCGGTAGGCAACCCAAGGGGGGGTAGTTATCTTATCATGGTGCCCACATTATGGCATAGTTCAATGTATTCAGCACACAACCCATAAGGTGTATAACGTGCTATCAAAAAGCAAATTGCTCGCGTTTTTGTTGTCGTGGTAAAATATTCACAGAGCTAAAGGCATTCTAGAGCTGTCTCTCTCGGCCGATCACCTAAGTTAAATATGTTCAAAGGATGAACATCACCAAGCGTCTTACTGTAATAATAGTTTACAAAAATCAGTACTGCCAAAAGAAATGACTAGTAGTTAGGCAGCTGACTGCATGTCTAACTTGGACAGAAACGCGCTGGATTTTTCGAGCGCTCCCACCCATTAGTGCAAGCGGCATCTATCGCGCGCTGCTGATCTAACAAGGAGTTAAACAAAGCCCCTCCTGCTGCCTCACCTCTCCGTCGGTACTTCAGACAGCCGGCCGGGCTGTTTGGGGAGGTGCCGAGGGGGGCGACGTGCACTTCCTTATTGACTCTGTGCCTGCGCGTTAGGTCATGCGCGCAGAGCCCAGAACTACAAGTGCTCATGGGTAGTGTAGTTCAGCTAAGTCCATACACATACAGATGTTTCAAAGATGATCAAGAAGTTTATCTGAATGGAGAGGAATGCACTGAGACGCCAGATCATTCACTAATGTGTAGGCACATACAGTTACACGGTTCATGCAACAAACACCGACCAAATATGGCTTGCGTGTTGCAAGGCACGCCAGTTCCTGCTATCATCCCCACGTTCAAGTTGTTGGAAAATGGTAGTTATTTGATGCTCAATAATGAAGATTGTTCTGGGTTAATTAAAAGTATTCCTTTTATCGTAACAGTAAGTGAACGGGTTATTTGCTGCAGAAATGTTCTATTTCCTCCCACACATGAACATAGGGAGTTTTCAATCTGGCCACAAATACCAACCTTGGGAGCAGATTTCAACGGCATGGCAAGAATAAGAGCTCTTTTGTCTCAGAGAGAGGTGGCCTTGAGTTCGGCCCGTGAAACTTTCGTGCTTCACATAGCGAACACCCGTACAGAGGTGCAGACCCTTTTCAATACTGATTCGCCTTTCCATTTCAGCAAGATGGTTCGGACTATCTTTAACGCGTCCTCCACAAAGGCCCTGGCGCACTTTTTTAAAGTTGTTACCAGTGGTCTCGTGACTTCATTTGAGAAAATCTTTGGAGTCATCCCTGCTTTCTTTCATTCTATTTTTTCCATGTGCTTCGTGGATTCCCATTTTTACTTGCATTACCAGCGGACGCTCTTGTGCTTTTTTACATTTTTAAATATGGATGTCCCTCCTGTGCAAGCTCCCGCCCTGCAGCTGCTGACACTGTTCCGCAATCGCATGCTAGAATATTATGGCACAATGCCGTTGGCGATATTAAGCACGGCATATGGATTATCTTTTCGATTCTCCTACTTCACCTGTGTCCAGCCTGTATTTCACTGCCTGACCTGTGATTTCGATTGGGCCACTGATTTGTGTCTCTGCGGACCGGTTTCTCCTGACGTCGACTTTAATCAGCTGATGACTCCTATCATTACTCACGAGTTGGTTTGTCCTGGCGAAAGGATTATGGCTGTGGCATTGATGCATGGACTAATTGGTCCCTGGAATTTACTGGCGGCAACACAGTCTTTATTGGAACAGAGCTTTCTTGAAAACCCACCGAGCTGTCCTCTGATGGTGATAGAGGATCCGGTGCTGGGAGAGCACGTATGTTCTTTTCCGCTTTTAAATTGGATGGCTGAACTCTTTTCGGATGAAGACGGTGACTTCCTATTGGAGGCTGTTGCAGCTTATTTTGCATACACAGTTATGTCATAGACCTTTTTCATGTTTCATATGCTGAGTACTAGCATTTCATTGACAATTCATTGACTTATTTGTCAAGTTTTTATTATTTAGCTTGCCTATTGGCTTAAGACTCGATAAAGTACTTGGCTGTTTTATTTTTCTTTAGCATTAAATTTTCCTAGTTTTTAATGTTTTACCTTGCGGACCGTCCACATATAAAGTTGCAATCTGCTCTCATGAGATGGCACTTCTATTATCTTATTCAGTTCGTTTCCGGATCATGGGGAGGTGTCATCTAGGTCCTGGATATCTTTACACCGTGTTAAGTTAGCATGGGCTCATTACCGGTTTAAACGCCATTTTTCCTTTTTTGCAACTTCTGCACACGACACTTAGTTGTTGCTTTAGCTTTCAACCTAGTAGTTCATCGTGGTTTACATGAGAATAATATGTTATTGCTCTACTATCTGCTTTGCTTGTTAAACTATATCTGTACAGCGAGTGCTGAAGTTTCAAGAACAACACGATACAGAATTGTTATGAGGTCTGATCTCCACGACTTCATACTCATAACATAAGTGCAGCTTCTGCCAATTCTGGGCATGAGGCGGGTTTTATATTGCTTTGCCGAACACACATACACAACAGTTGATGCGGTTCACATGAAGAGAGAGCTGGTGTATGCTGATGTGATTCCTTCAAATCTAAGACACTAAAGTATGGGCACGCCCTAAACCAACACAAACAGACCTTCTTAGCAAATAATATAATATGTGTATTAGGGAGGGTGAGATATAAGCAGCCGCGGGCCGTGGAGGGAGTTACGGTGGGGCAGGGAGGCGGGGAGGGGGAGGGGCAGGGTGGAGCCCTCTCCACCCTGCCCCTCCCCCTCCCCGCCTCCCTGCCCCACCGTACCTCCCTCCACGGCCCGCGGCTGCTTATAAGTGTTGCTAACTCTTATTCATTTACAGCATGTTAACATACTGTCACCATTCGCTTTTTATGTACTAGTAACTATGCTGGTAATTTTGCTACTGATAATATGTGTACTTGTATTATCTAAGATACTACGCCTGAGAAGACGGCATTAGTAAATAAACATTTCAAATACACATGTGTTCTTCTTAACTCCATGTTCTGGTTTCTAAGAAATATATAACGACCGACTGTTCATGAGTTCCACGTATCCTGAGGTACTATAAGTTCATATTCTGGATTGTCTAAACATTGAGAGTTTGTTATATCCAATGTGACACTGTACCTAGCTTGCTAAGGGGTTTTTGATTACTAAGGTGAGTTTTGGGGCACCCTAATTCGCCGAGGTTCCAATCCTCTGTCCACAGTTCTGTGTGAGAACAGAAACCCTGCGACAGGGGCACCCCCGACCCTTGCTGGAGCTTCATCACACTTGCGATACAACTCCAGCAATGCGCCACCTTTACGGCACAGATACATCACGCATCTGTGCTGTTTTTGCCCCATGATGCGCCGCATTGTAAATGCAGCACACCATAGGTGACGGAACAGCGGCACAGAATGACTAACACATCCCTGGTGATGCGCCAGTCATCATAAATCTATCCCTATGCTTCTTATCTTGTTAGAGATGAACCTCCATATGTATCATCAAAGTTTTTTGCATTTCCTAAATAGCGAACTTTAAGGAATAAATAGCGATTCTTTACCATTCCTAGTTTGCGATGAGCTATTTGCTAATTACAAATTACCCATTCATTTCCTTCATTTCCATAGGGCGGTTGGACTCACTTTTAGCTCGAACGGCTGAATGGATTTCCACGAAACTTGGCAAAATTGTAGGGACTGGTAGCCCGATGTGCCTTTGCTATGTCTCAAGATATATGCTCCAGTGGTTTTTACGAAAATTAACTTTGAAAAATATATATTGGGCTACATTGGCCTATATATATGTTGGAGCCCAAATGTAGCCCAATGTAGCCCAATGAAGCCCAATGAAGCCCAATGTAGCCCAAAGATGGCCGCCAGAGACAAAAAAAACAAATGTAGCCCAAATATCAGCCAGATGTAGCCCAACTATAGCGCAGTGACAGAATGACCAATCAGCTTCGCAAACCTCCGTTACGCGAAGCGGAGCGCTGTTACAGATATATATCTTTTTTTGAACGTTAATTTCTCAAAATCCACTGGAGCACATATATTGAGACCTAGCAAAGGCACATCGGGCTACCAGTCCCTAATATTTTACCAAGTTTCGTGCAAATCCATTCAGCCGTTCGATTATTATTATTATTTTTTTTTTTTGCCCCGCGGGGCCCTTTTAAAACCTCCACATCAAACCTAGGGGGTCAGCGAGGATCTACTATGCCCCCTTATGGTCATTTGCCCCTTCGCTTTGGCCTCCTCTTGTCTCTCGATCCTACCGAGAGACAAGATGGCGGCCGCTACGGACTGTTTGGAATGTTTACAGACGCAGGAGAACCAATCAGCTTCGCTTCACAAAGCTCCGTTGCGCGAAAAGTACGCGTACTGGAGCGCTGCCCGGTCCGCTGTTACAGATATATATCTTTTTTTAAACGTTAATTTCTCAAAATCCACTGTAGCACATATATTGAGACCTACAAAAGGCACATCGGGCTACCAGTCCCTACAATTTTGCCAAGTTTCGTGCAAATCCATTCAGCCGTTCGGGCTAAAAGTGAAGCCAACCGCCCTATGGAAAACTCAATGTTAAAAACACGTTTTGGGACCCCCCCTTTTTTCTCGACCCCCCCTGGACGAACCCCCCCCCCAATTTTCAGGGGCTGCTCAGAAACAAAATGTGCCATTTTCCTGAAAATTTTAGCCAATTCCGTCCACAAACGCCAAAGTTATTTGACATAGAATTTTCAAAAATCCCATAGGAAAAAAATCCTAACTATATATACCTACTGGCGACCGCCAGTAGGTAATATATATATATATATATATATATATATATATATAAATATATATATATATATATATATATATAAATATATATATAAATATATATATATATATATATCTAAGAAATTAAGAAATAGCTTTTTTTGTTTTCCTATTCCTTTGGTGCTGTTTGATATGTTTGATGACTCTTAAGAAAATTTTAATAAAAAGTCTTGTCCACCTCCACACCTTCCTGCCTACTTTTGAGGTGATCGATCAAGTGGGGGTACGAGAATAAAGGCAATTTTCCATTTCAAAATTTGACCCTGGGGACCTCTCTCCCTGGGGCCTAAGGCAGGGGCGGTGCGTCCATTAGGGTGCTGGGGCATTGACCCACAAGCGGCCATGCCTGCAACTCCCTCGGCGGCTCTGAACTGACAATGCTTGTCAGTCAGCATGACGCAAGACCGCCCACCCACTTCAGAGTCTGAAGAGGGTGAGCGATCCAGCGTCGTGCTGACTGACATGCATTGTCATGATGTCGTCAGTCCAGGGGGTGGCACGGAGTGCACAACAGGCAGCAGCACAAGTGCGCATGTTGGGTTTAGGATGGAGAATTTTTCCGAAAAGCCCATACATGCGCCCTCCGGCTGGCGGCTACGCATTAGGAGAGCGAGGGTTGATCAACGCTGCAACCCTCGGTCTAATTGGCGGGCGGGCGGCGAGTATCCCTGCCAAGCCAATCCTGGTGCTGCTGGAGCAGCGTCTTTATTGGCTGAGAGGGGTTATCAGCCAGTGATGTGGCTGTTCCTGTTCAAGAAGTTGAAGCGCCAGTGCGCCAACGCGGGACCCTGGCCCAGGAGCAGAGGGGGCGCGGACAAGTAAGGTTTCTTTTTAAAATGTTTTAATTTTAAATTCCCCTGGCCCCCACCCCCATGCTACCCCCCCTGCGTGACCCCCTATGCATATTGCAAACCGTGACTGCTAGTATATCCACATGCCCTTATTCTCGCCCACAATGTCAGTGAGGTTGAAGGAAGCATTCGTTTTTTCGTGTCCTCTCCGGCTGCGAGTGCATGCTTCCAGGGCCAGGTGAATGGATGGTTTTTGATTGTGAGAATTACCCTGAAAAGCTTAGTGAGAGCATGCAGTAAACTGGCACAGCTAGTTCTTATCATAATGTATGTATACCTATTTTTATGAAAATTAGGGAAAGTTATGGTGAACATGTTGTTGTTAACTGCGTAGTGCGCATGCTGTTCTGTTAGTAGAATGAACTGGGTACTTCTGAAAAGGGGTGGAAGTGCATGGGCTGGGCATTATCAAAACCATCTAGAATAATGTAGATTCCAGTTATCTATGAATTTAATGTGGTTTTTCTTACGGTTATCAAATTCATAGCGACCACCCTTGCATTACCGCATCTGAGTTTAAAGTTTTGTAACTCTAGGGCGAATGCATTGCGTTTGTACAAATATTTGCTGTTACTTTAAGGCTTTTTTATCACAGCAATTATGTCTGGGTTCGTGGAATTAACACGCCCAGTGAACCGGTGCAGGAGCCAAGATAATAAAATGTTGTGATATTTTAAACTGCCATTACTGAGAAGAGGGCATTGAGTATCGGGCAATATGAGCAAATGCAATTATTCACATTTTCTAGGTTCTACTAAAATGTATAGATGAGTGTATTGAGGTACAGGATCACACAAAGTGCCAAAGTGAAGCGCCACAAATTCCATGCAAAAATAGCTGTTCATGATATTAACCTTCATGCTATTTGATATTTGCTTTAAAATGCCCCATTTGCCTACCACCTTTTAAACACATTTCTTTGGGGGAACCTGCCAACTCCCACTTATGACGGTTGAACTAATTTGCTTTGCTCAATCGCAAAGTTTCTCTCTTCCCCAACTTTAACGCTCCACCAAACAGAAATTTCACCAGCCTCCACTAGCCTATGGTATTTTTAATTAGTGGGGGGGACCATGAGCCATACTATTGCCCAGAGGTCCCCAACCACCAGGGCCTGATAGCAGCAGTGTCACATGTATCCCATCTCCCTGGACACTGCTGTTCCCTACCAAAGAGAGTGTGGGCAGGGAATACAAATTTAATTCCCTGTGTGTTCAATCCAGGGCTGGGAAAACAGCTTTGTTCCTGCCGGGGAAAAAGAGTGTCTGAACCGGCTCTCACTGCGCCCAGGGTGAGTGTGGCTGAATAGCTGGCCGGTCTGCGGGGGTCTTGGATCCCCCTGCAGCCCCCAACGATGGCCAGGTTATGGGTGCCTTGCGTGTGTACTGGGACATCTGCTGTCAAATAATGGCCACCTCCTGCCGGCACCTAGCATGGGTGCTGGCTGGGGAGCTGGCAGGGGCTGATTGGGCCATGGGGCACCCCCTATTGCCACAAACATATAGAAAAAAGTGTAGGTACCCCAGGTGGGCACTGTGGCACCCACTGTAAAATAATGTCTGGCTCCTGCCTGGCATCTAGTGTAGGTTCGGACTGAGGAACCAGCAAAGGCTTTGGGGCTCCTTCGTGGCCCGAATCTATTATAAAGCAGGGGCGAATCATTTATTATTCAGTGCCCCAAGCCCGAAGCACCTTATGATGCATTGCAGGGGCGTTTTCCTTGCCATGTGAACATTTATAAAACACAAATTGGATTCTGATTGTTGGTTACTTTTTGACAAAACCAAATAGGGCGAGCCCTTGCCATGCACTGCTAATAACCTCACATATTACATCACTCATAACATGTTCTCTGGCACCATTGATAACATCAATGCAAAAACTGAAATTACATAATTGATAACAAAATTGTGCATGGTGGGGGCGCAAATTATTGTTGCTGTAGGACATGAGTTATAGTTAGTTGAGATAATGAACTGGTGAATTTCAGTGGATTTATTAGTTTAAAACAGTATGTTTTAACTAGCATTTTGACCTAACTATAACATCCCTGTTTATATATGTTTGCCCGAATAAAGTTTGAATTTCAGCTTTTTGGACCGGAGTGACTCGTGCTTACTTGATGAGTGTAAGCTTGTTGGTGCATTGATAAAGCGGGGGCGCCAGCTCTTCACGAGCCCCAACCCGCTTGCGGAAAAAAAATATATACATATGTACACATGCATAAATATATATAAGTGCACATACATATATATACAAATATATATACATACACACACACACACATATATATATGTATATATACAAATATATATACATACACACACACACACACATATATATATATATATATATATATATATATATATATATATATATATATATATATACGTCTACCCTTAACCATCTGTTTGTAGCATGCAGAGGAGTAGATTCATCTGCTCTTCATATTCCTGCCATCTAGTGTTGGTTGGGGCTGGACGCTTGCAACTTTTTTTTTTTATGTAAAGAAGTCTGAGTCAAAACACTTTTTGTAATGCAATACACTCGTAAGACCCTCCTTGAAGGCTTTAACGACTGGGCCTTGAAAAGGTAAGAGTGTTGCATGTGACCTGTGGTCGAAGTGGGGAAAAAAAAGTAGAGGAACTGTGGGTGAAGAATCAGGGGGCGGAAATAACCGAAGATTGGATCAGTGAGCGGAGTCAGGGGTGTGGCTAGAAATAGCAAAACATACCAATTTTTAGTACGTTTAGCATTTCACTGACCAGTTACAGCTTATAATGTTATTGGATTTAAACAATGGATAAACATGTTTATTTGAGGTTTAATTCAGAAAAAAGCAAACACTCATAGGGAATACAGGTTTATGTAAAGCGTGCAAAATATAAGCAGGAACAACATGTTACCTTAATGCTTTTACTCTCATTGTTCAGAAATCCATGAGTATTTTTTGTCTAAACATTGAGGACATGAATACAGTACTCCTTCTGTACACATGTGTTAAGCAGGTCTCAGAGTAGAAAGGGACTCTTCAAGAGAATCTAGACTCACGGAAACCAACAAAGGCTCCTTCATATTCATTTCAGCCAACTAGCTGCACAAACATAATGTAGCAAAAAGAATAACAGGTGGACAGAATGTAGAACAATGTCATACATTCACCCCAGTACAGAGATCAGGGCCTAAATCCATTGTTTTTTTGCTCACCATGTCATTCCAGTTTGGACCTAGCCATATGCAAATCAGTCTTGATCCTGCGCCCAATGGGAGCATTCCATCCCGAACTGCCAGGCCAGGTCCTCCCTGGATTGGAAACAAGAATCCTAAGACCGGTTTTGGGCTTTCAGCCCTCATCCGTCAGGATAGCTTGATTCCAGTGGCATGGAGAGCACGGGACCCACGTCTGGCATACCCGTCCCACTCGGGGTGACAAAAGCAAAAAGAACAACTGATGGCACAACGCAGAACAATGTCATACATTTACCCCAGTACAGAGATCTGGGCCTAAATCCATCGTTTTGTTGCTCACTATGCCATTCCAGTTTGGACCCAGCCATATGCAAATCAGTCTTGATCCTCCGCCCAATGGGAACAGTCCAGCCCGAACTGCCAGGCGAGGTCCTCCCTGGACTGGAAACAAGCATCCAAGGACCGGTTTCGGGCTTTCAGATCTCATCAGCCAAGATAGCTTGATTCCAGTGGCAAGGAGAGCACGGGACCCACGTCTGGGCATACCCGTCCAACTCGGGGTGACAAAAGCAAAAAGAACAACTGATGGACAGAATGCAAAACAATGTCATACATTCACCCCAGTACAGAGATCTGGCCCTAAATCCATTGTTTTTTTGTTCACCGCTCCTTTCCGTTCACCGCTCCTGCCCGGTCACTGCTCCTGCTCATGCCTAATCACTGTTTCTGCCCAGTCACCTCTCCAGCCCGTTACTTCTCCTGCCTGGTCACCTCTCCTGACTCATCACCTCTCCTTTCCTGTCGTCTCTTCTCTCCCACCACTGCTCCTGCCCTGTTCACTCTGTGTACAACATTGACAAATTACACAAGGGGGCAGGTTCCCCGGCACAGCACTCTGTTTGGGGAAACCTCCTCTGCAATCACTAACTTCGATCTCACTGGCACATGACATGCTAAAGGCAGATGGGGGCGCATTGTCATTCGAAAGGGGGTAATCATCCTTAATCGGAATGACAATTGGCCAGCCCACAGCCTGTGCAAGCTGAGGTAGGGGCTGCTGCAGCCTCTGGAGTTCAAGAGAAGTGCAAGCCGCCCCAGGAAGCTAAACGAAAAAGCTATCGTTTTAAAGTAGAACTATTCTTGCCGTCCCGGGATGCTTTTTTGAAAAACAGAAGTCGGGGAATGGACTCAAATATTTTTTTTAAGTAGGGGCACGCCGTGCCCTTCTGATCCCTCCCACTTCTACCGCTGCATGTGACGCAAGTATGGTGTATACGGCTGGCCTCTTGTTCCAAACAAAAAATGATTGACTGGAATGCGGCCTGACGTAATTACTAGTGGATACGATTAATTCAAGCATTTCACCTGCCACTTTGTTATTTCTCCCCTTCACAAATACTGAATCTGAATTAACTGTGTATGGCTTAGAAATGCCAAGTTAACTAAGCCTATACATACATAAGAACAGTGCACTGGAAAATGATAACAAGACAAATCTCACCTTCGAGGATATGATCAGCATCTTTAAAGCCTTGTTCGATGTCGCCATGTTCTATTCTCCGGATGGGTTTATGAAAAGATTCTGCTGCAATAGCTTCCTGGAAATTAAAATACAATTGATGATGCTGTTATAAAAGGGTAATTCATTAGCACATGTCTAGCACATTTTAAAATGGTAAACTATCTCACTCGGATTATATAACCTGTGACCTTCAGTGCACACGGATCTACCAGACATTGACCTTAAAGTAGGCTAAAAAAAAATCAGAAATTCAGTGAAAGATAACACAGTTAAGGCACAATAATGGTTACATAACAAAATCAAAAAATGCACAGAATGTTACCATTTATGATTAGATAGGCTAACCATAACTCACACCGCTGTTATACACTGCGTACAACCTTACATATGTCATTATTTACGAACAGTTCAGATTTTCAACAGTTTGATAAAAAAGACACCGACTTTTAAACTCAGTTACCAGTTCTCCAGCCAGGTAAATCTTCAAAAAGATATATAATATTAATCCAATGATATATCAGACAGTAGGTATGAAGGTACCAGTTTGTCCCACACGCTAAAAGTGCAGAACAAAAAGGAAGCAAGGGGCAGTGAGTGAAAAGGAAAGTGACACTGTGCTTGGCATTGTGTTGGGGATCACTTGCACACAAACCCATCACTATGTACACGTTTATTAAAATTAGAGATCCCTTGAAAAACCTAATAACAGGCCACACTCGCTTTACAAGTGTAGAGTTGGGCAACAATTGGTCCATATGGACAGAAGAAAATGGAGAACTGCGGTTAAAGTACAGAAAGGGTCAAAAACAAGTTGCAGAAAAAGGAAAGCAATACTTTGAAATCAGGTCAGACGCGATCTTTACAACTGTTAGTATACTTTAAGCGACTGCTTGTGAGGATGAGACAGGCAACAATAAAAGGTTGTGCAATTTCTATCTTATCCTTCATCCACACACTAAAGGGGGACAACAATCTCACTGGATCCTGGTGAGAAATCAGGAATGCAATGTCTCCTTATCCAGGTAAAAGCACTGCCTAGTACAAAGATCCCAAAAGGAGCTCTTGCTCAAAAGTGTCTTGTGACGAAGAACTCTGCTCCTTACAGAACCAGTTATTCAAAAGGGATGCCTGGACAAGAGGGATAAAGCCAAGGAATGTCCCATATTGGCATCCAGAAAAAAACAGGAAGGCCAACAGTTGAACATCTTCAAGGCTGGAGAGAAGCAAAAGCTGGAAGCTTTCAGCAGCTCATCACAGCTGAGGGTGCCATATAAAGAGCTCATTCTCTCGCATGAAAAAGATACTCTTGCCCACATGGAAGCCAGGAACCAGTTCTCTCCCTACACACACATACCATATACAAAACACCTGTTGGCAGATACTTCAACTATTGACACATTGGATCTCCTCTTGCACCCACTGACTGATCCACCACTGAGGAAATTAAATGGTCATACACACCTTTAGACAATGCACCCCTTTCTCCAGTCTAACTGCGGAACACATCACCTTCGATCATGTTTTTACATCTATCTTGATAGAGTGTTTGCACAGGCAAACACAAGTCAGATTAAAGCACATGAGTGCTTGGGGCGTGGCTACGGTGCCGTGTGAGATGGCCTACTAGAGCATTTCCTCTCCCATACCGGGACGATTCTTCATTTTTAAATGCAGTCTCCCGCGCTCTTCTTCCTTTCCGACTCCTGCAATATTCGTTGGAATATGTCTGGTCACTGGTGAGCCCTTTTTCACGTACTGAACGTCTACTTCGCGGTGGTTCGTTTTCTTCCGAACGAATGCCGCCGCCGCCATTTTAGACGCTCGCATTTACATTCTGCCGTGGATGATGCTTTGTCATTCTGCCATAATTCGGTATTCTTAGCATTCCTGAAGTACGAATTGCAGCGTTTCTCAGCAGAGTCTTCCTCCTTCTTCAATGCTTCCTTCAGAGAGAAATTGCCTGTATCACTTTGCAATGCTGCCTTAGTTGAGGACTGCGTCAGTTGGGATGTGCTTCGTCCTTCTGCCATAAGTCATCATTCTTGGCATTCCTGAAGTAAGAACTGCGGCGTTTTTCAACAGTGATACCCTCCTTCTTCAATGCTGCCTTCAGAGGGGAAAATGCTTGTATTATTTTTGCAATGCTGCCTTAGTTGATGACTGCGTCAGTTGGGATGTGCTTCGTCCTTCTGCCATAAGTCGTCATTCTTGGCATTCCTGAAGTAAGAATTGCGGCGTTTTTCAACAGAGACACCCTCCTTCTTCAATGCTGCCTGCAGAGGGGGCATGCCTGTATTACTTTACAATGCTACCTTAGTTGAACACATGCCATGGTTTTTTATGATGTTTTCTTACCGCTTTACATCATCACCTGCTACTGTCTTATCAGGACTGCGTCAGTTGGGAGGTGCTGTGCTTCTGAAGTTCTCCTGCGCATATTGAATTTTTAAATTAGCTCCCCATGTCTGCACTTCTATAACATGGCAATTATTTGACTTTTAATGCTCCTGTTTTGGCAGATTCTTATGTTCTATTTACAGTTTACCATCCAGCTTCATTCCTCTACAATTTCTGAGTAACTCATAGACTAATCTGCTGCATATCAAAACATTTGAGCTACTATGTTTTCTATGGTTCGATTGCGTAAGCCAAAATTAGTTTTTACACCTTGTGCATTGGTCCAGGCATCCTCCTCCTCAACTCTTCATCCTCCTACTATTGCATTATCAATGGCTGGCATGCCCCTAACCGTTCTTCAGCTTCCCAAGCTACTTCTAGCAAATCTTCTCCTAATATTTCATCTAAACGCCTGAAGCATGATCCTCCTTCTCCTGACAAACCTGCCTCTCCTATTTCCATGGAACTCATTTTGGAAGGAATATGGGCATTGTGTCCATTTATAGAGGAAACTAACAAAGACATGCAGCTTTTGGAAAGAAAAATGGTCGACTGTGGATACCCGGATAACTTCTGTGGAGCAGCAGGTTTTGGAGGTACAAACCAATTCACAGCGCATATCCTCTCTAGAAAAGTCTGTCCTCTCCCTGCAACAACATACCAAGGACTTAGAAAATAGAAATATAAGAAATAACCTCCGTATTTATGGCCTTCCGGAATCCCTGGAAGTGGATGGCCCTGTAACTTTCTTTACATCCTTTCTTTCGAATCTTTTGGATATGCCATCTACCACCTCTCTCAGCATTCAAAGAGCTCATAGACTTGCCCCTCGTTCAACCACTTTGGCAAAACCCGTGGAGTTATTCTTCTCTTTTTGAAATTTACAGTTTTGCTATCAGTACTCTCAGCAGCTAGAACTAAACGGCAAGTATCCTGGCTTGGCCAAAGAGTCTTCTTCTCGCAAGATGTTTCCAATGCTACCGCATCACGAAGAAAGGAATTTCTATCTCTACGTCCTCCTTTGCGTTTCCTTGGAGCTCGATATGGTTTGTTTCATCCATGCATCTTCAAGGTTACTCATCAAAATCTAACATGGACTTTTCAGGATCCTGGAGAACTCAAAAACTTTATTCATATTCAATCTAATGGTGGCATGGATACCTCCACTTCCCCTACTGGTTGAATAATTTGCCACTAATACTTGTCAGTTCTTTTGATGTCTTTTATTGGAATGTTCTTGTTTTTGTTTGTTAAATAAGTATATTTTTTACATTTTCGTAGTGCTGTTCTAGATAGGGATTTGTTTATACCCATAGTATATTCCTCCCATTACGTCTTTGTTGACAGTATTCTTTTTTATTCCCTTACATAGAGTCACGCCGTTTACCCTCTACTTCATGTGGCTCCCTCATTGTTGTCCTGAAGTCCTGGTGTGGTTGGATTCCTGCTCTTCGTACGGTTCATCTTGTTACGTGTCACCACTACCCCACTTCCCTCTTGTATCTCCCCTTCAGGTATGTTTTTTACAGTCGTCCTTTTGGATATATACTGTCTGTCATTTTTTCTCCTTTTCCTCCCCCTGGCGTACTTTTTTCTGCTCCCCTTTCTCTACCCTGTCCTCTTTTTGCTACTGCTATATACTCGGTTCCATGATGAAATATCGATTACTAAAACATCGACCTACAAAAATATCGCCACAAATACATCGTCTACAAAAATATCGTCACCATATACTTAAACAAGAAATTACACAAATATCGATATTTTTTTATCGACTACTCTAATATCGTTAACAATTATATCGACTACATAAATATCGACTACTACATTATCGACCATCTTTAAAATAACATTACCTTCTACACTAATATCGACTACACAAATATCGACTACCTTTCTACTTATATTAATATACAAAAAATATCGTCATTTTCTTTATAACCTTATATACACATTACCTTTCTATTATTCACTTTTTCATAATAATTAAAAATCAAAATAAGCTTTTCTAACATATATGTATATACACTATGTATGTTTTATTTATATATAATAATAAAAAGATACATTAGTAATATAAAGGATGTATGACGTTACAACGCATACTTTTACAACGCATACCTTTGCAACGAAATTTTTACAACACAAATACTAATACAACGCATGAATTTACAACGCATGTTTTTACAATGCAGGTACCTTTACATCGTATACCATTACAACGTAAGTATTGGTAAGTATATATTAATTTTGTTAATATAAATTAATTGAAAAAAATAAATTGTAAATTAATTTAATATAAAATCATTTCATTTAATTTTTTTTAATTTATATATAATTTTATTTTTTTCTATCCTGTACCCCTGTACCCCAAAAACTCAAAACTGACCCTGAACCCTAAAAATACCCCTTTACCCAAAAACTGAAAACTGACCCTGAACCCTAAAAATACCCCTTTACCCAAAAACTGAAAACTGACCCTGAACCCTAAAAATACCCCTTTACCCAAAAACTGAAAACTGACCCTGAACCCTAAAAATACCCCTTTACCCAAAAACTGAAAACTGACCCTGAACACTAAAAATACCCCTTTACCCAAAAACTAAAAACTGACCCTGAACCCTAAAAATACCCCTTTACCCAAAAACTGAAAACTGACCCTGAACCCTAAAAATACCCCTTTACCCAAAAACTGAAAACTGACCCTGAACACTAAAAATACCCCTTTACCCAAAAACTAAAAACTGACCCTGAACCCTAAAAATAGCCCTTTACCCAAAAACTGAAAACTGACCCTGAACCCTAAAAATACCCCTTTACCCAAAAACTGAAAACTGACCCTGAACACTAAAAATACCCCTTTACCCAAAAACATAAAACTGACCCTGAAGCCTAAAAATAGCCCTTTACCCAAAAACTGACAACTGACCCTGAACCCTAAAAATACCCCTTTACCCGAAAACTGACCCTGAAGCCTAAAAATAGCCCTTTACCCAAAAACTGAAAACTGACCCTGAACCCTAAAAATACCCCTTTACCCAAAAACTGAAAACTGACCCTGAAGCCTAAAAATACCCCTTTACCCAAAAACTGAAAACTGACCCTGAACCCTAAAAATACCCCTTTACCCAAAAACTGAAAACTGACCCTGAACCCTAAAAATACCCCTTTACCCAAAAACTGAAAACTGACCCTGAATACTAAAAATACCCCTTTACCCAAAAACTAAAAACTGACCCTGAACACCAAAAATACCCCTTTACCCAAAAAATAAAAACTAACCCTGAACCCTAAAAATACCCCTTCACCCAAAAACGCTAAACTGACCCTGAACCCTAAATATACCCCTTAAAAAAAAAAACATTTTACATTTTAAATATAATTATATACTTACAAATACTTACGTTGTAATGGTATGCGTTGTAAAGGTACCTACGCTGTAAAAACATGCGTTGTAAATACATACGTTGTAATGGTTTTAGCGTTGTAAAAGTTAAGTTGTAAAGGTGGTAAACCAATATAAACATTACCAAACACTATCATACACTCTTATCGGATTACTTTAAATAACATTTCACTAATTTTAACATTGTAATACATATTTACATTTAAAATAAAACACATATAATACATTTTGTAATTAAAATCGAAAACAATTATTGATGCTACAAACTCTTTACAAATTAACGGCTTTCAAATTCAAACTAATGTTCTCAGCCAATGAATTTAAAATATATGTAATTGAACCCATCAAATATAACAATTAATTAACTCACTACTATAAAGACAATTACAGACTTAACGTAATTTACCATTTTTTGGCCAAACTTGGATGAAAACGGTTACTTTGCTGAAAACAAGAGAATACACACCTACTACAACGACTACAACACAGCATACTAAAAATCAAGTAAGTGAAGTCCCATTTCATTTATCATACAAACCTGTCGATAACTAGCTAAACTCCCTAAACTAAAAAGATGGTCTTTTATTTGTTTAAATATAACTACAACATCCTATCAACAACTACCACAAGATAATAATTAAATGAAATTATGAACTGCCTTATCCATGTGTACTTAGAAAGCTTTAAAATAAATGTAAAAAGTCACAAAGTAAACTTGCTAAATACTTGATATGTTATTACCTACTAATAGATCCTAATACAATAAATAACACAATTTAACTTTCTTTTACAGATTATAGAAAATTCATCTACCAATCTACAACTAAACTAACAACATCTTCTACTACATTAAGTAAGTATACCCACTGTGTCTATTAATGATCAGAAAGTAAAAACAAACAACTATAAAACTAAATCATTTTTTTGTATTATTCTTTACCACAACTACAAAACATTAAAGAGTGAAAATCTACATATAAGAACAGAAAACATATAATTAGCAGGAAAACAACATTGGAAGTACGTTTTTGCAGTTTTTCCTTTTAACGTACACATGTCAAGAAATGTTTATCACTTTTACTAAAAAAAATATATATGTCTTCACAGATCTACCTTAGACATGGCAACAGGAGCTACTTTTATTACTTCTCAAAAAGGGAAAATTATGCTGAGCTACATGGGTTACACCTACACCCAAGAAAGAATCAAAGGGAATAAAACTTATTGGAAATGTAGTAAATATTACTCAACTGCATGCTATGGTAGAGCACAGACTGTTGATAACAATGTTGTAAATGTACATGAGCATAACCACCCACCCAATGTAACAGAAGTCGAAGTAAGAGAAGCACTAGAGACATTGAGAGAAGCTAGTACAGGCTCACAAGAAACAAGCACCACTATTTTGAAAAATGTTTTAAGCAAGGTGCCAGAACATGTCACAGGACAGTTACCTTCAATACCCAACTTGAAAAGATTAATTGCAAAAACAAAACGAGCTTCTGATCCAACTCCACCAGCACCTAAAACTTTTCAAGACATTATAATTTATCCTGAATATACTATTGCACACAATGAAGATAAATTCTTAATGTATGATAACCACAGTCATGATAAAAGAATTTTACTTTTTGCAACAAATAGCAATTTGCAAAAACTAAAATCGTGTGAAACCTGGATGATGGACGGAACTTTTAAAGTATGTCCCAAACCTTTCTATCAACTTTACACCATCCATGGTGAGTACCAAGAAACAAATATCCCTTTAATTTATACACTGCTGCCAAATGCTACCTATGTAGAAATTTTACCAACTATCAAAGAATTTACTGATAATTACTATCCACAAAGAATAATAATAGACTTTGAAATAGCCATGATTCAAGCTATACTTAAAATATATCCTCACACATCAATACAAGGGTGTTATTATCACTACAACCAAAGTATATGGAGGCACTTACAAAAATCTACTTTAAGCATTGAATATTCAACAAACAGTAACTTTGCTTATCAGATTAAAAAGTTAATAGCATTGGCATTTGTACCAACAACAGAAGTTGCTAACTATTACAATTTACTACTTGACAGCCCTTTCTACCGCACCAATGAGACAAAATTAACTCCCTTCTTAGACTATTTTGAAGATACCTGGGTGGGAAGATTACATCGTTCGGGCCACCGCAGACAACCTAAATTCCAAATTCCATGGTGGAATGTGTATGCTAGTACTATGGCACAGAAAGCCAAAACCAACAACGCGGTCGAAGGATGGCATAATGCCTTCCAAGCCACAATAGGAAGAACACAACCCACACTTCATAAACTAATCCAAAGCATCAAAAAAGAGCAAAGCTACCAAGAACTAAGAATAGAGCAATCTCTATCTAAAATCGGCCCTAAACTAAGTAAACAAACATTAGATATGTACGAATACCTACAGCAAAAAGTCAGAATGTACCCAAGTATTGAAGGTATTGAATACTTAGAACTAATAGCAAAATCTATCCTTTAACAAGCAACACATAAAAACATTTCAAACAATAAATAAAACAAACCTTTTTATTTAATGTAGTTACATTATGTCATGTAAAAATAAATGTAATCTATTATTACAAGACATAATAAAACGACATTAAACAAAATTGCACAATATAGCTCAATCCACCCCAATCTAAAATATAATAATAACTTAAGTGTTGTGCAGTTGTAGAATGTGTTCCAAAAAGATGGTTTCAAGACGAATAGAACATAAATAAATCCACATGGTTTAAAAAAATCCCCACAAAATGGAAAAAAACAACTGTTTTATAAGGGTCCCACGTAGCAATCCTCTCGAGAACGGAACCATAAAAAACGAGAAAAATAATAACGATAAAAACGCTCCAAAACCCCGAAAAATCAAGAAATGTAGTTAAAATTTAGCTGTATTTAACCAAAATTACGCGATAAAATCCCTCAGCTCACCAAAACGAACACCTGTAAATAAATACAAACAAAACTCACCCACAATAAATACGAAAGCCACTAAGCCTAAACATAACATATAAAACATAGGAAAACACCTAAATTAATTCATTTACACAATACATAAACCTTAATTTCATAATAAATATCTTACAAAGCACGTTATCAATAAAGACCTTAAATAACACGTATTTTTCACATAACTGTAAAGTACAACACATACCAACACTTACACAATACAACTAGCTCTATAATGTCTTAAAATGTAGTTAAAAATAATGTAAAATAAACTTACATTCACCAACACGAAGCAGCTCCCAACCGCGAGGTTCCGTTTTCTGAATTGACCCAAACAACGATGTAGATAGACAAAAAAGTGAAGTTCAAAAATTGAAATGGCAGCACAATAAAAACTAAAATAGGACTAAATCCCCATAATTTAAACAAAAATAGGGATGAATAGCATTATTTTTTCCATGTATTGTAATAAATGTATTATTGTTTGTAAAGAACCTTTTGATTAATGTAAAATATACAATAATATTTTTAATATAATTATATATTAAATAATTATAGTATATTAAAAATATGTTTTTGATTGTTAATTTTTTTTTATATGTATAACACTGAACACAATTTTATGTACATACTGTAGAAAAATACAATTACAAGTAAATTAATTAACATATTAAATTTTAATTTAAAATTTTTAAATTTAATATAGTAATTAATGTAATATAACAATGTATATATGATAAAAATTGCAATGTAGAATGTAAACAAATATTTGAAAAAAGTGTATTAAAAAATATGAAAATGTTTGCATCAACAACTGAAAAGTATGAATAAAAAAAGTGTCCAAAACTATATTACCATTGTACTTAATAAATGTTGACACTTGTGATATATATGTAAAAATGTACAAAAGAATCATATTTGTTTACTATTAAAAAAAATATAGCAAAATTATATATCATAATAATTGTAAAATATAAAAAAAAATTAATTTCTTTTTTTATAAAATATAAAATATAAAACATAACACATAGAAAATACTTAACAGTAAGCAAAAATAAATCACAATTTTAACTCCAATCCTACATAAGTCAGGTAAAGTGCTGGACAAGAAACCATAATAAAGAATTATTCTAACTCCAATCCTACATAAGTCAGGTAAAGTGCTGGACAGGAAACAATAATATTTGTGATATTATAACACATAAACATCACTATATATATTAATAACCACTCTTATCTATTATACTACAAAATAGACTATTAAATTACAATCACACAATATTTTATTTTGAACATAACAATACCAAATTTTTTAACCAAAATTTACAATTTCAAAAATCTACATTTTTTAACAATTTTAAAAAAGTTTTAAAATTTTTAAAAATGTAACCCAAACTTTGTATATTTGTATTTTGACTCATTCTTAGCATATATTATAACAAATACACAAACATAAAATATTACACACTTGACTTATAATAATATAATTTAAAAAATAAATGTAAAATTTCAAATTTCAAATTTGAAATAGAAAATTTAAAATTTCAAATTTCAATTTAGAAATTTAAATATTGAAATTTCTAATTTCGTATTATTTATAGAATTTTTTTTATTAAACACTATATAAAAAATATAACACTTAATTACCAAATTATTATATAATACATTCAATTTCAAATAAATTAAATAAATTTTCGTATTTCAATTTATAATTTATTTTAATTTAATTTAAATGTTATTAAACATATTTTAATATACTACCCACCCTTATCCCCTATATCACCAACAACCCGCTACTAAATCTTTAAAAAAAACAATTCAATCAATAATTCGGTAATTTAAATTAAATTTAAAATTTCGGCATTGTAAAAAATTTTAATTTACATTTTTCTAATTTTTTACCATTATATACATATTATTTACACTACTTTTTTAAATTACTACCCACCCTTATCCCCTATAATACCAATAACCCGCTCCTAAAATATTTACTAATATTAAAAAAAAATTACATTTTTATCCCTATAATAATAAAAATAAACATTTAATTAATAATATTTAAACATAAAACTAATTTTTCTACACTTATATTACACATTCAATTATTTTGTCGATATTATATTCAACGATATTTCTCTAAACGATATTCTATTCAACGATATTTTATTTTGACGATATTTTTGTCATTCTACAAAAACGATATTTACAACAACGATATTTACTACAACGATATTTTTTACAGTCGATATTCTTACCTCGATATTTATGCTAGTCGATATTATCCCGTCGATATTCCTGCTTTATACCATATACTCTTCTTTTCTTTTCCTACTTTTCTCTTTCTTCTGCTATATGATGTATACATACTGTTTTGCATTTTTTTAATTGTCCTCATTTCCTTTTACATTTAGAGGTATTTCTTGGAATGTGAAAGGTTTTGTTTATCCTATTAAACGGCAGAAAGTTATATCTCACTTAGCTTCCTACACCCCTGATATAGTCCTTCTACAAGAGACTCATCTCAATGAACTTGAATCCCTTAAATTGAAGGAATTGGGTTGGTAAGGTTTTATTTTCCCCCTCTAATAATAAGAAGAACGGAGTAGCCATTCTCATTCATAAAAAATCTAAATGTAAGGTTTTATCAGAAGTAAAAGATACTGATGGTAGATGGATTCTTGCTAAACTAGTAATTGACTCCATACCTTTGACTGTTTTTAATGTTTATGGCCCTACCCAACCTGATTGTACATTCTGGCATTTAGTTACGAACAAATGTATTCTGCATAAAGATGACTTATTCCTCTTAGGTGGAGATTGTAATGAGATTATGGCTCCATTCCTTGATCGCAAATCCACAGTTCGATTTATTCCTCACAAGTCCCATAAACAATTTTTAGATACCATCCTACAATCGCAGCTTACTGACTCTTGGAGGCTCTTACATCCAGACACTTTGGACTACTCTTTTTTTTCTCCTCCTCATGCCTCTTTCTCTCGACTGGACTATATTTTTCTTTCTCAATCCGTATCTCAAAACTTACTATCTTCCTCCATTGAACCTATCGTTTTTTCCGATCATGCTCCCATTGTAACAGACCTAGATTAGTTCCACCTCATACCAAGCCGCCTTGTTGGCGTTTCAATTGTGCCCTCCTCTCTGACCCTAACTTCTTTTCCTCATTTCGCTCCTTTACTAATGAGTTCTTTCAAATTAATTCTGACCCTACCACTCCTTCTTATATCCTCTGGGATTCCTTTAAAACTACTGCAAGGGGTTTCATTATTGATTTTGTTTCCAGAAAAAAAAGACAGTTTCTTCAGAAGCGTAAACTTTCTCTAGCACATCAAACGACTGGCACATACATTTTATACTTCCTCAGATAAATGTATGTCACCAGAACTTCTGCGTGCAAAAATTTACTTTAATAAACTCACTACTGATAATGCATCCTCCATTCTTCTTCGCAGTAGTGCACGTTACTACGGTGGTCGCAATAGATCTGGTAAGCTCTTGGCTAACTATCTCAAATCTCGTAAAGAATGCACTCTTATTGATTCCATTTACTCCTCTGAATATATCCTTCTCCATAAAGATAAGGACATACTAGATCAATTTCAATTGTTTTATCAACGGCTCTATACTCCAGAATCTCCTCCTTCCTCTTCTTTTATTCGATCTTACTTTGAGAAATTACCCGAACCTGCTACTTCCCATCTCAATTTTCCAGCTCTTGAACTTGATCTCTCATTACAAGAACTTTCTACAGCTTTATCTTCTCTTACTAAAGGTAAAACACCTGGTCCTGATGGTTTTCCTGTTGAATTTTATTTACACTTCACTGACCTCTTATTGCCCAAAATCCTGTCACTTTTTCAATCATGTTATTCCTCTGGCAAAGCTGAAGGTTCCTTTCAGGATGCTACCATCTGCCTAATCCCAAAAGATGGCTGTGACCCCAAATTCCGTAAAAATTACCGTCCAATTTCATTAGTTAATGTAGATTATAAACTGTTTGCTAAATGTGTTGCCCTACGTTTAGATCTCCCTATGCCTCATCTTATTGGAAAAGAACAATGTGGTTTTGTTAAAGGTCAACTCACCTCTGATAACTCCCGGCTCTTTCTTAATGTTTTGAACAAAGCCTATTATCTTTCAGTTCCCTTAGCCGCTATTTCTGTTGATGCAGAAAAAGCCTTTGATAGAGTAGATTGGTCCTTTTTGTTTGCTTCATTACGCTGGCACGGTTTTGGCCCCATATTTATTTCTCTCATCTCTTTGTTATATTCCACACCTAAAGCCTCAGTTCTTGTGAATGGCCAGCTTTCTTCATCTTTCACTCTTCAAAGAGGTGTACGTCAGGGTTGTCCTCTTTCCCGCTTCTCTTTATTCTCGCTCTCAAACCATTTCTATCGTCCATTCGGAATAATAAATCTATCTTTGGCTTCCCCTATGGTGATGATCAATTAAAGCTCTCTGCATATGCGGATGATCTCCTTTTGTTTATTTCCAACCCAGAATTGTCTATCCCTCCCTTATTATCCAAATTTGACAATTTTTCCTCTGTCTCGGGGTATAAGATCAATTCCGATAAGACTGAAATTCTCCCTTTGACCAGCACTTGTCTTTCACATATGTTCTCCTTGACTGGCTTTGCCTGGAATAGTACAAAGATCAAATATCTCGGAATTTGGTTTTCCAAGTCTATTTCCTCCTCCATCTCATTAAATATGTCTGCAGTTTTATCCAGAATTGATCAATTATTTTCCTCCTGGAACCCCCTTTTCCTCTCCTGGTGGGGTCGGCTCGATTCCATCAAAATGATGGTTGCTCCTATTCTTATTTATATTTTTTCTATGTTACCTGTTCATATCCCTGCTCTATATTTTAAACGCATTGATTCCTCGCTCTCAAAATGTCTCTGGAAAAATAAAAAAGCTAGAATTTCTCTGGCTGCTCTTCGCAGACCTAAATCGAATGGTGGTGTTAACTTTCCAGACTTCCGTCTTCATCATAAATCTTTCTCTTTGCGACAAGCTTCCCGTTGGCTTTCTTTAACTTCTTCTCCCTTTTCTCCTATTTGGCTTACTATTGAACAAACCCTATTACTACCTTTTTCTTTTGAAGAAGTATTGGGATTCTCTACCAAAACCCCTTATACTTCCCTTCCTCTGTTTAAGCATACTGATTCTCTCTTAAAATGTTCGCTCTTTCCGCATGTCATCTCGCGAGAGTCATTTTGAAATACTCCCATTTGGTATAACTCACTTATACTTTTTAATATTAGGCCCATTTGTTGGACATCTTGGAGATTAAGAGGTATTATACGAGTCAATCATCTCTTTGATGGTGTCTCACCTCGTTCCTTTCCCCAATTTAAGCTTTTGTTTCGCTGCCCTCATTATTTCCTAAATAAATTCACTATTCTCATGGAGACAATTCTTGATCGCTACTATTCTCTTCCTTCTTCAGCTTCCCCAGTTCCTCAATCCCCTCTCCTTGTTGTTCTTTCTACCCTTCCTAGAGCTTCTCTGATTTATAAATTATTTTCCTCTCCTAACCCAGATCGTGCTAAGACTAAAGTGGAACTTTCTTGGGAAAAAGATTTTGATTATATCTGGTCTGTTGCTCTTTGGGCCAATCTTTGGTCTAGGTCTTTGAAAATCTCTCGCTCTGCTTCTCTCACTCAATCTTTATTTTTTCGATATCACAGACTTTATATCTCTCCTCTCTCTCTATCTCGTTTTTCTTCCTCCTCTGATTCTAACTGCTGGACCAGCGGCTCTTTAAATGCTGATCTCCTCCGTCTATTCTTTCTCTGTCCTGCTGTATCTACTTTTTGGAACAGAATATGGTCTTATCTTTCTCGAATTTTCACTCTTTCTATTCCATTTTCAATCACTCATCTTTTTCTGGGCAGCCTTTCGGAACCTTTAGACCTTCCTACACACTCACATGATCTCTATGATCTCATGATTGCACTCGCATTCCAACACATTTCTTCCAACTGGAAATCCCTTACAAACATTTTAATACAACAGTGGTGGAATTCCTTATGTCATTTTCACAGACTTGATGTTGCCTTTGCTTCTTCTTGTAAACCTAAATGCAATGTGGATCTTTATTAGTTACCTCTTACCACATTTCTAGACCAATTAGCTCATAAATTGCCCATTCATACCGCCTCAGAGAATTTTAAACCCCCTTGAAGGACTTATACTCTCTCCTTTTTGCTTATTTGATGTTTTTTGCAATTTTCCTTTCATACAATGCTTTTATACTGTATATTGTTGTATGGTCTAATGTATATTCTCATACCTTTCATTGCTGTTGTCATGTATATTATTAGCCTGTTGAAGCATTACTCTTTCGTCCCCTACCTCCCCCATAATCTTAAATCCCATAAAATGCTTGTATTTCTCTATTATGACATTAGCAATGACATTACTTCAGACTTTGTTTTTATATTTTCTCTTTTTCTTTTTTTTATTGCTGATGTCTACTGTTGTTTATCATTTTTGCTCTTCAATAAAGCTTTCAAACATAAACAAAAAAAAGCACGTGAGTGCTGTATGCAGAATGTCTGGTTTCACAAGTCCATGCCCTTTGTCAATTTACCATAATTCGTGGGTATAGGGGAAATGTATAAAAACACCAATAGATTAATGGGACAACATGCATTCTCCCCAAAAACTAAGATGATGCATTTACTCAATCAACCTTATTATGCTCATCAGAAAGACTAGGCGATATGGCTTACTAGCTAGATTCATGGGAGGTATTGGAGTAATTGAAACAGGGTGGAGATTGATTTAGCGGTGCTTTTTTGAGCAAAAGGCAGTGCATTTGGGAGAAAGGTCAGACCTATTTGTACCTGCGAAACACAGATCTACATGGGTGCTGCCTGTGAACAACGTGCTATATACAGGTCTGACCAGAGACAATTTTAGCTATTTGGGTGACCACATGTCATCAATTCTTTCAAAAAGTAGAATCTGAAAGGTACAGAGACAACTTTGGTGTGTTTTTATGGTGTGCCCCTGCTTATATGGGGTGTCCATCAAAGCCAAGGTTCATCAACAGAGGGCTAGCGTGTGTTCTTTCATGAGTTTACTTTGTGGGCACAATAACAAGTTAATTGCTATTTGCTAGTCAGCAAAGGGGTCCGTTTAATACAATGAAGGAAACGTGTATATAATGTAACTATTCAGGTTAGCTTTTCTTCACTTTATCACTGTATATTTCTTTATTTCAATGCCTTTTCTGGTAGATACAGTATCTGCCTGTAGATTTCTCACCTTCTAAATATCCCCTGCGCCAGCATTCCGCTGAAACTTTCTCCTAGCTCTCCACACCAACCAGGTCGTCACAATGTCTTTGCTCCGCACGTGGCTCCGCATGACATCACTGGAGCCATAAGAGGACCACGTCGGCGTGATGATGTCAGTTCCACCCATTTTTTCCGTGCCTCTGAGGCAAACGGGTGGACCGACCATAGAGACAATACAAACATAGTACACAGAATTGACACAAATACACACAGTGTAAAGTGAAACAGGAAAGCAAAGACAGCAAACATATCCTATAGGCCTACACAAAGGCAACGGAGGCAATACAAAATGACAATATAAAACAACCATATTAACCAATACCTCTTTTGAGGTATAAAAGTGTAGACAACTAGGAGGAGGGTCGGTCAGTGAGGAATCCACAGGCAGAAACTGTATCCACCAGAAAAAAGCGTTACCGAAGGTAAGTAACTTGTTCTTCTGATGGATACATCTGCCTGTGGATTTTTCACCTTAGGAATAGAATCCAACAGCAGTCCCACTCCCGGAGGAGGGTGTCCACCCTTCTATACCAAAAAGTCTTGCAAAACAGAACGTGCAAAATGGCTGTCCCTCCTCACTTTGGAATCCAAGCAGTAATACTTCGCAAAAGTGTGGAGAGAGGGCCAATTTGCGGCCTTACAGATGTCCAATACAGGAACACCCCTGGACAAGGCAGAAGTAGACGATTTAGCCCTGGTGGAGTGAGCTCTAATGCCTTTAGGAGGCTCCTTACCAGCCAGAGCGCAGCAGATCTTAATGCACAAGATGATCCACCTGGATAAAGTGCGCTTGTGCACCGCCTTGCCCTTCATGCGTCTAACGTAGCCCACGAAGAGCTGATCGTCCTGTCGCAAGTTGTTTGTTCTATCCAGATAGAAACTAATCGCCCTCTTAGGATCCAAAATGGTGAAGCTTCTCCTCCTCCCTGGAAGGGTGAGGGGGAGGATAGAAGTAGGGAGGGTAATGGACTACCCTAGAAGGAAGGGAGTTACCACCTTAGGCAGAAAAGCAGCCCTGTTCCGAGGACCATCCTTTCAGCATGTATTGTCAGAAACTGAGGCTTTGAAGTCAAAGCCCTAAGCTCACTCACCCTCCTGGCCGAGGTGATAGCCACAAGGAAGACCATTTTGAATGACAGCAGTCTCAAAGGATAACTATACATACCGTATTTTGTGGCGTTTAAGACGACTTTTTAACCCTTGAAAATCTTTTCAAAAGTTGGGGGTCGTCTTATACGCCGGAGTCATTTTATAAGCAAGCGAATATAGCCCAAAACCTATATTTTAAAAGGAAAAGTAGGGGGTCGTCTTATACGCCAGAAAATACGGTAGGTTCAAAAGGGGAACCCGTTAAGAAAGTTAAAACTAGATTTAAATCCCACTGGGGCATAATGAAGGGAGTGGGCGGAAACATGTTAGTAAGTCCCTTAATAAACCTTAAAACAATCAGAGATTTAAAAAGAGACGGCTGATCAAGCAAACAAAGAAATGCCGATAAAGCCGGCAAATATCCTTTAACAGTAGCCACAGCACAACCCTGCTAGGACAAATGCAACGAAAAACAAAGAACATCAGAAAGATGAGCTTTTAAGGGATCAATAGACTTCTCTCCACACCATTTAACAAATTTTGACCACCTGTAAGAGTACATAGACTTGGCGGAGTGTCGCCTGGCCAATAATATAACATCCACCATGTCAGGCGGGAGAGAGAAAGAATTCAGGTTGTCCTGTTCAATCTCCAGACACAAAGGTGCAGGCTCTGGAGGTGGGGGTGTAGAACCTACCCCTCCGACTGCTAGAGGAGGTCTCCCCTGAGAGGGAGACTTAGCAGAGGGTGCGATGAGAGGTGAAGGAGGTCTGTGTACCACACCCTTCTTGGCCAATCCGGGGCGATCAATATAACTTGGGCCCGGTCTTGGCAGATATTTCTCAGAACCTGAGGAATCAAGGGTCTGGGAGGAAACACGTAAAGGAGTTGTGAGCTCCAACTCAACTGATATGCATCCCCCAACGCTCCCTGTCTCAGAAACTGGAGACTACAGAATGAAGGGCAGTGCACGTTCTCAAGAGTGGCAAACAGGTCCACCCAAGGAGTTCCCCACGTCTGGAAGTTGTGTTGAACTACCTCCGGATGAAGCCTCCACTCGTGATCGGTGGAGAACTGCCGACTGAGACTGTCCACACGCTCGTTTAGCACCCCGGCCAGATGATTTGCCATCAAGTCTGCAAAGTTGATAAAACACTACTCCTCCCTGCTTGTTGACGTACCACATTGCGGCAGTGTTGTCCATCAGGACTTGAACCGACTGACTGCGAAGAGAAGGGAGAAAGGTCTTGAGCGCCAAACGTATCACCCGCAATTCCGGAAGATTGATATGAAGCAATCTCTCCTCTGGGGACCAAAGACCCTTGATCTCCAGATCCCCCAGATGAGCACCCCACTATAGGGTAGAGGCATCCGTTATCACTGTGGCCTCCGATGGAGGAAGGTGGAAGGGCTTTCCTTGAGACAGATTGCCCTCCACGCTCCGCCAAGACAGATCCGCTGCAGCTTCTCTGGAGATCCTGACTGACTCCCTGAGATCTCCGTTGTGCTAATACCACTGCCTGCGGAGACACCACTGGAGAGCCCTCATGTGCCGGTGTGCATGGTTAACCAACAGAATTCAGGAAGCAAACAGACTGAGCAGGCGAAGGACCTTCAGAACTGGAGAAACCGCTCCATTGAAAAACAAGGGAATAATTTCCTGAATATCGAAAAACCCAATTTGTACAACAGCTGGGTTGTAACCTGCAGATGATGACGCACCATCTCTGGCGACTCTGCTTTCAGCAGCCAGTCGTCCAGGTAGGGGAAAACCGGAATCCCCGACCTCTTGAGATGGGCAGCCACCACTGCCATCACCTTGGTGAAGACTCGCGGTGCAGGTGTAAGACCAAACGGAAGGACCGCAAACTGGTAGTGTTGCGAACCAACCGTAAACCGGAGATACTTCCTGTGTGACTTCAGGACTGGGATGTGAAAATACGCACCCTGCAAGTCAATGGACACCATCTAGTTGTCTTGTTGCAGCACCTGAAGAAACTGCTCAAGGGTGCGCATCTAGAATGTCTCCTGCTTGAGTAAAAGATTCAAGATTCTGAGGTCCAGGATAGGACGTAACCTGCAATCCTTCTTTGGAATCAGGAAACACCGGGAGTAGCATCCCTGAGCCCTTTCCTGCTCCAGAACCACCTCTATCGCACCTTTTTGTACCAGGACAAGAACCTCCTTCTAAAGGAGAAGTAAATGATCCTCCGTGCAAAACCCTTGGCAAGGAGGGTAGGGGAGGAGGGAATTCCATGAAGGGAAGGGCGTACCCATTTCATACCAGATCTAAAACCCAAAGGTCCGAGGTGACCAATTTCCAATACTGTAGAAAATGGGTAAGCCGACCTCCCACAGGACCTGCATGATCCAGGATGGTGGATCTAGGGCTGCTTTCCTGCATTACCAGGAGCGGTTGGGGAGGTAGAGGAGGAGGAGGAAGAAGGCTGACAACAGGCTCCACAAAAGCGACCCCTGCCTTTACCCCTATAGGACTTGTACAAGGGGTTTTGTTGCTGTTGCTGCTACTGTGGCTGTCGGAAACCATGAAAGGAAGACTTCCCGAAGCCACAGTATCTTTTATAGCCATAACCCTTTGCCTGAGTCTGCAGACCCAAGGACTTCGCTGTGGCCTTACTGTCTTTAAATCTTTGCAGAGCAGAATCAGCTTTCTGTCCAAAAAGTCTAGACCCATCAAAAGGTAGATCGAGAAGGGCAGCCTGTACATCGGGAGAGAACCCAGAAGACCTCAAACACGCATGTCTTCTTGTTGCAATGGATGAACCTATCACCCTGTCAACCAAATCCGTTGTGTCTAGGCCAGACTGGATTACTTGGCGAGCTGCAGCCTGTGAGTCTGCTAGCACCTCACTGAAATTTCCCCTATCTTCCTCAGACAATTTTGGAAGACGTTGTTTGGCAAAGTCCATAAGGGCATGAATGTATCTACCCAACAGACAGGTAGCATTGGTAGACTTCAGAGCCATACTAGCCGATGAAAAGACCTTTTTTGCAGATTGTTCCAACTTCTTGGAATCCCTGTCAGCAGGAGCCTGCGGAAAAGCACCCGTGGACTGCTTGGAACAAGAAGCCTGCACCACCAAACTCTCAGGAGAGGGATGAGATGAAAGAAACACCGGATCCCCTGGAGCAGGCCTATACCTTCTGGACACCGACCTTGAAACTGTAGGAGCAGAAAGAGGGTTGTGCCACACATCAAAGATTGGCTCAGTCAAGGCATCATTGAATGGCAAGAGAGGCTCAATCTCAGAGGAAGAAGAATAAAGCACCTCTGTGAGCAAATTAGGCTGATACGCAGCCACAGGGAGCTGCAGATCCAAGAACTCTGCAGCCTTCCTTATCACGGTATGGTAAGGTGCAACTTCTTTCGAGGCGGAAGCTTCTGTGAAGCAAAGTCCCACTCCCGGGAAGTAGCAAGTCCACTTGCCTCACACAAACCCTCAAACATATCCTCTGTATCATAAACTTTACCTTCCTCCATCTCTTCAGCCTGGTACTGCTCCTCCTCTAACAACCTCTGCGCTTCTCTCCTCAAGCGCATCTTCGGTCTCGGTGTTGGCAGTGCCACATGCGGCATCGATGGCGCTGGGAGCGACGTCGAAGGAGGATCCACAGAAGTAACCGTTATCGATCGAATCTGAGAAGAAGGATCAGGGGATGGAGCCGGGGACTGCACATACGGTGTTGAGATCCTCTGAGCCGGAAACTGCCAGGATGGTGTCATCGGCATGAGTGGCACAAAGGGGGTCTGTGGATACTGGTGCTGCACACCCAAATTAAATGCCATAGGACCCATGGGACCCGAAGGTGCACCAGAGGAATACTAGGCCCTGGCAAACATGCAATACATCGCATTTAAAAACCCAGCACCGGAAATTGTGGGTACTGAGCCGGTTCGAGATCCAAACGAGGCACCTCTGGAGTCGGAGCTGCCAGAGCCACAGACGGAGCTGCAGGAGTCGAAGGAACCTCAGCATCAGCCGGATTCGACACACCTTCCGGAGTAAGGGAAAATATTGGCATCCGTGACTGCGCCGGAGTCCCCTTGTAAGATGGAGAATGAACCGGAGTCACCTGAGGAGACACTGAAGGAGAAGGTGAGACAAATTATTTTTCTAGATGTCAAGGTGCTGGAGAAGATGACCTCAAAACCACAGCCTTCGTGGAATGGCACCGAGATGAATGCCTCTTCTTCTTCTTATGCTTCCTCTGGAATTATGCGATGTCGATCACCTTGACTTCGATCATTTACGACCCCTTTTTTCTTTTTTCGCCTTAGCCACAACTTGTCTTCCCGTTCCCTCAGAGCCTTCGAGTTCATCTTTCTGCAGGAAGAACAGCCCTCGACGTCATGATCAGATGACAAACACCACAGACAGTCCTCATGAGGGTCAGTGATCAACATGTGACCCCCATACTCTTTACAGGGCTTAAAGGCCGACTTCCTCGGGCAGACATATCAAAACACAGAAAGATACATTCAAAATTACAAAGTATCCAGTCAAAAGTATGGAGTCCCAAAAAACCGTTAGCGTCGACAGCGTGGAAAAAAGGGAACTGACGTCCTCACGCCAACGTGGTCTTCTTATGGCTCCAGTGACGTCATGCGGAGCGGCATGCGGAGCCAAGGCACTGTGATAACCTAGTCGGCATGGAGAGCTAGGAGAAAGTTTCCACTGAACGCTGGCGCAGGGGATATTCATAAGGTGAGGAGTCCACAGGCAGATGTATCCATCAGAATGTACATGTTTGTGCATTTTTACAACAATGCAAGAAGTATAGAAAACAGTGCAATAGCAAACACATTTGCTGGAAATTGTCTCCGTAAGGAGTATGATAAATATTCCATCTAAAAAGTCGTCTACACAAGGGAGCATGCACTTGCACACATTGTAAACTAATACCTTAATAAAGTAACATTTCATTTTATGCTGCAAACACGATGAATGACAATTACTTAAATACAACATAGTATTTGTTTTCTTGTGAAATATTGACAATCATGGACCATGTTGTTTGATTTCTAAAGTCTGTGGCCTGCACACACAGTGGTTGCACTCATACCAACTTTAAAAAACTTTAAAGTAATGTTGTTTCATCTGCTGACTACCATTAACAATATGTAAATTGTTTATAAAAAGGTTCTCTTGTCCATTTGCGTGTGCTTGCCATTAAAGAAGCCACATTAGCAGGCACATGCATATAGATTAAACTCACTCTTCGCTGCACTTTGCCTTCCTAAGATGACACTTCTTATTCATTTCCAAGAGAAGCTTTTCAATAGGTTCCTTGAATTCGTGCTTGATCATCATCTGATCATCATCAGATGTCAAAATTGATAGACTCACAGAATATTAACTTTAAGTAACCTTAACTGACCCTATCTCCACACAGCAAGAACATAATTTCAACATTATGGGGTCGATTAGGATGGCGGTTTTTCCGCATCCTCCGGGCCGGCGGAAGTGTCCGCCGGCCTGGAGGATGCGGAAAAACCGCGGCGGAGACTCCAAAGACCCACCGCCAAATTAGGATGGCTGGTGGGTCTGATAATCTGTCCGCCGCTTTTCCGCCGCGGTCGGAAGGCGACCGCGGCGGAAAAGCACTAACATGTCTGGCGGTGTCTATCAGACACCGCCAGGCATATTAGGATGTCTGAAAATATATGCTTTTCCGCGGCGACTTTACCGCCGTGGAAAAGCATACGGACCTTCACTTCGGGGGCCCGTTGCGGGCCCCCTGGGTGAAGGTGGGGTGGGGGGTGCACATGGGGGGTACCTATGGTACCCCCCTGCATTTGCGTGCACAATGCAGCAGGCACCGCGCGGTGCCTGCCGCTTTGTGCACGCAAATGCTGTGCATGGATTTTTTACATTGCGGCGGATGCAGCTTGAAGCTGCACCCGCCGCAATGTTAGAGATGGAGGATGTGACCGCCACACTGGCGGTCACATCCTAATTTGATCGGAGGGAACGCCGCAGCCCATGCGGACGTTCCCTCCTCCTCAGGGGTCGCGGACGGACTCAAGTCCGTCCGCGATCCTAATCGACCCCTTAGTTCCTTTAACAACAAGCGTCTGTGTATCTGCCTCTCTGCAACAATGAAGACACAGTCTAGGTTCAGTCTCTTAGGCACCTCCAAGTACTAACTCGGCAACAACAGTAACAAAATACAGTGTTTTATTGAAAACGTTTTTGTGCAGGAGAGCGAAGGCCACATTATTTAAGAGCTACAAATAACTACAACCATGGCCATCACATGAACAAACTCCCCACACAGACTAATAAGGAAAATCTGCTGCAACAAAACCACTTGGTGGCAATCATCTTTAGTCAACTCTGCAATGGGCCATATGGGAACAGCAATCTTCTTTATGGAAAAGATCACATGTTAAAGGTTTAAAGCCTTTCTTTTGGCTTCTTCTTTACAACTGGTAGTATATTTAATTCAATCCTTTGTGAGCAACGACCCTAAAGAGTGTTTAATAGCACAACGTTGTCATCACGCCTGATATGTTTTGTGTCAAGGACTGGACGCATTGAAGGGCTCTTTGGTTTCCTGCTGGAATTCCTGAGGAAAGGCGGCACGCGGCACCTTCCAGGAGCCACAACTCCAGCCTGCACAATAACATACACGTGAACACGGTCCAAGTAAGGAGGAAGGAGTCACACATGGCAGAAAAAAACCTTCAGCAATTTAGATAATTGTTTTATTGTAGTTGACAGTTAAAAGTTAAGATTTAAAACTACCCTGATATGGTTGAGTAAAAGACAGCATAAGATCTTCCAGAACAGAAAATCCCAGTGAAGTCCTGTTGCAGAAAAAGAAAGACTAGACTTAGGGACAAAAGGGTGACTGAGTGGGCAGACAAAGGAGAAATCACCCCATGTGTGAAATCTCTTGTATCCTCACACTCTGCCAACCACCTTTGGAACATGTCATCACTGGTGAGCCCCTTTCTGGATATACCAGTATGTCCCCTTCCTGAAGAAATAGGGGTGCCACTGGAACAAACAAAACAACAAGGAGACATGGGCTGAAGAAGTATCTAAAAGCATCCAATACATAGATAACCTTCCCAATATATTAAACAAGCATTGGCATAGACAATAGGTCTCGCCTTTGGGACATTATAAGTGGTTGGCCATGCAACAGTTGATTTTGCACCAAGGATATTGTGCTGCGTAATTAAATACTTATAAGGTTCCAAAGGCGAGACCTATTGGATATGCCAATGCTTGTTTCAGTGAGAGATCACCTTTGAGGATATGGTGGTGACTACTAGGGAGCTAAAAGTGTTAATGCTAGGGCTTTTGATTGTCATTATCACTATCAACGTAACAGCTAGGGCTTTTGATTGTCATTATCAGTGCCTTCATACCCTAAGGGGTGACAAGAAGCACTCTACAAATCCACCTTACATAGGATTACATTACATCAGCAACACTGAAGAAGGACTGAAAGGAAAGCCATGCCATGGAAAGATGGTACTTTGATAGGCACCACTGCTGTTCCCTCAGAAAACAGTAGAAACAATAAGCATAGTTTTAAGACACCCTGAAGGATTTTGAGAGGAGTCAACTACTTTTCATACCTTGTAAGTGTAAATTCATGTGACTATTGTGTAGTAATCTAACCCAGTTAATGCAGAGTTTCTAAACTGTGTCATAAAGCAATGGAGAGCTCAATGTGGATGGTGGCAATGGGTCCTATGCAATTGCCCTACAAACCTGTAATTTGTTGTGTGTCACTTTTGTACTCTGTAACATGTAAATACCAATAAAAATGTAATAATAATAAAAAAAAAGGAATTGCTTAACCAGGAAACTAACAGAATTGTTTCACAAACCAGCAGTGGGGTATCACCTGGAGTACTTTGTCAAGTGCTAAGTAAGGAACGTTTATATTTATTTAGTACACATTACAGACCAGCCATCAATGGTGCTCTGGAGCCAGTTACAAGAGATGCGGGAGCAAAGACTTGAGCCTTCATTGAGTTTAAGTTTTTCAGTAGTTTACTAAACATATGTAAAAAAGAGACAATCTGACAATTGGTTGCTTGATAGTCGCAGCATCTCTGCCCATTTTTGGAAGCTTTGAAAAGGAAGGTCGCATGAAGTTTCATATTACCTTTTTATGAGTATCTGCCAGGTTGTGACGCTTCAGTTTATGGTGCCAATAACTAAAAGCAGTAACCTGCAGAACGTTATAAATAGTGCATGTTACTTTACATAGTGTCAGAGATTGTATCAGCAATTGGTGGATAGTCTGTACTGCTCCTGAAATGGAATCTCTTCTTCTTACTCCTGCCATAAGATCCAAAAACAAATTTTGGGTGACTTGGAGCAGGCATACAGGTTATTTTTGTATCCTAGAGTAGAGGCAATTACTATATTTGCGTTTTGAATTAACAATGTACCTTCTAGTTTTTGCCACATGTGAAGTTTCACCTAATTCCCAATTATTGTCATTTACATAGTCGGCATTGCCACATTAAAACTAGACCTATTGGTTTTCCTAAGCATGTTTAATAGTTGAGTCATGATAGCAACGTTTCATTCTTTGGCAATTACCCTTCGGAGACATTGAAATACTATGTCATATTTTTACCGGGTGCCTAGAAAAGCTAACAGGTGCACCAGTGAAAGAGATCTTTGGGCAGGATAAAAAACATAGATAAAAAAGCAAGAGTTTGAAAGTGAGATAAAGAAGCAAATGAATCTAAGATCTGGGGAGTGAGGAGAAGTAGTCCCATGTACATGGGTGTTTCAGGTATAAAGCACTGGCGAGGTTAATTAAGCTAAAAGCTTTTTTTTAAATGTCAGCTCGGACATGTTAAAACTTAAGAATTACTACTTATTAGGAGAAGTCAGGTCATTCAGGTCAGTACGGTTATTATAGTGGGTAGTAAAATTATTACTTTTGGAGCAAACCCTATTGTACAAAAATAATATTTAATTTAGTTTCGCATATCAATGAAAAGTAATAGCATTGAGGCTGCTAAAACCTTTCTTTATCTCCAGAGTGATAAGACATGCATTTCCTTTTCAATTAATGTATCGTCTGTTCTGCTTCATGTAGCCGGGCAGTAAACCAATGGGACTGTGCGTATTGTCACCTAGTTTGCATTTTTAGGAGGAATTTGGCCATCAAAGACTGCATGAAACATTTCTCAATCTTAGTGGTTATGTGAGTAACCCTTACGGTCAGTTCTTTTTGTGGTATTTGCTTATGCACAGGAAGGGACATTTTTAACATGAAAGACTACTTCTAAGGTGAAGTCTTCTGTCTGGGTAGACATTATACCTCCTGAACAATATCTTTGGCTTCTAAATCAGCCAGCATCATGGTAATAGTTTGTGTATTTTGTTATTCCATTGGCTCATTAAAATCAATGCCAATAAATTAGTATTTTGGGGCACTATCTGTGACTAAATCCGCTAGGTGATCAATTGCTGAAAGAACTAGAGTCAGCAGTCTGTAGACACACCATTGGTTCCCAAACAAGAGCGCAGGTAACCAGCTTCTAATTGCTTCTGTCCAGTTGTTCCACTTTTTACACCCCCAACTACATGTCTAACAAATAAAAAAAAAGCATGGTGCTTGACCTTAAGAATCTGCTGAAACCAATAAAAATTGTAACCAGTTCCAATGTGCAACTAGATTCGGCAGGAGTTTTCATCATATGATTGTATTGTTGTGTGTCTAAAACTCAACATGATACTAACTGGATCCTGGAGAAAGAAAGCAAGAATTTTCAGTTTCCCTGCAGATTTTTAATTCCAGATTGTACCAGCAACTCTCAGCAACGCCTGTACCATGCTGATGTTGCATCACATGCAACAACACCCTGTTAACTGGCCATTGGCTAAACCAACGCCAGGCTTGGGAGAACCTTCTAGAGTGTGGGAAGACGCAGTGGGACGCAGCAACAGCTGACACGATAATCCTTTACAGTCATGGGTCTCCACCTGGGAACAAACTTCGAACGCAAGCACCTGTTGATTGAAATTAATACAAAAACAAGCACCATGTGCTGCCCACCCCTCGCGCGCACCGGCTCCTGCTGCAACCTTGCGCATGCACCGCTGCCATGTTTACATCAGGCAGAGATGTGCGACAAAAAAAAAAGTGCAATCTGGCGGACGAAAACTCTAGTTAGTGGCCGCTAACAAGCCAGCAAACAAGAGCTGTGCCATTATTCACCAAATGGCAAGCGGCAGGAGAAACTACCGGCCACTTGCCAACACATACAGATTACTTGATGCCTCATAGAGGCAGCGCATGCGCTGCCTATGCAAGACCTAAAAATGAAGGCACTCTTGAAAAATTTGGGAAGCTCTAATTTCTTTCTGGTTGACCTTGCATCAGGGGATGGTTCTGAAAGTAACTGAGATACGAATACGAACAATATGGTTCCACCTGTGAAGCATGAAAGACAAGATGAACCCCATATGCTGGGCAAGAGAATGGAAGGAGTGCTGTCTTCGTGCATGCCCGGAGAATACAATGTCACCGCACAGTCCTGTTCTAAGATGTAACATTTGCCAATACTTGTTAATATTTAGTTTAAGCTTCTCCGTCGCATTATTCAGTTCCTGTTTGTCTGCATTCATAGTCACGCAGATGACAGCCACTTAGTCTTCCACATGCCCAAAAGTCCAGATCAGGATGGATGGAAGATTCAATATACTTTTCAGAGAACCCACTTGTGTTAGTCAAACAAAACATACTCGCAGCGGCATCCAAACTTAAGCTGAAGAAAGTGAAAGATCCCTGATACGAGTTAATTTTAATGATGATATTAAGATTTTGTAGCTTTATAAGCTGTCTTGTCAATCATTAATTATGTTTCATCCTTGCCTGCCCGCAACCTTGTGGATAGGGGTAGTGTAATGTTTACTAATAAAGAGCTGTGAAGTCGGACTCTACCTTCTTTCAAGAAGTATTGTTGCTGTTTTGCTTCTAATTAAGGATGCAATGCATATGTAAAATACATAGCTTAGTGAATAGCTTGTGTGTGCTCTTTGCAAGCATCCATGTGTGAATGTATGCTGGGAATGGGAGAGTTGAAGTGTTCTTGAGCATTTTCGCCTGGGGGCAGCAAAAACTTTAGGGCTGGCCCTGGTAACAAGTTCTACATATTTCAAACACTGCTAAAAGAAGCTTTCACTGGCTTCCTGTACTGCGAAGGGAGAAAGTAACAAATTCACTAAGTGGTGCATCAGCACTTCTACCTGAAATATGATGTCATAATATTCAATCGAGGCGCTTTGTCTAGCTTTAAATTATCTACACCATTTGAAACAAACCTGTCTTTAGGTGCAGTCAGTGCTTGTAGTTCCAACTAAAAGCTGGAAGAGGTATAGTGCAGAATCGATAGGTCATTACTGTAAGCATGCGCAGTCGAGATCTGTGTGTAATCTCCAGGCCACAGGTTATACAACTGGGAGTCTAAGTGGTGGGAGGGCAAGGGTGAGAGTGGGCAGGAAGTCTGAACCTTCCTTAATTAGTATTGACAGTGAAACAATTAATACTGCGTGTAATTGGATAACAGTTACCAATCACACTTTGTCTTCTGATCTCAGGTATCTGGAGAGTGGGGATGAGGAAGTAACTTCAGACCATGTTTTAAGGGCTTAGGGTCAGCTCCCTTCATCCATTGGTTGCTTTGAGAGTGCCCCCTTCAGCCCCTGCTTAGAGATAGTGTCAATCACATCTTGGATTAGTCAAGGCAGGTACGTCTCTCTCACTGACAGCTAAATAAATAAATACTCGGATTTGTAGAGTGTGGCTAATCACCCACGAGGGTATCCAGGCGCTGTCCACAGGCACAGGGAGATTAAGGGCCATATGTATGAAGAAGTCAATTTGCGATTCGGAATCTGCGATTTTTACCGAATCGCAGATTCAGAATCACAAATCGGAATGTATCAACACAATCGCAAATATTTAGCGATTCGCCCAAAATCGCTAAATATTTGCGATAAATTCTATAGCGATTCCTTAATGTTGAAATTTCGCTAAATTGCGATTTCACATCGGGAAAAATCGTAAAATTACGATTTCACATCGGGAAAAATCGCAAAATTGCGAATATTTGATACATATCATTGCAAATCCTTATTTGAGATTTCCAGATTTGCGATTATCGCTAACTGGTTTCATCGCAAATTTGGTAATCGGTCTGGAATTCGCATATTTCAGGCTCTCGCAATGTTTGGAACTCGCTAAATAGCGATTCCTTGTTTTGCGAGCATTTTCTCCTTCATACATTGGAAATTGCTAATTTTTTGTCGCAAACGCTATTATTACCGATTCGCAGCGTTTGCGACAGAAAATTAGCTTCATACATATGGCCCTAAGTGATTTGCCCAGAATCAAAGGATGTTGAGGCGACGATGAGACTCAACCTGGATACCCAGCTCCAAAGCCACCAGCTCTGTCCGTTAAGTCACATCCTCTCCTGAGGATGTGGCATTAGGTGAATCAGTTCTTCTCACAAGGAGTACTTTCCTTAAAGTGTATGAGGGACACTAATTTCAGATGCAGCAGCTGGCAGGGACTGCGTGATGAAGGGAGAAAAAAGGTTTGTCCCTTTCCCTACCCAGGGGTGCAATCCAATTCTCGTACACCTGTCTAAAAGTCCCAGGTTACAAAACAGCGGGTTCGGTGTAAGGATCTGGCAGTAGGTCACATCTACATTCGCTTGTTCATTAGGCTCAGTCATGATTTCTCAAATGTTTCAATACTGATTTTGTTGACTTTTATCTTGCCACATTTTGAGAAATTTGGCTCGAGAAATTACACGCAGTATTCGATTAAAACAACATTTGAACAAAAAATGTATATCCAAGGGGAAACGAGCAGAGGAAAGCCGCCACTTACCTGATAGACGCCGCCACCGCCAGGAGTCACACAGGGGCTGCCATCCACTCGAGTGCACGCCGCCACCGCCAGGAGTCATTCTAACGCTGACAAACCGCGCCGCCGCTCCGGGACTACAATTCCCGGCTGCCTACGCGGCGGCGCGCTCTGTGACACCGCGCCAGCGCCAGGAGGCGCACAAAAGCAGCGCTGCGCCCGGCGTAGTGGGGGAAACGAGCAGAGGAAAGCCGCCACTTACCTGATAGATGCCGCCACCGCCAGGAGTCACACAGGGGCTGCCATCCACTCGAGTGCACGCCGCCACCGCCAGGAGTCATTCTAACGCTGACAAACCGCGCCGCCGCTCCGGGACTACAATTCCCGGCTGCCTAGGCGGCGGCGCGCTCTGTGACACCGCGCCAGCGCCAGGAGGCGCACAAAAGCAGCGCTGCGCCCGGCGGAGTGGGGGAAACGAGAAGAGGAAAGCCGCCACTTACCTGATAGACGCCGCCACCGCCAGGAGTCACACAGGGGCTGCCATCCACTCGAGTGCACGCCGCCACCGCCAGGAGTCATTCTAACGCTGACAAACCGCGCCGCCGCTCCGGGACTACAATTCCCGGCTGCCTACGCGGCGGCGCGCTCTGTGACACCGCGCCAGTGCCAGGAGGCGCACAAAAGCAGCGCTGCGCCCGGCGGAGTGGGGGAAACGAGCAGAGGAAAGCCGCCACTTACCTGATAGACGCCGCCACCGCCAGGAGTCACACAGGGGCTGCCATCCACTCGAGTGCACGCCGCCACCGCCAGGAGTCATTCTAACGCTGACAAACCGCGCAGCCGCTCCGGGACTACAATTCCCGGCTGCCTACGCGGCGGCGCGCTCTGTGACACCGCGCCAGCGCCAGGAGGCGCACAAAAGCAGCGCTGCGCCCCGCTTCGCGGGACGCGTGCGGGACGCCCGGGGCGAAGCCCGGGCAAAGGGCGGGCCCTCTACGGCCCTCATCGGCAGGAAGAGACAGGGACAGGGCCCAGAACTCTGCTCAAATATTTTCCTGTAAGTTTTTCTTACTTATATTGAAGCTGCAATTGCTGAAAAGCCATCCTGTGTTCTTGTATGATATGACTTTATTTATCCGTTATTCTCTACGTTGACTTTCATCATGTCCAAAGCAAAATCGATTATAGCAGTTAACACCATAGATAATTACATGGTCCAGAAGGTTGCAAAAATTAATAATGACAGGAGATCCTCACTGGGGCTGAGCCTCTCACCTGAACTGCTACTTGATAATACGCCTCTACCCACATCCGCCTTTGACATTAGCAATGAGGTATTTCAGACTCCTGAGAACAATCCATTAACTCAGCTACTCGTACCTATTGTAGACTCCGCCTCTGAGAATATACCCGATGAAGAAATAATACTGCTAGAAGAGGAGCCACCAGCACCGGTCCCAGCTCCAAGAGCTGTTAAAGGGGGGGAGAAGAGCCTATCCAAACGGGGCGGGCTTCGCTCAAGTAAAAAACGCCCTGATGCATCCCCATTGGAAAACATTGGTGAAGATATAAGGGGAATCTCAGGAGGGAAGTTACTCTTGGACGAAGACCAATTTAAGAAATTGTTAAACGCCCTAGAAAGTAAAATTAAAATTATTACTAAACCTCTCCTAAGTAAAATAGATCACCTCACGGAAGAGGTGAATAGACTGGGGGGCCTTCTGCAAAAATCACTAGAAGAAGCAGTAAATATTCCCAAGCAGAAAACACTTAGAGTCGATTCGAAAAACACACAGACTGACTCTAGGTTAGAATCTCTGGAAAATACTCCCCTTATCCCCATGTTGACTACTGACACAGGGGGGGGGGTTCTAGGGGATTAGATATTCACAATGGTGAATTTGAAGGGCTAAGTCAAAGAGACAGAATGATAGATTCTAATATAGAGAAGGGGCCCGTAGAACTAATTGTGGAGGCATCTCCCCTGATATTGGTCTTGGCAAATGTTCCCCTCTTAGAACCTGGGCAAGTTGAGAATACTCCTTCCCTGATAAATAAATCACTCCATTGGTTATCAAGGAACATGGCTTTTACCCCGGGAGGTATGGACCAGCTGGTTCAAGAAGTTGTGAAAGCTAGAAGAGTAGATTGGATCGGGGGTGGTACCAAAAAATTTAAAGGGGATTGTGTGGTGTTACACCTCTCTGATCCCGAAGTGCTGCCAAATATCCTAGCAAATATATATCCCCCCCAGCGTAGAGCCACAGAAATAGTCCCGTTAACGCTAGATTTTTTCTATGCAAAAAAAGGGAATACCCTAAATCCCACAGTGCTTAAAACAAAATGGAATCCTGTACTAAAAAAAGGTAAATCCCCTAGTATGAGAAGCAATTGGGATATACTGTTGGAGAATAGATACTCTGCCCTTTCTGGCCTCAACGAGTGTGATTGACTGAAAGGGCGGATGGCTATAGTAAAGGACAATACAACAGGGATCCAAGAGAAGGGCACAGGGGTCGCTATGAAGCTTACTGCAACTAACCTTAGTAATGATAGGACACTTAGTTCTAGTGGGGAATCTTCTTGCATTGTGGGGCAACTGATATCGATTCCACGCACTATTGAACGTAGCGGGGAAACTAGCCCCCCACCCATTTTGATCCACTCCCCGCATGTAACACCATTATATGAGAGGGACAGCCAGCCGAAGACAGGTATTAAATTTCTTTCCTGGAATCTGGCGGGAATTCACCACAAATTAGAGTCTCCTGAATGGGGTGAATTTGTTGACAGCCATGACGTAATTATGTTCCAGGAAACCTGGGCAGTGACCCCTGTTTATCGGCTGGGTTTTCTACATTTTTTTGCCCCCGCGAAAAAGAATCCAAAAGGGCGGCCCTCAGGGGGCCTAATCACATGGGTACGCCAATCTATAAATTGTACTATTAAAGCGAGGCCCGGTAACAACTGTGATTTACTCCCAATTATGATAACTTGGGCCGATGGACTTGAGATGGCCCTCTACAACATATATGCCAGGGGAACTCAAAGGGGTAAAGCCTCTGAGGTGGTAGTAGCATTGGATAATGACTTAGAGAATCTTCCAACATACACCACCATCCTAGTGGGGGGAGACATGAATACTACATTTGAACCACTAGGTCATGAGGATAATGAAATGTCCCTAGTTGAAGATACTAAATGGGGAGTCTCTCAATTGGATTTACCAGTGGTAAAGAAATGGACTGAGGTGGCAATACAGTTGAAGAGTTTGTGCTTGGCTAGGGGGTTGAGGGCAGTAAATGGTCGCACTCCCTCAGACCTCAAGGGTGTGCATACCTTTGACAATACAAGATCAAGTAGTCGGATAGACTACATCCTTGTAGATGTTAGAGATTGGCACAAGATAACGGATATGAAAGTGACATCTAGATTAGAGAGCGACCACAATCCATTGTGCATGCTCTTTAATCTGGACCAAGGAGAAAGTTCACCTAACCAAGAAATGGGTCTTATGCCGCTAGATGTCATTCCAACTAACAATCTCCGTCATATTAAATGGGCATCACTGATGGATAAACCTGGGGATACGCAGGACTTACTAGAGGTTGTTAATAAAGAGGTGAGCAGATTGCAGGCTCATTGTAATGAACCAAATTTTAACAAATTAATTGAAGAGTCACATCCAAAGTTTTTTGCGATTTTACAGGGGTTTTTCTTAAAAAAAGTACAGCAGGGGAAGGGTCCTGGCCCCCAGAGGAAGCGAGGGTGGTATGATCATTCTTGTAGAAAAGCACGGCAGAACCTCAGCCTAGCGTTGAGGTCTAAACAAGGAGTGTTGAAGGCCAGGGATGATTATAGAAAAGCTCAAGCTAAGGCAAAAAGGTTGTGGGACGATAACCAATGGTTAGATCTTAAAAAAGCCTGTGCAGCTAAACAGCAGAAAGAGTTTTGGGCAATTTTAAAATGGGGTAGGGGGGGAATTGCTGAGTGTTGTTAAAAATCATGTAGCAAAGGAAGCATGGGTGGATTTTTGTAAACCACAATATGCGGACAATTCGACCTCGCTATCCCATTTGTTACCCAAGATGGTATTTTTTAGCCAGGGAATATTTTCATTGAAAGATGTAAATGTAGCATTGGATGGGGTGACTAGAGGCAGGGCGCCAGGAATTGATGGAATACCGGCAGATGTATTTTTATCTGACCGGGTTAGCTGGTGCCAATATTTTGTATGGCTTGCGAATTCTATCGCACAAGGAGCAATGATACCAGCATCATGGAAGGGAGCGGAGATTATTCCAGTTTTTAAAAAAGGGGATAAGGCTTTACCAAGTAATTTCAGGCCCATCAGCCTTATCGATTCAGCCCAAAAACTGATGGGTAGAATGATACAAAATAAAATACAAGCCTGGATAGATGATAAGGATATCCTTTCCCCGTACCAAGCTGGCTTCCGACCCCTAACTAGCTCCGTCAACCAGGTATTCCATTTTTTAACTCTTTACTGGAAAAATGTGACCTTGACAAATGGCCCATTATATGCAGTTTTTGTTGACCTGAAGTCAGCATTTGACTTAGTACCCCGGCAAAAATTATTGATTGTTTTAAGTGAACTTGGAATCAGCCCCGAGTTATTGACTTTGCTCGTGCATATGCACGAAAATAACTACGCCAGGATTAGGTGGGGTGCACAGGGGGACGTCACAGACTCTTTCCCCGTGGAGCGCGGGGTAAGACAGGGATGCGTCCTGGCCCCCGCCTTATGCTCTCTTTACATTAACGGCGTAGTCGATTTTTTAAAGAAATCCCCAACAGACGCCCCAATGCTAGATGGGGAGCGGGTCCCAGTATTAATGTTTGCTGATGACACTCTACTGGTCTCGCGGACCTCAAGTGGATTACAAAAGACAATTGATGCATTTGGAGATTTCTGTCGGATCCGGGGATTGGAGTTAAATACTACAAAGACCAAGTTTATGAATTTGAATCCTGCTAAGCAATTCAAGGGAAAAATACATTTTAATGGGTCATCTCTGGAAGAAGTGAATGATTTCACCTATCTTGGTATTTCTTTGCAGGGTAGTATGAATTGGAAATCTTATATGGACTGTGTGGTCTTAAAGTTCCATCAGTTGGCCGGGGCCATAGCCCAAAAATATAAATCCTCATTAACAAAACCTATTCAGCCTATAATGGAGATTTATAGTATGAAGGTGCTGGGCGCCTGTCTTTATGGATCAGAGCTATGGGGCTTTACCAATCTGAGCGTCTTGGCTACCGCAGAAAACAAATTTCTTCGCCGGTTGGTTGGTGTCCCGCAGAGTACTCCATCGATTCCGCTCCTATACGACCTTGGGAGGAAAAAGATCGAGGACATGGCGCGATTGCGCCCATGGCTATATTGGAGGCGCATAAAGACCACTCCTGAACTGGGTCATTATGCATCTGCTCTTAAGGACATTATTAGCTCTGATCGGTTTCACAAAATAACCTGGCTTAAAGAAATTAGGAACTTGCTTCAAAAACTGCACTTAGACCACCTATGGACTACCACTGATCCCTCCACCTTTCCATCTAAGGCGTCACTGAAAAAAATGTATTGGGACATGGTATATGATTCTGTTTTAATTTCCAATCAACCGTCTATGTTGGCATCCCAGTACTTGGAGTCTAAAATAATCCCTAAATGTGAACAGTAATGGGATTTGATCACAAGACCCCTGGATAGAAAACTATATTTCCAGTTCAGAGTTGGCTCCCTACCTTTAAATGCTTTTACTTTTAAATGGTCTCCAGGCAATGTAAATACATGTTGTTACTGCAAGACACACGTTGAGGACATCCCACATTTTTTGTTTATTTGCCCATTATATGCTGCCCCAAGAAGTAGATGGCTAAAACCGGTTTGCAGGAATTTGGGTATAAGGAAATACCTAGAAGCACTAAGAATATTAAGATCAAATTGTGCTCCAAGTCTTGCAATCGCCTTAGCCAAATACTTAGGATGGGCCTGGATAATTTGCATGCGCACCTTAACTGCAATTGATTATACATGATGGAAAAATATCTAATTTTAAGATCAATCCCACTTATTATGAATTAGGTACTGTGACTCTGAATTTTTTTTTACGTATGAACCTTTTTTAAGCTGAAAAAATTCGCCAGCATTTATTGTATTTGATTGAATTTAATGTGTATTTTATGTCGATCTTAAACTTAGCGTAGTATTTATTTCTGTTTAGAATAGGGAAAAAATGCTTTTATGACAATGCTGTTGAATAAAGTATTGAAACTTGACTTGTATATCCAAGGATTCTTGGTCATATCATTTATATAGCCTATGATGATTTGAACCAAAGCCATCACTTTATTTTCAAATTTTGGAGAAGAAACTCACATTATAATAGGTCAACCATAAACAGGTTAAAATCCAGCTTTTTTTTCACTTTTAGCACTAAAAGTTAATTCGCTCTTAATATATGACTGAATAAAACATATAATATTAATATTTACAAAGTTTGATTGATACATGTTTGTATACTCAAATGGTTAGGAAAAGAGCTTGATTGGTAGCCTGCAATAAGTGTGTGCGGAACACTTTATTGAAGTCTTGGAATAGCTTTGCACATTTCATGTAAGTATTGACATTTTTGAAGTGTCTAAAGAAACAGTAAAGAAAATATTCGAAAAACGGATTCCTCTAGAGAGAAAACAACTACAAATTCACTTTTTGAAGGTTATTTCTTAGTAATAGTCAACGCATCCACCAGTAGTTCTAGAATGTCATCCTCATTGAACACGATAAGTAAACTTATGCACAGTAGTAGTTAAATGACATGTGTCTCACCTGAATTGTAATAATGTGTGGTTGCTCCTCATATGTGATCTTCACAGCTGTAGCCGCCCTCTGAGCATGTTCCTGTGTATCAGCAAGAACCCCCGCAATAATGTGTCCAACGCACGTGACCTGCACAGATAAATAAATCCAGTTATACTGATGATAAATGGGGAAATGCAACAAGGATTTATGGTCGCAATTCAAGCTACACTTGTCCTTCCGTCTTATAACAGGAAAGTGTGATACCTTTTAAAAAATGTGTTTATTCTGTTTATTTGTTTAATAAATATAATAATTAAACGGATGCACAATTTGTTTGCACGACTCCCAATATTTTTCACAATAAAAGTCGATCTCTGTTTGTGGAAACTCGCAATAAAATAGGCCAGAGAGACTGAAAAATGACCACTGTGCTTTGACATATGGTTTTATCACAGGGGTGTAACCCAGGCCCCTGCAGCCACCACGGTGCGGGGGGGGGGGGGGGAAAGGGGCGCGCTCCAGGGTCCCCCACCGCGGCCGGCTGTGCAGCCAGTAAGCACTTCACACATCCTATCCTTCTTGGATGCTGAGAGTTAGCTAACTTGCATAACGCTCGCCCGGTCATGTCCCTTACAAAAAAGCAGAGTGCGAGGAGAAATAGAGGGTGCGCAATAAGGCCCAGATTCATCAAACAAAAATCCGCTCGCAAAGGGACAGATTCTCAGAATCAGCCCCTTTGCGAGCGGTATTTTTGCATTTGGGATGCATCATCCCAAATGCAAAAATCGCAATTTTAGAAATCGCTAAATTGCGATTATTCAAAGTTTTTGCAAATTACCATGAAGTTGTATTTCATAGTAATTTGCGTGCCCTATTAGCGAATTCGCTATTTTAAAAACTTTCATGCAATGCATGAAAGTTTTTAAAATAGCGTATTCGCTAATAGGGCACGCAAATTACCATGAAGTGCAACTTCGTGGTAATTTGCAAAAACTTTGAAAAATGCACTAAAGTGCATTTTTCAAAGTTTCATGTTCCGCACACACATGCCCTAATGGCATGTGTGTGCGCAACATATGTGCACATATCAATTTCAGGGGTGCAACAGGGTGTCCTTTGGACACCCCTGCACCCTTGAAATCGCAATCTCAATTTGGGAATCGCTAATTAAGATTCGCAAATTGAGATTGTCTTCCCATTCATTGGAATGAATGGGAAGGTATTCCTTAATTGTGACTAGCAATTTGCGATTCGCAATTAAGGAATTCTAAGAAATCGCAATTTTTTAAGCGATTTCTTGATGCATTCCACTTTGCTATTCCTTAATAGCGAATCGGTATTTTTTGCTATTAAGGAATCGCAAATTGGGTTGTTGATGCATCTGGGGGTAAGTTCTCTACTTTTACTGAAGAGAAATTCGCACATCAAGCTTGGGTTTTGTTAGTGTACAATCTTTTTAGATGAAGAAAGCGTTAATACTTTGGCGGAAAGTCGCAAAGGTACATTTCTTCGCGCTGTGAGACGGTGTTATGCTTGTGCTTCTGAGGATGTGAGATCAGGAGGTTCAATTTGATCTATGAAACTCAATGCACCCATCCCTTTGTTATCTGTTATTAGCTATATGCAGTAAATTGTATATAGTTTTGTTTCGTTTGCATCACATTGAACTCTAAACTACTGACTTCGACTGAAGTCTTAACCAGCTACTTTGAAGGGGTCACAATTTACAAATGATTACACAAGTGAGCATTGCTATTATAGCCACATTGGTACCTGCAGTGAAGGGAGGGCACCCCAGGGTCCATTGTTATTGAAGTATTTTAAACCTGTCAGTGTAACACTATTAATCTACAACACAAGAGGCTGTACTCCTTTTTAACCGTTGCTGGCGCAAACAGCCCCGCCCCGGGGTGTCAAGTGGTGAGGGGGCATTCTTTTCTTTTTCAGTTAAGTTTCCTGTTAAATGCTACGTCTACATTTACGTTTGTATACATAATCATATGTTTTGGATCGCACTTCTGCTGTAACTTACCAAATGTAATGGCCATCGCATTTGGCAATTTACACGTTTTTGAGAACTGTGATTTATGGAGGGCTCCCTACAAACTCCCCATGGTAGGGGACACATTATAATAAACACCAAGTAACTCCAGAGCAGTCTCACCTGTGCCAATACTGGTGAAGAAACACATGGTAGTACAATGTCCAGGGGCGGCCTTAGGCATGTGCAAGCTGTGCACCTGCACAGGGCCACCAAACCCCAGAGGCCACCACACCAATATATATCCTTAATATAATAATCCTCTGAGGATGGATACATATTTGCGTGGCGGCCCCTGGCAGGGATTTGGCGGCCTCTGGCTCTGTTCCACTTCCAAACACCCTGACCCCCCCTCTTTACTGACCTCCGCGCTCTGCCCCGCCCGGACCCCCTCTTCCGGGGCCCCCTACCTACGCTCCATGCCCAGGGCCGCCATGAGCCTAGAGCCGCCCCTGCAATGTCTAGAGAGACAGTCCAATCTGCCGCACGTTTCCAGATCTGGCCACTCTCCTTGTGAGGCCAAGGTGTAGGGTGCCTGAGGCTGTTTGAAGAGCAACGCACCCGTCCGGACCTCACCATAAATAGCTTTACATCATACAACTGATTTCAATGTGACCTCTGGAGGCCGTACCGACCAAACCATAAGAACAAGTTACTTACCTTTGGTAACGCTTTTTCTGGTGGATACAGTATCTGCCAGTGGATTCCTCACCTTTTGAATACCCCCTGCACCAGCATTCCGCGGCAAATTCTTTCCTAGCTCTCCCACGTCGACAAGGACGTCACAATAGACAGGCTCCGCTCGCAGCACCATATGACGTCATCGGGGAAGCAAAAGGACCTCGTCGGCGTGCTGACATCAGTTCCACCCATTTTTTCTGTGCCACCGAGGCAAACGGGCAGACCGACACATTTTCAAATATATACAAAGCATATCTAATATATACACATATGTAAAATCACAAACGCATAATCAATAAAGGAAAAGAGAAATAGCAAAGGAAAAGCATTTCTCATTATTAAAATATAAACATGATTAAAATAAAATATATTTTGGTAGAAACAGGTGAACAACGGGGAGGCGGGTAGGACCGTGAGGAATCCACAGGCAGATACTGTATCCACCAGAAAAAGCATTACCGAAGGTAAGTAGCTTGTTCTTCTGATGGAGACTTCTGACTGTGGATTCCTCACCTTTTGAATAGGCTCCCAAAGCCGTACCTCTCCTGGAGGAGCATGTCCACCTTACCAGACCATAAAATCTTGCAAAACAGAACAAGCAAAATGGCCATCCCTCCTAACCTCAGAGTCCAAGCAATAATGCTTTGCAAGGGTGTGAAGGGAGGCCCACGTTGCTGCTTTACAGATATCAAGAACAGGAACACCTCTAGCCAAAGCAGAACAAGTAGACTTAGCTCTGGTGGACGGAGCTCTGATACTTTCAGGAGGGTTCTTCTTGGCCAGAGCGAAGCAAATCTTGATGCACAAGATAATTCACCTGGAAAGAGTCCTCTTGTGCACAGCCTTGCCTTTCATCTTCCCAACATAGTCCACGAAGAGCTGATCGTCCAGCCTCGGATCTCTTGTCCGATCCAAATAAAAGCTGACAGCTCTTTTTGGGTCCAAACGATGCAGTCTCTCTTCCTCCTTAGAAGGGTGAGGGAGAGGATAGAAGGTGGGTAAAGTAATTGACTGTCCCATATGAAAAGGGGTAACCTTGGGAAGGAAAGTAGCCATGGTTCTTAGAACCAACTTATCCGCATGAATGGTCAGGAAAGGAGGTTTTGAACCAAGAGCCTGAAGCTCACTTACCCTCCTAGCCGAAGTAATGGCAATCAAGAAAACCATTTGAAAAGAAAGAAGCCTCCACGGGCAAGAATGAAGAGGCTCAAATGGAGAACCCCTTAAAAAGTAAGAAAGCAGCCCTGGTCCTTAGAACCAACTTATCCGCATGAATGGTCAGGAAAGGAGGTTTTGAACTAAGAGCCTAAAGCTCACTTACACACCTAGCCTAAGTAATGGCAATCAAGAAAACCGTTTTAAAAGAAAGAAGCCTCAACGGGCAAGAATGAAGAGGCTCAAATGGAGAACTCATTAAAAAAATAAGAACTAGATTCAAATCCCCCAGGCATAATGAAAGGTGTGGGAGGGAACCTATTTGTAAGGCCCTTAATGAACCTCATTATAATGGGGGACTGAAATAAAGGTGGCTGGTCCGGAAAACATAGAAAGGCCGACAAATAGCCTTTGATAGTAGCTACAGCACAACCTTGCTGTGCCAAAGAAAGTGAAAACCCCAAAATATTAGACAAACGGGACTTTAGAGGACCAATGACTCTCTCTCCGTACCACTTAACAAATCTGGACCATCTGGATGAGTAAACAGACTTAGTGGAGTGTAGCCTGGGCGCTAAAATAACATCCACTATATCCGGTTGGAGAAAGAAGGGTCTCAGGTTGCCCCTTTCAATCTCCAGGCATGAAGGTGCAAGCTCTGGAGGTGGAGGTGTGGAACCTGCCCCTGCGACTGCGAGAGGAGGTCTGCCCTGGGAGGGAGACGGAGATGCGGGTACGATGAGAGGTGAAGTAGATCTGTGTACCACACCCTTCTTGGCCAATCGGGTGCGATCAATATAACTTGGGCCAGGACTTGGCAAATTTTCCTCAGAACCAGAGGAATCAAGGGCATGGGAAGAAACGCGTAAAGGAGTTATGAGCTCCAATCTATCTGAAACGCGTCCCCCAACGCTCCCTGCATCGGATACCGTAGACTGCAGAACAGCGGACATTGCGCGTTCTCATGAGTGGCAGACAGGTCCAACTGAGGAGACCCCCACCTCTGAAAGATGTGATGGACCACCTCCGGATGAAGCGGACACTCGTGATCGGCCGAGTAGCGCCGACTAAGACTGTCCACACGAACATTTAGCACACCGGCCAGATGATTTGCAAACACACAAATCCGATGGCCCTGAACCCAGGACCAGAGTCGCAGAGTCTCTCGACAAAGACAAAATGACCCTACACCTCCCAGTTTGTTGATGTAACACATTGCGGTAGTGTTGTCCGTCAGGACCCGAACTGACTGACCGCGAAGGGAAGGAAGGCCTTTAGTGCCAAAAGTATCGCCCGCAATTCCAGAAGGTTGATGTGACGCAACCTTTCCTATGGAGACCAAAGACCTTTGACCTCTAGATCCCCCAGATGAGCAACCCACCCTAGAGTGGAGGCATCCGTGATCACTGTGGTCACTGGCGGAGGAGGCTGAAAGGGCTTTCCTTGAGACAGGTTGCCCTGCACACACTACCAAGTCAGCTCCGCTGCAGCGTCTGTGGAGATTCTGATTGACTCCCTGAGATCTCCGTTGTGTTGATACCATTGCCTGCTGAGGCACCACTGGAGTGACTTATGTGCCAGCGTGCATGGTTGACCAACAGAATGCAGGAAGTGAATAGACCGAGCAGGCGAAGAGCCTTCAGGACTGGAACAACCGCTCCATTGTGAAATAAAGGAATTATTTCCTGAATGTCGAGAATCCTCTGCGGAGGAGGGAAGGCTTGACATACAGTAGTGTCCAGTATTATTCCTATGAACAGGCTGCGCTGAGAAGGCTCCGGGTGAGATTTGGGTACATTTATCGAGAAACCCAATTTGAACAACAGATGAACTTGTTACCTGCAAATGGCGCGAAACCAACTCTGGAGACTCCGCTTTGAGCAGCCAATCGTCCAGGTAGGGGAAAACAGGAACCCCTGACCTTCTGAGATGAGCCACTAACACCACCATCACCTTTGTAAAGACTCGAGGTGCTGAAGTAAGACCGAACGGAGGAACCGCAAACTGATAATGTTGCGACCCTACCATGAACCGGAGATACTTCCGATGCGACTTCAGGATGGGAAGATGAAAATACGCATACTGTAGATCGATGGACGCCATCCAGTCTTCCTGTTGCAGCGCAAGAAGAACCTGAGCCAAGGTCAACATTTTGAACTTCTCCTGTCTGAGCTAAAGGTTCGAAATCCTGAGGTCCAAGATTGGTCTTAAGCGACCGTCCTTTTTGGGAATCAGGAAATAACGGGAGTAGCACCCCTGACGCCTTTACTGCTCCAGAACCACCTCTATCACACCTTTCTGTAGCAAAGTAAGAACCTCCTGCTGTAAAATCAGCAAGTGGTCTTCCGAGCACCAACCCTGGCGAGGAGGGTAAGGAGGAGTAAACCCCAAAAAGGGAAGGGTGTACCCATTGTCTACAAGATTCAAGACCCAACATTCGGACGTGATCAGTCTCCGATCTTGTAGAAAGTGGGACAGCCGACCTCCAACTGGAACAACTTGTTCTAAGATGGGGGATCTAGAACTGCTTTTCTGTTGAACCAAGGGTGGCCGGAGGGGAGGTAGACGAAGAGGAGGAGGATTGTTGTCGAGCTGCTCCCCTGAGGCCTCTTTTATTCTTCCCTCTGTACGACTTGTACAAGGTATTCTGCTGTTGCTGACTCTGTTGAGATTGTTGGTGGCCATGAAAGGAAGCAGACCTCCCAAATCCATGATACCTTTTGTAGTCGTATCCTCTAGATTGCACCTGGAGACCCAGAGACCTTGAAGTAGCCCTGCTGTCTTTAAAACGCTCTAAGACTGAGTCCGCCTTTGAACGAAAGAGATTTGACCCATCAAAGGGTAAATCCAGCAAAGTCGCCTGAACATCAGAAGAGAAACCAGATGATCAAAGCCATGCCTGTCTCCTTGCAGCCACAGAAGACCCCATCACATGAGCTACAGAGTCAGCAGTGTCCATGCCCGACTGAATCACCTGACGTGCCGGAGCCTGCGAATCAGAAAGGACTTCTTAGAAATTAGCACAATCTCCTTCAGGCAACTTAGGAGTTTGTTGCATGACTGAGACCATCAAATCATGTATATATCTCCCAAGAAGGCAAGTTGCATTAGTGGATTTCAGATCCATACTTGCAGAAGAGAACACTTTATTTGCTGCCTGCTCCAGCTTTTTAGAATCCCTATCACCAAGAATGGTAGGGAAAGAACCAGAAGACTGCTTCAAACAAGAAGCCTGGACAACCAAACTTTCCGGCGTAGGATGTGATGACAAAAAAGCCGCATCTCCAGGAGCGGGCCTGCACCTTCTTGAGATGGAACGAGAAACCGCAGGAGCAGATAAAGGCTACTGCCACACCTCCAGTATTGGTTCCGTCAAAGCATCCGTAAAAGGAAGCAGCGGTTCAGAAGTTGAAGAAGATGTATTACGAACTTCTGTTAGAATATTAGATTTCACCTTAGCTGAGGGAAGATGACGACCAAGTAAATCAGCTGCCTTTCTTATGACCACATGATATGGAGCAATGTCTTGTACAACCCCTGCATTTGCAGATGGAAGATTATACTCAGGAGATGTATTAAGGCCATTAGCCTCATGAAGGCCTTCAAACTCATCCATAGAGTCACCAATCTCTCTTTCCTCCTGATTCTGTGCATATTCCTCTTCTTCAAGAAGCCTCTGCGCCTCTCTTCTAGAGCGTTGTTTTGGAATCGGCGTCGGCGGAGCCACACGCGGTGCCGGTGAAGACATTGTTGATGGAGGAGCCTCAGGTTCGAACCTCGACGTCGATTGAACTTGAGGCGGCGCCGACTCAGCAGCCGAAGGAGTCCGAGGAGCCCGAGTGAAGGACCTTGGCGCCGGAAAATGCCAAGCTGGAGTCGACGGAAAGAATGGCATGAAGGGTGCCTGGCAATAGAATTGAGCAACACCCAGGTGAAAGGCGGTAGGACCCACGGGGCCCGAAGGCACACCGGATGGAGCAGAGGCCCTGGCAAACATGCCAAACATCGTATTGAGAAAATGCGAAGAATCTGACTAAGGAGCAGGAAAAGGAGGATATGGATCCATACCTTCCTGAAGAGGAGTCATCTGAGGTCGAACTGGAGGCTATGGAGCCAGAGACGGCGCCCGCACAGGTGAAGCCACCCGGGCTGGAGTGGACTCCCTAGGCGCCGGAAATATCGCTGGAGCCGGTGAATCTTCATGCTGCAAAGAACCTTTCGAAGCCGGCGACCCCGGAACCGGAGATGGAACCGGCGTCACCCTAGGAGAAGGATATGGAGAGACTAGTCTTTCCTTTGAGGTCGCTCAGCCGGAGTTGAGGACCTCGACCTCGAAGCCCTGGCCTTCGAAGAACGATATCAAGAGCCATGTCTTCTTTTAGACTTCTTATGTTTCTTCGACTTCGAAGTATGGGAAGATGAAGACTTCGCCCTCTTTCAACCACTCTTCTCCTTCTTGGCTTTGGCCATGAACTGCTTGGCTTCATGCTCCTTAATAGCCTTGGGATTCATCTTCCTGCAGCTTTGACATTCTTCAATGTCATGGTCCGAGGATAAGCACCAGAGGCAGTCATCATGTAGGTCTGTGATTGACATATGCAGTTCACACTCTCTGCAGGGTTTAAATCCCATCTTCCTAGAAGTAGCCATCAGGAACAAACAAGAGATACAAAGTTTTCTTAGTAGAAAATGGAGAGCCACTAGAAAAACCGTTAAGCGTCGATGGCGCGGAAAAAAGGGACGCAACGAGGTACTTTTGTGGCTCTGATGACGTCATACGGTGCCGCGAGCGGAGCCTTCTATTGTGACATCCTCGTCGACGTGGGAGAGCTAGGAAAGAATTTCCCACGGAATGCTGGCGCAGGGGGTATTCAAAAGGGGAGGAATCCACAGTCAGAAGTATCCATCAGAAACAGCTTTACATAATACAACTGATTTAAATGTGACCTCTGGAGGTCTTTAGACATTTAAACATGCAAAAATGTGTGCTGGAGTAGGGGGGGTGGAGTGACATGTCCCAGTCTGGTGTACACAAAGCTACTATTAAAACGGCCCTTGGAAGACTTTCCATACCTGTCCCTAAAAGTGTTAAATGGATAAATCGATTCTCGAAATTACAGCGCCCCCGCCTTAGGTTTCTCAGCGTCCCACAGAGTAGGGTCATGACCCATGGAAATCATTTCAACCCCCCCTCCCTAGATCCGCCCTGCAGGGATCATACACTCACTTTGTAATCTACTCACCAGTTCCTCCCCGCTACTCCAGTGGCCTTCACTCCTCTGATCGCTCCTCTACCCCAGGGATCCACTCACTGTCTTCATGACTGCAATTCCCAGAATCCACTAATGGAGTCAATGAAGGCTTAGGACTAGAGACAAGTTATACATGAGTATAGCGTCATATTGAATCCTATATGCTTCGCAGCCCTATGCATGGAGATCTAGAATTCTATGCGCCACTGGCCGCAGGGATTTCGCCCCAACGCCACCCAGTGCTCAACTGCACCATCTATCCCAACAGGCTCCTTAAATGTACTGCCCCTTCAGTGAGCCCAGACTCCACAGCACCCAAATGCTTCTATGATTTCACACTCTTGTGCCCCATCATGCAGCTATCACAACATTCACAGTCTTCCTCCCTACAGGGAGCCCACACTTTCATATTCTTGAGGGCCACGCATTTCACTGCCCCATTATGCCCCAGGTCCTGCATTTTTGAAGGGCCATACTCTCCTGATTCTAAATCGATTTATAGATTTATAAAGCAGGCCTGACATTTCTTTTAATATTAATGATGAGGCAGCTTACAACAAACTGGCAATAGATGGCATCAGATCATGTATAATAACCTGCAGTACCTGTTCTATTTCCGTCGAGCACCTTTTTTTCAATACTTTGAATCTGATTCCTGTGCCACCTGGCATAAATGAAGGAAAGAGGGCCCTATATCTAGTTTATTTTTTTACACGGTCCCACAATATCTTTTGACAAGCCTGGGATCCCACGGCTTTGCTTTGGTATGCCTCAGACTTGATCCAATGACCAATGGTAAGGCGCGATCAGCCTTCCCACAACCAGCCAGACCAAAAGTTACAGATTGTCCAAGAACCGAAAAGCAGTGGACCGGTCAACATAAATGGTCAAAGCACGCCGAACATCCATGGTATGCAACAACTGCTCAGCAGGAGAAGAAGGAGAAGGAAAGAAAGGAGACAAGACTAATTCCTGCGCAGTATGAAATCGAGAACGCACCTTAGGCAGAAATCCAGGATCCAAACAGCGAACCACAGCGTTGTCCATAAAATGCAAAAAATGAGGTGAACAACGCAAGGCAGTGAGCTCACCCAACCGCTGAGCAGAGGTAATGGTCACCTGAAAGCCCACCTTAAAAGACAATAATTTACGGTCAACAGACAACAAAGGCTCAAAAGGAGAGGATTGAAGCGCCTGTTGGACCAGAGAAAGATCCCAGGGAGGCATAGAAGGAGGAACAATAGGAGAGGAGAGGGAAAAACTCATAAACAAATGAGAAACTAACAGCCCATCCGACGAGTGCGAGGAATCCAGATCACAGTCAGCACAAATAGCAGCTCACTGACTCTTCAAAGTAGACAAAGCATACTGCTTGTGGAACCCATCCAAAAAGAACTGCAGAATATCAGAAACAGGAAAGCAGACAGGCGACAGACCAATCCAAGAGCACCAAGAGTCGAAAGAAGCCCACTGCTTAGCATAAGAAGACAACGTAGACCTCCTACGGGATGCCTGCATCACAGGAATAATGTGTGCAGGTAACCCCCATCCCCCAAAGACAGCTGTTCAACCTGCAGACTGCCAAGGTGAGAGGTACCAGCAGGGAAGGGGAGGATGTTCTGAGGGGAGACGGGTATCGCTGCAAGATCAAAGGAGGACCCGCCGCCAGGCCGAGCTACAGCGGCAACCAAGACCTCCTGGGCCACCACTTGAGTCCCCACCCTCCGAACTTTCAGCAGAAAAGCCAGAATGAGAGGAAATGGAGGGAAGGCATACAGGAACCAGGGGGGGCATGGGAGAGACAAGGCCTCCACCCCCCATGCACCCTGTTCCGGAATCTGGGAACAAAAGAGGGGAAGCAGCGCATTGGTCCTGGAAGCAAAAAAATCATCGCAGGAGTCCCGAACTTCTGGCAAAGCAGCCAATACACCCTGGGGGAAAGACATAAAGTCAGGGAGGATGGAAACCTGCGGTTCAGCGAATCCTCCACCACATTGTCCAAGTGTCGGATGTGCTGAGCTGAAACCAGGTTCAAGGACCGACCATGAGTACTGCCCTGATTGTTGATCTAAGCCACATCAACTGTGTTGTCGGAGCGCACCAGAACATTGTAACCCCAAAGATGATCTTGGAAGAAGCAGAGGGCCCTCTCCACAGCAGACAGTTCCCTCCAGTTGGAGGATTTGCGGGACTTCGAGCCCCGCCAACGAGCCTGCACCATCAACTGACCCAGAGTGGCCCCCTAACCGGATGCACTGGCATCAGTCATCAACACAACAGGAGGGTCGGGATGCAACCACCTACCTGGGACAGATTTGCAGGGACCAACCACCACTGCAGATGGGACACCACCTCCGGACATACTGGAACCACCATGGAGAAATCCTGAACAGGGAACGGAACAAAGTGGTAAAGATGCCACAGCATGGGTTGAAGATGCAACCTGGTCCATGGAACAGTGAACACTGAGGCAGCCATGTGATCCTGCACCTCCAACCACTGTAGCAGGGGTGCTGAATGCTAAGACAACAGCCTCCTCAACAGAGATTGCATACGCAGGATCTCAGACGGAGGCAAGAATACCTTGCCCAGAACAGAATCGAAGTCCGCTCCATTAAAGGACCTTTGGGTGGCCCAAAGAAGATGGCACTTCAACAAGTTCAGGAGAAAGCCTTTGCTTTCTAGAGTATGATTGTGCAACGCCAGATGTCGAGAAATCACCAGGGAAGATGTGGCTTGCAGGAGCCAGTTGTCCAGGTAGGAAAACACCGAAATACCCAGGAGGTTAAGATGTGCCACCAGAGGAGCCACCACCTTGGTGAAGACCCTGGAGGAGAACCGCACGCCAAAAGGGAGGACACAAAACTGCCAATGATGACCCAGCGGATAAAAACTCAGATACTGATGGCACCCCAGGGCTACAGGGACATGAAAATATGCATGCTGAAGATCCAAGGTAGCCATTTACCTAGCCAGCATGAATCAATGGTATCACATGCTGCAGGGTCTTCATTTTGAAAGAAAACGTTCGGACAAATTGGTTCAGAGAGCGGGATTGATCATGATCCGAAAGCTCCCTGCAATCTTTGAGACGAGGAAAATGTGAGAGTAATTCCAGCGATCCCATTCCGTCCGGGGTACCGGAACAATCGCCTTCTTCGAAACATGGTCTGTACTTTCTCCAACAGGGCTCAACGTTGCGCCACATCCTTCGGCATCAGGGTACTCACCCTTTCCGATGGAGGAGGCTGAGAAATAAACTCGATCTTGTAAACCTGTTCCAGGGCATTCAGGACCCACTGGTCCGTCGTCGAGATATGCCAAGCTGCCAGGAAATGACGCAGAAAATAATACAGTCTCCCTCATCCTGGAGCAAAACCTGGAAAGAAGAGCGTTATGGGAGGACGCAAATAGATCCACCCCTGAACGCCCTCACTTCTAACAGATAAGACTGAACAAACGGAGAGAATACAAAAGTAATGAGAGGAGGGAATCACCCTGTTCAACACGGCCTCACAGGTGTTCAGAATAAATAGCTGTCAGAGACAAGAGATAAGTCTGGCTCCAAGAGAAGATGGAATCTAAAACGAGGGACAAATATATGGCCTTCGTTCCTCCCTGTCAGTTGATGTAGCTTTTTGTTGTGTTATTGACTGCCCTGACCAGAACAGGTTGCTGGTGAATCCGAAGGGAGAAGGCAAAGATATCCAAACTGATCACCTCAAGCTCCCTCCAGTTGCTGAGCGTATGCTTTGAGAGACTGTCCATAGACCCTGGGCCTGATGGGAAGATATCCAAGCTCCCAATCCTTTTTGCTTGCATCTGTACTAATCACGGAAAGAGGAAATGACATAAGGGGGTCACATTCAGGAGATGACACAATCCAACCATCAGGCCAGCTCCTGTTTCATTTCCTCTGATACCAGGAGATGGAGGGACATATCCTGTGAAGCAGGATACCAGAACTGAACCAACAAAGCAAATGTTCTTGTTCAGGAGATATCAAGGGCTGAGAACCAAAAATACAGTTGCTGTCATATCCAAACAAACGTTCATCAAATCTAGGAAAAAGGATCTTTCAATAGATCTAGAATATGGAATTTAATTTTTTAACCCTGCTGTCTGGAAGAGAAACCACACCCCTACCAAAAAATTTGCCTCCGATGAACATACAGTCTCGTTCTCGGAGCAACTGAGACTTCTGGGTGTTGATCAGAAATCCATGAGATGCCAGCATATGAACTATTCTATTCATGGGCTCTGTTTCTGAAAAACAGAACTGGCGGACACCAGACAATCATCCAGATAGGGCTGGACGCAAATCCCCTTCTGATAAAGCAGAGCCATCTAAGGAGCCAGAACCTTAGTGAAAACCCTTGAAACAGATTTCAAACCATACAGGATGACTCGGAGCTGGAAGTGACATCCTCCCACCTTGAAACAAAGAAAGGTTTCATGTGCTTGATGAATAGACTGATACAGGTAAGGGTCCTGAAAATGGATCGGGCCAGGAAGTCGTGAGCAGAAATAAGTGTTACCTTGAGAAAATGAAAAGGCTTCCACCATTGGTTGAATCTCTTTGAAATCCAATACAGTTCAATCCCTTCAAATCCAGTTACATCCAATCCCTGAGTGTTTCTGCACCAAAAAGAGGATGGATTACACCCCCTGACCCTATTCGTTCTGGGGAACAGGGAGTATTTTTTTTAGCAGCAAAGTTGAAATCCTGTCCCACAAGGCCTCCTTCAGACAGGATCTCTGGGGACGAGAGTAGAGATGCACCCCCAGTCTGGAGGCAGAGAGTCAACCTCGATAAAGTGCCCGTTCTGAATGATGTTCAGAATCCAACAATCCATGATAGAGAATTCCCACTGAGGGAAAATATCCATGAGCCCTCCTTCCACCATATGCAAGCTAGGAGGCTGGCATAGTCAGGAGCACTGTGTTGATGGGCCTGCCTTATTAGATCTGTCCTGCGACCTCCCTGATTTATGGGGTTGGTATTTAAATCCTTTAACAGAATAAGACTTGGGAGTCTTTCTTTGGATAATCCCTGGCATCTGTGGACCAGGGTTGGAAGGCCTTACCGACAGATGATTTATACAACCGGAATGTTTCTTGTCCTTGAAATATTTCCTCATCTTGTTATTCAGCTGGTCACAGAAGAGATTCTTGCACTCTAAAGGTAGTTTCAGAAAAGATGGTTTCTCGGAGAAGTCAGCTTTCCACTCCAAGAAGCAACTGAGGCCACTTTAATGATATCAGAGGAAATATCAGTTAAGAGTTTCAACTGCTTCCTGAGTCCATTGAAGTGGGTTCTATTTTAGCTCCCCTACTTGGCAAATCACAAAGGATACGAGGGAATATCAGTTAAGAGTTTTGACTACTGCTCCATCTGAACCAGGATGTTTAACCCCTTCGGGGCTGATGACGAGCTCAGCTCGTCATGAGCGTAACCTGCCGTGCGCTCATGACCAGCTGAGCTCATCACGTAACGTGGTAATTTCAAAATTGCCGCGTACAGCGGGAAAAGCCGCCGCATTGATGTGGTTAAAACACTTACCACCTCTTGAATAGTCGCTGCAATTGAGTTGAAATCCTTAACCAAGGATTGCGAAGTTAGTGCAGTATAGGATGCTGCCCACAAGACCAAATTTACAGCCCCAAAACAGCGCTTTAGGCCACTGTCTACCTTTATGTCGGTCGGATGGGTTAAACCCAGGTGAGTGTTGTCCATCAGATCTGACAGATATAAAGGTGGACACTGTTTTGGGGCTTCAAATCTGGTCTTGTGGGCAGCATCATATACTGCTCTAACTTCGCAGTTCTTGGTTAAGGATTTCAACTCAATTGCAGAGACTATTCAAGAGGGTGTAAATGTTTTGAACATACTGGTACAGATGGAGCGGCAGCGGAAACTCTTAACTGATTTTTTCTTGGATCCTTGGTGATCTGTCATGTAGGGGAGCTAAAATAGAACCCATTTTAAAGGACTCAGGAAGCACAGCACCTGTTTTCTCCAAAGGATAAGATATTTGCAGAAATCTTAGAATATAGAATTGTTCTGGCTCCTTCCAACCTCTGAAAATAGACTCCTTGATATTGGTGTGAAAAAGAAGAGTTGCGGAAGCAGGTTTGGCATATTGAGGGATGAGCTCTTCAGCATCCTTGCCAACTGGGGGAGGCTCTAACCACAAATTGTCCCGGATATGCAACAAAATAGCTCCCAACCCCTCTCTGGAAATACATTTCCCTCCAATGATACTGGGCTTATCCAATTATGAGTCGCTATCTGAATCAGAATTTGCATTCAAAGACTCTTTTAGGATCCTTTTTGGGATAAGAGCTAAGGCCCTTACCACCACCTCAACAATCATTGCTTGCACTTGTGCTGCCATCAACCTCCCCTGAGTCTCAGGAGGGTGACTGCCAAGCTACACAGATACTTTTTCCTCCTCCCAGAAGAGGGAATCAGAGAACGTCTTTGCATCTCACACCACTTCCCCTCCATGTAGAGACACACAATAGAAGAAAAACAGCCCCCAAAATAAGACCTGTAAATGACACCAACCCAACTGGAAAGCCACACACAACCACTCCTATAGAGAATCAGAACAGAAAAATGAACCAACCCACAAACCCATCGCGTTGCTATAGAATAATAAGAATAACCCTCTTACATGGAATTCTGCTCTAGTAGCGTGGGAAACGCACCACATAAAAGCAAGAAACCAGACATTAGAAAAAATAACCATCCATTGTCTAATCCGCAGAGTAAGGTGGCCCTATGACACAATTGGTGAGCACTTTAATTAAATTAGAGATATTTATATGACAGCGTCATGTGCTTTTTAGTGAGTTACTGTCTAAGAACCCCCCCCCGGTTTGATCATAACATGTGCTGTACCACTAGTATCTGAACTGAAGCCTGGTTGGGATTATGCCGATTTTGGACTACTGGTGACTAGTGTGTTGCAGATCCAGTTTGAATGTTCCAACGGATTAATTGTATTAGTGTCTGACCTCTAGACACACATGCTCTGACCCAAATGTGAATATCTTTCTTCAATTTTCCAAACTGTGATAAAGCTCCTACTTATAACCACTTCTAGAAAAAACGACGGAGAGCAATATGGAGTCCAATTACAAGGAATCACCAATCAACTTGGTTTTCATGTCAGTCTCTCTTCTTAGTAAGTGAGTCTAGGGAAATTTTCATACCATGTCTTCAGCATAGACTGTTTCATCTTGACCGGCACCCATTACATTACAGCCCGGAACATCCGTTGCAGACACTGAACACACAAAACCTGGAATATGCTCCGCCTCAGTGAAGTCAACAGATCTGTAAACAAATAAAGCATTGAAATTAAGGAAGATTATGTGCGGGTACCTGGATTCTAATAGTCAAATATGTCTATGATAATATTTTTAGGTATGGCTTCAATGCACACTGAGGAAATTCACATAATATCCTTTGTCACTGGAATAAGAAAAAAAAGCAATGCCTCACATGAGTTTGAACAGAATATAATGACATTTTGGGTGTCACTGGTACATTGTATTGCAGCTTTGGTATTGGTGACATTCGATGTTCCACTATGTGTGTATCCACCTCACATATATAGTCGATGAAAACGTGCTCTGTAGCATTGTTATAGTTTTTTCCTCGGGAGAGTGTTGTGCAAGATTCCATTACAACAATGAATCACTTTTTAACAAAAAACATGCTTAGAGTGGTAGAAAGACATACCTAAGTTTTCCTCCATTCTTACTGGAGTGAAAGCAGGGCCTTGCGTGCACACATTGCTGTTAGCTTAGGCTTAATAGACGTTTAAACGCCATCTTGCCGCTTTGCAGCTTTTGCACACAACACTGCATGTATCTGTTGTTGTAAGTTAGACTGCTTGACTTTTCTTCACATGAGAAAACCTTGTTTTCGAAATTCCTAGACTTACACTGCAATCTCTGTCTGTACAGTGTGTGCAGAAGCCTTCAAGGTTAACAAAACAATGTAAGCTGCTATTCGGGCTGATCGGCCCACCCTCTAGACACAACATGCACACAGCTGCAGCTGACTGAAATTCTAGCACCTTTGATATTGCACTGCATGCATGATTACAGCATCTGGAGAAAATCTGTTTCCAGAGAGAGAGAGCGCTTGCAGATCCTGATGTGATTCACCTCTACTGATCTTTGTGGTATGGGGTTCCCCATTCAAGCCTAAGAGACCTATTATTCTAAAACCTAGTTCCTAGCTGGGCAGGGTGGTACACAAGGCATTATAGTTCTTGTTTCCACTAGCATTATAATATGCTTTCTCCCTTTGTGTTTTATGGAATTGTAACAATGCTGATCGTATTATTTTTAATCATGTGCCTGCTTATGTTAGCAAAAATACTGTATCTTAGGGCACGTCGTTAAAATAAACATTTTAAAAATTTCCGTGTCTCTATTTACTCATGTTGTGGACTGGTATGAGAATGACAAACGAAAGAGTGTTCTTGATTCCCACCATTCCTGACAGTAACCTAAGTCGCATGTTCTGGGTCTAATCATGGGTACCTGGGTCTAATCATTGATACCTTTGCTATAGGACGAAGAGCTAATGAGACACTGATGCTAGTCGGTTAGGTGTTCTAGGTACTGAGGTGAGTTTTTTGGTACACCACAATTCACTGAGGTCCTGGGTCTCTGTGCACAGTTCTTTGTATGAGCAGAATCCCCGCAACATGGCGCACCCAAGGATGTGGTCTTATATTTGAGACACTCGAGTAGTGCCTATAACAGTCCACGACACCCTCATTACTGTTTCCAGTTGACAGTGGTGATGGATTAACCTACCTATATGGTTTAAGTATAGGTTTATTCAAGCTTGATATTTTAAAAAGGTTCTTTATTCGGATTACAACCCTTTTGTGCTACATGTATATAGATTGTTTCTTCACTCCTGTGTCCTGATGGGTGACGTTGATATACCCCAGCATAGTCGGGTAGCAGTCTGCAATCATTTGCAGACGTTTGTCATACCCTTGGAAGGCATGGCGGTACTTTTTGTGGTGAGTGCTGAAGCCGCATACCCATTTGAGCTTTTCTACTCATGGGTTACCTTTCTTGCGGTGAATGCGGATAGCAATTCATTTCGTGTCTACACTCCCACGACCGTGCGTCTGGAATACACTCCGTATAGGACAGGGGAGATTCCAATTTCTGCTTGGCCGCATCAAACTTGGTTTGTTGGCACCCTTCCACACTCGGTAACGGCGGTTCGTTGGGCCCTATGTCTATTCCTGTGGCCACTTGGCCTGTTTTGGCCAGGTTTACACCACACCCGCGTTACCTTACAGTTCCCGTTGGGAAATTAAGAGTCTGCTATAGGGGTGCCTAGGGGTTTAGTGCAATAAGTTTCCTGCAACGTCCAGGTGGGGGCACCTGGTGCTGCGGTACATCCAATTGGACCGGCCGGGATGAAACTTAGTCCCGTCTTGGTTCATGTGTTTATGGGCAAGCGCCCCCAAGAAAAGGATGATATCCCTTTCTGGCTTGCTGACAAATTTGACCAACTGGAAGCAGTATTTCCAAACACGAACCCTGTTGAGAAACACAGGATTCTTTCAGGTGTCTTATGCTTTGCGCGTAGTCCCTGATGCCGATAAGCCCAGGCACTTGCCAAAAATTATTGTGGAGGCTTACAAGAACATTGGCCACAATAGTTTGGGTGTTAAGCCTTTTGCTAAAGTAACAGCTCAGCCGCAAACACAGACGGCAAAGTCTGATAAAGACGACCGTTCTAATTTTCCAAAACAAACATGGAAATCTAAGATACAGGGGAAGCAACAAAAGAAACAGGGGTCGCATCCTGCATAGCCAATACCTGAGTCTGCTGAGCGCACATATGATTTGCGCGACCGCGCTAATATTAAGTCACCTGATCGTTTTCAGGTTCCTGAACAACGTTCTCCTCACTTTTTGCAGGAAACATCGGTCTTGCAGCCCGGTGGAGGAGACCGCCGCAGAGGTCAGGATGCCCAACAAGATCGTGAGCAGCCCCACCAGTCTGAAGATAAAGGCAAGCAGGATGACTTTCAACTTCAACGCCCTCAGTTTCAGAAAAAGAAAGTTGCTGCTTTAACAGCGAGGTATGCCACGGATAGTGTGAACACAGCTTCGGAACCAGACATGGGCGCTGGCCCTTCTAGACAGCGCGGTGGAAATTACAGTAGTGCAGCAAGCACTTAATCCGTATCTGAAGGCGACAGCAACTGACAAGTTTGTCACTGTTGAAACAGCTGACACTAGAGTGGCTCCCCTTGACAGACTTTTTGAAATAATCCTTTTAATTGAAGGTGACATACAGCGTGTAATAAAAGGTTTTTTTTGGTAAAAATCTGACCTCTACATATGACATTTTGTTAGCTGAGGCAGACTGGCCCCCACCTTTCGTTTTGGCCGCTCAGCAAGGGGAGGAGCTTATCCTCCCTAGTTTTGCGCACACTGTGTCGAAAGAGCATGCGCTGAATTTTGCCGAAGAATGGGCTAAGGTGCTTGCACAGGCTTTGTACCGTACTCAATGTGGATGGGATAAACTTTTACCCCACCATGAGATACCATTGCGGTCAATGCCACAACCCCAATATCCCATGAGGCGTAAAGCGAAAGCTCCTGTTGCAGAAATCCTTGAGAAATTGGAATATCACGGTTTGATTGAAACCTGTGTGTCACCGATGAATAATCCTCCTTTTACTGTGACTACACCTGATCGTACCGCCTAGTTTTGGATTTACCGGCATTTGAACACTCATTGTCGGACCTACGCAGTGCAGAATACTCACAGTTCTGCCCTTGTGGATAGTCTCGCGCATAAACCGTTTAAAACCACTCTTGACATATCCAATGGCTTTTTTAGCCATAATCTGTCTCTGATTAGTAGTCAGTGGACGTCATTTACTTCCGGCGGCAAACTATTTCAGTTCAAAAGATTGGCCATGGGCTACAAAAATAGATGGAGAGACTCGACCCTGATGCGTGCTCGTATGTGGATGATATTTATCTCACAGACCACGAAATCTGTACGCATTTGTGTCGCGTTGACCGCATCATTTGTATGTTTGCGGACTTCGGTTACAAGTTTAACTTTGCAAAATCACACATTGCAGAGTACACAGTTTTGTGTTTGGGCTATGAGTTCAACAATGAAGGTCGAGGTTTAGCACCTCACTTTCTGGAGAAATACGCACAGCTTTGCGCTCCGACAAACCTGAAAAAACTACAATCTTTACAGGGTTTTTTGAACTTCGGGCGTACATATATTCCCGATTATGCCCAGCTTATCAAATCGCTTTATGCCTTGATACAAAAGACTTTTACCAAATCTTGCAGGCTGCCAGAACATTCAGCTATACTGCAATCTTTGTAGTCTGATCTTCTTGAATCTAAATACTTACTGACTCTTGATAACCATTAGAGACCTGTAATAAGAATTGTACCGGGCTCAGTTGGCTTCAAGTACCTGACTTTTAATGAGGGTGACACAGTCCCTATTGCTTACAAGTCACACTTGTACACTTCGGCTGAGATGCGATTTTCCACAGTCGAAAAAGACTTGACTACAGTGCAGATGGTGATTCTAAAAGAGAGAGCTCTGTCGCAGGGAAAACGCTTATTGATTGTAACACCATATCCTGTCCCAGAAGCAGTGACGAAGGCCAGTGTACCAAATTCGAATGCTTTGCATCCGCGTTGGATAAAATGGGCCACATCCTTTAAGTCTCCGAATGTCACGTTTATTTTTGATTCTTCTTTGCAAACATAGAAGTATCTGCAGTATGAATTAGTTCATCCGGCTCCTCTGTCCATGCTACCGCTGGAGGATTTCCATTTTTTTATTTACACTGACGGTTCGGCACAACCGGCGACGATTTCAAAGCATGCTTATTCAGCAGCCTGCGCAATGTGGTGGGTACAATGGTGAATGGACAGTTTAAGTCCGATGTCGTGCATACACATGTACTGCACAGTTGGCAGAGCTACGTGCTCTGGTGCTTGCACTGGAGTATGGTGATCCTTGTGTGACTACTCTTATTGTAAGTGACTCTTACTACTGTGTTCAGGCATACAATGACAATTTATTCTTTTGGGCTCAGAATGACTATTGTGATTCCAAAGGTAGCACTATTCAACACAAAATGCTATGGGTTAGAGTGGCGGAGCCTAAAGAACGCCTGCCACTCGTGTTTGTAATTCATACTCTTGGTCACCAGCGCGTGTGGGTACACGTTGTTGGTAACTGTCTTGCTGATAAAGCAGTGAAGACCGCAGTAGCAACATATGTAGCAGCAGCAGTTACACGTTCCAAACAAAAGATTGATGATGACAGTTTGGCAGCTGTTGCTGCGACCTAGAAAAGAAGTAATTAACATAAGGGTTTCCCTTCTAAATACTCTCATCATTTAAGTCCTGATAAAGTTCCCTATGTGAGAATTAACGATGTTGGTGACAGACTGATTCCCAACGCGGACCACAGGCAAACCCTGATAACAGCCGCTCACAAGGGTATGGCCTCGGCTCATGTCGGCATTTCAGCGAATGTATCTCTCTTACAGCAGCATTACTGGTGGCGTGGATTGTACAAACAAACGCTTAATCATGTCCTTCATTGTAACATTTTCCAGCAAATCAAACCTTTGACTGCTGCACACCAGCCTCAGATGCAGTTGTATATATCTAATAAACCACTTGGGTGCATTTATTTAGATCACTCCGGTCCTTTCTCCTCTGAGTATAAGTACATCTTAGTTGCAGTGGATTCATGTACACGCTTTATTCGGCTCTGGCCACAAAGGAGTGCTGATGCCTGAACTGTCAACATGGATTTGCGTGTCTTTGTGGGAAGTTTTCCATGTGGCCCCCCTACATTCGGACCAGGGTCCAGCATTTACCTCTAAGGCGTACAAGGATGCCATGGGTTCAATGGAGGTCCAGGTCAAATTTTCATCTCCATACGGACCTGAGGGTAATAGTGTTGTGGAGCGGATGAACCGTGACTTAAAGCAATCCTTGACAGCTAGGGTTTTAGGTACTGGCAGAAGCTGGCCGGCCCATCTCTATAGCATTCAACGTGCACTTAATAATCTCCCTAAAAGGTCTCTAGGTGGGCGGACCCCATACAAAACGCTCTTTGGCATCAAAATGTTTGTTTGGACCTTGAGGGTCTAGACATGGCAGGTTATGCCGCACCCTTTGATGTAGATGATTATTCTGCTGTATTACAGAACCTACAAAAGACCCATGACAGTCTTGCAAAGGAACATTTGCCCTCCACAACTGATGCTGCGCTTCAGATTCCGTTAGTTGGCTGGCAACCCCGAGTCAGTGACCTGGTCTGTGAGAAGGTAGAGAACAAGGAGGAGTTCGGCCCATCATATCATGCACCAGTTCCCGTGCTTGGTGTGCAGGGTACAAGAACAGTAATTTTACCTCTACTTCCTGGTCAAAAGGGAAACAGGTACATCTCCATTGACAATGTCAAATTACAGCAAGTGGTCGATTCTTCTTAGTATGACTCCAGCGGTCTCCTGTCCAGCAATGCTGAGAAATTCTGTTTTGGCTCCGGCGACTACCTCCAGGCCTGACGTTGCCATGGAGATGACTACTGTTACTAATCCTTTATTAAATCCACTGGCTGGTGATCCCCTTGATGATATTGAGTATACTTAACCCACCGATGTGTTGTTGCCTGGTGTACTCACAGATACTGTTAATCAGTAACGTTTTTCATTTGACACTGACTCTGCAACATCAAAAGTTTCTATTTTAGCTGTTTGGTTTAAAAAACATTTTTTGATACCCCCTTGGACTTACATTTGGCTGGTGCTTTTTTCAATTTTTTTGTTCATGACCTTGCATTTGACCAGCGGTGGGATAGCCGCCATGAGGTAAGTTTATTTAGGGACTGTGTGAGCCACTGGTGCTGCTAGAGCTCTCCCAGCACCTATGGTGCACAGAGAGCAGTGTGTCCCGCCCATGTCGGACTCAGGAGTTAACACCAGGCTGATCTCCAAAAGTGGAAAATATAAACTGCAATCCTCAATTCATAATAATGATTTGGGGCAGACCATGTAAACAAAACATTTCTTGTAAAACAATTGTCCAAAGGACTCGGCAGAGGCATCTTGTTGAGGACTGTGAAATAAAACATTTTGGACAAGGAATCAATGGTGACCATGATGACCTCGTTATCTTCTGATCAAGGCAGAGTTACGATAAAATCAAGAGTGATATAATGCCATGGTGCTGGCGGTATTGGTAAGGGTTGCAGGAGCACTGAGGGACGAAAATGAGAAGCCTTACCCTGGGTGCAGATAGGACAAAATCTAACACAGATGTAGACCAGACTGCCTAGGTTGGTCTTCCCCTCAACCTTTTGCTTATCTCCTCCACCTTTCTTTGTTTTTGCTGGCTTTAGGACTCTGTGCACTTTACCACTGCTAACCAGTTCTAAAGCACTAGTGCTCTCTCCCCTAAAGCACAATGATATTGGCTCATCCCCAATTGGCATATTTACTTTACTCATAAGTCTCTAGTAAAGTGCACTGCATGAGCCCAGGGCCTGAATATTAATTGCTACTAGTAGACCTGCAGCACTCATTGTGCCACTCACCTAAGTAGCCCTTTAAACATGGTTCTGGCCTGCCATTGCAGAGCCTGTATGTGCAGATTACACTGCCATTTTGACCTGGCAAGATAAACCTCTTACCAGGCCTAAACCTTCCCTTTTAATATATATGTCAACCCTAAGGTAGGCCCTGGACAACCCAGAGGACAGAGTACAATGTATTTAAAAGGCAGGACATGTACTGTTAAGTTTTACACGTTCTGGTAGTGAAAAACCCTTACATGTGTGCTTTTTACTACTTCAATGCCTATCTCTCCCATAAAATAACAATGGGATTACCATATTTAATTTTATAAGTGTATTTCCCAATTGTGAAGAGTTAGACTTTTCAAGTTAGGTGTCTCTGGAATCACACTTTAAAATCACAACTTAAGGTGAAGTCGGATTTTAAATTGCAATTCTGAAAATGCCACTTTTAGAAAGTTGGCATTTTCTTACTTTAGTCAATTGCTGCCTACTGAATGTCCCTGATACAGATCTAGGGAGAGTGACAGATGGGCTTTGTATATTCCCCCTAGACAGCCATACACAATGGGAGCTTAGGTTTGACTTGATGGATTATCCTGGGAGGATGGGAGGGAAGGTCTGGACCCTGCCTCACTAACACCTGAACAGGCTGTGTCCTGTCCCTACCCCAATTGGACTGGGGCTGAACTTCCGTTTCTGAAGTCTGCCCTTGGGGTTGCTTCTTCACTTTTAGAGAAAAAGGCTTTAGACCCTTGCTGTTGCGACCCACTTTTCTATAAGCAGCCACAATAATCCTCGCTAACTGCCTGGGTTTATCGGCATCGGGAACCGCCTCCAATGCATTAGCTACCTGAAAGTTCACTGCATCCCCCTTGAGATTAGCAAGAATGAGATTGCAAACTATATCAAAGGAGCCACACAGGCGCATACCCAATTCAACCGCTGCCTCCGGTCCGTGATCATCTTGAACACGTTTAATGATCGTAGGCCGGACAGCCATAGACGGAGTGCCGTAACACCTCGCATAGACCGCCGCAAAAGTTTTACCCCAGGTTTCTCAGTCACCGATTTCAGGAGCTAAATCCTTTGGTAAACTAATCGTTAAAATCCTGTGTTTGTCACCAGGAGTTGTATTAGGAAATACAGCTTCCAGCTGGTCAAATTTCTCGGCAAGCCAGAAAGGAAAATCATCCCTTTCCTGGGGACGCTTGCCCATCACAGCATTGACCATCACGGGACTGAGCTTCAAACCGCCCTGTCCGGCCGGAAGTGCCGCACCTCCCGGGGGCCCACCCGGAAGATTGCGGGCTATGTATTGCACCAAAGCACGAATCACGGCAATTGAGACTACATGTAGTCTACGAATTTCTAGAAAAAGCACAGAAGTCCCTGAAGGAGCCACAGAAATGGTCTCAGGTATTCACCAATGCCCATATATTACCTATATTTTATGATAATACCAATCTCACAATGATCAGAGCCTCCAATTCCCTACAGAGTACCTCAAGGTGTATTGTAGATACAACAAATGTGCTTTTTCTTGACTTTTTTCCCCTGGTCCCAGACCTTAAACAGAAGGGGGCCTCCTTGTTATTTATTTACGTCTACGAATTTCTGCAAGGGCACAATTGCCGTGCTGAGGGTGAGGAGTAAATCCAGCCAAAACAGGCCAATTAGCGCCTGGAATGGACAAAGGACCTAACCTCGGAGCATTTTAGTATGCTGTCACCATTCGCTTTTTATGGACTAGTAACTATGCTGATAACTTTGCTTCTGATAATATGTTTCCTTGTATTATCTAAGATACTGCGTTTGAGAAAACGGCATTAGTAAATAAATATTTCAAATGTGCACGTATCCTCATTTACTCCACGTTCTGGTTTGAAATGATTGTAAAACGAAAGAGTGCTCATGTGTTCCACGTGACCTGAGGTATCGTAAGTTCATGTTCTGGTTTGTCTAAACATTGGGAGTTTGTTATGACCAATGAGACACTGTAGCTAGCCTAGTAAGGGGATTTTGGGTACTGAGGTGAGTTTTGGGCCACCCTAATTCGCCGAGGTTCCAAATCTCTATGCACAGTTCTGTAGGAGAACGGAATTCCCGCTACATGGCGCCCATTCGTTGGTGGTCTTATATCATGACACTCGAGTAGTATATCATTCAAACCTTAACCCCTTCACTGTCGTTTCCGGAAAACGGTGGTGTCGGACAAACCTACCTATTTTCGAAATAGGTCTTTTCAAGCTTGAATCTTTCTAAAACGGTTTCCTTGAATTACTACCCAGTTGTGCTACAATGTTTACTTTGTTTTTCTAAGTTCCTGTGCAGTCATGGCCCAGCCTGTGGACATTCCGCAGCATAGTCGAATTGCTGTGCGCAATCATTTGCAGACTTACAATGTACCCGTTGAAGGCTTGGCTGTAATTTTGGTGGTGAGTGCGGAAGCAGCTTACCCTAACGAACTTTTTTATTCGTGGGTGACATTTCCGGCTGTGGACGCAAATGCTGGTGTGTTCCACACTTACACTCCTTCACCTGTACCGGCTGAATATACTCCGTACAGGGCACAGGAAGTACCTATTGATACTTGGCAGCTTCGCGTTTGGTTTGGTGGCGCCCTACCCCATTCTCTAACTGCTCCGAGGTTTAGGGTATGTCTGTGTGCCACATGGCACAGGTGTGCATGCACAGATGTGCATGCACACCTGGATTCGGTATTTTATCACCTAATTGGATTGGGTGGTAAAATACCGACTCCTAAAGGCCTGTGGCACTGTTTGCAGTGCCACCTACATGTGAGATTTACCGAATCAGTAAAATTACCGATTCGGTATTTTACAGAATCGGTAAATTTACCGATTCGGTAAATTTACCAATTCTGTAAAAAAGGTCCCCTACATCTCAATGACCCATTTACCGGTCGGTCGGTAACGGCCGAATTCGGCCGTTACCGACCGGTAATGGCCACCTACATCGGGCCCCAAATAAGCTCATGCTGACTTACCACAGTATATAGATAAGCAGTAACTATATGACAGGGCAGCATATCCCCTGTAGTAAATCTGGAGCTAGGGCAGCAAGGGACGTACTCTGTGCACTTCAAAGTCCTGTCTTTGAAGTCTCCCCCACATCAAAGGTACAAATGGGTATAACTACTAGACCTCTGGCATCACCACTTCAGTACACTTCTGGACCTGTGTAGACTCTGCCAGAAAGAACTGCTATGCTGCTGAAGGACTGCCAATGTGCTGGACTGCTGCTTGCTGGACTCCTGCCTTGCTGTGCTGCCCTGCTGTCTGCTGTTCCCCTACCTGGGTGAGAAGGACTGGGCCTGCATCACTTCAACCCAGAGTGACTCCAAGGGCAAGTTGGCTGGATTCCCGATCTGAAGTCTCAGGGACATAAAAGACTTCCAATGTACCGCTTCTGCATTTGGACTCTATCATCTGTGAGTCTACCCTGCCAAATGGTGCCACCCCAGTCCTGGACCCTTGGAAATGAGGCCTAAGGCTTTTGCTTCAGCAAAGCCTATGCACCCTCTGTCGAACAGGTGCATAGACACCTTTGCGTGGATCAGCACTGGAGCATTGCCCTGTTGCGTGGATCAGAACTGGCACATCAGTCCTGTATTGTGGATCGGAACCAGACCATCGCTCCTGTTGTGTGACCAGAACTGGTGCATAGCCTCTACTGTGTGGATCGACCCGATGCATCACCTTCGGAGCCACCACTGCACAAAGTCTTCCTAATCTCCATTGACACCCTCAACGACAATGCTTAATCTCCTCATTGCAGCTCTGCATTCATCGACGCCAACACATCGTGCTGCTGCGTGGATCAGGACCAGTGCATCTGAGCTCTGCTGAGCTCCAGCACTACTCCGCCATCAATCAGTGTGCCACCGACACTGGAGGTCTGAGATGGAGGCGGAGGCTGGGGCTCGCCAGGGGACACCCTAAGAACACCTGGATAGACCTGAATCACAGCCAGCAGCTCCTAAACATTGATGGCAAAATTGATGGTGATGTAGGCAGGCCTAGAGCCTGCGCATCCCCAGAAAAGGTGTAGATGTAGTAGACGAGAAAAGTTCAGCTTCTCCCTAAGGAGCACAACTCAAAGTGTCTGTAGGTGCTGCCCACACCTCTTATTATGGGTGCCACACCAAGCCACATACTTGTCCCAGCCTCCAGCATGAAAAACCTTGTAGTAGGACATTTGGCCGCAATAATGATATTCACTACTTCAGGAGAGAGATTGAATGCAGTCAACTGCCATCTCTCAATCTACACACATGGAGGTGTGGATTGCGAAGGCCCGGATGCAAGACCGTGGCTTGCTGTTGCAACAGACGTTCCTTCCAAAGTGGCAGGCTGATAGGAAAACAGTTGCTCATGCCCAGGAGTTTTGGATAGGATATTCTCTTGCCGCAATCCAGTGCCACTAGCATGACTTTGGCCTGGTTGTTCCTGATCTACTTCAAAACTGGGGCCAGAAGAGGTAGAGGTGGGATAGTACGTAGGAGGCCCGTGCTTCACTCTAAGAGCACTGTGTCTCTGGGAGACAGCATTCTTGGGCACTCCAACGTGAAAAAGTGCTGATACTGGCATTCTTGGTGGAAGCCAAAAGATCAAACCAGGGTTCTCCGCCTTGCTGGAAGACGCTCTGAGTAATCTCTGGGTGTAGCTGCCATTTGTGGTGTGCTGCCCATTGCAAGCTGATTTTAATCACCCTGGTCTTTAAAGAACCCGCCAGGTAAATGCATATTATAGAATCCACGATTAATTTCGTTTTTTTTAATAGTTTCATCATAAAATACAGTACACACAAATTTGTACACACAGTTACATCAATTCAAGTCATCATAATATTAATCAAAAGCATTGTGCCAAACATAATCCACACAATTAGGGGTTACCAACTTCCCAATGTCAAAATAAAACATATCTCAGGCAGTGCCCGCAGAGAACTCTTTAAAATTCACCATTGTCTCACTTAAGTCACGGCTCCCCTCAGGTGGGTCCACTATACATGTTATATATGCGGTTTTGATCTCCCCAATCCTCTATGTTCCCACCACCTGAGATGATACCTCAAGGGGAGTAATAGGTGTGTCTGAGACTGTGTCAGTGGCGATATTAGAAAAGTATTGTTGGTATGGTCCCCACTAGTCTCTGGGACGGCTTCTAGGAGGAAGTAACTCACTGTATACATCAGCCTGTGTATTGCAATGCGGCATGTCAGCATGCCAATCTTTAATCAGAGGAAGTGGGACGCCCATCCAGCGCAGTGCTACACAGCGTGTAGCCGGGAGGAGCCCAATAGCAAGTAACAGCCTTACAGCTAGATTCATCATTATCCAGTTTTGCGGGTCCTTAATAGCGATTCATAAGGAATCGCTATTAAGGACTTGCAAAACGGGATTCATGTAGGAATTGCAAAAAATATTGCGATTCCTACATCTTCCTTATTTGCGATTAGCAAATTGCTAATCGCAAATAAGGAATAACTCCCCATTCATTCCTATGGGCCTAATGGCCCATAGGAATGAATGGGGAGTTATTCCTTATTTGCGATTAGCAATTTGCTAATCGCAAATAAGGATGCGATTTCAAGGGTGCCAGGGGTGTCCAAAGGACACCCTGTAGCACCCCTGAAAAGCAAATGTAGCCAGATGTTGCGTGCACACATGTCCAACAGACATGTGTGTGTGTGACATACCACTCAGAAAAATGCACTAAAGTGCATTTTTCTGAGTTTTCGCTATTTACCATGAAGTCTGACTTTGTGGTAAATAGCGGCCAGAAATTGCGAATTCGCAAATTGAAAATGGTTGATGAATTGCATTTAAGGAATCTCAACTAGAGATTCCTTAAATGCAATTCCTCGCAAATATGCGATTTTGCAATTAGCGATTTTTGCATTTGGGAAACAATTGGTATCAAACCATTTATGAGGCTTCGGAGGGAATCGTGATGGGGGGGCCATGAGATCCCTGGCAGTTTGTGCACAAATAGAGTCAAAAGCTACTATAATTTAGGGGTTAGGAGTGGTTAGGTCCATACAAATTTCAAGTGATCCCTCAATTTTAGGCAATAAGGTATCCATAAACGTTTCCTGCACCACCCTGCCCCATTTAAGCCGTCTGCGCAGAAATGGGTTAAAATATCTTCCGTGGTGTAAAGTGGACTCCCACTGTCGCCCGTCATACCTCAGTCAGTCAGTCAAAATACACTTTATTCGATTTTTGTTAAAATCATAAAAGGCAAAATACAATACAAAGCAATTTTTTTTAAAACATCAGTGAATTTGGTTACAAATTATGACAATAGATTAATAATCTCATTGTTTCCTAATGTTTACAAATAATTAAAATTGGTTACTGATGAAGCCATATTTAAAACAAGATTTAAAATAAAGCACTCCGGGGAATTCTTTTGTTCCTTAATCTGAAGGCAGCTGTTAGGAAGCATGCAACACTAAAAATGGTATGGATGTCCGCTAGTGATTGGAGGAAAATTAGCGCTGGCCTTACTTGAGTAAAGCCAGCAGCCTTCAGGACAGGTAATACATATTTTACCCTCTCAGTGGTATACAAACCACAAAAAAATGTAAAATGGAGAGTATCCTGGTTCGAAAACTGATCACAATCACAGGGCGGACCGTCTTCTGGTTTTGTCCACACGGGGAAACTACCAAGTGAATAATGAATCAGGTTCATCCTAAATTTTGTTAACAAGAATCTGTGGAGTGGGTTGGTAACAATTTTTAAATATGGTTCCAGAGATGGGGTAGTGGTTAAAACCATGTAAGCACAGAGGGTTTCCTTAATTCCAACTCCTCTCTCTCCAGACAAGCCCTCTCCAGAAATTCCTGCTTAATCCACCTGATGTCTTCCCTTCTGATGTTAGTTGGTACAGTAAAAAGCTCCGGTCTCCCAAGCATAGCAAATGCAGATCTGATGTATTTCAGCCACGGTATTCTCATGGCCTGGTCCCTGGAGGTTACATCTTTGAGGATAGCATGGTTGAGTGTTAACTCGGGGTTCAACCATGTTTTAGCCCAAAAAAGAAGTGGGGCTAATTTCAGTTTATCAGTAATATAGGTCAAACCTATTTCCTCATGAATCGTGAAAGTAGGGGTGGATTTGGGGACAGATAAAATTAGTCTAATAAGCCCATTTTCCACCCTCTGGATTTTATCCAGATTTATATATCCCCACAAGGCAGACCCATACATGGCAATTGGGGTACACTTGCTATTGTATACCTTTATCACTGCCTCCATTGGTTTGGCCCCTAGTCTTTTTGTAGAAGCCAACAGGGCTGATGTTGATCGGGCTAAGTTTATGCTCTTTGCCTTAATCTGGGGGACCCAGGAACCTCTCTGGTCAAAAAGAACCCCCAGGTATGGGAAAACAGGGACCCTGGAAAGAACCTCACCCTTACAAATAAAAGATTTTGCATGCAACTTATTTCCTTTGCGGCCTACAATCATAGTGTGTGACTTCATTACGTTAACTTTTAAGTCAAGATTCTCCATAATGGAGCCAAATCGGTCCAAAAGGGCCTGTAGACCAATGCCCGTACGGGCAATTAACACAGCATCGTCCGCGTATAGGAGTGCCGGAACCTGCTCTCCTCCTATACGCGGCACGTCGGCCATCCCTGCTTCCAGGTATTTCCCCAGCCCATTTATATAAATGGTATAGAGAAGGGGGGCCAGGATGCAGCCCTGGCGCACCCCTTTCTCAGACCTAAAACTGTCCGTGCACCTGCCGTCCCTAGAGACCCTTATTTTAGCTGAAAGGTCCTGATGCAGACTAGCAATGAGAGCTACTAAATGTGCCTCTATCCCAATCTCAAGTGAGAGGGACCATAGCTTAGACCTGTTCACCAGGTCGAAGGCCGAGGAGAGGTCCATAAAGGCCAAATATACTGACCCCCTCCCCGGCCACCGTATATTTAGAGACCAACAGATGCAGGTTTGAACATTGTTCCAGGGTGCCCCGCTTCTCTCGAAACCCATATTGGATGTTCAAAAGCCCCCCGCACATCTCTAGATTTTCCCTCAGTTTGGCTAAGATCTTAAAGGCAGAATCGATGAGGGAAATAGGGCGATAACACCCAGGGTCCTCCCGGTTTCCCTTTTAAAAATGGGTACTATGATAGATGTTGCCCATGTATCAGGGAAGGTCCCTTCATTTATTGCCCTAAAGACTCTAGTTAATACTTTAGACCAAAGTGTCGGGGAGTATTTAAAAAAGTCCGCCGGCACTCCATCGGGGCCAGGCGCCTTGTTTTTAGTTGACTCCATTATTGCTTTGTGGACCTCCTCCTCAGTAAACTCCACTGCGGGTGAGTAGTGGCCCCCCTCTGTAGTTCTAGCTGTTACACTGCACTTACCGCCGTATACATTACTAAAATGCTGGACCCACTTCTCATCAGGGATCACGCAGTCTAAGACAGTGTTATCGTCCCCCGAAAAGAAAGAATGATTTATAATGTCCCAAAATCGCTTACTATCTCTGAGGACATCTATAGTGAGGAGATCGTTCCATGCATTATTTTTGATCGCCTTTTTCCTCGCCTTAATATTTGCTTTATATTCCCGCCTCAAGTTAGAAATTAGGACCTTGTCCCTTACATTAGCCTTTAAGGCTCGTTTCAAGGATCTATGGGACCGCGAACAATTGGTATCAAACCATTTATGAGGCTTCGGAGGGAATCGTGATGGGGGGGTCATGAGATCCCTGGCAGTTTGTGCACAAATAGAGTCAAAAGCTACTATAATTTGGGGGTTAGGAGTGGTTAGGTCCATACAAATTTCAAGTGACCCCTCAATTTTAGGCAATAAGGTATCCATAAACGTTTCCTGCACCACCCTGCCCCATTTAAGCCATCTGCCCTGGTCACTGGGCACCGCCATGGTGCAAACCTGGGATTGTCCCAGTTGTTTGCGCCATAAGTCACTCCAGTTTAGCTCCACCGACAGAGGGTTATGGTCGCTATAGGGTGAGGCAGTTGCCTTATATTCTTTCACCTTTGGAATAAGGCCTGGGGAGGTAAATATATAATCAATAACCGACCCATTGGTCGAGCCTTTGTAAGTGGATACCATCTCATTTCCCCCTGTATTGATTGGTTCGTGCATATTGAAACTAGCTAGCAGTAGTTCGTGCGCTTCCCCCGTTTTAGTGTGTTCAAAATGCGGGGTATCAGCTCCATTCAGGCCCTCTAAAGCACCTGCGTGGCACAATAGTTTACACTGATGGATATTAAAATCTCCCATAAAAAGGAGCTCAAAAGGAATATGTGTATTTTGACTATAATTATTCAGGAAGTTCTCCAGGAGGTCCACGTGTTCCGTTTCTGTTTTCCGTACCTATGAATTATAAAAAATTAATTACAAGTAGTGTACACCCTGGGGAAACAATCCATTCTATTATTAAAATATTGGGTGAACCTGAGTCCAACTGCTTAAATGACCCTGCTAACTCTAGAGAGAAGAGTAAGGTAAGACCCCCTTTCGCTCTTCTTGCACTGCTTGGGGATGCTGATATTGTGAAACTTGAGAAGCCATCTAGCAGAAAGCTTGGTGAAGTGTCCCAGGTTTCTTGGATGGCTATCACCTGGTGTCTGGAGATATAGTTAACCCAAGTGGGATCTGACCTTTTGGCTCTCGTCCCTGCAACATTCCAAGTCAAAAATGTACATAGGGATGGAGCCGCCACCTCAAGGGGTACTAGTGTTGGAGTCAGTGTTGGGGCTGGTTGTCAGTCATTGGTGTTTAAATCAGCTAATGGGGCGAATCTGTTTGCTAAATCCAGATTTGGGCCTTCACTATTGGGAGCAGGTCTACTCTGCTTTGCTTTACTAGATGCTATTTGCCCACTCCCCGGTTTGGGGCGGGACTGCCGTAGACTGTCCCGCCCTTGTCCCGGGCTTCTCCCGCGCGCGACTCGCGGGGCGAGAGTAGCCGCTGACTTTTCTAGCGCCTCCAGGCGCGCTGCTCTCGTGGCAGGTGTGCGTCGGCCCCGGGGTAGCTGGGAAATGTAGTTCCCGATGGAACTACGGCCGTTGCCCTCACGGCGCTCACAGATGTCTGGCCGTTCCCCTCACGGCGTGCAAGTTGGAATCAATGCCCCAGAGATGTCCCCCGCAAGGCTCGTGCAGCCTCTGCCTTTTCTAGCGCCTCCAGGCGTGCTGCTCTCGTGGCAGGTGTGCGTCGGCCCCGGGGTAGCTGGGAAATGTAGATCCCGATGGAACTACGGCCGTTGCCCTCACGGCGCTCACAGATGTCTGGCCGTTCCCCTCACGGCGTGCAAGTTGGAATCAATGCCCCAGAGATGTCCCCCGCAAGGCTCGTGCAGCCTCTGCCTTTTCTAGCGCCTCCAGGCGCGCTGCTCTCGTGGCAGGTGTGCGTCGGCCCCGGGGTAGCTGGGAAATGTAGATCCCGATGGAACTACGGCCGTTGCCCTCACGGCGCTCACAGATGTCTGGCCGTTCCCCTCACGGCGTGCAAGTTGGAATCAATGCCCCAGAGATGTCCCCCGCAAGGCTCGTGCAGTGTCTGCCTTTTTTAGCGCCTCCAGGCGCGCTGCTCTCGTGTCAGGTGTTCGCCGGCCCCGGGGTAGCTGGGAAATGCAGTTCCCGATGGAACTACGGCCGTTGCCCTCACGGCGCTCACAGATGTCTGGCCGTTCCCCTCACAGCGTGCAAGTTGGAATCAATGCCCCAGAGATGTCCCCGTCATACCTGTTGTATCTGGTTCCCTCTTGGGCCTCAACAATCCTGCCAACATGGCACCCGGTCGATCCCGCTCCCCGTAAATATGAGTCGTCGCATACTTCCCCATATGCCTAGTTTCCTCGTAGGCGGCATCCTGAAACTCCACTAATTATAATTAAAGGTGTGCGGCACTTTGTGCATTCCTGGTCTCAGTCAGAGCCTGTTCTAGCTGTCCAATTTCCTTTTCTAAAAGATCTAACCTATCCAGAATAGAGCACAGAACTATTGCATGCTTTAAAATCTCCACCCCTTTCTAGAGACCTTAAATGTTTCCCAGACTGAAGCAAATGATTGTACAGAGCCAATGTTAATAGAAACTAACTCTTCTATTGCCTTGCCAGTTCCTCTTTAAACACAGTGTCCATTAGAGAAAAAGGAGGAAAGCGCCACGTGAACGCAGGGACTCGAGGAGCACTGTAGCTTATTGTTAGTCAAATCGGGGAGTGGTCATAATATGTGCGCGGGAGGTGTTCGTAGATGAGTACTTTAGGCTCTAATCCACCAGAAATTAACCAAAAGTCTATACGGGTATGAGTGTTGTAAACAGAGGAGTAGTGTGTATACCCCTGCACTGAAGGAGATATATATCTCCAAATATCCAGGAGACAGTCTGCATGCATAATGTCCTGTAAGGCCAATGCTGTGGCCGCTGGGTGTCTGGGAGGGCCCAGCGACTTATCGAAGTGCGGGTCTAAGATACAATTGAATTCCCCCCTCCAATCTGTAGGTACCACATAGCTGATAGTGACGTGTAAAAGTGGGGATTATCGTAACTTGGGCCATACACTCCCACTAGTAAGAACTTCAGGTCACCCTTCTTACAAAGAGCTACTGCGAACCTGCCTTGTGGGTCACTCAATAAGCCTGTCATCTCCACACCTGCCCTTCTATCGACACCTAACAGTACACCTCTAGCATGGGATGTGAAATCAGAGGAAAAACAGGTCCCTTGTAATTTGCGTTGAACATCTTTGCTACAGTCTGAGGGAGATGTGACCTGCAAAATTGTGACATTCACAGAGTGTCTTTTGAAATTAGTACGTATTTTCTGACTTTTCTGCCGTCATTTAGGCCATTCCAAGTAATAAGTTGAAGACCCTGTGGTCCTATCTCACCTGTGGCCATTCTGCAGAAGCGGTAACTGTGGTAGTTGGAGCGTCATATCTACAATGTACACTGTGCAACAATAAAAGAACATAAAACCAATGCAATCATACATGCAACCATCAAAAACATTCCCTCCCACGCCACGAAAACCCACAACATACGCGTCTATTTGCATTCGTCCCGCCTCTACCCAACCCCGAAAAAAAAAAACAATGACCCCAAAGAAAAGCATACAAATTGTGTGATAGACTTGGGGCAGATGTTGCCATCAATATTGGTCCCCTTCGCCACCATATCTACAATTGGACGACAAACCAGTGAACCCAGAATCCTTATGAGGTGCTACGTAATGTAGTCTATGCACCCAGCGAGATGTGCCTGCCACAGTCAGTCAAACATTGTTCCTGGGACCTTTAAACAAAATGTCTCCCAATAGTACATACAGCTACGCAAGTGCCCCCTCATCAAATCACGCCAGTTACCCATAAAGTGTCATGATAAGACATTTGGGGCCAGATGTAGGTAATCTCAATTTACCTATTCTTAAATACCGAATTTTACCGATTCGGTATTTAAGAATAGGTAAATGGGATGTAGACAATTTTTCGGTAATAATTACTGAATCGATAAGATTCGGTAATTAAGAATCGGTATTTACCGAATCAGTAAATACCGATTCAGTAATTCCCATTCTGGAAGGCCCATAGGAATGAATGGGAATTACCGATTCGGTATTTACCGATTCGGTAAATTCCGAATTGATAAATACCGAATTGATAAATACCGAATTGATAAATACCAAATCGGTAATAGGGGGAACCCTTTCAAGGGTGGCAGGGTGTCACATTGACACACTGTTGCATCCCTGAATAGTGCATGGGTGCACATGTGGCACACATACATGTCCTAAGGGCATGTATGTCTGCCACATGGCACTGAATAAAAAGCACAAAATTGCTTTTTAAAAGGCATTCGGAATTTACCACCAACTAATAGTTGGTGATAAATAACGAATCCTTAAATGTAAAAAGCACTCACTTGAGTGCTCTCTACATTAAGGATTCTGTAATTTACCAAATCGGTATGTTAAGAATTATGTAATTTACCGATTCGGTAAATTACCGAATCCTACAATTTGGCCACCTACATCTGAAAAGCCTAATTCCGGTCGGTAACAGCCGAAATTCGGTAATTTCGGCCATTACCGACCGGAATTAGGCTTCCTACATCTCGCCCTAAGTGTCGTTCAGCGGGTCAGTTCTTGCAGTCATTTCTCCTGTACTCGATCTTCGGGAAGGCCTCTGAATGTGCTTGTGAAGTTGTCAGTGAACCACTTCACGGCTTACTAGTTTTGCACTCGTGTATTTTGCACTTTTTTAATCAATTTTAAATGTGAAACTGGTCTTTTAAAACATACTTACTTTTGATATCCAAAGATATACTTTTAGAAGTGGCTCCTTTTTCTTGCACTTGACCCGGTGGTGTCCGTCTGTAAGAGCATGAGGCACAGGGTCAGACTGATTTACATAGGGCCATGTCTGTACTGGGTTGGCAGAGTGGGCTAAAGAACGGTGATGGATTAAACCCAGATCTTTTGACTGGGTGTGAGTGTTTGATTGGTTCAGATGCTCTGTCCATCACCACCCCCTTTTCTACCGCTTTGTCCGCCATAAGTTGGCAGGGTATGCTCAGACGTGAGTCCCTTGCTCACTTTGCCACTGGATTCAAGCAAGCCTGGCTGAAGACGGCTGAAATGCCAGAAACCGGTCCTAGGAAGCTTGTTTCCGGTCCAGGGAAGGCATGGCTTGGCAGTTCGGGCTGGACTGTTCCCATGAGACACAGGGTCAGACTGATTTGCATATTGCCATGTCTGAACTGGGGTGGCAGAGTGGGCTGAAGAACGGTGATGGATTAGACCCAGATCTTTTGACTGGGTGTGAGTGTTTGATTGGTTCGGATGCTCCGTCCATCACCACCCCCTTTTGTACCACTCCTGAAGAAGGCCACTCTTGACCCAACCTGACCGAGAAGTTACCGGTCCATCTCTCTCCTACCCTACCCAGTGAAGATCCTCGAACGATTGGTCAGCAAATCTCTGTCACAGTTCCTAGAACTTAATAATAAGTTGGCGGATGTACAATTTGGTGTCCGTCCAGAACATGGAACAGAGACTGCTCTTGTGACCGTGATGGATGATCTTCATTTATTGGCAGACAGGGGGCAATCAGAGATACTTATTCTGCTCGACCTGTCTGCCGCTTTCGACATGGTTAACCATGGCATTTTGCTGACCCATCTAGAGGAGGTAGGAATAGTGGGCGAGGAGTTGGCCTAACCTCTAGGGCGCTCGACCTCGGACCTGGAGGAACTGGGTTCGAGTCTCGGTAACGACGCCAAACATCCTGTGATTTTGGGCAAATCACTTAATCTCCCCGAGCCTAACAAAAAATGAATGTGTGTCCTCATGTAACGTAACTGGTGCTATGTAAAGCGCTCTGATACTCGATTCGGTTCGGGTCTAGTTCGCGCTATATAAAACTCTGCAAAAAAAAAACTGCCCTGGATTGGTTTCGATCCTAGCTATACGGCAGGTGTCAGGCAGTGGCTCGTCCTCCGTTTCAATCAGCCTTTTCTAACATCTGGCATGGTGTTCCTCAAGGGTCTGCCATCAGCCCAATTTTGTTCAACATATATTTGAGTCCATTGATTAACATAATTCGGGCTCACAATGTGAAATTGGTAAATTACGCTGATGACACCCAGTTTTTCTTATCCCTGGATCGAACCCAGTCTAATGCCTCGGAGGATTTCCATGCCTGTATGCATGATACTGCGCAGTGGCTACGGAATAACTTTTTACAATTCAATTTGGATAAGACCAACATTTTTCATTGTGCAGTTGAGAAGGTTCCTCTGCCTCTCCCTCATAACTTTTGGCCCCCTGTAACATCTGCTCCTCTGGTTCCGACTAAGACGACGCGAAATTTGGGAGTCATGTTCAGCGCTAACCTGTCATTGGAGACACAAGTGAATAAAACTGTGGGAGCTGTTTTGGTCTTATCAGAGCACTGAGAAAGATCCTCCAGCTGCTTCCAAATTCAGCCAGAGCCTTAACAGTACGAGGCATTATCTTAAGCAGACTTGATTATTGCAACGCCCTACTGTTGGAGTCTCCTAAGTATCTCATTCAGCGACTGCAATGAGTCCAAAATACAGCGGCAACATTAGTTCTGTCCAGACCATGAGACTCTTCTGCATCAATGTGCTTAGCTGAGCTACATTGTCTTCCAGTGCTGCAAAGAACATATTTCAAGTCCTTATGCATAGTGTTTAGGGCTCTGCATGGATCTGGTCCTAAGTCTCGACACAAGAAATTGGTGTGGTACACTCCCACATGGAGCCTCCGCTCCTCTTCTGCTTGTTTGGTGAAGGTCTCAAGGTTTAACAAGGTTAGATTGGGAGGGAGGGCTTTTAGTACTGCTGCTGCGAGGCTATGAAATGAACTACCACTTGAAATTAGACAATGCAACACCCTGTCTCTGTTTAGGAAACGGATCAAAACGTGGCTGTTTCCCAGAAACTGATTTCTTGTCTTTGAGTGCTCTCTAATTGGGCTCTACCCTCTCTGTTTTATGATGGTTTGTGTCGCGTACCATAGCGCCAGGGTACACATAGGATGTTTGCTGCGCTTTACAAATGATATATACAATACGATATACAATACAATTTGAAGCGCTGCTCTCTGTCCTTAATGGTGTGCAAGACAGCTTTAGGGTCGTTGAAAAAGTGGACTCATAACTTCGGAGGATATAGCATACTGTAGTCTAGGTTCAGGTTTAGAAGCTTCTTTTTTGCTGGGATAAAAAGTCTTCGAGCCTCTTGAACTTGTAATGTAAAGTCAGGGAACAACGAGACAACGAGAAACAGGAACCCTCATGTTGTAGCGATCCCATCTCACGGGCCTTGCGCAGGGCAGAATAATGGTCTCCATTGTTCAGGAATCACACAATTATGGGACGAGTGGGTGCCTCGGGAATCGGTCTGGGTGCCAGTGAGCAGTGTGCGCATTCTATTATGAAATTTTCAGAGAAGGTGCTCCAGCCCAAAACTGTGGCATGAAGCTGCTCCACGTACTGCTCCATATTGCCAATATTAGACGACTCAGCCACTCCTAAGATGCGAACATTTTTCGACCTTGACCTCGCTTCAAGGTCTTCAGTCTTTGCTTGGAGCGCACGTAGGATTTTGTACCTCTCTTTGTCCGTCTCTGAGTCTGCACGCATGCCATCTTCCATGTCGGAGACCCGTTGTTCTACGGTATCAAGTAGTTTTTCATGCTTTATCAGCCTTCCAACGTGCGGTCCATTCGAAAAGACAGCGCATTGATTTTACTGTCTATTTTGGAGAGACTTTGTTGGATAATGCGGAATGCCTGTTTCATATCTATATCTGCTGTGGCTTCCGGGTCATCCGGGACCTTGTCATGTTCAGTAGGATCGGGGTTCCTTGTCCGTGGGGTTTTGAGTAAGTCGAAATACAGTTTGGGCTGAAGCTTATCTGATCTGCCCATGTTCAGTGTAGGAGCGCAAGGTAGGTGAGATATGCTGGGTTTTTCGTTCGCTTAATATTCCAGTCCCACAGGGACTTAATCCTAGCAGTTGCTCACAGCTGTTACAGGCCGTGGAATCAGGTGAGGCTCTTGCACCACGGGTCACTCAGTGCTCATGCCTCTTATTTGGTTTTGACTTTGATGTGGAGACCTACTGTACACTGCAGAGCCTATTTTCATGTGCATGTAATAATCAGCACAGTCTTTGTGCACACACACCCACCCTAGTGCGCTAGGCTGAATCCCTCAGATTATAAGTATGCTGCGGAAGGCCACATATGCTCTCAAGAACCCCCAGTAGCCGCCTCCCGTGGGTAGTTCGTGCCCCTAGAAGCAGAAATCCATGCAATTTATGTGGCGGGGCACAATGTAGGGCCCCCACGAGTCTTCACCAGTCTATGCACAGGGCAGCAGCCGACCGCCGTGTTGCCAGGAAGGCCTCCTCCTCAGCGGATGCGCAAGTTATATACATGGCAGCTCTGGACCATATAAAACAGTCACAAGTCTGTGCCCCACGGTCTCCTACAGGGATGCTCCCGGCCCAGGCCTGTAACCCCGCCCCTCACCTCGCGGTCGCAGCAGTTCGGAGCAACGCAAGTGATAATGCCGCAGGAGTTCTGCCAGTGATGCCGCTTCAGTTTTTCCAAGGGTGCAGCACACTCCAAGGAGAGGCAGTTCTCCCAGTGTCTCCTCTCGGAGGAGGAAAGCAGCGAAGGCTGGAGCCGCAGCAAGGCCTCACGCGTCTCCGGTGGCAGAGTGCATCACTGCCAACGGTTCCTCCTTATCTCAAGCCGATTCCGCCACTGCTGCGTTGAAGAGCCCTTAACAGCAGGAAGACAATGCCGCCTCTCAGGTAGGTCGCTGGCTTGATTGTCCTTCAGATATTTAAGGATTGTTTGTGGTGATCGGAGGAGCTGCACTAACTCACGGCCATCTTGGATTCAGGCAAGCTCCGACCCCTCCCAGATGATATCTTCATCCAAATCGATGATGCACTTCGAAAATTACTGTGGAATGATAGGTATCCTAGAAGAGCCCTTCGGATATTACAGTGCAATTCCTATAATGGGGAAATTGCCCTACCAGACATCAAGGGCTATTACTGGGCATCCCATTTAACAGCAATAAATGATTGGGGATATGTAGAGGGTAATCACCCTACCCACGCCGGGGAAAGAACGCAATTCCAAACATGATCATACCCCCACTATCTCTAGGCAGGAAGGGGCCTAAAGGCTTAATGCCAGCTACCCAAGTGATGAATAAAGCATGGTGTAAGGCCACCATTTATGTGGGATAGAATCGGAAGATCACCCGGGAAACTCCACTATGGGTGGGACAAGATCTTAAAGAGGTGAGGACATTGAAGGGGAATGTGGCCTGGGACCATATTGGTATCTCTAAGGCAGGGGACTTGCTCGAAAAGGGAACCTTGATGCCTTTCTTGTCCTTACAGAGGGAATTCCAACTTCAGGACAGTTATCCATACCTGGAAAGCAGAGAATATTCCTCCTGACCTCCCAGAATAAGCCCCTCTAGAAGGCAGACTTAAAATGGGTGAAATACAGGAGAAAGCAGTCACTTACATATACAAAACTATCAACAATAATATTCCTGATGCCCTACTAAAATTAAGAACAACATGGGAACTGAGGTCAGTGAGCTAGAGGACCTGTATTGGGAGGCAGCATTAATGTTTCTCAAGAGGTCGCGATTACATCTAAGCTGCGCCTCATACAACTCAAAATACTCCATAGGACCTAATATGATAGAGCCCACATCCACAGAATGGGTAGAGCAGCCTCACTGGAGTGTCTTTGATGCGGGGGAAATCGGGTGGGGACCTAATTCACACACTATGGACGTGCCCAGTTATTAGTTCATTCTGGCAAAAGATAGTACGGGAACTCAGCGCAAAATGAGGGAAACCTATACCAGAAGATCCTAAGTAGGTACTCCTGAGTATCCCCAATGACTTGGATCCCACACATATATTTTAATATTCTGTAACTTGGAGTTGGTAGTGGCTAAAAGGGACCTGGCTAGGTATTCGGGCACCCCAGACATATCCACCACGACCGAATGGAGACAGGGTACGAATGTCTATATGGGATGATCTACAAAACTCAATCAAAATAATTCTTTTAAAAAAGATCCCACCAGATGATGCACAATCAGGGAAATGCCCTGACGATTCAGCCAGTTCCCAGAGGTAAAAGGCCTCCTAGCACAGGGCCCAAGACCCCAACCCACCCTTCTTGCTGCAGTATCAAATCGCAGTGGTATGTGGCTGTGGGGACCTGAACAGGCCTCCCCTTGATGAGCAGCAGGAAGGCTTGCAGAGACAAGCGAATGGCCACAACTCAATAGTTTGATGAGGATTAAAGTCCACTCTACAGACTAGGATCCTCTTAAGTCCACCTCTCCCAAATAACCTGAACAGTACAGAAGTGATGCATTTGTCAATATAGAAAAAGTTGATGTCAATATGAATAACAATATATTCATGTATTAAAAAAATGTATATCTTATTTGATAAATTCACCTGCTGTGTACGCCGTGTCAACCCTGACTCAGAAATACGTAATCAGGCAGACTCTGAGACCCTGGCCCTAGGCTACTGATTGACAGATCACAGGTTGGGTGACACATAGCCGGCAGACAAATGCGCATACAGGAAATCTCAGTGCATTCCGACAGATAGGCACAGCGACACCACAATGGTCCAGGGAGATTGGCCTCAATAAAGCACACATGGTGAGAAGGGTGCACTTGTTCCACAAACACCATAAAGTCAGATGCCACATGAAGCTAGGAACATATAGCCAGTCACGACACAACACACACAGCACACGCAGTGATCATGCACTCCCCATGCAGGATATCTGGACATGTTACCCACTAGTCGCATTAGGTCCGTGCAAGGTTGAGGCCCACTTGGATTCCTCATCCAATACATTAACTAATGACTCCAAAGACAGACACTCACATTCCTTACCAAAAAAGGATTACTGGAGCTATTTTATTGCATTCAATGAACTTTATAAAACCCCATGTCAGACTAATTGTAAATTGAAACTGTCCTCAGACCCTATGCCTGAGGCTGATGTCCCGACTGCACTGTTTATTTAAACAAACTGTTCCTGTTTTGCCAAACACCTCTTGTCTCTCGCTTTTTCAAGGTATTTCATGTTCAAGCAATATTTTGGTGAGTGAGATAGGAGCTGAACCCGACTTCAGCCAAAGAAAAGAGACCTCACCCAGACTGATTCACATATGCACAACAAGGAAGGAGAACAGACACCACAATTGATTGGAAGCTCTTCGGGATCTGCGGGTGGAGGTCCGTCCTGAAGCAGCTGTCACAGAGGGTAAAAGACAACATCAGAACCTTAGTAAAGCTTGTGGCATATGGAACATTGGGGAGAAGTGTACAAAGATAACCTGAGCGCCCTGCCACTAACTGAAATCTGGCATATTACCTATTTAATAAGTCCTAGTTAAGTAGTCACAAAGCGGCCTCGTAGGTGATCCTGTGGAAGTCAAAATTTTTTGATAGTCAGCACCCAGGAAAAGTGAATATTTATTTAGCCCTTTATGGCTCCCAGGACGCTATTTTTGTATTAGGCTATCCTGATTGGGCAGAGTTGGAACCTCAATCTTATTTCTTTAGTCTAAAAGGGTTTTCTCAGTGCCACCGGTTTCACAACATCGTTGGTATCTGAAAGAAGTGAGAGCTGTTGGTCGTTTGGATCAATGGGTGTAACTCAGATAGTAGACTTTTCAAATGGGTTTGACATGGCTAGTATGCTTGGACCACTGGGCGTGACACAAATGGTATGCTTGGCCCTTGGGTGTGATACAGGGTCATTTCAGACGTTTAGGGAAAAAGACTTGGAGCTGGGAGATTAGGTGTAACTTGTGTTTGGTCAAGAGGTGCCTGTAGTTCTGGAGTTATCATTTTTTTCCATAAATTATTGCTATTATCTTTATCCCTGGTGCTGATATTGACAGATTATCAAGCTCACTTAGTACTGTGTACTGTGCAGCGCTTCTCCTGGCAACAGGATAGCATACACTAGGAGCGCATTAAGGGATTTTTGACAGTCATCATTTTATTCTGTCAGTTTTTGTTGAGATTGATATAAGTTATATGTGTGGTGTTGTGGTGCTGTTAATTATGCGAACTGTGTTTTGTCTTAAGTATTGTGCTTTTGTTGATGACCCAATGTTTCATATTAAGGTGCTGCTATTTGTCACAAACTGCATTTGATGCCAAGAGTCACCATCTTTCAGATATATTATTTTTTTCACAGTTGCACTTTTTCTTTGTTTATGAAATGTTCATGATGAATTGTTGAAGCATCTGTAGATAGCGCTGAGGTCATAGTTACATAATTAGAAGCAGTAACCCACTGTGTCTATTTTCCCCACGATTCAGATCGAAACCGAAGAGTCCCTAAAACTAAGAAGCTAAGGTGTATCTTGTCCTCTCAACCAAACATATTATGGAGACGCCATTAAAACACATGCAAACCAGGTTCCCCACACAGGCTTAAAAATGTACTACGGTTTGCCACGTATGGCAAGCACACTGAAAGGCACATATATTTCCCTGGTCAAAAGAGGGAACTTTTGACATTAAACCAATTGAACACATGAGAAACATATACAAACCAAATACACGGGTCTACAAAAGGTAAGAGAAGGGCATTTTTTAAAACTATGGGCCATCTTTGAGGAAGTAGAGATCAACAGTCCTGCACTACTGATAGCAAGCAAGGCGTGAGGACCTCCCCCCACCATATGCAGGTCTGGAGGTGCACTCGCTCACTATCCCCGCATTAGAATACTCCAATCAGCCAGTTGAAGATGCCATTGGGCCCCTATGGAACAACAAACGGTTAGGCCCAGGCATGAGATATAAGCAGGCCCAGGCAGTCGCAGGGCAACCCCAGTCCAGTCCGAGGGTTCCCAGAAGATTGACGCCCCACGTCCATCGCGTCCGACACACAGAACCACAGCGGCACTGAGAACACGCACTCCCACTGGTCCAGGTTGTAGGAGAGTACGGTCTGCTTCCTATGGTTACTCCCACTTTTTACTGTGTTTCACTCATTTTTCGACTTTAGTCTGGCTGTGGCCCTGCTAATCAGGACCACAGCATAGCTGTTCTCTCTCTAAATTGATTCCATGTACATTAGGTACATACCAGATTGGTTACTGCGTTACCTTGTGAGCCCCTAGTATATGGTACCTTAGGTACCAAGGGCATAGGTACTCCAGAGGCCTACCAGGGACTGAAGCATGTATTATGCCACCCCTGGGAAGCCTTCCGAAATGGCACCACAGGTCTGCACTTGCAGCCTGCGTAAGATGGTGTAAGCATCCTTCCTTAAACTGTTCTATGATATACCCATATATATACTATTCAGCGCATTATAATCCTTGCGGGTAATGCTAACTTTGGTTTGGCTTTATCAAAACATGTCGTGTTTGGTGTCAAACACTCTGTAATACTACCCCTCAGCCAGTTCTGGCAACAAGGGTAGAATTCCACCCTTCTAGAGGGAGAAGACATGTACACACTGGTATACCCGGTTAAAGTTTTACAGAGCGTCAGCATCACAAAATGGATGCTGCTGCCACAGACAAGAGTCTGACCTCCTGCTGCTGGACCAAACCCCGGCAGGGGAGGCCTGCACAATAGGTTTCCTGTCCAGGGAGGCGCCAGCACCTCCCCAGACAGGCGTTTAGTGTACTGGGGCAGGGTTGGTTGCATTAAGTGAATGCTTTTTCAGACACTGCCTGGGGCACACAAGGTGCTCCATGCATCTCCCAGTTCACACCAGTTGCTGGGGCACTCATCCCCAGCTCTGGGTCGAAACTGGACAAAGGGGAAGGGGTGTAACCACTGGTCTGCATTTTTGAGGCTCCCGCCGGATCCCGAAGAATCTGCGACAGAGGACACAGACTTCCAGACATCTCATAGGCCGTCACAAGATCCCAGCAAAGCTGAGACCCGCAGCCATCACAAGAGACGTGGGACCGGAACTCCTGGACATGCTGCAATTTTGCCACTGCACCTACTTCCCAAAGTTTCCCGAAGTTGTGCATTGGGCTATTTGTTGCCCTTGCCCCAAGCACATTTGGCACCAAAGCTGAGAGGCCTGCACTCCACGAGTGTTCCATGAGTCCCCTTTCTTCACCAAAGCTCGAGGCTCCTTTGCGATCTCTAGTCTGTTGGCTATTGGGTCCCCACAGAGGAAAATCCTTTGTTTCTTGGGTTTTCCTGATTGCATTAGATTTGCCCTGACGCCCCTCCAAAGTGTGAGTCCCTCAGACCTTGCTGTCCTGCAACAAAGCCAATCTTGTCTTCTTGCATGGGTTGCTGTTGCCAAGGCTTGTTGGGTCCAATCCAGATACCGATGCTGCCGCACTCGACATCCTTTGTGGGAAAACTGGAATCCAGCTCCTGGTTGTCGTTGACGCCTCCTGGGCCTCGTGGCTGAAGAGTCAAGCTTCACCTACTTCCCTTGAAAGCACCCGACATCGGCTGCCATCTTCCTGTCGCCATCCTGGTCACTGGATAGTGACCCAGACTCTGTCGCCTCTGCTTTCAGGTTCTTCAGATTTCCGATCCACCCTTGGATCCACCCAGACACTTTTCCTCTGGTCGCCTGCAGCACTTCTTCGCAGCTCTCCATTGAAATCGATGACAAAACCTGACAGCAAAAGACACCTATGCACCCAGCTTCCCACGGTGAGGTAACACGAGTACTCTGGTGCTCCCATGGGTCTTGACTCTCGAAGTGTCTACGTCTAAAGGGGTTCCATCGTAGTTCACTCCGAAGTGTCCTTAATCTTTAAAATTGTAACTTGCTTTTCCTCCATAGAAGTCAATGGTGAGTCGCGGCTCTGTTTAGACACTGCACGCGTCCCCCGTGGGTCTCCTGCGTCCCTACCTTGGGTGGTTCCTGGTTGCCCCAGTGGTTCTACAGGCCCTAGGCCTCACTACTATCCCTCAGGTGGTTCTTATACCACTTTTTTAGTTTAGGGTTTGTGAAGCCCCTAGGGCAAAACGTATACTGTGCTAGTTTACTGTGTCCTATTTAAGTCCTTGTATTGTACTTTTGCCCTTAGCCTCATAAAGAGACGAGAGGGGTTGTGTTTAGAATAAATACATATATATTTGATATACCTTGTGTGGTGTACTTTCATTTGATCATTCAAGAGATTATAGACTGGTAAAACAAGCTGCTTTACATTCCTTCAAGACTTAGCCTGAAGGCTGCTCTCCACAGCTACCACTAGGATAGCTTTCTATAAAGGTTGTCTTAAACCTACCATCAATAAGGGTCGTTTGGACTGGTGAAAGGTGCCCACTAGAATTGTGGACATCATATGCCAGGCCAACTTCTCACATTGGTGTGCAGCGTGCGGGATTCCAGCTTGCATTGTTTTACCAGATAATCTTGAGAATATCATTTGAAAAATCACTAAAGGTACCATAGGTACATATCAATCAAGCTTAGAATACAGTAAGTTCCACTGAACGTAGAGTTGTGTGTCAAGGGCCTAGCACACCCTTTCTACAACTCTAGAGAGGTTTAATAGGAAACCAAGTAGTGTAGGTAGGTGCACACATCACACGTCATGTCTTCAAAGGAGGGACCAAGTGGATCCGTTCCAGATGCCAGTCAAGGACAGGTATCTAAGTTGACACATTTCCTTTTCAAGAGTTAAGGACTTTGTGTGCCATGAGAAAGCCAGGGCAGAACCCCAATACTCAACGCCTTATAGAGGTATTGATGCTAGATGACTTTAAGAAGGCATCAGATCCTGACAAGGGAAGCAATGGGGTGGACACATCAGAAGAAGAGAAACCTAGTGGGGTGCCCCACCAGGACTCTGAAGATGATGTAGACCAGGTAGATGTCAGTGACCTAAACCTGGGGAATCCAGATTTACCTGGAGATGAGAAAGGCCAGAATTAGGTATGGGCTGAAAATCTGTTCCGGTCGCATAATTTGCGGATTTTCGGCAATTTCGCAATCCGCGAATCCCATAAAATTGCCCAAAAATCCGCAAATCCGCTCGCGGGCGGATATTTTTTTTTGCACATGCCCGAGTTGCTCTAATTCAGTAACGCATTATAATCAGCCCAAAAAACTAGTGAGCACGGTCGAGGCTAGGCAGGTGTGCTTTCTCCCCAGATCTACCAACTACAATCAGCTGTAATCCTTGCTGGAGGTCTTTGCATCCACGTGTTTCTGGAGCGCAATCCCCGTGTACTTCCTGTGACCAGGAGGCTGCTTTCTCCTCATCTGCTTCTCTGATCAGCCTCTGACCGTTTATAAACAAGAGGCACGTGAACTCGCATAGAAGCCCCGCCCGTTTGGCCGCGCCACACACACACTAGTTTATGCAACGTCTTCCCACCCTTTCCCCCACTGTGATGGACAGCTCACTCGAGGGACCTCGGCGCGGTGGCATAGTTACAAACACACGTGGTCACTGGACACAACTCTTTTGGCCTTTACGCTCCTTTCGAGTGCGAGCGGCGGCCCTGTGGAACTCTCTGCCCCTGGCGATTCGTGCTATGAGGGATCTGATCTCCTTTCGCCGTGCGGTGAAAACCTTTTTATTCCCTTAGTTGTTTATTCTGTCTTTTTTGTTTAGTTGTGTTGTGCAGCTGCCTTGTCGGGCGCCAGGACGCTCCTTAGCTGGAGCATCTGTGCGCCAAATAAAAAACGCATAACATAACATAACATAACGCAGCTGCAGTGTAGGAAAAGCACTATACATTTACCCAACGAGGTAGCACTTACTGTTTAGCCAGTAGAAAGTACTCCAGTTGAGTAGAGGTATGGCACAACACGGTGGCATCTTCGTGGATACATATGCAGGCAGGATTCACTCTGACACGATGCTCCTGTCACAAAATTAAACCTCAAAAGGAAGCACTTACAGATATAAATAAAGCAGGTGCCCAAGTTGAAGCTCAAATTCAGGAACGCATTATAATCAGCCCAAAAAACTAGTGAGCACGGTTGAGGCTAGGCAGGTGTGCTTTCTCCAAGCATAGCTGGTCTCTATGTTCACCATCTTGAGGAAACCAAGATACTGAGTACCAGCAACCCATTCCGGCAAAAGATCTTGACCTGGAAGAGGTACATTGATGATATCCTGATCATCTGGGATGGAGATGATAAGACCGCCCAGCAGTTCCTTACATGGCTTAACTACCAAGACAAGTTCCTCAAATTCACCAGTGTCACTACAAAAACGAATCTGGTATTTCTGGATCTGAACATCTTTCCCAAAAATGGCAGACTGATGACAACAACACACTTTAAGAGCACCTCAAAGAATTGTCTCTTGATGTACCAAAGCTTCCACCCGAGACATCTGAGGGATAATCTACCCTACGGCCAGTTCCTGCGACTCCGTAGGAACTGCACGGAAGTTGCCAATTTCAAATTACAGTCAGATGACCTACGGAAGAAGTTACAAATGAGGAATTACCCTCTAAAAATCATCGACCAAGCCTACAAAAGAGCAAGGAACAACTGCAGGGAGAGCCTCCTGGAGGAAAAAGTGAAAAAAGTGGAAGAGCAGAGACCAATATGTGTCACCACATATAACACCAACTCAGATCAAGTGAGCAAAATCATTAATAAGAATTGGAAGATTCTTAATAGCGGGGGTCTCGACATTCCGAAACCTATGTTTTCACATAAAAGAGCACAGAGTGTCAGAGATATACTGGTACACACCAGACCCAAGGACAACAAGGTAAATACCAAAGTGAATCCCAATTTTGTACAAGGACACTACCCGTGCGGCGGATGCAAGGTATGCTGTCTGACCAAAAAGAGCAAGAAACTAACCTTCAATAATGGGACCACATGGGAACAAAGAGCCTTCAGTACCTGTAACAGTTCTAATGTCGTCTATCTCATTACTTGTCCCTGCAATCTTGAATATGTTGGCATGACGAGCAGGGCGGTAAAATTGAGAATAGGCGAGCACAAAAGTACAATCAAGTGTAAGAAATCGAGTACTAAACTAACAAACCACTTCTTAGAAAGTGGGCACAAACCTGAAGATATAACTTGGACAGTAATTGAACAGATTGACAACGAGAAACATCTCCTGGAAAAGGAACAAAGATGGGTTTTTCGTGTCCAGTCCAATAAACATGGACTGAACGATGAAATTCCGTGGGGTCAGCTATAGAATGCGTTTACCCACTCCCCACTGAGAGACACCCCTTCACCTGTGGCTAATTTACACTAACTTTGCTCCCTACCATGAGCCTAGTAAAATCTCCCAGCTGAGTAAACATCCTTCGATACTCAGTGGAATGATCATTGTGTATTTTTACATAAAAGTTGCCAAACCTCTCACCCCAACCAACATAATCCAGAAAAGCCAATGGAATTAATCAGCCCATGGTGTTCACCCACATGGGTATTCCCCAAACTATTTCCCATACTGGCCAATTTCCATCCGTGAACCTGTAACAGAAGCAGGGTAGAGGCTCCACTACCTCTTATAGTTCAGTTCCCCTATATTGGTATATTTTATCTGCGAGCCTGCCACCTAGCCCGGCACTTTCTTGCTTTGAAAGGGTTTCCAGAAAACCGAATCCATAAAAATACCCCTTTATTTAAAAAAAGAATTGTCACTGATAATTTTAAGCCGATCTGAAGAGATCACATCTCCAATAATTAAGTCTTCTTTATCAATGGGCTGGCAACTTCTGAACAGGCACGGAAGATAGACTTCCGCAATGGCACACCCTGGTTCCATCCATGGCGGCCATTTTGGGTCAGCGCGCTAGTCTTGCAAAGGAGGTCTCCAACGCGACACCGGCGCTCAGTGCAGGTTACATTATCACCGCGCTCCAGATGCGATCATTCAGCAGAGCGGCAATACGGGTAGAAGTAAGGCTTAAAGATTATGCGGACAATGTGAGTTTAAGACTTTGCCAAAGGTCTCAAAACACTTGGCTTTTGAGACACGGGCTGCAATATTTGTCGGGTGTGTTTGTTTACGACGCTAAGGGCGTGGTTTCTCTTTTTCAGAGCGCCGCGGTGAATACCTACCGATTGTCAGCTCATGGGGCATATCACATACGCCACAGCAGTATGTATCGCTAACTATTCAGAAATTGGGGTGTTCCCTGCTTTGGGGATTTTAATTGATTTGATGTTTGATCCTAAGACCATTACTGGCATTATAAAAAGTCGGGTTCCTCGTTTTCAACCCTGTGGGGTGCCGCTGTATGCATTGAGTTATGGGAGTGTGTATGTGTAGTGATGAAGACAGCCCTAATTACAAGGGGCGCAACAATGTTCGGGCACAAAACGAACGTTCAGGGGATGGCAGATTGAACCATCACTCTGTCCATAAAGTCTCAAGTTTATTCTTTATGTAATGGGCAAATGAAAATGACAAGTGGTATTTGTGGCGCTAAAAGCAATGAGTGCCTATAGATAAAACTACAGTTACAAATGTAAAAATCTGTGCTTTTCTCTCCCCTTTTTTCCTATTTGCTTTACAGAGACCACAATCAGTTCATTATTTTTGAAATTTTCGCTTCGCCGGGGCCAGCTCATGCCCTGAAGCTAAAACTAACAGTGGATTTTTACTGCTAGTTTTTAGGACGACAGGCTTATTACACTTAGCAACTGAGCTCTGTTCTAGTAGGGACCATTAGAAGGTCCTGATGAGTAGGCAGTAGGGGACTGCCTACGAAACATGTAGACCAGGTTGTAGCAAATAGCTCTACCTCAAAACCCCCTTCTTAACGTCCCCAGCTAGGGAAGTGAATAAATTGTTTTTTTCCACTAGCCAGAGGATTTTTAACTTTTTTTAATTCCCACACATCGTTAGGTCCCTACACTTTCACTGACACCACCCACCTTGCACTGTCACATAGTCCTGTCACCATACCAGTGCTCCCGCGTAGTCGGTCAGGTCGTAGCACGCCCCGCCCCGTAGAGGGACGGGAAGACCCCAATGATGAAGCATGACACTACTGGATTTTTTTAGTGTGTGAGGGGTATTTTAAAAAGCACATTGTGCTCTCATCTTTATCACCCAAAGAGAGAGTTTATTTATTAGATTGTCACCACCCACTAAACAAAAAATAAAAATTAAATCACCACACATTGATAGAATCTCTTTGTTTATGTATATCAGATTGGAGGGTGATTCTGTCAATACCTCTTCACTTCCTCAATTGTTTTGAAGGTGTGCTTTCTCCCCAGATCTACATTCTACAATCAGCTGTAATCCTTGATGGAGGTCTTTGCATCCACGAGTTTCTCAAGCGCAATCCCCGTGTACTTCCTGTGACCAGGAAGCTGCTTTCTCCTCATCTGCTGCTCTGATCGGCCTCTGACCCTTTATAAACGAGACATGTGAACTTGCATAGAAGCCCCGCCCGTTTGGCCCCGCCACACACACACTTGGGTATGCAACGTCTTCCCGCCCTTTCCCACACTGTGATGGACTGCTCACTCGAGGGACCTCGGCGCCTATCGGCGCAGTGGCAAAGTTACAAACACACGTGGTCACTGGACACAACTCTTTTGGCCTTTACGCAGCTGCAGTGTAGGAAAAGCACTATACATTTACCCAACGAGGTAGCACTTACTGATTATCCAGTAGAAAGTACTCCAGTACTATTTGTGCAAATCCGCGAATTTTTTTCACAAACTCGCGGATTATTTTGCGATTTCGCGAGATTTCGCGGACCGCAAATCCACAAAATTCACATATACTTAGCCAGAATGGGCCTCCCCTTGTCCTCCCAAGTAGACCTGGTGCACTGGCGTAACGGAAAGTGAGGGGGCCTCCCTGCACGGTACTTAGAGGGGCCCCCTCCGGGCTCAATCAGGAGCTCTCCGGCCAGAGTGCAGTGCCGAGGGGGCCTCTTGAAGCTACGGGGCCCCCGCACCGCGGGGGCTGCGGGGGCCTGTGTTACGCCCCTGACCTGGTGGTGTGCCTAAAAGGAACATATCACCTTCAGTGGAATCTAACCATTCTGGTACATCTATAGGGTCTTCTGCCTCTTCTCAGAAGAGGGGTACCTCACTTGAGAAGAGGGAGCATGAAGCTAGGATGAGAGAAGCCAAGCTTAGGATAAGGAGACAAGAAGTAGCCTTAGAAAAGGAGACCCTAGCTCTTAAAAGAGAGAGACAAAAGATGGGACTAGAGTCCCATGGTAGCAGCAATATCCCTAGTGGTAGGGATAGGTCTTATGACCATAAAAACCTAAACAAGATTGTCCCTCCTGATCAGACTGGGGATGACATCCACAAATGAATTTCTGCACTGGAGAGGGCCTGCAAAGTACAGAAGGTAGCCCAGGGGCAGTGGGCAGCAATCTTGTGGATCTCCTTTGCAGACAAAGGTAGAGATAAGCTCCTCACTGTAAGAAAAGAGGATGCTGACAGTTACAACGTCCTGAAGAGTGCTCTGATAGATGGGTTTGGCTTAACCACTTAACAGTACAGGTTGCAGTTCAGAGACACCCAGAAGGCACAGACTCAGGACTGGGTTGACTTTGTAGATTGTGATACTAAGGCTCTGTACTAAGGCTCTGGAGGGCTGCTTGATGGGCAGTAAAGTGTGTGACTGTACAGGATTGTATAATCTGATCATGAGAGAACAAATTCTTAATAACTGTCAGAACCAACTGTTGCACCAGCATTTGGTTGACTCTGATCTGACCTCTCCCCAAGAATTGGGAAAGAAGGCAGACAAATGGGTCCGAACCAGGGTGAAGCAGATGGTACAGAGCCAAGGTAGTGACCAAAAGAAGCCAGACCAAAAGGGTGGGGAGAAAGGTAAAGACCAGAAGTCTTCACATGGTCCCCAAAAACATCTAATGGTGGGGGTCCCCAATCTAAAAAGAAAGAAGGCCCAAGGAAACCATGGTGCAAAGTTTGTATGAATAATAGTCACTGGATTAGTGATTGCACCAAAAAGGAGACAGCTCCAGCCACCATTGCCCCTAAGGCTACTGTTCCCTCTAGTACAGCTACAAGTGGTGGTTCCCAGCAGAAGGGTGTACTAGGGTTAACCCTGGGATCTGAGATGGACTCAGGCCTAGTCAGAGTGTCAACACAAGCTGTTTTGATCTGTGATTGAGGCATGGTATGACCTCCTCTGTGAGTCCCAGTAATCTGGGCAAGTACAGACAAACACCTTTAATTAATGAGAAAAAGGCTGAGGCCTACAGGGACACTGGGGCAAGTGACACCAGACTTTGTGAGCCCTAGACAAGTCATACTTGGTGAGACTTACCAAGTGACTAACGCCAGCAATGTCAGGACAAACCATGCCATGGCAGTTGTTGATTTCCCCTGGGAGGGGTAACTGGCCTTAAGGAAGTTGTGATCAGTGCAGACCTCCCTGTAGAATGCGTGCTTGGCAATGATTTGGAAACTTCCGCGTGGGTTCAATTGGAGTTGAGGACCCATGCAGCAATGCTTGGAATTCCTGCACATGTGTTTGCTCTGACTAGGTCACAGGTCAGAAAGTCTAACACTGAACAGGCACTGGAATCTGGAATAATGGACCAGTTGCCTACCAAGAAAAGGAGCAGTAGGGTTAAGGCAGTGCCTTCACCCTGACTCCGAGTGAGGATCAGCCTTCTGAGGAAGCTGATTGTGAGCCTGAAGAAGGAACTGTCCCAGAGGAGCTTGAGCCTGATCAGGTTGAGTTCTTAGGGACAGGGGGCCCTTCCAGGGCAGATCTGAGTCAGGCGCAGTTGCGCTGCCCTTCTCTTGAACCCCTCAGACAGCAAGCTGCTGCTGAGGCTGCTGGGAATGCTAGTGGCACCCATAACATTTACTGGGAAGATGGACTTCTGTATTCTGTATTCTGGTGGAATGTGCATGTTCCGTTGTTAGACCAAGTCTTTGTACAGTCGGAGGGAGCTGCCTTGCTTTGAGTGAGAGAGGGTGTGGTGTGGCTCCAGTTTCCATATTGGCAACAATTCAAATTGTCCTGCACAAGATACAACTCAGGAACTCAGGGTGCCGCTTGCTAGCCATGGACCTTGGATTTCGCCCTGCCATTCCACGTGATTTTATATTTGGCCGGATCTCACCGAGAAAAAGACAGCGGAGTGTGACGACAGGTGTGGACATTGCCCTGCCATTCCCCGTGCTCTTGGACTTGGCCGGTCCTTGACTGGGAGCAAACAGCAAACAGCGGAGTGAGACGACGGGTGCGGGACTGCGAGGCCCAGCATCCTGAGCGGCATGCCACTCGCCGCAGCTGAAGCCTCTTCCCGCCCCGCCTCCCAGCAGCATATCACGGCTCGCGGCCCCCGCTCCGCGGGAGCCGCTCGCTAGCCGTGGACCTTGGTTTTCGCCCTGCCATTCCCCGTGATTTTATATTTGGCCGGATCTCACAGAGAAAAAGACAGCGGAGTGTGACGACGGGTGTGGACATTGCCCTGCCATTCCCCGTGCTCTTGGACTGGCCGGTCCTTGACTGGGAGCAAACAGCAAACAGCGGAGTGAGATGACGGGTGCGGGACTGCGAGGCCCAGCATCCTGAGCGGCTTGCCACTCGCCGCAGCTGGAGCCTCTTCCCGCCCCGCCTCCCAGCAGCATATCACGGTCCGCGGCCCCCGCTCCGCGGGAGCGGCTCGCTAGCCGTGGACCTTGGTTTTCGCCCTGCCATTCCCCGTGATTTTATATTTGGCCGGATCTCACCGAGAAAAAGACAGCGGAGTGTGACAACGGGTGTGGACATTGCCCTGCCATTCCCCGTGCTCTTTGACTTGACCGGTCCTTGACAGGGAGCAAACAGCAAACAGCGGAGTTAAACGATGGGTGCGGGACTGCGAGGCCCAGCATCCTGAGCGCCTTGCCACTCACCGCAGCTGGAGCCTCTTCCCACCCCGCCTCCCAGCAGCATATCACGGCTCGCGGCTCCCCGCTCGCTAGCCGTGGACCTTGGTTTTCGCCCTGCCATTCCCCGTGATTTTATATTTGGCCGGATCTCACCGAGAAAAAGACAGCGGAGTGTGACGACGGGTGTGGACATTGCCCTGCCATTCCCCGTGCTCTTGGACTTGGCCGGACCTTGACTGGGAGCAAACAGCAAACAGCGGAGTGAGACGACGGTTGCAGGACTGCGAGGCCCAGCATCCTGAGTGGCTTGCCACTCGCCGCAGCTGGAGCCTCTTCCCGCCCCGCCTCCCAGCAGCATATCACGGCTCGCGGCCCCCGCTCTGCGGGAGCCGCTCGCTAGCCGTGGACCTTGGTTTTCGCCCTGCCATTCCCCGTGATTTTATATTTGGCCGGATCTCACCGAGAAAAAGACAGCGGAGTGTGACAACGGGTGTGGACATTGCCCTGCCATTCCCCGTGCTCTTTGACTTGACCGGTCCTTGACAGGGAGCAAACAGCAAACAGCGGAGTTAAACGACGGGTGCGGGACTGCGAGGCCCAGCATCCTGAGCGCCTTGCCACTCACCGCAGCTGGAGCCTCTTCCCACCCCGCCTCCCAGCAGCATATCACGGCTCGCGGCTCCCCGCTCGCTAGCCGTGGACCTTGGTTTTCGCCCTGCCATTCCCCGTGATTTTATATTTGGCCGGATCTCACCGAGAAAATGACAGCGGAGTGTGACGACGGGTGTGGACATTGCCCTGCCATTCCCCGTGCTCTTGGACTTGGCCGGTCCTTGACTGGGAGCAAACAGCAAACAGCGGAGTGAGACGACGGGTGCGGGAGTGCGAGGCCCAGCATCCTGAGCGGCTTGCCACTCGCCGAAGCTGGAGCCTCTTCCCGCCCTGCCTCCCAGCGGCATATCACTGCTCGCGGCCCCCGCTACGCGGGCGCCGCATGCTAGCCGTGGACCTTGCTTTTCGCCCTGCCATTCCCCTTGATTTAATATTTGGCCGGATCTCACCGAGAAAAAGACAGCGGAGTGTTACGGCGGGTGTGGACATTGCCCTGCCATTCCCCGTGCTCTTGGACTTGGCCGGTCCTTGACTGAGAGCAAACAGCAAACAGCGGAGTGAGACGACGGGTGCGGGACTGCGAGGTCCAGCATCCTTAGCGGCTTGCCACTCGCCGCAGCTGGAGCCTCTTCCCGCCCCGCCTCCCGGCAGCATATCACGGCTCGCGGCCCCCTGCTAGCCGTGGACCTTGGTTTTTGCCCTGCCATTCCCCGTGATTTTATATTTGGCCGGATCTCACCAAGAAAAAGACAGCGGAGTGTGACGACGGGTGTGGACATTGCCCTGCCATTCCCCTTGCTCTTGGACTTGGCCGGTCCTTGACTGGGAGAAAACAGCAAACAGCGGAGTGAGACGACGGGTGCGGGAGTGCGAGGCCCAGCATCCTGAGCGGCTTGCCACTCGCCGCAGCTGGAGCCTCTTCCCGCCCCGCCTCCCAGCAGCATATCACGGCTCGCGGCCCCCGCTCCGCGGACGCCGCTCTCTAGCTGTGGACCTTGGTTTTCGCCCTGCCATTCCCCGTGATTTTATATTTGGCCGGATCTCACCAAGAAAAAGACAGCGGAGTGTGACGGCGGGTGTGGACATTGCCCTGCCATTCCCCGTGCTCTTGGACTTGGCAGGTCCTTGACTGAGAGCAAACAGCAAACAGCGGAGTGAGACGACGGGTGCGGGACTGCGAGGCCCAGCATCCTTAGCGGCTTGCCACTCGCCGCAGCTGGAGCCTCTTCCCGCCCCGCCTCCCAGCAGCATATCACGGCTCGCGGCCCCCACTCCGCGGGAGCCGCTCGCTAGCCGTGGACCTTGGTTTTCGCCCTGCCATTCCCTGTGATTTTATATTTGGCCGGATCTCACCGAGAAAAAGACAGCGGAGTGTGACGACGGGTGTGGACATTGCCCTGCCATTCCCCGTGCTCTTGGACTTTGCCGGTCCTTGAGTGGGAGAAAACAGCAAACAGCGGAGTGAGACGACGGGTGCGGGAGTGCGAGGCCCAGCATCCTGAGCGGCTTGCCACTCGCCGCAGCTGGAGCCTCTTCCCGCCCCGCCTCCCAGCAGCATATCACGGCTCGCGGCCCCCGCTCCGCGGACGCCGCTCTCTAGCCGTGGACCTTGGTTTTCGCCCTGCCATTCCCCGTGATTTTATATTTGGCCGGATCTCACCAAGAAAAAGACAGCGGAGTGTGACGACGGGTGTGGACATTGCCCTGCCATTCCCCGTGCTCTTGGACTTGGCAGGTCCTTGACTGGGAGCAAACAGCAAACAGCGGAGTGAGACGACGGGTGCAGGACTGCGAGGCCCAGCATCCTGAGCGGCTTGCCACTCGCCGCAGCTGGAGCCTCTTCCCGCCCCGCCTCCCAGCAGCATATCATGACTCGCGGCCCCCCGCTCGCTAGCCATGGACCTTGGTTTTCGCCCTGCCATTCCCCGTGATTTTATATTTGTCCGGATCTCACTGAGAAAAAGACAGCGGAGTGTGACGACGGGTGTGGACATTGCCCTGCCGTTCCCCGTGCTCTTGGACTTGGCCGGTCCTCGACTGGGAGCAAACAGCAAACAGTGGAGTGAGACGACGGGTGCGGGACTGCGAGGCCCAGCATCCTGAGCGACTTCCCACTCACCGCAGCTGGAGCCTCTTCCCACCCCGCCTCCCAGCAGCATATCACGGCTCGCGGCCCCCGCTCTGCGGGGGCCACTCGCTAGCCGTGGACCTTGGTTTTCGCCCTGCCATTCCCCGTGATTTTATATTTGGCCGGATCTCACCGAGAAAAAGACAGCAGAGTGTGACGACGGGTGTGAACATTGCCCTGCCATTCCCCGTGCTCTTGGACTTGGCCGGTCATTGACTGGAAGCAAACAGCAAACAGCGGAGTGAGACGACAGTTGCGGGACTGCGAGGCCCAGCATCCTGAGCGGCTTGCCACTCGACGCAGCTGGAGCCTCTTCCCGTCCTGCCCCCCAGCAGCATATCACGGCTCGCGGCCCCCGCTCCGGGGGAGCCGCTCGCTAGCCGTGGACCTTGGTTTTCGCCCTGCCATTCCCCGTGATTTTATATTTGGCCGGATCTCACCGAGAAAAAGACAGCGGACTGTGACGACGGGTGTGGACATTGCCATGCCATTCCCTGTGCTCTTGGACTTGGCCGGTCCTTGACTGGGAGCAAACAGCGGAGTGAGACGACGGGTGCGGGACTGCGAGGCCCAGCATCCTGAGCGGCTTGCCACTCGCCGCAGCTGGAGCCTCTTCCCGCCCCGCCTCCCAGCAGCATATCACGGCTCGCGGCCCCCGCTCCGCGGGAGCCGCTCGCTAGCCGTGGACCTTGGTTTTCGCCCTGCCATTCCCCGTGATTTTATATTTGGCCGGATCTCACCAAGAAAAAGACAGCGGAGTGTGACGGCGGGTGTGGACATTGCCCTGCCATTCCCCGTGCTCTTGGACTTGGCCGGACCTGGACTGGGAGCAAACAGCAAACAGCGGAGTGAGACGACGGTTGCAGGACTGCGAGGCCCAGCATCCTGAGTGGCTTGCCACTCGCCGCAGCTTTAGCCTCTTCCCGCCCCGCCTCCCAGCAGCATATCACGGCTCGCGGCCCCCGCTCTGTGGGAGCCGCTCGCTAGCCGTGGACCTTGGTTTTCGCCCTGCCATTCCCCGTGATTTTATATTTGGCCGGATCTCACCGAGAAAAAGACAGCGGAGTGTGACGACAGGTGTGGACATTGCCCTGCCATTCCCCGTGCTCTTGGACTTGGCCGCTCCTTGACTGGGAGAAAACAGCAAACAGCGGAGTGAGACGACAGGTGCGGGAGTGCGAGGCCCAGCATCCTGAGCGGCTTGCCACTCGCCGCAGCTGGAGCCTCTTCCCGCCCCGCCTCCCAGCAGCATATCACGGCTCGCGGCCCCCGCTCCGCGGACGCCGCTCTCTAGCCGTGGACCTTGGTTTTCGCCCTGCCATTTCCAGTGTTTTTATATTTGGCCGGATCTCACCAAGAAAAAGACAGCGGAGTGTGACGACGGGTGTGGACATTGCCCTGCCATTCCCCGTGCTCTTGGACTTGGCAGGTCCTTGACTGGGAGCAAACAGCAAACAGCGGAGTGAGACGACGGGTGCGGGACTGCGAGGCCCAGCATCCTGAGCGGCTTGCCACTCGCCGCAGCTGGAGCCTCTTCCCGCCCCGCCTCCCAGCAGCATATCGCGGCTCGCGGCCCCCCGCTCGCCAGCCGTGGACCTTGGTTTTCGCCCTGCCATTCCCCGTGATTTTATATTTGGCCGGATCTCACCGAGAAAAAGACAGCGGAGTGTGACGACGGGTGTGAACATTGCCCTGCCATTCCCCATGCTCTTGGACTTGGCCGGTCCTTGACTGAAAGCAAACAGCAAACAGCGGAGTGAGACGACGGTTGCGGGACTGCGACGCCCAGCATCCTGAGTGGCTTGCCACTCGCCGCAGCTGGAGCCTCTTCCCGCCCCGCCTCCCAGCAGCATATCACGGCTCGCGGACCCCGCTCCGCGTGAGCCACTCGCTAGCCGTGGACCTTGGTTTTCGCCCTGCCATTCCCCGTGATTTTATATTTGGCCGGATCTCACCGAGAAAAAGACATCGGAGTGTAACGGCGGGTGTGGACATTGCCCTGCCATTCCCCGTGCTCTTGGACTTGGCCGGTCCTTGACTGGGAGCAAACAGCAAACAGCGGAGTGAGACGACTGGTGCGGGACTGCGAGGCCCAGCATCCTGAGTGGCTTGCCACTCGCCGCAGCTGGAGCCTCTTCCCGCCCCGCCTCCCAGCAGCATATCACGGCTCGCAGCCCCCGCTCCGCGGGAGCCGCTCGCTAGCCGTGGACCTTGGTTTTCGCCCTGCCATTCCCCGTGATTTTATATTTGGCCGTATCTCACCGAGAAAAAGACATCGGAGTGTAACGGCGGGTGTGGACATTACCCTGCCATTCCCCGTGCTTTTGGACTTGGCAGGTCCTTGACTGGGAGCAAACAGCAAACAGCAGAGTGAGACGACGGGTGCGAGACTGCGAGGCCCAGCATCCTGAGCGGCTTGCCACTCGCCGCAGCTGGAGCCTCTTCCCGCCCCGCCTCCCAGCAGCCTATCACGGCTCGAGGCCCCCGCTCCGCGGGAGACGCTCGCTAGCCATGGACCTTGGTTTTCGCCCTGCCATTCCCCGTGATTTTATATTTGGCCGGATCTCACCGAGAAAAAGACAACGGAGTGTGACGACAGGTGTGGACATTGCCCTGCCATTCCCTATGCTCTTGGACTTGGCCGGTCCTTGACTGGAAGCAAACAGCAAACAGCGGAGTGAGACGACGGGTGCGGGACTGCGAGGCCCAGCATCCTGAGCGGCTTGCCACTCGCCGCAGCTGGAGCCTCTTTCCGCCCCGCCTCCTCCTACTTAACTCCACCCATAACCGCGCATGCAGAACGCGCGCGCGCGGGCGCCGGGCAAAGCCCGGGCAAAGGGCGGGCCATCTGAGGCCGTCCGAGGTTGATCGAGGCTGGGCTTGGCCCCCCCTCTGTGCCCCTCGCCTTCGAGATCTAATCTCCCTATTTTCAACTATTTCTCTAGTATTTGAGTCCTGTTAGTCCTACTTTACTTCATCCACCAAGAGTAACTGTACCTGGCAAATCTGAGAATGACTTCGAAGCCTGGTAACGGTGGAAAAACTCTTTTGGGGGGGAAGGTATGAGGCACCTTCGATGCTTTTTTATCTAAGGCGGTCTCGAACCTGGATCACGAAATTTCTGTTGTAGAGTCCCGCTTGTCCTTTGAGCTGCAACAACACAAGCGTTCTTCATTAGTCTCACTAATACAGATACCCTCCCCTCCCATACACAGCTCTCAGAAGACAGGGCTTCTTTCCCCGAGGGATAATAGTATTCCCCTGCTCTTTCAAGATAATTCTCCACCTTTATCTCAAGTACCCTTGAGGAGCCCCAATCTTGATGTTTTAAACCTAGATCCATCCCAGGATATCTCCTTAGAGGAACCCTCCCTGTTATAGCTGCCTAAAGCGACCCCTGCAAATAAAAAGAGCATACCCATACAAAAACCACCAAGGCCAGTTATAATGCTAAAAAGGAAGAGAGGGGAAATTTACATCGGGGCAGACTAACTAAAGCACCCAGACTAGGTTCAAGCCCGTTAACTGATCTCCATAAAGAAACACAATAGAAACATCCACCCCCATCAAAGCCAAAACCAAAGCCCCAGGTACTGCAAGATCTGTTTAAGAATCAATCCATTGAACCACTCTCGAATCATTGCAAAGTGAAAGATATAGAACACCTAGTAAGATCCCTACTTCTCCCAGTATTAGAGAGGGTAAAAAGGTTGGGTGACCAATTAAATAACTTAGAGGTAGAAATTACCCTTAACTCACAACTTCTAAAAGGACTGGCAGCCATCAATGTGAACACTAACAATAGTGAACACCAAACAACAAATAAGTCTATTATAAAAGATACTATATCCGGTCCCAAAATGCCATCTGGGAAAGTAAGGCCGTGCAAAGATTCCTTCCCTGATTCAAATAAGGCCGCAAAGATTGCTGAGAAATTGGTTATAACGTCTACTATTTCATCTAACAGTCACACTGCAGGAATCTGTCCACCAAACACTAAGGTCGTTGACACAGATAAGCCTCAACCCTCAGATAAATCCATTAGATCTAAAGGACCCCACATTGATTTACCACCAGAGGCAGTCCCGTATGTAGTGGTCCTAACAGGCGTTCCAGAACTCTCAGAAGGAATGAAGGAAGGCTATTCTGATTTAAAAAATAAAGCCATTTATTGGCTTAGACAAAATAGGCCTCTACCCCCCCATATAGATGGAGAGATAGTGTTTGCTAGAAGACTAACGTGGGTAGGATCTAGACCCAAAGACATCCCTGGGGATATAATTATTATTAATTTTAGAGACCGAAGGGTGGTCCAACACATTGCTGACTGGTATCAGAGACAGGGGTGTAGTAGCATAGCGACCCGAACCCTGACCTAATTTTATCCTGAGGCATTGATTGTTCCGAGCAGACAGCGCTGTGCCCCTAGGCTCCACAGAGATAACTCCTACCCTTTCCACCCATTGAATGGGATTCAACGGCGCCCCACCTATCCGATCTCTGAGTACGCTGAAGGGCCACTAACACGCCCGAGAGAGACAACCCAATTAGATCTTAACTTACCATATTGGTGTCCTTCTCTAACAAACCGATATGATGCTCTCTTGGATTTAAATGATCTAGATTGACCCCAGAGAAGCATCACGGCATATAATATGGAAAGATCATGTCCACCAATGTTAATAAATCCCAATCAGCACGGGAGGTTTAGATCTGTTTCAGCGACAGGGGAGCTTTTGGTCTCATCCTCCCCCACTGGTAAACTGTCATCACATGATGACCAATCAGTCACTCCAGCACCTAAGGACGACCCATCCTTACCCTCCCAGAACGTTTCTGAATTGTATCCATTACAAACATTAATAGAAAAGCAAGGAAAATCTGCTCCATTAATCGAACCCACCAAACAAAGAGATCTTAATTATAGCTTTCTTTCATGGAACGTGGCTGGCCTAGCCGATAAAGTGACGTATCAACATTGGTTAGATGTTGTTATCGGGCACAACATCATTTGTCTGCAGGAAACATGGTCTCTGGAGCCACATCACATTAGCGGCTATCAAACATTGCATACCCCAGCAGTGCCAAGTCCACAAGGCCCTAATAAGGGGGGTTTGTGCACTTTTGTTTCTACTACTGGGGGAATGGAAGATAACAAATTCTTGGCGATCGAGTACTACCAGATATTGAGGTTAAGACTGGGCCCTTCCCATAATGCGATAATATTAAATTTTTATAATAATTTACCATCAGATATGAGGGAGCCTACACTTAATAAGCTTCTGTCGACCTTAATCTCCCTTTATGATCATTTGCTAGGAGAAAACGTTATGTTTTGGGTGGGAGATTTTAACTGCACGATCTGTCCTCATGATGCGATGGGTTTGTGCGGCCTATCCGATCACAAGGAAGATTCTCCTACCCACTTTAATCATACAAAACTCGGCTCTACCCTTAACAACATACTTTTTTACTTTAATCTATTTTCATTAATGAGACCTGTAGACCGAGTATACCATTCCAACCTACCTTTAATGGGAGGGGGTGCGATACTATAATTGATTTTACATTAATTTCTGCATCACATGCTGGGCTGGTAGTAACCTGGGAAACGGGTCAGGCTCCCCATTCTGATCACTACCCCATAGTTTTTAGTATTAAAATCAAAAAATTGACGGGTAGGGCAGTTGCCAATACGCTATACACCCCAGAGTTAAGATTAGCCTAAAAAAATGAAAATGGTTATACAATTAAATGGGAGAAGGTGGAGCCCTTGGGCTTCTTGAAAAAATTAGTTGCTCTACATACCGAGGACCTAACAATCTGTCTAACACAAGAAGAGGCTCCAGAAAGAGTTATGAACTCCTTTTCTAAAATACAAGCCACAGCAAAATCACTAATGACAAGAAAACATCGGAATGGGGCCCCAAATCCCCACAGGTGGTTTGATAGCCAGTGTATTAAAGCACTAGCACATCTTAGAAAGGCGTTGCACACCACCCCAGAAAACTCTGACTTAATCCGTATAGCAAGAAAAGCTTATAAAAGTACAATAAAAATGAGAAAAGCTACCCTGAAAAATAAGGTATGGGCAGCTCTGATAGACGCATCGTCTAAAAGAGATAACACGGCCTTTTGGAAGGTGGTAAATGACCCCTTCTTACAAACTAAAGAGGTTGATCTTATTGACATTGCAATCACAGGTGATCTCTGGGTTGCTCATTTTAAAAAGCTGTATGGTAGATCTAACTCCTGTAATAACGGAACTGCTCCCACCGATGGGGTAAACAACTCCTTGGAAGTTAACCACTCCAGTTCTTTTCCATTAACATTAACTTTCAGCTGCCAGGGAGTTATTAAAGGCATGAAGGACAGTTCGTCGGGCAAGGCACCGGGCCCAGACGGCGTGCCAATAGATGCCTACAAGGCTGAGATAGATTTATGGGCCCCAATGATCACCAATGTTTTAAACAAAGCAAACCAACAAGGCTTTATATCCACCTGGTCTGACGCAATAGTTATACCTATTTATAAAAAGGGCAACAGGAACGACCCTACCTGCTACCGGCCAATCTCATTGCTGGATGCACTGGCAAAGGTGGTAGGCCGAATTATTCTGAACAGGATACAAACCTGGGGGGAGGAAAAACAAGTCTTTTCCAACTAGCAATACGGCTTCAGCCCAGGAAAGGGAACCACGGAACAATGCATAAATTTGGCTCTCCTTATCGCAAAATACAATTAACTGCATGATCTGTCCTCATGATGCGATGGGTATGTGCGGCCTATCCGATCACAAGGAAGATTCTCCTACCCACTTTAATCATACAAAACTCGGCTCTACCCTTAACAACATACTTTTTTACTTTAATCTATTTTCATTAATGAGACCTGTAGACCGAGTATACCATTCCAACCTACCTTTAATGGGAGGGGGTGCGATACTATAATTGATTTTACATTAATTTCTGCATCACATGCTGGGCTGGTAGTAACCTGGGAAACGGGTCAGGCTCCCCATTCTGATCACTACCCCATAGTTTTTTGTATTAAAATCAAAAAATTGACGGGTATGGCAGTTGCCAATACGCTATACACCCCAGAGTTAAGATTAGCCTAAAAAAATGAAAATGGTTATACAATTAAATGGGAGAAGGTGGAGCCCTTGGGCTTCTTGAAAAAATTAGTTGCTCTACATACCGAGGACATAACGATCTGTCTAACACAAGAAGAGGCTCCAGAAAGAGTTATAAACTCCTTTTCTAAAATACAAGCCACAGCAAAATCACTAATGACAAGAAAACATCCGAATGGGGCCCCAAATCCCCACAGGTGGTTTGATAGCCAGTGTACTAAAGCACTAGCACATCTTAAAAAGGCGTTGCAGACCACCCCAAAAAACTCAGACTTAATCCGTATAGCAAGAAAAGTTTATAAAAGTACAATAAAAATGAGAAAAGCTACCCTGAAAAATAAGGTATGGGCAGCTCTGATAGACGCATCGTCTAAAAGAGATAACACGGCCTTTTGGAAGGTGGTAAATGACCCCTTCTTACAAACTAAAGAGGTTGATCTTATTGACAATGCAATCACAGGTGATCTCTGGGTTGCTCATTTTAAAAAGCTGTATGGTAGATCTAACTCCTGTAATAACGGAACTGCTCCCACCGATGGGGTAAACAACCCCTTGGAAGTTAACCACTCCAGTTCTTTTCCATTAACATTAACTTTCAGCTGCCAGGGAGTTATTAAAGGCATAAAGGACAGTTCGTCGGGCAAGGCACCGGGCCCAGACGGCGTGCCAATAGATGCCTACAAGGCTGAGATAGATTTATGGGCCCCAATGATCACCAATGTTTTAAACAAAGCAAACCAACAAGGCTTAATATCCACCTGGTCTGACGCAATAGTTATACCTATTTATAAAAAGGGCAACAGGAACGACCCTACCTGCTACCGGCCAATCTCATTGCTGGATGCACTGGCAAAGGTGGTAGGCCGAATTATTCTGAACAGGATACAAACCTGGGGGGAGGAAAAACAAATCTTTTCCAACTAGCAATACGGCTTCAGCCCAGGAAAGGGAACCACGGAACAATGCATAAATTTGGCTCTCCTTATTGCAAAATACACTCAGGCAAAGAGCGGACACATTTTTATTTCTTTTATAGATTTAAGTTCGGCTTTTGACTGTGTCGATCACGAATTCCTATGGTCAACACTCAGCGACATGGGGATCGACAGTCAAATTATAACATACATCAAGGAACTTTACAGAGATGCAGGTGCAAGGGTGAGGTTTGGTCGCAGGGGCGAGTGTTCAGATAAATTCCCCATAGAAAGGGGTGTTAGGCAGGAGTGCATTTTGGCACCCCTGCTATTCACCTTATATATTAATTCTATTTGACTATATCTGAGGGACTTCCAGCACGATTACCCCACAATTAAAGGGACCCCCATCCCATTACTATTATACGCCGACGATGCGGCATTAATGTCAAGGACCAGACTTGGGCTACAGAGAACTGTAGACAAATGTAACATCTATATGAAGCTCCGTGGTCTAAGATTAAACATATCCAAAACTTATACAATGGTCTGCGGAAATGGCAGAAAAAGGACCCCCTGTCCAATTTTCATCGAAGATAAGAGAATTGAAACTACAGATAGATTCTCTTACTTAGGGGTGAATTTCGACAGGAGAAGCTCTTGGCAACCAGCGGTTAAGGCAAGGCAATTAGCTTTTTTACGCTCCGTTGGCGCTTTGAGAAACTTTGCTAGTAAACTGGAGAGGAAGCCAGCCAAAGAATAAATCCATATCTATAAAGCCAAGTGTGTCTCAACTGCCACTTATGGTGCTGGCTTATGGGGCATCGAAAAAGCACAGGCGATAAAAAGCTGTGAAAATCAGTTCCTTACCTATTTACATGGGGGTGCCTAAAACCACATCTACGTATATGTTGCACATAGAAGCAGGTCTTTCTTACATTACAGATACCATTAGGATTTCCCCGATGCTCCTCTGGCATAAGGTCTGGGTCACTCCTGTCAGGTCTCGTCAGCCAGCTTCTCAAAAGCCTTTGTCAGCCCGCTTGGGATTCTCTGTTGGTCCTCGGACTCCTCAACTCCCTTTTTGGAGTTGGAAACAGAGGTTGGCGTCTGCTTGGGTCAAAATGGTGGATTCGTAGATTGCCTTCCTTTGACCCGATTTTTGGTGGAGGTTGGCGTTCTAGTTCTTTTGCCCGCCCGCCATTTCGTGCGCTCGCGTTCTAAACGCGGCGCACTTCAACTGAAGAATTTTGCGAGTGGACGCCTTCCCTTGGCGCTCCGGCTCGTTTCGTTGTGTTCGTGGAATTACCCTGAAAATATTCTGAGGAACCTTCCGGGAGACCTTTGGTCTCATTTCTGTCTTGACATCCGTATCCTGAGTTTCCTGAAAGCCTAAGGATATAGCGGTATTTTGGAACCTCGTCACTCGATGTACAGAGGGTCCGAGTTTAGGAGCGCTTTCCTCAGGTGACGCTAATCTTGCCTAGCAGTCAAACGGTAAGAAGAGCGTATTATTTTGCTCCAGTTTAGAACTTGGAAAATCAAATATTTTCGTTCTTTGAAAAATCAGTTCCTACGAGTCTATTCTTGTATCTTTGGTCATCTACTGTAGAAACCATAGGCGAGACTTTGAATATTATTTTGTATCACTCGAGCTGAAAGAAAGCAACGCCCTCTTCTGAACAGTACAGATAAAAGACTGAGGGTATCATTTGTGGAGCTTCGAACTATATTTTGTAAAAGACTATTCCACGAGACTATCAAACAAACAACCAGCCAGTAATTGTCCTAATTTTCGGAGCGTCCTTACGAACTCTCATCAGGCGCTTGTATGACCCAGCATTCATCTCTTCTCCTCATGGCAAACTCCAGTAGAGGAAAGTAAATAGGGGTATTGATATATGCATATAAATATACTACTGTCTACCACCAAATTCTACCTTCTGAAGGAAGATTCCAGATCCATTGGAGAGAAGTCTGAGGTCATTCTTACAGACAATTATTTTTGGTAAAAAGAGAGAGGCAAATTCCGCTCAGTTAAAAGGTAAAAGCTGAATAGGGAGTGGTGAGAGTAGTAGGATAATTTCAACCTGTGGGTGGAACTTAGTAATCCTTTGCTTATCGTTGCAGGTACCCATCTACTGAATTCCGAAGTAGACGAGGACTTAGAGTGGCAGTCTCTCTTGTTGTTTGTTATCCACTTCCCCTTTCCCCCTCTCTCCTGGCCTAGGAGAAATCCGAGACCAGGGGGGTTCGGGAGTTGGGAATTAGCATCTAGAAGATTAGGCCAGGTCGTCTCCACGGATCTCCGGAATTGCAGGTACTGCTTCTGACAGATTGAAGTGCCTCAATTACTTTCAGTCCAGGCGAAATGGCTGAGGGTTTGGATGTCAAGGCTTTGGCATCGATTCTTGAGGGGTTGCAAAAGCAGCTAAGTGACACTAGGGAGGAGGTGAGGAAGTCCAATCAGGAGGCCAGTCATCTCCGTCAAAGAATAGATGAGCTCTCCGTTAGTCCCAGTCCCAATTTTGGAGGAATTAAGTCTTCCGCTTTTGCCCCATCCCCTTCGTCTTCTTCAGAGTTAACTACGAAGGTAGTGCATGCCATGTCCCCTACAATTCCATTAGCTCCGCCAGAGAGATTTCAAGGTGACCCACACAAGGCTCAAATATTTTTGACTCAGTGTTCCTTACATTTCCTGTGTAAGCCCATATTATTTAAGGAAGATCAATCCAAGGTGGCGTTTGTGCTCTCTTACTTGAGTGGAGATGCCGCGGCATGGTCTTTGCCGCTAGTCTCTTCAAATGATCCGGTTTTGTATAAATTTGAAGATTTCAAAACAGAATTTCTACGAATTTTTGATCGAAGAACTATCTCACAAACTACCGACAATGAGTTGTTAGATTTGAAACAAGGAAACCGGGAGTTAGTAGCTTACCTTGCTCAATTTAATAAACTTATCGTAGAGACTAGTTGGCCTAAGGAAAAGAGGGCAGCCATATTTTACAGAGGTTTGAAAGACGAATTGAAGGATGGCCTTGCCCAAATCCCAAAGAGACCTACTGATGTTTCCGAACTCATAGACTTGGTTTTGCAAATCGACCAGCGTCAATCTGAAAGGCGAAGTGAAAGGCGTAAGGACTCTCGACCTCTGCCGCCACGTTTTGATCGAGCCAGGACTGAGGTCGGCAAGGGAAATGAAGGAAGTACGGTCGAGGAGCCCATGCAAATCGGTACTGTTCGAGGCCCCTTATCGAAGGAAGAAAGAGAGAAGAGACGCCAGGGAAAACTATGTATGTACTGTGGTCAGGCTGGACACTTTTTGCGAGAATGTCCGAAGAGGTCAAGGTCTAGCACTTGGGTAAAAGATCGGCTCCACCAGTAGAAGGAGTTGCTCTGGTGGAAGCTGCCGAAGAGTCAACTCCAAGTACAAAATCCTTGGCAAACACCTTGCAATCAGCCGCACCGCATTTGATTCTTTCCAGCCAGATTGCCTTTGGAAAAGGCCGCATAGAGAAGGTCTCCGTCATGGTGGATTCGGGAGCGACGGGGAATTTTTGTGACCTGCAATTTGCTAAGTCTTTGGGAATCCTTTTTGAAAAGAAGATCAAGCCCGAGCCAGTCCGAGCGGTTGATGGTACAAATTTGTCCTCCGGCCCCATTGCGTTTGATACAGAAGTAATAACGGTCTTGGGTCCGGGAGAGCATCAAAGCAAAATTTGTTTCAATTTAATTGATGCTCCGCAGTTTCAATTAATTCTTGGATTGCCCTGGTTAACCGAGCACAACCCACAGATAGACTGGGCTCGGCGATCTGTGACCATGAATTCGAGTTTTTGTTTGGAGAATTGTTTTCATGGTAAGCATGAAGATTCTCAAACCATGTTGTCAGCAAGTTTGAGTTTGGCGGACCAAACGCAAATGATTTGCTCTATCGAAGTTCCTGAAATTCCAGAGGAATATTTTGACCTGAAGGAAGTTTTCAACGAAAAAGAAGCTCAGAAGCTACCTCCCCATCGGGAGTATGATTATCGAATTGAATTGGAGCCGGGAGCCTCACTGCCGTGTAGTCGTATTTACGCCTTATCTGAGCCTGAAAATCTGCATCTCAAGGAGTATTTTGAGCAAAACTTGGCAAGTGGATTTATACGCCCATCTCAGTCCCCAGTATCCTCACCTTTGTTTTTCATTCCTAAGAAGGATGGATCTTTGCGGCCCTGCATTGACTATAGGGCTTTAAATTTGGTCACGAAGAAGAACCGATACCCGTTACCCCTCATTTCTGAGTTATTGGATCAAGTCAAGAATGCCAGTGTTTATACTAAATTGGATCTTCGAGGGGCATATCATTTGGTACGCATGGCTGAGGGGGAAGAATGGAAGACTGCGTTCCGAACTCGGCTGGGGCTATTTGAATATCAGGTCATGCCCTTCGGATTGTGTAACGCTCCAGCCGCGTTTCAGCATTTCGTTAATGATGTTTTGAGGGAGTATTTGGATCGATTTGCAGTCGTCTATATAGATGACATCCTAATTTTTTCTAACAGCATGGAGGAACATGTGTCTCATGTTCGACTCATTTTGGAGCGCTTGTTGGAACACCAATTATTTGTCAAACTAGAAAAATGTGTGTTTCATTCCTCCCGAGTGGAGTTTTTGGGATTTATCCTATCCCCGGAAGGCGTTTATATGGATGACTCCAAACTTCTGGCGATCAAGGCTTGGCCTGCCCCGAGGTCCGTCAAAGAGATACAAAGCTTTCTGGGATTTGCCAATTTCTATCGCCGGTTTATTCAGAATTTTTCTGCTAAAGTGAGCCCAATAACACGATTGTTGAAGAAGAATGAAAAATTCGTTTGGAACCAGGTCACTGATGAAGCGTTTCAGTCCTTAAAGGAAGCATTTATTACTGCTCCCATTTTGCAACACCCCGATTTGAAAGAACCTTTTTTCATTGAAGCAGATGCCTCCAATTCTGCCATTGGGGGAATCCTTTCTCAACACAGGAAGAATACCGGACAATTGCATCCTGTAGCCTATCACTCCCGAAAGCTTACCCCTGCGGAGATTAACTATTCCATTGCGGATAAGGAACTTCTGGCTGTTAAGGAGGCATTTCAAGTGTGGAGACACTATTTGTTCGGAGCCAGACATGTGGTCACAGTTTTTACTGATCATCGAAATCTGTAATTTTTAAAGTCTGCCAGGACGCTTACCCCAAGGCAATTAAGATGGTCTCTCTTTTTTGCAGATTATAATTTTGTTTTGACTTATAAGCCTGGATCTGCGAATGGAAAAGCTGACGCCCTTTCTCGTTTGAGTCTAGAAGGAGATTCTGAACCTAAGGTCGAGGGTATGATTATCCCTGAAGAAAAGATCATAGCCTCTGTGGTGGAAGATGAAATTGGCAAAAAGATTCGTGAGAAGTTTGCGAGTGAAGAATTTGTGAATTGGAAAAAAAAAGATCCTGATCGGCGAGTGGAAGATGGAATTCCTTTTTTGCGGGGAAAGCAGTTTGTCCCAACAGAAGATCTGCAAAAGGAAGTCGTTCAGTTGTTTCATGACCATCCTCTGGCAGGTCATAAAGGAGCCATAAAGACTTTGGAACTGTTGAAGAGAGTTTATTTATGGCCTGGTATGGAAGCTCAGGTGAGGGAGCACATCGCCACTTGTGAACTATGTGTCAAGGGGAAAAGTTCCAGACAGTCTCCTCAGGGTCTGCTCATGCCCCTTCCAGTTGCCCCATCCCCTTGGCATTCTATTACGATGGATTTCATTGTTGACCTCCCCTCTAGCCAGGGATACTCAGTAATTTGGGTGGTTGTAGACCAGTTTACGAAGATGAGTCATTTCATTCCTTTAAAGGCCCTACCAACTGCTCCCCAATTGGCAACTCTGTTTATTCAACACATTGTCAAATTGCACGCGATCCCTAAGGTGGTCATTTCTGATCGTGGCCCTCAGTTTGTCTCTCGCTTTTGGAAGGCTTTCCTAAAGGGTTTGGGAGTGGATGCCCGTTTGTCCACCAGTTATCATCCAGAGACTGATGGTCAAACTGAGAGGGTGAACCAAGATTTGGAACAATACCTGCGTCTCTATTTAATGGATCAGGAGGGTGAGTGGCCTTCTCTGCTCAGTACTGCAGAGTTTGCTTTCAATAACTCGATACACTCAGCTACTGGGTTTTCCCCCTTTTTCTTAAACTCTGGTCGTCATCCTAGCATGGTAGTGCGTAGGGTGGATGTTGAGGTCCCTGCGGCTGAAGAAGTAGTGCAAACTCTGCAAAGAGCTTATAAATTGGCTACAGAAAATCTCTCCAAAACTAAGTTAGCATATAAGAGACAGGCTGACAAGAAGCGTAGAGAGAGTCCAATTTATGAGCCAGGGGATAAAGTTTGGGTTTCAACTCGTCATATGAGGCTTGTTGGTAACCGTAAGTTTCAGCCTAGATTTGTGGGCCCGTTTCCAGTAGAGAGAATGGTAAACCCAGTTAGTGTTCGAGTAGCATTGCCAAAATCTTTGAAAATTCATCCCACCTTTCATGTGTCATTGGTTAAACGCAATCCTCCAAACCTCCGACAGAGTCCATCTCCAACTCCCATCCAAGTTCAGACAGGTGAAGAGTATGAGGTTAAGAGAATTTTGGATTCAAAGAAGAAGGGTCAGAGATTATTTTATTTGATTGACTGGAAGGGTTTTGGTCCTGAGGATCGATCCTGGGAACCCAGTTAAAATGTTCATGCCCCTAGGTTGGTAGCTGAGTTTCACAAGACTTATCCGCAAAAGCCTGGGGAGGGGGTTTTGGTGGGGGGTACTGTCAGGTCTCGTCAGCCAGCTTCTCAAAAGCCTTTGTCAGCCCGCTGGGGATTCTCTGTTGGTCATCGGACTCCTCAACTCCCTTTTTGGATTTGGAAACAGAGGTTGGCGTCTGCTTGGGTCAAAATGGTGGATTCGTAGATTGCCTTCCTTTGACCCGCTTTTTGGTGGAGGTTGGCGTTCTAGTTCTTTTGCCCGCCCGCCATTTCGTGCGCTCGCGTTCTAAACGCGGCGCACTTCAACTGAAGAATTTTGCGAGTGGACGCCTTCCCTTGGCGCTCCGGCTCGTTTCGTTGTGTTCGTGGAATTACCCTGAAAATATTCTGAGGAACCTTCCGGGAGACCTTTGGTCTCATTTCTGTCTTGACATCCGTATCCTGAGTTTCCTGAAAGCCTAAGGATATAGCGGTATTTTGGAACCTCGTCACTCGATGTACAGAGGGTCCGAGTTTAGGAGCGCTTTCCTCAGGTGACGCTAATCTTGCCTAGCAGTCAAACGGTAAGAAGAGCGTATTATTTTGCTCCAGTTTAGAACTTGGAAAATCAAATATTTTCGTTCTTTGAAAAATCAGTTCCCACGAGTCTATTCTTGTATCTTTGGTCATCTACTGTAGAAACCATAGGCGAGACTTTGAATATTATTTTGTATCACTCGAGCTGAAAGAAAGCAACGCCCTCTTCTGAACAGTACAGATAAAAGACTGAGGGTATCATTTGTGGAGCTTCGAACTATATTTTGTAAAAGACTATTCCACGAGACGATCAAACAAACAACCAGCCAGTAATTGTCCTAATTTTCGGAGCGTCCATACGAACTCTCATCAGGCGCTTGTATGACCCAGCATTCATCTCTTCTCCTCATGGCAAACTCCAGTAGAGGAAAGTAAATAGGGGTATTGATATATACTGTCTACCACCAAATTCTACCTTCTGAAGGAAGATTCCAGATCCATTGGAGAGAAGTCTGAGGTCATTCTTACAGACAATTATTTTTGGTAAAAAGAGAGAGGCAAATTCCGCTCAGTTAAAAGGTAAAAGCTGAATAGGGAGTGGTGAGAGTAGTAGGATAATTTCAACCTGTGGGTGGAACTTAGTAATCCTTTGCTTATCGTTGCAGGTACCCATCTACTGAATTCCGAAGTAGACGAGGACTTAGAGTGGCAGTCTCTCTTGTTGTTTGTTATCCACTTCCCCTTTCCCCCTCTCTCCTGGCCTAGGAGAAATCCGAGACCAGGGGGGTTCGGGAGTTGGGAATTAGCATCTAGAAGATTAGGCCAGATCGTCTCCACGGATCTCCGGAATCGCATGTACTGCTTCTGACAACTCCAGAGACTTCTCTAAACAGAGAATTAATAACTGACTGCCTTTCTTTAGATGGAGCTTTTAAAATCAAATGGCTACAATCTGTGAGAAACATGTTTAAGGAGATTGGCCATTTGGAATTTTTCTTAAGACCAAGCACTATGGAGAAGGTTCCAAGAGGCCAGCTTAAAAAGATGGCCCTGGAGCACCTTGTCACCTCGAGGTGGAACACCGAAAGAGAAAAACACAGTACTCTTAGATACCAGCAAATCACTGTTCAAGAAGGGCTACAAAAATACCTAACATTAGTTAGCAGCCCTTATGCCCGCATGTTGCTTACTCGTTTTAGATTAGATACCTTCTTTCGATTGGTTACATTCCCCGATCGTAATAATTGGTCCTTGCTAAAGCTTGTATGTCCTTGCGATGATATTTCCTATCAATCTAACATACATTGTGTGCTATTTTGTAAATTTTATCAGGCACCTCGCAGGGCGTACCTACTACCTATTCTCAAGACATGGGGGATTGGAACCTGTAAGCCAGCCTTCCTTAAATTGCAACGGATGGAAGATGATCATGTCTTTTATGCACTGAACTGTTTTTTAAAACTTGTGGTAAAGTTTCGCAACACTATGAGCTGAGTGCAATCTACTTGATGTGAAATATTGAATTTTTTACTGGTAAAATGAATTGTCTTGTATTGGACTGGTTTTAACAGGAGATATATTTTGTAATATGTGCTTTTAACATGTATGCTTTTATGATTATGAATCACTGAATCGAATAAAGCAAAATTTTGACTTTGACTGACTTCTGTATTCAGAGGGTAGAGACCCCAAACCTGGTGCACCAAGGAGGTTGGTCATACCTTTGGCATTCAGGGGCTTCCTTTTGACACTAGCCCATGATATTACCTTAGTAGGACACCTGGGCCAGGACAAGACTTGGAACAGAATTGTCCCTCACTTTCACTGGCCCCACATGTCTGAAGACACCAAGGAGTTTTGTCGCTTCTGTGTAACCTGCCAAGCGAGTGGCAACGCAGGTGGTACTACAAAGGCCCCCCTTATACCACTACCTGTGGTGGGGGTTCCCTTTGAACGTGTAGGGATTGACATTGTTGGACCAATGGATCCCCAAAACTGCATCTGGGCACAGGTTTATCCTAGTGGTAGTGGATCATGCCACTAGGTACCCAGAGGTAATTCCCCTTAGGACCACTACATCACCTGTTGTGGCAAGAGCCCTTTTGGGAGTTTTCCCAAGAGTGGGTTTTCCTAAGGAGGTAGTATCTGACAGAGTTGCAAACTTTATGTCTAGCTACTTGAGTGCAATGCTCTAGTTGAAAGGTTCAGCAAGACCTTAAAGGGTATGATTAAGGGTCTCCCAGAAAAGCTCAGCAGAGATGGGATATCCAGCTACCCTGCCTTTTGTTTGCATACAGGGAGGTTCCACAGAAGGGGGTTGGCTACAGCCCATTTAAACTTCTGTTTGGGCACCCTGTCAGAGGACCACTTTGTCTGGTGAAGGAGGGATGGGAGTTACCTCTCAAACACCCTAAAGAGGATATTGTGGACTATGTAATTGGTCTCCACTCCCGGATGTCTGAGTACATGAAAAAGGCAACTAAAAACCTTGAGGCTAGCCAGGAATTACAGAAAGCCTGGCATGACCAAAATGCTGTACTGACTGTTTACCAGCCAGGACAGAAAGTGTGGGTGTTTGAGCCTGTGGCCCAAAGCCGCTCTCCATGACAAGTGGAGTGGGCCCCACACTATTGTTGAAAAAAAGGGAGAGGTAATCTATTTGGTAGATCTTGGAACTCCCAGGAGCCCCCATAGGGTGCTTCATGTCAACAGGCTGAAACCATATGTTGACAGGGCAGACATGGGTTTGCTCATGGCTACTGATGAAGGACAGGAGGAAGAGAGTGACCCTCTCCCGTACCTGCTCTCTCACAAATCTGTTGATGGATCAGTTGATGGAGTAGCCTTGGCAGTCAGCCTCACTAATCAGCAGTAAACTGATTGCAGACAAGTTCTATAACAGTTCAGACATATGTTTTCACTGACTCCAAGTCGGACTATCTGGTGCACTCGTGAAGTGGACACTGGGGACAGTCTGCCTGTTAAAAATAAGAATTACAGGCAACCTGATCATGTCAGGGACTGTATCAGGACAGAAGTCCAGAAAATGTTGGATCTGGGAGTAATTGAAACTTCAGATAGCCCTTGGGCTAGTCCAGTAGTCCTAGTACCCAAACCTCACACCCAGGGTGGTAAGAGAGAGATACGGTTTATTGTAGACTACAGAGGTCTCAATGCAGTCACTAGGACTGATGCCCATCCAATTCCAAGAGCAGATGAGCTCATAGATATGTTGGCATCTGCCAAATTTCTGAGCACATTTGATCTAACAGCTGGCTACTGGCAGATCAGACTAGCTGATGATGCAAAGCCCAAAACAGCATTTTCAACCCCTAGTAGACATTATCAGTTTGTGGTAATGCCCTTTGGACTGAAAAATACACCTGCCACATTTCAAAGGTTGGCGAATAAAGTCTTTATTTTTTTTTTCTTTCTTTTTTTTTTTTTTTTGGGTCCTCATATATGCCACCGGATTTTGTATGCTCTAGATGGGTCTCGCTGTCGCCTTCTGTACTGACATTCCTGAAACCGCCCCGGGGTCAGTATATGGCTAACAGGGATGTCCCAGAGGTGGGTTGTTTCCTAGTCCAACTCCCCTGTTTTACGATGGAATACTACAGGCTAGGGGAGGACAGGGCCGACACAACCTCTGGCATAATCATCGGACTATTTACTTATTGATAAAACCTCACCCACGAAGCCAACTATCGCTCTCCAGTATTCCTGAATCTCGGGACATTCCAAAAATACGTGCAAGTCATCTGCTGCTGTAAGTTTACAACGGGGGCAGTAGTAGTTATTCTGCGTTATCTTTTGCAATTTAGCCGGGGTCCAATACACCCGATAAGCCGTGAACAGATGGTTCCGCCTTAAATTAGCTGGTTTAATTAATCTCTGAGATAAAGAGAAGGAATCTGACCAGATTTTACTGAGCTCTTCGGGTGATCGACTATTGTATTCCCCCAGAGGCTCGTTAATTCGAGATCTAAATTATTCTTTTCATCTGTAAGCAGTTTATACCAGAATGATACTTCTCTAGTCTAGCCTCCCCCCCTGCAAATTGCATCCAAAAGTCCAGTATCTTTTTCCCGCTGTAATGTCTGACTTGACCACCATGCAGTTAGTTGATAAAATTTAAATCTGGTCAGTGACCCGTTTGTGAGTAACGTCAGGGAGTTCCAGTCCATAAGACCTGAGTCCACCCATAAATCTCCCCATTTCAGTACTCCAGCTGTTCTCAGGGGCAGAGAAAGCTGGTCCTGGAGACATGCAGGGGTACCCGGGGAATCCCAAATTGGGGTGTAAGTATGATAATAAGGAATTCCCCATGCCTTCCGAATAAACCCCCAATTCTTAAGTGCAGTCTGCAGAATCTTAAGACGAACTTTCTTAAAGAATTTCTGGTCGCCAAACTTAAATAAAAAAAACTCTTGGCCATTTGGTAAGTCGTGTAATAAAGCCTGGAATAAACGGCCCTTTGAAGATGCATCTAGTATATTAGCAAGTAGCCTGAAGTTTTTAAAATGGAAGGCATGGCAGTAAAGTAATAAGTCTGGTAAAGCCAAACCCCAGATTTTTAAACCCCTCCTCAATTTTTTCCAGGCTATCCCCGGAGATTTACAAGCCCAGATAAAAGAGCCGATCTTACCCTGAAGGTTCGTAATTTCTTTCAGCGGGAAAGATAGAGGGATGGAATTATATAGGAAAGTCAATTTGGGGAGTATAGACATTTTAATGAGGTTAACTCGTCCGTATATATTTAGTGGTAGACTACCCCATCTTGTTAATGTTTTAATAATGTCTTTTACAACAGTCTGCCAACTGATTTTCGGTATATTCTTCAATTCTTGAGTTAAGTAGATTCCTAAATATCGCATTTTTTGTTTCACCCCCTGTATAGGAGTATTATTATTCCACCCCATTATCTCTGTCTTCTCCTTGTTGATCTGGTAACCCAACAGCTTTCCAAATTCCTCTGCAAGATCAAATAGCCTAGGTATAGCTTCTATATGGTTAGAGGTGTATAAAAGGAGGTCGTCAGCGTATAGGGCAGTTTTTAGCTCCAAGTTAGCTATCCTAAAAGGTTGAATAACATTATCGTCTCTTATACCACAAACAAAAGGCTCCATATAAATGTCGAACAAAAGGGGAGACAGGGGGCAGCCCTGCCGAGTTCCTCAAGATATATCAAACCAGTCAGATAATGCCCCGTTAACCAAAACTCTTGCCATTGGGTTATGATACAATGATTTGATGCCCTCTATAAAAACTGGGGGGAACCCGAACGCGACCATTGTGGCCCAGAGATATTTCCAATTGACCTGATCGAAAGCCTTGGCCGCGTCTATCGCGACCAAGGCTAACGGGAGGCCTTTATCTTCAGCATAGTCTATAGCTCCTATTACCTGAAAGGTTAATTCATTTAATTGTCTCCCTGGGATGAAGCCCCTTTGATCTGGGTGGATTATAGATTTTATTATCTTTGCGAGTCTGGTCGCTAAAATCCCAGAATATAACTTCATGTCTGTATTCAGAAGGGAGATTGGCCTGTAGGATTCTATTTTCTTAAGGTCTTTATTTGGTTTTGCAATAAGCGTTATTGTAGCTTCAGCCCATGTAGGGGGGATACCGTGGCCCTGAGACAATAAGCCATTGAAAAGTGTAGTAAGGACGGGCGACAATTGATCTATATAATCTAAATAGACCTCAGCCGGAAGCCCGTCTGAGCCTGCCGCTTTGCCCCGCTTCATTTTCTTTAATTGATTTAATACTTCTCCCTCCGTGATCTCACTTACTAAGTACCTCTTATCTAGATCGGAATTTTGGGGTAGATTATTCTGGGACAGCCAACTCTCTATCTCTTCTGACTTTGGGTCTTTGTCTTCAGTATAGAGACTTTCCATAAACCTCCTGGCTTCTTCTTTGATATCTCCATCTTCCACTATCACGTCCCCTGTCCCTCTCTGGGTTAAAATTTTAATGTTGTTCCTAGATCTTTCCTCTCTAGATTTCCATGCTAAAAGGGCCCCGCATTTTTCACCATATTCAAAGTTTTTTAGTTTGCTGGACTCCCATTTTTCTTTTATGATTTTCTCCTCACAAATTTTAAGTTGAAGTTGTAAATATGAAAGCTCCTTCTCTAATGTCTGAACCCTATCCGAGTTAGCTAAAATGGCACTTTGTAGCTCAGAATCTTTGCTAGTTATTGCCGCTAAATCTTCTCTCCTTTTAGCTTGTATCGATTTTCTTTTATGGGCCATTAGGGAGCTCAAGACCCCTCTCAAGAAGGCCTTATAGGTTTCCCAAACAATCTGAGGGTAGAGGAGCCTATATTGATTACAAAAAATTCGATAGTTTTTTCTCTAACTTCTTTTTTTACCTGATCACTAAGTAGCACTGTCCTCTCCAAGGTCCATCTAGTGTTTAAGGGACTCAAGTTTAGTAAGAAAGCCAGTTCCAAAACTACGTGGTCTGATATTCCAACAGGTATAAACGAAAGAGAAGTAATGTCTGAGAGAAGGTGCTGATCAACTAAAAAATGGTCGATCCTTGAATAGTGTTTGTACTTTTTGCTATAAAATGTGAATCCCCTAGTAGAGCTGTATTTCTTCCTCCAAACATCTAAGAGACTAAAATCTTTCATTATGCCACCTAGGGCAGAGAGTGATTTGGTGGGAGCATGATATTTGGCTTTGGAGGTTCTGTCTAGTATCTGGTCGAAAACCAGGTTAAAATCACCTCCCATGATTACTGGGCCCGTTGTCCCTAGTAAAGCTGTCGCTAACTTGAGTAACGGGCCTGGATTATCGTCGTTAGGGCCGTAATATACTGCAAGCGTATATGGGATATTATGAATAGATATGGCTGCCACCAGCCATCTTCCTGTCTGGTCTGTTTAATATGTTTTCAGACATATTCCGCTGTTTGCACGAATTATTATTGTGACCCCCCTGGTGGTTCCAATCTGCCTAGAGCATAACATTTCCTGCACCCACCTCAATTTCCCAAACAATGTGCTACAGGCATTTGCCTCCAAATGGGTTTCCTGAAGCATTATAAGATGTGCTTCTGAGTTCCTTAAAAACTCACAGATACGGGACTGCTTCCTTTTTTCCCCCAGCCCATTCACGTTCCAAGAAAGGGCTTTGAGCTTGTGTAACTTACTCATGACCCGGCTATAATTTCCCATCCATCCAGAACCTTGAGTTAATGAACTTTTTCCATATATGAGGATTTTTTTACTTTTTTCTCCCCTTCGCCCTCCACCCTGTGCTCCAACCCGCCCTCCCCCCAGAGGAACCCCCCCAACATAGTAGACGATGGCATCGCCTATGGAGCTCTAGAAAGAAACCTCTGGCTGGATTTAGAACTAATCTCTGACAGCGAGTAAAATTGCAATGCCTTATTATCCCCTTTTCCCCTTTAATTGCACCCTTAATTCCAATCAATACATTGTGTCGCACCATATTTTAAGTCAACTTCTATATATTATGCTCACCTTATTTCAGCCCCCCATTATTTCACCTTATAGCCCCTTTTTTTTTTTTTTTTTTACACCCAGCTCAAATATAGACACCCCAAATTTCTTCGCTTCATTTTCTTGGTTTTTTCTCATCCGATCTAAAAGATTATCTACCTCTTCAGGCTGAGAAAAGCTATATGTCTTGTTTTTCCACATAATTCTCAAAAGGGCAGGGAACCTCATCTGCACATGGGCTCCCAGTGATCTCAACTCTGGCATTCTAGTACCTAGCTCCCATTGACGGTGTGCTGTTCTGGCTCCCCAGTCTGACCTAATGAGATAGGGGTTTGCCCGATATAGAAGATCTGGTTTTGATAGGCATCTCCCCAAAATAAGCTCCTTGACACTGAAAGTTTGAAAATTTACCAGTATCTTTCTAGGGGCTTTCCTGTCTGCGTGTCTTTTGAAAGGATCTCTATGTACTCTTTGGATTTCCGCCTCCAGGTCTATAGCAGGGCGGTCTTTTAAGACCCCTTCCCTTAGAAGCCGGCAAACAAATCCCTTGATATCCTCCAGTTCCTCACCCTCTGGTATCTTCAAGATTCTCAGGTTGTTTCTTCGGGCCTGAGTCTCCAATCTCTCAACATCAGTAGCCAAAGATCTATTTTGCGCTCTTAAGGTATCGATATCTTTTGAGTTTCCACGTGCAGATTTACTTAAGGCTACCACTTCCGATTCCAATTTACCAGTACGGCAGATAACATCATCTAACTTGGACTCCAAAAGGTCAAATCTGTCATGTATTGCCTTTTGATTGCTCTCAGAAATCTCAAATTTAGACATCAGGTCCCCCCTTAGAGACTGAAAAAGATGTCCCAACCGATCTCCATCGAGATCGCGCAGTTCTTCCGATCCTCGTCTCGATCTAGGGGTGACAAGCTCTGGACTCTTATCCTTGCGGTGGCACTGATTGGCGTTCCCTTCTTGAGTGGCTGTCAGACCATTTGATATAAACTCAGCCGTTGCTAAGAGTGTCTTAGGTCTAGTATCTTGTGAGCCTGACGCTTTATCACTGGCCTGAATATTATGGGGAGGGCCGGAGGGAAGGGGAGGAAGAGGAGGAAAGGAAGTGGAAGAGGAGGAAGAGGATGGTGTACTGGAACTTGTTTGTTTTAGATGGTTTGATTGAACCTGCTGAGGCTCCGAACCTGGAGTCTCTGTAGCCCCATCCTCACCACTTCCTATCCTTACGCTTGGCAGATCAGACTGTCTTGCGTCCTCCAAGTTAGATAGGCTCTCCAAAGGCCCAAACCGATTTTTTAAGGGCAGCATGATATCGCTTCCCTCTATCTGTGTGGCTGGGCTTGCTGACTGCTCCATTACTTTGAAATAAGTTTTGAGAGAGGGAGTGTTCTTCACCACCTGCTTATCTGTGTTGGACCCTTTAAGCTTTTTTGCTGAGATCACCCTTTTATTTTTCCTTTTGCAGGGGGTTAATGGCATAGGTCTCTCTCTCTCTTCAAAATCTAAAGCCCCTCCTGCCTTCAGGACTTGCAGGGATCTCAGCTGATATCTATTTACCCTTGGAGGGAGAGTAGTGCTTGCTTTAAACAGTCTTGTTTTCGAGCTAGAGTTTAAACCACCCGAAGCGGTTACCACAGCTGGCTCAATGAGCTCAATTTGCCTCTGCTTCTGCCTTAGTGCAGAGACCGACTCCAATGAATTCTCCGCAATTTTTAAGACCCCCCCTTCGCAAGTGTTCTTATCAGGGGCCACTGTTAGTACTTGCTCCATAAAACCCTGCTTCAAAATGGACACCAGGGGGTTTCTTGATGTTGACCCCCCCTCTGCTCCCCACCTTACCGAGAGGGTTCGTTCGTCCTGCTTTCCGAGTGGGGCGTTCTGAGGTTTCTCGCACACTGGCCCTCTAAATCGATGCTGAGTAAGGATAATGCGGGACTTAGCCCACAGGCTCTGCCGGCGTTCTCCCGGGCTCCGTTGTGCAGGTAACTCCTCACGCGTCATACAGGTCTTGAGATGCGGAGGTCCTAGCGCCGTCTGCTGCCGCCGCCGTTCAAACCGCAAGTAACCTCACGGGATAGAGAGGGAGCAGACTTAGTCTAGTCGAGAGTGCTTCAGGGGCAAAACGTGCATCTATATCTTACCTTTAACGGTGGTGGGGACACTCGACTTTCTCGCTACTGCGTTTTATTGATACCAGCCATCGGGAGTCTCCTAGAGCTGCCACGACCGGCTCTCAGCCTGCCGCCATGTTCCTCCACGTGGGCGTGTCCTGGCGAATAAAGTCTTGACAGAGGTCTGGAAGCGTATAGTGCAGCTTATCTAGATGATATTGCTGTCTTTAGCTCCACCTGGGAAGATCACCTGATCCACCTGAAAAATGTTTGGAGGCCCTGCAGAAAGCATCCCTACCTATCAAGGCTACTAAGTGCCAGATCGAGCAGAGTCCGGTTGTGTACCTGGGCCACCTTGTAGGTGGAGGCCAGGTTCAACCATTGCAGAGCAAAATCCAGACCATAATGGACTGGGTTTTTCCAACCACCCAGACTCAGGTCAGAGCTTTCTTGGGCCTGACTTGGTGCTATAGGAGATTTGTCAAGGGGTAAGTTTCCATAGTGACACCCCTGAATGACTTAACTTCTAAAAGAATGGCTAAGAAAGTTCAGTGGACAGTCAGCTGTCAAAAGGCATTTAATGACCTCAAGCAGGCCATGTGCACTGCTCCAATTCTGCATAGTCCTAATTACTCCAAATAATTCATGGTCCAAACAGTTGCATCTGAGTTGGGGGTAGGGGCTTTGCTGTCACAATTGAATGATGAAGGTCAGGACCAGCCAGTAGCATTTATTAGCAGAAGGCTGACCCCTAGAGAGAAACGTTGGTCAGCTATTGAGATGGAGGCCTTTGCTGTGGTTTGGGCTCTGAAGAAGCTGAGGCCATACTTGTTTGGCACTCACTTCACAGTTCAGACAGACCATAAGCTCCTCTTATGGCTAAAACAGATGAAGGGTGAAAATCCCAAACTGCTCAGGTGGTCCATTTCCCTACAGGGGATGGATTATACAGTGGAACATAGACCTGGGAGTAACCATGCCAATGCAGTTGGACTCTCCAGATATTTCCACTTAGAACATGAAGGCTCAACTGGTCAAGGTTAGTTTAATGGCCCTGCATTTGGGGGGGTTGTGTAGGAGAGTAGGGTCTGCTTCCTACGATTACCCCCACTTTTTGCAGTGTTTCACTGTTTTTTACGACTTTAGTCTGGTTGCGGCCCTGCTAATCAGGACCACAGCCTAGCTGTTCTCTCTCCAAATTGATGCCATGTACATTAGGTACATACCAGATTGGTTACTGAGTTACCTTGTGAGCCCCTAGTATATGGTACCTAGGTACCTGGGAAGCCTTCAGAAATGGCACCACAGGTCTGCACTTGCAGCCTGCGTAAGATGGTGTAAGCATCCTTCCTTAAACTGTTCTATGATATACCCATATATATACTATTCAGCGCATTATAATCCTCGCGGGTAATACTAACTTTGGTTTGGCTTTATCAAAACATGTCGTGTTTGGTGTCAAACACTCTGTAATACTACCCCTCAGCCAGTTCTGGCAACGGGGGTAGAATTCCACCCTTCTAGAGGGAGAAGACATGTACACACTGGTATACCCGGTTAAAGTTTTACAGCGCGTCAGCATCACAAAATGGATGCTGCTGCCACAGACAAGAGTCTGACCTCCTGCTGCTGGACCAAACTCTGGCAGGGGAGGCCTGCACAATAGGTTTCCTGTCCAGGGAGGCGCCAGCACCTCCCCAGACAGGCGTTTAGTGTATTGGGGCAGGGTTGGTTGCATTAAGTGAATGCTTTTCAGACACTGCCTGGGGCACACAAGGTGCACCATGCATTTCCCAGTTCACACCAGTTGCTGGGGCACTCAGCCCCAGCTCTGGGTCGAAACTGGACAAAGAGGAAGGGGTGTAACCACTGGTCTGCATTTTTGAGGCTCCCGCCGGATCCCGAAGAATCTGCGACAGAGGACACAGACTTCCAGACATCTCATAGGCCGTCACGAGATCCCAGCAAAGCTGAGACCCGCAGCCATCACAAGAGACGTGGGACCGGAACTCCTGGACATGCTGCAATTTTGCCACTGCACCTACTTCCCAAAGTTTCCCGAAGTTGTGCATTGGGCTATTTGTTGCCCTTGCCCCAAGCACATTTTGCACCGAAGCTGAGAGGCCTGCACTCCACGAGTGTTCCATGAGTCCCCTTTCTTCACCAAAGCTTGAGGCTCCTTTGCGATCTCTAGTCTGTTGGCTATTGGGTCCCCACAGAGGAAAATCCTTTGTTTCTTGGGTTTTCCTGATTGCTTTTGATTTGCCCTGACTCTCCTCCAAAGTGTGAGTCCCTCAGACCTTGGTGGTCTGCAACGAAGCCAATCTTGTCTTCTTGCATGGGTTGCTGTTGCCAAGGCTTGTTGGGTCCAATCCAGATACCGATGCTGCCGCACTCGACATCCTTCGTTGGAAAACTGGAATCCAGCTCCTGGTTGTCGTTGACGCCTCCTGGGCCTCGTGGCTGAAGAGTCAAGCTTCACCTACTTCCCTTGAAAGCGCCCGACATCGGCTGCCATCTTCCTGTCGCCATGCTGGTCACTGGCTAGTGACCCAGACTCTGTCCCCTCTGCTTTCAGATTCTTCAGATTTCCGATCCACCCAGACACTTTTCCTCTGGTCGCCTGCAGCACTTCTTCGCAGCTCTCCATTGGAATCGACAACAAAACCTGACAGCAAAAGACACCTATGCACCCAGCTTCCCTGGGTAAGGTAACACGAATACTCTGGTGCTCCCATGGGTCTTGACTCTCGAAGTGTCTAAGTCTAAAAGGGTTCCATCGTAGTTCACTCCGAAGTGTCCTTAATCTTTAAAATTGTAACTTGCTTTTCCTCCATAGAAGTCAATGGTGAGTCGCGGCTCTGTTTAGACACTGCACGCGTCCCCCGTGGGTCTCCTGCGTCCCTACCTTGGGTGGTTCCTGGTTGCCCCAGTGGTTCTACAGGCCCTAGGCCTCACTACTATCCCTCAGGTGGTTCTTATACCACTTTTTTAGTTTAGGGTTTGTGTGGCTCCTAGGGCAAAACGTATACTGTGCTAGTTTACTGTGTCCTATTTAAGTCCTTGTATTGTACTTTTGCCTCTAGCCTCATAAAGAGACGAGAGGGGTTGTGTTTAGAATAAATACATATATATTTGATATACCTTGTGTGGTGTACTTTCATTTGATCATTCAAGAGATTATAGACTGGTAAAACAAGCTGCTTTACATTCCTTCAAGACTTAGCCTGAAGGCTGCTCTCCACAGCTACCACTAGGATAACTTTCTATAAAGGTTGTCTTAAACCTACCATCAATAAGGGTCGTTAGGACTGGTGCAAGGTGCCACTAGAATAGTGGACATCATATGCCAGGCCAACTTCTCACACAGGTGAACACAAACGAGGGACAGAGACGTTTGTAGCAGTTCTAGACAGTGATACACCTAGCAGGAATGAGGAGGGGGGCCCCACTCCACCGGGATCCAATGAATAGGGCAGAGCTACAAGATTTGCTGAGGTAGGTGAGGACCCAACACAGAGTTAATTTGAGGGCAAAGCCTGCCTGAAAAGAACAGTGCATAGCTCAGAAAGAGGTGTCAGCAACCTAGACGGGATGTGAATGAAAGGCGCGGAATAAGGAGGGAGAGAGAAAGAGCTCACACCCAGGAAGCACAGAAAGAAAACAGAGTAGCCCCCCCCCCCTTCAACATGAGGAGAGCAGGGGTAGGCACAGGGCACTGATCAGGAAAGAATCAGAGGCAGACGTAGATGAGAGGCATCTGGCTGGGATCCGAGCCTCACCAAATTTCCAACGTAGGAGAGGGGCTAACTATGAAATAAGCGACAATGGTAGCCTGGCACTGACCTAACCAAGACATAGGAAAAACAGGATGGCACCCTTGCGCACGCACAAGATGAGCAGCAACAAAGTTGTATGCTTCTCCACTCAAATGCACAGGATAGACTAACCCCTCGAGAGATAGCGGCCAGAGAGGAAGGCGAGACCTTTGCACGGCCGTTCTGCCACCTGCTAGCTCACTGGACCAAGGGAAAAGACCAGTACAATAGACAGTGGCTAAAGGAGGGATGTTTCGTACCAGAGGACCTGGCCATAGTGGAAGACTGCATCCGGCATGGAGGAGGAGATCCTGATTGGAACTTCTACTACATTCCTGAATGTCTAAAAAGATGGAAACGCCATGTTAGGGAGAAACCAGTAGAGCTACCCAAAGTAAAAAGATACCCACTGCTACAGAAGAGCATGTCAGGGACCATCTATGTGCCATGGGCTCAAATGAATAAAGAAGGGCTAGAGACAAAGTTACCGCCATTGCTGGATGGAGCAGGGAAATGGATCTAATGTTTTAAGGAGAACACGGTAGAAATAAACCTAGTGATAGGCAATATCAAAAGTCTGCTAAGTAGTCTTGTCAGAGTGTTTGCCCTAGCTCACATTCCAGCAATTATGCTGACAAACACCGAGCATGATGGGGCCGCATTCAGTTCACACAAGCACTGATTATCGAAAGCCCTGAGTAAGATATTACCTGACCTCCCTGACGTAGGAGGGTTAATGGAGGGAAATATGAAGCCAGGTGAGACAATAACCAATTTTCTGGACAGGATGAGGAAACGATGAGGACAAGAGATAGGACAGCCTTGGACTGATACGGGTCCACAAGTTGCATTAGTTTACAATATTTCCAAAAAGGGGCTCCCCACTGAGATACAAAGCAGATTGGACAGTGTGATTGGTTAGACACCAAACCATCTCTGGAGCTACACGCCCATATATTGCAATACCACAAAAAGAAGCAAGAGAAGGATAGAGAAAAACAGGAGCAAGCCCAGAGAGACATTGCTAAATTGGCCCAACATAACTTGAAAAAGGCCACCCTTGAGGAGGTCAAGTTGGCCACAAGCATGCAAATGACACCAGTCTTAAAGGGAGCATCACTGCAAAACGCCACTGTGTTTCAATTTAGCTATAGCGGCAGAGTCCAGGGAGTTTGGCAACAACCAGATGCCAGGGAATGTCACTTTTGCCAAAGGATGGGCCACCTGGCAGGCTATTGCCAGTTAAAAGCGTACCACAAACAGAGATTGATGGGCTAGGCCTAGTCACCACAAACTCCTCTGTCAGGAATTGCATATGGCGCCTACAGAACTACAACTCCCACAAGCGAGATGTGAACAGAGTCTATAAATTTGTGGTGGCCACTAGACGGCGCTGTATTTGATTACTCTTTTGAATCCTGAGAGAGGAGTGTGGTCGTGTTCCCTGGTTTGGGGAGCCTTTGTTCCAGGATTAAAGACTTGAAGAATTGCCCGTTTACTGGAGTGTTAGAACGGCGTGAACATCCCGAATGTAAAGGAGAGGGAAGGCTTTCCCTTTCCGTTGTTTTCCTGCGCGAGCGGCTGCCGCGAGGAGGAAGCCGTGCTTGGTGATCAACGGCCAAGAGAAGGCGTGTGCTGTGTTTAATAGGAGTTTCCCGGTTCGCGAGCGGCTGCCGCGAGGGAAGATTCCCAGCGTCTGTGCTCGATGCGAGGGGCGCATCATTTTCGAACTTGCTGGTTCTACTTATCGCAGCAGCTAAAAGAAGCAAGACTGTGGTTTGGGATTTATCGCGAGCGGCTGCCGCGAGGAAGAAGCAGCTGTTACTGTAGCTGCAAGAAAGCTTGTGCAACCATGATTTGGGAACTATATCGAAACTAAAGAAAGGGAAGTCGGTAAGCCTCGGAGGAGGACGCATTCTTTCATAACTATTTTTGTTAGTGTTCCATTAGTAGTTGGGCCCAGCTAGGAATACTAAATTGACTATATCATTTTTTGTTCTTGGATGAACTGGAAGTTATACAAATAATATAACGAACTCTTGATCTTCAGTGATTGGAACTGAGGTTTTGGCGATATCCCAAACTGTATCCACTGGGTTACTGGAGAGAACTGTTACAGTTTCAAGGGAAGCATTATAAGGGTACGTGTGTTGTATGATTGGCCAGTTGAATGCTTTACTGAAGGTTGTTGAACTGTTAGTAATCCATGGTTTTCTTCCAGGTAGCATTCAGATATAGAGAAGTATCTATGGTTTAGAGGAAAGAGGTCCTCTCCTGATTTCAGTGGTATGTATCGTTCCTCTAGCGAGACTTGAATGAGAGTAGTCAGAACTGATGTGATAATATTTCTTGTTCTTGTCGTTTCAGCTATCCCATCCGTTCCAGACCCCATCCTTACCTTCCCTGTTTTATCCCTCGCTTGATTACCTTTACGCTCTGTGTTATATGAACAGTCAGAGTGTAGGGAAATCGGGAGGTGGACCCCTTTCAGCATCACCCTGATCCTGAGGTTTTCCAGATTCTTGACATCCTCAACTTCATCCTCATCCTCATCCTCTTCCACAAAACCTAGCTCAGGGAAACCTGAATGCACCTCACATTTAGGCACAGGGAGGGTAAGACAGATGCCACACCACCACTACAGGGATCAGGTATTTGGACACACTTGTGGCAACAGCAACCAGAGACAGGGAACTGGGCCCAACAGGGACTGGGGCCACTGGCTCGGTGACTGTCTGGGGAGGTAATGACTTCACACAAACACTATGCTATCCCTCACACCCAACACCTGATCTCTTGCTCCTGGTTTGAGAATCATCCCAAAGAAGCCCTGGCGGACCCACCCTAAAATATTCAACCCTTTATGAGCCATATAAACAATTCCAGCTATTCTCCGTCCCTTGAACTCCAGTATGTCGTCAATGTAGCCACACAAATGTATATTCCGACCCTTTTAAGATACCGCTCTCCGATTTGGTGCTAAAAGTTGTCTAGTAGGCCACACTTGGTCAAACAAATTTTGGGTGACCATGGTGATCTGTTCTCCTGAATCCACCAAAAGCCTAAATTTGTTATCACCCACCATGATCTACACATACGGAGCAACACACAACTCCGAAGTACCCATTTTTACCTCTTCGCTTTGTACCACCATGACCATATACCTTAGATCTTTGGCTATACCCATTTAATCTTCTCCTGGAATATCACTATCTAACACATATTTGACAGAGCACTCTTGTTTTGCCTTGAACGATTGACATACTTTAGCAAAATGTCACTACCTATTGCACACCTACAGTTGACAAATTTTGATGGACATTGTCTGTCCCCTTTCACATGCGTAAGGTATTCACAACGGAATCAAATATTCTGCTGAGAGAAAAATTAATTGGATTTGTCAGTGTACACCAGCTGTGATTTTTCCCCTTACCTGGTGTCTCTCACATCTCTTGCACCCTAAACTTCAACTACCACTACAGGTTCATTACTCTTCTCCTCCAGTTCCTTGGCTGCCAGTTGCGAAGTTTCCACACTCTTGGCCACCTTAATTGTTTCATCCAATATTGAATTTCCCATCAACAGCAAGTTTTGTTTAATAATCTCATCATTGCAATGGCAAACAAATTGATCCCTTACTAACTGATCAGCAAAGTTCTCAAATTGGCACTCAGCAACCAACCTTCGTAATGCTGTAATGTATGTGTCAACATCTTCTCTTGGATTCTGAGTACGTAAAAAAAGTATGACACAACACAACCAGACTTGGTTGGGTATCAAATCTAGCACTGAGTTTTTTTTCCAGTTTCTTGATACTCATCCAACTCCTCCTCCCCTTCAAGAAAAGGTTCGGGAAATGTTGTAGTATAGCTCTACCTTCGAACTCTAAAGCATGAAGAAGAAGATATTTTCTTCTCTCTGTTTGGAAACTAACAGATAGATTCATGAAGCCAAATTGCGCTCGTAATGGCTGAGAAATCGTAATTGCGAGCGCAATTTGAAGAAAAGGAATTCTTGAAAGTGAAAACTCAAAATTTGCGAATTCGCTAAATAAATGTAGCGAAATCGCAAATAAATTCGCAGAATCCTGGAAGAAGCCCATTAGCGAATCGGAATATGCGAGATACCATGGATTCTGCTAATCAATTTGCGATTTCGCTAAATATTCGCTATCGCTATTCAAGAAAAATCGCAAAAAACGAAAAACCCAAAAATCGCTATTTGCGAGGCGCAATTTAAGGAGAACCCAAACCAGGTGGTAACCATTAAGGAAAAAAATATTAACTTTACAAAACTACCAACAGGTGCAGCTCTGACCAAACACTTAAGGGGACGCAGCTGGAGCATGAGGACTCTCACAATGCCAGGACTCTACATGGTGGTCAGGCGGCGAAGGCTACAGCGAGCAGCACAGAACAGATGCAGGATCCAGGAGCGAATATTCCGCCAGCGGATCACCCTCCTGGGCCAAACTGATGAGCAAATTTACTCGAAGTACCGCCTGAATGGGGCAATGATCATCAAGATGATCCGGGACCTAGACCCCCTGATGCAGCACCCAACAAGGAGGACCAATGCCGTGCCCACCCATGTGCAGGTATTGTGCAGCCTGCACCTACCGGAAGCTTCCAGGGAATAGTCGCTGTTGCAGGGGGGATATCCCAGCCCACCATGTCCCGCTGCCTAAGGAGTTTCCTGGATGCAATGCTGACCCGGCTACACCACTACACCTCATTCCCCACTACCCAACAGGACTTGAATGACACCAAGCTGAAATTCTACAACATTGCACAATTCCCACATGTAATTGGATGCATTGACTGTTCCCACATCCACATCTGCCCACCAGCACAAACGGAATACATGTACCGCAACCGCAAGTCCTACCACTCCCTCAATATCCAGATGGTGTGCGACGCCAAGACTATCATCACGGACATAGTGGCACAATATCCGGGGAGCACACATGACTCCTTCATCTTCCGGCACAGCGGCATGCACACACGACTGGCCAGGGGAGACTTTGGCGAAGGACACCTACTAGGTAAGTACACATGCCCCCAAATACTACACTGTGATCATGTATCTGCACAGAACAGGCACTCACCCTGTGCTTCTTACCTTCAGGTGACAGCGCCTACGGTCTACGTGAGTACCTCCTCACCCCATTCCTCAACCCTGCCACACCAAAGCAACGGCGTTACAATGCTGCACACATACGCACAAGAAATTGCATTCAGAGGACATTTGGCCTATTGAAGAGCTGTTTCCGTATACTTCACAAGACTGGTGGGGCCATCAAATACACACCTGAGGTCTGCTGCCGCATCGTGGCCGTGTGTGCAATACTCCACAACATTGCTACCAAGCGCAGGATACCAGTGGAGATATCTGGCAGTGAGTCGGAAGAGGACAACCGCCCACCTCCACATGTGAGTCATGCACGCGGAGAAAATCCTGCAGAAGGACACAGGCGCCGCAACCACATCACTAATAACTGTTTCTAGTGCACCAATTCCCCTCACAAGACACTGCACTCATGCATGACTAATTAAATAATGACATGAGTTTGATTCAAGTCAGACCATAAATCTTTATTGTTAATGCACAATAAATTGGCCTTTTGTTACTTTGGTCTCAGATGAAGAGAGTATTACTTCATACCTCCCCATGCAGGGGTAGAGGGCTTGCAGGGGTGTCCAGCATGGCCTCCCCGAGAGTGTCCAAGTTCTCACTGTCAGTTGCGACGAGACGCACCAAGTCGTCTCTCTGGGTTCTGAGGGACGGTGTCGGCCCGAGTTGATGCTGTGGGCCTGCTGCTGCGGCGACGTACAGGCACAGGCGGCAAGGATGCGCTGCTGTTTGTTGACGCTACCTCGCTCACATCGTCAGGCCCCCCTGGTTCTCCATGGGCAGTGGGCTGGCTGCCGAGCACTGCTGCTGTTAGCAGGTCTAGTGACCTGGCCACATCCTGGCAACACTGTACCATCTGGCCCTGCATGGCAAGTGACCTGCGTGCCAGCTGTGACGTTACATTACCAACAACGTGGTTCGACCTGGTGTAGGCCGACAGGCGGGCCAGTAGTTGGTGGTGGTGGCGGCGGGTCATGTCCTGCTGGGCTACCAGCAGCTGGCTGTTCTCTCTGACAGCAGCGGTCATCTGGGCGATGTTTTGGCCAGTCGCCTGCAGCTGTGTGTGTATTGCTGCCAGGTGACGCGCCTGGGTACGGTGCACAGCCAGCATGTGGCGTTCAATGGCCAGTCCAGGATCTGGAAGTAGGGGTGCCCTGCCTGTGCCTGTTGAGGCCTGACGCTGCTGGCGCCTCAGTGCGCTGGAGTGTGTTCGTGCTCCAGCTGTGCGCCTCGTCTGCCTCCTAGGCGCTGGTGGTGGGGCCTGTACCACTGCTGTGGGTGTCTGTTGGGGTGTTGGCTGGACACCTGTGGCTGCAGGGGTGACCCTGTCCACACGGGGTGGTGGTGGTGGTGGAAGCACTGCAGGTGGCTGTGAGGGACCGGGTCGTTGGTTGGACTGGCCCTCACCCTCAGTGTCCTCCTGGGTCTCCACGATGTGCAGGGCCTCGCTATCTGTGCTGGGTTGCTCAACAGCACCTGTAATGTGAAAGGGTGCATGATTAATGTTATGTATCTTGCACATGCGATGTTGATACATGCATGCAGGCTTGCTTACCCTGACTGGCTTTTGGAATTACTGTGATTTGGCAGGTATGGCTGTGTTGAGCTAACTGGGGATATATGATTTCACTACAACTACCACAATGCAATGGGGCATTTCAGGTGTGCATGGCCTGCATTGTTGGGGATGTCATATTGCTAGCTCAGGAGTCATGGGCATTGTTTGTGGACAGGGTCGCAGTCGCATGGCACATACCGTCTGATTGTTGGCTGGGTCGGGACGAGTCCAGCTGGATCACCCCCACGCAGGCTTCTGGTGCAATGGTGTCCTCTATGAGGTCCTCCAATGGAGTGTTTGGTGTGGCTATAGGTTCCCCTCCACCGGTGGCCAGCTGCTCCCCAAGCCTCTCGGCAATACCCTCCTTTGAACGACCTCTCAGGTCGTACCAGCGCCTTTTGAGGTCATCAATTGACCGCTGGGTCACCCTGACTGAATTTGCTTTAGCGCGGATGCGCTGCCAGATCCTGCGCTTGTCTGCCTCTGGCACACTCCGGGCGTCTTTGCCGAAGAGGGGTGCATGGTCCTTGGTGACCCCCTCAATCAAATGCTCCAGTTCTAGTTCTGAGAACTTGAGTTTTCGCTTCCTCTCCTGACCACTACTCCCAACTGCATCCTGGGACATGTTGAGGATTTGTGTCCTGCTGGGGTGCTGCACAGTCAAAGGTTTGGAGCTCCTCAGAATGCTGCTTCCACTCTCTGGCTCTGTGTTCCGTTTGTGGGTGGGAAAAGCCTACTTCCTGGTTGTGATGTCATCAATGGGCTCGAAATGCGACATCCCGTTTTTGCGATCTCGCAGTTAGCGAGATCGCAAATTGCGATTTCGCTAATTGCGAGATCGCAATTTCTACATGGAAAAATGCCGATTCTGCGAAATTTAAGCGATTGTGGCAAAATCGCAATCAGCAATTGCGGCCGGTTGCGATTCGCTTTTTTCAATCGCATTTCTACATGAATGCCATTCTGCGAATTTCAAATTGCGAATCGCAATTTCTCGCAAATTTGCTATTCGCAGAATGGCACCTTCATGAATCTGGGTATAAGTTCCCCAATAGCTCCCAAATACGCATCGAATTACTGCCTCCATCATATGGGAGGATCACCGCATGTTTCCACAAATGGTGGCAGTGGAGTTACCGCCTGCATACCTCTAGCTACAAACCTTCGAGTGACCAAATAGTGACAATGGTGTTATCTCCTTATATTCTGGATCGTATATATTTTCCCCACCCAAAAAATAAAACAGGTAAGGATTGGAAATGAAAAAACCTGTCAAACCAGACCTCAACTGAACACACATCAAATTATGCTCGAAAATAAAAATGACACCACTTGCCAAGAGCACCTTTGCAGAACTCGGATTTCATGAAAGAAAGAAATACGGGTGTAAGGAGAATCACTAAAAGCTTTGTGATGAATCCACCTCTGTCTCAACGTGTACACAATGTTCCTGAAAATGTGAAAGACAGAAAAAATTTGGCTGACCACGGTTAAGCACTTCAGTTTCCAAATAGGCTTGTCAGTACTGGGTTTGTGCACAAAACATCTGGAGCTAGCCACACAAATGCTCCACTGTTGAGACAGATACCAAATCTTAAGAATATGGGTGGTGCACCAAAGATAGAAGTCCAAAGAAATAAAATATTGTGAAAGTCCTTTATTGATTCAATCTTTAAAAGGCCTCAGTCAACGCGTTTCGTTCCTTGCGGAACTTCATCAGGGCTTGGTAATCTCTTGAGAGTCCTATGGAGCGATCAAATAGTAGAAATAAGAAGCATCCACGATATGTCTAAATCATCTTCTGCGGTGTGATATAACGATTCAAATCGTAAGTGCAGCAAATTATCGGCGACCAGATGTCTCCAGAGTCACGGCACCGGTGAACCACAAAGGTAGTTGTGGATCTTGAATAAGTAAATAAATGAGAAGAAGGGCATCTATAACCCTGGACAGCGTAGGTATAATCTTCCGCCCGTCTACATCCATCCCCCCTGGTCACGCTACACGAAAATAAAAAAATCAGCCGGCTCAATGTTCCTGAAAATAATGGCCTCCTTGGTAGGGTTCGTGTTGGTGACTCGCACAATCGTCACCAAACAAATGTCGTAACTGATGATCAGAGATTAGGTAAGTTTCCATGCATATGTTGTTTATTCATGTTACATCGTACGACAAGCCACCAGAGTTTCTCTTAAGCAACAGCCAGCTCCAACTGTCATTCCCCATGATTCCACCCTTGAGCCTGTGTTAGAACCGGGCGTCTCTGGTTGGCACAGGTAGGTACTTGTGACAAGCAGGGACCCTCTCCTCTAGTCAGGGCAAGGGAATTACCTTCTCAAAATAACCCCTGCTCAACCTCTAGGTTGCGTGGCGCGAGCAGTCAAGGCTTATCTCAGAGGCGATGTAAGTTAAGCAGTTGTGAGCACATACAGTAACCCAGTGACAACACTTCAAATGGACACCACACAAGGTTTTATATCAAAAATACATATACTTTATATAGAGTTTACCACAGACCAATAAACGACAAAAAGAATCCACAGTACTATTAAACTTCAAGAGTTCTGGTTAAAAAGGTGTAAATCAAAGTTCTGTGCGAGTCTGTAGCCTCATCCGGCTACAGCGTGCTGAAAGAACAGAGTCTAACAAATCCAGCAGACCGAGTTGGTCCGGGCCCACTCAAATGTCGATAGACTCAAACACAGTACCTTTTACTTGGGGCGCCCGGCAAGGATGTGCGAGTCGGTTCGGGGGATCGTTGAGGTGTACAAAAAGAAAGAGTTGCAGGTCACGGTGTCCCTTCAGTCGCGGTACAGGCTACGGCTAGTTGACGGCGTCGTTGAGCTCAGAGCTGGCGTTGTTCGGGGCGGACGTTGCTCGTTGCTGTGCTTCCAGCTTTTACGGTGCGGCGTTCGAGCCGGAGTTCTGGAGCTGGTGTCAATCAGTCCGGACAGCGGTGCGAGTCGGGCGGTGCGTCGCAAAGCATGCGAGGCAGTGCCCAACTCCGGTGCGGTCACAGGACTCAAAGTCAGCAGCAGTGACCTCGTCGGTCAGACCAGTTCAATTCGTTGTAGCGAGGCGTTGCACATTGCGGTGTCCTTCCAGTCGCGGTGCAGGCTACGGCTTGTTGACGGTGTAGGTGAGCGCAAAGCTTGCGTTGTTCGAGGCGGACGTTGCTCAGTGCGTTGCCAACAGGACACCGGGCTGATCGGGAGAGTCGGTCACAGCTCCCTACCTCTGTAGCCACTTGTTTCCAGCAGCAATTCACAAAGGCTGGTGAAGTCCATTGGTCCTGGGACTTTGGTCAGGGGGCAAGCTCTCTTCCAAGCCCTTGGAGATTTTTTGCACAAGTTGAAAATAAAGGTAAAGTCCACAAAGTCTTTCCTCCTCTCTAGGCAGTTCAGGCAACCACTGCAGGCAAATCCCCCAAGCAGTACCTCAGCTTGAGAATAGTCTCTCCTCAGTTTCTTCAGGTTCCTTCTCAGCAGAGGTTTTGTCTTGTCAGTTCCAGGAGTGATCTAATTTCATGGGATCAGGGTCCCAATACTTATACCCCTTGTTCTCTCAGGGGAGAGGGGCCTGTGCCCAGTCCAAACCAGTTCCTGAGCACTCTGTTTACCAGACTTCTCCTTTCCTTTCACAGCTCAGGGCAGGCACATCAGACACCCCACAGGAGGTGGAGCCGTCATTGTGGAAGGCAGGTACAGTCCAGGAGTACTCTGTTGACAGTCTTCCTTCTCTTCTTTCAGTGTGCAGGGCAGAGACATCAGACACACCACAGGGGGTGGAGCCGGCATTGTAGAGGGAAGGCCCAGCCCTATTCAGGTCCCAGGTGCAACGCCTCCCTCCCATCTAGTTGCTGATCTCGCTATTCACCACCTGGTGGCCCCAGCCTGTCTCCTGGAATTCCCCAGTCCTGTCACACACAAACCCAGACAAGGAATACACAACCTGGCAGAGGCGGGCTCAAATGGTTAGGCAAGCAAATACCTACTTTCTAAAAGTGGTATTTGCAAACACAGAATATTAAAATAAACTTTACTAAAAGATGTATTTTATTTTTCTGAGTCCAGGCATACTACTAAACTCGAATTTCTACCATGTTCTCTGAGTCTGTGAGGATTATAAGCATGTAACAATCCCGCAGCCCATTCTGGCCTATGGAGAACAGGTAGCCTTGCAATAGTGAAAAACGAAAAAGGCTGTAATTCAGAATTAGGACATGCCTCACACATCTGGGCTTGTCCTACCTTATACTTACAATGCACCCTGCCCGTGGGCCTACCATAGGGGTGACTAATATGAAGAAAAGGGAAGGGTTAGGGACTGGCAAGTGGGTGCACTGGCCCAGTCAGCATGACAGTTCGAGAAGGCACGCAGACTCTGCAATGGCAGACCTTAGACACATTTTACAAGGCCGCTTCTGTGGGTGGCACAACCAGTGCTGCAAGCCCAGTAGCGGTATTTGGATTTACATGCCCCGGGCACAATCCGTGCACTGGACTCGGGTCTGACAAGTCAACCAAATATCCAATCATTGAACCACTAATCAATACATACATTAATTTACAGTAGGGAGAGCATATGCACTTTAGCACTGATCAGCAGTGGTAAAATGCCCAGAGACAGAAAATAGCCAACAACAGGTCAGACAAAATACTGAAGGAAGGCAAAAAGTTCAGGGATGACCCTGCAAAAAGGTACAAGTCCAACAGCCTGGAATCCATTGTAACTGGATTCCATGCTCAACACTCCATTAGATAAGCATAAAGCACAAAGATTTGGCTAGAACACAAAGGGCAACCGCTAATTGTATAGAAACTTATACTGCTTTCCCCATGTTTCAGAGGTACTGGCAGTGTGGCAAGTTTCCTATACTCAGCTTGTCCCTGGTTGGTGAAGTCTCAGTTCCCTCGTAACCATACACGCCACAACCCTGGTAATTCCGGGAGAAGAACTATCGGATTTGTACCAGCACCCTCTAAGGAAAAAGACAACGTTGTTGCATCAGGCTGATGAAAAAAGATCTGCAGATTATTTTGACTGTAAAGTGCAAGGATATTCAAGAAGAATTTGGACTGTTATCAGGCACACATGTTGCTGCGGGAGGGTCCATACCCCCCTTCACTGTACAGATAAAAAATAATGCCCACTGGCTCCAAATAATGCTCAAGATAATAAACAGCATTGAGCTTGGCCTTAATTTGATCATGTAAAAACTGAAAGCAATTCACCTCATGGTGATGCGGCATCGGTATGTGTTAGGCTTAATGACTGTGATGAAGGGAGGGGTGTGTGCCAAGATTAGTGTGTCCTGCTACACGTTTATCATGGGGAATTACCTGGATAATGGGACATTGACTCTTGCCATCCGAGCACTGCACCATTTACAAAGAGACGTGTGAGGAAGTAGGAGCCCCTGAGGCGGTATGGTCCTTGAATATTTTGTCGTGGCTCCCCGGTGGCTTTCCGGTCAGTGCTCATCTTTGCTGCCAGTCTTCATCCTGTTCTTGTTTTTGTGTGTTTTGTGCAATTAGGGATTTCCTGCTGTCAAAGCACAGTCCTCAAAATGGGTAGAATGCAAGTAACTAGGAAAGTAGCAATTGTCAAAATCGAAAAACAACAGTCCTCCAATAAAGTAACTGTCATGATGTATGGGTTAAAAAGGAGAGGGGAATGTTAATATTGCAAAAGTCACTGTTAATATGAATGAGACATACAAAAATAAAAACAAAATTGCATCTTTATTAATGAAGTCCCCCGTTGTGAACTCCACGTCGCAACGGCTCAGAAATACATAGTAAGGCAGGCCTTGGGACGAAGGCCTGAGATTACTGATTGTCAGGTCAAAGTTGGGGGGTGGCTCATAGCCGGCAGATAAACTGGCGAACAAGAAATCCCAGATCAATCCCACATATAGGTGCAGCCACATCACAATGGTCCACGGAGATTGACCCCAATAAAGCACACATGGCTGGAGGGGTGCACGTGTTCCCAAAACACCATACAGTCAGATGCCACATGTAGTTAAAAGCACATAGTCAATCAGGACACAGCACACACCGTACACGCAGAATTAGACCAATGGTGTTTGTCAGTATTGCATGATAACAACGCCAGCCTATTTGATAGTATAGTCTGTCTAACACAATTATCTAAATTAAGGAGTAAAATGTTGGGTGTTGTACTATATGCTCCCAGTCTAGTGTTTCTAGGAATTTACAGTGTTCCTAAGAATGTACCTTCATTCCCATTCTATGTTTGTACTTGCTTATAAGCGTTCTGTTCCAAAGCAGTTACCTTCCACTCCTGCTTGGAGGAGTCCGCTCTCGTCTCTCTCCGCACTTATAATAAAGGTCTCTGGAACTACTCACCGCTTCTCCTTCATTCCTTCTACTACAACTTGGCGACGATCCTCTTCAGACCCCTGCGGGCAAACCAACCACATTTCTTTTGGTTTGCACTGCTACCGCCGTGTGTTCAGAACAGAAAGAGAGCACCCCGATGAGAGCGGACGGCAGTGACACAACTTGAAGACACATCTCATGTCCAACAGACTTCGTAGCAGTGTAGCAAGCCAATATTGGGTAATAGGTACCCTTTCCATCATAAACTTCACAGGAATTACGTATGGTCATAGCCATTGCTGACAGTGAGGTTGTTCGACATCAGCTGCCACTCAGCGCTCTGTCTCCAGGACAACAGTGAGTCTCTCGCCCTAGGAACTGCATACAAGCAACGCTTCTTTAAGGAATCCTCGCTGCATTGACGCACTTTACAGTTGTTTGTGTCCTCAGCAACATGAAACATCAACACTTATATACGTGCTAACTCAAGACATCCAACTCGGTGTGGGCATATTGTCAGCCATTTTCTTTGTTTCCTACACTTCAGTTTCCCTGGCAACCTTCCACAGCGTGAACCCGATAGCAATGTGTTCACCAAGGCTGCCTAGGCGTTTCCTCCTCACGCCGAGGCATAGGATTTTCAAGCAATATACATGCCTGTGGTATATTGCACTGCACCTGGGATTTCTACATCTTTTAAAGGTATTTACCCGCCCATGACTTTAAGTTTCTTACCTAAAGCCTCCTGATTGCTCTGTATTTGGCACTGCCAGTGTTCATTTTGAAGGCATTTCTCACGCATAACTTTAACCTACTTGCCTTGAGTTTCTTGACCTAAAAGCCTCTTGGTTTTGACTTTACTTTGGATCGTCAGCTACAGTCCTTGAATCTCCTACTCAATTTCTTTTTTAACTTTGTTTTTCCTTTTCTCTCTCATCATAACATGGCTTCCGCACATATATCTGTTGTACTACTCCCTAATTTCTTGCCGCAACCCGGTCCTCCGAGCATCCCATGGGAAGATTGGGTTCTCATGTTCAAAAATTATTTAGATGCTTTGGACGGACAAGATTTCTCCCCTAAAAGGAAGAAAGCCCTCCTGCTAAGCACACTAGGCAAGGACGGATAGCAAATCTTTCGCTATCTTCCCCAGACAATTCAGGCTAATGGCCAAGTTACTCCCGATGAGTATAAAGAAGTCATCTATAGATTGGAGGTAAGGTACGCCAAAGAAGAGATACAGATGTTATATACAACACCAAAAATACGGAGAATCCATCGATTAATTCATTTCCAGACTTAGAAGCTGCCCATTAAATGCAAATTTGGGGCAATAACAGACGAAGTAATAAGAAACCAATTTATTGTCCAGTGTAACAACAAGAAGATTCAGGCGTGACTCTGGGTGGCAAAAAACCCCAACCTTAAGACTGCCATAGACTTAGCCAAAGTAGTTGAACAATCTGAAGGGATGCATGAAAGAACTAGAAAAGAGAACTTTTGGTCATGACATTAATTAAATTTCTTTGCAGTAGCCTCGAGACAACGACCAGGGTGATGAGGACTCAAGGGCTATTGCCGCAGGAAAAAATAGAGGGACATTTCTGAAGAAACTTTTCAACCCCAGGTCTTCTGACACCAAATTGGGTAATCTGTGTGGTAGCACTGCACACATCTCAGACTCGAAATGTTGCTTTGCCTCTAAGCAGGAATGTCTGAAGTGTGGTCACAAGGGTCACTATGCCAGAGTTTGCAGGACCAAATTTTGCCCCACAGTCGCTAGGGGGCAACGGGTTGGGAAAGCTGATGACCTCGATGGAGACAAAATCTTAGTAGTTGAGTCTGATGAGGTCCCTATTGATGATGAAAGAAGGAAAAATAGACCCATGGCTATATTTTTCATTGACAGTTGCGACGTGTGCCTGATGATTGATACTGGGTCAAAATTCACCATCATCCCTAAATGTATTTTTTATGAGAAGTGGGACAACAAACAACTTCTGCCAAAAGACGTATCCCCTGGTGGTTTTCAAGGCGAGTCAATAGATATCCAGGGTTATTTTGAGGCTCTCATTATGTTCTCTGACAGGAAGTTTCAGGGCAAAGTTCATGTTTCAAAACGTGGCCCAGCTATCCTAGGGTGGGTACACCAATATGCTATTGCTGCAGTTAAAAATAGAGGAACATTTCTGAAGAAACCTTTCAACCCCAGGACTTCTGGCACCAAATTGTGTAATAGGTGTGGTAGCACTGCACACACCTCAGACTCGAAATTGTGTTTTGCCTCTAAGCAGGAATGTCTAAAGTGTGGTCTCATGGGTCACTATGCCAGAGTTTGCAGGAGCGAATTTCGCCCCACAGTAGCCAGTGTACAAGGGGTTGGAAAAGCTGATGACCTCAATGGAGACAAAAATGTTGTAGTTGAGTCCGGCGAGGTCCCTATTGATGATGACAGAAGGAAAAATAGACCAAAGGCTATATTTTCCATTGATAGTCGTGACGTGTGCCTGATGATTGATACTTGATCTAAATTCACCATCATCCCTAAATGTCTTTTTTTATGACAAGTGGGACAACAATCAGCTTCTCCCGAAAGACATATCCCCTGGTGGTTTTCTAGGCGAGTCAATAGATATCCAGGGTTATTTTGAGGCTCTCATTATGTTCTCTAACAGGAAGATTCAGAGCAAAGTTTATGTTGCAGAAAGTGGCCCAGCTATCCTATGGTGGGTACACCAATATGACTTACGAATTATAGTCAACCCAAGGGCACCCATGCAAGTCATGGTCATTGAAGATGAACTTTTAGAGAGTATCCTTAAAGGGGCAAATGTCGTATTTAGAAAGGAGCTTGGCCAGCTCAAAGGGTATGCCCATTGTATATTACCCCCCAAAAAATTCTGTACCTGTTCAACACAAGGTTAGACGTGTGCCCTTTGTAGTCAAGGAGGAAGTTCAGAGTCTCATCAATGAAATGCTTGCCTCAGGAGTCATTGAGCCTGTGGAGGCCTCTCCCTGGATTTCTCCTGTTGTCATCACAAAAAAGGCTGACGACAAGTTGGGATTCTGTGTGGACTTGAGGTCATTAAACCAGTCCGTTGTAGCTGACACCTTTGCCCTCCCCACCGTTACCGAGTTAGTAACCACTCTCAAGGGTGCCAAGGTATTCTTGAAGCTCGACCTCAAAAGCGCATACCATCAGATAAATCTACACAAAGACTCAAAACACCTCACAGCATTTATCACCCCAGGGGGGATATTCCAATTTACACGTTTGCCTTTTGGGCTAAGTTCAGCCGCCAACGTCTTTCAACGCATGGTCTCTGACATTTTCAAAGATGTAGACAACACAATTTACTTTCAGGACGATATCATAATCTATGGTCAATCAGTTGAGGAACACAACACCGTCCTCAGAATTGTTCTTGAAAGGTTGTCCAAAGTTGGGCTTACCCTTCGCAAAGAGAAATGCAAGTTCCTCGTTGACCAGATCGAATACTTGGGTTATACCATCAGCGCCTCAGGTGTCACACCAAAGAAAAACTTGTGTAATGCCATAGATTTAGCTCCACCCCCCGCTGACAAAGACCAATAGCGATCATTTATGGGCCTAATAGATTACTATTCTAAATTTGTAAGAAATTTCTCTGACAAAACTGCATTTTTACGATCTTTGCTCAAAAAGGGGGTGAGTTTTTTATGGAATGTTCAACAGCAACAATGTTTTAACGATATCAAAAAAGAGATTTGTGAAGCTAATATTTTGTCTCCTTTTGACGTTAACTGCAAATCCATCCTTACAGTGGATGCAAGTGCCACTGGATTAGGGGCTATGTTAACTCAATGTAGAGCCGGGTCTGAAAGGACAGTAGCTTTTGCCTCCAGGACATTGACCGATGAAGAAATGAACTATTCTGTTATCGAGAGGGAGGCACTTCCTGTGTCTTGGGTCGTAGAATACTTTCAGACTTACTTGTGGGGTACCAAATTCCTTCTAAGTACCGATCACAAACCCTTAATCAAAGTCCTTATCCCTGGTGGTACTGGAAAAGGGTCAGCGAGACTCGCTAAATAGGCATTGAAAGTCCAATAATTCCAATACCAGGTGGAGTACATTCAAGGCTGGAGGAAGGTCCAGGCTGACTGTCTCTCTAGGATGTCAGTTGATTTGAAGTCTGTTGCTGACCCCCCCACCCCTGATATTGAAGAAGATATTGCAGTAGCCTCAATAGATGATGCTGTCTTTGTGCGGGAAGGTGTGTTTGGTGCCAGCGATTTGGAGTGCGAGATGGTGAATGATCACACCCTAAAGGAAGTAGTCAAGTTACTGAAGTCCAGTCCCAGAAGGGAAAGTTGTCTCCCAGCCTCAGTCAGACCTTGCGCCAAAATTCGAGATGAGTTGTCACTAGGTGGTGATGGCGTGTTAGCCCACGAAGGTCACCTTGGCCAAGCCCTCACACAACTTTGCCTGAAAAATAATTTCTGGGGGCCTGGCCTAGATGCACAAGTGGTTGATTGGGTAGTGAACAGCCCTGTGTGCAAGGAGGGTGAGAAGAGGCTAAAAGTAAGTTGCAGGACCAACAGTACACACATAGAGAACCCCGGCTTACCTTGGCACAGCATTGGCTTAGATTTCATTGGCCCCATGAGAGAGCTACACAAAAGAGACAGATATGGCTTGGTGGCGGTAGACGTTTTTCCAAATGGTTGGTCGTTGAATTCACAAATCATATAACTACTGAGAGTACCGTCAGGTTCCTGGGTGAATTGTTTAGGGACACAGGCATCCCTTCTGCCCTCATTACGGACAATGGCACCCAGTTAGTGTCAAGGGAGATGCAAACCTTTTTGAGAAATTGTGGGGTCTCCCATCACCACACCTCCCTCTACAATCCTCAAGGGAACCGTATGTGTGAGAGGGCCAATGAAGTTGTGAAGGGGATCATCCAGATGGTCACTGCCAATGGTGCGGTTGTATGTAAGATGGTGAGTGAAATGCTTTGGGCTTTTCGGACCACTCCCCTTGTTGACGGAGAAATGTCTCCTTTTGAATTAATGGGAGGAAGGACCCCCAGCTCAAAATTGGTTCCCTTGTGGATGAAACAATTAGTTACTCTGCGTGATGTTCAGTCGGTACCCAAATGGGTTTTAGATATTCCTTGTCGCTTCAACATAGGTGATCTAGTCAAGATCAATAGTGGCAGAGTTGGGAGAGGTCTCTCAAAGTTTAAAGGGCACTTCATTGTCAAAAAAGTTCTCAATCACTGTGTCATATTAAACAATTGTGAATGTTGGAACTTCCGACGAGTGCCCTCTACCAAAGAGGTTTGTGCTCGATGAGCAGAGTAAGCATGCAAGTTCTCTGAGCGGTAGCGGCTATGTTCTAGCTCAGGAGCCTGAGGATGCCTCCCTTCCTAGGCTGTATGGTACGGTTCTTGGTTGGGGAGATTCGCTGATTCCTGTGAGTTCTTCCTCAGGCGGTTCGTATTCTCCCCAAAACCGTAGCACTGTGTCAGGCTCTGAAGGGTCCTGTGCTTCCCGCTCTCTCAGGTGCTGCAGGCCACCTTTTTATCTCAAGGATTTTGTCTGTTAATTTTTTCTTCTTTTTTTTACCTTTTACTTCTTACACTTTGCCTTTGTTACTTTGCCTTTGGATAGGGAGAAGATATGTAGTACATGTTCCCTGTCTAGTGTTTCTAAGAATGTACAGTGTTTCTAAGAATGGACCTGCATTTCCATTCTATGTTTGTACTTGCTTATGAGCGTTCTGTTCCCAAGCAGTTACCCTCCACTCCTGCAAGGAAGAGTTCTCTCTCGTCTCTCTCCGCACTTATAATAAAGGTCTCTGGAACTACTCACCAGGTCTGCTTCAGTCCTTCTACCACAGGTGTCATCTAAAATATCCAGTAATAATTTGTATAATGTTAAATGAATCACTTTATTTTTGCGAGAAGGAGCTCAACATAATTTGGATGATGACAGCATTTTTACTTGAGATTTTAAATGTTTCTCCCAGAAATTGTTAAAAAGTAAAATTTCAGTTAGAAGGTCCCCGAGGAACAAAACCCCTAAACACAGGAAACAAATTCATCCCCTTCATGACCAACGCCCCTAACTCGATGAAAGACAACTGTCTCAAGCTCAAAACCGACAAAACAGAAGTAGTGATCTTTGGGAAAGCACCTCACAGTCGGACTCCAACTGGTGACTGGACAAACTCGGACCCACACACAGAATCTGCACCAGGAACCTCAGAATAATCATCGACATGGACATGACCGCACAAGTCAACGCCGCCTCTGCATCCTGCTTCAATACCCAGAAGATCCTGAGGAAGATCTTAAAATAGCACTAGATAAACTGTAACTCACACAAACGTTGCCAGCAAGTTGGACTATGGAAACACCTTCTACACCTGGATCACAAAGCAACTCACTAGAAGACTACAAACCACCCAGAACTCGGGGGCCAGACTCATCCTCATGCTCAAACACAGAACTCACATCACACCACACCTGTGGGAAATTCATTGGCTTCCAATACACAAACATGCTCAATTCAAACTCCTCACACACACACATTCAAGGCACTACAAAACTCATGCCCCACCTACCTACAAAATCTTATCAACTTCCATCAACCACCCAAACCCCAAGTTCCACAGGATTCCTACTCGCGCACTCCCATGCATACACAGAACCAAATCAGGAGATGGGCTTTCTCATACTTCACTACTAGAGTGTGGAATGCCCTCCCACTCCAATCAGAGCCTCCTCCTCTCTTCTTAAATTCTGCAAGATGTTGAAGACCTGGCTTTTCAACTAACCAACCTACCATAGGAAGGGCTTAGCACACATACCTGCTCAGTGCCAGGATACATTTGTGGGGGATAGTGCATTTTACAAATACACATAGCATAACAAAGTGTGATAACTTCCTCATAAACATACCAGGAAAAATAGGTTGGGTATTACTCTAACTTCTTATAATATTAATGCACAGACGTGTAAAAATATTCCACAGATTTTTTTCAACATATGGCAGACCCTGATGTGATATATTAATAGTGGCAGAGTTCCTCCTTACATGAGTTTTGCATGAGCTTTGGTGCTGGTCACCAGTGCAAGGTAGAGCTCATTCTCATAATGTGGGATGTCATCACAGTACACAGCCTCGCCGCTTGCATGCTTTGCAGCTGATAGGTGCATTAGAGGCCGTCCCACCATATCTTCAGGGGACTGTCCTGCAGGTACCTCCTGTAACACAATAAATTGTATCAGTTATAAATAAGTCTCTTTGGTAAGTTTTCAAGTGACTAGGATATTTTCAGAATATTGCGGAAATACAATAATGTCACAATGTTACACATATAGGGGCCGATTAGGATGGCGGACGTACTTGCGTCCGTCCGCCACCCCTGAGTAGGAGGGACCGTCCGCATGGGCAGCGGCGGTCCCTCCATGGCAATTAGGATGTGACCGCCACCCTGGCGGTCACATCCTGTATGTTTTACATTGCGGCGGGTGCTGCTTGAAGCAGCACCCGCCGCAATGTAAAAAACGAAAGCTGTGCATTTGCATGCACAAAGCGGCAGGCACCGCGCGGGGCCTGCCGCTTCGTGCACGCAAAGGCAGGGGGGTACCATAGGTACCCCCCCATGTGTACCCCCCACGCAACCTTCACCCAGGGGGCCCGCAACGGGCCCCCAAAGTGATTGTCTGTATGCTTTTCCACGGCGGAAAACCCGCCGCGGAAAAGCATTACTTTCCCTACATCCTAATATGGCTGGCGGTGTCTTATAGACACCGCCTGCCATGTTAGTGCTTTTCCGCCGTGGTCGCCTTCCGACCGCGGCGGAAAAGCGGCGGACAGATTGTGAGACCCACCAGCCATCCTGATTTGGCGGTGGGTCTTTCAGGCCTCCTTGGCGGATTTCCCGCATACTCCGGGCCGGCGGTGGCTTCCGCCGGCCCGGAGTATGCGGGAAATCCGCCATCATAATGACCCCCAAAGTGTTTATTCTCGTGTGACCATAGCAATACGTAAATATATATCTGTTGATTACAGGTTTCTTCTCTGACTTACCCATGTTCAATTGATAGATTGTGGGAAATTGGGTTGTTGGTTGAAGTGGGTGCAGCAACAGCCACAATCCCTGTCAGGGTGAACCACAAAAGGTCACTATAATAACCTGTGCTTAACCCTCTGGCACAAAAACAGTCAGGCCTAACTTAGAGTTAATGTGTAAATATTCATCCAACACTTAAAAAAGTAAGAATGTGAAACACAACTCAAGAAAATTCACAAACTAATTTAGAAAAATGTAGTAAATTTGAATAAATTATTTGCCACCAAAATGACAAACATTTAATCAGTAGAACCAGAGTCATTACTTTTTAAAGCTTTAAGTGAAAAATAGCACCATAAAGATAGAAGTGCCCACCAGGGAAATCGAACCACACACTGGGGCAAAGTCAAACGTTATGGACGACGGTGATAGAGCAGGATTTGGATTCTCAAAGTGGAGTGGTCCCAGTCTCTACTTACATTTGGGCTTAGAAATAATTTAAAGAAAAAAATGCCAGAGAAGGTGAAATTTAGTGGGGCACGGCAGTCGGCGGTGTCCACGGAGGAGACAATGTCATCGGGCGCCACTAAAAGAAGCTGCGGTAAAGATTTCTACATTCAGAAATAGTCTTTTATTTGGAATTCGACGAGAGCTCCATGAGCCATTGAACAGGATTTGCTGCTGCAGAGACAAACACAGCGGGAGTTGCTGAAAAGTCAGTTTGACCGGCGATGCACCAGGAATGGATCGGTGAGCAATTAGGTCTCGGTGTCCTCTCAGTTGTAAGAGCACATTTTGGCCCACATCCAAGTTCTGGATTTGGACTGTCTGGTCACCTTCTGCACCACTCCACTCAAAACTGATCAAGAGGGGATATCCTCACAAACTCATCAAAGACGCACTAAGAAGAGCGCAATATTATGATTGCGGCACGATGTTCCAACCCAAAAACAAGGAAGTAGTAGACAACTAGTATGCGTCACCAAACACTCCCAGTTTGAGCATAAGGCATGCGAAATTATCATCTCATAGTGGCACCTCCTACACCTGGACCATCAGTGTGAGCATATACCCAAACCGTTGTTTGCCTTCAAGAGAAACAAGAATTTGCAAAATATCTTGGTTAAAGCCAAAATACCTGAGACAAACAATTTTGCACAAAGATCCATAACTGGAGGCCAACCGATTAAGGGCAACCACAATGCCATGCTTCTGCCAACGCGATAGTCGGCGATCACATCTAAATTAACAACAGGACTGTATTTCTGAAAGATATGACAAATTGCCGCACGTCCAATCTTGTATACGCCATTGTATGCCCCTTTGATCTGGCGTATGTAGGGGAAACTACCAGAGAATGCAGAGTTTTCATGGGCGAACATGAATCTAACATCAGTCTACGCCAACTAGCTGCACATTTAGTCATCGGTTGGAAGCAAGCCACACTGAAGGAGACCACCGTTGAACTATTCTTGAAAAAATACGCCCTCAAATGGGCAATGATGTAATCGCAATGCGGGGAAAAAAGAGAAGTATTTAGGATTTTTGCCCTTAACACTAAAAATAAGGGACTTAATTAGACCCTTCCTTGGGAAAATGCCATCATCAGACTCCCTGGGACTGGCCCCTGGTAGACAGAAATCCCTATCCATCCTGATCGGACGTTTTTTTAATGAAACAATTTCTTCTGGCTATTATTTTAATTTTTTTTCTTTTTCTTTGAGCATCATTTACGTGTTGACTTGTTTACTGAAATAAATTTCCCCTCACTGGAAGGTTCGATGCCCCCTCTTGCTTTCATGCTCCCTCTTATAGAACGGGACTAGCTCTGCTGGTTACCGGGTCCTTGAACTAGAGGTGGAGCCTATCACCATTACTATCATGTGAGATGCTTTGACGTGTATTTAAATCAGCTCTCACTATCTTGATTACCTGACTGCCCGGCACTCGGACCTGCCTCGCTTCTCGCCATTACTGTTCTCCCGTGCTCCCTTTCAGGTAAAGCAGAGGTCTGCATGCTAGCCCTGTTTAATTAAGTCGGCCTGCCACTAAATTAACAGATTCCTCTGTATCTGGTGTTTCTCTAACAGAGCCCAGGACGTTTTCCATCCCGTGGATGCTCGTAGCAGCTGTGTCCAGAAGTGGTCCTTCTTACTTATCTCTATGGCCCCCTTCACAAGTAATCTTTTTTACGACTGATTAGAGGACCCAGGCGGCACGGTATTCTAGAATATGGCATATTGCTACGCGGTAAAAGGCGTGTCCCTCAAACCACACGTGCAGTGCACGCCATCGCCCAACACGTGAAATCCGGGAGTATTCCTGCCCGGGCGCTTTGCACCGGATACTTATCCCAGCTTTGGTTCTGATGGAGCGAGGTGATGAAAAACTTTTTGTTTAAACTCGCAAAGTTAAACTTCCATAATAAATGTAACAGTATTAATAAGCATGTTATGAATTTACTAATCAACCTAGTTTTAAAATGCATTCATTCAGAAAACACGTGGGATTAACTTATGTGCTCTACGTTGCAGATGCGAAGAAACTAATGAACTAACCTTGTCTATTGTCTTTGTCAGTATTAAATGCGGCCGTTTAATTAATGGCATGTGCTTATTTCGTGTGCTTATATTATGTCTTTTCTGTGACAAAAGCTCGTGGAGAATCCCTGCTGTCTAAAAGAAGAAGGTAGATATGAATGCTGCTTTGTGTGCTCAGCTAGGTAACATAAATTAACTGGTTTATAATTAGCAAAGGGGGTGGGTAACAGAATGGGTCTCAATTCTCTAATTAATTGATGTTTTGTGTTTGTTTGAATAATAGTTTCCGAGTGAGGCCTAAGGCATGCTAAAGAAATGGCGTTTCGAAAACTTGTCCAGAGTGGAGCCTTGCACATATTCAGAAGTGGAAAACTTTTGCCACGTTGACATTTTTGTCAGAAAATGCAGTTTAATAAGTTGTGCTAAACATGCTCTTGGAGAGAAAGGCTCAAGGACAGGAAACAAACCAGCAAGATTGCTAAGGCAAGGAAGTTGTGAACTTTAACTCGAGAGAAATGTTTCTCTTTTGAGGAAGCCAAATGACACGAAAGCAGAGGACAATAGGGCTAAAGAAATGCCTGAACTTGGTTTAGAAACGGAGATGACCTAACGCCTTAATCGTGGACTGACATGGCGCAGCCAATGAGCGGCGTGGATTTCTGAGAAAATATGTAATTTGTAGGAAGTTTAGCTAGATAGAAAGGTATAAACCCTGACCCCATGGGCAGGAGGGTGCTGATGCTCTCTGATACCTGATTGACGTGACATGCTGTCGGACTTCTGGCTCACGTAAGGACAGCAGTCTTTAATTAATTTTTCCCTTCTAGGTGGAGAAAGAATAGTCAGGGAAATAGTTTGAGGGAATGGAAACTGTTATTTTGCTTTCATTCATGCTTACTGATTTGCTTTGAAGATGTCAGTCTAATACATCATTTCCTTATAAATGCTGCTTTCTTATTGCTAATAAAATAAAGATTCTTAATAAAATGCACTTTCTTGAATAATAAAGTAAAAATAAAATTAGATTTTGAAACAACAAGCTGGTCTTGTTTATTCATGGTCTAGTTACCATCAGTTGATCCATTTGCCTTAGTGACTTAATTAGAATGATATTTGTTTAAAACCATGGTGAGAAAAGATAAACTGCAGTTCTATATAAATATGTAAATCGTTGTGAATAGTTCTGTTTAATTAGGTCACATGATTCAGTCGCCCAAAAATTTGTCTCGTTGGTTTATGGGCCTTTGTAAGTGATTTATGATTAATGGTAAGTATTTTGGTGTTGGGTAGCGTTGGTGAGACAGTTTTCCATTAGGGGCGCTGGATCAATTTCTTGGTAGCAGAGTTACGGTTACTATGGTAACTGACATGCTACATGGTAACTACATAGGATCGATGTTTAACATATGTTGAGTTTGTTTAGTCGAAAGTTTTTTTTTCCAGCAGTGTGAAAATTCCTAGTTGTGCCGGCAAGAGTAGTGTAACAGGTGAAGTTGCACAGTGCATTTGTTCTGTTTCAAAATAGTGGTATTGTCATATATCACTAGTGTTGTGGACGTACAGCACAAGTTTAGGGATTTTAGGTGTGTAAGATAGAATGTATAGTGAGGATTGTCTATGAAATTGTAGCTTTCGAGTATAGGGACTGGTGTCCTGTTTTAAAACTCACTGTGAAAAGAGTAGTAGATTTTATCCAAGCTCGAATGAAGGGTAAGGAAGCGTTGTCTATCTTACTGGTGAGTGAACATTTCTTCTGTGGGTTAAAGTCCTACCAAGATTCATGTATGTATGGTTAGGGATTTTTCCGTTTGAAAGTGCGTAAATGATTTTGTAATATACGATCGAGTGAAATTTTGAATTGTCACTATATGTGCATTCAGAAAGTAACAAGTTCGTTATTACTTGTTAGAAGGGTAGAGTAGCCTTATTTTACCAACAAATTTAAATATTCTGTGAGAATAGCGTCCTCTATTTCACGCAAAAGAATACCTGAATGACTGGGAAAGCTATCACTTTATTTAGCGAAACAGATAAATGGTTTGTTTTTGTGGAGTTGCTAACTGAATTCCATTGAAAAGATTTGTAAAATATGGCGCTATGAAAATATTTTGTAAAGGAGGTGTCAGTGTCACAGCGGAGCGAGGACAGAGAAGCTGCAGCGGCAGTATACGTCACTAGTGTCGCGCTGTGATTGGCTAACATACGTCACAGTAATCGCGCACTGATTGGCTCATGTGACTGGGCAGGCTTGCAGCTGATTGGCTTATTCAGGAAAACAGTAATTCTATTGGCCAAGCAAAATAGTGACGAAGCTCAACCTGACTGGCTTGTTAGTGAGTTTCGCGCACGGATTGGTTGGTTTTGCGGAACAAGGAAATAGTTACGATCTATTCCGAAGTAAGCGGAATTGTTTAAAAACATGGATTATTATTACGTTAAAGAGAAAAAGAAGCTTTCTTGGTTTCAGAAATTGAAAAATAAATTGAAACCTGATAAGAAAATTGAAACGCGAGGTGGAAGATTACTTTATAAGTACAAAACACCTGCAGCTTATATGTTAGGTGAATATGGTTATCATACTTGTCTGTGGATTGAGAATTGGATGGAATATACCAAAAATGATGGTGTATTAGCATGGCCGGAAGATGGATCATTTAACATTAAGGTTTTGAAAAACTTAAGAGAAAAAATGATGGCTCTTGTACCAAGACCTAGACCTACTCAATTTGAGGCTTTAGCTGAATGGGAGGATGAAATGTTTGAATTAGAACTAGAAAGTAGAGGTGTAACAAGAGGTACTAGATTAGACATTAATAGGGAAACTCATGAGGATAGAATGCGTCGATGGAGACGTGCAGACATGTGTGATGGTTTGTATCCAGCGAGATTTGGTGAGGCAGCTGATCAAAAGGGTGCTCAAAAGAAAAATGGTGAAGAAAGTGATTTTGAAGATGCAGTTTTAGAAGAGATTTATATTACAAAACCGAAACTGCCACCTAATCAACCAGTTTGTTCATGGTCTTCCCCAAGAGTTCGGCCAGGAACTTCCCCAAGTGCTCCTCCAAGAGAAATTATTGATGAGGCATCCCCTAGACTAAATCAGAATAGTAGGAAAACTCCCGAAAGAATAGAAACAAGATCTAATTCTAATATATCAGGGGAAAATAGAAATTATGCTGAAACCCCAGTTCAGAGAAATGAAACCTCAAGAAATGTAATGAGAACAGAAAGAAGTGAGGAATTACCAAATACTTCAGAATATTTCCGATCAAAAGATGAATTAATACAGCAGTTAACTAAAAGCATGGAAGCAGTAACAGTACCAGTAACGATTGGGCCTGTTCTTCCAGTATTTGATCAAAGAGAAGTTAAACATTCAGCTTTGACTGTTCCATTAAATGCAGATATTCAGAAAGTGGCTGAAAATTTTTATTCAGGTTTATCTGAAATTCACCGAGAGAAAACAATGATGCCTGACTTAACTTTTAATCAAAGTTTGTCAAATAAAACTCCATCTGGTGCAGAATCTGATTCTGGATCTCCGGAAAGGAGCATAAATAAAATTGATTTAACAAACACCCCGCAGAGCTCGGAATTCAAATTACTTGATGTTGCTAAATTGAAGGCGGATTTGGAGGAATTTATTATTGGTACAATTGGGACTGACAGTTTGAAGCTATATCAGGATGGTGAATTATTATTTATTTGTAAAAGCATACAATGGAAAACGAAAACCAAATATGATCAATTAGAGGAAATGGCTGCTGAATTAGAAGTAGATTTAAGTAGACAGAAAAATTTGCAGAAACATTATAGAGTGGATTTCTCTGAAAAAGACATTGAAAACATGAATACCACAGGAAGAATTATTCATATAAAAGATTTAATTGTGTTTCTAAAAAGATTGGGTGAATTGAGTAAGTGGAGAGTAAAATGGACAAAGAAAAGAGAGGAAGGCAAAAGAGAAAGAGGAGAAGTAGCAAATGAGTTTCCAATGAGAGAAATACCAGGAGGAGGGTATATGCATGTTCCTTGGACAAGACAGGACATTTTACTGTTTACAAATGATTTTCCTCGGCTGAAAGAAAAACCTGTGGAATGGTATCGACAAGTAGACAGATTTGTGAAAGTTTCAAAAGTTCTGTGGATTGATCTTGATGGTTTCTTTGACATAGTTGTCCCATCAGATCTTTGGACAGAATGTAAAATTTCTATAGATTGGCCCAAAGAAGAACCTGCTCGAGATAAAGTAACAGGTGCTCCTTCATCAGATATTATGAATCTGTATGAAAAGGTAATTGTGTGGTTGAAAAATAAGATTCCCCCTAAAGAAGTAGATTGGGTTAAATTAGATAGAACTAATTAAGAACCAAAAGAATCAGTACATTCATTTTATGAAAGATTACTACTGGTATTTAAACAATACACTGGTTATGAAAAATTGAGTGAAAAGGATATGAGCCATTTCATATACAGATTTGTTTATGGCTTAAGACCTGAAATTGATAAAATGATAAGATCTGGAATAGTTGGCTGGCAATCACTCTCTGTAGACGACATTTTGAGAAAAGCAAAATACTGTAGTGATGAATTAGATGCTAAACAAAAGAAGCTAAAAGAAAAAGCTATGTGGGCACAGGTGAAAGTGGCTGAACAGCAAATAGCAACTCTAAAAAACAAAAATGTTAATCAGAATCAAGGGAAATTTAAGGGTAATTTCAATAAGCCAAGATTGATGGGAAATATTGAAGAATTAAAGCAAAAACTCCCATGTTTTAATTGCGGCGAAATTGGACACTGGAAGCGCGAATGTAAGAATCCGCCCAGAAATTTTAAAAATGCATCATTAAATCCACAGATGCAGAATGAGATAAGTCTGCAGCAACAGCTACAGCGACAGGTAGTGAATCAGCAAAGTCAGATACCACAACCGCCACTTCCAAACTGTGTAAATGTGCCGAGATACAATACAGAAACAGGATTCTGCGGAGGTGAACAGGTAAACAGATCGCCAAGACGGTGCCCGAGAGAGGAGGAAGAGTGTGTGCTTGGAGCCACTCTTGAGGTAGATCAGGCTGGTCCATTTGTGAATGGTAAAGTGAATGATGTAGAAATCACTTTTCTAGTGGACACTGGTGCTACCCGTTCTACTGTTAGATCAGTGGAAATAGAAAACTTGCCTCTCTCAGGTGAGAAGATCCAAGTAGTTGGTGTAGCTAATCAGCAAGCAAATTAAAACAGATTTAACAGAACCAGTTGAAGTTAAAATTGGTAAATTTAAGGACATGCATAGATTTGTAGTTTGTGACAGCAGTCCTGTAAACTTGTTAGGAAGGGACATTCTTTGTAAGATGAACTGTAAAATATATTGCTCACCGGATGGTATTGAGCTCCAAACTCAAGAAGAAGATGGGCTTTACAAGTTAACAATGTTAATGGTTGAAGCTGAAGAAAGTAAATTATTTCCTGTATTTGATAAAAATAATCTACCTAAAGAATTAAAAGAGACAGTTAATGCTAAAATTTGGGATTTCACTGGAAGCGAAATGGGTTTGATGAAAAACGTTGACCCAGTAAAAATATCAGTAAAACAAGGAGTAGATTATCCAAACATTCCTCAGTATAAAATGAAAGCAGAAGTTATTGAAGGTGTCATTCCTGTAATTGAAAAATTCATAAAACAAGGTGTTCTAAAAGAAATTGAGAGAAGTCCATGTAATTCACCGATTATGGGAATCAAAAAGCCAAATGGAACTTTCAGGAGTGTTCAAGACCTGAGAAAGGTTAACAAAATAGTTGTTCCATGTTGCCCTGTTGTGCCAAACCCAGCGGCAATTCTTTATCAGATTCTGCATGATGCAGAATGGTATACGGTTATAGATCTTTGTAATGCATTCTTTACTGTTCCATTGCATCCAGAAAGCCAACAAATTTTTGCATTCAGGTTCCAAGACCGTATCCTAGCATGGTGTCGTATCCCTCAAGGGTACACAGAAAGTCCATCTATTTTTAATCAGTTGCAAAAGAAATCCTTGGAAAATCTAGATTTACCTGGAAAATCAACGTTAGTGCAGTATATTGATGATCTCCTTGTGGCTGCAAAAATACGAGATAACTGTGTGACAGATACCATTATTCTTTTAAATCATTTGGCAGATGAGGGACATAAAGTGTCTCCTGAAAAATTACAGTTTTGCAAACAAGAAGTAAAATACCTTGGTCACAGAATTGTAAAAGGAATCAGGCAAGTAACAACTGAGAGAATTAAAATGATTCAGGCAATGCAACCTCCAAAAACACAGAGACAGGTCAGAATGTTTCTAGGAATGGTAGGTTATTGTCGTCAATGGATTTTCAGTAATTGCAAAACCACTGCAGAGATTGACAAAAGCAGACATAAAAGACCCGATTACCCTAACAGATACTGAGTTAGAAGCTTTTGAGCAGTTAAAGAAAAGTTTGTGTGAAGCTCCAGCATTGGGAATGACCGATTATCAAAAGGAATTTGTGCTGTATTGCAGTGAAAGAGAAGGTTGTGCTTTATCAGTTTTGATTCAAAGGCACGGAAGATTGAGAAAGCCAATAGCATATTTCTCAGCTGTTCTTGATCCTGTTGCAAAAACATTACCAGGCTGCTTAAAAGCAGTAGCTGCAACAAGTGTGAGTTTAGAACAAAGTGAAGGGATAATAATGGGATTCCCTGTAAAAGTATATGTACCCCATTCAGTTGAAATTCTCCTCATTAGAAGCAAAACACAGCATTTGACAAGTAACAGGTTAACAAAATTTGAAAAAGTTATTCTTGGATCAGATAATGTATCAATTGCAAGATGTGTGAATTTAAATCCTTCCACATTATTGCCTGATGGAACTGTAACAGAAATCAGAAATGAAAATGATATTGATCATGAATGCTTGGATGTATTAGAATATTGCACTAAACCCAGACAGGACATAAAAGATGTCCCATTAGCTGAATCATATTATGTTCTATTTGTTGATGGTTCATGCTTAAGAACAGATGAAGGTGTTCTGAGTGCAGCATACTCTGTCTGCACAGTTGCAGATGTAATTGAAGCCTCCTGTCTCAAAGGAATTTGTTCAGCTCAAGTAGCAGAATGGATTGCTTTGATTCGTGCATGTGAAAAAGGAAAAGAATTAAAGGTTACCATAGTGACTGATAGTCAGTATTAGTATGGCGTAGCCCATGACTATGGCCAGCTTTGGTCTCAAAGAGGTTATTTAACTTCTGCGGGAACTCCTATCAGGAATGCAAAATTGATCAAGAGGCTGATTGATGGTATTCAGATACCAGAGAAAATTGCTGTTGTAAAATGCACAGCACACAAAAAAGGTGATGACTATATGACAAAAGGAAATGCATATGCTGATGAAATTGCAAAATGTTGTGCAAAGAATAATATGTCCATTAATCGGGAAAAAAACAATGAACATGTTTTGAACTCACTTATGCTAACATCCGTAGTTGAGACATGGCAAGGAGTAAAAGATTTACAAGATGAGGCAAGTGATGAGGAGAAAGACACATGGTTAAAAGCGGGTTGCAGACAGAGAGAAGAAGATGAATTTGGGTTTACAAAGATGACAGACCAGTTATGCCGCATAGCATGATTGCTGACATGGCTCGAATGTATCATGGTCCAGGACATATTGGAAGAGATTCAATGATCAGATTGTTTAGGCAGACATGGTACAATCCAAAGTTTAGACTAATTGCAGAATTTTTTTGTCAGAGATGCTTGTCTGCCAGCAGATAAATCCAAACAGAAAAACAGTTGTGAGCATGGGAACCATAGGACGGGAGGGTGGTCCTTTTACCAGATTACAACTTGATTTCATTGACATGCCACCTCATAACAAGTTAAGATATGTTTTAGTGATAGTCTGTCTGTTTTCGAGATGGGTGGAAGCATTACCAACACGTCACAATGATTCAGTTACGGTGGCAAAATTGCTTTTGAGAGAAATCATACCAAGGTATGGATTTCCAGTGACGGTCGAGACTGATCGTGGCACACATTTTGAAAACAGATTGCTAAAATTAATTTGTGAAGCACTCGACATAAAGCAAAAGCTACACTGTGCTTACAGACCAGAACAAGTGAATGGTACAATCAAAAATAGAATAGCCAAAATGTGTTTAGCTACAGGAATGAAGTGGACTGATGCACTTCCACTTGTTTTGATGTATTTGAAAAGTACTCCAGATAGAAAAACAGGTTTGAGCCCCCATGAAATTGTTATGGGCAGAGTTATGAGACAAGCATTTGTTCCAGTTGGTAAACTATTGAGCATTAATGATAGCGTCATTTTGGAGTACTGCAAGAATCTATCTGACGTGGTGACTTCTGTGTTCCATCAGGTGGGAACTGAAGTGATAACAAAAGAAAAGGAACAAGCTCATGATCTGTTACCAGGAGACTGGGTGAGAACATTGCCTAGTACCCAGGTGGCAGAAGGCAAGACAGGTGATACTTGTCACAACAAATGCAGTAAAGTGTAGAGGATTGAAGAGATGGGTTCATGCTAGTCATACCATACGTGTGCCAACACCTGAAAATCCTGAAGAAGGTGACACTACAGCTGATTCAGATTCTGAAGAAGAGCCGGAAAGAAATCCAGATTCTGAAGATCGACAGGGAAGTCGACATCTGGAAAATTCAAATGCGAATGAGGCATTGAATGAAGAAATTGAACAGATTGTGATACAAGACTCTGAAAATGATGAAGATCTGTTAGATCAAGAAGCAGAAAAAGAAGCTGAAAAAGAGGTGATTCAAGATCAGGAGAGTATTGAAAAGCAGATTGGAAGCTCTGGAAGAAGGAACGAAAATTCTGAATCTGGGAAGTTGGAAGTAATTGAAGAAGAAGAAGACGAAATTCTGAGTAGCAGTTATAAGGATCATGTTCCTAACAGAGTGAAACTGCCGAGTAAAGAAGTACCTGGATCTAGAACTGTCATTGCAGAAAGTGATGATGAATCCAAAGTGAAAAGTTCAAGGAAAAGAACTTGGAGAGCAGAGTGTAATCTGACTGAACCAAAGAAGAAATTATTTAGAAAAGGAGATAATTGGCCAAATGAAAATGAGAGTCTGAAATTCAAATTGGTGAATAGATCAAAAGAGCAAGTTAATGAGATCTCAAGTCAGAAGTCAGAAGGGAGGAGACTCAGATAAGAAAAAGCAGGAAAGAAAATAGAAGTGATAAATAATAGAGCAAAGAGAGTAATAAAGCCTAATCAAAAGTATAAGTCACCTGAGTGGACTTATATTATTATCCCACCAGTAGTTGAAGTGAATAGCAGTAGCCAAGAAGATTTAGATGATACAAGTGATAATGACTGATTTTGTTGAAAGGCTCTTGTTTCAAAGTAAAGATGCCTTCTACTAATATTAATTCGAGATGTTCAATTGTCAGGAGATGTTGCAAAATGTCTTCTATATGTGTAATTCTGATAATTTTGGTTTGGTTGATTTTAGCTGTAATTGTTCCTTTCGGAATTGACAAGGAAGAGTACAAAACTAATATGACTAGTAAAGTTGTGGCTAAACAAGACAGCCATGATATAGTAGGCAAGACTAATAAAATCATTGAGCATAAACCAGAGATTCACCAAGATAGATCTGTTGGAGGTTTTTTTAGTAATACCTTTTCAAGACTTTTATCTGAATATGTTAAGGTAATGGATGTGAAAGATTGTTACATTTGTGTGAAATTATCCGCTTCTGTCTCTGAAGGGGTGACCTACAATATGCTTCCTCTTACTTATGGCATCACTTGTAGTGTAATAGCTAGTTTGTTTTATCAGACAGGTCGTTTAGAATATTACTACTCTAATTTTGAAGAGATTTTTGCAAATCTAAAAGTTGATAACAGCTTGAATAAACTGAAACATGCTAAACAGATGAGGGAATTTTTCATGGTAACTAATGAACTTACTTATGAGTATGCTTTTAGAAATAATTTAACATGTAAGTTGAGGTCGGAAGAAAAATCACTTTTGAATTTGGTAGAAGAGAGAAGGGCAATTTATAAGCGAAATGGGATGCTGAAACAAACCAAATCTAAGTTTTGGCAGATCGAAGATGAAAAGCTCAATGGTAGAAACGGAAATGTTGCAATTCATATAGACAAACCTGTTAGTGGAAAAGTTTGCATAAGAAGAGATAATACTCTGTTTGATAATTACTTTGTAGGTGGTAGTCAATGTGAAGATTCTTATCAAATCCTAGGGGGTGGGGATTTAAGGGAGGTAAAGATCCAATTTTTCCCGGAATTTATTTTGTGCGAGGGAATAAAGCTTATTATAATCTTCCCGATCACTGGTATGGCACTTGTTATATAGGTTTAGTTTTTCCAAAGTTTTTTCATGTAGATAGAAATACAAAAGGTTCATTTGAAATCAGTAATCATCTGACTAGATTTAGAAGGGAAAGCTTTTCAGAAATTTTGGGTGACATATTTGGTGCAGTAATACCTTTGGTGGGTATGACCCTGAATGCAGTTAAGATCAGAAAAATGTCTACAATTGTTGATAGATTGTCTACTGATACTGCTAGTGGATTTCAATTAGTTAATACAGAACGTATTGCCATGAGAACAATGGTAATGCAGAGCCGTCTTTCATTAGACATTCTGCTCGCAAAAGAAGGTGGAGTCTGTGGAATTTTACATGTCCAGCATTGCTGCACATATATTCCAGACAAGAGTCAAAATATAGACATGTATATCAAGAATATTACAGAATTACATGCTGAAGTTGTTCCTTTAGAAGATGAAAAATTTTCAGAACGTTTGAGCAAAAGATTTGCAGCAATCAGAAACTGGTTCTTAGAGATTGGTAGTTCAATCGTAGGTAAAATACTGTGTCCCTTTATAGTCATAGTCGTAGTGATACTTTTGTTAAAAATTAGTTGCATGTTACACAAGAGAAAGAAATATCTAAGGGAAAAGAAAAGAATTTACAAACTCAGAAAAGAAAAAGAAAAAGAAATAGAATTAGAAGAGTTTCGTAGATCTCAATATGAGAGTTGCAGACAAACAGCTGAATCGCAAGTTTAGAAATACTAATATCAAGAAAGTCCAAAACATGTTCAAGGGTTGAAAATTTTTCTAAAATTTTTGGGTATTGTTTGGTGATTTTGAAATCACCAGATGAGGGAGTTGATGGAGCGAGGTGATGAAAAACTTTTTGTTTAAACTCGCAAAGTTAAACTTCGATAATAAATGTAACAGTATTAATAAGCATGTGGTGAATTTACTAATCAACCTAGTTTTAAAATGCATTCATTCAGAAAACACGTGGGATGAACTTATGTGCTCTACGTTGCAGATGCAAAGAAACTAATAAACTAACCTTGTCTATTGTCTTTGTCAGTATTAAATGCGGCCGTTTAATTAATGGCATGTGCTTATTTTGTTGGCTTATGTTATGTCTTTTCTATGACAAAAGCTTGTGGCTAATCCCTGCGGTCTAAAAGAAGAAGGTAGATATGAATGCTGCTTTGTGTGCTCAGCTAGGTAACATAAATTGACGGGTTTATAATTAGCAAAGGGGGTGGGTAACAGAATGGGTCTCAATTCTCTAATTAATTGATGTTTTGTGTTTGTTTGAATAATAGTTTCCGAGTCAGGCCTAAGGCATGCTAAAGAAATGGCGTTTCGAAAACTTGTCCAGAGTGGAGCCTTGCACATATTCAGAAGTGGAAAACTTTTGCCACGTTGACATTTTTGTCAGAAAATGCAGTTTAATAAGTTGTGCTAAACGTGCTCTTGGAGACAAAGGCTCAAGGACAGGAAACAAACCAGCAAGATTGCTAAAGCAAGGAAGTTGCGAACTGTAACTCGAGAGAAATGTTTCTCTTTTGAGGAAGCCAAATGACACGAAAGCAGAGGACAATAGGGCTTAAGAAAAGCCTGAACTTGGTTTAGAAACGGAGATGACCTAACGCCTTAATCGTGGACTGACATGGCGCAGCCAATGAGCGGCGTGGATTTCTGAGAAAATATGTAATTTGTAGAAAGTTTAGCTAGATAGAAAGGTATAAAACCTGACCCCATGGGCAGGAGGGTGCTGATGCTCTCTCATACCTGATTGACGTGACATGCTGTCGGACTTCTGGCTCACGTAAGGACAGCAGTCTTTAATTGATTTTTCCCTCTAGGTGGAGAAAGAGTAGTCAGGGAAATAGTTCGAGGGAATGGAAACTGTTATTTTGCTTTAATTCATGCTTACTGATTTGCTTTGAAGATGTCAGTCTAATAAATCATTTCCTTATAAATGCTGCTTTCTTATTGCTAATAAAATAAAGATTCTTAATAAAATGCACTTTCTTGAATAATAAAGTAAAAATAAAATTAGATTTTGAAACGACAAGCTGGTCTTGTTTATTCATGGTCTAGTTACCATCAGTTGATCCATTTGCCTTAATGACTTAATTATAATGATATTTGTTTAAAACCATGGTGAGAAAAGATAAACTGCAGTTGTATATAAATATGTAAATAGTTGTGAATAGTTCTGTTTAATTAGGTCACATGATTCAGTCGCCCAAAAAATTGTCTCGTTGGTTTATGGGCCTTTGTAAGTGATTTATGATTAATGGTAAGTATTGTGGTGTTGGGTAGCGTTGGTGAGACAGTTTTCCATTAGGGGCGCTGTATCAGTGCACCACTGCTTCCCGCCATCTTGGATGCTAGAGTCACATGCCTCTGCACGAGGGTGAAGAGCGGCACCTTGGCAGCTCAATTATTCGTTGTTCCGCCAGTCTGGCCGATCACACCTGTCCTGTCTTTCCAACATACACACTCCAAGGCCTCGAGACAGTTACTATAAGTCCCTCAACCCCCTTGCTACAGACTGGTGCGCCGAATCTTTTATGGAAAGAGAAAGGTAAGCAAGAAACAAGAGTGGAGAGCGGTGCTCCAATTCATACCAGTGGAGAGCGAGTGGGAGCAAAGGAAAAGCTGGAATCTGTCACTCATCTGCCACGAGGCGTGCAACGCTCATAGAGATTCAGCCCCCACCCTACCCCACCACCCATCGTGTGTGCCAGCCCGGGCTGAGACAGCTTCCCATCATCATTCAAGGAGGAGAAATAACATCCCTGTTGCTGTTGAACACATTGGCCTATATAGAGCGTGTTATACGCAGACCTGAGTGTGCCATAGACTGGATTAGGTCTGACATTTTCTAAATGTGTATGAATGTTATTTGGACAAGGCCTGCACTCTCAGCCTAACCATTCCATACATTTACTCCAATTTCTTTGTCATGACATTGAGGAGTTAAGTGTGAGCATTGGTGCGGGTGGTGACTGAGTTCATGCTGTTGGATTGGTGGCATTAATAGATGAGCAGGAGTGGTATTGTTAGGTTTCAGGGTTATGGCTTTCAAATGAGAGGTTATGAACTTTGAAAGGAGTTGTGGCTAGTTTGCAGAAGTGCATTAAGAGAGATGAAGGCAAACATTCATGTTACTTAGAGAAGGCGGTGCTCAGTGAGTAGGCATGCAAAGGGGAGGAGAGCACTGTTTACAGGGAAAAGGAGAGGTAACAATGGGTCAGGACAGTTTTTCCAGCAGGGTTTTAGGAATATAGAGGATACATTTTGAGACTGCATGCAATCGAAGGATTTTGTAGAAATAAACAATATGAATTACTAGTGACCATAGTGCTATATTAGGTACTTTTGATAGGCGCTAGATCAGGCAAACCGTCTGTTCATTGCTGGGCTTCTATGTGAACTATCCTGAGAGATGCTACATCTTTTATGTACTAATTAGTGTTTGCTAGCTCAACTTTATCCACTGGATTCGATTTGTTTCTTAAATGTAATACTGGACAAACCTGTGTGAAGAAAAGTATTTTCAATAATGCTATAGTAAATACATTATGTGGCTTTGCTCCCTCTGTCTTTATATCACTTTTAACTGGCACATTGTAAACATTATTCACATACATGAAAATGAGAATAAGAGAAAATAATTGTTTTCAACTGTAAACAGTACATTAATGCCGATGTGATGCAGAATGAATTTGATCAACACTGGTCTCGGTACAAAAGTAGTGCAGCATTAATATTAACCTGAAAGAGCTGGACGCCGGAGGCCGGATCCTTATGAAAAACCTCTGTTGCACTTCTGTATTCAGGGGGGACGCTGTCACGAATATTGTTCTGAGTAAATAAAAAAGAAATATAAGCACAATTGTCTTTGATACTTGTTCCTTCTAACACATTACTATTGTGAAACATGATGTGTATCCATGGAGATTAAGGTCAGCTTCTTATTCTATAAACACATATTTAGTCCATGACAAGGAATTAATCATGCAACCAACTGCAGTCTGCCGGGCATTGATAGACATGGGAGGGTGCAAGCCATGTCCCTGCTGATTCACCCTATTACCCCACACACCCATCATGTTGGTTCTATCCAGCAAATCATCCTGTGTCAGGAAATCTAGATTTATTCAGTTTGGCATACTCCTTCCACACCAGGAAGTGCTAAGCTGAATTACAAAACAGAAAACTGGATTTTATTTTCCTTCTCCATTATTTATTTAGTGTTGTGAAAATTGATACTTGCAACTAGTATAAACAGTATGGCCTAAACGAAAACTGAATAAGACACTGTTGGACATATGGAACAGAGTAGAATTGAATTGAACATAAAGGAATAAAAAAAAGAAGAGAATAACCTCAGAACATAATAAACAGTAATCAATGGAAAGTAAAATAGTATAAAATAGAATATGATAAAATAGATACCAATGATATCTAAAGATATAGACGGAACAAACTTGAATTAAAGGAAAGAGAATGAATGTAGAACCTAATAGAAGGAAAACAAATAAAATAAAATAGAAGAGGAACTAGAACAGAATAGAAAATAAACAGATGAAGTCTTATAAAATAAAATAGTATAAATCAAAATTGAACAAACAGAAACATATCTTGCTAAATAAACACATTACACTAGATGACCTTGAATGCCCATGAAGTGTAACTTCATCACTCCTCACGCGCTCCCCTCCGAAGAGTACATCCTTCTGGGAGACCTCAACTTTCACCTGGAGGAGAACAACGACCGCAACACCACCACCATTTTGGACAACCTCGCCAACCTCGGACTTAAGCAGCTTGTTACTGCCCCCACCCACATCGCAGGTCACACACTCGATCCTATCTTCACCTCCAGCAAACACGTCTCCTTCAGCCACACCACAGCTCTCCTTTGGACTGACCACAGCTGCGTTCACTTCACCTACAACAAGCCCACATCCAACAACCACCCCCAACCGACTCTGCAAAGAAACTGGAACAAAATCACCATCGACCAGATCTCCTCATCGCTTCTTCTTAACCCCCCAGCCCACTCCTCAAATCCAGACCAAGCAGCCACCAACCTCACCCAATGGTTATCCAACAGCGCCGACATCCTAGCACCACAGAAAAAACGACAAATCAAACTAGGCAGCAAGAAGGCCTCCTGGTTCAACGATGATCTTAAGAAATCCAAGAAACTCTGCCGCTCCCTTGAGAAGACCTGGAAAAAAGACCCAACCACCAGCACCAAGGACGCCTTCAAAAACGCCACCCGCATACACCACCAACTGATCCGGAATGCCAAGAAAGCTGCTTTCAAGGACCGACTAGATAACAACGCCCACAACAGCAAGGAATTATTCAACATCGTCAAGGAATTTACCAACCCCTCAGCCAACTCCAACGACATCACCCCCTCTCAAGCCCTCTGCGACTCCCTAGCCTCATTCTTCCACAGCAAAATTGCAGACATCCACAACAGCTTCGACAACCGACCCGAAGACCAATCCACCCAACCCCCCGCAGGACCCCCTCCACCCCTGAACATCCTCAATGACTGGAAGACAATCTCCACTGAGGACACCATCCGTCTGATGAACTCCATCCACTCAGGATCCCCCACAGACCCATGCCCTCACCACATCTTTAACAAAGCAGACTCCATCATAGCACCGCACCTCCGAGACGTCATCAACTGCTCCCTCAACTCCGCAACCTTCCCGGAAAGCTGGAAACATGCCGAACTCAGCGCCCTCCTGAAAAAACCCACAGCTGACCCCACCGAACTCAAAAACTACCGCCCTATCTCACTCCTTCCTTTCCCGGCCAAAGTCATCGAGAAAGCGGTCAACATCCAGCTTGCCGCATTCCTCGAAACCAACAAATCCCTCGACTCCTCACAATCCGGCTTCCGAGCCAAGCACAGCACTGAAACTGCCCTCATCGCAGCAACAGACGACATTCGAACTCTATTGGACAATGGAGACACTGTCGCCCTCATCCTCCTCGACCTCTCCGCTGCCTTCGACACAGTCTGCCACAGCACTCTTTTACAGCGCCTCAAAAACGTCGGAATCCAAGGAAAAGCACTGGAATGGATCACCTCGTTCCTCACCGGAAGAACCCAAAGAGTCCGCCTTCCACCATTCAAGTCAGAGGCCACTGAAGTCATCTGCGGCGTCCCACAAGGATCTTCACTCAGCCCCACCCTCTTCAACGTATACATGAGCCCCCTCGCGGCCATCGCACGCCAACACAACCTCAACATCATCTCCTACGCCGACGACACTCAACTGATCCTATCACTCACCAGAGACCCTAACACTGCCAAAACCAAGTTACATGAAGGAATGAAAGAAGTAGCAGAATGGATGAAGCACAGCCGTCTGAAACTGAACTCGGACAAAACAGAAGTCCTCATCCTAGGCACCTCCCCCTCCGCCTGGGATGACTCCTGGTGGCCAGAGGCCCTGGGAAAAGCACCCATCCCGACGGACCACGCACGGAACCTGGGCGTCATCCTGGATTCCGCACTCTCGATGAACAGACAAGTCAACGCCGTTTCTTCATCTTGCTTCAACATTCTTCGCATGCTCAAAAAAACATTTCGCTAGATCCCCACCGAAACTAGAAAAACGGTCACCCACGCACTGGTCACAAGCCGACTGGACTACGGAAACACCCTCTACGCCGGTACCACTGCAAAACTCCAGAAAAAACTCCAACGCATCCAGAACGCCTCAGCCAGGCTCGTATTAGACATCCCGCGTAGAGAACACATCTCTGGTCACCTGAAAAACCTCCACTGGCTCCCCGTCAATAAGAGAATTACCTTCCGGCTCCTTACCCACGCACACAAAGCACTCTACGAAATCGGACCTGAATGCCTCAATACACGACTGTCCTTCTACTCCCCCCCTCGCCAACTACGATCCTCCAACCAAGCCCTTGCCACGGTTCCCCGCATCAACAAAACCACCATGGGAGGTAGATCCTTCTCCTACCTCGCAGCTAAAACCTGGAACACACTCCCCACTCACCTTCGCCTGACTCAAAACCACCTAGCATTCAGAAAGCAACTTAAAACGTGGTTATTTGACAAGTAACTCCCCATCCTTCCTCAAGCGCCTTGAGACCCTCTGGGTATGTAGCGCGCTATATAAATTTACTGACTTGACTTGACTTGACTTGTGTGTGGCCATTTTATGTTCTAACACACTCTAGGATTTTAGAAGCCGTGTCAGCTGTTGCCGAAGTGCCTTACGTGATATGCATTGTACAGTATGCTAAGATAACTCCTGCCCAATATCAAGCGAGTATTGTTTAATTTTCAAATGAGGGGGGGGGGAATATGCAAGTGAGGGAATGCCCTTCCTTGTTCTATATTATCCAAGCATAACTGGGCCCCCACTGAGTGGAGGCAAGGAAGGTGTCAGACCAATAGTGACCTATCCAGAAGCAGGGCAATTACTGATAACTCCCTGCGTGGTGGGGGCCATGTACCCCTCCATTGACAGCTTCGGGTGTCCCTGCTCAGGCAAGGACAGTGGAATGGAGGCCAAATTGTCAGTATCTGTAGAGGTGCCGTGTAGCGAGCCCTTCAAAGGAATCCCTAAACTAGGGGGCCCAATAGGTTGTCTGGCATAGCCCCTGCCAGGCTGGCGGTAGCCACCGCCAGCCTGGCGGGGGCAATCCGCCCGACATCCACACTCGTTTCCCCCCCCCCGCCATATGAGTATGGCGGAGGGGACCTCAGCGGACAGAAAGACCATCCTCCGCTTTTCCGCCCCAGTCGCCTTGCGGCCGGGGCGGAAAAGGAATAATATGGTGGCAGTGTCTATCAGACACCGCCAGCCATATTATGATGGTTGTTTTAAGGTGCCTTTCCGCGGCGGCGATGCCGCCACGGAAAGGCATGCGGTCTTCACTCTGGGGGCCCCCTGCGGGACCCCGGAGTGAAGGAGAGGTGGGGGTGCACATGGGGGGTACCTGTGGTACCCCCTTCATTTGCATTTACAAAGCAGCAGGCACCGCGCGGTGCCTGCCGCTTTGTATATGCAAATGCTGAAATGCATTTTTAGCATTGTGGCGGGCGGTGCAGAGAGCACCGCCCGCCACAATGCTAAAAATACAGGATGTGCCCGCCACTGTGGCAGGCACATCCTAATACCCCACAACGGACCCCGCTCTTATGGCGGGCGGTCCCGAATACCGACAGGATGGCGGGAGGACAAAGTCCACCCGTCATCCTAATGACCCCCTAAGGCTCCAAAGATGTGGGGTGGGTGGGTGGTAGTAGGCTGTGACTATGACCACTCTGGTGAATATCTCCAGGGTCCTCGTCAATGGTCATGGAAGAGAACCTCCGTGTCCAGTGTTTGTAAACCAGTCCATGTGGTGGGAATAATACTTTTTGTCTGATGATGGGACACAGGATCCTGGTCTCCGCTTGTTCTGCCCAGTGTGGGTATGAGCTGGCACATGCGGGGCCAGGTTCCCCATTGTTATCACCAATAAAAAACAGGTAGCCACATAAAACATGTTGTTAGGGGCTAGTGCAGTAATGAACGCAAATGAGACATTAATTCATATATTGCAAAGGTCAAATCCCATGTTCTAAGACTGATTCTGGATCTTCTGGGAGACCAGACCCTTGGATCATCACTGCTTACAGTGTGCAAGGAGACTGATCTCTGGTTCTGCTTAAATAGCTGTATTATACCAAATACAGACTGAAAAAACAGAAGGTTATGAAGATGTGCAGAGAATAATACGCTATTTATTGCATACGATGAGGGGAGGACAGGCAGCATGAACCACTCGAGGCTTTGCTTTCCCTCCCCACACTCAACAATGTTAACAACTAGTATATTTGCAGTGTCTCTGTGACGTAAATTAGCAGTGGAAAGGAACGGAGGACAAGAACATACATTTTTAGCTGCACCTAGGTGTTTACACCATTCTTCAAATGGTGAAAGGTTCAAAATACTGTCAGTCTGTGATTTAATACTTTAGAACTCAAATTATTGAGATTCATATTTTTTGTTCACTGACTTCTGTCAAATCTATATTTTGTGATTTCAGTAAACATGATGCAGGGATACAGTTGTTCTCCCTTAAAGATCTAGAATACGATGCAGATAGGTGGACGTGCTGAAAAAATGTTGGCTCATGCGAAATGCTACTTTAAATAAATTTTGCTAGCCCAGTATAGAATTCTATTGTGATGTGGTTCACCATACTTACATTTACATTTAGCGCCTTGGCTAATTTGTCAATCACTGTCAGGTAAAACTTGAAGAAGAAGCTGAGTGTGAGAGTGCGCCGGAATGCCACCATCCCTCCAGGAGCATCTGGGGACAGTGCCATCTCTTCTGCAAGCAGCTGACAAGCATCCTGGAGTAATGCTTCATTCCACTCTCTGTACAAAAGAAGGACACATATAATCAACTTGCTATTCCTTCATAAGCATTTCTACTCCATCATCTGGCAACATGTACGAAGAATAGTTGTAGTTGCTGGTTCACAAAAGATTTTGCGTGGCTAAGGTAAAAGAGCTAAGCGTAAAGAGAGTCATAGGTGGACACAAATGGAAGACCCTAATTTGTTCAAATTATATCAGCAGAAATGTATCTGGGAGAATCTACAAGTATGGAATAACTTTCGAGTTGGGAAGAGGACATGGGTGTTCCTTGGGAAGGGACAGGGGATTTGCCATTGAGAAGGTACTGGACAACGTTATAACTTTGTGCATATTTACAAATCTTCACTCTGGTATTTACTTATTCATTTATTAAGTTTTGTTTAATAACTTCAGAGTGCTCTCAGGTAATGGAATATAACCTAATTGCTGGAATGGGAAGTTAGCATCCAGTTGAATAGGCTAGGTTTACATGTTCAATCTTCTTCAACTCCACCATTTATATGTGATTTCAGTTGAAGCTAAGTCTAAAGAATGTCTCTCTGTTAGATGAGCCAATGTTTAGATATTTAGTGAGTTAGGAAGTAGTAAGGTGTCAGTTTCTGCAGGCATTCAGGACCTTTGCCACAGTACAATTAGTGGGTGGTGTACTTGACTTAAGGTTCATCATGGCATCAACTGGGAGACTGTGGAGAGCTGCAGGAGCGGGTGTGATGAAGTCCCAAAGATTATTTCACATACTGGTTTCCTGGTTCTATAGTCTTTACAGTCAGGTCACATAGTGAGTTACTCAGCAAGGTCACAATAGATGTTGCAATAGTGAAGGCAAGAGCTCTAGTTATCTTAATTCTGTAGTCTGTATAAAAGAATGGGAGACCTTTCCAGAGGAGGGAGTTAGCAGCATGTTCACATTCATTGAAACAGCATTCCCTTGCAGTGCAGAGATGAGGCGGGAATGCAAGAAAATGCCCAAACTCGTAAATTGTGTTGCAAAAGAGGGAGGTGCTCTGAGGTTTTTAGGCCAAGCACATGGCAGCGATCAAGCTTAGAATGTCCACTCTATAGGATTGTCTAAGGGAATATGCAGTCCAGATACAAGGTCATTTTGTCTGGATTAGCTGGTTCATTTTCTAAGTGGAAGTGGATTTGTGTGCTGTCAGCATCCGTTGGAAGCTTACTGGCCACTGCTCAAGGAGCTGAGACAGGTGGCATACCTAGATGCTGGGAAGACACAAACGGGATGAACTTGAGAGCTGCAACATTACTGGGAACGTGGACAGTTCGACTGATCCAATCCTGACTTTTTGACTGTAATCAATAAGGAATGATTGCACCCGTTGTAGCGCAGATCTAGAGGTACTGCTCCCCATGTCCAAGACCTTCAAGAAGTATTGTTGTGGCAACTACATTGTATGCCATGGACAAGTCAAGAAGTGTCAGGTAAGTGTTTTATCCTCAACCAGAGAGTGGAAGCTCCTCCCTCATATTGCCTAGTCCAACTTTGATGCTTTTCGCTGTTTGGTAGTCATGGAGAATGTGTTTAGTTTTCCATACTAGAACAATCTCAAGCCAAATTAGATAAATAGAGTATGTTTTAATAAATAAAATGATACCAGAATGACAAAAGTCCATACTATGGAACCGGAGATATGCAATTTTAAATGTTAGTGAACATTGCTCTTAAAATCACAAAGTGCCATTGTGGTCATCTGGTCATGCTAGATGTGGGTAAAGTTACAAATTCAGTCGGATCGCAAACAAGTGTGGGTGGGATACAGAGAGCAGGTTAGTCCAGCCGAAAAGTTAACTTCTAAGTCCAGTGTGAAGAGTTCCATTCGCAGTTGAGGAGGTCGCCAGAAGAAGGCTGAGCGTAGCAGATGGTCATCGCTGTAGAGCAAAGTGCAGCCGGGTGTCATGGACAGTCATTGTAGTAGTGCAAAGAGCCCGTCGGATGACGCTTATGCTCGTTGTAGTAGTTTTGCGTTGGCAGTCGCTGCATGCCGTCATTGCTATAGTGTGAAGTGCAGGCCTCACATTTCCGGTCTTCACTGGCGGGTGCCGTCAGAGCAAAGAGCAGATCTACATAAAGCTTCTCACTGACAGTCGTCGAGGGCAGCAGTATCTTGTGGTGAATAAGCATGGCCGCAAGGAGGACAAATTTCAGGATTTTCACCTTTCCTTTAGGAGGAGTAAAATCTGATGCCAACAAAGGTTCCAGGACCTGGGGCGGTACCTCTTGGGGATTAGGGACTCACTCCAGCAGAGGCCAGCAGGGATCAGGCAGGTCAAGTTGTAGGCCAAGGCACGTCCAGTTGCAGTAGGAGAGCTCGGCAGTTGTGGGGAGGCCTCTGACTCTAGTTGTGTACAGGTAACTCACATAGGTCAGCCAACTGACCCCTGGAGTCACTCTGGTTACCTTGGGATGAAGACAAGCAGGTCCATGTGTGCGAAAGTGGAGACTAAGGTCAAGTGTAATTGAATTGCCCAAAAGCTAAACCCACTTTGATGTGAATTGGAAATCAGTATCATACAATCATTTTTTTGCTGTACGCAAATATTTAATTGATTGATAGCTTGTTTCTAGTTGCTCTCTCCCCTTCTCATATTTCTGATTGGCACATTTAATTTACATGTACGTCCCTAATAAATGATACTACGTGTACCCAGGGCAGTAAATTAGATGTTGATTCCCTGATCATGTGGGATGGAAGTGTAGAGAGAACATTCATCAATAGTGCATAACGTAAATGGACTGTCTTCATCAAATTCGATGTTGTTATTTTTATTCAAAAAGTCGGTTGTATTTAGTAAATATGTAGACATGTTCTGCACTATAGGTTGCAAATGTCTGTCAAGGTATCTACCTTTTGGTTCATGGATAGAATTTCTAGTAGACACTATGGATCGGAATAGATGAGTTTGTAAATTCTTGTGCACTTTAGATAACATGTAAAGGTGTGGGCTCTTGAGGTGATCCTGTATGTGGTACATTTTGTCGTTTTCAGTGATGGTACCCATATTACATGCTTGCTCTAGAATGATTTTTAAAATCTTGAGAAATTCTTCAGTTGGATTTCTTTTTAATTTCATGTAAGTAGTTTGATCATGTACGTGTTCATTAATGCTTTTTGTGTAGAAGATGGTATCGAGAATAACCAGTGCTCCTCCTTTATCTGCTTTACAGAATGCAATGTCAGGATTGTTGGCTACTTGACTGATTGCTTGTCTCTCTTTGGTGGTTAAGTTAGTGTCTTTGCGATTAGGTTTCTTATAGACTTATTTCAAATCTTTAAGTATGATAGCCTCATAAGAGTCGAGAATTTTGTGACCGATTGATGCTGTAAATGTACTCTTTTTCTTTAAACCCATCAAAGTTCCTTCTTCCTTAGGTGGTTGGGTGATAACCACGTTGTTAAAGAAATGTTTGAGACGTAGATTTCTCATTACAGAACCAGGACACCTTTTATTTGCATATTAGTGCACTTTACAAATTAATATACATAAATACATACAAACCTTCATTCTCAAAAAGATGTAATCGCCATTGATTACAATGGGATCACCCACAAAGATACTCAATCTCACCCTTCTTGGAGGTTCAAATGATTGAGAGGTATGATCTTAGCACCGGTGTCATCCAATGCAAAATTGATACATTTAGCCCACTACATTCCTCTCTCTGCCTAAAAATATACCTTCTTTGAACTGTTTCGTGCCAGCTTCTGGACACATATCTTTTTTCACAAGATGGGTTACTAATATGAGCATTTTGGTCCTTCCACATTATTACACATATACTCCTGAAATTTCAGTATTCTCTGAACAATGAAACAATTTGATTTGTTGAAAGCTTGGGAAGTTCTACGTTTTTTCTACTCAATCTCAACAGAAATAATAGTGGTTGCGCATTCTAGTCCAAAGCAAAAATCGTCTGGATCTCTTTGACTTGCTAGATAATACATTCACTTAATATAACTGTGTAAAGTTTCAATTTACAAGTTTAGCTCTCCAGACATTACCTGCATGTATCAGTGCTTGGAGCTTTGCTCTGCCTACAATTATTTTTCTTCATGTAGTTCCATTCAAAGAATATGAATCTAATATCATCAACCAACGTTATTACCCTGAATGTGGGACTTTGATGCTGAATCTATATTTATTTCCTTCTCCTACAGAAACTAAATGGATCAGACTCTAGTTTAGCAACATTGGCAGTGATGGGACAGGAAAACTAAATATATATGCTGAAGGGAGGAGGCTTGTAACACTTGGAAAAATTACTAATTAAACATTTGATAAAGTGTTCTAATTTCCGAATAGTTATATTCAGGTCCTGAGTACTAATATGACAAAGAGCTACTTATATTCCCATAATGTGTTTAATAAAGAGTCAGAACTTCATTTTGTAGTTTTCGTAGGTGCTAATCCCAGAAATAACTATCTAGGAAAATTGCTTCAACTCAAGAGCATGTGTCAGAGGAAGAGAAAAGGATTCTAATGTATGAGACTGTGAACAAAAAAAGAGGCTGATTCTGCCTAATGCAGTGATTTTTTGGCCTAAACTTTCAACATCAATTAAAATTGGTCTAGCCATTATTAGACCATTGGAATGTTGAGAGCTCCAATACAATGTGGCTCAGGTCCACAATGGTTGGTACAGACCTACTGCTCCAACATTCCAGTAATTATATTTCTGTTTCTCACTTTTTTTAATTTAGAACATTTTAACCTCAGTGAGTGGAATGTTATATAAGGGATAAAGTACCCCTGCCGTATATTATAGGGACATTGCAAGTCAAAAAGTAGTTCCATAACAATAAAGAGGAACGTGGCAGAGGGATGAGTCCTTTATAAGATTATGGAACTCTGAAGTGACTTGCAATATCCTTATCATGTATACCAGGGGGTACTTTATCCTATATAGTATGTGGTCACATTAGGTTTTACACACACCACTAAAAACTGATATGAAAGAGGGAGTGTGGATGATAACATGACGTATAAAGATAAAAACCCCTAAGCAACATTAAACACATCAAAACCTGTTAGTTATTTGTTGCAAACAGAAATTAGAAACAGTTTAATACAAATCCTTTTTTAAAATGTATTTACACTAGCTTGGAATGTACAGAAACATGCAGAAAGATTCTAGCTTTTCTCTAACAATAAAAGGAGTGCACAAATAGACATGTTCTCTTTGCTTTTGTTGTATGCTAAAAAGCAGACCAGAAGAAAGAAAAGCAACCTTTCTTTTCATTGCTTTAATCAGCTGCTTCAATTATGATCCATGGCCCAACCTGCCTTTCACCTTGGTTGCTAGTTATGCGACGTCAGAGCTCAACTGTAATAACTTCCAATAGCAAGCCTTATATAACCGGCAGCTGGAGGCAGCAGGATATAATGCAATGTTATTAAATAGGAAATTGTGAATGGAAGTTAGACACTGAAATGACTTATTAACAGTGACCATTCTGATATTTGGCACCTGGTTGTGAGGTTGTTAGATAAATATTTAGAACACTGGCGTGGTTTGAGTAACTGTGGCCAATTATACCTTACATACTGTGTTTGAGTGGACTGGACTAGTGTCCAAACTTGCTGACTTGGAACTATGACATAATTGGTTTGTGAAATGTTTTAATTGATCTAAATACTGAGGAAATGAATTGACTTTGGGCTGTGTCCCAGTTGTCCATGTGGGTAATCTTTGTTTTAAAGGCAAAAGTCCCTTATTTATTGTGCTTGCAAGTAATAGCTTCACTGGCGTGAGCAACAGACATTAGAAAAAGAACCTATTTTAAAATAAAATCCATTGACATGTTTAGGCCACTTCTAAACTCACTTGCTTGATTTAAATGTAGGACAAGAGCTCACTTTATTAATTTTCATAACTGTTTTCAGCCTGTAATGGTGCCGCAACAGTACATGCTTACTGTATGCATACCGTCCAATGAGGGCTGTGCATGTCTTCTTTGCAAGGACTGTCACAGCAGCCATTCCTCCATAACTGAGCTCCATCTCTTCCACCTGGATGTTTCCTTCTTTAAAACGCACCCGCATGGCAGAAGTGACGATGGCTATGTCGTCCTCACGACGAGAAGCTTGTTTGAAAGCTGAGAAAAACTCCAACTGCAAATCAAAAGAAACATAAAATTACATGTGCAAAAAAAGTCGGATCAACGATTAACATAATTAAGATACTTGATGACTTATAATGTCATGGTTTGTATTAAAAATGATCTCATGCCAAGTCTTTGATGGGTGATTTAAGTGAGTTCATTTGGTATTTAGATTATAACAACCCAAATCTGATGCAATGTCTACAGTCAAAACCCTCACCATTCCAATAACTTATGTACATGGTTGGAGCCTGGTGGCTTAATCGAATTGTTTTTAGGACAATGTGTCACTGTGGTTCTTGGAAATATCAGTCATGCATATGTGATGTTGACTGGCTTAGGATTCCAGAATCTCTCCAACGCATTCGAATTTTATAGCTTTTTTACTTTTGCTTTGCTGTATAGAAAAAGGGGACCTTGACTTAATCTTTCATAAGTTCAGGCATTTCTGTTAGCTGACATAGACATTTCTTGTGACCTGTAGTTTGTTCTTGATTAGTTAAATCCTTTCAATTATGAAAGCTGCTTCCATCTGTTGGGTGAGCGATAATAAACCTGTATCATCCCTTCTGCAAACCATGTGGGTGCAGGTCTGTTGACCTACTACATCAGAAGGCCTATGGCGCACCCCGCACATTACTCGTGGAGTTCAGTCCACCATGCTGCAGCCAGGGCCCACTTAGGAAATGTGCTCATGTTTCTAAAGCACTCAAATTGTAATAGTTGCTGGTGAGGAAACAAATGTGTTTAAAAATAGCTTGTTTAATGCACCAGGTTTTCTATATGCAAACCCCTCTCTTTTGTATAGAAAGTTTGTCAAATATGTTCCTAGCAGATCAATAGGCAGACTACTACTTCTTGTTCCCAATCATCTGTAGTGTAGTTCCTATATTCCCAATAGGCTCTGCGCATTGGAATAATATATTCAGCAGTGTAGACGTAGGACTGAGGTCGACTAGGTCTCTACTGACTATATTAGACTTAATTAGTTTTGCCAACTAGCTCAGAGGTCACTAGAAACTTTCTCGAATAAACAAGGAGGAGTTTAACTTCCCTGTATAGACAAGAAGGGATTAGCGTATGACAACCATAAAACATGACAACTTTGCTCCCTCAGAATAAGAGTGTATCTCTAGAGTCGTGTGAAAACAATAGACAGCTATTTTACTCAGTCAATCGTGCATACTTAGTTTCACCAGAGTGCAGAGAATAGAGAGACGGGCATTTTCAATAAAAGGTGTTATTTATTGAGCAGTCTTCTTTCCATGCAAGAGAAATGAATTGCCACGATTGCAATACTTAACATGAAGTAAAGTGCGTACAGTAAAAGGAGTATTATAAAATAATACTGTAAAAGCATTGATATGGTTTCTTAGCCATATGATACTTTAAAATAGATAAAATATATACATACATAAATACATTGACTAACGTACTCAACTGGTGCTTTTAAATACGCCTAACCCGGTGTACCTGACCTAAGCCTAATACATGGGAAGGAGTAAGTAAGTAGCAGTTTAAGTAACGTTGGTTTTGCCAAGAATCTGAATCAAGAATTCTCTTTAAGGGTTTAGTCAGCTCCGTACCTGGGTAATAGAAAGCAGGAGGTCTGGTATCTCTCTCTCAGGACTCGATATCCCAGCAACCCGCAAGGGCGGCTGGAAACACCGGAGCTGGATTTCTCAGCTGGAGAAAGACAGCGTCTCTCTCAGTGCGTCAAAAGGGAGGGGCGGGTCCGTGGGCTCTCGGGCAAGTAGATAGCCGCTCTGCTCCAAACCACAGTGTGTTTGCTTAAGGCAACGTTGGTATATTTATACCTGAAAGGTGCCGGGTTTGACGTAAGGTTGGACATAAGACGTCAATAAAGATGTCATTAAGAACTGGCCATTCTTTCAGTGCTCACAGGAGTTCTTGGACAAATCAAAACAGAAGCATGGGGATTTCCCAGGTTGCTGGAGGTTTGCTTTGTTTAAAGAACGCGTTGTACTCTCTAGGAGTCTGGGGAAGTAGCCTTGCTTAATTTCGACTGCATGGGCTACGACTAAATATGCATATGATTCTTATTCCTTTATAAGGATATTATTTATTACAGCCATACAAGGGCATACATTAGGAATATTGAATTAGGGTCCAACACCCACTCCACGATCTAATGTCCCTCATTACTAAAACTAAGCAATAGTAAACATATATTGGTGCATGTGTTTTAGAACCCACCCCAAAATACATAACTTGCATTTGAAATGGTATATGGTAAATACACGAAAATGAGTATTGGTACTGTATGCTTTTCAAGCAGTGGTATCATTCAGTTAAAAAATGCATATATATATCAGCTGAATGAATTGCGAAAATTACACATGAAATGGCTCTGAATACAGAAGAGAAGGTCGAGACCATTCCATCACATATTATTACAAATGCTGTACATGTGCTAGAGGCTGAGGTAAAATATTGTCTCTAGAGTTCCCAAAAGAGAAGCTCTGTTCTCTAAGAATAGTTCTACTTTAAGCAGAGTACATGTGCCAAAAAAAAAGGAAAATATTTTGGAAGTGAAAAAAATAAATAATTTCGCTTTCAGGGGAAAAAATAGTTCCAAAGGTTTTCAGTAGCTCTTGTTTATCAAAGCTGAAGGCCGAATTCAGAGTACATCAAACGCTGTGTGCTTGTTACTTAAAAGTTATTCTTTCTGTTCAGGGGAGAACATCATTTCAGACAGACTCGCAAAAAATTGGTCTACGACATCAGGTGAAAGTTCGACCAAGTTTGAAAATGCTGTAACAGTGCATGTGTGAGAATGATTGCCATCATCGATGTCAGGATCAGCAATGCTCACAGAAGGTTGTACCTGTGTGATGCTGCTCTCATCTCGTACTCCACTGCCACATACTCGTAGTGGTGAAGTCTCAACGAATGCCGTCATCAGAATGGGTAGCCGCTGGGGACAACACGATGCATGAGCCGTTACAGGACCTAGCAAGGTATCTGTATCCATTGGTACTGCTTATGGTAGTGTAAGACAGACGTCCAACACGCATTCTTCTCCTCATAGCATACATCGAAGCACAGGTAAGATGCAATTTTGCCAAATTGGTCTGAATGAAAGAAACCAGGTCATATTCAGATCTCTTAGCTGGGCTAATCCAAGGACTTTAGTTATGCGGTCCAGATAGCATATAGCTAGGATCGTTTCTTCCATCGTGGCTGGAGTCTTGTCTGCGACTTGGCTTGCCATATCGGAGCAGAAGGATCAAAAATAAAATTCCTGCCATGAGTCCCAAAAGTAGAGGTAGGCCGCCAAAGACAGAGTGGACAAAATTGGGAAAAATGTCCAGAACTGTTTCGAAGGGTGTTAACAGTCCCGAAAAAATTGTCTTAAATACATGTGCGATGCCACTGGTATCTAACATGTTTAAAATTTGGCTTAGCATTTCTAAGACATGCACGGGGCAATTTGTAGATAAAAGGGAATGTATCTCTGCCGTTGTCCTTGCAACTTGCAGATCATACGTTTCCTTGGACGAGGCAATGAGGGGAAGAGATGCTAAAGAGCTGGATAGGATGTTGGTCAAAGCCTATCGAACTATGTTTTGTCTTCCGTCTTATGCGTCAGCAGCTTGGCCTCCAACAACAAGTCTTGGCTAGATACAGGGCTTACATCATATGCTGGCATACGATAAGCAAAGCCAATCCAGACACGTTGAACTATCTGCTTTGGCAAGACTTACAACATAGGGAGTTTTCCCAAGCAAGAAACTACCTTAAATCAGCCTTAGATTCCACCAAATTGTCTGGACTATGGGAGGCGCAACTCGGCCAACTTAATTTAAAAAAATAGGTCTGGAAAAACATAAAACTATCCTCCTTACTTAAGGACAAGGCAGCCTTCTCGAAAAGATCCCACGCCTGGATGACCCTCAGCTCGTACAAATCGCTCACCCCACAACCATATTTCAATCAGCCTTACTCGAGGGTGACAAAAATGAATTTCCTAAGGTACAGACTGGGGATGCTTCCATGTACCCAACATTTACCACCATGGTTGAGGACCAAAGGCCAAGCTGCCTCCAGACTGTGTAACAACAAGAATGGGGACATTCTGCATGTAATTTGCCTATGTGAAGAACTGCGTCAAGTACGTTCTCGATTTTTAAAAGATTTATTTAACCAGAAAGAGATCCGCACCAGAAGGCAAGCAGTGCTGAACTGCTTTAACCCAGCGAACATCCAATTAAATTGCAGACTGGTAAAATATCTAAGGATGGCCAAACAAAAAAACGGGGCTAAAGTCTCTTCTCTGACTGTGTGTGAAACAGCTACCGGAAGTGGACAAGGAGCTATGGCGGGAACTTAACCGAAACAAGCAGAGACATTCTCGCCATGATATCCAAGCACGCGTGATCCATTGACTGCTCCAAATACCGTAATTTGACCATGTATTATTACAATGTAGTATTTTATTCTAATTCTTAAAATGTTTTTAACTACGGATTATGAATTTTATAGTGTAACCTTTTGCAATGGTTTTAATTAACTATGCCAATAAACTTACTTGTTCCCATACGTTTCCTTGGACGAGGTCAAAGGCACAGTTGTCTGTAAAAGAATAGACTTCATTCTGCTTAAAGTATCAATTCGAATAGAAGAGATATTCAAATAAGGCCATAATGCCGCCTCCATGGAGTGCTGTTTGGATACAATACTTGCATACAGCAAGTGACCATGGAACTAACGCTCAGGAGATAGGCTTTCCCTGGCACCATGCCACAACAGCTGTGGTCATTTATTAGAATATAGCTCCTGTTAGAAAGCTGTCTAAAGAATGGCTCCATCTGTGTTGCAGGAGTGCCGTGCAGGTGACATGAAAGGTTATTCGAAGACCCTTCGCAGGCTCCATGCAAGGTAATACCTTGACACAGGAGTGTACCGCTTAGTGATCTTTTACAATTTTTACCACTAAGAAATACCTCCTTTTTCTTTTCACTGTAACATGTGTGTGAATAAGGTAATTTCCATGTTTACTTGATGTACCCTTTACCCAACCTTTCATACTGGCCCGCTGGTATATACTCTTGGCAATATTTAAATAGGAAAGTTGTTATCGGAATTGTAATTATTCCGTGTATTCTCCATTCAATGACCGGTCTTGCCGACATTGTCAATGGTAATCTCTCAAGTTTTTCAATGCTCAGAATCGTATAGTCTGCTCCTTTTTGTGCCAAACTGATTTGTTTATCAGTAAGGTTAAAGATAGAGAATAATGACGTTGTGTTGATTAAACGCCATGGTACGTAGCCTGAACGCAGATTTTGCAACGTCCAGCCAAGCTGTACAATAGAACGTAATTGGGACTGACCATGTTGTAACATTAGTAAGTCCTGTTCTATTATATCAATAGCAGATGATACAATACTGTCCAGTGAATATATTCTGGAGGACAGAGTCATTAACCCATTGTCCACAACAGAAAGTGATTTTTCCAAATTAATACGATCAATTTCTCGTATTTTTTCTGCTGTTTCAATTTGCATTACTTTCCAAGCTTCGTTGTACGCAGCATATATACCAGTCGCTATGAAACGTTTTTGACGCTGTTTGCGTGGTCCCAGAATGAAGTCACGCAAGTCAGCACTGTCTTTAAGTAAAGTCAAGTGTTGCTTAATTTCTGCCAGTGTGGATTTTTGTAGCCATTCGAGGCATAGTTTCCCTACACTGTATGTTGTAACTATCCCTGGATGTTGTCTCTGGGAGTATCTTGGGTCTGGCCCGGTCATTTGAACCCCTGTATTTTGTTCAGGAATCTATCTTGACAGTTATTTGTGTCTATGGGCCAGATCCACAATTTTTTCCAATCAGGATGTGTTCTGTTTTGGTATAAAATATGGGATACGTCTATCTCCATATCAGTAGTACTATTACTATCAGGTATGGGCTTTGGAATAGACGGTTTGTTTAAGTCTTTAATCTTGGCTAGGCCAAGACAGGTAGTCTGTTGAATGGTGTCATTCAAGAATATTAATTGTTCTGGGATCATGCAGGCTCTAAACAATGCTTCTAAACCTTGGACCTGCCATTCTTTTGTACCCCAGATGGTTTTTGTTTCAATGTTGTTTTTCCAGAATTCAAAACCAAATGTAATCATTTTTTCATAAAATGTTTCAGAATAGATCAATTTAGTATTGGTCAGCATTGTTTTCATTCCTGTCTTATTTAACATTTTAAAATAAAACGTTTCTGCATCACTTGTGTTAAACCCTGAGAAGTATGGGAATTTCTCATAGAATGTTTTTGAGCTGCTTTTAGGTGGTGTTGCACAATGTTCCCATTGATTATAATTAAAAACATTTCTAGGTTGCGCAGATTTATGCAAATAGTGATGACCAAAGTGATTATAGCAGTACATTTCTTCATAATTTGATGAACCTTGTAAATAATCATGTTCTGTAAATTTTGCTGACATTACTAAATCTGACATCATATTATTAATATTTTCAAAGTCCCAATCATCAGAAAAAGTACTTGGTTTTACAAAGTCACTTAATGAAACCTTAAACTGGTGTGGATATTTCAAGAGCTCAATCGGGCCAAAAATGTCAAATTCAGTTCTGTCCCATGCTACCCCACCGGGTATTTGATTGGCTGTGACTTTTACTGATGATAGTTCTCTTTTCTCGATGTGAGATGACTTGTGAGGCTTTAGGACCAAGTTGATGTTCTGACTTGCTGTGTCCATTGTACTGTATTTTTCTTCAATGAATTTTCCCAAACAAAGAACCATGATGAGCCAAAGCAGGAGGAAAAGTACACCTAACACAATCCAAAATTCAATCCATGGAGAAATCAGATAGGTTTCTTTGAGTTGATGGCAGAGTTCAGTTATTTTGTCTTTGAAAGTTTTTGTTGCTGGTGTTTCTTCATGTTCATTTGGATCATCAGAAAAGTCATCGAAATTGATGAAGTAGCCAGATGCAGTTCTGTCAATTGTTGGAATTGCTTCCGAATTTTCATTTGCTTTTGGATTTTTCTTTGTTTCATTAGCATAGTCTGAGGCTACATCGTTGTAGACTGGTGTTTCTTGACGAACTGTTGCAATTTGGGTTTCAAGAGGCAGAAGTTCCATGGATTTATTGCATAGTCCTTTTTTATTCACTGCAGGTTTATCAAATGTGATTAGTCTCTCAGTTTGAACCTCTTGTTTTGTAGCAAATTTTGGTGTTCTGCTATTTCTTGAAAGTCCACTTGGCCTACTACTTATTATTGGTCACATGATTGTGGTTTTACCAGGTCGATGGATACAACTCGGCTCTCCTTTTTACCAGCAAGGGGCAGTAGTACAACTGATCTTGTTCCCTGACAGCTAAGACAGGTACTGCTTTTCTGTAAGAAGGCCCAAATTCCTTCTTCACCACGATCTTCTCTCTGACCAGATCCCCAATCTTTGGAATCCAAACAGGTCTTGCTGGGACAGGTGGTTTTTCTTCAGTGGCTGTTGGCTGTTGCTTTAACTTTATGTTGCTCAAGTTTCGTCTTGTTTCATTTAAGTCCTGTAAAACAGCCAAACGGTCTTTGATATCAAAGCATTTTTCTTCTACCACTGAAGTGTGACTATCAAGGTCCTGAATGTGCATTCTAGTACCGAACAATAGTTCGTACGGACTGAGACCTTTTAGAGAATTTCTTGGCAGATTATTAAGACTACGTTGGACACTTGTTAAATGTTGGACCCACCCATCACCTGAAACTAATACCCTCGCCGTTATAGATTGCTTTATGTCCCGTTTTTTTCTTTCCACTACCGCATTTCCCTCAGTATGGAATGGACAAGAGTACCGCAATGCAATGCCCATGCTGGTCATGGCCTCCTTATAAGCTCGAGAGCTAAAAGCAGGACCTTGGTCAGAATGTAGCATGCCAATTGCGTATGTGCCGATAAAGACTCGCAAATCTTTTATAACAGTTCTGGCGTCAGCCGAGTGCTGGTGTCTACATTTTAAGTGAATCTAGTCTTAAACATAAATGGGATGCATTTCTTCTACTAGATTTCTGCGTGTAGATAGCCTTATGCTTTCTAAAAGAAGGGTCCTGGCAATATCCCGGTCGGTTCACAACTGCGATCTCTGTTGCAGTTTGGACAGCCCATTGCAAATTTGTTATGTTGTAGGCTCATCCCTGGCCACCAGTATTCTGATTGTAATTCTTTCAGAGATTCCTTGATCTCTCGGTGCCTTAGACCCAATCCCATGTGTGCGCCTGCTATTAAAAAGACTCTCCTGTTTGTGTTTGGAATTACTCTATCCCCCACTCCAGGGATTCGAGCAAAAGGAACGGAGTTTGCATCAATTATGTATGTATAATTGAGTGGATAGTTCACAGGTAATGCTGCACAGTCGCCTTTCAAAGACGCTTTTACCACCAGCATTGTTTCCCCGTCTATGTATTTTTCGGAACGCTTTTTTGTGGCTACGGAAGCCGGTTGAGCTGCTTCCGCTGTGGCTCTGCGAGCCAATGAATTCCCTGCAACGTGAACGCCATCACGTTGATGACTCAGTGTATGTATCACATGAGTCTTTTGTAGTTCTTTCTGCAAAAGAACTACCTGTTCCCAAAGCTTTTTATGCTTTATTGTGGCACCTGTGACATCTTTGTAGTCGTTTTGAACCCAATTCTGCAAGTCATTATTGTAAGACTTGACACAGTAATGCAAATCGCACACTATTAGTGTGGTGAATTCGCGATCGGCATTTTCAAGCACCATCTTTAAAGATCTTATTTCAGCTCGCTGAGTTGAACAGTTTCTGAGTGATTCAGTTTTGGTAATTAATGGTCTGAATTTACCCAAGCGCCAGCAACCTTTAACAATCGCGCACGCTGCGTTGTAGGATTTTTTTCTCTACATCGTAGTGTTGTGCAAATCTGTCCATATAGATTACACATGTGTATTGTACAAGAGGCAGAATTTCGATTGGCAGAGGATATTGTTCTTCATATTTTAGATCTTTTAGTTTTTTCATTTTCGGGTCAAAATAGTACTTCACGTCTTCTGCAGCAAGAGACTTTTCCCATTGTATCCATTTTGGATCTAATGCCACAGCAGTCAAATTGCGTGGACTCGTTAATGCCTCAAGGGCTGATTCTGCTGTTAAAACAGTTATCCTTCTGCCTTGGGCTTGGGCTCTTTCTTTTGCTACAGCAGTTTGAACCGCTATTAGAATTTTTTTCAGTAGAACTGAATTTCATTTCAGCTTCTGTGTACAACTGTGATTTGTAAGCTATTGGTACCGTTTCTCCCTCATTAGAGGTCAGGTACGTGAATCCGCATCTTCCTGGGATGACTCGGATTACAAGGTTGCGTATGTTTTCGCGTGTTTGCAATTTTGTTTTAGCTAACGTCTGTTTGCAATGATCTTACATTTTCTGTGTGTTTCTGAGTCCAATTTATTGGTTTGAAATCAGGTTTTATTAATTCATAGAGAGGTTTAACTCTCTCTTCATAATTTAGAATGTATGTTCTTCCGAAATTCAGGAAACCTAGTATTGATTGTAAGATCGTCAGCGTTTTAGGTGCTTGGAGTACAGCGCACTTCTCTAAGAAGTTGTCAGCTAGGCTTTTGCCTTCACTTGATAATTCATATCCTAAAAACAGGACAGTTAGATGGGCAATTAGTGACTTTTTAAAGTTGAATTTGTAACCTTCAGCTGCGAACCCAAGTATTATGGTGTTCACTCTTTTCAAGTGAGTATCCAGGTCATCATCTGTGAGATAGATGTCATCGACATACGATAATGCTTCATCATCATATATTTGTAGTAACTCTGTTACCCTTGCTGAGAATAATCCTGGGCTATTCTTGAATCCCTGTGGGAGTCGACAGAAGTGTTTTTGCGACCCCATTATTGAGAACGCGGTCAAATACCTGCTCTCAGGTGCTATGTTTTGACAAAAGAATCCATTAGAGATATCTAATGTCGTTTTATATTTTTTGCGCACAATGTTATTCATTAGTGCTGCACTGTGTGAGTTTTGTACTGCAAATGTTTTGCAACAGGAGTTTAGGTGTCTGTAGTCCAAAACTAGACGATATGAATCGTCTGGTTTGGAGACAGGAAACAAAGGATTGTTCATTTGTGAGGTGCATGTTTCAATCACCCCTTGGTATTCAAGTTGATCTAAGATCTCCCTGACTTGCTTTTTAGCTTCTTGTTTAACTGGGTACTGCCTTTGTGCAGTGGGTTGACATTTTAACTGGATTTTGTGAGGAGGAGAGTCCTCATCCCATCCTACATGATTTTTATATAATGCAGGAGCTTGGGCTACTGCCCATTTTCTCGCATATATGGATTTTTTATGAATTGAAATATGATTTGAGAAGGCAGGCATAATCATTTCTTCGCAATGAGGGCACTCCCTGACAAACTCTGGTGGCCAGTCTTTCTCAGCTAAAAGGATGTCATAGCCTTTCGAACGGTTATCCCAAAAGAGACCCCTTACTTTCCTAGTCTTATTTCTTCTATACGCAATGTTATCTCATATATTTTATGAGGTTTGCTAACTCTGGTATCTGCAGTTTCCACCTTAATGTATTCATTCGTGTCCACTGTCTCCAGAAGATTCATCAGGATCTTGCGAGCTATGGTCACTTCTGCTGCGCTGTCTAGCATTGTCTGGGCCCACTCTCCGTTTTTCAGTTGTGTCCTCAGTATCCTCGGCATGTTTAATTATTTTAATACTGGCTACCTTCTTTCTTGGAAATTGTAACTTTTTACTTTGATGAGCAGGTTCATTGTCTTTGGACTTGACGTGCTCTTCCCTTTGTTCTGACCGTCCTCTTCTTTCCGATTTCTGCGAGGAAGTCTGAAAAGATCGAGAGGGACGTGTATCAATATCTTGATATCTGTCAGGTTTTCTCAATTTATCCCTATCTCTAAGGTTGTATCTTTTCTCAGAGGGCTCCCTCTGGGGAGACTTGTTTCCTCGGTCTGGAGATCTTTCTCTCGGTTGAGGAGACCTTCCTCTGGACTGGAATTCTTTTTCTTTGGGAGTGGATTGTTTATTTCCATCCCAACTCTTTTTAGGAGTGTTTAGATTATTTTTAATAAATGTTTTTTCAGGATTTTCAAGTAGTTTGGGTTTTACTGGTTTCCCGCCCAAACTATCTCTACCTAGTTCTTCATAGGATTTTTCTATGATTCTGGCAAGTTCAAATGGTTGGTCTGCTATACCTGTTTCTTTCAATCTCTGGCGGATCGCCACAGGTGCTTCTTCTCCTTTTATGTTGGCTAATAATATAGCCGAGACCTGCTTGAAGTCTTTCAGTAATTTCATACCCAGAGTTAAAGCAGGTTCTGGACCGTATTCATTTTGAATCTGTCCTAGTACGTCTGGTATAACCACCATGGACGGAACACCATGTGTTTTTGTGTAAATTGAAGCAAAGACTGTGCCCCAAGTGTCACAGTCCTCCACATGTGGTGCGATCCCCATTGGAAGACAGATAGTCAGAATTCTGTGTTTCTCAGTAGGTGTAGTATCAGGAAATACTGCCTATATTTGAGTGATTTTCCGAGCTAACCAGAATGGAATTTGTTCCCGTTTTGTAGGCACTTTGCCAATGGCTGATTGTATATTTTGTGGTGTGATTTTATTTGTGTTCCCCTGGTGAGGGGTGGTCTCTGGAATTTGTATTGCCGGTTGGACTGTTGAAGTCCTCATGACATATTGGACCAATTGTCTGTGTATTTTAATTAGTATTTTTAGCTGAGCTAAAAGTTCCCGGTCTGATATTTTATCAATGTCAGGATGTGGTGTGTAGCTGGCTAGAACCGGCCACATGGCTCCTGGTCTACCTAGTGGACCGAGCCTGGTGATGTGATTTTTATGTTTTAGGGCGCCTTTAAACCAGAGCAGGTGCTCTTGGTAATTTAGTGGGATTTCAACCTCCTCGAAAGGAGTGTATTCATCCGGAGGTTCCTCTATTTTGTAATAGTGGAATTCTTTTGTTACAGTGTTTGCTGCTGGAAAGTTTATCCATAAATAGAATACCTCTGTCTGCCGATATTCATGGGCCTCTACCACGAATATGACTGTACCTCCTCGTGATGTCAGTCCATTTTCTATAAGTTTAATAGTTATAGTTTTTCTTACATTTACTGGAATGATTATAGCATTCAGGTCATTTTCTTGGAGATTTGTGTCATCCGCTAGGAGTTGAGCTGCTATTCTAGCTGCCTCCCTTTCGTCTTCACTTTCTACCATTTTTACTGACAGAAAGTTTTTTGTTGCAGCACAATATTTTGGAACACTGTATCCTTCAACGTTGACTAAACCAAAAACTATACATAGGAATCTCTTCCTACAAAGTTCCGGTGGATTTTAACCTTTTACCCACTCCAGACGTCTTTTGGAGTATTTACGGGAAAAAGGGGTCTGTGTGAAAAAGCACGACTAGTTACTCTAGTGTCTTGCGTTAGATTATCGCCTTACCAAACGTTGGGCGCCATGTAGTGTAGTTCCTATATTCCCAATAGGCTCTGCGCATTGGAATAATATATTCAGCAGTGTAGACGTAGGACTGAGGTCGACTAGGTCTCTACTGACTATATTAGACTTAATTAGTTTTGCCAGCTAGCTCAGAGGCCACTAGAAACTTTCTCGAATAAACAAGGAGGAGTTTAACTTCCCTGGATAGACAAGAAGGGATTAGCTTCTGACAACCATAAAACATTACAACTTTGCTCCCTCAGAATAAGAGTGTATTTCTAGAGTCGTGTGAAAACAATAGACAGCTATTTTACTCGGTCAATCGTGCATACTTAGTTTCACCAGAGTGCAGAGAATAGAGAGACGGGCGTTTTCAATAAAAGGTGTTATTTATTGAGCAGTCTTCTTTCTCATGCAAGAGAAATGAATTGCCACGATTGCAATACTTAACATGAAGTAAAGTGCGTACAGTAAAAGGAGTATTATAAAATAATACTGTAAAAGCATTGATATGGTTTCTTAGCCATATGATACTTTAAAATAGATAAAATATATACATACATAAATACATTGACTAACGTACTCAACTGGTGCTTTTAAATACGCCTAACCCGGTGTACCTGACCTAAGCCTAATACGTGGGAAGGAGTAAGTAAGTAGCAGTTTAAGTTAAGTTGGTTTTGCCAAGAATCTGAATCAAGAATTCTCTTTAAGGGTTTAGTCAGCTCCGTACCTGGGTAATAGAAAGCAGGAGGTCTGGTATCTCTCTCTCAGGACTCGATATCCCAGCAACCCGCAAGGGCGGCTGGAAACACCGGAGCTGGATTTCTCGGCTGGAGAAAAGACAGCGTCTCTCTCAGTGCGTCAAAAGAGAGGGGCGGCGTCCGTGGGCTCTCACATCAGCCGGGCTCTCGGGCAAGTAGATAGCCGCTCTGCTCTAAACCACTGTGTGTTTGCTTAAGGCAACGTTGGTATATTTATACCTGAAAGGTGCCGGGTTTGACTTAAGGTTGGACATAAGACGTCAATAAAGATGTCACTAAGAACTGGCTTTCAGTGCTCACAGGAGTTCTTGGACAAATCAAAACAGAAGCATGGGGATTTCCCAGGTTGCTGGAGGTTTGCTTTGTTTAAAGAACGCGTTGTACTCTCTAGGAGTCTGGGAAGTAGCCTTGCTTAATTTGGACTGCATGGGCTACGACTAAATATGGATATGATTCTTATGCCTTTATAAGGATATTATTTATTATAGCCATACAAGGGCATAAATTAGGAATAATGAATTAGGGTCCTAGATAGAAATACAACACATCATTTGAAGAAATCATGTGTGAAACCTTTTTGATTGCAAGACGCTCATGGATGGAATTAAATTCCTTTACATGTCTGGAAGAAATAAAAAAATAAAAAAATGTTGTCCTCATTTCCACCATGGTATAAGAAAGCCATATAGAACAAGCCATAAATCAGCTGTCTCAGTGTTATAACTGGAAGGGATCAAACGTAGTAGGGGGACCAAGCATCCCTCAGCTGTCTCTAGCTTAGTCTCATTCTTGGCTACCATTGGGGAAGCCTACAGCAGGGCCAGGGCCGGGCTACGACCGGATAACTGCTGTGCTCGTGGAGAAACATAGGCACCATAGTAGTGTAATCATTGGACCCGGGGAAAAAAACCAAAATAAAAAAAAAAAAAGATCTTTATTGTGCCCAAACAAGCATGTTCCAAAAAGCTCTTTTACTTTGATTCCCCGGCCTAGCTAGGTCCATTCGTGCCATCTGTAGACTAGATGCCAGCCAGTCTCCGTGGGAAGGAGGTAGGGGGTCCTTCCACCTCCTGCAAATCTCCCTCCTTGCTAAGAGGACCGTATAGAACACTAGGCTTCTAGCTGCATTCTGTGATCCTGTCAGGATCCCAAAAATCACTAAAGGTAGATCAACGATAACTGGGAAGCCCAACAACGCTGTAAGAGTATTACCAATAGCTTCCCAAAATGTAGCAACCCGAGGGCATTCAAAAAACATGTGAGCCTGCAGCCCACACCTTGCACATGCCACTGGATTACCTATGGCAAATTTAGATAGTCTTTGGGGAGAGTAATACGCCCTATGGAGGGTATAGAGGTGGTTCCTGCAAAGCCATGAAGGCTTTACTATACTCTTTAAGAGCTCACATGAGGTGGACCAAAGTTCTTGCACGTCCTGGTCAGTTGTTAAGGCACCCCACAGCTGGACTGATAACTTAAATTCCCCATCCGATTCCTCAAGTCTGGAAGAAATCATAACTCCTGACATTCTGTAAACTAATAAAGGCATGTCTTTATATATCATAAGCATTTTCGATGACTTTTCTAGCATGTAGTAGGGTAAAATTACCTTCAAGGGATTTTACTGATAGTTTTTTATGCTTGTTTGTAAAAATCAATTCAAGACCCAAATAAATGACGGTCTATATTCAAATATGTATAACCTTGTTGTTCATTTAAATTAAATAGTGCTATCTGTCACAATATAATCAAAAACAAAACAAAAAGAGCAGAAAAATGGGTGTGTACAGAAAAATATATTTTTTTATGTATAATTCAACAAGTAGGGTACTGAAAAGTATTTCAACAAAGTTACAAGAAGTCAATGATACAGAGACAAAACAACTTCACTGTAACAGTTGTATGCGCTTTTCTTCTTTGTTGTGAAGGATACAAAGTAATGGAAGAAAAAGCGTTGGTCGACGTTTCAGTCTTTAGAAATTGATTGCCGAGACCATCTTCAGGACTAAACGAAAATATAATGGTTAACCAGTAAAAATAGCATAGAACAGGAATTACTACTAATTCTATCACACATCCAATCTGAAAAGTCTATACATTATTTACACTCATTCAAAGATATATCACCCGAAAAAAGAAAACATATTACAATGCTCTAAAATCTAGCATGTTACCTGATTTTTATGACTTGGAATTTGCAAAAGTGAAATATTGATAACACAATGTAATATAGTGCATCGTCATGTATAATGACATGTATTACATTTATGCATAGTCAATCTATTAAAGGGACTCACATCCACATCTTTAGTTTGTCATGTTATTATTATTAAAAAGGGGGAGAAATAGCAAAATTAAATGATCAGATTTTTCACCTCCCTACATAACAAGTTAAGAAAGCATATTGATACCTTTATGATATGCAGAATGATCGTTATTTATAGCAGTCTGTCAATGGTGATTCCAACAGATGAAAAATTAATTCACAACTGATCGTAAATCTGTAATACCAAAGATGAAAGACATTTCATAGATATTTACACAATGAAATTCCCAATGTAAATCGGGGACACTCGATTTTGACCTAAATGTGAATAGAGATGGGTGTTTCATTTAAAATTGAAAGGGGCAAATTGCTCACTTGCCGCATATATATAATAATGTTGGGTTTAATCACCTTTAGATAAACGTGAAGCAGTGCTGGGGTATGTGGATCTCACTGTCTTCAAAGGTGAATAGATTTGAGCGTCTGTTGAGTGAAAGAAAATTTGTTTAGATCGGAGCAGCACTTTGTAAGGCAGGGGACCAAATCTCGCCAGTACATTTCTATAGCGTTGTTGGCATGCTTACTTGATGCGTTAAAATGTCATATCTTTAGAGCCCTGACTTATATTGGGTAAAAATTGCAGTTTAATTGGTCATTGTAACGAACTCATTTAAGCAAATAGGCATTACGACTTGAAATGCCATTATTAATGCAATTAAAAGCAAATGATTTAACTGAACAGCTTTAGGGCCAGAGAGTTAATGTATATACAGTGGGATTTTTGGATTTAATATGCCATAATTTCGAACATATTTTAGACGAAACTGGCATAAACCTAGTTAGGCCAACCTAGTCAGTGTGATACGGAATATAAAGCAAATTCACCTTTGTATTATTAGAAGCAGCTCGTCGTATCTACCATTAATGTAGCAGAAGGTCTATGAACCTATTGAAACATAGACAAATATATATCGTTTTAGTAAAAATGTTTGAATTCTATTTGCCACATCTGAATTAAAAGGGGCGACATGGACATACCTCTATTAATCGAGTGCCGCGTTCGTAACCTCCGGTTGCCAAACATTGCATCTGATAATGACTGTGTGCAAATATTTGAGTCAATATTGTATATTAATCGTGCTCATATAGTTTTGATAAAGAAAATGTGCATATTTAGAGTGAACAGCTACATTGAGAACTATGAATTTGATCCGGTGAATGAACTTCTTGTCTCTATGGACATAGAAAGTTTGTACACGAACATTCCCCAACATGAGGTGTTATCAATTCTCACTGAATTATTGGAAAGGAGGCCGAGACTAAATGAGGTCCCTACCGATTTTATTATTGAATGCGTGCAGATTTCCCGTTGCGAAAATTTCTTTCTCTTTGAAAAGAGCTTTTACCAACAACTCAAAGGAGTTGCAATGGGGACAGTCTATGCCCCAGATATTGCAAATATCTACGTTTCTTGTTTCGAAAATCAACATATCTTTCATATATCCAATCCATTTTCGAATAATATTCGGAAATGGCTGAGATATATAGACGATGTCTTCATCGTCTGGCATGGAACAGAAAACGATTTACAGGCTTTCCATGTCTGGTTGAATGCCAGAAGTCAACATCTACAATTCACTATGGAGCATAACATCAATGAAATGAATTTTCTTGACATTACCATAAAAAACAATGTATCGAATCACCTATACACAACATTGCATACTAAACCCACTTCCAGGAATACCCTATTAAACTACCAGAGTCATCATCCCCAAGCCCTTAAAGACGGGCTACCTTTTGGGCAGTTTCTGCGCTTGCGCAGAAACTGTACCTTTAAGGATGATTATTTTACAGAAGCCAAAAAGCTGAAAGACAAATTGAAAGCTAGCGGGTATCCTGCGAAATTACTGAAAAAGTCCGTGAAGCGGGCATTGTATAATTACCGGGAGGCACTTTTAATGGTTAAAGATCGCCCCAAGAGAGCCAACTTGATATGTGTATCCACTTTTGGAACCCATACCAACGCAATCAAAAAAATTGTACTCAAACAATGGAATCTACTAAAAGGGATACCTGAATTTGTACAAAGACCTATGTTTGCGTTTAAAAGAGAGACTAATCTACAGGATCGACTAGTCCATGCCTATGAAAATAAGATTGAAAAAAATACAGTTGATAATATGAGACAATTATCTCCTGTAATTGGCCATTATAAATGCAATACATGTCTTGCATGTAACACACTGAAACAGTCAAGACTTGTACAATCAATGATGTCAGCCTTAGCCTTAAGTCGTTCTCTAATTGCAATTCCACCAATGTGATATACTGCATAAAATGTCCATGGGATATGCACTATATGGGCAAAACTATCCAGCCAGTGAAAAAACGCATTTTACAGCATCAATCACGCATTAGATGTAGAAAGGAAAATGCCCCCCTTGATGAACACTTTCATCGTTTTGGACACACTCACAGCCAGATGACTTGGTGGGTGATTTATGTCATTAAACCAATGAAGAGACAAAACAATGGGGATATAATTCTAACTATGAGGGAAGGCAAGCTAATCTGTATTGCAGATACTATAGATTGGGGCCTCAACACCGCTTCAGCCTGCCTATAACTATTAATTTTCTATTCATGGTTGTCTAACTGATGATTTGAGGTCTGCATTATACAATTCTATAACCTAGTAAGAAATGTTAACCAGCACACTAGACCTTATTCTGTAGTACTCAAGGACCATTAATACTAATATACAATGTATGTTATGTATCAAAATTCGATTGTTTAATGACACTATTATACTGCAATTTTAATTTTCATAAGTAGTCTGGCTTGCCAACTATAACTGCCATTTCACATCTGAATGACAAATTATTGATTTGACTCGATTTGTTTGAATTATGAATGATAAACAACTGATCTGATTCTACAGTTTTTTTGGTCTTTAGATAGTTGATAATGAAAACTGTGGCGATAAACTTGGGATATAAGCGCAGTTGTGTTGTCCAGAGATAATGTTGAATACTAATCTAAGTCGTTCCAATCTATACATTTATACTACTGTATATATTGAAAATAGGATTTCAGCATTGCTTTTTGAGTTCTTAACTTAATGTTTTTCCCACTGTAAATGGTTGCACATACTTAGGACCATCCTTTGTGTTATTCACTCTAAATATGCAAATTTTCTTTATCAAAACTATTTGAGTGCGATTAATATACAATATTGACCCAAATATTTGCACATGGTCATTATCAGATATGTATCATAAATCGATAATTTACATACACCTTTCACACTATACTCGGTTGAGTAATGGCAGCCACTAATTTGGGCAAACATGGCCCCTTTGTACCGTGTTAGCCTGATATTAAGATACTAATGGTTTTCATAAATAATATAAATGATTAACCTTGTTAGGATTGCCTCATTGATCTAAATATTTCGTATTTAGTTTATGAAATTATATCGTAAGTGCATAAAAATGAATCTATCCAGATGCACACAATACAACAGACTCCGTTTAGTAATGGCTGCCACGTATCGCGGTAAACATGGCCACCGTCAATCACGTTGGTCCTCTTTCGCACTCCAAACCACAATATGAACGAGTTCCTCAGCGACCGCATGCAATTTTTGGCAACAGGAGGTTACGAACACGGCAGTCGATTAATAGAGGTATGTCCATGTCGCCCCTTTTAATTCAGATGTGGCAAATAGAATTCAAACCTGTTTACTAAAACTATATATATTTGTCTATATTTCAATAGGTTCATAGACCTTCTGCTACATTTATGGTTCACACGACGAGCTGCTTCTAATAATACAAAGGTGAATTTGCTTTATATTCCGTATCACACTGACTAGGTGGCCCTAACGAGGTTTATGCCAGTTTCGTCTAAAATATGTTCGAAATTATGGCATATTATATCCGAAAATCCCACTGTATATACATTAACTTTGTGGCCCTAAAGCTGTTCATTTAAATCATTTGCTTTTAATTGCATTAATAATGGTATTTCAAGTCGTAATGCCTATTTGATTAAATAAGCTTTTGCTTAAATGAGTTTGTTAATACGACCGATTAAAATACAATTTTAACCCAATATAAGTCAGGGCTCTAAAGATATGACATTTTAACGCATCAAGTAGGCATGCCAATAACGCTATAGAAATGGACTGGCGAGATTTGGTCGCCTGCCTTACAAAGTGCTGCTCCGATCTAAACGAATGTTCTTTCACTCAACAGACGCTCAAATCTATTCACCTTTGAGGACAGTGAGATCCACATTCCCCAGCACTGCTTCACGTTTATCTAAAGGTGATTAAACCCAACATTATTATACATATGCGGCATGTCAGCAATTTGCCCCTTTCAATTTTAAATGAAACGCCCATCTCTATTCACATTTACGTCAAAATCGAGTGTCCCCGATTTACATTGGGAATTTCATTGTGTAAATACCTATGAAATGTCTTTCATCTTTGGTATCACAGATTTACGATCAGTTGTAAATTCATTTCCATCTGTTGGAATCACCATTGACAGACTGCAATAAATAACGATCATTCTGCATATCATAAAGGTATCAATATGCTTTATTAACTTGTTATGTAGGGAGGTGAAAAATCTGATCATTTAATTTTGCTATTGCTCCCCTTTTTTAATAATAATAACATCACAAACTAAAGATGTGGATGTGAGTCCCTTTCATAGATTGACTATGCATAAATGTGATACATGTCATTATACATGACGATGCACTATATTACATTGTGTTATCAATATTTCACTTTTGCAAATTCCAAAGTCGTAAAAATCAGGTATCATGCTAGATTTTAGAGCATTGTAATATGTTTTCTTTTTTCGGGTGATATATCTTTGAATGAGTGTAAATAATGTATAGACTTTTCAGATTAGATGTGTGATAGAATTAGTAGTAATTCCTGTTCTATGCTATTTTTAGGGCTCAACCAGTATATTTTCGTTTAGTCCTGAAGATGGTTTCGGCAATCAATTTCTAGAGACCGAAATGTCGACCAACGCTTTTTCTTCCATTACTTTGTATCCATCACAACAAAGAAGAAAAGCGCATACAACTGTTACAGTTAAGTTGTTTTGTCTCTGTATCATTGACTTCTTGTAACTTTGTTGAAATACTTTTCAGTACCCTACTTGTTGAATTATACATAAAAATATATTTTTCTGTACACAACCATTTTTTTGCTCTTTTTGTTTCTGTTTTTGATCATATTGTGACAGTTAGCACTATTTAATTTAAATGAACAACAAGGTTATACATATTTGAATATAGACCGTCATTTATTTGGGTCTTGAATTGATTTTTACAAACAAGCATAAAAAACTATTAGTAAAATCCCTTGAAGGTGTTTTTACCATACTACCTCATTTGGCCCGAACCCTTAAGGGTATATTGGGTGGTCCATTTCACTCTATTGCTTTCTAGCATGTGTCGTATTTTCTTCTACTGTAACTGGAAAAAATGATGGACGGAATGCTGAGTAATTCAAGCATTCTACCCCAGTCAAGAGATCTGGGTTAAATCCATTGCTCTCTTGCCCACTATACCACCCCAGTTTGGACCCAGCCATATGCAATTTGGTCTTGACCTGGTGCCTCACGGGATCAGTCCAGACTGAACTGCCAAGCCAGGTCCTCCCTGGACCGCAGACATGCATTCTGGGACCGGTTTCAGGGTATGTCACCCTTCATCAGCCAGGCTAGCTTGAATCCAGTGGCACAGTGAGCAAAAGACCCTTGTGTGGGCATACCCATCCCATTTAAGGCGAAAAATGTAACTGCAACAAATGGTGGATGGAATGCCGAATGATTCAAACATTCTCCCCAGTCAAGAGAGCTGGCTTAAATCCATCATTCTTTTGCCTACTACGCCACACCAGTTTGGACCCAGCCATATGCAAATCAGTCCTGACCCTGTGCCACATAGGAACAGTCCAGACCGAACTGCCAGGCCAGGTCCTTCCTGGACCAGAAACAAGCATCCTAGGACCAGTTTCAGGGTATGTCACCCTTCTTCACCCAGGTTAGCTTGAATCCAGTGGCACAGTGAGCAAGGGACCCACGTCTGGGCATACGCAAATAAATGATGGACGGAATGCTGACAATGCAAACATTCTACCCCAGTCAAAAGATCTGGGTTAAATCCATCGTTCTTTTGTCCAGTACGCCACCCCAGTTTGGAACAGCCATATGCAAATAAGTCTTGACACTGTGCCTCATGGGAACAGTCCAGACCGATCTGCCAAGACAGGTGCTCCCTGGATGGGAAAAAAGCATCCTGGGACCGGTTTCATGGTATGACACCCTTCATCAGCTAGGCTAGCTTGAATCCAGTGGCACAGTGAGCAAGGGACTCACGTCTGGGTGTACCCATCCCACTTAGGGCAAAAAGTGTAACTGTAACAAACGATGGACGGAATGCTGAATGATTCAAACATTTTACCCCAGTCAAGAGAATGATGGATTTAACCCAGATCCTTGTGACTGGCGGTGAATGTTTGCATTGTCCAGCATTCCATCCATCAATTGTTTCTTTCGCATATGTTGCCTTATGTGGGAAGGGTATGCCCAGAAGTGGGTCCCATGCTCACTACACCACGGAATTCAAGCTTGCTTGGCTGATGAAGGGTGAGGCCCTAAAACCGGTCCCAGGATGCTTGTTTCCAGTCCAGGGAGGACCTGACTTGGATGTTCAGGCTGGCCTGTTCCCACAAGGAACAGGGTCAAGACAGAGTTGCATATGGTTGTGTCCAAACTGGGGTGGTGTGGTGAGCAAAAGAATGATGGATTCAACCCAGATCCTTGTGACTGGGGGTGAATCTTTGCATTGTCCAGCATTCCGTCCATCAATTGTTTTTTTTGCATATGTCTCCTAAGTGGGAAGGATATGCCCAGACTTGAGTCCTGTACTCTCTACACCACTGGATTCAAGCTAGCCTGGCTGATGAAGGGTGATGCCCTGAAACCGGTCCCAAGATTCTTGTTTCCGGTCCAGGGAGCACCTGGCTTGGCAGTTCGGGCTGGACTGTTCCCACAAGGAACAGGGTCAAGACTAATTTGCATTTGGCTGGGTCCAAACTGGGGTGGTGTGGTGAGCAAAAGAATGATGGATTCAACCCAGATCCTTGTGACTGGGGGTGATTGTTTGCATTGTCCAGCATTCCGTCCATCAGTTGTTTCTTTTGTATGTGTCGCCCTAAGTGGGAAAGGTATGCCCAGACGTGGGTCCCGTGCTCCCTACACCACTGGATTCAAGCTAGCCTGGCTGATGAAGGGTGATGGCCTGAAACCGATCCCAGGATTCTTGTTTCTGGGCCAGGGAGAACCTGGCTTGGCAGTTCAGGCTGGGCTGTTCCCACAAGGAACAGGATCAAGACTAATTTCCATATGGTTGGGTCCAAACTGGGGTGATGTGGTGAGCAAAATAATGATTGATGTAACCCAGATCCTTGTGACTGGGGGTGAATGTTTTCATTGTACAGCATTCCATCCATCAATTGTTTCTTTTGTGTGATTTCTTCTACAGCACCAGAGCCATATTCCTGGGTGCGTGTTGAACTTCATAAAAAGATAAGATAACATAGGATAACATAACAAGCTAAAATAACATAACTTGAGTTGCCATGCTGGGTTTCCTCAAAACTCTTTGTTAATGGAAAGCTACGTTTGCACATCTGGGAGCAGTAAAACCCTCATGGCAGGTGTGAGATTACATTGGTTTATTTGAGCTCTGTACTTGATCAACAGAGCATTGAATCAAGTCATCAGAATGCTAACCAAGTGGCAAAATGGAAGCAAAGTAATTTTCGTAGTGGACTAGTTCTGTCAATGTGTAGAGAGAATTTAACGAAACTATCGCTTTTCTCAATGAACATTAAAAGTTCAGTTACTACTGCATACTATACATTACATAAGACCATACTGTGTTAATTTAAGATAATCACCTTTTTGGTGTATGGAATTTCCACAGACAGCAATATTTCCTGGGGCTTCAGTATTGTCTTTCTGTAACTGGTAAAAAAGTTTTCATCCATCTTTATAGATCGTTGGCCCTCTACAGAAGAAAGAGAAAAGATTGGTAAGTGATGGCTTGGAATAATGCTGCATGTTCAACAATTTATGGATTGTAGAAATATTTCTCTATCCAACTACTTTTAGTATTTTTACCAGTGTAAACTTCTCAGTCTTTCCATCTCGTTTCAAAAGATGTTAAGTATGCTTTCTTTTGGTTCAATATAATATATCATCCAGGAAAATCAATTCTGCAAATTCAAAGCACCTTACATTCCGATTCTTGTGGTTCGTGGAATTTTCCAAAGTTTTGATGTTTCAAATAAACATTGTGTGGCACTTGGGACTTGTCTGGGGATTTTAGTAAATTGTGTGTGGAAGGATCACTAAATTCCCTGCTAAGGGCTATTCCAGGGAATCCCAATTCCAGAAGTTTACGGGAGCTGTATTTACTGATCTCAGAAGTTGCTCTCAGATGAACAAACTCAACCCTCCCTTTCCAGCTGACACACAATGTATGCCACACAGACACAGGAAATAGCAGTATGTCTAGATGTTTTTTCCATAGATATGAACCACTCAACGCTATACAGCTGGACCGTCCTAAGTTTGCACGTGCTGCCCCAAGGTTACAAGCAGTTTTACCTCAGTAGGTGAACAAGCCCACCAAATTATGTCACAAGAAGAAGATGTGACACTGATGTCTTGGGCATTTTTAAAGGCAGCACAGCACTTTAATAAAGCTTGTTAATGTGGTGCAACTCAATGGCCCTCATTATATTGACTTCATAAACATTCAAACGTGATGTGCAGTTCATACATGGATCCCTGAAGAAGGCGCGTTAACCAACTGAGCTACCCCATCATTGAAGCAAAAATAAAGCGAAATAAGACTTGAGGTATTATGCCAATATAAATAGAACACATATTACAAAAATACATTATCCCTTGTTTTTTTAATATTGTGCTATCAAAACTCAGTGTTCTGTTCTTTATACACTCCCTGAGTCTGAAAGCCTTGGCACTTTGAGGTAGTGCGCTGCAGGTCACTAGTATGTGTGCTCTGAAGTTGTTTTGCCTCCTCTTGCTGCATACATCAATGTTCTGTGCACTGACAGCAATGTTGTCTGGGCTACAAAGCAAGTAAGGTAAATAACCCCACTGTCATGGTAGCCAGTCAACGAGTCACCCTGGATGAGTGGGCTCTTGGGTTTAGGAGTGGGGGGTTGACCTGTAAGGGTCAATACAGTGCAAAGACACAACGCACACTGTGTAATGCACAGACGTTCTTCGCACACTGCATGTGCCTTTTGTATACAACACACTCAGCCCATTGAAAACATGCTCACTCCTCCCCTCCACAAACTAAATCGACTATCTTTAGACTGCACATGTATACAACATCCATTGCATGTATCTTTAATATACAGTGGACTTCTGGGCAGCACAAAACAAAGACACAGCATCAAGCTGCTGATCACAGCCGGGCTCTTTCAATGCACTGGATAGGTGAGTTCGTCCAGCTGCAATTGGAGCCTGTATGTGCACTGCACACAGGCGATCATAGACTGCCCCAAAATGCTCTTTACACCGGTCACGTTGACTCTCTCAAAGATCTACTGTGCCAGAGAGGGGGGTGTGGGCTGGAGGAGAGGAATTGATTGATCAGGCACTGCAGGGGCCGCAGGAGGGTACAGGGCAGAGACAGTGCAAATAAAATTTACAACACACAAAGCAGGAGCACTAGCTCTGACGTGCACAACACGCAGTGTGTAGACACACAGTTGCACACTTCTCAAGCATATCAGAAGCAGCAACAGGCTGAGGTCCACTGAGGCACAAAGCAGGCGGTTGCAGTGCAAGCTTCTGTTGCAAGCCCTGTCACTATCACTGCAGTGCCTCTCTAGGCATAGGAGGGGGCTGCACAGACGATAGCAGCAGACACCGGCAGCCGGTCAGCTCAGCACCATGTGACTCTGGGCAATAGCTCGCTTGATCTTCCCAACGGCCCCCAGCGCCTTGACGCCCTCCGGCTATTGTTCACGCTTTACAAATACTGGATTTACATATACAGTAAATCTGCACTCACACACAGCCGTTCAAGCTGCCCTCATACACAGGAAAGAAAATGTCGATGGTAACCAGGTATAAGCTCAGGCGCACAGCATGTATAAAGGCAAGTAAATAACGTAAGTACAATATGGTGCTACCAAGTAAGAAAGAAAGGTTACGAAACTTTCATACAACCCAGAGTAAAACTTTGGGTATAACAGTTATTAAGGTTTCTCACTGAGCACTCCAAAAGTCAAAATTTGCCGCTGTCGCAATTCAAATCAAAGTCAATATTTCCAATTGTCAGTAAAGTTCATATCTTCCAATCGAAAAGTTCGTATCTTCCAATCAATCTACATGAGGTTGAGATCCAGTAAATTATAGTTTGATAGTAGAAAGACACCGGGGTTGAATGTTCACTCGTAGAGAATGCTTCAAAGTTTCTTTGTCAATCTCTCATCAATTGCAGCAACCAAAACGTGTTTCGTCAGGCATTACTGTCATGCCACAATGACTTCATCAGGGCTGCAACCCAAGAAGAAGTAATAAGAATATTACCATGAAAATATTACATTACCTAATTATTCAGAAATTGGGATGTTAATACACACCCTAGTGGAAGATAGAAGGTATAGTCCCAGGTGTAATTATAATTAAAAAAGAGGATCAAAAAATAAATACGAATAACGTGCACCCCCAGGTGTCAAGCAAAGGGACCTTTGCGCCAGTAAAGTTATTAACAAATGTAGTTGTTAAAGTCTAATTCATATTACCTAATCTGTAGTTACAAGTACCGTAAATCAATATTCTCGTATATACACAGAGCAATCATAAAAGTCGAACTCTGAAACAAGAGGAAATATTGTTTACCGTGATATCAATATGTCACTCAGCTTAACATGACACTTAAGCTTATTCCTAGTAAATACTCACTGACAATCTTTTAAGTAATCTTTACGGTTCCAAGATTCATTAATCCAGTTTTCCTTCACGGGTAGTCCTAACTGTCAATAATATATCCAAAGTCTTTGTCAGTCACTCTCGGAAACAACAATTATTGAAACCATAACTTTAGGTACTGTCTGTAAGTTGTAGTTAAATCAAATGCCTTTAGTACCAACATAACTCACCATTCGAGATAATCATTACGTTCCCAACATCAATCAATCAATCAATTATGCCATTTGTATAGCGCACTACTCACCCGGGAGGGTCTCAAGGCGCTTGGGGGGAGGGGTATGCTACTGCTCGAACAGCCAGGTCTTGAGTTGTTTCCTGAAGGTGAGATGGTCCTGGGTCAGCCGAAGGTGGATGGGGAGGGAGTTCCAAGTCTTGGCAGCCAGGTAAGAGAAGGATCTTCCTCCGGCGGTGGCTCTTTGGATGCGTGGTACGGCTGCGAGGGCGAGGCTGGTGGACCGTAGCTGGCGGGTGGGCGTGTAGAAGGTCAGGCGGTCATTGAGGTACTTGGGGCCCAGGTCGTGGAGAGACTTGTGTGCGTGGGTGAGGAGCTGGAGCGTGATCCTCTTGTCGACGGGGAGCCAGTGCAGGTTCCTCAGGTGGCTGGAGATGTGGCTGCGTCGGGGGACATCCAGGATGAGTCGGGCGGAGGCGTTCTGGATGCGCTGGAGTCTTTTCTGTAGCTTGGCTGTGGTTCCGGCGTAGAGGGCGTTTCCGTAGTCCAGTCGGCTGGTGACGAGTGCCTGGGTGACAGTCTTCCTGGTCTCGGTCGGGATCCAGCGGAAGATCTTGCGAAGCATACGCAGGGTGTTGAAGCACGATGAGGAGACAGCGTTGACTTGTCTGGTCATCGAGAGGGAGGGGTCCAGGATGAAGCCCAGGTTGCGTGCATGGTCGGTTGGCTTGGGTGCGGTGCCCAGGGCTGGGGGCCACCAGGAGTCGTCCCAGGCGGAGGGCGAAGATTCCAGGATGAGGACTTCCGTCTTGTCCGAGTTCAGTTTCAGGCGGCTGTCCTTCATCCACTCGGGGACGTCTTTCATCCCTTCGTGTAGGCAGGTTCTGGCGGTGTCGGGGTCTCTGGTGAGGGAGAGGATCAGCTGGGTGTCGTCGGCGTAAGAGATGATGTTGAGGTTGTGCTGGCGTGCGATGGCTGCGAGAAGTTTCATGTAGATGTTGAAGAGGGTGGGGCTGAGTGAAGATCCTTGCGGGACGCCGCTGATGACTTCGGTGGCCTCGGAGCGAAACGGGGGGAGGCGGACTCTTTGTGTTGTTCCGGCGAGGAACGAGATGATCCACTCCAGTGCCTTCTCTTGGATACCGATGTTGCTGAGGCGCTGGACTAGGGTGCGGTGGCAGACCGTGTCGAACGCAGCGGAGAGGTCCAGGAGGATGAGGGCCACTGTTTCCCCCTTGTCGAGCAGGGTCCGGATCTCGTCGGTGGCTACGATGAGGGTGGTCTCGGTGCTGTGGTTGGCTCTGAAGCCGGACTGCGAGGGGTCGAGGGATCCGTTCGTCTCGAGGAAGGCGGTCAGCTGTCTGTTGACGATCTTCTCGATGACTTTAGCAGGAAAAGGGAGGAGCGAGATGGGGCGGAAGTTTTTGAGATCGGTGGGGTCCGCTGTAGGTTTCTTCAGGAGGGCGCTGATCTCGGCGTGCTTCCAGCTCTCCGGGAAGGTGGCGGTGTTGAAGGAGGCGTTGATGATGTTCCGGAGTTGGGGTGCGATGGTGGAGTCGGCCTTGTTGAAGACATGGTGTGGGCAGGGGTCGGTCGGTGATCCGGAGTGGATGGTGTAACATAGACAGTATGTCCTCCATTACCCAGTGTGGGCAGTGAGTTTATAATTATATATTTCCTGTTCCTTCATACACGAGTACGTGTTACACTGTAAGGAAGTAAAAGATCATAAACATAAGGTTGTCTAGAAATCTGATTTGTAACACTATAATATTGTGGTTCTCTCGACGCTGCCCTTACCTATCGCGTATATCTCCGCGCTTTGGTCTCGGTGTAAACCGGCGTCTTAGAAGCGCGCCATGTTGGCTCAGCTTATTTTATCGGTCTAACCCAGTATGGCCGCCATCTTGTAGTGGTAGATAAGTTTATTGTAAAAAACAACTAATAAGTAACAACTAACTCATAATAATATTGATCTCCGTTAATATTGCGGTAAACATTTATCCCAAATTGGAAGCGCGCTATGTTGGCTCAGCTTATTTTATCGGTCTAACCCAGTTTGGCCGTCATCTTGTAGTGGTAGACAAGTTTATCGTAAAAAACAACTAATAGGTAACAACCAACTCATAGTAATTTTGATCCCCTTTTGAATCGTTTTGGCCACCACAAGTGTGGAAGGGTATGCTCAGATGTGAGTCCCTTGCTCACTGCACCATCAGGATTCAAGCAAGCTGGGCCGAAGACGGCTGTAATGCCAGAAACCAGTCCCCGGAAGCTTGTTTCCTTTCCAGTAAAGAATTGGCTTGGTAGTTTGGTCTGCCCTGTTCCCATGATGCACTGGGCCAGGGTCAGACTAATTTGCATGTAGCCAGGTTCGGAACTGGGATGGTGCAGTGAGCTTAAAAACGGTGATGGATCAAGCCCTGATCTTTTGACTGGGTAGTAGTGTTCTGCTTAATTCAGATACTCTGTCCATCACCACCCCCTTTTGAATCGTTTTGGCCACCACAAGTGTGGAAGGGTATGCTCAGATGTGAGTCCCTTGCTCACTGCACCATCAGGATTCAAGCAAGCCGGGCCGAAGACAGCTTTAATGCCAGAAACCGGTCCCCGGAAGCTTGTTTCCTTTCCAGTAAAGAATTGGCTTGGTAGTTTGGTCTGCCCTGTTCCCATGATGCACTGGGCCAGGGTCAGACTAATTTGCATGTAGCCAGGTTCGGAACTGGGATGGTGCAGTTAGCTTAAAAACGGTGATGGATCAAGCCCTGATCTTTTGACTGGGTAGGAGTGTTCTGCTTAATTCAGATACTCTGTCCATCACCACCCCCTTTTGAATCGTTTTGGCCACCACAAGTGTGGAAGGGTATGCTCAGATGTGAGTCACTTGCTCACTGCACCATCAGGATTCAAGCAAGCCGGGCCGAAGACGGCTGTAATGCCAGAAACCGGTCCCCGGAAGCTTGTTTCCTTTCCAGTAAAGAATTGGCTTGGTAGTTTGGTCTGCCCTGTTCCCATGATGCACTGGGCCAGGGTCAGACTAATTTGCATGTAGCCAGGTTCTGAACTGGGATGGTGCAGTGAGCTTAAAAACGGTGATGGATCAAGCCCTGATCTTTTGACTGGGTAGGAGTGTTCTGCTTAATTCAGATACTCTGTCCATCACCACCCCCTTTTGAATCGTCTAAGTGTCATGTTAAGCTGAGTGACATATTGATATCACTGTAAACGATATTTCCTCTTGTTTCAGAGTTTGACTTTTATGATTGCTCTGTGTATATACGAGAATATTGATTTACGGTACTTGTAACTACAGATTAGGTAATATGAATTAGACTTTAACAACTACATTTGTAAATAACTTTACTGGCGCAAAGGTCCCTTTGCTTGACACCTGGGGGTGCACGTTATTCGTATTTTTTTTGTATCCTCTTTTTTAATTATAATTACACCTGGGACTATACCTTCTATCTTCCACTAGGGTGTGTATTACCATCCCAATTTCTGAATAATTAGGTAATGTAATATTTTCATGGTAATATTCCTATTACTTCTTCTTGGGTTGCAGCCCTGATGAAGTCATTGTGGCATGACAGTAAGGCCTGACGAAACACGTGTTGGTTGCTGCAATTGATGAGAGATTGACAAATAAACTTTGAAGCATTCTCTACGAGTGAACATTCAACCCCGGTGTCTTTCTACTATCAAACTATAATTTACTGGATCTCAACCTCATGTAGATCGATTGGAAGATATGAACTTTTCGATTGGAAGATATGAACTTTACTGACAATTGGAAATATTGACTTTGATTTGAATTGCGACAGCGGAAAATTTTGACTTTTGGAGTGCTCAGTGAGAAACCTTAATGACTCATACACAGTAAAGCTGCCCTCACACACGGTAAAGCAGCCCTCATACACAGTAAAGCAGCCCTCACACCCGGTAAAGCTGCCATCACACACAGTTGTGCAAGCTGTCTTCTCACACAGTAAAGCTGCCCTCACACACAACTGTGCAAGCTGCTCTCAGATACGGTTAAGCTGTCTTCTCACACAGTAATGTCTTTCCCAGGGCCCCCAGAATCCTTAAGATAACACTGGTCCATAATGCTGTACACCTGTCAGTTCTCATAACTCCTTGGAGCCTCTGATCTCTCCCAGCGCGAAGCCCATGTCAAAATCAAGATCATGGTATAAAGATGGAGCTGGCGACTGTCCCAGTCAGACAGGACTAAGAGAAGAGGACGGCATGCTACAGAGTTTGGGTGAAAACCTTTCCTTTCCAACCTTCCAATCTTGAATCAGGAGTTGACTTGGTTAGAACACCACAGAATTCATTTCCTTGTCCTACTAGAGTAGTGAACACAAACATAGGGGCCTATTAGGATTGCGGTGAATTCGCATCCTCCGGGCCGGCGGAAGCCACCGCCGGGCCAGAGGATGCGGATTCACAGCTGCGGACCTCCAAAACACCACCAGCCACATTAGGATGGCGGTGTTATCAGCAGCGGACGGCAAGTCCGTCCGCCGCTGATCCGCGGGATGTTTTCTGCAATTTGGTGGCGGTGTCTGCAAGACACCGCCAGCCAAATTATGATGGGTGAGGAAACGTGCTTTTCCGCGGCGGATTCTCTGCCGTGGAAAAGCATGTGTAGCTTTGCTTCTGGGGGCCTGTTGCGGGCCCCCAGGGTGTTGGGGGTGCACATGGGGGGTACCTACGGTACCCGCCTGCATATGCATGCACAAAGCGGCAGGCCCCGCGCGGTACCTGCCGCTTTGTGCATGCAAATGCACTGCATGCAGTTTTAACATTGCGGCGAGTGCTGCTTCAAGCAGCACCCGCCGCAATGTTAAACATACAGGATGTGACCGCCAGGGTGGCGGTCACATCCTAATTTGCACGGAGGGACCGCCGCTGCCCCTGCGGACGGTCCCTCCACCTCTGGGGAGGCGGACGGACGCAGGTCCGTCCGCCATTCTAATCGGCCCTATAGTTAGGACAACCGTAGTGTCAGCCAAAATAAGGAAATTTGTAGGTGTGAGCGTCCTTATTGTGCCCAATCTGCCACATTTACCTATGTGAGCCTTCCTGCCCGGTCCCAAAGGCATCCCAGTCACCGACACTGGCAACATCAGCACTACTTGCACTGCCCTCGGGATGCACTAAGGGGCATGTGATCTTTTCGACCCCAATCTCCTAAACTAAAGCACACCCCACTTCCAGTTCAATGCTGCTAAAATGGAGTGTGGAAGCCCTGGGGGTTCTGTTGTAATGGTAAGTATTATGGAGACCCACTGATATGGTAATGCCATGTCTGTTTGATGAGTCTAGTCAAGGGAACATGAAGATTTTTCTGAGCCTCCAAGTATGCCAGCCTTGGATCACAGGTATTAATGGGCCAGATGTACAACGCGCAAAATAGCGCTTTGCAAATTGCGAGTCTTTTGCGACTCGCAATTATTAGTGAAGAACTAATAAACATGTACAACAGTGTTATTACACTTTTGCGATTCTCAATGGGGTCGCAAATTGAGAGGCTCATGAATATTAATGAGCCTCTTGCAATTTGTGAACCCATTGGGAATGGTAGGCCCTCCCAGGTATCCTCCATGTCTGGGACTGCTTTGAAATTAAGCAGTTTTTTTTAAATGCAGCCTGTTTTTCTTAAAGGAATGCAATTAAAAATATTAATGAAACCTCTTTTATTTCATTTTTTGAGGGCAGGCACAGCTTTATATTAGGCTCAATTTTAACAACTAGCACCATTCCCAGATAATGTGCATGAAGTTGCCCTCATGCCCACATCTCCTCATGCACCACGGGTTGATCCTGTAACCCATGCGCACTAGTGCAGGCCCAGTGAGGTAAATTCTGTGAAGAATTTTCAATTGTACCAACTCGAGTCTGGAGGAAATAGCTATCGCTTTGCAGGCCTCCATCCATTCATAGTCCTCCAGTTCCGCTACATCCTGTGCCCACCTAGCCCTGAGTGGCACAAGAGGATCTGACATGTTATTAATTAATTTTTATACGTCAAGGATATAGCTTTCTGGGGCATGTATTCGTCCAATACCCTGTCCTCTAGTGGAGAAGACACTGGGAGGGATTCCCCCTTGGGACCGCCCTCTGCAAGGCGTGTTGTAGCTGCAGATACCGGAAGCGCTCAGTGTCAGACATCTTGTATTCAGTCTGAAGCTGTGTAAAGGGGACCACACTGCCCGTCCTCCATAGATCACCAACCTTGGAGATGGCTATTGTGTCCCACTGATCACAACCTTTTGTCTTCCGCAAGTTACCAAACTTATCTGCGTCCCAGAGTGGGGTGGCCCGTGTGGTTTGTCCCTCTCAACCTAGGGCCTGATTCACAGAACTAACTTAAGACAAAATCTTAAACTTATTACCATTTTGGTATTCACAGAAAGAACTTACTCATTTTGGTATTCACAGAAGGCACTTACTCATTTTGCTATTCACAGAATGCACTGGTAGTAAGTTTAGGATTTTGCCCTAAGTTAGTTCTGTGATTCGGGCCCATTGACTCTTTGTAGCTTAACTTCATATTTGCACCGTGTGAGCAGTGGGGCCTGTCAAGTGTAGCTTAGTGGGCTTGGTGTATAGTACTCTCGTCAAATACCCTCCAGGGAACAGCCACCTGTCCCTCTGATCCCCTGGATCCCCTTGGGGCCTATAAATACATTGATTAATAGCGGCTAATTGCACGGCCTAATAATACCTCTTGATATCAGTGAGACCCACCCCACCATCATACCATCCCCTTGTAAGCTCCTGGAGGGATATTCAGGGTGGTTTACCGTCTCATAGGAGTTCTCTCTGGGAGCTTTCTATAGCTTTAAAATACTCAGAACCAACTGGGCTTGGGGTGTTGTGCAGGACATAAAGGAAGCGAGGTAAAGGCTTCATTTTAAAAAGTGCAGCGGGCCCCAGCAGGGACAGCAGGAGTGTTTTCCAGTGTCTAATATCAATTCTAAGCCTCTGCAATGGGGGCAAGAGGTTCTGCTCATAGAACCTTGCTGGGTCCTTGGAGATATAAATTCCCAGGTAAGTGAATCCCTCTACCGCCTCAATAATAGAGCAGCCCCTGGGTTGGGGAGGGGTACTTGGCCACTGAGAAGGTAAATGACTGACTTTCACCAGTTAATACAATAACCTGTTGAGAGAGGGTCCGGGTGATGCCATATATAATAAAATATCATCGGCGTACAGGGAGATGCGGTCCTCTCAGTCGGCCAACCACGGGAGACCCCTCATTATAGGATCCTTCTGTATCCACTTTGCCCATGTTTCCATCATTAGGGCAAAGAGCAATAGGGAAAGGGGGCAGCCCAGTCTGGTCCCTCTCTCAAGGCCGAACACCGGGGAACCACCGATTATTAACCATGACTTGAGCCATTGGGTCCGTATATAGAAGCTGAATCCAACTCATAAAACCCAGACCAACCCCGAATTTCTTCAGAACCGCAAACATGTAGGGCCACTCTTTTGTATTGAACGCCATGGCAGTGTCAAAGGACACCACCACAGCATCCTCACGTATAGTATCCAGTCGTCCCATTACCCCATGAAGCCGCCGGAGATTAAGAGAGGTGTTCCTTGCTGGCATAAAGCCAGACTGATCTGAGTTCTCAAGCTTGTGTAAGAGAGGCAGCAGACAGGTTGCCAATAATTTCACAAGTTTCTTAGATTCTCCGTTGAGCAGAGTAATTGGGTGATACAAGGGACACCAATCTTTGGGCTTCCCACTCTTGTGGATGATCATATTAGTGGTTAGCCTCTGGTCTGGCAGAAGGGGCCCCTGTTCTCGACTCTCCAGAAACATTTTTGTGAGATGTGGAGCCAACTTACTTGGAGCCAATTTATATAATTCAATAGACAAACCAATGGGACCCTTCGCCTTACCTGCCTGGAGGTCTCTTATTGCTCATTCCACCTCCACCCTTACGAGCTCTGCCTCCAAGTTGGTCCGTTCCTCTGGAGAGAGGGTGAGCAGGGGGATATCAGTTAGTAGGGAGTCTGCTTCTGCCGTCGTGGATGTCATGTGGAATTTCTAAATTTGTTCATAGTAATTTCTGAATTTGTCAGCGATTTCCTGCGGACCAGTAAGCCGCCCACCTGAATTGCCTGTCAGTTCCAATACCAGCCGGTTAGCTTGTTCACGATGATCCAACCATGCCAGCAACTTTCCTGCTTTATCGCCGACCTCGTAAATTTTGATAACCGTGGCCTTTTGCTGTGCCCTGGCTGCGTCTGTTACAAGGGACTTGTATTCTTTTGTTTTTAACTTCAGCAAGTGCTCGGTTTCTTTTAAGTGTGAGTCTTGCATCCTCTTTTCCAGGTGTAATATGTCTGCCTCCAATCCTACTAGTTATGCAGCTGTCTCCTTTCGAGTCCCTGCTTTCAGGGAGACCGGGTAGCCACTTATCACTACGTTGAAGGCCTCTCATAGAGTCAACGCAGACTCTACCAAACCCTAATTTTCATGAAAATAAAGCTCAGATTCTTCATGGACATTTCTTACTTGAACATCTTAAAGCTGGGACTATTCCTTGGGGCCTAAAGATTCGTAACATTCCAGTGATTTTCATAGAGGATCCAGAATATAAAAAGGGCTATAGCTGCATTGGCACAAAGTGTAGCAGAGATCTCATGGTATTGACCATTGAAACAGCCCATAGATTGTCTACTAAACATCCAGAAGAGATTGCAGAAATAGAACAGAAATCAAAAAGGATAATCAATCAATAGCGGATTCGAAAATATTACTGGAAAAAATTGAAAAAGAAATTGCGGAACTTAAGGATTTTTCTATTAACCAAAAGAGAATAAAAAAGCTTTCAACGTTGAAACTAAATATCCGTATTTACAAATTACAAATATTTTCTATTTACGTGTGGAATTACGGAGATTTTTGCCAGATTACCAAGCAAGGTCCAAACAGAAATATCTAACGTTTTTGGACACTTCCTCATCTTCAACTGGAGATTCTGATCCTGGTGAGGGATCTTCAAATCAACAACCTTGAAATCCGCAGCCTTTTTTAGAGAAATGTTTAAAGAAAAATGGTGAACCCAATATACCCTTGTAGGCTTGGGCAATAAATCAATCAAAGTAAAGATATCTACAAGGGATTTCACTTGTTTTCAAAATATTTAAAGTTCTAAAATATTTATGAGTCAGTTAAATGGAATCAGACTCCTAGGTGTCCCACTAGGACAAAAAAACTAAATATAATTAACGAAGCACAAAAGAAAACAAAGCACACGGAAGATCCTAGTCGTAGAAAATGAATTTATCTGATTTTGGCATGTTTTAAAATTGAGAAGGGTACAGTTGAACAAAGTAGATATCAGCAAATAAAGTTATGACAAAGATGTACAAATGAATTTGGACACACAATTCATAACCTACGCCAGCTCCTAAATATAGCCCAGCAAATATTATCCAAAAATCAACAAATATTGCTTGAGAAAGACAATTTTTCTTGGAGTTGGACTGTCGACGTTTTGGTCTTTGTGGCTTCAGTCCATTAGACCATCCTCAGGACAAATACCTTTATGCAGGATATACAACCTTCTATGGTAATCACAAGGAAACAAAAGTTGACCTTGAGTCACATTGGTAATAGAAAACAGCGTGGAAATCACTGGTCGTATCGGACAACAAAAAATATCTGAATATTGAAGCCAACAGCGGGTCTTCCTATATTCTTCAAAGGTGGGATGAACTCCAATTTAACAATTGATAACAAACGATGTACGACTAATGGAGGTTTTCTCATCCACAGAAGCACAATTGACTGATGTGTAGTCCCACGTGACGAAAGTTCGGCCGTATTGCGTCCTGCATACCTAGTGGGACACCTAGGAGTCTGATTCCATTTAACTGACTCATAAATAATTTGGAACTTTAAATACTTTGAAAACAAGTGAAATCCCTTGTAGATATCTTTACTTTGATTGATTTTTTTAGGGAGAGGCCGCCCAAAAACAGGGCCTGAAACAGATACCAATATCAACCATAGGAAATGACATCAAGTCGCCAATATTACAAGCATTAAATAGATCTCCCATCTTTAACCTTTCTAAAAGACCTCTTACTCAAATAGAAGAAAGTGCCTTGGAGAAGGGGCTATCTTTTACACCAACTAAACATATGAATATGGTTAGGTTAAAAATGGAAGCAATTGAATTCTGTCGCAAAATTTGTTTGAAGGCTTTCTTTTGAAATCATGAATCACCTCAGGTTGAAGAACCATCTGGACCTAGAAACAAATCAACTTTCTGCCCTGATTCTGGACAAATTCCAAAGAAAATGTTCACTTTTGAAAACACCATCTTGTCTGCCATTGACAATTTAGGGACTAAAAAATACTTTATTCAACATAATATTTCAAAAGAACAACAAGAAGCCCTTGGCCAATTACAATCAGACAATAATATTGTAATGACTCAGGCAGACAAGGGTGGTGCAATAGTCATTTGGGCGCTATGGAAGACTATAAAAAGGAAGTAGAGAGACAACCAAGTGATGAGGACTGCTATCAAAAACAAATCATAGGTGATCCCACCAAGGAAAATCAAAAAGAACTTGTCGGAATTATTAAACAGGTATTTGAAGATGGTTACATTGGACCAAATGAATGTGATTACCTTGCTAAAACTAATCCCACAATACCAGTACTATATCTTTTACCAAAATTGCATTAAAATCCTTTGTCATCACCTGGACGCCCTATTGTTTCTGGTTGCGATTCAGTTTTGTAACCGATCGCCACATATGTGAATTGTTTCCTAAAACTCTCGTGCAACGTGTTCCATCTTACCTGAGAAATACGATGGATTTCATTAAAAAAATGTGAAGATCTTGAATTTAACTCAGATACTCAAAGGTTGGTCATGTTTGATGTTACCTCTCTTTATAGAAAAATCCCACTACAGGAGGGTCTTGAGGCAATTGGATTGTTCTTGAAGAAAGGCCCAGGCTCCATCTTATCCCTACAGGTTTTACTATCAAACTTGCACGGTATGCACTGAGTCAAAACTATTCCAAGTTCGGAGATGAGTATTTTATACAAATCAAAGGGACTGCGATAGGTTGTCCCTTTGCCCTAGAGCTGGCCGTGTTATTCATGGCCAAATTTGAGAAGAAGTTTATCTATGATAACAATCCATTTGCGCCTCATATCCTAAAATGGCTTCGGTTTATTGATGACATTTTTTGCATTTGGGATGGGGTTGATGATGCCTTAAATTTGTTTACTGAATGGTTGAATGCCAGATCGTTAGATATATAATTATGTGTGTCCAGTATTAAGTTATCTATCAAATTTTTTGATGTAGTCGTCTTCGGCAATAATTGCTGATTAAGAACTACATTGTTTCCTAAATCAATGGATAGGAACAATGCCCTGCATTGTACTAGCCATCATCCACGCAGTTTACGTGATAATGTGCCATATAGATCATTTCGACGGAATTGCTCAGAAAAAAGTAACTGCTTCTTGTGTGCACAAATTCTTGTACATAAATTTGAGGAACGTGAATACCCCCAAAAAATGTTGAAAAATAATATGAAACGTGCCTGGTGGATTCCCAGAGAGACCATTTTGGAAAAAAGACTAGCAAAAGACACGTTAGAACACATGATATGCATTTCCACATTTTGTTCAAAGACTAACCAGTTCAAAAAATTCATCAGACAAAACTGTCATCTGATTGAACAAATTGATACATCATTCAAGCAGCCATTGTTTGCACTAAAAAAGAACGAACTATTGGAAGCCAGCTAGTTCATGTTGTTATACCATCAGGGCCCACAAGAAGCAATCTACGCATGATTTGGAATTTACCACCGCTGGAGGGACATTTCAAATGTGGCACCTCTGTCTGTTGCCCTCAAACAATGGAAGGAACACTGTTCCAGCACCACAATGTTAAATGGCTACATAAGACTTTTTCGAACTGTAAAACAAAAAGGTAATATATGTGATTCACTGCCCTTGTGAAAAACTGTTCATGGGCAAGACCAACCAGGAGATTCAACAAAGGAACATACAACATGAATCACGCATTAGGTAAAAAGTTTTATCTGCTCCATTAGTGAACCATTGGATGGACAATTACCATACAGAAGCGGATTTACACTGGACAGTTTTGATAACTATTAAAATTGACCCCCGGGAGGTGACATTGATAAAGAAACTGAGCCGGAAAGAGGCCTATCGTATACTACATTTTGACATTGTGTCGAACAGACTCAATGAAATGTCCGGAATAAATAATTTGACGTACTGTAACTCTTGCTTGAGATTCTTTTTTTTTTACTTCATTGAGATGTGCTGTCCCCCCCACATGATTTCCCATCACTTTCCAAGTTGTGCCTTTTGTGTTTGGAGTATTAATTTTCAGATTTTTTTCAGTATAATCATTTGTGGATTTGGAGACCACATGTCTCAGAATTCCTTGGTGAACCACTAAGGATGAGGTTTGACTGTATAGATAGGCAGAGTACAAATTCAGACATCCGGTCCTTGACTTTCTTCGAGCAGCGAGTGCGCCTCAGGGAGATGTTGTGCTTGGCTATGAAGAACACAATTAAAGTAAGTTTTTTTTGCTGATCAGAGAGGAGAACCATTGTTAGCGCGGCAGTGCTAGTATCTACTCTAACTGCCTACGTGTTTATTCTTAATAGCATGGTAGGCGATTGAAAGTATTTGAGCGTTTTTTTAAAAACACTTGTCTGTTGTTGCTATGGTTTCTTAAGTGGTTTGCTTATATTGCCCACACTGCCTTCGCTCCAGGCATGAGCTAGCAGTTGTAAGAATTGGTCTAAATAGTGGGTCAAACCAACGTCCCTTTCCACTTTTGTCTCAATGCCATTCAAGCTGCATATGTTATGGCTTGCACATTGCTATGTCGACTAGAATTGTATGGACATTAAACAGCCCGTGTTTAATTCACTTATTTGTTTGTAGATTTTTCTTTTGTCATCTTTGATGGGTCGCCATTGAATTGGACGATCACGTTACAGAGGAGGGCTGTCAGTCCCTATTGCCTGTGAGTTTATACTCATAGAGGTCTGGTTCTGAAAGTTGTTGCTATAGCTAGTACTTGTGAAGGTGGTATATCCAATCTGGAGTGTACCTAAAGTATATGCAATCAATTTAGAGGAGAAAGCAGATAGACTGGGGTCCTGACTAGCAGGATCCCAATCAGTCTAAGTCAAAAACAGTGATACATCAGCAAAAAGTGGGGGTTAACCATAAGAAGCATATTCTATTCTCCTACAGGAGGCATCCTTTAGCGATATATACTTGATCCTTTTCGTTTCAGGAACCAAGTGTTCGTTAGCACAGTGGTGCTAATAATCTGAATCAAATCAGGTAATGGTGCTTTTGATGATGAGCTAGTTGAACCCCCATTTGGTTATAGCCTTATAGCCCACCATAGCGGGCTATACCGGCAATTAAAGGCCAGCTCCGTGTTGAAGGCCCGAGCCGAAGGCGAGGGACTTTTACAAGAGCCCGGGACTTTAACCGCATGCGTGCGGCAGCTTTTTTCGCGGTGTGCGGCAATTTACAAAAAGCCGCGTTACATGACGAGCTGAGCTCGTCATGAGCATGCGAGCGGCGCAACTCATGACGAGCTCAGCTCGTCATGAGCATGGAAGGGGTTAAAAGCCGGTATAGCCCTGCTTCGAAGGGCTATAAGGCTATTGGAACATTCTGCCTTTGACTAGAACTTCAAGCAAGACACACAGTTCACATTCCTGTGATCCAATGACAAGCAGGAAACAAGCTGTGTCTTCACTTGAGTGTGTTCCAAGACAATTATGCAATATTTCAAGTGCATCTGTTTCAAGTCATTGAGAGAGAGTGCCAAATAAAAGGAAATACAAACTGTGGCATGAAGACAAGATGAAAGAATCGTTTCACCTACCCACCCGAAGTCAGATGTAATTTGAACATACTTAACAATGGCTAACGTGTTATAGATGTGATGATGGTGTTGAACAAAACAAAGGGGGTTTCTCGGATATATTGCCCCATCTTCATAGCTGTTTTACACATAATTCATTTGTTTTCATCTACAGGTTGCTTCTCTAACTTCTTAGAACTACTTTAGGTTACACTGCCCAGATGCAAGACCACGCAAAAAAAGATTGAATCTTTCTATCGGCAGAAGTTTCTTCCCTGACAAGCTATTCAATGAATAGAGAGTCAATATAACAAACTTTGTAGATAGGCCTTTCATGAACAGGGTCTGTTTACATATTACAGGGCACAAACCAAGGTGGGTAGCAACTGTACAATGAGAGGTAGAAGATTAGATTGAGTAGAGAGTCAGTCGGAATGATAGAAAGGCATACAGGGATGGTTTGTTTCATTATCATATCATATAAGAGCTGGAGGCCATTAGATGTGCGTATACTATTAATTTGTTTGAAGTGTTTCTTTCTACTTCCCTCCCCCTTGGTACCTAACTCAGATGGTTTACATGAGTTCAGTAACATTTCAATGAAGTAGACTTACCTTTGGAAATCACAGTCAGTTTGCTTCCACTTGCCATAAACACGGGGTTCAGGTCCGATATTGGGCTTGCAGTCATTATGTTGCCTCCAACAGCCTAAGACACAGGGGTGGGGGAAAGTTTTGTATGAATTTGAAAATGTATTCCAAATGGTTCAAAAGGCATGTCATGAACCAGGCTTAATCAACTCCCAATTAAAGTGCAGTGACAACATTATTTTTATCCAGAAAAACATGAACCATTAAACATAGCATGAAGGATGTAGGACATTATTTTAAAGAAATAAAGTCAAATTCAGATTTATGAATTCTGCAAAATACTGTGCTTAAAAGGGTTATTCAATGAAAATAAACAAATCACTTTACCCAATCTAGCACCTCCACCAGCTATCAAAAAAGATTCATGAAAGACCCTTTGTTTAAAGATGTCTGTTTGGGGGGGCGTGTACACGCGCCCTTGCAAGATGGCGGCAGTGGTCTGAGCTCCACTCGGACGTGGACCTCTTTTCGGCATTTCAGTCCATTTTGCCTGTATTGGAGGGAGGACACCTCCGTCTTGGTGTTTCCTGATGGTCGGAGCAGCATTTGGAGCCGCTCTAATGTCGAATGCATCCCTGTTTGGCCCAGTGGCAGCGGCGGTGAATTTTTCCACATAAACGCGAGCGGACGCCATTTTGAGCCTGCCGCTTGCTTCTCCAGACCTGCTGAGGTAAAATCAGCGTTTTGCTTATTTAAAGCTCGGCAAAGTTTTTCTCCATTATTATTGTAGCTGCTGCAAGTTTTTTTTCCTCAACATGATCATTTGCATATTCAGCTTTGTCTTCTTTCTAAGGCACATTTTGGTTTGACTGAGCTCCTGTTCTCTACTATTTTCCACATGTTGGTGCCTCCCATTATTTTCTGTTTTATTTTCTTTTTTACATCGACATGCTTAATTTGTCCTATGCATGTTTGCTGAGCAGCTATTTTTCAGAAGAAGAGGGAGTGAGGGAATGCTCTTTTTGCTTTTCTCTGGTTGATTAGCATTTCTACTATTATTTTAATAACCCAGCAGGAAGGAAAACACCGACACGTTTTGAATCCTGGAATTCTTTTATGGTATTCTCATCAGGGCTTTAGACTGGACTGGACAGGAAGTGTTCTGGAAAAGCCAGAAATAATTTTTGTTAGAATTATTGAAAGACAGTTTTAGACCTAATTTGAACGAGACAGATAAAACTAATATGAGTTACCTTAGTTTCAAAAGGTTTTTTAGAAGAGTAACTCTGACAAATCTGGGGACAAAAGCATTTGTTTACTAGACGTGCTCAAACTATTTACTCAGCAAATTAACTTAAGAGGGGGAAACGGACTAACATTTAGTTCTTGCAGTGACCTGAGAACAATTTTTTGGCTGAACAAGTTCTGTAAAAGAAGGAAAAGTGGGCAAAGTTCAAATTTGCATTACAACAAGATCATAATAGCTTTATATGCAATCCCGACGTCGAAACACTTACGTGTGTTCATTTAAATGAAGCAGAAACTTTTTCAGTTTCAATGTATCCAAATTCGGATTGGTGAGAGCATTTCTTTTTTCAAACTCTCCAAGCGTCTGATAAATGAAAAAATGTTGCTTGGCGCTCTTGGGCAGGCTGAGATCTCCATTAAAGGTGCTTCATCATCCTTCCCAACATTTCCCGATGGCTAGTGAAATTCCAACCTCTGTCAGAGCTTCATCCTCTGGTACTAAGCCCAAGGGAGTTAAAAACGACCCCCCCTCACCCATCTTGTAATCTCAAAATACTATTCTTGATACTATTCATGATGAGGTGAGGGGAGTGAAATCCTCGAGACCTAGAGGAATTATAATGTTATTTCTGGAATTTACAGATCTCATGTGTGTTCTCAAAGCAGCAAAAGTGAAACGTCGGCTTATATGGTCTGGTCACACGGTGTATCTTTCTCAAGATCTCTCCAATGCCACTAATGCTGGAAGAAAGCAATTTGGCCCTTCGCCCTCAGATGAGACAGTTGCATATTCACTATGGTGTTTTGCACCCATGCCTGTGTAAAATTACTCATGAGGGCTCTACTCGTTCATTTTATGATCCTGTTAAATTGAAGTCTTTTCTCCAAAGTCTCTCACCGAACTCCGTTGATGGTTCTATCTAACGTCTCAAATTCTTTTTTTGTTTTCGTCTCTTGTTGTCACTGTTGTCACGCGGAACATTTGTGATCTGGAACACCCGGTTAAAAGACAAGGTACTTTCTCATTTGTCTAGATTGAATTCTCATGTCTTATTCATACAAGAAACTCATTTTAAGGATACAGAATCGCTTAAATTAAAGAGACAGTGAGTAGGCCAAGTTGTTTATTCTCCAGTCTCTAATCGTAAGGGTGGTGTTGCAATTCTTGTTCATAAGTCATTGCATGTACAAATGTTATCTACACAATGTGACACTGATGGACACTGGGTAATGGCTAAGGTTGTCATTCACAATAGAGGACTTGTTTTATTTAATATTTATGGACCAGTTAAACCTGACCCTGACTTTTGGAATAACATTAAGATGTTACTTTCCTCCATTGATAATCCTAACATTATTGTTGCTGGTGATTTTTAATTTATGGTTAGACCCATTTTCTGATAGACAGTCCAAATGTAAATTCAATCCCGATAAATCCCACAGATCATTTCAATCTGCCATTGCCTCACTTCCATTATGTAATGCTTGGAAAACATGTAGCCCTGATTCCTTTGAATTTACATTTTTTTCTAATGTCCATCATACTCGTTCTAGAATTGAAGAATTGATTATATTTTGGTTAATAAACTCTTACTCCCATCCATCCAGTCCTCCGAGATTGGATCTATTTTTATTTCTCATCATGCTTCTGTCCTTTCTTCACTTGACCTCTCCTTGAGTACTCCAGAATTTGGTCGCTGAAAACGTAATAATTTTTTGTTGTCAGATAATGACTTCTTTTCTGAAGCCACTACCTTTATCAATAGGTTTTTTAATATTCATAATTCTTTGGACACTTATTTTCCTAATACTTGGGATGCCTTGAAGGCCTCTTTTCATGCCTTCACTATTGCATACTCAGCAAGAAAGAAGAAAATCACAAAAGCCAAGTATATAACTCTACTACATCAACTCAAATACTTTACTTCTAAATCCCCCCTGAATCTCCATGAATTAATTAAGGTCAAATCTGCTCTTAACAAACTTGCCACAGTTAATGCTTGCAATGTCCTTCTTAAAATTGAGTCCAAATTCCACTGGGCCAAAATAAAACTGGCAAAATGCTGGCCACTTTTTTTTTTTAAATTAAGTCTGAGCGTAGAAATATTGGTCCTATTCTAAATTAATTCACTAACAAATTGGGGTCCTCCGATGAAGATATTTCTACTACATTTCAAGATTACTACCAGTCACTTTATTCTGGTGACACAAACCCCTCTTATCAAAATATAAACACCTTTTTTAATGGCCTTCCTAAACACTCATCTCTGTCAGACAAATTTGATTTATTAGAAGCTGAGATTACTCTCCAAGAAATAATGGATGCCATTAAATATTTTAAAAAATCTAAAGCACCTGGTCGCGATGGCCTCTCAGCTGAATTTTTTTCCACTTTTTCTTCTATTTTTGCTCCTAAATTTCTTTCGCTTTTTAACTCCTTCCTTGAAGATTCAAATGCATCTGGTTACTTTATGGTAGCTTTGATTGTCCTTATTCCCAAACCTGATAAAGAACACACCCTTTGTAAAAATGATTGCCCTATCTCATTAATTAATTACGACTGCAAGATATTTGCTAAAATCCTTGCCTCTCGTCTTGAGAATATTGTCCCATTATTGGTAAAAGCTGACCAATCTGGTTTTGTTAAGGGCAGATTGGCTGCTGACAATGCTCGAATGTTTTCTAATGTCATCTCCTTTGGAAAAAAAATACCAGTCTCCTCTTGCAGCATTGTCCCTGGATGCCGAGAAGGCTTTTGATCGTATTATTTGCCAATTCATGTTTAATACTCTTTAATGGTATGGGTTTTGACCACATTTTATCTCTAATGTTAAATTGGTATACTCTGCCCCTCGTGCCATTATTTTTCTAAATAACCATTTCTCTAAATATTTTCCCTTCTATAGAGGTACCCGTCAGGGCTGTCTTCTTACACCCTTGTTATTTGTTTTGTGTTTAGAACCCTTCCTTGAGCGCATCCATGCTAATTCACTTATTTCATGATTTATACATAACTCCACAGAAACTAAATTATCATCGTATGCCGATTACATTCTGGTGTATATGTCTAATCCTACTTCCCCCCTACCTCTCTTTTTGCATGAAGTTCAATCGTATTCTAGAATCTCTGGTTATAAGCTGACCTTCTCCAAAACAGAGGTATTACCTTTGAACTCCCTTTGTTACCAATATATGTTCACTAATACTAATTTTACCTGGTGTCCTACAAAAATAAAATATGTTGGTATTTGGTTCTCCTCTACTCTTTCTAACACAATCAGTTATTCGTTTAATGCGTCAATTACCAAATTACAGAAATTACTTCACTCTTGGTCACCTCTCCACTTGTCATGGTGGGTAGATTGGACACTATTAAAAGGATGATTGTTCCCCATTTCTTTTACACATTATCAATGTTACCTTTTTGGATTCCCGTTTCATACTTTTCTCAAATTAATTCTATTTGTATCAAATTTTTATGGAATAATAAACACTCCTGTATTGCCCTTGCGCAACTCGAGCATCCCAAAACTGAAGGTGGTGTCCGTTTTCCTTATTTAAAATTATATCACTTTGCATTTTTAATTAGACAGTTTTTTGCATTAACTTATGACTTTGCTGATGAGCCTATGCCCCGTTGGATGATATTTGAATGCTCCTTATTGAAGGATTTTTCTTTCAAAAACAAAATTAATTTGTCTAACTGTACTTTCAAATCAAATATTCCTATCTTTAAATATTCCCAACAATTAATATATATTATCTTGTCAGCTTGTTTCGATCCATACCAATGTTTTTATCCTCAACTATTTGGTATAATAAATGTATTAAATTCAGAAGTCAATCATTCTCCTACAAGCACTGGAAGGAGAAGGGAATTATGTTTATTTATCAGTTGGTTCTTCATAATTCTGTTATTCCCTTCTCCCAATTACAGCCTCAGTATAACTTGCCTAACTCGTTTCTTCATGAGTACCTATTAATATCAGCTGCTTTACAGTCCTATTTAGCAACTAACAATTTTTCTTTAGCTTCTCCCTCACTTATCCCGACTACTCCGATTTACAGTATTTCTCATGGCCTTAGACCTAAGGCTGCTTCTATTTATAAGATGTTGTTGTCACCTGTTATTGAACGTTTTAAAACCCATACCGAATTACTTTGGGAAGCAGATTTATCTTTATCACTTCCTATTCCTTCATGGGATAAATTCGGGCTCAAGTTATTTAAAACATCTGGTGCCACCAGCATTACTCTATCCTTATTCTTTATTTATAATAGAGCTCTTATTACTTGTGTATGTATATCCAAGTTTTCCCCAACCTCCTCTTCCCTTTGTTGGTCCTGTTTTACTTCCACTGGGACCTTAATACACCAACTATATGAATGTTCTAATGTATTGAGGTTTTAGTAATCTATCAGGTCTAAATGCATGAAAATATTTCAATGTAATATTCCATATAAATGCAAAATGTTTTTTTTGGGTACCGCCTCACCTGCTTTTGATGTTTCTTCTCCTACTTCTTTGTTGTTTGATATTTTTATTGCTCTCGCATTTAAAGTGATCTTGTCCTGCTGGAAGGATAACTCTAAATTGGTGGCTTTATATTTGTGTTGAACACAGAATTGCTAATGTATCTTCTCTTTCCTTATCTCAGAAAATTAAATCTGACCTATTATGGTTACCTTTTACTTCCTATCTTTCCACATATGCACCTGCATCTTAGTTTTATCTTAATCTTTATTTTTTTCCCTTTTATATATTATTTTTTTTTCTTTTCTCTTTTTTCTCCTCTTTTCTTTTTCTTCCTAAATTATTTGCTCATGCTCTATTCCTATACATTAATTGTTGTATCATACTTGTAATGTGTTCATTTGTTTGATAATGTTTTTCTATCTCTAATATCTCAATAAAAAATTATTAAACAAAAAACCACCTTTGGTTTTTCCTGGTTGAGTTTGAGCCCTAGTGGGACGGCATTAACCTAATGACAATTTGAAAGCCTAACTGTGTAAGTTTTCACAGCCATCTGTAGGTAGACTGGCAGCAGAGTTGTAAACACCAAATTATCACCCACCTTTGCCTCAGTTTAAGACCTGTAATGTGGTCCTCTTAGACACCATGCAGCAGCGCCTGATAGCCATAATATTATTAATCTACTCAGAATGTTTGGAAGCCTTCTGTATGCATGTCGGGCCAGAAAACCAAAGCTTTAAAAAGGGGTAGTGACGTTTTGGGAGGGTAGGATGCTGAGGACTGAAATCGTAGGAAAATTAGATTCTTTGGATATATACCGCCAGAGTTTTACATTTTTGGTGTTCTGGTGCGGGCCTACAAGCATGGCAAATGGGCAGACGAGGCCTTGTGACACAGCACACAAAACTGTGCGTCAAAGTGTCAATTCAACCCATTTTGACATTTTACGCTGAACTCTTACATGAAATAAGACAATTCGGGGCGTGCCGTGCAGCTAACAAAGCCCAGTGCATAATGATCAGATTTACCACATGGAAGGTATGTCACCTTATGCATTTCAAAAGTAACAGAGACACTGAAAGAACAAGTTATTTACCTTCAGAAACGGTCTTTGTATGGATACCCTATCTAACCTGCGGATTCCTCACCTTGAGGGTACACCCAGACTCCAGACTGCATCCGTACGTTATTCTCAACATTGCTTCTGAGAGCCAGCTGGTGGCATCATGCAGCTACTGGTTGGCTTTGTCCCGCCCTAGAAGTCACATCGAAGGTACACATAAGAGCCACTCCTGCGTGATCGCATCAGTTTCTTTGTAGACTCTGTCTAAACCGTCAGACACGGAGCCCAATAATTGAACAGCTGTGACAGTGCAGATTTTTAGATTGGGACCTTATTATAGACAGAAAAAGAGACCATTCACAGGATTGGGAGGTAGGAAGGCAGTGAAGAATTGACGGTCAGAAAGAGTATCCACCAGAAAGAGTGTTGCAGAAGGTAAGTAACTTGATCTTCTGATGGATACATCTGACCACAGATTCCTCAACTTGTGAATAGATACCAAAGTAGGACCTCCCAAAGTGGTGGGTCTGTGGAATGACTCAAACCAAGAAGTCTTGCAGAAATGAATAGCCTAGTGCCCCTCTGGCCAGACTTGGTTATAAAGGCAGTAGGGCTTCTTGAACATGTAAATTGACAACCACATCGCGGCCTGACATATGTCCAAATCAGATTCTCTGAGTACAACTGCAGTGGTGGCAGCATTGGCTCTTTTCAAAACAGCCCCAGACCCACAGGAAGCTGCTTCTTGGCCAGTGCAATATGTAGGCGTAAACCCCTCGATGTGGTCCTTTTCAGTAACACTTTAGCTTTCTTTGCCCCATAGAACTTTACATCAAAATCCTCAAAGAGCTGACCTTCAACCTGATGCTTCTTTGCACGATTCATAGAAAATTTAAGGCACTTTTTAGGTACACGCAATGGAGTCTCTTCTCTTCTTTAGAGGGGTAGGGTGGCAGAAAGAATGCAAGTAAGGGAGGGATTGGCCAACATGAAAGGGAGACACAACCTCCGGCAGAAATGCTGCTCTGGTCCTCAACACCACTTTGTCTGAGAAAAAAGGTGGTGTAAGGAGACTGAACAGACAGGGTCTGCTGTTCAGTTATTACAATGACAAAGACTTTATTAAAACTCAGGAAACACAAATAGCTGTGCATTGATTGGCTCAAATAGGCTAAACACAAGGAAGGTGACTACCAAATTAACGTCCCACTGTAGCATCACAAAAGGTTTGGGTGGAAACATATGAACTAAACCTATAAGAAAATGCAAAACAACTGGTGATGTTAAGAGCTAACACAAAAATGGCCAATAAATACTTTTTAACAATGCCCATAGCAAGTCATTGCTGGGCTAAAGACAGCATAACAAGCAAAACATCCAACACCTTTGCTTGCAATGGGCCTGTATGGTGGGAACATCACTGGGTGACAAACTTATCTCAGCATTCAACGTAAAGAAAATGTGTAAATTGACCCCTGGCCACTACGATGACATCTATGACTTCAGGAGGGACTTTTGGAGGAAGTCAAAGGCAGTCAACTGTTGACATTCAATGTCTACACATGGAGGTGTAAATTGCACATGCCCAGTACAGGACCCTGCCCTGCTGCTAGGAAAAAGTTCCTCCAGAAGAGGCAACCTGATAAGCAGACAGATGGTCCTACCCACATGTTTGGGTATCACTCTCTCCTGACCATTCCGGAGCCTTTAGGATGACATGGGCCTGGCCATTCCTGATCTTCTTCAGAAATTGGGGCATGGGATAGAGGCAGATAGACATGCAGGTGTCTTGAGCTCCACTCTAGAAGGAATGCATCTCCAAGAGATTGTGTTCTGTAGAATTCCAGGGCACAAAAGTGCTTTCCTGGTGTTGGTGAAGAGATCGAGACAGATTTCACCCCTTGGAAGATTCCCTGCTCCAGCTCCTGGCTTAACTGCCATTCGTGAGTCACTATGTTTTAGCGCCTGAGTTTGCCCATCTCTGGCACTTGGAGATCTTGTCTGATAGTTCACAAATATGGAAATGTCCAGACTGCTCATCATAGAGCCTCCTGGCACATGACCAAAGACCCTAAAACTTACTGCATGTTGCATGGTGGTAGTTCTGTCCATAAGGACCTGAATCAACCTCCCTTTGATAGTCAAAAGGAAGACCTGTAATGCCAAGTAAATGGCCTGTAACTCCAACAAGCTGATGTGGAGTCGGGTCTCCACCAGAGACCAGAGTCTTCTGATCTCTACCTCTCCCAAGTGATCTTCCCACCCCAACAGTGATGCATCATCACCACAGTCAGCTCTGGGTGGGGAAGGGAGAGAGGTTAGCCACTGGTCCATTTATCAAAGATCAGCCACCATTGCTGGTCATTTGTAGTCTCCTCCCACACCTGGATGGAATCTGACAGGTTTCCTTAATGCTGACCCTCTGTGACATGAGATCCCACTGCAGAGCTGAGAACATCACCAATCAGAACCACCTTGACACACATCATCAACACCTCCATCATGTCCGTCACTTTCCCGGTTAAATGGCAGAAATCAAAGCCCTTCTCAAGAAGCCAACAGCCGACCCAAATCAATTGAGCAACTTCCGATCTATCTTCCTGCTCCGCAATCCAGCCAAAGTGATTAAGAAGGCCATTAACCAGCAACTCACCACCCACCTCAAACTTCACCATCCTCCAGACAACACACATACAATCATGATTCAGAAGGAACCACGGCACGGAACCAGCACTCATCACGGCCACCAACAACATTCAAACATCCTGGACCAAGGAGAAACAGTGACCCTCATCCTGCTGGACCTTTCTGCGGCCTTAGGCACTGTCTCCCACAACACCCTCATCAGAAGATTCCACAAGATTGACACACAAGGATCTGCTCTCAAATGGATATGTTCCTTCCTCACGTGAAGAAACCAAAAGGTTAGGCTGCCACGCTTCACATCAGAGACCAGGAAACTGATATGCGGTGTCCCACAGGGATCATCCCTCCGCCCTACTCATGTCAACATATACTTGATACCGCTCGCCAACATCATCTGATCACAAGACATCACCATCAACTCCTTTGCTGATAACACTTAATTCATCCTCTTCCTGGCGGACAAGACAAACACCACCAAAACCAACTTCACCAACAGCATGACCATGGTAGCAGGCTGGATGCGAACCATATGACAGAAGTACGTACTGGTCTTTGGCAACAAGACCTCCCCATGGGATTTCACCAAGTGGCCATCGGAGCTAGGACCATCAACCACAGTAACAGACCACGCAAGAAATCTAAGGATCATCCTAGAAGACAAGTTCAACATGATGGCTCAAATCAACACAGTGTGCAGTTCCTACTTTCACATCCTACGCATGCTGCGAAAGATCTTCAAATGGTTGCCTCTCAGCAACACTCTCTATGCCGGAATCTCCAAACAACCCCTGCAGACTACAGATCATCCATAGCATGGGCGCAAGACTCATACTCTACCTCCACGCTGTACCCACATCACACTGCACCTCAGGAAGCTTCACTGGCACCCCAATCCCATGCACAGCGAATTCAAATTGTGCACGCACACATACTAAGCCCTACACAACAAAGGACCAGAAAACCTGAAGAAACGCATACACTATCACCAACCTGCCAGACACCTTTGCTCCACCTCACTTGCACTCACTCACCTCAAATGAATGAGCAAAATTGGAGGTCGCTCAGCTAGTGATTCTTATTGGATTTTGACCTACCTAAGGATTTGGAGAGCAAGGAGGATTTTGTGTGGGAATGGCCTAAAGAGCAGGAGGGGGTCCGCACCCTCAACTTCGACTTGGAGCGGTACTTAAGTGGTTTTTTTCAGTGTTCTACAATATACAGTTTGGTTTCATGATCTGGTATCACACTTTAGTTCATCCAGGTGCAGTCGCCACAGGACTTGGAGTCGTGCAACGACTCTAGACACTAGAGGCATATCTCATTGGGGATGTCACAGACATCTGTTTGGGAAAAGCAATACAAGGATTAATACCTTTAGTTTTGGTGGGCACATGTCCCTTGCATGCTGGAAATGGAATATTTTGGAGCTAAAAACTTTGTCTGAAGACAAGGTAAAAGTTTGAGAGTAAGCTCCAGATCTGCAACTGAAGGCGTGGAAGAAAGGAACTAATGCCAGTGAGCAGGGGTGGGATTTATTTGAGTTGTCACTTCTAAGGCAGAACTTAGCAGATGTGAAGTAACACAACGCCAAATGCTGGTGCAAGGGAGCAATGCTGTGAAAAAATCTCTGCATCCAGTCTGGTGTCTGGAGTGAGGAATCTGCTGGCAGAAGTATCCATCAGACATGCTGTTACTGCGTAGGCCTATAGCAGATTTACTTTGGAAAACCCTGCTTATATGTATTTGGAAAACCTCTAGTAAACTATAGCAATCACATTTTAGCAATACTTTACTAATAAATGAAAACCGAATTCAATATTACATTTTTAGTGTAAATATCACAATAATGATTTTTAGAAATGTTGTTACATTTGGCCGTTCCATAAACACAAGTCAAAACTAGTTTATCTCAGTACAGCCTCGTTCAGCTACTTTTAGTTAGATTTCTCCCAACCCACAGAGCTTTGATATAACAAGAGATCTTCCCACATAGTTAGTGCTCTGTTAAAAACATATTGTTTTTTGGGCTCACTGAAAACTCCAGTGGGAATGCCACCAGGAAGCAAAAGGAATTTAAGTACTAAGATCTGGCACTGCTACAGAACCTAACGTTATACTTAGCAGGCACTTAAGAAAGAGGAGTAAGTTTGACAGCTGAAACACACAAACGGAGACCTGGCTTCATGTCAGCCCACATGCAAATCAAAGCAAGGAAATACAGGGAATGATATTTAAAGACCTTCCAAGACAAAATACTAACACCAGTCTTGAAGGGTGACCAATAGATACGTTACCAGTATAGGTGTGTTTTCATATGATGATTAACATGGTCATACTTGGAAGTGGGCTTACTTTACATAAAAAGGAGAACGTTAGCTGCGAGGCCTGAGGATAGTGGCCTTTCCTGTCAACAGCACTTTTTGAAATGCAGATATGTGTGGAAAGGGACTCGAAGATTACAGCGCGGATCACCCGGACTACGCCGTGAAAGCCTGATGAGATGCCATGGGCAAATTATTTACCAGTGTTTTGATTGAATCTACACTTGAATCCTTCATATCGATGTCTTCATACTTATTCAATTTACCGCTGAATAAATGCGGACCACCACCTGAGGGGCTGTAATCCTGACTTCACCTCATCATAATTTGTCTCCCTCCCCTTACCTGTCACCGTCCTGAGGAAGACCCGCCTGTAGAGGATACAAACTACCCTCCATGCGCCAGGGTCGAAACATCAACATTTTCTATTAGTGGGCCTGTACCATACTTCCAGTGGCGTCACTAGGGTTGGTGTCACCCGGTGCGGGTAACTCATGGTGTCACCCCCTCACGACTTACCGCATGGACCTCCTCCGCTCCGAGTCCGCCAGTGGACGGATGTACGTCGTTACAATGCATGCTTTAACAACGCATGCCTTTACAACACAACTTTTACAATGCAAGTCGTTACAACGACTTGCGTTGGGGGCGCTGGATAGTGACTAGCTTAATTTACTATTCCAACTCCAGTCCCCGTGGATAGTAGGGAAGGTGTTGGATAGTAAATTAAAACTATTCCCTATCCTAGAGCGCCCCACAGCGCAAGTTGTTGTAATGACTTGCATTATAATGGTTGCGTCGTAAAGGTACTGCGTTGTTAAAGTTGCGTTGTAAACGCTGTTCCCCCTAGTGGACACAGTTGGCAAATAACGGGACCATACAGAATCCTTAGTAAAGTTTGTAAATTTAGGTCCATGATAAACTATTTGCAATGCTCCTCCATTGACACTAATATTGACATTTTTATGCTTTCAAATTTCACTCTGCTTTATAGGTATTTATAACAGCATTTACCAGCCCAGCGTAGTTCATCTTTTCCTATTTTAAGATCACAGAACGTAGTTAGCAGTGCAAGATGAAAGACAGAGCTGGAACTACTACAAGTCTACAGCAACTCTTCCCAATGGCCTTTTAACTTGATTTTACAAGGCCCAGTCCAAAAGGAGAGTGATTCAATACATTAATCCCAGTTCCTATGGAGTATGGCGACTATGGGTCTGACTTGCGTTCGTTAACTGTGCCATTGCCATGGGATCACCCAAGAAAATTTGTGTGGAAATATCCAAGTGTACATTAATTCTTTATAATTTGACGAAGAGGTAAAATTAAAAAAACCTGAGACCTTAAGAAAAACACCTGTGCGATATATTCAATATCATTCTTGTGCCTCATTGTTAGCTCCACCTTTCACAACTCAATCACTTAACACGATTTTTCTTGGGGCAGGTCTTTTTTGTGTTTACACAATTATTACGGCTTCTCTACAGAGCAGTGGACTGAATTTTTAAGAATACATCAGTTCCTGAGTGTGCTTAAAAACGTAGGCCCTCTCCCTTATTGGCTAGAAGACAGACACTTTTTGAGAATAGCTTTGTTCGAGAACCCAAAGCCACCCCAAGCATCCATTAGTGAGATAGTAATTGCCAACTGGTCCAAGTCCTTTACAATGTATAGCCTTAGACCCATCTTTTTCCACCCTGTGGGCTGTAGAGAAGGACTCTGTGGAGAATAATACTAGCCGCAGACGCATTTTCCACTCCTAAAAAATGAACTCTCTAACAGGCAAAAGCCAGATATCCGATCTGTTCTGGTATGCAATAATAATATGCCTTAATCATCATAGCAGTGTGCATACTCTGTTAGAGGGACATTCGTGACCTATTATGGAAATGTGAGTAAGCAAATTGTGAGACGGAAGCTACACCCATCCGTTTTTCCAGTGGCGGACCTTAATTGCTTCATGTGAAGATCACATCTACCAAACAGCCAAAAGGTGCACTCTTTTGCTTTGCACATTGTGAAAAGAAATTGCCAACTCGCATGGGTGCCCTTCAAGCAAACAAAATGCTCACCGTAACGGATTCCTCCTGGCACAAAGACTGGCAAAGAGCAAAGGTATATTTTCATCATATTAGGACATCCTTAGCTCCTAGAGACCTCAGACTTTCAACCCTATCCTCTGTGAGGGAGCCCTAACTCGCTGGGATGAGGCACTTTATCACCTTGCCTAGCTCATGTTTAGATTGTCCGCTTTTAATACATCTATGACCTGTTCATTATATGAAGATAGGACCCTACAACAATAACAAAAACGCTTACTATACCATGTAAGCTTTAAAAGCAGTGTGCAATAATAAACGCTAATAGGAGTATGTGAAACAAAGCCCTTGAGCTAGAATTACATTGTTGGCATAGACAGGACAGTCTGCCAAACTACCAACATCCCCTACTGCACCCTACGACCATCCATCTTCCTAACCCCCAGAAGGGTCAAAAGACTAGGCCACCAAACCTGTAAATCACTTTAGGCAAAGGGCAACATCAATGATGCCATTTCCTGCTCCTAAAAGGGAGACCCTCCGTGCTATGTACACTTTTGAAAAGCAGACTGGGTGGGTTTTGAACGTCTTCGAGAGCAAATAAAATCCCACTTGAATGTAAAACTGCAGTTTCTAATATACATAAGATTACTACACATAGAATTATTATGAGGGGGACTGCACTGTTAGTACCTTATTGCCGTACAAGGAATGTGATGTAGGCATCAATCAAAAATACTTAGCACATACAGGTACGATATGCTGCTCGAGCGCGTAATCAGATGCTGCTAAAAAAAAATGCAATTATAATGCTAGAGTGCAAGGGATCATTAGGCAGGATCTGACAGCTGAGCAGGAATAGTAAGCTCTGATTAAGTGCTACCTGCAAATGACTAAACCACTCGCCTCCATGCCTTCTTCCGTGTGGGAATGTTTAAATCAAAATCACTACAGTTCCCTCCCACCTTCCCTGTAATTTATTTATTTATTTAATGCGATTTTATATAGCGCAAACTTTACCCGAAGGTGTCAGAGCGCTTTACATAAGAACCAGTTTCAATACATAAGGACTTAGGATTACGTGCGTTACATAAAAGATACAAGCAGAAAAAATTGCATATGTACAAGTTGTAAAGTCACTCAAGGAAGCGATACAAATGGATAAACTCTAAGCGTCACACAGGAATGGTAGAGAGTACAATGGTCTACAGCATATACTAGTGATTAGAGTTATCTCTAAATACATATATATACAAATAGTAGACTCATACATTTTCCATCACATTCATCTTTTAAGCCCTGTCAATTGCCCACAATTACTCGAAAATATTTGGCGGCGACAATGCTTCTCTGGTCCCGCCCCCGCCCCGTACCTCCACAACTAGACAACCAAAACCCTTGTTCAGATCATGAAAAGTTTACGGGCTTGTCATTTCAGGATAACGTTAGGCTCTGACGAGAAAACAGGGAACAATGTCATGGCAATTAGGTGTGTTAGGCCAATTAGTATTTTAAAAGGTAAAGTTAAAAATAAAACGTAAAAATTGCCTACACGTTATAAACCGCCTCCCAATATAAGGAACACTTTACCTTCTACCTTCTTGTGCCCTCCGCCCCTGCTTCACATGAGGGAGAAGGAATTCCGCACCCACTGACCTGAGGACATCTGCAAAGACTCGACTCAAACAGCTGGGTCACGAGACTCTGAGCGCGGGAACAGGGCCTCGTTGTGCTAAAGAGACAGTTCTCCCCCTTGCTGCTGCAACACTGGACGTCAATAGACGTGACGTCCAGACGTCATTAGATTTGACGTTCAGACAGAGGGGTGACCCCGCCCGGCGCTCGTAAGCGGGCAGCACTTTTGTTTTCATTATGTAGAGTTATTTCAGGCCTGCTCAGAGGGCTGCCGCAGTATAGGAACGAGTTGGTTATCAGATTGGTGTCACCCCCAACTGATGGTGTCACCCGGTGCGGGCCGCACCCCCCGCACCCCCCTAGTGACGCCACTGCATACTTCACCCCAGACCAGCCATTTAACAGATGAATATACTCTGTTCACCATCAAGAAACAGCAAATTACTTGTGAATCTATCAAAGACAGGCCCCATTGTAAGACCGGTGCTATTGGAAACCACAACCAGTTTACTAAGGATATAATTATATGTAATTGAGTTTTCAAATGTATTCTTTGATTTCCCTTTCTATATATCTGTTCTATTCTCACGAGCACTCTCCTTCTTCACAATGCCCCTGGAGCAACCATCTTTCTGTTTAGAAGCATTGTCTACAGTGATATGTTATAATAATTGTGAAATTAAACAGTCCCTATTGAAGCTATGTAAGGTGCTTGTGTGTCTTTCTGAGGATATACTTAACCAAATTGAGAAATAACTGGGGTACATTTATGATGCGATTTGATCTCTATGTGTACCTTATATATAGATTTTGATTTAAAGAATACTTTCCTAATAGTATTTGTCTAGGACCACTGTTTTTCTATACTGATCATTACCCAGGTCCGTGGACTAGTATGGGTCACCCCATTATTACTTAATGGTACTATACGGATGGACCAGAATCTGAACACCTGTCTCTAGAACTATTCTGGAAAAGCAGCAATAATTGTTGTCTGGGATGCCTTTTGCCATAACGGAAGTAAAGTGGAATTAATGTTTGGAGTGATTTGCATGGTAACTTTAATTTGGTACGGTTAGGAAAAGATGACAATCACAGTTGGGTAGCATAAATAAAGTAGGACTCACACCATCTAGAAATCAAAATGCTCTGAAAGAGAGGAAAACGCTGCTGATGACATACTCATGTCACCTAAAAAACAACTGAGGACTGAATACTGTTTTCATTTAATCCCAAATTCATATGACCAGTCTCAGAATTAGAGATGCCAGCCACCTGCTGATCTCACAAGCAGAATAAACACTCTGGACTGATCCAGGTCTGATCAGGCCACTTCAACTGATCTACTATCCTGAAGGTTGTGAGGAAAAATAGGGTCTCTGAAACAGAGTGGGATGTGCTATATTGCCCTGGAGAAAACCAGCAGAACCAACAGGAACTGAACTTTTGTCTGTGGAACCAAAGAAAATGGTTCAGAAGCCACTTTTCCATTGAAGTCTGTGACCTGGTGTCTAAGGATTTGCAATTAGAGATGGAAACATTTGAAATGTCATAAAAAGGAGAACTTTAGCTGCAAGGCCTGAGGATAGTGGCCTTTGCTTTCAACAGCACCTATTGAAACGCAGATATGTGTGGAAAATGAGCTTCAACAGGTTTTTGAATAGAACCCCGTTTTTTAAAAGAAACCCATTTTTTCAGAAATTGTTTTAAAAAATATTTACTGGGGGCATTGTCTGATTTTTGATATTGGCTTTTACAATGTTTTTGTTGCCATGTTGTACAAAAAAAAAAAAACATCTGCTGTGAGGCATGGTTGAAAGTAAAAAAATAAGTGCTGTCACACGGCCAGCGATGATTGCGCCATTGCACCTTTTTTATTTTACTTTCTGCCATGGCTAAAAAAAAAAACATGCACTAATCCAACAGATCTTGAACAGGTGAGTTCTATTGACTTTGCCAATCCTTGTTGTATTAAGGGATGAAGAGTGCATGGGTCTACGTCTAGGAACAAAGGAAGAAAGGGCCATATGTATCAAGGTACCAATTAGCGATTCTGTAATAGCAATTTTAAAAAAATCGCTATTTCAGAATCGCTAATTGGTATGTATCAAGAAAATCACAATTTTTTTGCGATTTCTTGATATTCCTTAATTGCGAATTCGCAAATTGCGAATTCGCAATTAAGGAATACTTTCCCATTCATTCATATGGGCCGGGAGGCCCATAGGAAGGAACGGGAATTTATTCTCAATTTGCGATTCGCAATTTGCTAATCGCAAATTGAGAATAATTTCAAGGGTGCAGGGGTGTCCAAAGGACACCCTGTTGCACCCCTGAAATAAGCATGGGTGCACATGTGGTGCACATACATGCCCTAAGGGCATGAATGTGCGTCACTTGGCACTTTGCAAAATGCAAAAATGGGCAATTTTCAAGAAATTCGCAAATTACCACCAATTTGCAATTCCTTAGGGACAATTAGCAATTTTTTTTAACTTCATACATTGCATTTAAGGGTTTGCAAAATTTGCGATTCCTTAAATGCAATTGCAAAATAAGGAAACGCAAATTTTGCGATTCCTTATTTTGCACCGGATTTTCATTCATACATCCCATTTAGCAAATTCGCATTCGCAAAGGCTGAAATTCTGCGAATTTCGGCCTTTGCGAATGCGAATTTGTATGATACATATGGCCTAAGAATACCTGTGGACTGGTTGGCTGAGATTAAGAAGGGTGTCAAAGTAGAAAATGGGAATAATTCAGGGCACTCCAAGCCAAAAAGGTTTACTTGTATTTTTTGCAGGTCTGTGGGGTTGAGTGATAGTAAAGTGTGGCAAATTCATCATGTAGCAATTTGTTAAGAAGATGGGAAAATAGACAGAGCATTTCAGTTATGTATGGATGAAGAGACGATGTGTGATGTTGTTGATGTAGGGATACTGAAGCGAATTTGAAAAGTGAGAAAATTGTGAATGGAAGAGAAGGAATTAATACTTCGGAGAAAGTTGAAAGTACACATGAAGATGAGATTGTGGATCACAAAGGTAATGTGGGAACTCATAAAAGAGTTGAGTGATGATTGCAGTGTGAATAAGTATGGACTAGATGAACAGCAGAGAAACACCAAACATCTTGGTTAATAAAAAGATTAGGGAATAAAGTAACCTTGCGTATTTTATGTGTAACATTGTCTTACTTGTTTTTTTGCGTATATGTGTACATATTGAATATATAATTTTGTGCAAGATATTTTGATCCTTTATCATACCAAATAAGTTGGAAGTAATGCACTGATGTGGGCAGTTTTACATCTTTTGAGGTTTGTCTCTTCATTAATCTTATGTGGGAAAGGAAATGTGTGACGTGTTTTTTTTACCACAGAAAACCTTCTTGGAGGTTAGGTAAAGGATGGAGATAGAATGTTAGCCAGATACTGCTGCCCGCCATTAAAGCTGGAAGGGTCCAAGGCTATTTTAACCATTCTTACTAAAACAGCAGGGTCTTTGGAGTGCATGTCATCATAACCCAAGGTCACTGAAACTGGTCCTTTTTATGTTTACATTTGCAACCGCTATACTTTGAGAAGCTTGCATACTGTTTTTTTTTTTACTGGACTCTGAGACAATGTCATCCATGCGGCTTTTGATTGAATAGAGTCACCTCCCACAGGAAGTCGTTTTTTTTATTTTTTTTATTTTTATTGAACCAGGGAATACAAGAGTCAAAAACAAAAACATACATTACCAATAATTCAAAACATAATAAGTAGATGCTGCATATGGATAATAATAAAGAGACAGGCAAGCTGAAAAGCTGAAAAGGGAAACTATTACAAAGAAAACACCTGGCTTAAAATTGATTAGACAATACATTCATGGTTTCATCCAGCCCTTATGTTGTCAGCAGTATATTGCTTCAGCAGTGATTGCTACCACTAGGAGTCGGTCTTATACCAGCTTTCCAGTTAGTGACGGGGAGCCAAATTGCCTCGCCCAATTTCTTTGCCTTCCAACCCCTTGTGGCATATATGGCAGTTTCATAACTAAAAACCGCGAGAAAGCGGGCTAACCACATCTGGAAACTGGGTGGGTCAGCCTCTTTCCATCGTGCGGACAAGATGATTCTTAATACCGCAGTACCTATAAATAGCAGTCTTTCTTCGCTTCTTGGTAGACTTAGAGAGTTATCATATCCTAGTACATACAATGTATCAGAATCAGGGAGTTTATGCCCAAACAGCTCTTCCCAGAAGTCTGATATCATACTTTTAATTACGGCAAGCTCACAACAATTACTAAACATATGAATTAAGGTTGCTGGTCCTTGTGAGCATCTGGGACACAAATCATTCTCCCTTTTACCCCAAGCATGTAACTTGGCCGGAGTGTAATAGAGACTGAATATAGTTTTAAAGAGCTGTGCTTTAAGATTACTGGACATAAGAAGGTGACGGGTCAATTCCAACACTCTGTCGATATCGACATCAGGGTTACTTAATTTAGCTGCCCACTTTACTTCAGTTTTTTAAAGATCATCTTGAATTCTAGTCAGAAGAATATCATAGAATGTTCCAATTCTAGTATTTGATCTATTCATTACATCAATAATTTCGATTCTTAACAAACAGATGGTTGATTCTTTTGCTTTAAGCTTGGCAAACACCTGTGCAAATTTAAGATAATCTCCATTGGACAAATCATACTTCAATTTTAAAAAGAAGGTAGTTTCAAAATCTCTTAACAAAAAATCGTTGACTGTTCTGATTCCGATCCTTTGCCATTTCCTAGTTATAACATCAAATTCCAGTTCCGTTGTAACATTTGAGTGCCACAGAGGTGAATACCTATTGATTTTCCCGATGTGCATATGCCTAGTAACTTTGTTCCATACCCTCCAGGCGCTAGTTATAATTACAAATTTATAGTTCATTTTATAAAAAATCGCGTCGGTTTGCTGTGTAAAAAGACCCTTCGCTTTCTGCCCAAGTACAAGCTCGTATATTGACGGTATTGAGCTAGTATCCATATTAGTTTCAACGGTAGAGAGGCTGACCAAAGGGGCGATTTGTTGAAGAAATGTCGCCCAATAATATAAGATGATATTAGGAATAGCAAGCCCACCTCTATCAAGTGGTAGTGAAAGAAGTTTGTGGGATCTCCTAATCTTGCCTTGCTGCCATACGAATTTAGACATAAGAGAATTAAGTGTTTTTAGTGTCTTATCATCGATGGCAAGGGGGATTGCTCGAAAAAGGTATAAGCCTCTGGGTAGCACATTCATTTTTTAAATATTAACTCTACCTATAACTGATAGGTGGAGACTATTTACCCGATCCAGATCTTTTTTTATCTTATCAAAGAGAGGATCAAAGTTAAGATTAGGTATGTGTTTAATATTAGAGCTGATAATGACTCCCAAGTAAGTGGCTTTATTGCCTCTCCTTAGATCAGGGCAGACAATATTGGCAGTGCATAATATAACTGTCTTCCCCTTATTAAGCAAATATCCCGATTGATTGCCATATTCACCAGTCACATTCTCAATTTCCTTCATAGCCTCTATCGGGTCAGATGTGATTACCGCGATGTCATCGGCATATGCCAATACTTTCGTCTCAAATTGGCCACAAACAACAGGTTTAATTGCCTGATTCTCAAGAAATTTCAAAATTAAGGGATTGATATAAAGTGCAAATAATAGGGGCGAACATGGGCACCCCTGCCTGGTGCCCCTGGAAATGTTGATGTGACCAGATTCCAAACCTAAGATCTGCAGCTTTGCCTTGGGGGATAGATACATGGATTTAATAGATTTCACAAATTTGGGGCCGAAATTGTTTTGCGACATGACCGCCCAAAGGAAGTTCCATGAGACGCGTATGATCAGTAGTCCCCCTGCCTGGGACAAAACCATGCTGCCACGGGGAGACCATGTGTTCAATGACCCCACTGAGCCTGGCGGCCATCACTTTAGCATATAATTTGGAGTCCGAATTAATTAACGAGATGGGGCGATAAGAAGTTAGTAGCTCGGTGGGTTTACCTTTTTTAGGGAAGACAATTATATTAGCCTCGTTCCATGACTCCGGGGGAACCCCATTCCATTGTATCCCTAAGAATAAATCATGAAGGAGAGGTCCAAGTTGGTGACTTAATATTTTGAAAAGGTCAATCGGTAATTTATCAGGGCCGGCGGCTTTGCCCGATGAGAGTGACGACAGGGCAGCCAGCACCTCGGCCAATGTAATTTCCTTTTCAAAATCTTCCCGGGAGAAGAAGTCTAAACGTTTCACAGCCTCTGGGTTATTAAGAAGATTATTAAGATATACATATGATTCGCTTTCAGTCGTGGCCACATCCTCAGTATAAAGTTTCTGATAGTATTGTTGAAACAAATAAATAATATCTGAGGTTTGTGTGTAGGTATGCCCGCTGTCCTTGATAGAACTAATGTTATTAAATACATTCTTCTAACGTGTGCGCAGTGCCAGCTGTCTACCAACCCTTTCACGGCTCTCATATACATCCTTCCTGTGGGCCCTATACGTTTGAGTCGCTTTCTGACTAAGGCTAGAGTTGAGTTCTGAATTCAACACTGCTACTTGATACAAAGCGCGCTTAGCATCCAGCCCCTGTGAGATTTGTATATTGTGTTCTTCTTCAGCTTTTACCAGGCCTAATATCTTTACATTATATTCATTGCTTGATTGGTTTCTTGCCCGACTTTGAAAACTAATGGTTTCCCCCCTAAGCGCCGATTTAAAACAGTCCCAAACCAGATTTTTTGGGGCACTAAACCGATTGATGTTAAAAAATTCTTCCGTCCAGTTTTTAATAAAAGTAATGTAGTCATTATTTGACAGAAGTTTACGGTCGAATGTCCATGGCCTATGTTGTTTAAATGAGGCTCCAACTGTAGTCGTAAGAATAAGTGCATTATGATCTGAAATGATTTTAGGACATTTACTTATTGAGGATTGTGGGGCTAGATCGTTAGAGACAAACATGTAATCTATCCGAACATGCTTCTGATGTGGATGCGAAAAATAGGTGTACCCCGGATCTAGATGGTTCGTGTGATCCCATAGATCAATTAAACCAAAGCTGTCTACCAGTCTATTAACAGCCTTGTAAACCTTCGGCATGCGGCCAACATATTTCTGTTGTGAAAGGTATTTAGTTGACTGTAATTTGAGTGAAATATTAAAATCGCCGCAGATAATAAGTGGGCCCTGCCATGTAGCAAGCTCAGATTCTAAATACTCAAGGACTGAGGGATCATCTTGATTGGACCCATAGACAGTACAGATAGTGATACCCACAGCAAGTTTCACAATCGCCCATCTACCATGGGGATCTGAGAGGTAGCGTAATGCCTCTCCGAGATATATTTTAGCTAGGATCGCCACCCCTCTTATGTTCGATGTTTGTGTCAATGTTACTAATAGATTATAACCTTTTAGTCTCAATAATGATCTTTTAACCCAAGGCACGTATGTCTCTTGGAGACATAGTATATCAACAGGTTTTAGGCAAATTAGTTCACCCAGTCGACGTCGTTTATCAACAGTCAGTAGGCCCCCTACATTCAAGGTTTGGATATTCAACCTAGCCATTGCTTTATAAGACCAATTGATTGATTAATCTTCCCAATATCCTGTTTAATACAGTGCATTGACTCGCTTCTCTTTACCTTTGTTTTAGTTAAAAGAATACAACAATCAGAACAGAAAATAGTGAACAATATGAATCTTGCTAGTAGACCTGGTTCTTTTCTAAGATTTTTGTTTTCCCCTCCCCTCCCCACCCCCCAACCACCACACCCACCCCAGAATGCCCCCCCCATGACCTCCCTCCCCCAAACATAGGCATTCAGACTCCGTCAGAGTCTGGGTGATGAAATACAGTGCGACACCTGAGCTACCACCTTAGAATGTGTAGAAAAAGAAAAAACCAAACGGAACAGAACAGAGGGGACCAACCAGAACGCTACTAAATAATAACCGATGGCCTTGATAACACTCTCCTTATAATGCAAAAGAAAAAAAAAACACTTTGTGGATTTTAAATTCGAACAAGTTGCTAGCTTTAGCAAATGATCTACTTCACCCCCCTTTTAATGTATCTCGTCCAAAAAGGCTTTCGCTTTAATCTCAGACAAAAAGAATTTTGTCTGACCACCTCGAACCACTTTAAGCCTTGCAGGATTATTCAAATAAGCCTGGGCTCCCTTGTCCTGAAAAGGCTTGATTAATGAACGTAGTCGCCAACGTCTCTCGACCGGTGCATGGCAAAAGTCTGGTCTTGTAAAGTATGAAAGGTCTTTGAACATCAATTTGTGATCAGGCCTAGCTTTCTCTGCAACTGTCTGCCTTAGCAAAAAATTTCCGAAATAAACTAAGATTGCTCGCGGATAGACTCCAGGTTTGGGTGGTGGATTAAACGGCATCCAATGGGCACGTTGAACTTCAGCATCCCAGTTCCAATTAGTCATTTCAGGCATTGACTCCTTAAATAGTTTCACCACAAAAGCACGTACATTTTTCCCCTCCACTTTCTCGGGTATTCATAGTATACGTAAATTGTTGCGGCTTTGCTGATTCTCGAAGTCTTCGAGTTTCCATTTGATATCAGTTAGTTCTGCTTCTTGCAGTTTGATCTTTTCAGTATTTGCCGTAGCCTCATTTTCATTAGAGAGCACCCTTGCCTCAATCTCGGTAACTCTTTCCCCGAATAAGTTACAAGTCTTAGAAAGTTTCCTGGCCACCCCTTGCACTTTGCGAAGAGCTGCTTGCGATCTCTTACTGTCAAGGGCTGTCTCTTCCCTATGAGCAGCAATAGCCTGGAGGATAGTCTCAACAGCAGTTGGGGGTAGCTCAAATGTATTAGAATTGTCGGGTCCTCGACTAATGTGCAAGGACTGGCTGGATGTGGGGTGGCCCTCAGCTAGCCCTCGCTGTTTACATCTGGATGCTGGATTTGGTTTAGATCTTATAGTATTAGTTTTCAAGCTCTCTTCAGCACTACCCCCCTCAGAGGTACTAGACATAAATTTAGAATCCTCATCAGACTCCCCATCAGACTCGAACTCTTCTGACCACTGAGCCTCTGCCTCTGCACCGGTATCATCTGAGAAGGAGTAGAATTCGCTTAGTTCCTTATCCTCCTCAGGTAGTAAATCATGAATTGAAGTCGTAGGTCGTGCATAGCTTTATTCAATACCATTGAGCTGTTAATCATCTCAGGGAAGACCAGGGCCGGGGACGGGCTCATTGCCAGATCAGAAACAGTTAATAATGGTGGAGCACATAATAGTGGAGCACAAAGAATAGTGGGTGCAATTTGGGTTAGCTCCTGACTAAGGGCAATAAGGGCATTAACCTCGTTGATTAGTTCCTCTTGCACCCCCAAAATATTTCCGCCCGCCCTAGAAAAGGACATTCAGTGCCCTTCTAAGCCTTGCTCGTCGTTAACAGCCGTATCTGCAGCAACTGCCTCAGATACATTGGGCTCATGTGTCTCATTAGTCTCCCCAAGAATGAGAGTACTTACAGTTCTCATAGGGAGAGCAGGCAGGACAGATCTGGAGTCCGATATTTCCATTACAAGCCCTTCCGCAGGGCTCCGGGGGCTAATCAAGTGTTGCTCTGACAAATCGGCTCCGCTACCTGAATTAATTACACTTGCAGCGCTCTCCGTATATTCTGCATTCTGGGGCTGGGGCTGCGAGTTCAAGAATGATGATTGTGTTTTACTCTGAGCCCCGTGCTTTTTCAGAAGCATGTCCATCACAGTGCTACCAGGGGTGGCCGTTAGTTGTACATTGTCTTTATTCAGTTTTCTTCTTGAGGCCAGCACCTCCTGCCTGGAACACTCCATTGCTGATGTGTGCTGCTTCTTTCCTTTGGTCTTTCCCGAGGGAGAGGAGACGCTGCCTGGCCCGCCTCCATTCCGCGATTCAATCCGCTGCTGCCGCTCCGCTTTCTCGCGGAGGGATCTAGCGGCTTTCGCTAACCTTGCACGAGCCGCCGCGGCCAAGGCTGCAGATGCTGTCTTAGGAGGCATAACAGAGGGCTCTAGGGGGACAGCAGTTACGGCGAGAGAGGTTTTTTGATGTACCGATTCGGATACCGCTTCGGGAACCGCGCTGGAGCCGCTACACTGTATCCGCGGCTGGAGCGTTTGGCGGGAACACCAGGAGCACCTTGAAGGAACGGATGCGATTCTGAACGCTGCCCAGCCAAGCAGCGTGTAGAGCGCGGTCAGAGGAAGCGCTTCTGGAAAGGGTGAATCACTCGAGTTCTGTAGCATTCTCAGTATTTCAGTATTTGCAAAAATATTTCAGTAGTTTAATGTTTTCGCTGTTATACATAGAAGTAGTTTCCTTCCTTTCGATCAGCATACAAGGAGCGAGCGTGTAGGGCCATTACCTCCCTCTGTTAGTAGCGGAGCGGAGCTCAGGCATAGTGCTGCAGCGCGGTCTACAGCCAGACCGCCATCTTGCCCCCCTCCCACAGGAAGTCGTTGTGTCTTCAAGGTCGCCTGGGTCACACACTGGGACCCAAAGGTGCTGAGAAAGAAAGAGTAAGCACTGGAGACCTAGTAGAGTGTGTGTCAAGAGTGGGCAGAACACTGGATTTAAAGATGTTATGTTTCTTAAAATATGACAACAAGAAAAAATCTATTAAAGTGGTACAGCTTTGCATCATCATATCAGGAGAAGAAAGCCCAGGAAATGCCATGCCATTCATAGTAGGAACACATAACTGATAACCTCACGACGAGACTGCGACTGTTGGTCACAAGAGCCACAGTTAGCAATATTTTTGGGTGTCCTTAATTACATTTCAATTTATGGATAACAAAGTTCTTCAGACATCCTTACCGCAACATTACGAATTTGGTGTCCAGCGAACCATCTCAGTTGCTCTAAGACAGCTTTGAACACCTCAGTCTGATGAGAGGGTAGGCTAGCCACAGCTTTCTTCAACACTTCCTCAATATGTGACAAAGAGCAGGCGGCACCGAAAATAATCCCTGCAAAGGACAAGAAGGTCAGTACCTTTCCCAGGGGAACCTCCACAAAACTGGGCATCAAAATGTCAAGTCACTCATTTTGACAGTCATAGGCTGTACTCTTACATGAAATAAGACAATCTGATGTGTGCCTTGTAGTCACATGGCTGACTGCATAACGATCAGATTTACCACATGAAAGGTACTTCACCTTATGTGTTTCACTGGTAACAGAGACACAGAAAGAACAAGCTAATTATCTTTGATAACACTCTTTCTGATGCATACTCTATCTGTCAGCAGATTCCTCACCTTGTGCATAGCCCCAGGTACCAGAATAGATGAGCATTGCTTCCGCGTGCCCACAGGTGCGGTCGTGTGGCTCTGCACTGGATTGATCCTGCCCCAGAAGAGACTTTGGAACCATATACAAAAACCTTCCCTGCATGTTCACATCAGTTTCTTTTCTTGACTCTGACCATGCCTTCAGACTCCGAGCCCAATAATTGAAAAGATGTGATAGTGTGCTGATCTTTAGATTGGGACTTTATTGTAGACAGGTAAAGAGATCATTCCACAGGACGAGGAGGTGGGAAGGTGGTGAGAAATCTGCGGTGATAGAGTATCCAGCACATAGAGCGTTTCCAAAAGTAAGAAACTTGTTCTTCCAATGGATACATCTAACTGCAGATTCTTCACCTTTAGAATTGATACCAAAGCAGTGCATCTAAAAAGTAAAGGGTCTGTAGTTTGGGCTCAGACCAAAAAGTTGTGCACCACTGAACAGACAAAATGCTGTTCCCATCGCACCTGGCTGTCAAGGAAGTAGTGCTTTTGTGAACATGTGCACTGATGGCCATGCTGTGGATTGACAGATGTCAAGCAGTGGCACTCTGCATGTCATCGCAGTGGTTGCAGCCTTAGCCCTAGTAGAATTGGCTCTTCCAGAAGCTGCTTTTTGGTGAATGCATAGTGCAAAGGTCTATCCACCTTGACGGAGTCCTTTTCTGCATCACCTACCTTTCTTTGCCCCAGATGACTACACAAAAAGCTGATTGTAGACCCAATGGTCTTTTGTGCAATCAAAGTAAAGCTTAATGCTCTCATGGTGTCTAGCCAATGGAGTCTCTCCTCCTCTTTCAACACCTAAGGTGGGCAAAGAATGTTGGGAGGGTGATGGATTGGCCAACATGAAAAAGAATCATAACTTCTGGCAAAAAGGCTGCCCTTGTTCCCGGAACCAGTTTACCCGGAAAAAAGGAGGTGGATGGCGGTTGCAACAAGAGAGCCTGGAGATCGCTTACATAACAAGGAAGACAGTCTTTAGGGTCAGAAGACGCAACGAGTGACTGTGTATCAGCTCGAAGGGACACATAAGAAATGTCTGGACTAAATGAAGGTCCCACTGTGGCATCACAAATGGTCTGGGAGGGAGAACATGTTTCAAACCTTTAATAAACCATATCACAACAGGTGAAATGAATTAGGATGGTTGGTCTAGTAAACACAGGAAAGCTGAAGGCGATTATAAATAACCTTTAATAGCTTGCAGCATTAAAGACAAAATGCATCTACTAGGAAAATCCTGAGCAGGAAGCCCAATGTAGAAAAGCTTGGACACTGTGTTATCGTAGATTGTGAAGAAATCTAGCCAGGGTTTACCCCATTGTCGGAAGATACCCAGTGCCACCTTGGAGTGCAGCTGCCATTCATGATCTGCCAGGCAAGCCGGCTGAGCTTGTACACCCTGAAGTCCAAGGATCCCACTAGATGATTCATAACCGGGAGGGTGCCCTAACTGCACAAGCCACCTCCCAAGGCATGAAGCCTCCTGCTCGTTGCAGTACCACATGGCGGTGGTGTTGTCTGTGAGAACCTGTACCAGCCTCCACTTGATGAACAGTAGTAAGGCCTTCAATCCCAGACACGTGGCCTGCAACTCCAACATATTAATATGGAGCCAGGTTACTGCTTGAGATCAGTCCTCTGATCACAAACTCTCCCAGGTGACTCCTCAACGCACCAGTACATATCGATCACCACTGTCAGCTCTGGATGGGAAGGGAGAGGGGTCTGGTGTTGGTCAGCCTGTGGATGAGCAGCCACCACTGCAGATTTTGTGCAGTTTCTGCAGGGCTAGCATATGCATCTGGTGAACTGGACAAGGAGGATGCAGAAAGTTAACAAGGCATGAAGTCTCCAAGTTGCTCTCATGGAAATCCAAGGCCAAAGCTGAAACATCAGGATCATACCCCAAATGTCCTGAACTCATTTCAATGGAGGAAAAGCCATAAACTGCATGGTGTCCGAGACAGACCCTATAAAAAGAATTCTCAATTAAGGAGTCAGGTGTGGTCATTGATTGAGAATCCCAACCATGCTGGGAGGTTTGCTATTGTCTGGTAATGGTCTACAACTTACTGTGGCAAGCCCACCTTCAACAGCCAGTCATTGAGGTAGAGGAAAACTGATATTCCCAACCTCTGAAGTTGGGCATCGACCATCACCATCCCATTTGTGAACATCAGAGGGGCGCTGGTAAGACCAAAAGAGAGCACAGCAAACTGAAAATGTTCTTCGCCAACCTTGAACTGCAGATACATTCTATGGAACTGCAGGAAGGGTACTTGAAGTAAGTAAACGTCATGTAGGTCTCAGGTTACTATCTCGTCACCCGGATGCAGGACAGACAGAACCTGGGCCAGTGTGAACATTTTGAATTTGTCCTTTTGAAGGAAGGCATTTAGAGAGCAAACATATAAAACAGGACAAATGCCTCCATCCTTCTTTGGCACAAGCAAGTATTGGTAGTAACAACCAATATCTATTTCCAAGTCATAACCCTCTCAATGTCCCCTTTGTACAGTAGAGCTAGCACCTCTTGCAGTGAGTTGGATAGGTGATGCTCTGACAGCCACTTGAATGTGAGAGGAAACTGTGGTGGGTTGGAAAGGAATGGAAAGAAATAGTCCTGCTTAACGATCTGGAGGACCCATCTGTCGCATGTGATGGATTGCCACTCTGGGGAAAAGTGCTGTTCCTGCCTCTCACAGGGCAGTTGTGTGAAACTAAGGATGAATTAAAGCATCTTGGATGTTGATGCCACTGGCAGGTGGAAATTGTCACTGCCTCTGGTGACCTGCCCGTTGCCTGCCTGATCCCTGTCCCCAGCCACAAAAGGACTGGGATGATTGCAATTGGGGCATAGGACCCTGACGTTGCCTGAATGCCAACACTTTGGAGTAACCACAAAAAGGCTGAAATTCTCTGGTGGGGGTTAAGAGGTCAATGATCGCAGCATGGCACAACTTTCCTCAAAGCTTAATAAGGCTGAGTCAGCTTTTTAAGCGAATGGGTGTGATCCATTGAAAGGCGTATCCATACGGGATACCTATACATCTCCTGAAAAATCTCTGGATCGCATCCATGCATTACATCAAAGCACCACACTAGTGTTGATTGTTGAATCCAAGCAATCAGTAGCATCCAGGCCAGCACAAATGGCATATTTGGCCACATCCTGACCCTCTTGAATGATTTGAGCAAGGGAGTCCTAAATTCTTTTGGAGCCACTGGCAAGATCTTTCTGGCCAACTCTCACAGGATGTAAGTATATCAGAGTAATGAGCAAACCATGTTGATCAATGTCAGGGCCAGGCTAACCAAAGAAAGTATTTGTTTTGTGAGCACCTCAACCATTTTTGACTCCCTGCCCAGGGGAGAAGGGGGGGATGAATTAGGAGTCACCTTGCTGCTGGAAGCTTGGACAGCCGAACTCTCAGGGGGAAGATGCTGAGTAGGAATATCAGGTTTGCCAGGTGCTAGTCTGTGCTTCTGGTCACTTGCCTGTTCACCAGTAGGCAAGATCAAGGCTCAGACCAAGTGCCCAATGAATGTCAATTAGGAATTCATTGCATGGGAATAAGGGATCAGAGGAAGTAGGCCCAGGTTGAAGAACTTCTCTGAGGAAATTTGTCTTAACTTCAAAAGGAGGCAGTTGTAGATCCAGGACCACAGCAGCACATTGAATTAACATAGCAAAGGAAGCACTCTTTTCTGTTGATGGCCCAAAGGAGTAAATTAACCCTGTGTCAGAGAAATTATTTAGCCCACTGATCTCGTGTAAATCAATGTATAAACTGTCATCATCATAATGTGGGGGTAAATCACCCCCATCATTACCATTACCTTCTCAGGTTGGTGGTAAACTCTGGTCAGAACCGGAATAAAAAATACGATTGTGCTCCGGGGACAGCTCTGTGGTAATGTCCGAATCATGCTGTATGGGAACCAGGTTTGTTGGAGTGGAGTTGGCACTCATTAAGGTCAAGACTGATGCTCGGGTGGGACATCGGAGTCAGCACTGGATACTAGATCCACCTCTGGTACCAGTGGCATCGGGACCAACATTGATGAAATAGATATCATCGCAGGTCTTGGAGTCGGAATGGAGGTCAGAACCAAAGTCAGTGCGGAACTCGAGAAAGGTTCTGGGGGCTCAGATGGTGCCGAAAATTGATCTGCTGGTGGTATTCCGACTGAAGACTTCTTCAGGATCTTGGGGCCCAAAGGTGGACCAGAGGGAGCCAGGAGAGTGCAAAAATGTGCATGGCTTACCTAAAGGCCTTAACTTGCTGCGTCTCTGATGGCCCAGAAAACACAAGAGAATTATGCTTAATTGCAGAATCGGCTCCTCATTCGGGGACTGGGAGTAAAATTGATTGGCAATTGCCGCCTTTGCAACTCTTCTTTAGCGAGCAGGATAGGATTGAGTCTGACTTTGCCTTCTTCTGTTTCATCATTGATTTGGAACTTCGATTTACTAGATGACTTCGACCACGAAAAAAACCTGTTACAGGATTGACCTCAAGAGAGGAAGCAGGTTATCACCATTCAACGTGGAGCGTGGGCTGTACCTATTTTTAGGTCCGTGACTTTTTCTTATGTTCAACGACATACAGCTTCGCTTCACAATCTTCAGATGCATGAGTGCACATTCATCGCACGATACTGAGTCATAAAACCAAAAGTACAGAATATGTAGGTCTGTTCATGAAATCTGTTTTCTACAGTCATGCCACAGCTTGTACATTGTAGTTTTAAGTGCGGACATCCTCCCTGTGCACACTTCAGTTTGAAAATTATCAAATACAGATGGAATAAGGAGAGAAGTTCAGTATCGTCCTCAAAAGACAGGGAAAGAAAGGAACTGATGTTAGCACTTATATGCAGTTCCGCTTCATTTTTCTGGCGCAACAGAAGCTAATGCGGAGCTGCATGACACTACCTAGCTACCAAGAGCACTGTTATGAAAAAGTCCCAGGTCCAGTTTAGCAGTCAGGTAATGTTCTAAGGGTGAGCAATCTGTGGTTAGAAGCATCCATCTGAAACATCAGCTTGAATGCCTTGCGCAGTTGAATCATAAAACAACTCCTGCACATCTACAGCAATGTTATGTTATGTTATGTTAGTAGGAATTTCGAAAGCGCACGGTCACCAGGAGGTTTCATGGCGCTGATCTTGGGCAATGTGAAGACGGAGGCGGATTATGCGTGGGCTTGCTCGAACAACCAAGTCTTATGTGCTTGTCGCGCATCCTGATTTCTAGTGGTAGAGAGTTCCAGAATTTAGGGGCAAGGTAGGAGCACCTACACCCTCCCTGGCGTTTGAGTTTAACGGCAGGGGTAGTCAGTAGCTGAAGATGGGCAGACCGCAGGTTGTGGAGTGGGGCACGCTCTACAATTATGCAGCTGATGAATGTGGGGCTCCTGCAGTGCAGGGCCTTGAAAATTAAGCCCCCTGCCTTGAAAGCTGCGTGTTGGAAAAAAGGTAGCAAGTGAAGTTTGAATAGCAAGGGTCTGGCAGATTGCCATCTAGGTTGTTAGTGGATTAGTCTTGCAGCCTGGTTCTGTACCAATTGCAGGCGTTTGAGTAATAACAGTGGCAGGTCGAGGTAAATAGAGTTGGAGAAGTCCAGATGAGAGAATACCAGGGGTATCACAACCTGTATGAGGGCTGAGTGGGCAGCAGGTGGGCGATCTTCCTGATTTTTCGCATTTGGAGAAAACAGGTAGAGACCACTGCCCCTCTTGTCCTCTGAGCGAGAGATATGTATTCATGGTGACCCGAAGGCTTTTCACAGAAGGGGAGGGAGTGGGGGGTCCTAGTTCTGTCGGCCAGTAGTCTGGGCCCCAGGAAATCTCACTCTTCCCTGGTAAGATTAATTCAGTCTTGCCCGGGTTGAGTTTAAGGTGGTTAAGGTCCATCCAGCACTGGATGTAGAGCATAGTGGCTTGGAATTCATGGACAGAGTCAGGGGAATCCAAGGTGAAGACAAGCTGCATATTGTCAGCATATTTGAAGATAGTTACCTTCCTGTTTTTTAAGGAGTGAATTAGGGGCATTAGGTAGAGATTAAATGAGTGTGGGGATAAGGACGAGCCCTGAGGGGCCCCACACGAGGTAGCGATCTTAGGGGCAGTGAAAGGGGCAAGTCGTACTGCTTGGGTTCGGCCTTCAAGGAAGGACCTGATCCAGTTGTATGCAGCCCTGTATGCCGGCCTGTTTAACACGGTCCATCAGAATGTTATGATCGACCGCGTCTAACGCAGCCCGACAGGTTCAAGAGCACCAAGGCCTGGGGACACCCCTGTCCACATTTGCTCTTAAGGTGTCCAGTACCACGAAGATTACTGACTCAGTAGAGTCAGCGGGCCGAAAGCCAGCTTCGTTTGGCTCTAGGTGTTCTGACTGTTCGATGGAATTGGAAAGGCACCTGGCCACATGGGCCTCCAAGAACTTTGCCAGAAAAGGGAGGAGAGAGATAGGGCGGTAATTAGAAGGATTCAGAGGGTCAGCCCCTGTTTTTTTATAAAAGGGACCACTATTGCGTTCTTGAAGGCACTAGGGACCTCACCCTGTGAGAGAGACTCATTTAGGAAGGGAAGCACACTATGAGGTAGGACGGAAAAGGCGTTCCTTAGGATGTGAGGGGGCAACAGTCATTAGGAGAGCCGGATTTAATGCGGGTCATTAAGTCTGACAAGATCTGAGGACATATGACAGGTAAGTGATCCATGGTAGCTGAGTTAGTTGTCAGGTTGTCCAGGGTTTCCTTACTGGAGGTGGTAGGGATGCTGACTTTGATACTGGAGATTTTGTCCACGAAAAAGTTATTTAAAGAGTTACATAAATCTTGTAAAGTGTCTGTTTGGGAAGTATTCTCTCAGCATTACAGAGGTCATTGACTATCATGAAGATTTCTTTCAGCTTGTTATGGGCGTTTAATATTCTGGCAGAGAAATAAGCCGCTTTGGCTTCCAATATGGCTTTTTTATACTCTTTGCAAACTAGCGAGAACTGCAGTTTGTCTTCAATGGAGTATCTTAGCCTCCATTTTCTTTCATTTTGATGAAGCTCGAGTTTTTGCTTTTTTATCTCGGTGGGAAACCATTCATGGGCATCTGTATGGCGTGCGCAGGTAAATTTAGTAGGTGGAGCATGAGCATTACAAGCCATCAGTAGTCAATCCGAGATGTCTTCTTCCATCGAATTAACATCAGTTATGTTATGTTATGTTAAAATGGCTTTTGTAGAGCGCACGGCTACTCAAAAAGAGTGTCCCGGCGCTTTTAATTGAATAAGGCTGCAGTAAACTAACATAACACATTAAAAGAGAAAGAGTCACAGATAAAAAGAAAACAACAAACACAGGAGGCCTACTGGGAGAACAACCAGGTTTTAAGGTCCCTTCTGAAGGCTAATAAGCTAGTGGCTCCCCGAAGTGGAAGGGGCAGAGAGTTCCACAGTTGGGGCGCCAGTAATCCAAAGGAACGACCTCCCAAGCGTGCTCGCTTCACTCGTGGAACAGTTGCCAGAAGTAAGGATTCTGACCTCAGAGAGCGAGCCGGTTGGTAAAAGGTAAGTCTCCTTTGGAGATACTTAGCACCCGTCGCATGGAGGGCCTTGTATGTCAGAGACAGAGCTTTGAAGGCGATCCGCTTGCGAATTGGGAGCCAGTGCAAGGTCTGGAGCAAGCCCGCAGCACTGGCGCGTCTGTTCAGTCCGTAAATTGCTCTTGCCGCAGCATTCTGCACAACTTGCAGCCGCTGTAACAGGTACTCTGGCAGGCCCAGGTACAGAATGTTAGAATAATCCAACCTGGAGCCTATCAGGGCCTGCACAGTCAGCTTCCTGTGCTCCTCCGATAATAGGGGAAGAAACCTCCGTAGCATCCTGAGGAGGCCGAAACACATGCCCGACACCCCCAGAATCTGGGCCTTCATTGTCAGCCCCGTGTCCATCTTAACACCCAAGTTCTTAGCCAGTTGGGATGAGCACGTTGGGGGGAACATATTGATAGGCCACCAAGCCTGCCAGTCTGGCTCCGTGTCGCACCCAAAGAAGAGTACCTCAGACTTATCGGAATTACACTTGAGGCTGTGCAGTTGGAACCATTGAAACACAGCCCCAAGGCAATCCCGGATACTCTCCCCCTCAAAATCTCCTCCTCTCTTACACGAGAAGAGGAGCTGGGTATCGTCGGCATAGGATACGATCCGGGCCCCAAACGACTCCGCCAACGCCGCCAAAGGGGTCATGAAGATATTAAAGAGGGTCGGGCTCAAAATAGAGCCCTGAGGGACCCCGACTCCCAGAGGCGGCATCACGGCGGAATCTGGTGAGGCCCAGACCGTTTGCCGGCGGCCAGCTAGAAAGGAAGAAAACCAGCTGAACACCGTTCCCCGAAGTCCTATCTCATAGAGTCTTGTGAGAAGACCGTCATGGGGAACGGTGTCGAAAGCCGCCGACAAATCCAACATTACCAGCATGGCTTTGCCCCCTGAATCCAAGATCCCCTTGATTGTTTCGGAGACCTCGGGATGAAGGAGGGTGCTGATCTGGCCAAGGTTTTGACAAATTCCTGTTTGTTGAGGGCTCTCAACTTTATTGTCATGCCTCCCACTGCCGTGGGGGTCTTGATCTTGAGGTTAATAGTGGCTGTAAATTTTATTAAGTAATGATACGACCATATACATGGTGAGATTGTGAACGCCGTCAGTATAAGGTTAGAGGACCAGATATGGTTGAGTGTGTCCCTTTATGTAGGTGGCGGAGGATAGACGCTGGGTAAGGTTCACGTTGGAGAGCAGTTCAGATAGTTCTACAGCGTGTGGCCCGCAAAGGGCATGGTTGAACCAATAGTTCAAGTTGCCTAACCACTAAAGTACGAGTTACTTACCTTCGGTAATGATGTATCTGGTAGAGACAATTCTAGCTGCAGATTCCTTCACGTAGAATTATCCCCAGGCATGAGACTGGATCTAGAAACCTTTTCTGCTACAGCATCCTGAGCGCCGGGGGCGGGGCGACATCACGCGACTCCGCCCAGGCGTCGTCCGCGTACATGACGTCAGCGAGGTCACATAAGACCCGCCCCGGCGCACCTATGTCAGTTTTCTTCGGAGAAATATTCCGCACCACAACGCAGAACCACCAGATAAAAAAACTGTGGAAGCATGGGAACAGTGTGCGAAGAGCAGAAAAATTGGAAAAGAAACGGTGACTAATAACACCACATAGAGCAGTGTCAACACCGCAGAACGCAAAGGCAGGGAAAGAAGAAAGAATAAGCAGAGCCCTGAGCAGCCACCCTGCCAGCACATAGACAACCTCCCACCCCTGTGCTCCAGAGGCAAGGAACATGCGTAAAAGTCATGGCACACGCAGCAAACCTACCACCCCATCCTGAACAAGGAAGGGGGGCCAGTCCCAAGACAGACAGGGACAACAAACCTTCAAGCCACCCCAACATAGAGGGCAGCCACCCACAAGGGACAAGGACAAGACATGGCCAGATGACCCTTTTTCCGAGGATAGCAATGGAAGGAAGGGAGGTGAGGGCAGGACAGATATAGAAAGCAATCCCCCCAAACCTGGAGTAGCCAGAGCAGCAGGGCACCGCAGCACCAGAACCCCAATCTCCAAAGAACCAAAAGGAGGAAGGAACCAGCCCCAGACAGAGCCACCCGTCAAGAGCAAAGAAGGCACTCACAGGAGACACAGCCCCCCCGGGAGGCGAGTACCGAAGACCAACCCAAGAGTCCTCGCAGAATCGGGGAGGAAGGGCGGACCGTGAAGGAATTTGCTGCTAGAATCATCTCTTCCAGACACATCATTACCGAAGGTAAGGAACTCGTACATCTGATAGAGACTACTAGCCGCAGATTCCTTCACGTAGAATAGATACCCTTGCAATACCCCCTGGGAAGGAGGGTCTGCGAAAGGACCCCACCAGCCAATATAGAACAAGGGGCTAGATCTGTGGACCAGGTAGAACCTCGTCCCTGCCAGGCAATGGGAACTCCCACAAGCAGAACCCCACCAACCCCAAGGGGATGCAGGAGGGAGAAGGAGGCGGAAGAGGCCCGTACACTCACAGCAGAGGAACCAAGGGCAAGGCCAGAAAGGCCGAAGCACTCCACTTACCCACCAGGCGACATAGCTTCCGCCCAATGCCAAGACAAGACAAGAAGAAGAAGGAGCCCAGAGGACCCAAGGAAATGAGGGAAAAGAAGGCGAACCCACTCCAGACGGAGAGCAACATGCCAGCCAGAACAGCGCTGCTAGACAAAAGCCACCAGAAGCAAGAAGAACAGTCCGAGGCCCTACGAAGGCCGAGTAGGTGGCGACTGACAAGGGAGGACGCAGGATCATCCTAGACCTCAGGACAGGAGCAGGGAGAGGAGGGTATGCCCGGGTACACCACTACGAGTGGCCGCCCACACGACCTCAAGAAGCAAGAGCAACCTACAGAAACCCCATGGAGAACAGGCACCCAAAGGCGACCAGAACCCCCTCGCAGAGTGCCAGCTATATGACAGCTACCACTACCCCATATGGTACGTCAAGTCCCAAGATATGGGAACCCCATTAGGAAGAACTTCTGCAGCAGAGGAAAAACAAAAGATCCTCGGGGAAAAACACCCCTGCGGAAGGCTTGACAAGCAGTCCAAGCAAAGCAAAAGGCCTACTCTCAGGGCCAAGTCTGAGCAACAACCCTGGCAGAATAAACACACAATCAGCAAAAGGGCCGTCCAGCAGCCAACAATGCCAAAGTCCCAGGAAAGGATGCAAATGGCCAGAACACACACTCCACAGCCAGAACAACCGGCCTAAGGCGGCCCAGAATCAGCCCAGCTCAGTAGTCCCTGAGGAGGGGACGGAAGAGGAGGAGGATAAAGCAGAGGAGGAGGATGGAGCCCTGCCAAGAGCTTTTGGATGGCGGAGTCGGCCGGGGCATGGAACAACAGGCTGCCATCAAAGGGAAGATCAATGAGCTGCTCCCGAATATTCTCGGGGAATGCTCCGACCCAAAGCCAAGCATGGCGACGGAAAGCGGCTGAGGAAGCCATGGCCCGGCCCAACACCTCTGAGATGTCCAGAGTGGAGCGGAGAATAAACGCCGCAAGCTCCCAGCCATCCAACGCATGATGCCGTAAGTCCACCTGAACAGTCTCCTGGGACGCTGTGGATCCCAGAGACTCAACTGAGTCCCACAAACAGGAGGAGGCCCTAGCCAGAACACACAAGGTGTTGAGGGCCCGCAGGGCAGTGCTGGTCGAGGCGAACATGTTGCGCCCTCAAGAGTCGAGCCAGTGGGCCTCCCGGGACGGCGGAGTCAACAGTGGCGGTAGGGAGGCAAAAGCAGTCCGCGAAAGGAAGCTGGCGGCAGAGGGGTGAAGGGAAAGACACGCCGGGTCACGCGGTGCCGGAAGATGCTGAGGCTCCGGGTCCCGAGGCAGGACACCTCCAAGCCCCTGTCAAGGAAGAAAGGAGCGAACCTTCAAAGGGAAGTAAGATTTCCCTCCCACCAGAGCCCTGGTGGAGGACCTCCAAGAGATGGTCCACCGGTAAGTGAGCCACCGGGTCACCCATGCGCCGGGTGCCCACAGCCATGGACACCGCGTGAGCAAAGGCCGCACCCTTCTTCCGTAGGGCCCCGCGGTGGAGAAAGCATCTCCTCCGTGGGTGACGGCTGCAAACTAAGGCGGCCGTCCCTGAGGCCAAGCGGGACAGGCAAGGGCCAGACCTAGAAGTCAGAAGGAGCCGAAGAATGAGGGACCTGCCGCTCTTCCGATGAACACATCTGCCTCAGGAAGGGCGGGGAGCCACCCTTCGACGCCGGTGAAAAAGATACCACACGGCAACCAGTCTCCGGGAGGAAGACACCAATATACAGCCTGCCTCCGGAGAAGAAGGAACGTCCGAAGACGAATCCGCAGCATGACCCCTGCGCGGAGCAGTAGAGTCCGCTGCCTGAGGCAGAACGTCGGCACCATCCGGCATCACCGGACAGTGTTCCTCCAAGTCACACCGCACCGGAGACCGGAGTGGAGACCGGAATGGAGCTGGAGCCGAACCAGCCCCGGGGCGGCGCTGGAACGATGCCGACCCGACCCCCGCCGAGGCAGCCACCTGCGCGGGGGAATGAGACGGGGCTGGGGTGTGACACCAAGCCCTCCACCAGCCGTGGCCCAGAATGATACGGAGATTGCCCAGCAACCCATGTCACGGCGCCAGGGACGATTCGACCTCCGACTCACCCTTCGACGAGGCAGCAGCTTGCGGGGAGGGATGAGAGGGGCCCGGAGAGGGATGAGGGGTCCCCACCCTGCCTCGACCCAGAGCAGGATGAAGCGGGTCCACTGACCCCTGAGGCTCCGCACCATCCAGCTGCTGCCGGCGCCGTAGCGGTGTCACCTCGGCCTTAGACAGGACCACCTTGTCAAAGGACCGAGAGGGGCTCGGGGATAGGACCCGAGCCCTGGCAACCTCCCGCGACACCACAGGGACTCCCGATGGGAGTTTGCGGTGAGGCAGAGACGCCGTGGCCTGAAGGAGGTGCCCCGGAGGAGCCGCATCCCAACAGCACCACATCCTTCAAGCCTGGATCCAAACCAGTCGGCAGCGAGGCCAGAGATGCTGGCAGCGCTGCGGAGGGCCCCATGCAAGGCAAGGGATCCGCCAACGCCCCAGGAGGGGAAGGAGGAGGAGACGCCAGCGAAGCCTGCAAAGCCGCCGCCTATATCTCCATCTGGACTCTCGATGCCCCAACACTGGGAAACGGTGGATAGGACGACACACGGGACCGCATCACCCACGGAGAGCCTATGCCCCCGGCAGGCCGGAAACCAGCCCCCGGGGACAAACTGCGACACTTACCCACTGGGGAGCGACGCTCACGTGACATCGGAGAAGGGTGAGGACGACGACCACAACCGTATCTGAAGCGGTCCACTGAAGCAGACCGAGAGGAGGACGTCAACCTGGAGAGACGAGCCGAGAGAAGTTTAATCCGGCGCTCCCGCCGCGACTTCGGCTTCAACTGTTGGCACGCCGCACAATCAATGGTGCCGTGGTCCTCACCCAAACACCACGTACAAATGAGGCGAGGGTTCGTCGCCGACATAAGACGCCCACAAAACGTGCAAGTTTTGAAGCCTGAAGGCATTCGCACACTGTTCCACAAAAAGAAATGGAAGAAAAAAGGACCTAAACATGCCCGTAGCCAGGACCGGATCCGCGTAGCACGCAGAAAAAAGAAAACCTGACGTAGGCACACCTGGGCGGGTCTTATGTGACCTCGCTGATGGCACGTACGCGGACGACGCCTGGGCGGAGTCGTGTGATGTCGGCCCGCCCCCAGCACGCACGGATGCTGTGGCAAAAAAGGTTTCCCCATCCAGTCTCACGCCTGGGGATAATTCTACGTGAAGGAATCTGTGGCTAGTAGTCGCTATCAGATTAAACATCTGCATCTAAATAAACACATATGACAGATCATACAAACAAAAATCACCAACACAAATGAACACATTAAACAGAACACTATAAACATCATACTACACGGGAAACATCCTTTACAACGCAACTTTTAACACGCAGTGCTTTTACATCGCAACTTTTACAACACAAACCATTACAACGCATTGCGCTGGGGGGCGCTCTAGAATAGGGAATAGATTTTATATCCAACACCTTCCCTACTATCCACGGGGACTGGAGTTGGAATAGTAAATTAAACTATTCACTATCCAGCACCCCAAAGCGCTATGCGTTGTAACAGCATGCGTTGTTAAAAACTGCAATGTAAAAGCATGCGATGTAAAAGCATGCGTTGTAATGTCATACATCCTACTACACAGCTCAGAAGTGCCCCACTATATGCAGAATTACACCTCTCGCTCTCACTACCAGTCAACATGCATTTTACTGCCCCAAGATATACATAAGCAATTGACAGAGTATTCTAGGCACACTTCTGTAGCACCAAATCGTACCCTCACAGCTAGAAAAGTATGGCGTTTTTACTCAACCCAGAGACAGACCACAAGGTACTACCCAAAACACATCATCATAGGACAATTCAGATTCTGGTCTACAAGAAGACCTATGGAATATTGTGTAGAGGCACCCTAGACAACACTAAAGTCCCATACCAATAGCAGACTGTGTACTTTGTAAAAGTTAACATAATTCATATTCGTTCACTCTTAAGACTAGTGCACATCTGGGGAGGAGTCAATTCAGTGCTGCCCTGGGCAATAATCTGAGTACTGTTCGCAATCAGCCCCTGTATGTCGACCAGGTGGTGTGCTTTTAGGTATGCCCTTTTTAAACATTGATTATGTTGAGTGCCATCTGGATCTTGATTTAATGTCATTAGCCCACAAGGTTTATCAAAATTTTCAAAAAAAATCTAAAAGTAACACTGTTTAGAGATACGTCAGTCCCCAAATATAAAGGAATTATTGGAGCTATCAGACGTGAGCCTGATTAAGAGATCCCTTAAAGGCCTTTGGAACACTGATCCATCTTTCTACCTTGAACTAAGAATTTAATATTGACCAAGTTTAACAAAACTTGTAATTGCTGCCTCCAGATATCTTAAGTCTTAAAGAAATAGTATATTTTCCAACCCATAATCCTTTATCCAGAAACACCAGTAGTCCAAAAAAAGAGCTGAGTGGAGTCCATCTCTTTTTGAGTTGTCACTCTGCTATCCCATTCTGAATTTTTCCCCATTGTCCCTTTTAATTGTAATTAGATTTCCCTGCATCCGCTGACAATTATTTATGGTCATATTGGCTGGCTGGGGAAATGTTTCACAGTCACACCGACCTGTCATGTGCAAAGAACCTCCAAGGAGCGTGCCAGGATGTAGATACAGCTCCCCCATAGATGAATGCTCAACACCTACACTCTGCCTGTGCCGCTAACTGGCCCCTCTCCTTCAAACAACCCAGCATCAGAGCTCATCCTGCTCTGAACCCTTGGTTTCCTTACACATACAGGTAAGACTCACCTCAACTACTGATGTCCAGCGAGCTCTGAAGAGACTCCCATTGGCACTACTAAGCCTTTCCATTCACATGCTCATGCCACAGGCTGGTGCATCAAGAGCCAGCAAACCCAGCCAACCTCAACATATTAATAAATGGCAAAGAAGAAGTGGACTGAATATCATTTACTTACCCTCTGCTGTATGGATGACACTTGTCATTTCAGGGATTAAAGCTGGGGCAATTATGATTGGGTAGAGCATGTTCTTAAATTTCATCTCTATACCTTCAAATAAAACACAATGGAAGTCTTGGTTAATTCCTGCAACACTCCAGTGGCTTTTCAAAGAGTCCCTGAAAGTAGTCCTCACTGACATACTGAACCAGCATCACTCACAGGTTTTCCTATTCTACATTTTGCATCTGAAATACTATGCAAAGCCCGTGAACACACACATTTCATTTGCTTGTATAGATCAGGGGCACACAAAATGAGGTGTCGGCTATATACATTTATGGTATGATTAATATTGCCATTTTGCACAGTAATAAGAGTATCAGAACCACAAACATATATACCTTATGTGGGTTGACTTTTTGGTTTCCAGTTTTATTAGTAAAGAGACAGAATTATGTATTACAGGCCATCATCCCTGTAAGGGACAGGAACATAATCTTACATAAATGGTCCAATATTACCATATTACCAGCAAGGGGCTCGGGTGATGATATAAAGAGGTCGCAGGCTGAATTGTTTGTAAATGTCGTCAGGGACCCGTGATAGTAATAAAGAGCCATATTACACGTTATCAATTATGTCTTTTTTTATATTACAGGTTTATTTTGGGGCTTCTGGTTTGAAAAAGCTGTTTTCGTACAAGTGAAGTTGACATTGGACACTGACTGCAGAATGTTTAGAATTTGTTTACTTTTCATGAATCAATTGTTCATAAAACAGTGGGCAATGAAGAGGGTCAATGGATTTATTTTATCATGTGCTTTACTGCATAATTATGGATTTAGCACATATGCAATACAATTAGCAGTGTTTACCGATTTCACTTTGCTTCTTGCTCAAATGGATGAAATTATTACTAACAGAACATGTGTTAAACCATCTGCGTTTTTTTGTGCATAATTCGTGTAATCTTACCACATAATTGGTCCTCATGCTGCATATCCCTAATATGCCACACACAGGTAAAGGCCTGCAGGGTGTTTTGACGGCTGTTAATATGAGGAAATCCATATTGCACACTTTGAAATATTTGTTGCAAAAGGGATGGGTGCACCAACAAGAAGTCCAAAGAGTATCCAATATGTCAATTCCAAATATGCTCATGTATTTTCCTCCATTAAATTCAATAAGATCCTGTCAATGCGTTTCGCTGCAACAACTTATAGAACTACATCAGGGTGAGCACAGTCTAAGCAGCAACTAGTTTAAAGCAGAGGAAACGACCTGGCCGTGAATTATTTTCCATATTGTATGGTGCCCTATGAACTATGGGCTTCTATATGAGTTGATTGGATGCAATAAAAACATCCAAACTCTTCAATGAGAGACAACATACAAATCTGACCCAAATTCTCAATAACGTTAGTTCCTGAATGAACTCAAGGTGGCTCTACCTAAATACTTTCAAGATGGAGCATCTACTTCAGACTTTAAAGTAGGCTTGGAAATCTGACAGCCATAGGCACGCTACCAGGTCTATTGGGTCAGTAATTCGTCTCTAGGGATAATGAGAAAAATATGGGAGTAAAAATAGACAGCAAACTTGAAAAGAAGAGTCACACCAATATCAGCGGATTGAGCAATAGTGAACACAAGGCTGGGCTATACACATAACTTTAATGAGGATTCTCATCTTCTCTTATCCATGAACTTGAATGACAAGTAAGTAGGAAACGTGTTAGGTGTCCGCCAGTTTGACAAATCTCGAATACATCTCACATAGGCTCTGATTCGCAGTAGAAGGTCACATTACATTTAAATTCCAATATTTGATTTATAAATCCATGTATGGTAAAGGACCAGGATATGGGTCCTCCAAAATACACCCTTTAGTCATTAGCACAAATCTATGGTCCTTGGGTAAACATCTGCTGTCCTTATTAGATGCCAGAGAACCCAAGGCTGAATCTTCTTATACATAGAACCCAAATACTGGAAAGCTATGTCTGAAAATTTCAGGCTAGAAAAAGATTAACTTAGATTCTACCGTCAAAATTCTTCTTTGCAAATGATCTCCATGCTTGGGAGTTTCACCCTCTACTCAACCCTTTCATAGGAATTTCAGCAGCAAAGCGCCAAGTGGATAAATCTTCTCCGTCCATTCATTTTAACGGGCCTTCTTTACTTTTATCAGCTAAATAACTATGCAGTAAAGGCACACTGGTATTATATACATTGCAACTTTGCTTTTGATGTTTGCCTCAATGAATGCACTTGCGTATTCATTCCAAGTGCGATGTGCTATGTCAGATTGTAGGCTTTGTGAATGGAGCACCCAGAGATGTGTGCAAATGTCATGCAGGGTGTGTAGCACCGTGCTAATGAGGCACTTATTTCTATCCATTGATGGAACTGTTAAAGAAGTATTGCCAAAGGCAGTAGGTATGACTGTTTTGTAGGTGAATGTGCTTCATCGGTGGTTGGTGAGTTCAGGGATCTATTGCTCTCTAACTAGGTTTTTGCTCTAGGGATATCATCACAAACATGCACACATGCGTGGGCATGTGAAGGAATGAGTGGGAGAATGTGAAAATGAATCAATGGATGAATTGATGGATGAGTGCAGAGGTGAATGACGATGATTTAGGGCATCAGTAATTAATAAGTGAGTGAGCGCATGGATTGTTGGATGGATGAGTAAATGGATGAATGGCAGAATATGTCAATCGCATATATGAATGAATCTCTTTTTTTGAACATTTAAAAATAATCATAAAAGAACACTGAATTAACGTCAAATAACACGCATGCTACAAAATACCGGAGATTCACAGTTACAATGGTGCACAATTTAAAACACTTATATAATTTAAAAAATAAATTACTACAGGCTCTAAACATATTCAAACATCAAGAATAAAAACTGAGGCTCTCGTGAATATTGTATTGACTCACAAACTCAATTCAATTAATCAATTCTTACTTTATTTGGTTATTAGAACAAAACAACCATAAAAGTTCAGATAAAATCACAATTTAGAAACAATACATATTAAATTCATCCAGTAAAATACAGTCAATTCATCACATTTCAGGATATAATAGATTTCCGAGATTTAAAAACATTTTTTAAAAACACAGCGATAGATGCAACAGTTAAAATATTATCTAGTCTCTGTACAGCTAAAAAAGCAGGACAACAGCGATTTATTTCCATGGTCTTCAGTAAGGGAACAATCCATCTTCGTCTGGGAATTGAATAACATTTACAGAAGAAGAGGATATGTATGTCTGATTGTTCTGACAAATCGTCACATGGGCATTTATTTAGAAGTTTCGACCAATTGTTCATATTAGGGAAGCTAAGTGACCTGAATAATAAATTTAATCTAAAACGAGTTAATAAGAACCTTTCATAGTCACTCATTTGTAGCTTAACATATGGCTGCATTTTACTTGTAATTGTTATTAGTTCGTGCGCAACCACCGTTTCTTTCATCATTTCTATAGTGGTTCTACGCTCTTCCAAGTATCTCATGCACTTTTCCTTCAGGGCTATTCTGGAGATATCGCACAGAGAGGATGGGTCATCATAATAATTTACCAAACCTAAGTCAGTGAAAAACTTCTTCACATAACTTAGCCATCCAACCTTACCACCATTATCTAACCTCATCACATCATTCAAGATGGAGCGGTTTAGTCCACATTCCTCGGTGGTCCAGGCCATATGCCATAACAGAGCCGGAGCAACCTTATAGTGTCTTCTAAATATGGTTCCCCAGGTGCGGCATGGCAAACATATATGGAAAAACTTTCCGGAACAGCTAAAAGATATTTCATATCTCAGAAAATTATGGTGTTGCGATATTGAATAGAAGATTTAAAATTTTAAAACGGAGCCTACTCTCAAACAAACCCATTGGCAGTTAAGCATCTGTAAATAAATCAACGCTGGTCTGCATCCCTTGAATTGCACACTCCTGAGCATAGGGATTAAAACTGTATGTGACATCTGAAGATAACATTTACAAAAAGCTAGGACGTGTAGCAGAGTCTGTGATGCTTCACGTAGGCTCATTACTAATGGTGGTACCAGTTCCTAAAAGGGGAGTGGAAAGGTTGCAGCCTATTGTGGTTGCAAAGTAGGGAAAGGAGTCTCCAACAACAAGGTATGAGTGTGAGTAAATGAGGAGAGATACTCCTGTGTCTGTTGTGCCCTCACACACCCTTGAGAGTGTAAAGCATCATCATTGGGCACTGCTCCTCGTGGGGGTGGCGCTGCAGTCCCTCAAGGGCCCTCAAAGAGGACTCTTTGATGGAGATCTTTTTAGGAGTTGCCGCAGTTGTTCATGTGGGTGTGTGGGCCAAGTGAAGGCAGTGAGTGAGAGTAAAATAACCCATTGGTACCCCAATCGATTTATTAGAGGATCCTCGAAGGTTAGGTTAAAATCTGGACGGGGATGGAGATGCTCTTATGCTGGTAGAGTGGAGAAAAACAATTAGATCCCCACTTCTCTCAACCCGTGTGACTATCTAGTGTGGTGTGTTAAAAGTGAGTGGCCGACATGTTCCGCCCTATCTAGTGGTCCCTAGTGGATCCCAGAGCGCTTCTTCACGACCGTGAATGAAGAGTAAAGAAGGTAAGGAGCAGGGAAAGAGACACCCTATAATCCTACCATGCCTTCCGTGAGGATGTCTGAAGTCTTAGAGAGCACCGTCTTATTCGTATGCTCTAATTCAAACCCTTCCTGAAGTAGAATAGGGCTCCTTCGGCGCGAAAGGCGGCTCACGAGGAAGGAGAGTTTCCACCCACCAACCGATGCTGGGGACCTAACAGCCTGCCCAGTCCGCCCGTTCACGTAGGCTGCCACATATGCCTGCCATATATAAGTGTCCAAAAGGGAAGCAGAGTAGCCGCTCGGCTGAGCCCAGTTTGAACCTTGTGAGGAGCATCCACTCCCAGATGTGTGGCACCAGGTCCAGATAAGGCTCCAGTCCTTTTGAAGTTTGAATCAAAACATTCCTGTATTCAGATTTCATTACCTCTGCATTTTCCCTTTCTCTTTGTTTGCATCCCCAAAAATCTTTGTAAGCCCCCTTTATCCTTTTTCTTATCTGTACCAGCTAATGGTAAATAGATGTCTCCCAAGGTTAAGGGAGCCATCCCTGATATATTGGAGCCAGGGGGTTTCGTCTCCTGGATCGTATGTTAAACAGTCTTCCTCAACATCTTTGTTGAGTGAGCTGTGGTCATTACATCAAATCGAAGACCATAGTAATAAGGGTGCTAATTTGATATGGTCCTCAACGCAGTCCAAGCTCAATTCCTGATGTATAGTACAGTGTGGGATGCACATGGGGATGTCCAAGTTGTGCCTACGTACCCTATTCTCCTCTACTTGTAAACTGCTTACATGTCTTTAACCCCAAATACCTGCTCCATAGGTTAGGATTGGAATGTATTTCCTCTTGCATATTTCCAAATCCGTGCTGGTGGGCTTTTTTTTGTACCCTCCGGTTTTTAAAGCACATTATCCTGTTAGCAATAGACAGGGCTACTGTACTAGAATGTTCTAAGGTTACCCCAAAGAGGGGAATTCATTTATCCTTACTAATGGTTTGCCCTTGACAGATCAACATGGTTCTTCAGATTTTTAGGACCACTGGCCATAATGAATGTTTTAGAGAGCTTAGTGTACAACTTCACTCGCTTCCTGATATTTACAAAAGAATCAAGAAGAATGTTAAGGCCATCCTAAGTTCTGGCAAGAAAGACTGCCTCAACAGCATATAAGAAGATGAGAACAGGCTTATTTTTGACTACCCGCATGTCCCGCCCTTTCTTAAATAAAGTAGTGTCAACGCCATTAATGTATAACAAAAACAGAATTGGGGCTAAAGCACAGCCCTAGCATATGCCACTGCCAATAAAGAAGGATCCGGGTATTCCCCACCTTCCACAAATCTCGCAATAGCAAAACGGAGAGCCCACAGCAATTCAACAAGAAACTCAGATAGTATTTAGATTCCAAGACTCAAAGCAATAACCTGTCAAAAATGGCTCTACCAATTATATTTACACCATAGAGTGTAACAAAGAAATTGCACAGTAGCATTTAGGATCCTGGCAGTTCCCCTCTTTGAACACTGGGAGGATAATTACTGAGCATCAAGACAGAGGTAAACCAGTCTTACAGGCTGCATTTATGCTGTTTTAAGGAGGGGAGCCCGAAAGTCAAGATTGTATTTAAATAGGTCGCTAGGGACCTCATTGAGACCGGATGTCATTTTAGAAGGACTTTTGACACTTTCATCCGCCACCTCTTCTAAAGAAAATACTATATGTACAGGACAAAGAGGCAACCCTGGGCCAGCAAAACAAGTCAAACCAGGTTCCCCCCCTGGCTCGTGGGTTGCAACCTGGATTACAAAATAAGGCTCTCATATTAGTGTTCAGTTTAACAAACACTCACTGATGGAAGTAGGGCTTATATCGATCGAGAGAAGCTATACACCAGGGGCACTATTGCACACAGATCGCACTTTCTCTGTTTGCGCCACAGCACAACTTAAAACAGGTGTGTCCGGCGCGCAGGATAATTGAGCCATATTACATCGCATGCGCTGCTCTCAGAAGCACCCGTTAACTTGTGCTGTCCTGGGGACACTGCATTGTACTTCCGAGTTGAAACAAAGTGAAGTTTCAATTCGGACGTACCGACGGACAGAGCGGGGCCTCTTAAAAAACTTGAGCTGGTGCAGAGAGAGGTGAGACAAGCAATGATGCAGTAACACATCATGCTTTTATCGAGGATCAGATTCTTGACACAACAGAATCTGTACTGCATGTATGATTTCTCGTGTTTTACAGTGACAACGTTTTGTTTAGGTCCTGAAGAAAGGCAGGGAGAATTATCCTAGTGACTGAAACATGTTGATCGCTGAAACAGTGATTAATTCATTACTCTTTCCTCTCTTTTCACCTTCACACTGTTTTTCGTAGGAAAACATATTAGAGATTGTTAGGAAAAGTGCTAGAAAGGGTATTATCTCATCTCTGTTGTTTATCCTTTTTAAACCACATTTTTTTTCACTTTCTTTGCACTGCACTTTAGAACTACTCTAGATAAAAAATACAAAAAGAAAGAGCCCCTTCTGTATCTATTTTTCCTTTTGTGAGAACCACACAGAAGGATACAACTCATTCTCTCTGTTCCCCCAGTGAACAAAGAGGGACGGGAGGGAGTTGTTTGGAATCCCTGATGATGACACTGGGCACATGATTGTGTATTCATGGGACACCAGCCATCCTGAGTTGGTTCTTGCTAACCCTCTGATTCCATTTTCTCTGTTTCTCCCTGCTTTCCTTTCTTTACCTAATACTAATCAGCACTTTGTTAGTGCCTTTAGACTTGTTTTTCGAGGCACGGTTTTCTAGGTCCATGGATTCCATTATGTTTTGTGATTATCATAATTAGGGGGATTTAATCCGTTTTGGACTTTAAACATTCCCTTAGACCCTTTTTCCTGAATGTTTGCATACTGGAGATACGTGTTGGGCTATTTGGTCCTCAAGGACCCTCAGTATTGAAAGATAATTAATTCCCCAACTTAAAACGCGCCACAGGCGCATTTGCACAGTGGTGAAGGAAGGGGGAGTGGCCTGAGGTGATATGTCTGCAAACACGCACTGTGACACATTTTAAGTTAGAGAATAAATTCCCACCAGCTACCTTCAGTATGCGCCAGGAGGCTGCGTTGCAGAGAGGTGTTCAGAGGCCATGCCCCTTTTTATAACACTCTGCAACACAGCTCTGTGGCGCTTACTGGAGGTACCTGGTGGGCTAGTTGGGCCCCAGGGACCCTCAGGATTGACAAGGAATTAATTCCCCAACGTAAACAGCGCCACAGGGTGTGTTTGCACACATGTGAACTCAGGCCCTGCCCCCTCCCTTCCCCACTGTGCAAACGCACCCGTGGCACGTTTTAAGTTGGGGGATTTACTCCCCTTGAATACTGAGGGTCCCTGGGGTGCAACTAGCCCACCAGCTACCTGCAGTAAGTGCCACAGAGCTGCATTGCAGAGAGGTTTAAAAAGGGGCATGGCCTCAGAACACCTCTCTGCAACGCAGCTACCTGGCACATACTGTAGGTACCTGGTGGGCTAGTTGGCCCCCACGGACCCTCAGGATTGAAGAGGAGTTAATTCCTCAACTTAAAACGCACCACTGTGGAGTGGTGTTTGGGAAGTGTAGGGGGTCGTGCCGGGGGTAGTGTTTTAGGGTTTAGGTTAGCGCAGTGGTGTTTGGGTAGTGTAAGGGGTCGTGCGGGGGGTAGTGTTTTAGGGTTTAGGTTAGTGCAGTGGTGTTTGTGTAGTGTATGGGGTCGTGCGGGGGGTAGTGTTTTAGGGTTTAGGGTAGTGCAGTGGTGTTTGGGCAGTGTAGGGGGTCGTGCTGGGGGTAGTGTTTTAGGGTTTTGGGAAGTGCAGTTGTGTTTTTGTAATGTAGGGGTCGTGCTGGGGGTTGTGTATTGGGGTTTAGGGTAGTGCGATGGTGTTTGTGTAGTGTAGGGGGTCGTGCTGGGGTAGATTTAGTGTTTAGGGTAGTGCAGTGGTTTCTATGTAGTGTAGGGGGTCATGCTGGGGGTAGATTTAGAGTTTAGGGTAGTGCAGTGGTGTTTGTGTAGTGTAGTGGTACGTGCTGAGGTAGTCTTTTAGGGTAGTACAGTGGTGTTTGGGTAGTGTAAGGGGTTGTGCTGGGTAGATTTAAGGTTTAGGGTAGTGCAATGATGTTTGGGTAGTGTAGGTGGTCGTGCTGGGGTAGTGCTGTATGATTTAGGGTAGTGCAGTGGTGAATGAGTAGTGTAGGGGGTCGTGCTGGGGGTAGATTTAGGGTGTAGGGTAGTGCAGTAGTGTTTGTGTAGTGTAGCGGGTTGTGCTGAGGGTAGTGTTTTAGGGTTTAGGGTAGTGCAGTGGTGTTTGTGTAGAGTATGGGGTAGTGTTTTAGGGTTTATGGTAGTGCAGTGGTGTTTGGGTAGTGTAGGGGTTCAAGCTGGGGGTTAATTTAGGGTTTAGGGTAGTGCAGTGGTGATTGGGTAAGGCAGGGGGTCGTGCAGGGGGTATATTTAGGGTTTAGAGTAGCGCGGTGGTGTTTGTGTAGTGTTCGCGGGTTCGTGCTGGGGTAGTGTTTTAGGGTTTAGGGTAGTGCAGTGGTGTTTTGGTAGTGTAGGGGGTCGTGCAGGGGGTAGTATTTTAAGGTTTAGGGAAGTGCAGTGGTGTTTGTCTAATGTAGGGGTCATGCTGGGGATTTTGTTTTAGGGTAGTGCAATGGTGTTTGTGTAGTGTAGGGGGTTGTGCTGGGCGTAGATTTATGGTTTAGGGTAGTGCAGTGGTGTTTATGTAGTGTAGGGGGTCGTGCCGGGGTAGATTTAGAGTTTAGGGTAGTGCAGTGGTGTTTGTGTAGTGTAGGGGGTCGTGCTGGGGTAGTGTTTTAGGGTAGTGCAGTGGTGTTTGGGTAGTGTAGGGCGACATGCTGGGGTAGATTTAAGGTTTAGGGTAGTGCAATGGTTTGGGTGGTGTAGGGGTTGAGCGGGGGTAGTGTTTTAGGGTTTAGGGTAGTGAAGTCATGAATGGGTAGTGTAGGGGGTCTAGCTGGGGGTAGAATTATGGTTTAAAGTAGTGCAGTGGTGTTTGTGTAGTGTAGGGGGTCGTGCTGGAGGTAGTGTTTTAGGGTTTAGGGTAGTGCAGTGGTGTTTGTGTAGTGTATGGGGTAGTGGTTTAGGGTTTATGGTAGTGCAGTGGTGTTTGGGTAGTGTAGGGGTTTGTGCTGGGGTAGATTTAGGGTTTAGGGTAGCGCAGTGGTGTTTGGGTAGTATAGGGGGTCGTGCTGGGGGTAGTATTTTAGGGCTTAGGGTAGTGCAGCGGTGTTTGTGTAGTGTAGGGGGTTGTGCTGGGGGTAGATTAAGGGTTTAGGGTAGTGCGGTAGTGTTGGTGTAGTGTAGGGGGACATGGTGGGGCTAGATTTAGAGTTTAGGGTGGTGCAGTGGTGTTTGGGTAGTGTAGGAGGTCGTGCTAGGGTAATGTTTTAGGGTTTAGGGTAGTGCAGTGGTGTTTGGGTAGTGTAGGGGTCGAGCTGGGGGTAGATTTAGTTTTTAGGGTAGTGCAGTGGTGTTGGGGTAGTGTAGGGGGTCATGCTGGGGGTAGATTTAGGGTTTAGGGTAGTGCAGTGGTTTGTGTAGTGTAGGGGCTCATGCTAGGGATAGTGTTTTAGGGTTTAGGGCAGTGTAGTGGTGTTTGAGTAGTGTAGGGGGTAGTGCTCACTAGGGAGTTAACTGGAAGTCTACTGCTGGTATTGAAAGTGTTTATTCAGTCTGCATGTCAGAATTTTCAAATTAAGTAGAAGAGGATTTGAGATCTCTCTTAAAACATGCCCTAATTTTTCTTTCTACAACACTATCCATAATTTCCATGACAAAATGAACCGCCTCATTTTTTCTGTTTGCGCCACAGCACAACTTAAAACAGGGGTGTCCGGCGCAGCAGGATAATTGAGCCATATTACATCGAATGCGCTGCTCTCAGAAGCACCCGTTAACTTGTGCTGTCCTGGGGACACTGCATTGTACTTCCGAGTTGAAACAAAGTGAAGTTTCAATTTGGACGTACCGACGGACAGAGCGGGGCCTCTTAAAAAACTTGAGCTGGTGCTGAGAGAGGTGAGGCTTATTCCTTGACAAGCAATGATGCAGTAACACATCATGCTTTTATCGAGGATCAGATTCTTGACACAACAGAATCTGTACTGCATGTATAATTTCTCGTGTTTTGCAGTGACAAAGTTTTGTTTAGGTCCTGAAGAAAGGCAGGGAGAATTATTCTAGTGACTGAAACATGTTGATCGCTGAAACAGTGATTAATTCATTACTCTTTCCTCTCTTTTCACCTTCACACTGTTTTTCGTAGGAAAACATATTAGAGATTGTTAGGAAAAGTGCTAGAAAGGGTATTATCTCACCTCTGTTGTTTATCCTTTTTAAACCACATTCTTTCACTTTCTTTGCACTGCACTTTAGAACTACTCTAGATAAAATACAAAAAGAAAGAGCCCCTTCTGTATCTATTTTTCCTTTTGTGTGCCCCCAGCACAACAGGTTGTAGATTCAACATCGAAAGGGACGTAATGGACCTATTCAGAAAAATTAGGATCAGGAAGTTTTTCATGGGAAAAGAAGGCAGAGAAACCACCAACAAATCTGGCCTAAAACCTTTGTCCACATGGACACCCAATATAGGGATGGTAGGACCAGAGGTAGATACTTTTGAAAAAGCGGTGACTATCGGCCTAGAAAAGTTATTAGACACACAGGCATGGACAGAAAATAACTTATTAAAAGAGGAAAGGGAGGCATTAAAATCCCTGTCTTCCTGTGATGAAATAACGATAAAACCTGGAGACAAGGGAGGTAGCATAGTGGTTCTAAACACAGAAGACTATGAAAACAGAATGCTAATACTTTTAAAGAATGAGTCACATTATAAATCTAGCAATGTTGGGAATGGAACAATCTTAAGAAAAAAGTCCATGATGTTGTAAACTTTGCAAAAGAAGACAATATCATCTGTGAGGAGGAATACAGATTCCTGATAAATGAAAATCCTAAAGTCCCAGCACTATACGGGTTGCCTAAGGTGCACAAAAATTTGGAAGATCCCCCAATGCGCCCGATAGTGTCTGGAATTGAATCTTTGACTGAGCCAATCAGTAAATATGTTGACCACTTCATTCAACCTTTGGTCACAAAATTACCTTCGTATATAAAAGATACTACCCATATGATCTCAAAAATAGAAGGGAGAGAGTTCAATAAGGACACACAATGGTTGGTGTGTCTTGATATTGAAGCGTTATATACAAACATCCCGCAAGAAGATACTGTTAAAATGATGAAGGACATTTTAGGCAATGAAAATGGCGACTTAACTTTGCAGAATACATTTATAATAGAATGTATAGAGATAATATTAAAAAACAATATTTTTTTATTTAAACAGGACTATTATTGTCAGATCAAGGGCACCAGCATGGGAGCCACATGTGCTCCCAGCCTGGCATGCCTATATGTAGGTAACTTTGAGACTCCGCATATTTACAACGAAATGTGTCCTTTTTTCGAGAATGTGAAATGCTGGTCTCGTTTCATAGATGACATTTTTTTTATTTGGGATGGCGAGGAAAAGGATTTAGATATCTTTTTAGAATGGATAAACTGTGGGGATCCAAACCTTAAGTTTACTTCCAATAAAAGTCAAATAGCAGTAGACTTCCTAGATATTAAGATCCACGAAAAAGAAGGAGTCCTCAATGTAGACTTATTTGTAAAGCCGACTGACCGAAACACGCTCCTTCACTATAAGAGCTATCACCCCAGATGTCAAAAAGATGGGATACCTTTTAGTCAATTCCTAAGAATAAGGCGGAATTGTAGTGATAGAACGAGCTACGAAAAACATGCAGCCATTTTAAAAACCAAGCTCGCCCAGAGAGGTTACCCCAAACGCTTAATAAAACAAGCATATAAGCGTGCTAAGTACTATAATCGCGACAGTTTATTTGAGGCATCATCGAAACAAAATAACTGCAATGAAGAAAAAATTATTATGGTAACTGACTACAATGGTTTCAGTAACAAAGTAAAGAATCTGATAAACAAAAACTGGACCATACTAAATAAAGCAGGAACAACACCCATGACTAAACCAATCTATGCGTACAGGAGAAACAAGACCATAAGAAATCACCTAGTACATACTTTTAAAGAATCAAAAAGAGGAGGACAAAGAGATGTTGTGACCAATAATCCCATTAGGGGAAATTTGCCTTGTGGTTCTTGCACACATTGCAAGAATATTATTAAGACTGACAAATTGGAAGTGCAGGGCATAACCCACTGGATGAATGAACACGTCAATTGTCGCACTACAAATGTGGTGTACCTATTGTTGTGTCCATGTAACAAATGCTACATTGGAGAGACGGGGCGCGAAATGCGCCTACGCCTTACGGAACATCGCTCTGCAATAAGAAATCAAAAAAAGAATGCCCCTTTGGTTGAGCATTGGATAGCTGAAAATCACAACATTGATGAAATCAAGTGGTTCATTCTGGAAAAGATTAAGATTTCAGTAAGAGGGGGTGACCTGAACAAAAAACGAAAGCAAAGGGAACAATTTTATATGTCTAAATTCAAGTCATACTATCAAGGACTAAATTGTCGGGAGGAGTGGGATAGAATGATTCGATAATATTGCACATGTTGACATATCCCTCCCTTATGTAATCTTTGTGAAGCCTGTACAACGTGAAAAACATGCTGTGATATTCCACGTAATGACTATCAGTTTGAATAGGATTGATTAATGTATTTGATTCAGTGAATAGGGAAATGGGTGTAGTACTGTTTTTCGGGAAGAAAATTAAAATTGCATTACATAACTGCACCACATGGTTGCATTTAAGTTCGTGCCAAATAGTAAAATTGACTCTGAGATAATAGTTACCATCACTAGAGGTTGTAAAGTAGTAGCCTGTATTTATATATGGTTATTGTTCACAAGTAAAATGAGATATTGTTGCAAGAAACACCGAAAAGAATGAAATTAAATCCGGTTTTTCTGAAGTGATAAAATGTTCTGAAGTGATAACTGTCTGAATTGATAAATGAATGTTAATTATGTATTGTCTATATCCAACAGGGAATAATGGTGAAATACAGAAGACGAAATAGTTAAAGTACAACTCGGAGATGTAGCGAGCCTAGGTCTCGAACTCGTAACCATGTAGTCCCCAGAGGACGATGTATATTTTAAAAAAACATTATTATTTTGGCATCGACACATGGGCAAGGGTTTGCGCCATATTTAGATAGATAAATAAATATACCGAGTGCCAAGTCAGTGCGCAAAGCTAATAAAAGAAGAATAGGAACTTAAGTAAATAACTCCTAATGAATAGGGGGTTCGAACACGCAGTCCTGTAGTTCGCATAGAATTATCATCACAAACTACCAAAATGGCGCTGACACACGGGTGCCGCAAAGTAAATACACAGTAAGTGTAAAGTGTTAGCCAAGGTCTTAGAGTATTACCAATTCTCACATTTAAATAAATCTAGGAAACCAACGCTCATTTACGGGTCCCGTGAATTAACTACAAAGTGATGGCGAAGGTACAACCGAGAGCTCGGTAGTTTCCAACAATCCATAGCTATTAAACTACAACTATGGCGCCGGATACGTCCTGTAATAAATTGATTTGTACCAATTAAGGAGTCAATTGACACCCAATTAGACAAATGTAAAGGTATTTAAGGCCCGCGCATTTGACTGATGTCATCAGAAGCGGTCAAAGCAGGAAGCCGTCGGAATCAGGTTCGCCGAACGTCCGTAACTAGAAGGTAAGCACTCTGTCCCTGGGAGTTAGGTAGTGGAGGGTTTTAAATAAGGATTGAGAACATTTGCCCCCGGGAGTAAGATCTTTAACCTTTTGCTCATTCATGACCGCTAAATAGCAAGCGTTTTGGGGCGGACAGTATCCACACAGTACCTACATTTAACTAAAACGGGTCTCATGTAAAAAGAGCTCGAGACTCCGTCAAAGTAAGCACAGGATGATAAAGCCTTAGTAGTAGCAACCAGTACCGGTTGCAGTGACACTGTGCAATCATGTGGATGATATAAGTAATGTAATGTCAACCGCTTTTTTAACGATTACCCTACTGAATATGATGTATTCATTGTTCAGGTCGGAATAGATTGAATTGAAAACATCTCTCCACCGGACAGTCAAACCTATAGCGGCCAAAGAAAACTAATAGCTGCACTTCGGGCGATGAAAGAACACTTCACCCCAACTAGGTACGTACATCACACCATTCGTTTGGACCAACTTAGATAGGGTAAAACGAGAATTTACAATTAACGGACATAAACGTACTAAAGTACAATGCCATGTTATTGTAGTACAGGTATAAAGACACCACGTGAGAGGGTGTAAGCAAGAACAGCCTGAGTGTCGGCATTAGGCGCAAAAGTTATCGGTATGTATTGGTGTGACCGATTTCATACATAATCAGTAATTTCAAATTATGATTCAAAACCCCCTTAGTAACCCTGTACTCTTTATAGGCGCAGTAAGATTACTGAATATACACGGGGCATATTGGAAAAAGGCATCTGCTTTGATAGACATCTTTATTTAAAGGGTCAACCAAAACTCTATGAGTAAGTAATACATGATATATGGACGAACCGGCCAATATCTTCTCTCAGTATGGTATATAATTCCATGCTTTTTCTTTATAGAAAGTCAATGAATGAATAATACCACGGTGTGAGCGATTTTGAGCGTAACGCCAAACGGAAATTGAAGAGTCCTGAAAGTTAACATAAGGACTACAATCCCTATACTTCAAGTAAGGGCACTCAATATATCAATAGTGAACACCACTAGACTAGTCCACAACTAGAACAAAAAAACTCTCTACAGGAACAATGTACTGATTACATTTATTTCTCTTTTTTTAGAAAGAAGTAAAAATCATTGGTTTTAATATTTCGTCTGTCCTGAGGAAGGTGCCACAAATGTAATCTACGCACCGAAACGCGTCGACAATGGGACTTTTTACTGTATATGAATTGTTTGTATTGTGTACCTAATCTGATTATACAATTTTTTTTTTAAATCCGGTGTGACTCTGCATTAGATACCGTAACTCTGAATTGTTAGAAAGTGGTTAAGAGTGTAACAGAGCACCCTTTTATAATTTTAAGTGTTTATAATTCTAAACAAGGTTTACAAATGTAATATGTTTCCTTAAAAAAATAAAACTTTGAGAGTGACAAAGTATGATATTCTAGTGTGGCGTACTAATGGTAACTAAAACTATAATCATGAAGCAATAATAATTGATTTAAATGTGTAGGCCTCATGGTCACTAATTGAAAGATCAATACACAGAAAGGAATCTTTTTTGACAAAGTTCTTGATACCCAGTCCTTTCTGGTCCCTGGGATACTCTCTTTTTTTTGGAGATTATTCCTTGACAAGCAATGATGCAGTAACACATCATGCTTTTATCGAGGATCAGATTCTTGACACAACAGAATCTGTACTGCATGTATAATTTCTCGTGTTTTGCAGTGACAAAGTTTTGTTTAGGTCCTGAAGAAAGGCAGGGAGAATTATTCTAGTGACTGAAACATGTTGATCGCTGAAACAGTGATTAATTCATTACTCTTTCCTCTCTTTTCACCTTCACACTGTTTTTCGTAGGAAAACATATTAGAGATTGTTAGGAAAAGTGCTAGAAAGGGTATTATCTCACCTCTGTTGTTTATCCTTTTTAAACCACATTTTTTCACTTTCTTTGCACTGCACTTTAGTACTACTCTAGATAAAATACAAAAAGAAAGAGCCCCTTCTGTATCTATTTTTCCTTTTGTGAGAACCACACAGAAGGATACAACTCATTCTCTCTGTTCCCTCCAATGAACAAAGAGGGACGGGAGGGAGTTGTTTGGAATCCCTGATGATGACACTGGGCACATGATTGTGTATTCATGGGACACCAGCCATCCTGAGTTGGTTCTTGCTAACCCTCTGATTCCATTTTCTCTGTTTCTCCCTGCTTTCCTTTCTTTACCTAATACTAATCAGCACTTTGTTAGTGCCTTTAGACTTGTTTTTCGAGGCACGGTTTTCTAGGTCCACGGATTCCATTATGTTTTGTGATTATCAGAATTAAGGGGATTTAATCCGTTTTGGACTTTAAACATTCCCTTAGACCCTTTTTCCTGAATGTTTGCATACTGGAGATACGTTTTGGGCTATTTGGCCCTCAAGGACCCTCAGTATTGAAAGATAATTAATTCCCCAACTTAAAACGCGCCACGGGGCGCATTTGCACAGTGGTGAAGGAAGGGGGAGTGGCCTGAGGTGATATGTCTGCAAACACGCACTGTGACACATTTTAAGTTAGAGAATAAATTCCCACCAGCTACCTTCAGTATGTGCCAGGAGGCTGCGTTGCAGAGAGGTGTTCAGAGGCCATGCCCCTTTTTATAACACTCTGCAACACAGCTCTGTGGCGCTTACTGGAGGTACCTGGTGGGCTAGTTGGGCCCCAGGGACAATCAGGATTGACAAGGAATTAATTCCCCAACTTAAACAGCGCCACAGGGTGTGTTTGCACACATGTGAACTCAGGCCCTGCCCCCTCCCTTCCCCACTGTGCAAACGCACCCGTGGCACGTTTTAAGTTGGGGGATTTACTTTCCTTGAATACTGAGGGTCCCTGGGGTGCAACTAGCCCACCAGCTACCTGCAGTAAGTGCCACAGAGCTGCATTGCAGAGAGGTTTAAAAAGGGGCGTGACCTCAGAACACCTCTCTGCAACGCAGCTACCTGGCACATACTGTAGGTACCTGGTGGGCTAGTTGGCCCCCACTGTCCCTCAGGATTGAAGAGGAGTTAATTCCTCAACTTAAAACGCACCACAGGGGAGTGGTGTTTGGGAAGTGTAGGGGGTCGTGCCGGGGGTAGTGTTTTAGGGCTTAGGTTAGCGCAGTGGTTTTTGGGTAGTGTAGGGGGTCGTGCGGTGGGTAGTGTTTTAGGGTTTAGGGTAGCGCAGTGGTGTTTGGGTTGTGTAGGGGTCGTGCCGGGGTAGTGGTTTAGGGTTTAGGGTAGCGTAGTTGTGTTTGGGTAGTGGAGGGGGTCATGCCGGGGGTAGTGTTTTAGGGTTTAGGGTAGCGCCGTGGTGAATGGGTAGTGTAGGTGGTCGTGCTGTGGTTAGATTTAGGGTTTATGGTAGTGCAGTGGTGTTTGTGTAGTGTATGGGGTCATGCAGGGGGTAGTGTTTTAGGGTTTAGGGTAGTGCAGTGGTGTTTGGGTAGTGTAGGGTGTCGTGCTGGGGGTAGTGTTTTAGGGTTTTGGGAAGTGCAGTGGTGTTTGTGTAATGTAGGGGTCATGCTGGGGGTTGTGTATTGGGGTTTAAGGTAGTGCAATGGTGTTCGTCTAGTATAGGGGGTTGTGCTGGGGTAGATTTAGTGTTTAGGGTAGTGCAGTGGTTTTATGTAGTGTAGGGGGTCATGCTGGGGGTAGATTTAGAATTTAGGGTAGTGCAGTGGTGTTTGTGTAGTGTGGGGGTTCGTGCTGAGGTAGTCTTTTAGGGTAGTACAGTGGTGTTTGGGTAGTGTAAGGGGTTGTGCTGGGTAGATTTAAGGTTAAGGGTAGTGCAATGATGTTTGGGTAGTGTAGGTGGTCGTGCTGGGGTAGTGCTGTATGATTTAGGGTAGTGCAGTGGTGAATGAGTAGTGTAGGGGGTCGTACTTGGGGTAGTGTTTTAGCATTTAGGGTAGTGCAGTGGTGTTTGTGTAGTGTATGGGGTAGTGTTTTAGGGTTTATGGTAGTGCAGTGTCTTTTGGGTAGTGTAGGGGTTCAAGCTGGGGGTTGATTTAGGGTTTAGGGTAGTGCAGTGGTGTTTGGGTAAGGTAGGGAGTTGTGCAGGGGGTAGATTTAGGGTTTATGGTAGCACGGTGGTGTTTGTGTATTGTTCGCAGGTTCGTGCTGGGGTAGTGTTTTAGGGTTTAGGGTAGTACAGTGTTGTTTGTGTAGTGTAGGGGGTCGTGCTCTGGGTAGTGTTTTAGGGTTTAGAGTAGTGCAGTGGTGTTTTGGTAGTGTAGGGGGTCGTGCAGGGGGTAGTGTTTTAAGGTTTATGGAAGGGCAGTGGTGTTTGTCTAATGTAGGGGTCGTGCTGGGGATTTTGTTTTAGGGTTTAGGGTAGTGCAATGGTGTTTGTGTAGTGTAGGGGGTTGTGCTGGGCGTATATTTATGATTTAGGGTAGTGCAGTGGTGTTTATGTAGTGTAGGGGGTCGTGCCGGGGTAGATTTAGAGTTCAGGGTAGTGCAGTGGTGTTTGGGTAGTGTAGGGGGTCATGCTGGGGTAGATTTAAGGTTTAGGGTAGTGCAATGGTTTGGGTGGTGTAGGGGGTCAAGCGGGGGTAGTGTTTTAGGGTTTAGGGTAGTGAAGTCATGAATGGGTAGTGTAGGGGGTCTAGCTGGGGGTAGAATTATGGTTTAGGGTAGTGCAGTGGTGTTTGTGTAGTGTAGGGGGTTGTGCTGGGGGTAGTGTTTTAGGGTTTAGGGTAGTGCAGTGGTGTTTGTGTAGTGTATGGGGTAGTTTTGTAGGGTTTATGGTAGTGCAGTGGTGTTTGGGTCGTGTAGGGGTTCGTGCTGGGGTAGATGTAGGGTTTACCATAGCGCAGTGGTGTTTGGGTAGTATAGGGGTCATGCTTGGGGTAGTATTTTAGGGCTTAGGGTAGTGCAGCAATGTTTGTGTAGGGTAGGGGGTTGTGCTGGGGGTAGATTAAGGGTTTAGGGTAGTGCAGTGGTATCTGTGTAGTGTAGGGGGTCATGGTGGGGCTAGATGTAGAGTTTAGGGTGGTGCAGTGGTGTTTGGGTAGTGTAGGAGGTCATGCTGGGGTAGTTTTAGGGTTTAGGGTAGTGCAGTGGTGTTTGGGTAGTGTAGGGGTCGTGCTGGGGGTAGATTTAGTTTTTATTCCAATCAAGATGGCTTCAGGTGTGCCATAATTTTGTCATAAGTAAGACTGTTAGCGCTCTAGTTGTTCTTTAGAACGCTCTGGGTAGCTGCAGTAGAACACAAAGGAATCAACGGGAAACAACCATTACAATGCACCTTTCACAACGCACTACCATCGCAACGCAACTTTTACAACGCAAAGTCCATATTAACGCATGCCATTACAACGCATGCCATTACAACGCAGATGCTATTACAACGCATGCCAACGCATGCCATTACAATGTAAGTATAGGTAAGTATACAATTGTATTAATATTAATTTCATTGTAAAAATATTTTTCATAATTTAATTTATTTAATTTATTTTAAATATTAATTATTTTACTAAAATTAACCCCTTCACTATCCAAAACTTACCCTACTATTACACCCCCCTGGAGTTAGAATAGTAATTTTAACCCCTACACTATCCAACACTTATCCTACTATTACACCCCCCTGGAGTTAGAATAGTAATTTTAACCCCTACACTATCCAACACTTACCCTACTATTACACCCCCCTGGATTTAGAATAGAAATTTTAACCCCCTACACTAGCCAACACTTACACTACTATTACACACCCCTGGAGTTAGAATAGTAAATTAAAATATATTAAATAAATTAAAAATAATTATTTAATTAAATACATTTTTATTAAATTAATTTAAAAATAAATTAATATTAATACAATTATATACTTACCTATACTTACGTCGTAATGGCATGCGTTGTAATAGCATCTGCGTTGTAATGGCATGCGTTGTAATGGCATGCGTTGTTATGGACTTTGCGTTGTAAAAGTTGCGTTGTGATGGTATGCATTGTGAATGTATGCGTTGTAACGCCATACATTCAAATCCACTGCCAGGCTGCTCCTGTTGAAATATAAAAGGGAAGATATTTGAGATCTCACTTAAAACATGTCCTAATTTTTCTTCCTACAGCGCTGACCTTAATTTCTAGGACAAATCGAACCCTCTTATTTTATTCCTTTTAAATTAAATGTTTTAGGTGTTACCAGTTTATTCCAGACTTTTGTCATTACAATGTAGCGTCAAAAGATCTGAGTAATTACCGCCCCATCTCACTTTTACCTGCCCCTGCTAAGATGCTGGAGAAGTGGGTGCAAAGACAACTATCCTCATTTGTGGAGAATGCCGGTATCTTGCATGACACTCAATCCGGTTTCAGACCGGTCTTCAGCACCTAAACAGCTCTGCTGGAAGTTTCTGAATCCCTCAAAGCCACCTTAAACGCTGGGGAGTCTGCAATGCTGGTGCTACTAGATCTGTCTGCCGCGTTCGACATGGTGGACTATGCTATACTATTGTCTAGACTTAAAGAGAGCGTCATAGGTGGCACAGCACTAAGCTGGCTAAGGTCTTTCCTGTCTAACCAGTCACAGCAAACCACCCGTCAAACCCTTAAATCCAAACGTAAAAAGATCTGGTGCGGTGTCCCCCAGGGCTCAGCACTCATCCCGCTCCTTTTTAATATCTATCTGGCTCTGTTATTCACCCTTATTGCAAACTGGGGCGTGAAGGCGATATCCTATGCCGACGACACCTAGCTGGTGTTCTCCCTCAAAGAACATAAAGATACAGCCCTAACTAATTTTAAGGGTTGCCTAACTGATATCTCTCGCTGGATGAACAACAACAAACTGAAGTTCAATACCAGCAAAACGGAGATACTATTCTTCGGGAACATCAGCCCTCCTCCTACGGAGCTCTGGTGGCCGCAGGAGATGGGCCCCCCACCCACCCCTGAAACCTCGGCAAAAAATCTCGGGGTGAAATGGGAGACCAACCTCTCCTTATCAGCCCAGATTATGCAGGTGTCAGCGGCCTGCTTTAGAAAACTGAAAAGCCTTCGCAAAGTCATTCAACTACTGCCTGAGAAGTGCCGCCAGGTGGTTATACACGCCATGGTGACATGCTGGACTACTCCAATAGCCTGTATGTAGGACTGCCGGCCTACCAGATTAAAAGGTTGCAGATGGTACAGAATGCTGCCGCAAGAATGATAAGGAGAGTCCCGTTTCGGCACCACATCTCGCCACATATCAAAATACTTCATTGGCTGCCAGTAGCCAGCAGAATAGAGTTTACGGCACTCATGCTGGCTTTCCGTTCTCTCCACGGGAACTGCCCTAAGTACTTGAGACTACGTCTGCGCAGCTACAAACAAAACAGGCCTCTCAGATCCAACGACTTGAACCTTCTGAACGTCCCCAGGTTCAAGAAGGCCCGCATTAGAAGTAGGTCCTTTGGGAGCGTGGTTTCTAAGCTTTGGAACGCGTTGCCCAACTTTCTGAGACAGATTAAATCGGAGCCCAGTTTTAGAAAAACCTTAAAAACATGGCTCTTCACCCAAGCTCCCTACTGATGTGACCACTCCTACCGTCCTTGGGGTAGCCCGCTTTGTTCTCTCAGCACTGGAACACCTCTGCTTGAGGTATCTGATCGCGCTCTTATAAATCCTGTTATTATTATTATTATTAGTAAGGCTGTTAGCGCTCTAGTTGTTCTTTAGAACACTCTGGGAAGCAGCAGTAGAACACAAAGCAATCAACTGACAGGCTGCTCCTGTTGAAATATAACAGGAAGATATTTGAGATCTCACTTAAAACATGTCCTAATTTTTCTTTCTACAGCACTAACCATAATTTCTATGACAAAATAAACCCCCTTATTTTGTTCCTTTTTAAATTAAATGTTTTAAGTGTTACCAGTTTATTCCAATCAAGATGGCTTCAGGTGTGCCATAATGTTGTCATAAGTAAGAATGTTAGCGCTCTAGTTGTTCTTTAGAACACTCTGGGTAGCTGAAGTAGAACACAAAGGAATCAACTGCCAGGCTGCTTCTGTTGAAATATAACAGGAAGATATTTGAGATCTCACTTCAAACTGTCCTAATTTTTCTTCCTACTGCACTAACCATAATTTCTAGGACAAAATAAACCCCCTCATTTTATTACTTTTTAAAATCAATGTTTTAGGTGTTCCCTATTAATTCCAATCAAGATGGCTTCAGGTGTGCCATACTTTTGTCATTAATAAGGCTGTTAGCCCTCAAGTTCTTCTTTAGAACAGTCTGGGAAGCTTCAGTAGAACACAAAGCAATCAACTGACAGGCTGCTTCTGTTGAAATATAACAGGAAGATATTTGAGATCTCACTTAAAACGTCCTAATTTTTCTTTCTACAGCACAAACCATAATTTCCATGACAAAATAAACCCCCCCTATTTTGTTTCTTTTTAAATTAAATGTTTTAAGTGTTACCAGTTTATACCAATCAAGATGGCTTCAGGTGTGCCATCATTTTGTCAAAAGTAAGGCTGTTAGCACTCTAGTTGTTCTTTAGAACACTCTGGGAAGCTGCAGTAGAACACAAAGGAATCAACTGACAGTCTCTGCCCTTGTTGGATGTACATGCCTTACTGAGAATGTCAGACTTCATTCTCACATGACTGAGAAGGATAATATGAATTTACAGAAAATATGCTCTCATTTTAGCTTCTGGAGCACCTTCCAAACCTCTATGGGACAAGCATGATAAAATAGTTTTCTCTCAAACATGATTCATGATATGGAAGGGTAAAATCACCAGGCTAACTCCGTTATGGGACACTAAAACACTGGGCGCCCTGCGGACATGTAAAGGGTTCGAGAGATGGGATGCCATAGGGATATCAGTGGTGGGGGACCTCTGGGACAGAGGCACGGTGGTTCCTTTTCCACAGCTTCAACAGATGTACGGCATGGGTCCCTCTGAAACGTATCGCTATGTACAGATCAGGCATGCTCTCTTGCAAGCAATCCCACCAGACACCACACTCCCAGAATCGTCACCACTGGAGGACAGGCTACTGACCGAATTTATGGAACAGAAAGCGACCTCACTCACGTACAAAAAACTGATTAATAATCTGCCAGATCCCGCACAGAGACTTAAAGAAAAATGGGAGGATGAATTGGGTGAAATGGATGAGACGGAGTGGAACGAGGCGCTTGCCTCACCGCGAGAGGTGGGCATTTCGGCCAGATTCCGCCTAGTGCAACTCAAAATTTTACATCGCACCTATTATACCCGAACTCTGCTGCATAGAATACAAAGGGCGACACACCCATACTGCCTCAGGGGTTGCGGGGAGGAGGGGACTCTCCTCCACACGTTATGGGACTGTCCACACATAAGGGAACTTTGGAGACAGATTATGCGTACAGTCTCACAGGCCATCAAAGTATCTGTCCTACCGGAACCCCGTAAGTGTCTGCTGAATGTCTGGGATCCTACGGACCTCAATAGGTATGGACAATTGTGGGTCACGCTGGCGGTGACAGTGGCCAAGCGGGACATTGCGCAGAAATGGGGGGCCCCAGAGGTGCCGACGGTAGCGGGGTGGATACGAAACATGGACCTCCTCATGGTGAAGGAAAGAGCAGTATATGCATTGAGGGCTTGCCCTCGCAAATGGAATGGGGTGTGGAAGCCCTGGAACAAATACAGAGGGGAACCGTGCGAGGCCTTGCCAGAGGGTGAGGACTCGGACTCTGAGGAGGACGAGGACTAGTGGCAAAGGGTGTGCCAACACGATACTGGGGGAGGCCGGGAGGAGGCGAGAACACAGCGCTACCTTGGGTGAAATGCTGAGTAACTGAACCTGTGAACAACTGTATGTGGCTAATCGCAATATTGTGCTCAATGATGACCTTCGTTTCTTTTTAAGTTATAAGTTTTATGGTTTATTTACAGTTCTGTATTGTTGAACTCAAAGGGATATGTCAGCAATGCATTTTCAGGGAGTTACTTGTGATAAGATGCAACCTTGAGCCATGCTTCCACTATGCTTGTCTTTCCTACATGTTCCAGTGTATGGCAAATCTAGTCACTGATAGGTGCTGACGCTCGATAGGTTAAGTTCCTTTCACTGGTTGACAATTGCTATTGATGTACAATTGTGCTTAACGAATGCAAATGTCGTTGTTTCCTTTTTGTTTTCATGCAAAATAAAGATTTAAAAAAAAAAAAAAACATGATTCATGATATCCCAGCAGAAGGCTTTTTCACATGGTAAAATCACCTTAGAACACAGCACAATTCATAAAATGAGTATGGTACCATCAACAAATGATTTATGATGTAACTAAAGTCTTAAAACCTTCTATTAACTGCAATGCTTTTTAATGAGGTGCTATCATGTATATTGGTCCCAAGATGGCTACCAACACTTCTTGGATGAAGTGCTGACAGCCAATCAGATCTCACAATGAGATGTGTTGTTAGGCTCCGCCCAGATATATATGTAAAATTTTCCTTTAATATCTAGAAAACTAAAGAACAAATTGACACCATTTAAGCAAGAGGCACGAGTCTGAACTGAGGACTACCTCTTTGCCGAATTTGGTGTAATTCCGTTCAGCAGTTCGGGCTGTAGCTGCAGCTAAAGGTCCCAATGGAAAATTGCATGGGGAAACTGTAACACTTCTATGTTCCCGGGATCGGGGAATGCCAGGATACAACAAGAGAAGCAGACGGCAATTGGCTAATAAAGTATTTAACGGAGTATGAAAACAATTGGCTGGATTAGTCGAATAGGAAATAATACAGACAATGTAAATAAAGCAATGTTAACGATACCCTTTTGCAGCACCAGGGGTTCTTACCATCCTCCGCATGTACACCGGTCCCGGTGTACTCCAACGGAGGGCACAGTGCTAAGCAACGGCCGAAAATGCCGTTCGACAGCTGCTCAAGGGAATAATGTCGTTGGTGTGGGTATTCTTGGGGTTGTCACGGACTTGTGAATACCCAGCCGGGCACTCGACCGTGCAGCCCGCGACTGGAGCCAGGGAACAGCCGCTCAACCTACTCCCCCAGAAGAACACACCCGTAGGTGGAATAGAGGTCCTACTACAGCCTCAGGTGTCTTATAACAGAGACGCGGACAACACCTCCGTGGCGTGCATCTCTGTTATCAATGCTATGGACGGAGAGGGGCAGAGAGCAGCCGCTCGATCTTGCCTCCTATCCTCACTCCGGTATATTATGGCACAAACTCTCCTGTGGGCTCCACAGCTGAGACGCGGCAAGCACCTCCGTGGTGTGCGTCTTAGCTAGAGACCAAAGGTTGTCAGGGCGGGGGCGGAGAGCAGCCGCTCGATCTCGCCTCCGTTTCCCAAGCAACAGAGTTGTACCCAAAGTTCTCTTCAGCTGAGACACGGCAAACACCTCCGTGGTGTGCGTCTCAGCTAGTCAGCAAGGATTGTGAATCGGGGGCAGGGAGACGCCACTCCCTCTTACCTCCACTTCACTTCTGGTTCGCCACTCAGAACAGAACTCCGAAAAAGCTGGGATCTGTGGTTGGATCCGACGTCGGCAAGGGATCTGAATATCCGACGCTGCGTCCTCGCGGTGAAACGCTTTTAAAGGCGTTTCTCGGTCCGCGAGCCTCTCGCTAGGCAGGCTGGTTGTTGCAGTCCCGGGCCTATGAGGGCGCCGATCAGACCGTGTCCGGTCGCGCTGCAGGCAGCGGGAACGTTAGGGGCGAGGGGAATCGTGACAGTACATCCTCCCTCCATCAACCCCTTCCCACCAAACCCGCACCAGCCGGATTCTTCCTGTGATACGCGGACACCAAACGGGGCGCATGCACCCCGGATGCCGGTTCCCACGACTGTTCCTCGGGGCCGTAGCCTTTCCAGGCCACTAGGTACCACAACTTGCCCCATCGCCACTTGGAGTCCCTGATGCCAACCACCTCATATTCCAGCTCAGAATCCACCGACACCGGTACAGGAGTCGCCCGAGCCCGCGCCGACGATGGTTTCAACAACGAGACGTGGAAAACAGGATGGATCCTTAGCCGTCCCGGCAAACACAGCCTCACGTTCACAGGGCTAACGCACTTGGTGATGCGATAGGGGCCAATGTATTTCGGATGGAACATGCTACGTTTGCGAAACCGCATGTTTCTGGTAGAGACCCAGACGTGATCACCCACCCTGTACAATGTCCCAGGCCTCCTCCTCCTGTCAGCCACAGTTTTGTACGCTGCCTTGGCGGCCTCCAATTGTTTCCGGGAACGCAGCAGGGCTTCCTTGATGCGAGCGACCCTCTTGGAGGTTTCGGGTATCCTTCCGTCCCTGATGGGGTGAACAAAAGGCAGAAAACGGGGGTGATGTCCGTAGTTGCTATAGAAGGGGGATGCCTTGGTAGAGCTATGTGTGGCATTGTTATATGCGATTTCTGTTATCCACAGGAGGTCTACCCATTCGTCCCTCCCTTGCTCCACAAAACAGCGCAGGTATTGCTTCAGCGTTTGGTTCAGGCGTTCCGTCTGGCTGTCCATCTGCAGGTGGTAGGCCGTGGACAGAGCCGACTTGATGTGCAACGCCGAACAACTCGTCTTCCAGAACTGGGCGGTGAACTGTGACCCTCTGTCCGACACAATCACGTTGGGCAACCCATGTAGCCTCACAACGTTCCTGAGTAGCATTGTTGCCAACTGGCCCGCAGTTGGTACCTGCTTGCATGCGACGAAATGCCCCATCTTGGTGAGGTAGTCCACCACCACCCGGATTGCCGTGTTACCCTGATCCACGGGCAGACCCACGACGAAGTCCAATGATATGTGCTCCCACGGCCGGCTACGCGTAGGTAGGGGTTTGAAGGAGCCCTTGCGGGCGCCGGTGATCGGTTTTCATGGAGGTACATGTCGAACAGGCCACACCCCAACTCCAGACATCCGCTCTCATGGCCGTCCACCAGAAGTGTCTCTTCAGACTGGCCACTGTTTTCTCGAATCCAAGATGACCCGCACAGGGCGACACATGGCAACAAGTGAAGGCCTGTTTCTGAAGTTGGGGAGTCGGTATCAGTAACCGACGTCCGTTCACCGGTATACCGTCTCTGACTTGCCATTCCCTGTGACTGAGAAGCCACCTCCTCCAGGTAAAGGAATGGATTCCCTTCTGGATGCCTTTGAGGAAAGCATCCGGCTGTATCGCCCCCAACACCACCTTGGGGTGGACGATGGATTGTTCCGTGTAAGTCAGTGGTTCTTCGGTAGCTGATTGACGGGACAGCGCATCCGCCTTTCTGTTTTCTGTCCCGGGCCGATAGGTGATGTGAAAGTTGAATCCAGCAAAAAAGAGCATCCACCGCAGCTGCCGGGGAGAGAGAAGCCTTGCCGCTGTCATAAATTGCAGGTTCCGGTGGTCTGTAAAGACCGTGACCACATGTCTTGCCCCCATTAGGAGGTGTCGCCACTCTGTGAAGGCATCCTTAATCGCCAGCAGTTCCTTCTCTGCAATGTGGTAATTACGTTCGGCGTCGTTCAACTTTCTGGACATGAAAGCCACAGGATGTAGTAGGCCTGTATCTCGATGCCGTTGGGACAGGATGGTCCCCAGAGCCACCTCCGAAGCGTCTGCCTCCACCACGTACGGTTGTTCCGGATCAGGGTGGGCTAGTACCGGGGCTGTGTCGAACGCTTTCTTCAGAGCCACGAACGCATCTTGCGCCTCTTGGTTCCAAACGAACAGCTGGGATTTCCGCAGCAAGTGAGTGATCGGGGCCACCAATCCTGAAAATCCCTCGATAAAACGCAGATAAAAGTTGGCGAACCCTATGAAGCTCTGCACATCCTTGACTCCTTGTGGGACCGGCCAATCCTCCACCGCCTTGATCTTGCGTTCTGCCATCTCCTGCCCATTCGGGCTCAGCATCACTCCAAAAAACTCCACGGACGTGATATGGAAGTCACACTTGCTGAGCTTACAGAACAGCAAGTGCTCTCTAAGCTTCCTGAGTACCGATGTCACGTGTTGGACGTGTTCCTCTTCTGTGTCCGAGTAGATAAGGATGTCATCTATGTACACTACCACGTATACATCCAGGACGTCACGGAACACTTCGTTGAGGAAGTACTGAAACGCCGCAGGGGCGTTACATAGCCCGAACAGCATGACGAGATATTCGAAGAGGCCGAAACGGGTCTTAAATGCCGTCTTCCACTCGTCGCCTTCCCTCATGCGCACTAGATGGTAGGCCCCCTTGAGGTCAAGTTTGGTGTAAATCCGGGCCTTCTTCACCTGTTCCAACAAGACGCTTATGAGGGGCAAGGGATATCTATTCGTAACTGTGATGGCATTTAATGCCCTAAAGTCTACACACGCCCTCAATTCCCCATTTGCCTTCGGAATGAAGAAGAGGGGCGATACTGCCGGGGATTTGGAAGGCTGAATGAAACCCAACCCCAGGAGTTTGTCAAGGTATGAACGCAAATGGAGGTTTTCCGGCTCCGTTAAGGCGTACAGCCGTCCGCTGGGTACACATGCCCCTGGAACCAGGTCTATTTGGCAATCATAGACCCTGTGCGGAGGGAGCACTTCCGCACGCACTTCATCGAAGACGTCCCCATAGCAGTGGTATACACGGAGAAGAGTGACCACCTTCTCTGCCGCCATGGCGACCGTGTGAACCGCTTCCTGGTTGGTGTTACTAGATCCCTGACTCAAACTGCACCACTGCGAACAATACTTGGAAGACATCCTTAGTTCATGGGTCTTCCAATTGACCGAAGGGTTGTGTTTTTGGAGCCAGGGCAAACCCAATATCACCCCGTACTGCGGGGCACGGTTGATGTTGACGTTGATCTTCTCCTCGTGCCATTTCCCAAACTTAACCGGGAGGTTCCCCGTGTGATGTCCAATGGGTCCAGTAATCAACCGCCTCCCGTCCACCGCATACATGTCTTCAGGTACATCCTTGGGAATGAGAGAAATGCCCAGTCTCTGTGCTTCATTCAGGTCCATAAAGAGGCCTGTGGCCCCGGAATCAACCATGGCCACCACACGAAGCCATTGGTCTCGGAGGTCGATGTATACCGTGACGAACAAGTGGTGGTGACCCCCATACTCTAAACGTGACAAAGAAGGAATGCAGACTTGACTCCTGGAGGCCCCTTCGCCATTCCGGGAGTCCTCTAGTTTTCCGCCGGCACGTCCACTACCGCCGTCACAGTCCTGTTGGCCCGGTATCGACTGGTCTTCGGCTTAGCAGGGCACTCTCGGACATAATGTCCCTTCTTGCCACAGTACAAGCATAGACCTTGTTTGCGGCGTGATTCTTTTTTGGTGGCGGTCAGGCTGGCACGGATGGCTCCGATGTCCATTGGCTCGGCCTTCGTGGCGTAGCTGGATTCGGGGTTTCCCATAGAAACATAAGTGGGAAGGGGTTTCCCCTTTCTTTTGTGGTCGCCTTTTCTCTCACTCAACCTGTGATCCAAACGTAACACCAGATTGATCAGACCTTCACATGTTTTGGGTTGGGGGTCGATCTGTGCTACCACGTCCTTGAGTTCCTCACTAAGCCCTTGGTGAAAGAGTGCCGTTTGTTTAGAGACAGGCCACTTGGTTTCGGCCACAAGACGTCGGAAGACGTTCAAGTACTGCAACAAGTCATTGTTGCCCTGCCGTAACTCCAGCATCTCCTTGTCCGCGGTATAGGAGTCCGCCCGTCTGTCAAACTCTTTTAGGAACTCTTCACGAAAGGCTCCCCAATCACACAGGAGGGGATCATCCCTGTTCACCAGCGGAACTGCCCACTGCGCTGCGTTCCCTGTGAGGTAGGAAATGAGAAACGCCACCCTTGCTTGGCTGGTGGGGAACGCCTTGGGTTTGCACGACAGATGCAATGCCACTTGTGTGAGAAAGACCTGCACGGTGTTGGGGTCTCCACTATACCTCTCGGGTGTGGCCAAAGGGATAGAGACCGGCAGCTCCACCACTACAGCAGGGGAAGGAGCCGTGGCCGTACGTCCGGCTTGAAGGGTGTCGCCCTGTAGAGCATTGAGCTTGGCCCTTACGTCCGCTGTTTCTTGCCTGGATGCGACGAGCTCTATCTGAACAGTGGACAATGCTGCCAACACATCGTCCAATGTAGCCATGGCTTGTCACCCGACCAGGGGAATGTTATTGTCGATAGAGTCGGATATTATGTAACACTTCTATGTTCCCGGGATCGGGGAATGCCAGGATACAACAAGAGAAGCAGACGGCAATTGGCTAATAAAGTATTTAATGGAGTATGAAAACAATTGGCTGGATTAGCCGAATAGGAAATAATACAGGACAATGTAAATAAAGCAATATTAACGATACCCTTTTGCAGCACCAGGGGTTCTTACCGTCCTCCGCATGTACACCGATCTCGGTGTACTCCAACGGAGGGCACAGTGCTAAGCAACGGCCGAAAATGCCGTTCGACAGCCGCTCAAGGGAATAATGTTGTTGGTGTGGGTTTTCTTGGGGTTGTCACGGACTTGGGAATGCCCAGCCGGGCACTCGACCATGCAGCCCGCGACTGGAGCCAGAGAACAGCCGCTCAACCTACTCCCCCAGAAGAACACACCCTTAGGTGGAATAGAGGTCCTACTACAGCCTCAGGTGTCTTATAACAGTGACGCGGCAAACACCTCCGTGGCGTGCGTCTCTGTTATCAATGCTATGGACGGAGAGGGGCAGAGAGCAGCCGCTCGATCTTGCCTCCTTTCCTCTCTCCGGTATATTATGGAACAAACTCTCCTGTGGGCTCGACAGCTGAGACGCGGCAAGCACCTCCGTGGTGTGCATCTTAGCTAGAGACCAAAGGTTGTCAGGGCGGGGGCGGAGAGGAGCCGCTCGATCTCGCCTCCGTTTCGCAAGCAACAGAGTTGTACCCAAAGTTCTCTTCAGCTGAGACGCGGCAAACACCTCTGTGGTGTGCGTCTCAGCTAGTCAGCAAGGATCGTGAATCGGGGGCAGGGAGACGCCGCTCACTCTTACCTCCACTTCACTTCTAGTTCGCCACTCAGAACAGAACTCCGATAAAGCTGGGATCTGTGGTTGGATCCGACGTCGGCAAGGGATCTGAATATCCGACGCTGCGTCCTCGCGGTGAAATGCTTTTGAAGGCGTTTCTGGTCCGCGAGCCTCTCGCTAGGCAGGCTGGTTGTTGCAGTCCCGGTCCTGTGAGGGCGCCGATCAGACCGTGTCGAGTCGTGCTGCAGGCAGCGGGAACGTCAAGGGCGAGGGGAATCGTGACAGAAACATGTTTTGGGACCCCCCTTTTTTCTCGCCCCCGCTTCACGAATCACCCTGAGACTTTCAGGATAGGAGCGGAGCGGACCTGGCCATTAGTTTTGAATATTTCGCAAGGATTCGTCAACCGGCGCCAAAGTTTTTCCAAATAGAATGTGCGGATTTCCTATGGAAAATAGGTCCTAACTATATCTACTGGCGAAAGTAGAAAGTTATGGTTGCATTCAATAGGGAATACCCGCCGGCTGCACACGTCAAGCAAAGAGATGGATTGAGCCATGAATTACCACTGAGGTATGCGGGAGGCGCTGCCACTGACCCTGAGGAGGTATACGGGCCTGAGACATTTTTTAATTCATTTGTGCAGCTAAGGTTTGCAGGACATGAGGTTCTGCACGGTCGGACTGCGGGGGACTAAGAATCAGCAGGACGCCCACTGTTCAATATAACTGTGGGCACTTGGGAGAGTGATGTGCGCAAGTAAAGTAAAGGATTAAAAAAGCCAAGTCATCACTTGCGAAAGGCAAAGTTATGGAAAGTAGTGACTATTCGGGTGAATGGATGTACAAACATGTGGAATGATGGGACTTGAAGTCTTGAAAGTCCGATAATTGACTACGAAGCCAAAGGAGAGACATTCAAACATGAGTTAATTACAAGCATATTTGCTGTGAAAACGTTTAAGAAATGTTGGAAAAATATCCGGAGGCTAAGCTCAACAAGAATAAAGCTGAAGACTAAGAAAGCTTCATTAAAAAAGATCGTCGTGATAATCACCCGAAAGTCCTTCCTCACTTTTTGGCAAATGATGAATAAATGGACCTTGCTCACCTGCTCTCTCAAGGGGGCGTATGATTAAGACTGCAAAAGTCGAAACCGGTAACGCTGTGCCATGCTGAAATAATTATGTGTCCCTACGTATCCGACTGGAGGGCTTGATTTCTGCGCCGGTGGTGGCTGGAAAATTGTTTTATATATTTATATATATATATATATATATATATATATATATATATATATATATATATATATATATATATATATATATATATATATATATATATATATATATATATATATATATATATATATATGCAGTAACTTTCCTCCACAAGTAAAGGAATCAGAGGCCAGAGGGGGATTCCAGGTAAACAACACGTTTATTTGGCAGCAATTTGCAGTACTGGCGAATGCATTTCGACCTTAAGTCTTCTTCAGCGCCCCATACCGCAGAGAGTCATTCGCTAAGCATAGTCCCTTCTTAGCAACTCGGTATTAGTAGTCCGGCATAGTACCTCCCCCTTGCTGATTGTTCACACCTGTTGCCTGTCGCGGTGAATACCGGAACTCCAACTCCCAGCATGCAATATGCGATGCATCCCGGTCGGTGGTATGGAGGTTGTGAGTCGTGTTGCCACAGTGCCAGGGCTTTTGCTGATGGGTGGCGCGGGAACCTAGGAATGCTTCCAAACTCTGCGTGGCTATCCCTGGGTCTCCTCGAGCCACCGCTGCCAAACAAATCAGGCGAGCATATCCGGCAGGGACAGCCATACTGCGGCACAGCGTCCTAATGGAGGTATGAATACCTCACGCCACCGGAGCCTCCCGAGCTGAATTGGCGGACATCGGATTTCTCAGTACCCTGAGTTTGCAGATCCGCTGCAAGCAGCGAAAATTCACCAGCTTGAATCCGAGTCACTTTGTGCGGTAGGGCCATCTGGACTGCGTCGCTGGCGGGCGCAGAAAATATGCAGTAACTTTCCTCCACAAGTAAAGGAATCAGAGGCCAGAGGGGGATTCCAGGTAAACAACACGTTTATTTGGCAGCAATTTGCAGTACTGGCGAATGCGTTTCGACCTTAAGCCTTCTTCAGCGCCCCATACCGCAGAGAGTCATTCGCTAAGCATAGCCCCTTCTCAGCAACTCGGTATTAGTAGTCCGGCATAGTACCTCCCCCTTGCTGATTGTTCACACCTGTTGCCTGTCGCGGTTAATACCGGAACTCCAACTCCCAGCATGCAATATGCGATGCATCCCGGTCGGTGGTATGGAGGTTGTGAGTCGTGTTGCCACAGTGCCAGGGCTTTTGCTGATGGGTGGCGCGGGAACCTCGGAATGCTTCCAAACTCTGCGTGGCTATCCCTGGGTCCCCTCGAGCCACCGCTGCCAATCAAATCAGGCGAGCATATCCGGCATGGACAGCCATACTGCGGCACAGCGTCCTAATGGAGGTATGAATACCTCACGCCACCGGAGCCTCCCGAGCTGAATTGGCGGACATCGGATTTCTCAGTACCCTGAGTTCGCAGATCCGCTGCAAGCAGCGAAAATTCACCAGCTTGAATCCGAGTCACTTTGTGCAGTAGGGCCATCTGGACTGCGTCGCTGGCGGGCGCAGAAAATATGCATTTATCATGAAATTGATCATAAGTTGGAAAACAAAAAACTTTATTTAAAAAAAAAGAAATCCTCTTTTTGAGTCGGTATGAAAAAGAATTATAACTGAAAGATATAATAAACTTGGATATAAGGAATAAAACTTTATACTTTTTTTAAGAAAACAAATAAGACTGTTGCGTATTTGTCACCTATACCAAATTGAATGTTGAGCAACAAATAAATAAGGATATATTTGTACTTAAATAAAATTTAAAAAAATTGTGGTCATCGAGGGAAATTTGGTTTTTTTGCTGTTTTTCTTCATTCCCCTCTGTTTACCTGACCTAATTTAGTTTTGAGGGGGTCCCATTAATCTTGCTGTTATCATCTGTGGTATTTAAACCGTTAGGCCATTTACAGTCGAACTCTAAAATATATTTGGTCTCCAGTTGCCGCAACTGACGTTCTCTATTACCACCTCTTCTAGATTTGGCAACAGCATCAATTACATAATAAGGGAGGCAATTGATATCAATGGCATGAGTTCGCTTGAAATGTCGAGCCACAGGATATGCTGGATCACTGTGGAGAATGGCTCTTCTATGCTACAATATCCTGACGTGCACATGCAGCTTCGTACTACCAATGTAGTTAAGGCCACAGGTGCACGTCAGGACAAATACAGCATATTCGGTTTTGCAATTTTATGAACCCTGAATAGAAAACGGAATCTCACTAAATGGGGTAGAGTATTCAGACATGTTTCGGCCAAATGTGCATGCTCTGCATGTTGTACATTGTTTAAACCTTTTAATTGGTTGTAAGCAAGAAGTAACCTTTCTGGATTCTGGCGACACTTTATCTAACACAGTGCCCATAGTGCTCCCTCTTCTAAATGTAATGATAGGGGTATCAGCCACTCTGTCTCGAAGAATATTGTCAGTGAGCACTATTGGCCAATGCTTATTGATGATAGATCTCACTTTGCGCTCATCCCTATTGTACGTGGTAATGAGTCTAGGAGTATTTCTGATTTTATATTCAGTTAGTGATTCTGGGTCTCCTGTTTCTTTCTTATGTTGGTCAAAAAGGCTTGTTCTAGATCTAACACTAGCCTTCTCTATTGCATCTGGAATTATTTTGTCAGAGTACCCTCTAACTTTCAATCTACTCACCAGCTCAGACTGACAATTAGCAAAATCGACCTCATTGCTGCAAATACGTTTTAGTCTTAGAATTTCACCGTATGGAATGCTAGCAATGAGGTGTTTAGGGTGAGAGCTTGTTGCGTGCAAAGTGATGTTACCAGAAGTTGGTTTCCCATATAGGGTACTCTGAATTTTACCATTATTGACATAGAGCCTTACATCTAAAAATTCCATCTCGCTCTTGTGGATATGGGAAGTAAATTTAAGATTCAAAGTGTTTTTATTTATCTCATCTATGAAGCTGTGAGCCTCTTTTTCACATCCCCTCCACAATATAAAAACATCGTCGATGTACCTTAAATAAGTTACAACATGGGCATCATAGAGCGCCTGATGGGTGGTTTTGAGGACCCGCTCCTCCCACCAGCCAACATGCAAGCATGCATAACTGGGGGAGAAGCAGGCCCCCATCGCCACACCCCTCACTTGTCTAGACATATCTTTATCAAAAAGAAAAAAGTTGTTATTCAGGCACCAATTTATGAGCTCAAGGATTACCTTGTTGTGTTCATAATAGGTACTCGCTCTGGATTGCAAAAAGTGTTTGACCGATATCATTCCTTGCATATGATCTATACTTGTATATAGAGATTCTATATCGAGAGAAATTATATATAGGTCATCTGTCTACTTAAGCTCTTCAATCTTTTGGAGGAAATCGCCAGTATCCTTTACATAACTTGGCAACTCTTTTACGAAGCTCTGCAAAAAGAAATCTTTATACTGGCCAACATGTTCCCCCAAGCTGTTAATAGCCGAAGTGATCGGTCTCCCTGGTACTGGGAAAACATTTTTATGTAATTTAGGAATCAAATATAAAACAGGTAGTACCAGAAACTCATTATACATAAACTTATGTTCCTCAGTAGAAATAAGGCCCTGTCTTTTCCATAATGCAAGATGTTTTTGCAATGGAGTTTTGGCTTTTTCATACTCTGATACTGGATTTCATGTAACAGCTCACTTCATAGAGCTGTCTATGTGCCTCTATAACCTAATCTTTTTTTTATATATATGTATTGTCTTTACTGTGTCCTGCGCAGTCAGTGAGCCAGCCCAGAAATAATTTGCTGGAGGTTGAAGGCTTGAAGGTTGGTTCTAATAGCTGTGATTGTGGATAGATTCTTCTAGTCCAACCATATGTTGAGGTCTCCTAGAATGAATATTTGGGTGGTCCAGATGGGTGTTGGTTACTGTATCAAGGACGAAATATTGAATGTTGGCATTGCTGTGTGTTGGTCTGTACATTAAGAAGAACGAATAAGTTACGGTTGGAGTGGGGAACATCTTCTCATTCACAACCGTCCATGATAAGGCCTTCAACAGGACTCCTAAAAGTTTGTCAAAATGAATTTTGTTTCTGATGAGAAAAACCAGATCGGATGGCTTTGTGGCATGTGAGTGCATACACCTTGCTGAGCCCTGTTTCTATAATGAAGGTAGGTTCTTGTAAAAGAGAGTAGGTCAAATATGTTAAAGATATTTTTGTTCATGTATCTAGCATTGAAGAGTAGGCATTTTGTGTTTCTTTCTTCTTCATGTCCTGGTGCTTTGAGGGGTATGTGTGGTGCAGTATGGGTAGAGGTGCACAGACCATTTTGATGTGGCTGATTTGGGGCCATGCAGCAAATCATGCACTATTGTGCTCAACTGAAAGTATAAGGTTCAAATATGTGAGAAAACAAAATGCTTGAATAAGTTCATACCTTCTCGCATCTCTTCAAGTATGTTATAGAATCTCAGTGCTTCCTCTTACCTACTTCAGTGTTTCCTACTACCAGCTTAGCATCCGGATGTAGAGATTTGAGAGTCACTAGTTCACTCAGACTTGTGGGCTGGATCCATGTGACCCGCTCTCCTCTGAAGCACAGCTGCTTCTGAGGCACGCTGGGCTGTACCTGCATGAAAAAGTTACAATATTTTACCAAAGATGCATTTCGTTCATGAAGAATACCATCTTATTCATGGTTGTTTAATGGTTGTGGCGTGCTTGGGGGGTGATCAACACCAGGTTTTCAGATGTGAATGAGATACATTAAATACTCTGTATCTAAAATAGGTAATTTATTTGTTATACTGACAACACAGCACAAATTGGCCTCCCCATGGAACAAGATTGGTCAACCATGGTCTAATCAGTTTTACGGACAGTGGCAGACCTCTGTTTTTATTTGCAGGTTGGTTTTGTGAATACAATGGCAATTGGTTTGCACTGCTAATCACAAGATATGTACTTATCCGCTAACAATACTGGCCTTCAAATTATGAATTGTAACAGATTAGTTCCATATGATATCATCTCTTCTGTTTGTTGCTAATATGAAATGAGGCAGCTGATATGTGTTGGTAATGTTTGCCATGTGCTTCTAAACCATTGGGATTTGCTAGGCAGTCTGATTTGGGGTTTTGATTGTTGATAGGGAAGCAGACATATAACAGAAGTCCCAGCCTCCCTGGTCTAACTTAGCAGTGAGGCTTCTGTAAGGGACAACAAGATGGTATATGAACTTAGCAAGGTCCTTAAATTAAAGCGGAGTGAAAGTAATCCTGGGAATACACAATACCATTAGCAGTAGTCACTCTCCCTTCATAAACTATGCACCATGAACAAACACTACTTTAATACCAAACTTTTGAGAAAGATAATGGTTCGTGCAAATAGGTAAGCAGTAACTAAATACTGAATAAGCGCGGGACACAGTACACTCAATCCCACACTGGACTGCGCTCTACCAAGGTAATTTAGGCCTTTGCATACTTTTGTGGCCATTGATGGACAAAGTGACTGGAGAGTACACTACATCCGTTTATGACTATTTTCTCACAGACTTCCCACCTCAGTTACCATCACTTACTTGGGGAGAGGTGTGGCGCCGCGGCCAGGGCGACTGACGCTGGAATCTGGGGACCACGGTTCGATCCCCGGCTCCGGCGGCAGGTTAGCCCAGCACCATGTGACTCTGGGCAATAGCTCGCTTAATCTTCCCGACGGCCCCCAGCGCCTAGAGACCCTTACGGGTGATTGTGCGCTTTACAAATGTGGACTTTACTTTACTTTACTTGCCTGATTCACAGAAAATCTACACAGAGTTCCTCAAACAAGATGTCTCCCACCATCCTCTATCTCTTCCTTTAGCCACTTCTCTATAGAGATGAGGTGTCCTCCCCATTGTGATGGCCAGACATTCGAGTGGTGGAACCCAATTGTTTGGGGTTTCTTTGGGAATGTATAGTAGCAGTTCCTGACAGATCCATCTGGCATCTCCAAGTCAAAGGAGAAACTGTGAAAGGTGCCCATTGTTCTGCCAGCTGTCTGTTTTTCATCCCATATGGCTATCCTTGCTAGGTGAACACTTGCTGCCAAAAAACCTGCCTTCCTGCTGCAATTGGGGAGAGGAGTTGGCCTAACGGCTAGGGCGGTCGATTTTGAATCTGGGGAACTGGGTTCGAGTCTTGGCAATGACGCTGTACAGCCTGTGATTCTGGTAAAATCACTTAATCTCCCCGTACCTAACCAAACTGAATGTGTGTCCTCATGTGACGCAACTGGTGCTATGTAAAACGCCCTGACACCTATTTCGGGTCAAGTTTGCGCTCTATAAAACTGTGCAAAACAAAAGAAAAATAGCCCTAGTCATTGTCCTCCAAGCAGGGTCTTGTTAGTAGGTCAGCCATGGATGTGTATTTAGTCTGTGGAGCAGGGCTAAGTGAAAAAAAATTTAGGCCAGTTGACTCTCAGGCAGCACAGATCCACACTTCCCTAAAGTTACTTTTCCACTAACGCTATCAAAAATCTACCTCACCATTAAAGTCGATTCATGAAACTAGGTGAAAAATAACTTTCCGTTATTTCTCCAGCATTTTCTATTCCAGTAAATAAGAAAACAAATATGTTATTCTTACCTAAGCCTGTTCCTGGAAATGAAGCTTTATATAAACTGTGAAAACAGCCTTTGGGTAATTTCAGACATATTAACAACGAAGCGCTTGCACCGCTCTTGAATAGCCTCAATCCCCTTGTCAACAAGGATACTGACTTAGCTGCAGCAGATCTCTTTAATTCCATTGCGGGGGCGGTAGACATCTTAGCCCCCGCTAAACCTCACTTTTCTGCCAGGAAGAGCCCTTCTGCTCCTTGGTTCTCTGATAGACTTAGCGGACTAAGACAAGGATGCAGAAAGCAAGAAAGGCACTGGCGCGCTAATCTGGACTCCACTGAGCACAAACAACGACATAAACATCTTCTGAAAGAGTATAAAAGAGCCATCATTGAGGAAAAAAAGTCCTATTTCCTCAATTTGACCAGCTCTCTGAGTTCCCCTAGGGAGCTCTTCAAGATCATTGACTCTCTTTCGGCCACTCAGAAGGTGGATCCCATAGTTGAATCCCAGGAGCTTCGCAATCAGATTTCCACCTTATTCCATATGAAAATTGCTGACATACACAGTTCCCTGGATACCCTCAATCAGGGGCTTAACGTGGGGTCGGATCCCCCGCTTTCCCTTTCTCCCATGAGTGTAGCACTGACCTCTGTTGAGCCTGGGCCTAGCTTTCTCACCTTCCCTCTGCTTACCCTTGAAGAATCAAATTGCCTTCTCGACAGGATTAAATCAGGTTCTCCCTTGGACCCCTGCCCTTTGAAAATCCTGAAGAGCTGTGGGGAGGTGATTTTGCCCCCTCTTCTAGAGGTGCTTAACCTTGCCATCACGGAGGGGGGTTTTCCCCTTCCTTGGAAATTGGCGGTGACTAAGCCTCTCCTGAAGAAAGCCTCATTGGATCCTGGGGTTTTGAAAAATTTCCGACCCATTTCCCTGCTTCCTGCCCCCGCCAAAATACTTGAAGTCCACCTCAATCAACATCTTACCACCTTTCTGGACGACTCAAACCTCTTGGATATTTCACAGCACGGTTTTTGGAGAGCCCACAGCACCGAATCAGCTCTGACTGTGGTGATTAATAACATCCGTTCGAAAGTAGACAGGGACCAGATCACCCTGTTGGTATTACTTGATCTGACAGCGGCCTTTGACACCCTGTCCCCCTCCATCCTGGTCTCCAAGCTGGGGGAGATGGGTGTTGGGGGCCCTGCCCTCAGACTCCTAGCTTCTTTTCTCCATCAAAGGGATTTCCTGTCTCCTCCCACTCCTGTGCAATGTGGGGTCCCCCAGGGATCTTCTCCAAGTCCCACCCTTTTTAATATCTACGTGGCCCCTCTTTCCAAGGTGGTGAGATCCTATGGATTTGAGGTGTTGTCTTACGCCGACAACACCCAAATCATGGTCTCTCTTACCCAGTTGGTGAAAGATTCTGCCCTCAATTTTAAAACCTGTATGGAGGCAGTTTCCCGCTGGATGGTGCAAAACTTCTTAAAACTTAATGGAGAAAAGACTGAGGTCCTGATTTTTGGCGGTGGCCATGATATTTGGTCTAAAGATTGGTGGCCGGACTCCCTGGGAGACTGTCCTCTTCCATCCCACTCGGCCCGGAACCTTGGGGTCCTGATCGACACTTCCCTTTCATTTGACCTTCAGGTTAGCAGGACCGTATCCACATGCTGTGGGATCATTAGGATCCTCAGAAAGATAGGTTCATATCTTTCCTTTGACGCAAGGAAGCAGGTGACGGTAGCGTTAGAATCATCAAGATTGGACTACTGTAATGCACTATACGTGGGCATGAATAAGAGCTCTGTCCATCGATTACAGATGGTCCAGAATGCGGCAGCCAGGCTGGTGCTCAATCTTCCTAGGCTCTCCTCAGTTTCCAGGGCAAGGAAATACCTTCACTGGCTGCCCATTCGGCAAGGATTTTGTTCAAACGTTTCTGCCTAGCTCATGGGGCCATCTATGGCTCGGGATCGGAGGGTATCAGGTCCCTTCTTGTTCCCTACCTCCCAACCAGAGCTCTTCGATCCTCTACCAAAAAGCTCCTCCGAGTGCCTAGATTTGCCAAGGCCTGATGGGGGGGAAACACTTTTTCCTCTCTGGCTCCTAAGCTTTGGAACTCCCTCCCGCTCCATCTGATGACACAACTATCTCTGCCTTTGTTTCGCAGGGATTTAAAAACTTGGCTGTTCCATGAGGCTTATCTCTAAGCTATGGATCCGGTAACTTTGAGACTTGCTGTTTTTGTTTGGCTTTGCCTTACGCCTTGATGCCCTTGGGCTAAGTTGCGCATTATAAATCTCGTTTCATTCATTCATTCATTCTTATTGTGAGGTCATACTATCTCCAGTGGGCAGTATACCCCATCTTTACATTAGGCAACCAGCAATGTATGCTTACAAGGTACACTTTAGGGGTGATGTAGGTGTTTCTGCTTGATAAAGACCCTTTTTCTGCCATGTCTCAGTGCCAGGCCAGAGCATAATGGTGCTGTCTGAAGCCAGATATTCTGTCATATATCTGGGTGATGTAGATACACACTACAGTCAACTTATGACATTTAGCTTCTACAAAAGTGGTGCATCATATACCAAGATTGTACTGGAAAGCTAAATAAGTCAATCAGATCAAACCAGTGAACACAGTGCGTGGTTCTGGGGGGAAGACACAGGAACTGTGCCACAGTTTAGCCCTTAGACCAGCGAACATAGGGGCCTATTAGGATGGTGGGCGGACTTTCGTCTGCTCGCCACCCTAGCGGTGCTGGGACTGGCTGCCAGTGGTGCGGCGGTCCCGCACCGGCAGTTAGGATGCATTGGCATCCCCCAACTACAACATTGTGGCGGGCGGTGCACACAGCAATATAATTTAAATATTAAGAGATGCAAATATGACAATAGTCCTGAGGAACAAGTATGCCACAGTTTCATTAAACATGAAGGCTGCTTTCAAAAATTGTAACAAAACTGGCCACTTGCATATTTAGGGAGAGAATAGAGTTCTTTCGGATGAAACACTGATTTACAAGAACATTTGGTATTTTATTTGCAAGCGTGTTTCATATTACAGCGAAAACACAGCTTTCCTCGAATTATGAGAAAACTATTTGTTTAAAATACATTATACAAAGCTACCATGAAAAGTTGTGCAAGTATTAACCAAGCTTGAGTCAACTGTACAGATGCACCCTTACCGTCAAATACAGTATACAGCAAAACTCAAATGAAAGAAGGACAAGTGTTATGAATTAAGTCTCTGGCAGGAAATAGCCAGGCGGTGTATTTTTTTTTTCAGTAAAGCTTATGCAGTTTAGCATTTTTCAATTATATGAGGCGATTTTTAGTCCACATACTCAAACTTGCTACATCAGGACAAAAAATAACGCCATGTTAAATCGGATTCAAGAACTCTTTCAAATGTCTTCCAATTGGCAGCCAGTCATTCGTTTTGGTTTATACATACAGCTGTAATTGTTGGTGAAGGCTTACCAGTAGTTCAGGAGGAAATATTGGCTCTTGTGTTGGGTCAAAGGGTTGGAATTCAGCAGGATTAAAGAGAGCAGATGATGTCTCCAACTGTGAAAAAGAGACACACAAAACGTTACATTTCTACGTTTTGTTTACATAAAAATGACAATAGTGTAGTTTTGAAAACTCGCAGCCTCATTACAATGTCGGGTGGAATGGCTCCAACGGACAGTCAGATTCTCCTAGACCGTGTCGGAACCCATCCGCCCGACTCAGTCAGAAACAACTCCGACCGACCAATTATGATTTAAGTGGTCAGAAGGGAACCCGTTCAGACATGCCGAATTGGTTCTAACGGCCTCTCAGAGAATCTGTGTTGGTCAGAGACGAATCGCACAGCTCTCAGTGGCGGCTGGTGACATTTGATAGGGGTGAGGCGGAAACCGATAATCATACGGCACCGTAGCGAGCGAGCGTAGCTTGCGAGCCCGAACCCCCTAAGGGGGGTTCGGGGGGATTTCCCCCGAGAAAATTTTGAAAAAATAGTGGGAAAATGGTGCATTTTCAAGCAAATTTGAGAAAGCAGGAAGGTTAATACAAGTGTCCTGGTATTTGTAGTAATACTCTGCCTAAATACATACAGCTAGTGCCTGGTGCAGTATATACCAATGGATGGTATTGCCACAAGATTGGTTTATGGTATAAGTGAAAGGACGAGGAGCTGAGGCGCATTTTATCTAATGTATCAGAGAAGGCTGATGAGTTGGGAAGGAGAGTGGTCTACATCACTACATGGCTTGTGTAGCACCAGACAAACAGCTCCTATAATGATGTGGGAGAATACTATTATCTGCTTACCACTGACATGAGCTAAAGCTTGACAGATGCTCAAATGGATTGTATCATAGGAAGACTAGAGATTGTGTGTTTCTGAAGACCTCCAACTCGTTAAAGTATCTCCAGAGTTTCTCCAAGACCTTCCTGGTATTTATTTGGGTGACAAGCAGAAACTTCTGTATATTGACCCTTTAAATGCAGCAAGCTACAGCTCATGCAATACTGATGCTCAGCAGACATGTTAACATTTCATTATTCAGTATGTGGACAGTGCACAAGAGATTGCTCCTGTTCTTCCAGCTTAACCCCCACCCATCCATCCATCTACTGAATCACCCATTCACACAAGAGCCATTCATTCATACAAGCACGCAGCTGTCCATCCATACATGTGTGCATTGCCCCACTGGGCTACAGTGGCACTATCTCAATGTGGTACTCCACGCCCCTCCTCTTGTACTAATGAGAGAATCAGGGAAAAAACATGAGCACACTATTCGAGGATCCATCACCATCCCAGTCACACAGCAACGTTTAGTACCTATACTCGTGCTTTCCGACGACCCCTTGTGCCGGAATGAATAGCTTCATAATCGAGGCGCTCAGAAATCTTAAGTTGTTCTCAGTAGGTCATTTAGTCGTGGACGTCTGATTTACATTTTGGCTCTTGTGGGTGGGTGTCACTACAAGTACCAGAATGCAATGTGACTCACGACCGCAAAACCGCTTGCGCTGCTATGACGTGCCGCAGGGCACCTCGCGATCACCGGAAGACCCAAGCACACAGCGGAAAGCGGTACAGGGCTGCCTTACCTGGAGTGCAGCCTCCTGGTGCCGGGCTCCGGGTGCTCGCTGTGCAGGAGGAGAGCCATGCACTGCAAGAGGAAACACAAAGCTGCTGACACCCCACCCGAAAACACGCCTGCAGCGGCTATCCAGGGGCCAGGACGCGTCTGGCTCCCAGTCCCTGGTCCGTAATGTATCTGTTCATGCTATGGCAGCTAGGAAGTGAGGTATAGAGTACACACAAACTGTGCAGCAGGCCCGCCCCGCGCCATGATGTCACCGCAGGTTACATTGTCAAGAGTGTGGGAGAGAGGAGGGGCCGGGGCTGCCCAGTTCTCTCTATTTCTGCCCAGAAGGACCTCGGTCTGTCCCCGTCTGAGGGGACGCGCCAGCCAGACGTCCACGAGCAGCGCCACCCTGTGCAGTCAGAAAGTGTGATGGGCACTACGGAACCACTTTCTCAACTGTGGCGTGTAAGAGTCCTGCTGCCGTCACACCTCTGCTCTTTCACCACCCATGAATCCACATTCCTCACTGCTACCTTTTCATTATGTCATTGCCCTGGTGTGACAATGCCACTTATGCTTGGGAGCCAGCGAGGTCCTGCAGTTGACCTGGGTGAGACCGCACCTCGCCCAGAGCAGACACGTGGCATTCAGTGCCAAAACATTTTCAAGCAATTACATCTGTCGTGTTAATTATACCTCTCATCCAACATCCCTAATGATTTCAACATGAGATGTAAACAAGTGCCCAATGTCGGTGGATTTATTACTTTTTGTGTGTTCAAATGAAGGCACGCAGGTTCGAAGGGGGGCCACATCCTTACGTGACACTAGAAGGTGCATTGCCTCATCTTGACATAAGTCTCTAGAACTCTCTATGCATGTGCCAAGCAGGTGCTTCTCTCATCACCTGTGATTTAGGAAATATTAAAACTTTGGCTTTTCTCTGGCCCAATCCATTAATGATACCTGATGTTTAGTGTCCATGCTCTGATTTGTGCCAAGGCTCTCTTATTGGTTGAGACAGGTGCTTAACAAGACCCATGTAGCGTAACTTAGCACAAGTTCAAGCATCCAAGAAATTAGAGCATGATGCTAGGGTCTGGTGTGCGAGTTCTCAGGCTATTCTGTGCAGGAGGAAAAAAAGGTAGGTGGGGCTAAAAAGATGTGTTTTCCCATTTTAGCTCCTATAGGAAATGTTGCCCATCACTACAACACCAACCACTGAAAGGAATTATGGCAAAGTTGGCATAAATTAAGATATTTATTAAAAATTGGTATTTTTGTGGTTGGGTGTAAATATGTGCAATAGTGTTGAGATATTAGGGTTTAAAAAGGTGCAGACTAGAGTAGGCTCTAAAGGAAAAACACTAGTATATCTAGACAGTTGCTTGACAAATATGCATGAAATTTACCAGACACTTAGCTTACTAAGCCTACTCTTGGGTTTTCAAAGGCATGAAGCTCCATCAAGGGGGTGCTCAGTTAAGAAGGGGGGGTATAGAAAGTGTTAATTTGCTAATAATTTGGCACTGAGTGATAAATCTGCACAAAATATGGAGAAAATGTAGAAGAATTAATCTTCTTTTAGTATGTCAAGTATTGTGCCAATCTAATGGGGTTGAGGGATTAGGGGGCGGGGGCCAAAATTAAAATGGGGCAATAGGATTTTCATTTGCTAGTAATAACTTTGGCTCTGGTTGCTCAATGTGTGGTAAATGCAGCAAACAGTGAGCAGGTTACACTCAAATGCAGGTATTTAAGGTTTTGTGTAGCTCCAATATAGGGCAGTTGGGCAAATTAATAGGAAGAGTAAAATAACATTTGAATTGGTTGTCACGCTGGCACTGTTTGTCAGACCTGCATGAAATGAGGAGGATGCTTAGCATATTCAGCTTACACTTGGTGTTTTCAGTTTCAAAGGTCTGTTGAGGCAGGCACATTTAATTGCTCAGTCAATGAAGTGTTCATTTGCAAAACATTTGGCACAGTTTGACAAATCCACACAAAATATGGCAGACATTTAGCAGGTTTCACTTTTTTTGGGTATTTCACGTTTAAAGCATATCCATCAAAGGACAACAACAATAAATGGGGTTTAAAAAAAGTTTCATCATTAATAATTTAGGCATTAATTAATGAATCTGCATGAAATTTTGCAGTTACCAGATTAAACATATTGCAAGAATATCAAGTTTCATGCAGATGTGTAGTGGGGGATGTTTGCCCATGGAGTTTGGGGACTTGGCCTATCCAAGGGCCATATTCTGCGACTGTAGCTTGCTTGCGAATGTCAGGGATTTTTCGGTTTCATATTCTCTGAAACTTTCAGTAAAACATACATACACACACACACCATGACTCTGAGAAATGAAACCTCTAGTGGTTTATGATGCCCCTCAACAATGGTGGTAAATAGCATAGTATACTCTGCATGTCTGGATGTATAATTTATGGCATGGCATATTTCTGTCCCTGTGTATTTGTTTTAGCAAAAGGTATTTAACAAACACCAAGATTCAAGGTGTTACATTTGTGCGGTAAGTTAAAATCACATTGGCGAGCCACTCTTTCTGACTATTAGGAATGTTGTTTCCATGGGAAAATACATTGCTACAAGCAATCTGTGAGTATTTACCAGTGGTTTTTGTTTCAATTTTGCAATACTGTGGTAATAACCTCACATTTGCATTGCCATTGCATAAATAAATATACCTAAATATATATACATAAACTAGATAACAGAAAACTGTGTATTATGGTTCAAAGATTTAATTTAATTTAATTAATTGTGGGTTTATATAGCGCTAGAAACAACTCCCGGAGGAGTATCTCCGCGCTTCGACCGCTGGGGAACCCGTCCTGGCTCACCCTGAGAGATGGTCCCTAATGGGTATCTCTAAGGTGCGACCAAGCATCCCCGGCGGTCTGGGGGGCCGTTGTGAAGATGAGGCAAGCTAATGCCCAGAGTTGCCGAGTGTGGTCCCTGACTGGAGTAGGCACCGAGGCGAGAATTATCGAGCCCGCTGACCCTGGTCCACGACCCTGCCGCGTCGGGAATCGAACCCTGGTCCCGGGCCATCCTCTGCTTACGGGTCTGCCGCCTCTGACCAGTGAGCCACACCACTCTACTTGAACAATTATGAACACTTTAACAATTATGAACACTTTAACAAGTTTCAGAACCGTTGGTAGTCTAATAATGGTTAGAAAATGTGGGCTGTCTTGGGTATTGCCCCTTTCGCCACAGATGTGTTTGTTATTGACTGTGAACAAGGCAATATTTTTGTAAAAAAATATTTAGTACTAAATTTCTTTGCCTTATGATATGTAGGCCGCAATATTCCAGTACCATATACGTGGCAAAGAGGAAATTGTAGAAATGGAAGAGGAATATTTATTTATTTTGTCAATCTTGCCATGAGGAAGTGGATGAATTAGGTGGCTTTTTGAGCAAACAAAAGAGAGTGAGTGTGGAGGAAGGGTATTCTGATAATTTTTCAACACTTGAAAAATGTCCTTGCAACAAAAGAGGGCCTAATGTATTCAATCCTTCAGAAATATGAATCATAGTTTTGAAAGATTTTTTTGAATTAGCAAACTGTAATAGACGTGAAAGGTTAGGTTATAAGGGGATGCTGGAAGAGTGTGGAATAGATCAAACAAGATCCCTCCCAGCTCACTGGTGGCAAGGGTGAAACAATTAGAGTGACATGCTGGTGTGAGTGACCACAGTTGCCACTGTTTCTGCATTAAAGCTGGCCTTGCGACCGAGATAATCATTTCTCTTTTCTACTGCAAGGAGTTTTGTACACCAGTTTAACGACAGGACATGACCTTTGGCTGGGGCTTCTTAAGCAGATGGGGCAGACAAACTCCAGAATGAAGCTAAAAAAGCCTGCATTGCTGATCCCTGACCAAAGGGGGGTAGGCTCTCTCGTGAGTTCAGAACCTGCCTGCTCTTGCTGGGAGAAATGATTGGCTCGGAAGCTGTGAGAGGCTGCCCTGAGAAATACCGCTTGACAGCAAAGGGGCTGATTGAGATCGGAGCTCTGATACTACCCACCCAGAATGACTCTGAAGGGCGCATAACAACCAAGGACTGTACCAGCTTGTCCTCTTCGTCTTCTGCATGAAAAGAAAAGTCTATTGCAAATGGCGAGAGGGGCATAGCTGCAGAAGCCTTGTGTCAGACTCTCCATCCTTAAGCATACTGAATTGTCTATCTTAGCTATTGAAACCTTAGATTGAGTAACTGCTTCTTACAGTCTCTGGAGTATACAAAAAAGTGACGGACTGCATACTTGAATTCATCTTGGTGACGTACAATACGCCAGAGGTACTGGTCTGTGTACATGCCGGTGGGCTAGAGCTATCTACAAGACTGCCTGCATTACCCACAAAGCCTTGCACTCCTCCTCTCCCAGCTACCTGGCGAATAAACTGAAACTCTCTGGTGGCTCTAGACGGTCACGCAATGCGGAGAATCTACTGCTTGAGCCTCCCACTTTCAAGAAGGAAAGAACAATGGCCCAATCCTTTTCAGGCAACGCAGTGAGAATCTGGAACTCCTTTCCACCTCAGCTCCGGACCACCGCCTCCTCCCAGGCCTTTAAAAGGGACCTCAAAGTTCTCCTTCTCCAGAGACACCTTCAAAAGTAATTCACGTCCTCTTGCTATTTGTGAGGAAGACTTCCCATTACTGATAATTTCTACTTTCCATGACCATGGAAGTGCCTTCCCAGTGTATGCCTGTGATTGGAGGGTCTGCCTTTTTGCAGTATTTGCCATGTACTGGTGTTCGGTGCCCTTTTGTAACATGCACACACCACTCTGCCCTTGCAACACACGGCTGCTACCTCTCACATGTCTTTACCTTTGATACTTGCACAAGTGCCACCTTGCCCACGTAACGCTTGTTCCTGAGCCTGAGTGTCTAGCCCTTATTGCAGGACTATACCTCTAATTATACTCTGTTTTCTCTTATAACTGCACACTTGTCACTTTCATTTCCTCTTGTGCACTTTTGACTACCTCATGTATTTTGGTTGCTCACAATTTTTACTCAAGTATTTTGTTTACTCACGATTGTCACTATTACCTTTACTACCTCATGTATTTTTGGTTGCTCACAGTTTTTACTACCTCATGTATTTTGGTTGCTCACAATTGTCACTATTACCTTATGTAAGTTACGTATGTTTTTGCAATCTGTTCTTTTGTAATGTTTCTCATTATGTTTCATTTCTGTTCCTAATGTGAAGCGCTCTGACGCCTTCGGGTAAAGTCCGCGCTATATAAAAATGCATAAATAAAATAAAATAAATAACCACGCGCTTCTAAAACCCCTCGACCCCCCCACGCCCCCTTCCCCTTCCTCCCAGTCTTCTAATCTCCGAGCATGGACGCAGAGGGCCGGGCAGAATCAGTTGCATACAGGCGAGATCTCTCTAAGTTTTCAAAGAGGTTTGGATTCACAGACATTGTGTGCCTCTCTCACAGCCAGGCAAATTTATACTCAGGAGCACTGGAATTATGCAGCACGGATGCCCAAATTATGCTGAGCTTTTAGCTAAATGATGAGGCAGCTAAAAGCAAATTATATGACGTAATGTAGCAAGTTTTGTAATAGTATTTTTGTTGTTACATGTTTACATGTTAACACTGTCTGAGCAAAGGTTTCACCTCATTGAAAGAAGTTCAGCAAACAGGTACAACAAAATGCACCAGAAAGGTGACCAGTCAACCTTCGTGAATGGCCTTTTACTGCTCGGTAATACGTGTTTAGTAACTTTTGACCCATATGAGCTAGAACATTTTTACTTTTTCTTAAGGTCTGTAGATTATCATATGCAGCAGGTGTTGAACTATGTGGCAAATGCAGCAGATTCATAACTAAGCATAAGACGTCACTGCTGCAAAATCGCATATTTCAGTAGCCTTAATTATAGCCTAGTAGGATTAAAATGCACGTAGCAGGGAGGGGTGGAGTCTGGCAGACAACACACACATACACAACAGACAACACTCAAAGAAATGTATTCAATTTCACACACGCATACACATCCATTCACAACAACACTCTCCACCAAACATTCATGCATACACGCACGCTCGCACAAAACACTTTCAAATAAAAGAAAAACACACACACGCTCTTACCTTCCATTGCTGCCGGTTCCGGTCCGCTCCACCTCTGGGCTCTGCTCTGCTCCCCTCACGGCACGTCACAGGCTCACAGCACCTCTCGGCCAATCCTGGCGCCAGGGGGGGCACAGGCCTTCTCGCCCGCAGCACGCCCATTAGGAGGCCGAAGGGCTCCTAGTGTGGGCATGCTGCAACCAAACAAAAACACAAGTGCGCATGCGTGGGCACGGTGCGAAAATTCGCCCACCGTCCCCACTCGTGCGCACTTGTGGTGCTGCATGCCCCTGGGCCTGGCCTGGCGACGTGACGTGATATGACAAATCTGACGGCAGACCGCCCACCCCCTTCAGGGCGGTCTGGCGTCATGCAGACAGTTGAGTTCTTCAGAGCCCTCGGCGTCTTTGAACTGATTCACTTCACTTCAAAGACGGGCTGAGTTGGGGGAGGGGGGCAACGCCCCAACGCCCATAATGGACGGACCGCCACTGGCTGTTGGAATCCAACATAGTAATCGGTCTGTCGTAAATGCTGTCTGTAGAGCTGTCAGTGGCGGTCCGTCCATTATGGGCGTTGGGGCGTTGCCCCCCTCCCCCAACTCAGCCCGTCTTTGAAGTGAAGTGAATCAGTTCAAAGACGCCGAGGGCTCTGAAGAACTCAACTGTCTGCATGACGCCAGACCGCCCTGAAGGGGGTGGGCGGTCTGCCGTCAGATTTGTCATATCACGTCACGTCGCCAGGCCAGGCCCAGGGGCATGCAGCACCACAAGTGCGCACGAGTGGGGACGGAGGGCGAATTTTCGCACCGTGCCCACGCATGCGCACTTGTGTTTTTGTTTGGTTGCAGCATGCCCACATTAGGAGCCCTTCGGCCTCCTAATGGGCGTGCTGCGGGCGAGAAGGCCTGTGCCCCCCCTGGCGCCAGGATTGGCCGAGAGGTGCTGTGAGCCTGTGACGTGCCGTGAGGGGAGCAGAGCAGAGCCCAGAGGTGGAGCGGACCGGAACCGGCAGCAATGGAAGGTAAGAGCGTGTGTGTGTTTTTCTTTTATTTGAAAGTGTTTTGTGCGAGCGTGCGTGTATGCATGAATGTTTGGTGGAGAGTGTTGTTGTGAATGGATGTGTATGCGTGTGTGAAATTGAATACATTTCTTTGAGTGTTGTCTGTTGTGTATGTGTGTGTTGTCTGCCAGACTCCACCCCTCCCTGCTACGTGCATTTTAATCCTACTAGGCTATAATTAAGGCTACTGAAATATGCGATTTTGCAGCAGTGACGTCTTATGCTTAGTTATGAATCTGCTGCATTTGCCACATAGTTCAACACCTGCTGCATATGATAATCTACAGACCTTAAGAAAAAGTAAAAATGTTCTAGCTCATATAGGTCAAAAGTTACTAAACACGTATTACCGAGCAGTAAAAGGCCATTCACGAAGGTTGACTGGTCACCTTTCTGGTGCATTTTGTTGTACCTGTTTGCTGAACTTCTTTCAATGAGGTGAAACCTTTGCTCAGACAGTGTTAACATGTAAACATGTAACAACGAAAATACTATTACAAAACTTGCTACATTACGTCATATAATTTGCTTTTAGCTGCCTCATCATTTAGCTAAAAGCTCAGCATAATTTGGACATCCGTGCTGCATAATTCCAGTGCTCCTGAGTATAAATTTGCCCGGCTGTGAGAGAGGCACACAATGTCTGTGAATCCAAACCTCTTTGAAAACTTAGAGAGGTCTCGCCTGTATGCAACTGATTCTGCCCGGCCCTCTGCGTCCATGCTCGGAGATTAGAAGACTGGGAGGAAGGGGAAGGGGGGGGGGGGGTCGAGGGGTTTTAGAAGCGCGTGGTTATTTATTTTATTTTATTTATGCATTTTTATATAGCGCGGACTTTACCCGAAGGCGTCAGAGCGCTTCACATTAGGAACAGAAATGAGACATAATGAGAAACATTACAAAAGAACAGATTGCAAAAACATACGTAACTTACATAAGGTAATAGTGACAATTGTGAGCAACCAAAATACATGAGGTAGTAAAAACTGTGAGCAACCAAAAATACATGAGGTAGTAAAGGTAATAGTGACAATCGTGAGTAAACAAAATACTTGAGTAAAAATTGTGAGCAGCCAAAATACATGAGGTAGTAAAGGTAATAGTGACAATCGTGAGCAAACAAAAAACTTGAGTAAAAATTGTGAGCAACCAAAATACATGAGGTAGTCAAAAGTGCACAAGAGGAAATGAAAGTGACAAGTGTGCAGTTATAAGAGAAAACAGAGTATAATTAGAGGTATAGTCCTGCAATAAGTGCTAGACACTCAGGCTCAGGAACAAGCGTTACGTGGGCAAGGTGGCACTTGTGCAAGTATCAAAGGTAAAGACATGTGAGAGGTAGCAGCCGTGTGTTGCAAGGGCAGAGTGGTGTGTGCATGTTACAAAAGGGCACCGAACACCAGTACATGGCAAATACTGCAAAAAGGCAGACCCTCCAATCACAGGCATACACTGGGAAGGCACTTCCATGGTCATGGAAAGTAGAAATTATCAGTAATGGGAAGTCTTCCTCACAAATAGCAAGAGGACGTGAATTACTTTTGAAGGTGTCTCTGGAGAAGGAGAACTTTGAGGTCCCTTTTAAAGGCCTGGGAGGAGGCGGTGGTCCGGAGCTGAGGTGGAAAGGAGTTCCAGATTCTCACTGCGTTGCCTGAAAAGGATTGGGCCATTGTTCTTTCCTTCTTGAAAGTGGGAGGTTCAAGCAGTAGATTCTCCGCATTGCGTGACCGTCTAGAGCCACCAGAGAGTTTCAGTTTATTCGCCAGGTAGCTGGGAGAGGAGGAGTGCAAGGCTTTGTGGGTAATGCAGGCAGTCTTGTAGATAGCTCTAGCCCACCGGCATGTACACAGACCAGTACCTCTGGCGTATTGTATGTCACCAAGATGAATTCAAGTATGCAGTCCGTCACTTTTTTGTATACTCCAGAGACTGTAAGAAGCAGTTACTCAATCTAAGGTTTCAATAGCTAAGATAGACAATTCAGTATGCTTAAGGATGGAGAGTCTGACACAAGGCTTCTGCAGCTATGCCCCTCTCGCCATTTGCAATAGACTTTTCTTTTCATGCAGAAGACGAAGAGGACAAGCTGGTACAGTCCTTGGTTGTTATGCGCCCTTCAGAGTCATTCTGGGTGGGTAGTATCAGAGCTCCGATCTCAATCAGCCCCTTTGCTGTCAAGCGGTATTTCTCAGGGCAGCCTCTCACAGCTTCCGAGCCAATCATTTCTCCCAGCAAGAGCAGGCAGGTTCTGAACTCACGAGAGAGCCTACCCCCCTTTGGTCAGGGATCAGCAATGCAGGCTTTTTTAGCTTCATTCTGGAGTTTGTCTGCCCCATCTGCTTAAGAAGCCCCAGCCAAAGGTCATGTCCTGTCGTTAAACTGGTGTACAAAACTCCTTGCAGTAGAAAAGAGAAATGATTATCTCGGTCACAAGGCCAGCTTTAATGCAGAAACAGTGGCAACTGTGGTCACTCACACCAGCATGTCACTCTAATTGTTTCACCCTTGCCACCAGTGAGCTGGGAGGGATCTTGTTTGATCTATTCCACACTCTTCCAGCATCCCCTTATAACCTAACCTTTCACGTCTATTACAGTTTGCTAATTCAAAAAAATCTTTCAAAACTATGATTCAAGCAAAATGTATATTTCTGAAGGATTGAATACATTAGGCCCTCTTTTGTTGCAAGGACATTTTTCAAGTGTTGAAAAATTATCAGAATACCCTTCCTCCACACTCACTCTCTTTTGTTTGCTCAAAAAGCCACCTAATTCATCCACTTCCTCATGGCAAGATTGACAAAATAAATAAATATTCCTCTTCCATTTCTACAATTTTCTCTTTGCCACGTATATGGTACTGGAATATTGCGGCCTACATATCATAAGGCAAAGAAATTTAGTACTAAATATTTTTTTACAAAAATATTGCCTTGTTCACAGTCAATAACAAACACATCTGTGGCGAAAGGGGCAATACCCAAGACAGCCCACATTTTCTAACCATTATTAGACTACCAACGGTTCTGAAACTTGTTAAAGTGTTCATAATTGTTAAAGTGTTCATAATTGTTCAAGTGGAGTGGTGTGGCTCACTGGTTAGAGGCGGCAGACCCGTAAGTAGAGGATGGCCCGGGACCAGGGTTCGATTCCCGACGCGGCAGGGTCGTGGACCAGGGTCAGCGGGCTCGATAATTCTCGCCTCGGTGCCTACTCCAGTCAGGGACCACACTCGGCAACTCTGGGCATTAGCTTGCCTCATCTTCACAACGGCCCCCCAGACCGCCGGGGATGCTTGGTCGCACCTTAGAGATACCCATTAGGGACCATCTCTCAGGGTGAGCCAGGACGGGTTCCCCAGCGGTCGAAGCGCGGAGATACTCCTCCGGGAGTTGATTCTAGCGCTATATAAACCCACAATTAATTAAATTAAATTAAATCTTTGAACCATAATACACAGTTTTCTGAAATCTAGTTTATGTATATATATTTAGGTATATTTATTTATGCAATGGCAATGCAAATTTGAGGTTATTACCACAGTATAGCAAAATTGAAACAAAAACCACTGGTAAATACTCACAGATTGCTTGTAGCAATGTATTTTCCCATGGAAACAACATTCCTAATAGTCAGAAAGAGTGGCTCGCCAATGTGATTTTAACTTACCGCACAAATGTAACACCTTGAATCTTGGTGTTTGTTAAATACCTTTTGCTAAAACAAATACACAGGGACAGAAATATGCCATGCCATAAATTATACATCCAGACATGCAGAGTATACTATGCTATTTACCACCATTGTTGAGGGGCATCATAAACCACTAGAGGTTTCATTTCTCAGAGTCATGGTGTGTGTGTGTATGTATGTTTTACTGAAAGTTTCAGAGAATATGAAACCGAAAAATCCCTGACATTCGCAAGCAAGCTACAGTCGCAGAATATGGCCCTTGGATAGGCCAAGTCCCCAAACTCCATGGGCAAACATCCCCCACTACACATCTGCATGAAACTTGATATTCTTGCAATATGTTTAATCTGGTAACTGCAAAATTTCATGCAGATTCATTAATTAATGCCTAAATTATTAATGATGAAACTTTTTTTAAACCCCATTTATTGTTGTTGTCCTTTGATGGATATGCTTTAAACGTGAAATACCAAAAAAAAGTGAAACCTGCTAAATGTCTGCCATATTTTGTGTGGATTTATCAAACTGTGCCAAATGTTTTGCAAATGAACACTTCATTGACTGATCAATTAAATGTGCCTGCCTCAACAGACCTTTGAAACTGAAAACACCAAGTGTAAGCTGAATATGCTAAGCATCCTCCTCATTTCATGCAGGTCTGACAAACAGTGCCAGCGTGACAACCAATTCAAATGTTATTTTACTCTTCCTATTAATTTGCCCAACTGCCCTATATTGGAGCTACACAAAACCTTAAATACCTGCATTTGAGTGTAACCTGCTCACTGTTTGCTGCATTTACCACACATTGAGCAACCAGAGCCAAAGTTATTACTAGCAAATGAAAATCCTATTGCCCCATTTTAATTTTGGCCCCCGCCCCCTAATCCCTCAACCCCATTAGATTGGCACAATACTTGACATACTAAAAGAAGATTAATTCTTCTACATTTTCTCCATATTTTGTGCAGATTTATCACTCAGTGCCAAATTATTAGCAAATTAACACTTTCTATACCCCCCCTTCTTAACTGAGCACCCCCTTGATGGAGCTTCATGCCTTTGAAAATCCAAGAGTAGGCTTAGTAAGCTAAGTGTCTGGTAAATTTCATGCATATTTGTCAAGCAACTGTCTAGATATACTAGTGTTTATCCTTTAGAGCCTACTCTAGTCTGCACCTTTTTAAACCCTAATATCTCAACACTATTGCACATATTTACACCCAACCACAAAAATACCAATTTTTAATAAATATCTTAATTTATGCCAACTTTGCCATAATTCCTTTCAGTGGTTGGTGTTGTAGTGATGGGCAACATTTCCTATAGGAGCTAAAATGGGAAAACACATCTTTTTTAGCCCCACCTACCTTTTTTTCCTCCTGCACAGAATAGCCTGAGAACTCGCACACCAGACCCTAGCATCATGCTCTAATTTCTTGGATGCTTGAACTTGTGCTAAGTTACGCTACATGGGTCTTGTTAAGCACCTGTCTCAACCAATAAGAGAGCCTTGGCACAAATCAGAGCATGGACACTAAACATCAGGTATCATTAATGGATTGGGCCAGAGAAAAGCCAAAGTTTTAATATTTCCTAAATCACAGGTGATGAGAGAAGCACCTGCTTGGCACATGCATAGAGAGTTCTAGAGACTTATGTCAAGATGAGGCAATGCACCTTCTAGTGTCACGTAAGGATGTGGCCCCCCTTCGAACCTGTGTGCCTTCATTTGAACACACAAAAAGTAATAAATCCACCGACATTGGGCACTTGTTTACATCTCATGTTGAAATCATTAGGGATGTTGGATGAGAGGTATAATTAACACGACAGATGTAATTGCTTGAAAATGTTTTGGCACTGAATGCCACGTGTCTGCTCTGGGCGAGGCGCGGTCTCACCCAGGTCAACTGCAGGACCTCGCTGCCTCCCAAGCATAAGTGGCATTGTCACACCAGGGCAATGACATAATGAAAAGGTAGCAGTGAGGAATGTGGATTCATGGGTGGTGAAAGAGCAGAGGTGTGACGGCAGCAGGACTCTTGCACGCCACAGTTGAGAAAGTGGTTCCGTAGTGCCCATCACACTTTCTGACTGCACAGGGTGGCGCTGCTCGTGGACGTCTGGCTGGCTCGTCCCCTCAGACGGGGACAGACCGAGGTCCTTCTGGGCAGAAATAGAGAGAACTGGGCAGCCCCGGCCCCTCCTCTCTCCCACACTCTTGACAATGTAACCTGCGGTGACATCATGGCGCGGGGCGGGCCTGCTGCACAGTTTGTGTGTACTCTATACCTCACTTCCTAGCTGCCATAGCATGAACAGATACATTACGGACCAGGGACTGGGAGCCAGACGCGTCCTGGCCCCTGGATAGCCGCTGCAGGCGTGTTTTCGGGTGGGGTGTCAGCAGCTTTGTGTTTCCTCTTGCAGTGCATGGCTCTCCTCCTGCACAGCGAGCACCCGGAGCCCGGCACCAGGAGGCTGCACTCCAGGTAAGGCAGCCCTGTACCGCTTTCCGCTGTGTGCTTGGGTCTTCCGGTGATCGCGAGGTGCCCTGCGGCACGTCATAGCAGCGCAAGCGGTTTTGCGGTCGTGAGTCACATTGCATTCTGGTACTTGTAGTGACACCCACCCACAAGAGCCAAAATGTAAATCAGACGTCCACGACTAAATGACCTACTGAGAACAACTTAAGATTTCTGAGCGCCTCGATTATGAAGCTATTCATTCCGGCACAAGGGGTCGTCGGAAAGCACGAGTATAGGTAATAAACGTTTCTGTGTGACTGGGATGGTGATGGATCCTCGAATAGTGTGCTCATGTTCTTTTCCCTGATTCTCTCATTAGTACAAGAGGAGGGGCGTGGAGTACCACATTGAGATAGTGCCACTGTAGCCCAGTGGGGCAATGCACACATGTATGGATGGACAGCTGCGTGCTTGTATGAATGAATGGCTCTTTTGTGAATGGGTGATTCAGTAGATGGATGGATGGGTGGGGGTTAAGCTGGAAGAACATGAGCAATCTCTTGTGCACTGTCCACATTCTGAATAATGAAATGTTAACATGTCTGCTGAGCATCAGTATTGCATGAGCTGTAGCTTGCTGCATTTAAAGGGTCAATATACAGAAGTTTCTGCTTGTCACCCAAATAAATACCAGGAAGGTCTTGGAGAAACTCTGGAGATACTTTAACGAGTTGGAGGTCTTCAGAAACACACAATCTCTAGTCTTCCTATGATACAATCCATTTGAGCATCTGTCAAGCTTTAGCTCATGTCAGTGGTAAGCAGATAATAGTATTCTCCCACATCATTATAGGAGCTGTTTGTCTGGTGCTACACAAGCCATGTAGTGATGTAGACCACTCTCCTTCCCAACTCATCAGCCTTCTCTGATACATTAGATAAAATGCGCCTCAGCTCCTCGTCCTTTCACTTATACCATAAACCAATCTTGTGGCAATACCATCCATTGGTATATACTGCACCAGGCACTAGCTGTATGTATTTAGGCAGAGTATTACTACAAATACCAGGACACTTGTATTAACCTTCCTGCTTTCTCAAATTTGCTTGAAAATGCACCATTTTCCCACTATTTTTTCAAAATTTTCTCGGGGGGAAATCCCCCCGAACCCTCCTTAGGGGGTTCGGGCTCGCTCGCTACGCTCGTTCGCTACGGTGCCGTATGATTATCGGTTTCCGCCTCACCCCTATCAAATGTCACCAGCCGCCACTGCCAACAGCCTTTCCGACTCTGGCTCTACAACACAAAAAGGCTGCTCGAAACTGACTTTGGGGGCCCATAGCAGGCCCCCCTTTATCCTGAGGCCTCCAGTTGGTGGCCATGGGGGAACCCAAGGCACCCCATTTTTAAGACCATGCCACATGTGGCAGGCACCATGGGGTGCCCCGAGACAGGGTGCAGGGTTTTCCGCAGACACCCATTTTCTCCATGGATGCCAGTGTTGTCAGTTGGAACACTGGCTCTCAGAGGAGTTAATGGGAGTCTGACCGAACGGTGTTCGGAGACATCGTAATCGGTCGGTCGGGAACACTGGTGCGAGTTGTCAGATCACGAATCCGACATGTGTTGGGCAGAACCTTCCCCCCCCCCCCGACATCGTAATGAGGCTTAATGTATTCCTTTGGTGATTGTAAGTAACTCTGTTTTGTTTCTATGCATTAACTACACTAATGTGTAATTTGCCCACCACTCAAAATGCAGGTTTTCTTTTATATGTGATCTCGCCAGCAATCCATAATTAGTTTTATTCTCTCTGCATGTGGCTGGAAAACAGTAAAAGTAAAATAACAGCAGAATTGTAACACATAATTGAATGATATTTAAATTTACTTACAAACTTACACGAGAAAATGAATTCCAAAAAATGAATTTGAGAGGGATTGATTATGTTATTTTATATGGCTTCCTTGGGAAGCCAATAACTTCAATACCCCAAATCAAATCTGGTTATTCACTACAGTGACGACACACCAATAGTTAACCAAGTGGTTAACCACTCCTGTGGCATCACTCAGAGGAAACACTGGCTTCCCCTTTATTTCGCCGCCTAACCTGGGTCTCCATTGACCAAATTGTGGCATCGGAATGGCAGAAGGTGGTTTCATGAGCCTTCTCTCGCCTCGCCAGAGACCTGAAAGAGATGGGACCATTCAAGTAGCACTCTACCTGCACCAACCTTGATTCTCACCTGTCAGCGAGTCTCTGCAGATCCGTGGTCATAAGAAGGAGAAAGAAGCTGCGCTGAGAAGTGGCTCTCACAGAGTTGCTGTCAGCCCTGTACTAGCTGGGGTGCAGCTAGCGTCACCATGGGGATGACAGTCACTGGAGGGGGAGTGGTATGCACTGGTATCAGTGCACATGAGGGTTTGTCAGGTCGTCTAAGGACTGCCAGACCGACATGTGCCCTGAAGCTGTTGCCAACCAGAGGTGCGTTGTCGAGTTGGAGGCAGCAGCACATGCTTCCAGTCTCACTAGGAGTGCAAATTCATGGCACTTTCATGGTGATGCTGCACTCATGCATGAGGGCAGTGTCAGGATTGGCCGCAGGGGAGTCTGGGAACCTGTGCCTGCAGTGGACTGGCACAGACAGCGTGAAGCAGCTGGGTGCAGGTAAGTTTTTTTTAAAGATCTATTTTTGTATTTTATTTGTTGTCCGTCGTCCCCCGCCCCACTACTCTTCAGCGACACGAGCTGCTACTGATAGAAGGTGGTGGTGACTGGCAGAAGACAAGGCAGTTGTTTTTAAGTTTGGGTGGGGGAAGGGGTTCTGCAGAAGGAGGGTGGTGGAGGTAACTGGCTGGTAGAGACCAGGAATTTGTTTATTTTTACGTTTGAGTAGGAGAGGGATTTTTTCAACGGGTTTTAGAAGTGGGTTACAGAAGGCCAGGTATTTATGTTTTTTAATTTAGAAAGTGGAGGATGTCTCGAGGGTGGTGGGGTAGGAGGCAGGAGGCCAGGATTATTTAACGTTTTTTAAATGTTACATATGAAACCCCCCATTACTCCTCTGCACCTGTAGATGTGTTGCAAGCAGGTGCATATGATTTTGTGTGGCCATAGAAAGCAAAGTTATAGAGGGTTAAAATTAGATTTTTTTACTGGGTTCCAGGTGACAAAGACAAAAACCATCCCATAACTCATAGTTACCAATCTGTAATGCTATAGGTTATGTAGGGCTCACTTTGAGAGTCACTATACTGAATGCCAGAATCTAAATCTGTTTATTCACAGCTATGATGTAGGACCAGTGGGAAACAAAAGTGTTTTCCCACTATTCCTACATGATAAAGGAACCTCAGGCTGCACTGCCAGGACTCTCTGGGAGCCTGCCAATGCTGTGCTGATGAGCGGATAGCACAGCTTCAGGAATGGCACATTTCAACTCTGCTCCTGCATAGCAGCTAAAAGCAGGGGACAGGTGATTTTTGGTGTACAAACATATCATAAAATTAAAGATTTTTAAAACGTAAATAACAGAGATGTTTTTCAGCCAGGTGTTCTGAGTGAAATCATAGACAACCTTCACTCTTGTGTATCTGATGTCACTCAGAACTCTTGGGTCAAAAATTCACAGGAATTCACTTCTACCCATCTTGAATTCTATGAATTGTATACAAATGCAGAATGCCACTACATTATATCTGCACAGAAAAGCAAAAGCCATCTTTCAGCCCTGATGCTAACTAACTGGAAAAACTTGATGTAGGTTAACTAGTCAAGACAGTCTGATGTACATTTAGAATTTCCTGGGAAGACAACAAAGTAAATTAAAGAAACGTGTTGATGATTGCAGTAGTCTCAGAGAATAGATGCACTAACAAGCTAAAACACACATATACTATGTATGTGCACTCACCGCGTATCTGTGCTTGCTGCCTTCTACTGAAATAATAACTCAAAAACATCATCTGACCTTAGAAGCATGGTCAAAATATTGTGAAGTTAAAAATATTGTGGCCCAAAATATTGAGGGTAACTATATAATTTGTTTACTGTTTTACTTGTATATCAACTTTAATATATGGTTGGTTTGCTTTTATTTTATTTTATTTAATGCGATTTTATATAGCGCATTAAATAAAAGGTGTCAGAGCGCTTTACAAAAGAACCAGTTGTGATACATAAGGATTTAGGATTACATGAATTACATAAAAGATACAAACAGAAAAAAATTGCAAGTGTACAAGTTGTAAAGTCACACAAGGAAGAGATACAAATGGATAAACTCTAAGAATCACATAGGAATGGTAGTGAGTACAAGGGTCTACTACATATACTAGTGGTTAGAGTTACCTCTATATACATATATATACAAATAGTAGATTTGCTTAGGATTACATTTTACTAGCGATTAGGCTGGACAAGTATATATCACATATTTACAGAGTTAACGGAGAAATAAATAAAAAAAATCAAAAGGGGTAGAGAGCGGTAGGTGGGGGAGAAGAGTCGGTGGCTGAGATTGGTGAGAGGAGAGAGAGGGATCCGAGGGGAGAAAGAGATAAGGCAGTCCAGTGTAAGTGAAATGTCTGAAGGTCAGCAGGATGGAATCCAAGGGACCAAAGGAAAGGACAAGAATAAAAGAAATGGCGGACCCGGGTCGTGGGCATCGATGGAAACGATCCCAACATGGCAAGATGCACCCAGGGCAAGAGCAACAACAGGAGAGGGTCCCAAAAAGGCGGCGCGTACACGAGTTCCAGTACAAAAGTTACGAGGGCCAAGTCCAAAGAAAACCAGGGAGCCGACCCAACGGAGGAAGAAAAGAGGGAAAAAGGAGCCAGACAGTCAAAAGGAGGAGCATCTTCAGTATTTGCACCTCCTTTCACCACTGCTGCACACACATGATTCCTGGCCTAAATGCTCCCACCCTCCTGTACTGGGCACCACAGTCCACCCGTGTCATTAGCTGGAGGGGTGTTAAAACAAATCCCCTGGTCTCCACCCAGCTTTCATGCTCGACAAAAAGCTGAAGTCTATCTTGGCTCAGTGGGGCGTTAGCGGCTTCGTCATATGTAGGGGGTGAGCGCTATAATTAAAATCCTCTCCCGGTCGTGTAACCTGTCCCGCCTATCTGCTATGGCCACGGGCCCCCATCCACACACTATGGTCGGGCCACAAAGGCGGATGGAGGCTGCAGATCCGGCGATCACAGGCTGCACCAGCTCCTGATGTTGCGGCCTCTGTATTGTTATTGTACGTGGGTCCGTTTCACCACGGCCCCCCTACTTCTACCACAGTTTCACCTCGGGTGCCATCTTGAGGTATTATCGCATGGGGTGGATATTGCCGATATCACAGTAGAGCAGCCGCTGGAAGTATCGGCGGCCCCAGTGGCAGACGCTCCAGATCATCCGATTTTGGCATTTGGCCGTTACAGAAAATTTAGTGGGGCTGCGCTAGGATTTTTTCCTGGACTGTTTTATCTTTTTGTAGGTTATCATAAAGTTTTTTGTAAAATATTAAGTAAATATTAATGTTATTTATTTTCAAGTTGTTTATTTGTAGTGTTTTAAGATTATACTAATTAATGTTAATGGGTGTAATCATTTTTTTAAATTATTAATGTAAATTATATTTTAAATGATTAATACTGTTTAATAAACATCTGATAATTATATATTAAATAATGTCATTATTTTGTATATTTAAATGATAATTTGTTTCTTTAATATTTCATTACATTTTAGAGTTATGCATTAAATGTTGAGCTTCAGTTGTGGGCTTTATTGGGAAACAGACTGGGTAGTATTTTTAGATTAAGTAATGTTAAAAGTATTATTTTTTATGTTCATTAAATGTTTAAATGTGCCTCACTTTTTCATTATGCACTCAATTGTCCCGGGTTGTTATGTTTATTGGGTGGGTAGATTTGTAAGAATTAAATAATAATTAATATAAATTTTTTGATGCGTTGATCATTTTATATTTTTTTTGTTTTTCTTGAGTAGCCGGTTGCTTTAGAAGTACTTTCAGTACTTTCATATTTTAATAAATTTAGTATTAATGTATTACATTTTCAGTTTGGGTTTTGGGAGTTATTGGAGGATTGAAAGGGTGTTGCTTAATGTAATACTGAATAACTGATTAATTGATTAGTGTATTACGTTTATTTGTATTTTGTATTTAGGCGTATTTTAGTACATTTTCAATTTAATATAACTTTACAAATGTTTGCAATTTTTAATGTGTTATGTTATATTTTGTTTTAAAAAAAAAAACATTTATTAGTAATTTAAAAGGAAATAAATTGCATTGTAAACCAATATTTCATGATAAAGAAATATTTTAAGCTTTGTGTGTTTTATTGCTCGGTTTCATGGGTACTGTTAATTTGAATATCATTCTAAATATATTATTTTATAATTATTTTATATTTTGACAAAGTTCTTTTACGAGTATAATTAAGAAAACATTTTTTTTAACATTTTTGTAATATTCTTAAGGGGAAATTATATTTTTGGGGTGTAGCCAATGTAGCCTTACATAAATGTTTTTGACAATATTTGTTGGATTAGAGTTAGATTAGTAAATATGATCCCACCTCAATGTATGCACTTTCACCAATGTCTGTTAGACCAAAGTTTGAACAGTAACTGGCCCCTGAACCCTCCATCCAATATATGCACTTTCCACAGTGCTTGTTTAACCGTAAATAGAATAGTAAATATTATCCTCCCCATCCAATTTATACACCGTCCCCATTTTTTTGCGATCCTTTTCATTACCATTTTAGCACCCTCTCCATTTTTTGTTAAACTGGAGTTTATCCCGCCACAAAAAAACACTTTCACCAATATTTGCTAGATTTTTATGCACTTTCCTCAGTGTTTATTAGACTGGAGTTAGAGTAGTAAATCTCACCTTAATGAATGCACTTGGTTTCATTTGTAAGAGTGGTGATAAAATGTTCCATTCCATAAATTTATTTTTGTCTCATGGACCATATAAGTACATAATCATACATTTTCTCCCAAGGGAGTATACACCAGTGAATCATAAATAATACATAACCATAAAATTAATTCATATAGAAGATAATATGCTAAAAAGTGTTCTCAATAAAAAGAACTATACAGATTGACACATTTGGCGATAATAAAATGCATTTTAGAATCTTCCAGGGGATAAGCCTAGGCAAATCATATCTGTGTACAGTGCAGTCAGAGGTTTAAAAATGTATTCCTTCAAAAGATAGCATCATTAAAACTTTTAAAAAGGGAGAAATAGATACAAAGATAAGAAAGAATACAAACAATGCAAGTTTCTAGGGCCGTAATGACTTGTTTAAAAAATCCAGAGGTACACACCACATTGAAATTAAAAACCGAAATACGGCAAATACAATGGGGGCATGACTGTCGTACTTTAGGACTCTAACTGCCTCTGCACAGTGTACAAAGCCTAGATTCCTGCAGAGTTGAATAAGCCAGCGCTGTCTAGGTAATTTATAGCCAGGGCAGAAAAAAAGACATGTAACTCTGTCTCTTCCTTATGATTACAGGCAGGACACCCTCCAGTCAGAGTTTTGGACCATTTATTTGAAAAGGCACAGAGTGGTAGAGTCCCAAATCTGAATTCTACATATAATTTCCTTGCCAGAATTGGTTGGATAGCATCCAGGAAAGATTTCATAATGTACTCGTCATTGATTTTTAAGAATTCGGCTCTCAAACGGCGGGAGGACGGGCTTTCCTGTATGTCGGCAAAGTTGTGCCTCCTGAAGGATTTTACCAATTACTAAATATGATCCCATGTTTGTGTGCACTTTCCACAACTTTTGTTAGAGTTAGAATAGTTTATTTGACCCTTATAACGTATGCAATTTTCCAACATGTGTTACACTACACTTACAACAGTAGATGTAATTTATTTTCTCCCCAAAATGTAGGTGTTTTTCCTGATGATTTTAGGAATTGAATTATAGTAATGCATTTTTGTAAATATTTTAGTTCCTTTATAGAAAACGGTTTATATTGAAAGTACTCATTTTTTACTTTTTTCAATTTGTGTGTTATTTAAAAAAATGTTCATCTGTTCAGTTTTTGATTTATACTATTTATATTTTTTAACTGTTTTTAAATGATGTTTTAATGAAACACGTTGTTTTAAAATTGTTATAGAATTAGTAAGTGTACATATTGTACACATTAATATTGTTTATTTGAATGTTATACTATTGATATCTTTTTACTGATCTATTTTTCTTTGAAAATTATACTTATTTGAATTCACAATTTACTTTTAAATGTACCATTTTTAAAAGATACTTTAAATCAGTTACATGTATTTGTTTCAGTTATTACATTAATTATAATGTTTTAGAATATATTTTTATAAAATTAGAAGATTTAAAAAAATTAATTTAACTAATTTTAAGCTGTTATAATGTTAACCACTCTTATGTACATGCAATGTTGATATGTTGGCTCACAATATTCTTGTATTTAATATTGTTGCACTTTACAATGTAAGTATGTAAAGACGATATTTTGAGGCTCAATATTTTTTCATGGTATTTTTGTATTGTGATTTTTTATGATTGCTATTCTGTCATAGAAGGTATACTCTAAATCTAAATGTTGTATGCCTTCTGAGAATATCGGTTGACAAAAAACGTCACCCAATACACAACCAATTGCTCATTAACTGTATGATTAATTGGCATAGAACTCAAGCAATGCAGTCTCACATTACTAACCATGCTAGTCTAAGCTCAGTAACTTGAGTGATTAACAGAATGGACCGCTGTGGAGTATGAGAGTCAAAACACTAAATGACTTTATGTGCTAAACCAGAAATCAAAAAATAGTCATGATCAGGAACACCAATGTGATATACCCCTGGACTCTCCAGTAACGGCAGAACTCAGAACAGGATCTGCAAAAATACTTCTTATTACTTTCAAGTATGCCAATGCTACTGCACCAGAAGCCACTATGTTTGGCAACCAATAATATGTAGGCAGTACATACTTCTAATGCCAAACTAGCCATCACCTAATCAATTCTAGGGTGCGCCACTTTATTGCTTCTTAGCTGCAAAGAGCTCATGTAAATAATGCATATACACTCTAGCGGGTTGAAAAGCCCTGCCTCTCCAAAGAACTTGCACCGTCATATGCTAGGCACTTTACCAGGCACACTATAGAGTAATCCAATCCTAATGCAATTCAGCTACTACTAGAAGCTATGTGCCTAATACTAGCTTACACCTCATAGTGGGAATCTAGGTTTGAAACCTATATGCATACATTGCAGGGTGGCTACAGGAGTCTAAAGTGCTTCCTGTACCACTTCCAGCAAGTCAGGAAGAGGACTGGGTAGTGATAATCACACAAGAGTGGGACCAAGCAATAGGATGCATTCTTGGGGATAGTGATGACAATATGGGGCCGATTACCATCTCGGAATCGTAACCGACCGATTTGCGGTTGGCGGTTCCGCCCAACCGATTACGATGCAATCAAACACTGTTCGGTCATAGTCCCATTGTTCGCTATGGAAGCGCGTATTCCGACCGACAACACAGGCTCCTATGGAGAAATGTGTGTGTGTGTGAAACCCTGCATCCTGTCGCGGGCACCCCATTGTGCCTGCCACACAGAGCAGGGTTTTACTGGGGGGTCCCTTAGGTACCCCCTCGTCCACCAACCGTAGACCGAGAAGGCAAGGGGGCTATGCTAGGGGCCCCCCAAGTCACCTTCCGACAGCCTTTTTGTGCCAGACAGGCAGACTCAGAAAGGGTGTTGGAAATCAGCATCGTAATCGGTCTTTCTGAACCGCTGTCCATAGAGGTGCACGATGCGGTTCTGACCGACACAAATACTCCGAGATCCAGTTGGAACTGATTCAGAATGACCAACCAGTTTATGTTCTGACCGCGAAAATCGTAATCGGTCAGTCGGAATGTACACTGACCAAGTCGGTTGGATGGGTTCTGACACGGTCGAGGAGATTCCGACTGTAGAAAGGAGGCTTTCCGCCCAACATCTTAATGGGCCCCTATGTTATGTGACCTAATAGAAGTTTTAAAAGCAAGCAGGGTTGCAAACAGTGAACTGTAGGGTTGTAAACATAGACTGTGGCAAAAAGTGAACCGAAGGGTCGCAAACAGTGAACTGTAAAAAGAAGTGTCATGTTTGAGAATGAGAGCAATTACAAAGAAGACTTAATTTTTTTTTTTATTAATTGAAATTGCACTAGTAATATAAGAAGTGTCTTAGTGAACCCGGCTTGCATGTCAGGTAGAGCACGCATGGGTATTGAGAACTTTACCGGCTCTGAAGTCATAAAAATAAAAAGAAATGTGAGAAATTTAGTCAACTGATTCAATCTCTTCTTATTGGAATATTGTGTTGATTTAAATATTTTCATAATTATTTTATTTTCTGTGCATGAAGTATGGGTGTGCAAATAGGTGGACATATATGTTGAAAAGGATTTGCAGTGTGAAGGTCACCTGTGTGTAATTTGTGGGGAAAGGGAGAAATATCCATGTGACTGTGAGTGTAGATGAGTGTGTTTTGTAGTCTGTGAACTCATAGGTGGCATAATGTGTGGGAGCTGCTGGTAAGTGGTTTGTGCAAAGATCTCTTTCAAAGCAGGAAGTGCAGATACATGTAAACTGCTAAGCTCTTCACTTTAAGATTTTTATGCCTTCTTGTTCCTCAATAACACACACCCCAGCAATTATAATTTTAGAATGGTAAAAGAATAGGGAAGTAGCTGGTCTGTGGAATTACCAAACACTGAATGCTTATTTAATCACTGCAAGTTTGCCTGGGTTGTAGTGTAATGGACACTGACCTATTTCGGTATTCACTGTTCAATATAATATTGGCACATGATATTACACTATCAGGATACTTTTTCAGGGCTCAAACTTGGTATTGAAAACTACAAAACTGAACAAGGGCCTCGGCAGATTTTATAGTAAAGGGTTCACTACCCAAGCAGCTCAACAGATGATGGATTCAGACACTTTGGACAAGAAAAAGAACGTACTTATCTTTGAGAACGTTCTTTGTGGTGGATACTCTTCTTAACTGCAAATTCCTCACCTTAGAATACACCCCAGACACTATACTGAACCCAGAAACCTTTCTCCAGTAATGCTAATTTGTGCCACTAGGTGGCACCGTATGGCTTCGCATTGGCTTTGAACAGCCCTCAAAGAAACGGAGTGGAGGCATATATAAGCGCCACCTCTACACAATTAAATCAGTTTCTTATTTTTTCCCTTTCCACATGCTCAGACATGGAGCCTGAACAATTGTTATTATCAGTCTACTGATTTCTAATTTGGGACCCTTTTAGATGCTAAAAATTGGCCACTCCTTGGAACTGGAGGGTGGGAGAGTGGTGATAAATGTATATTTAGAAAGAGTAACCACCAGAAACATTGTTCTCGAAGGTAAGTAACTTACTCTTCTGATGTATACTTCCAACCACAGGATACTCACCTTAGAATAGATACCAAAACACTATCAATAAATCAATCAATCATGCCATTTGTATAGCGCACTACTCACCCGGGAGGGTCTCAAGGCGCTTGGGGGGAGGGGTATGCTACTGCTCGAACAGCCAGGTCTTGAGTTGTTTCCTGAAGGCGAGATGGTCCTGGGTCAGCCGAAGGTGGATGGGGAGGGAGTTCCAAGTCTTGGCAGCCAGGTAAGAGAAGGATCTTCCTCCGGCGGTGGCTCTTCGGATGCGTGGTACGGCTGCAAGGGCGAGGCTGGTGGACCGTAGCTGGCGGGTGGGCATGTAGAAGGTCAGGCGGTCGTTGAGGTACTTGGGGCCCAGGTCGTGGAGAGACTTGTGTGCGTGGGTGAGGAGCCGGAACGTGATCCTCTTGTCGACGGGGAGCCAGTGCAGGTTCCTCAGGTGGCTGGAGATGTGGCTGCGTCGGGGTACATCCAGGATGAGTCGGGCGGAGGCATTCTGGATGCGCTTGAGTCTTTTCTGTAGCTTGGCTGTGGTTCCGGCGTAGAGGGCGTTTCCGTAGTCCAGTCGGCTGGTGACGAGTGCCTGGGTGACAGTCTTCCTGGTCTCGGTCGGGATCCAGCGGAAGATCTTGCGAAGCATACGCAGGGTGTTGAAGCACGATGAGGAGACGGCGTTGACTTGTCTGGTCATCGAGAGGGAGGGGTCCAGGATGAAGCCCAGGTTGCGTGCGTGGTCGGTTGGCTTGGGTGCGGTGCCCAGGGCTGGGGGCCACCAGGAGTCGTCCCAGGCGGAGGGCGAAGATCCCAGGATGAGGACTTCCGTCTTGTCCGAGTTCAGTTTCAGGCGGCTGTCCTTCATCCACTCGGCGACGTCTTTCATCCCTTCGTGTAGGCAGGTTCTGGCGGTGTCGGTGTCTACCTCCCTATGTGGAAGGTTTGTGGATTGGGCTCAGATCAAAATGTTCTGCAGGACCAGGTTGGTGGAATGGCGTTCCTTCCGGACCTGGCTGTCAAGGCAGTACTGCTTTGTGAACAAATTCACAGTTGCCCATTTCAAGGACAAGCAGATATCAAGTACAGGAACTCCATGTACCAGTGCAGTGGTGGCAACCTTAGCCCGGTGGAATGGGCTCTCAAAACTTCATGCAGTTCCTTCTTGGCCAGTGCTTAGCAGATCTTAATGTAGAGGACTATCCCCCTCGACAGACTCCTCTTCTGCACAGTCCTCCCGTCATTTACCCCTGGGAACTCCACAAAAAGCTAATCTTCTACATGAAGTCTTTGTTAATAAAAAAATAAAAAAGCTTAAAGCCTTTTTGGGGTCCAAACAATGAGAGTGAGATGGGGCAAAAACGCTGTCCGGGTGATTGCCAAATGTGCGAAAGAGTTATGACTTTAGCCAAAACAGTCGCCCGAGTCCTCAGTCCTCAGTACCAGGTGGTCAGGGAAAAAAGTGATGTTGGGCAGCTACACTGAAACTGTCTGAAGCTCACACACATGAGAAGCTGACGTAATTGCTGAAGGGACTTGATTTGCTGGTTTAGGAGTGGTGAAATCCTACTTAACCAGCAACCACAATTCATATCAGGGTGAAACACAAGTAAACCCCAAATGAACCTATGCTTAACTCTGGTAGCTTGGCAGAAAACCAGTCAGGCTTAACTTGGAGGCATGTAAGCTTCCCCTCTGGTACCTTGGCACAAAACCAGTCAGGCTTAACTTGGAGGCAATGTGTACAGTATTTATGAACCACACAAACAATAAGAGTGAAAACGCAACACAAGCAATATTTCACACCAATTTAGAAACAAAGTAAAATGTAATAAATTATTTTATACCAAAATGACAAAAATCCAATCAGTAGAACCAGAGATATACAATTTTTAAGATTTCAGTGAAAACAGTGGTTAGGAGCACAAAGCCCCAACTGTGGCTATCTCGTCTCGATAGACCAGGACAAATTCACAAGTTCAGGCTAACCATAATGGAGTGCGGACTGTCGTGTATTCCTATAGGTTCTGAATCGATCCCCCTATTCCTGACCCTATTCTGGTTAAACTAACTATCAAGTTAACTAACAGTCAGCCCATGAGGCAAGACAAGCCCCCATGATGCAGATACCGTTATCTGACGCAGTCACACTACGGCACAGGAACGTGTTATCTGATTAGGTCATAACGCTTGAGATCTAATTAGACAAGCGACATTCCTCCAGCCCCTGATAAGGCATACGACGTTCTCATAACAAATCAAACCTGTGACAACCTGGAAAATCCGTGCGGCCATTGTTTTGATTTCACAGAGAACTTTAGTAAAGAATGTGCTAACGAGCAAGTCGTATGACATCTTTATTGACGTATCTATGTCCATCCTTACGTCAATCTCGGCACCTTTAAGGTATAAATATTGCCGATCTTGCCCTATGCAAACACACGCGTGGTGACAAGACGGAGCAGCCACACTTGCCGAAGCCGAGAGCAGAAGCAGACCCCGCTGGCGCAGCCCCGCCTTCCTGACGCGCTGAGAGACGCGCTGCTATCTCAAGCCGAGAGACCCAGCACCGGCGCTTCCGGGTAGCCCTCGCAGGCAGCCTGGAATATCGAGACCAGAGAACGAGATACCATTCCTCATTCATCCTAAATTCCAGGTACAGAACTGAATAACCCCTCACAGAGAATTCTTTAGTTATTCACTTGGCAAAAACAAACTTAACTTAAACTGTAACTTTCTATTCCCGCCCACGCATTAGACTTAGGTCAGGTACACGGGGTAGGCGTATTTAGAAACACCAGTTGAGTACGTTTAGTCAAATGTATATGTGTATGTAAATATATTTTAATAATTTCAAACATCATATGGCTCAGAAACCATATCAATGTTTTTACAGTATTATTTTATACTATTGCTTTTAATGTATGCACTTTACTTAACTATAAGTATTGCAATAATATCGATCCATTTCTCATGTATGAGAAAAGAGACTGATCAATAAATAACACCTTTTTATTGAACACGCCCGTCTCTTCCTTTTCTCTACATTCTGATGAGACTAAGAATGCACGTACTGACTGAGTAAAATAATTGCCTTGTGCTCACACGACTCTCGAGATTGACTCTTGATTAGGGGAGAGCAAAGTTGTCATGTTCTATGGTTGTCAGAAACTAAATCCTTTCTTGTCTAATCAGGGAAGTTAATTCCTCCTTGAACATTCGAGAAAGTTTCTAGCGAACTCTGAGCTACGCTGGCAAACCCAAAAATTAAGTCTAGTATCGACAGTAGTAGACCTAGTTAACGTCTGGTCTAGGCCTTTACTGCTGTAGGTATTATTCCAATGCGCAGAGCCTATTGGGAAAATAGGAGCTACACTACATGGCGCCCAACGCGTTTGGAAAGGGCGATAAAACTAACGTAAGACATTTAGAGTAACTCAGTCGTGCTTTCTCACTCAGACCCCTTTTCCCATTGTACTCCAAAGACGTCTGGAGTGGGTGAAAGGTTATATCCTCCAAAACCTCGCAGGAGGGAACTCCTATGTATGGTTCTTGGTATAGTCAACGTTGAAGGATACACTGTTCCAAAATATTGTGCATCTAATCTCTGTTTCCATAAAGAAACCTGATCTGCAAACAGCTATAATACCATCCGGTCAGTAAAATGACTGAAAGTGATGATGAAAGAGAAACAGTTAGATTAGCAACTGAACTCGCAGATGCTGATGCTACCATGCAAGCAGCAGACCCGAATATAACACTCATTCCGGTCATTAAAAGGAGATCTATAACCTTAAAACTTATAGAAAATGGACTGACACCTAGAGGTGGCACAGTCATATTCGTAATCGAGGCACACGAATATCGGCAGACAGAGGTATATTATTCATGGATACATTTTCCAGCAGCTAATGCTGTAACAAAGTACTTCCACTATTACAAAGTAGAGGAACCTCCTAATGAGTACACTCCTTTCGAGGAGGTGGAAGTACCACTCAAATTCCAAGAGCATTTGCTCTTATTTGATGGCGCCCTAATACATAACAATCACATTACAAGGCTCGGTCCTTTAGGTAGACCAGGAGCAACGTGGCCGGTCTTAGCCGGATACACACCACACCCAGACATCGAAGGGATGTCTACAGGAGAGCTGTTAATACAGCTAAAACAATTACTAAAAATTCATAGACAATTAGTCCAGTATGTAATGCGGACTTCAACAATTCAGCCAGCGATTAAACTTCCACAGCTGACCCCTCACCAGGGGAACACAAATAAAATTACACCACAGAACATCCAATCCTGCCTAGGTAAAGTTCCGGCTAAAAGGGAACAGATACCATTCTGGTTGGCACAGAAAAAAACCCAAATAAAGACATTTAGCAGAGACACACCAATCTATACTGAAGTACCAAGTGAAAATGCAAAAAACAAAAATCCTGAACCAATTGGAACAATTGACAGAACTGCATCCGGTTACTTCATCAACTTCGATGATTCCTCTGACGGCTTCAGTGAATCAAAGACACAGCCATCATCAAAATCCTTTAAAGACAAAGCGAAGGAACTTTTGAAACAACTGAAAGAAACATATCTGATTTCTCCATGGATTGAATTTTGGGTGGGTTTTGGTGCATTTATCCTCATACTTTGGCTCATCATGGTATTTACTTTGGGACGCTTCATTGAGGGAAAATATGCTAAAATGGACACAGCAAGTCAGAACATCAACTTGATCCTCAAACCACACACATCTTCACACGTCGAGAAAAGAGAACTTTCTTCAGAACTTTCTTCAGCCAACTTCACAGCCAATCCGATACCTGGTGGGGTAGCCTGGGACAACACTGACTATGAAATTTATGGTCCGGTCGAGATCCTGAAATATCCACACCAAATCAAGATCTCCTTGAGTGATTTTGCAAAACCAAACTCATTTGCTGATGATTGGGACTTCGAAAGCATTAACAACATGATGTCTGACTTAGTAATGTCTGCTAAATTTACAAAACATGATTATTTGCAAGGTTCTACAAATTATGATAGTATGTATTGCTATAACCATTATGGTAACCATTTTTTACATAAATCTGCACAACCTAGAAATGCTTTACATTATAATCAATGGGAACATTGTGCTACACCTCCAAAAGGGAGCTCTAGAACCGTGTATGACAAATATTCATATTTTTCAGGTTTTAACACAAGTAATGCTGAAACATTTTATTTTAAATTGTCAAACAAGACAGGGATGAAAACCACGATAACCAACACAAAATTGATTTATTCAGACTCATTCTTTGAACAAATGAATACTTTTGGATTTGATTATTGGGACAAAAATGTTGATTTGAAAAGCGTTTGGGGTACAAAAGAATGGCAAGTACAGGGTATAGAAGCTTTGTTTAGAGCCTGCATGATCCCAGAACAAATGATATTTTTAAATGACACTGTTCAACAAACCACCTGTCTTGGCTTAGCCAAAATCAAAGATTTAAATAAACCGTCTATTCCAAAGCCAACAATGTTTAGCAATAGCTCTGATACAGATGAAGAGATAGACATAAACCAGATATTAAACCAAAACAGAACACATCCTGATTGGAAACAATGGTTGATCTGGCCCACAGATACAAATAACTGTCAAGACAGATTCCTGAATAAAACACAAGGTTTCAAAATGACCAGGCCAGACCCTAGATATCCTCAAAGACATCACCCAGGGATAATAACAACCTACAGTGTGGGCAAATTATGCCTTCAGTGGCTACAAACTTCCACACTGCCTGAAATTAAGCAACACCTAACTTTACTTACTGATGGTGCTGACTTGCGTGATTTCATTCTGGGACCACGCAAACAGCGTCAAAAGCGTTTCATAGCAGCCTCTGTATATGCAGCATACAATGAGGCCTGGAAGGTTACTCAAATTGAAACAGCAGAAAGAATACGGGAAATTGACCGTATTAATTTGGAAAAATCACTTTCTGTAGTGGACAATGGGTTAATGACTCTGTCCTCCAGAATTTTTTCATTGGACAGCATTGTGTCTTCAGCAATCGATATATTATCGCAAGACTTACTGTTATTACAACATGGTCAGTCACAATCGCGTTCTATTGTACAGCTTGGCTGGACGTTACAAAATCTGCGTTCAGGCTATGTGCCTTGGCGTTTAATCAACACAACGTCACTATTCCAAATCTTTAACCTTACTGATAGACAAATCGGTATGGCGCAAAAGGGTGCTGATTATACAATCTTGAGCATTGAAAAACTAGAAAGATTACCAATGACAATGTCAGAACGACCTGTCAGTGAATGGATAATACACGGAATCATAAATATTCCAATCTCAACCTTCAGGTTTCAATACTGCCAAAAATATATACAGGCTGGCATGTACGAGAAATTGGGAAAGGGGTACCTTAAAACAACTTGGAACCTGCCCTATTCACATGCATGTGTCAGTAATAAAGGACAGAAAGTGTTTCTTAGTGGCAACAATTGTGCTATGTCACTAAGCGGCACGCTTCTGTGTAACGGTATTAGTTTGCACGGAGCCTGTGAAGGGAATTCATACAACCTTTCATGTCACCATCAAGGCGCACCTGCAACTGAAATAGAACCATTCTTTCAAAGACTCTATAATGGGAGTTACATTCTTATTGTAGACCGCAGATGTTGTAGTCTTAGGCCCGGGACTCCTTATCTAGTCACTACGACGGCGAAGGTCAAGTGCTGTGGACGTTCTTTGTTCCCCAGCTCCTTTCCAGACAGGGAGGCAAGGGCATGGCCCAATTTGAAAATTACTTCTATTCGAATAGATACTTTAAGCAGAATGAAAACAGTGCTTCTACAGACGCCTACAAGGCTCACGTCATCAAAAGAAACGTATGATCTACAAGTCGCAAGGACGACTGCAGAGATACATACATTATTATCAACTAATTCCCCCGTACATTTCGCGGAAATCCTGAGCGAAATCTTAAATATTTCTGATACCAATGGGATCTCAGGGGTATTTAAGACAGTATTTTCGATGGCATTAACACCATTCAAAGCCATACTGGGTATTTTTCCAGATTTCGTCCATTCGATTTTTGGCGGACTTCCCCTGATCCTGGGACTAATTGCAGGAATCCTATTCTTAGTCCTTATTTTTCGTTATGGCAACCCATGTCACAGATCAAACTCTCGGGACAATGGAAGAGACGATCCTAGCCATTGGATACCGGGACCGGATATCAAAAATCCTGGGACTCTCCCGGCTTAGAGACCTGAACATGACTTGGTTTCTATCATTTCGACCAATGTGGCAAAGGTGTGTTTTACCTGTACTAAGGTGTCTGCTATGCGGAGAAGAATGCGTGTTAGACACCTGTCTGACGCTACAATCGGATGCCCCAGTGGATGCAGATACACTGTTGGTTCCTACCAAGGTTCACGCTTTGTGCTGCCCTCAAAGGCTGCCAATCCTGATGACGGCATTCCTGGAATCTTCACCACTACGATTGAAGAGTAGTGAAGTTCAAGATGAAAGCAGCATCGAACAGGTACGACCTTCTGTCAGCAATGCGAATCAGAATGCCAATGGAGGCAATCATGCGCATGAATGCATGGTTACACCTATTTCCGACTTAGTGGAACTTTCCCATGAAGCTGTTGACAGTTTTTTCGAAAGCCTGAATGATATGATGTTCTCTCCAGAACAGAAATAGAGACTTTTGAGTAAACTCGCACACGGCGTTCCCTGAATTCGGCCTTCAACTTTAAAAATAAAGTCACATGAACAATTACAATCCAGTTCACGGACAGCAATTTTCAGCAACCCCCTAAAATATTTTCCCATATTTTTTCCGGGACACTGATCTTCTGCTTAAAGTAAGAAACTATTCCTAGAGAACTAAGATTTCTATTTTTAGATACTTTATAGACTTTAGTTGCCCGCTGGGATGTTCACAAATATTTTATTATGTGATGAAATGGTCTCGAACTTCCTTTCTGTATAGCTATATTAAGAGCCATTTCATGTGTATTTCTCAAATACCAAATTAAGCAATAATGCATACAAATGCGTGTTTACTTTTGCATTTAATTCATAGCTTAAGTGCATACAAAATATATGACTGCAATTTTTCAGTATATTTGAAAATTTCAAAATGCATTTATGTATTTTGGGGTGGTAAGGTATACACTATTCTCTATAGTATGTTATACTATGCATAGATTAGTAAATATGACCATAGTTAGCGTGGAGTGGGTGTCGTGTATTCCTATAGGTTCTGAATCGATCCCCCTATTCCTGACCCTATTCTGGTTAAACTAACTATCAAGTTAACTAACAGTCAGCCCATGAGGCAAGACAAGCCCCCATGATGCAGATACCGTTATCTGACGCAGTCACACTACGGCACAGGAACGTGTTATCTGATTAGGTCATAACGCTTGAGATCTAATTAGACAAGCGACATTCCTCCAGCCCCTGATAAGGCATACGACGTTCTCATAACAAATCAAACCTGTGACAACCTGGAAAATCCGTGCGGCCATTGTTTTGATTTCACAGAGAACTTTAGTAAAGAATGTGCTAACGAGCAAGTCGTATGACATCTTTATTGACGTATCTATGTCCATCCTTACGTCAATCTCGGCACCTTTAAGGTATAAATATTGCCGATCTTGCCCTATACAAACACACGCGTGGTGACAAGACGGAGCAGCCACACTTGCCGAAGCCGAGAGCAGAAGCAGACCCCGCTGGCGCAGCCCCGCCTTCCTGACGCGCTGAGAGACGCGCTGCTATCTCAAGCCGAGAGACCCAGCACCGGCGCTTCCGGGTAGCCCTCGCAGGCAGCCTGGAATATCGAGACCAGAGAACGAGATACCATTCCTCATTCGTCCTAAATTCCAGGTACAGAACTGAATAACCCCTCACAGAGAATTCTTTAGTTATTCACTTGGCAAAAACAAACTTAACTTAAACTGTAACTTTCTATTCCCGCCCACGCATTAGACTTAGGTCAGGTACACGGGGTAGGCGTATTTAGAAACACCAGTTGAGTACGTTTAGTCAAATGTATATGTGTATGTAAATATATTTTAATCATTTCAAACATCATATGGCTCAGAAACCATATCAATGTTTTTACAGTATTATTTTATACTATTGCTTTTAATGTATGCACTTTACTTAACTATAAGTATTGCAATAATATCGATCCATTTCTCATGTATGAGAAAAGAGACTGATCAATAAATAACACCTTTTTATTGAACACGCCCGTCTCTTCCTTTTCTCTACATTCTGATGAGACTAAGAATGCACGTACTGACTGAGTAAAATAATTGCCTTGTGCTCACACGACTCTCGAGATTGACTCTTGATTAGGGGAGAGCAAAGTTGTCATGTTCTATGGTTGTCAGAAACTAAATCCCTTCTTGTCTAATCAGGGAAGTTAATTCCTCCTTGAACATTCGAGAAAGTTTCTAGCGAACTCTGAGCTACGCTGGCAAACCCAAAAATTAAGTCTAGTATCGACAGTAGTAGACCTAGTTAACGTCTGGTCTAGGCCTTTACTGCTGTAGGTATTATTCCAATGCGCAGAGCCTATTGGGAAAATAGGAGCTACACTACAGATACAGGGATCAAGTTAGGCCCACTGAACAAAGTACCTCAAATCCTGGTTGCAGAGTGTTGCAAGGCCCCACATCGAGGATGCGTCACGCAGCTGCAGTTCCAAGGAGCTGTGAGGTTGCTATGAGATGTCCTTTATTGTCATCGTGAATGCTGACACGAGGGGCTTGTGATGCGAATTCCTGCGTTGAAGATGCATTGTACACTGGCAGATCCGAGGAGACTGCAGGCTGCTATGCGAGTTTCAGTGTCGGAAATGCCTCATGCTGCTGCGGTTTTGAATCGGGGAAGCAAGGAGATGCATCATGCTGTGTCTGTTCCAACCACAGGACTACAGCTGGGCAAGCAGAGCACCTTCAGGCACATGTTCAAGGTCCTAGCACTGAGGTCGCACCACTTTCGGAAGGTAGTTTTCACAGCAGCCCAATCCAGGTGCTGGCTTCAAGGTGGTTGGAGCCTTTTCTGTCTCTGAGGCTCGGATCAGGCAGCCAGCCAACTAGCCCTTGGAGTCACTCTGGTGGTCCTGGGTTCCAGATGCATGTCCAGACCTTTCACTCAGTAGCAGTCTATCTTGCAGCAGAGCAGCACAGCAGTCCCTCCGAGTCTTCTTCCGGTCCAGAGGTGTGCTGAAGAGTTGGGTCTGAGGGTCCAATACTTATATTTTGTGCCAGCTTTGAAGTACGAAAAGGTTCTGAAGGTTTCTACCCTCAAATTTGGAATTTCCTGTCGCACTCCCTCTCCCCCCTGGCCCCAGCTTGTCTAGGGGTCCAATAGACTGGTGTGAAACCCTTTGTGAGTGTGCTTGTGATGTGCAAGTATCGTAGGTGACAGCTCCTCCCCTTCAAATCTAACTTTACCATTAAAAAGCTTCTTTTTGTTTTTGATTTTTAAAAAACCTTTATTGAAAAAAGGAAATCATGGCACGTTACAGGTTGTCAGTTCAACAGATAATACAGTAGGAGTTGCACTTACAATTACATTCTGCGTTGCAAGGTCATGGAGGATGAAAGGAACACATAACACAGCCCATCTAAAGTAAGTTGTGAATTAGGGCACATTGGAGGAAGCACAACTAATCTGGTCTGGGGGTGGGAATGGGTGGGTAATACCAGCGGTATTATCTTGGGTATTCTGAGTGTCGGTGATGGGAGAGTCGTTATTGCGTTGTAGGAAGTGGTCAATCGTTGGAGGTAGGAGATGTAAGGAACCCATATGTCTGGGGGCCTGCTGGCCGCCGGCATCAGATTCCAAAATTCACCCAGAAGTGTCTAGCAGTGGGCTGCATTGTCCAACCAGTTCGTAACCGTGGGCGCCGGTTTACGGCCCCAGTGGATGGCCACCCTACGCTTGGCAAGCACTAGAAGCATCGCAATTAGTTTTTGTTGGCATCTGACATGTGTTTGACGTAACCCAGTAGCCATATCAGGGGATCAGGAGTGAAACGTTCAAGTGTGATGTCACTGATAGCTGTGCATACCCCATGCCAGAACGATGAAACTCTGGGGCACAACCAGGCCAGGTGGAAAAAGTCCGCTCCTGGAGCCGATAAGCACACGCATCTGTCATTGTCTAGTAGGCCTATCTTGTGTAATGATGCAGAGGTGCAGTACAGACTATGCAGATACTCAAACTATCAGGCGATAGTTGGGGGGGGAGGCGCATGATCTCGTTGCAGCAGTAGAGCCAGTGCTCAGGAGGGAGGTCTCTTTCTAAGTCTACACTCCACCCATTATGGGCACGCTCAGTGTTAGTGGAGGAGGCGGTCAGTGTAAGAGCGTAAATTCTAGTGATCAGCTTCCGCAGGGAGCTGGAAAAATGGACAAACACAAGGGTGGCGTGGACCTGGGGAGCATGTGGGAACGCGGGGTTATCTTCTCTGCATGTCGCTCTAACCTGATAGTACAGTAACTTGTCAAGTGTAGCAGTGTTTTCGTGAAGGGTAAAAAACTTGTTGTCGGGGTAGATGTCCGCTATGGTGTGGAGACCTAGGTGTGCTGCATGGCAGGCCATGACTGCAGTCTGCAATGGGGGAAATGCTGGTTTGCTAGCAAGTCTCATGGAAGGTGCATACAGTGTGCCGGCGCTGGTGTATTTACGTAGTCCGTCCCAGGCCCAACGCAAGCATTCAACCATTTCGATCTTGCCGTGGGGAGGTATGGGGGGAGAAATAGTGTGGTCGGAAGTGAATATGGTGCAGCAGGCTCAATCTCGACCGCCATGTGGGGCTGGAAAGGTGTGGGATGGAGCCAAAAGTGGAGAAAGCTGGCTTGGGCACACAGCACGTAAAACTTAAAATCCCTGGCTTCCATACCGCCCCGGACCAGGGGTAGTGTAAGAATATCATAAGCAATTCTAGGTTGGGGTCCAGCCCATATCAGAGTGATAATGTTGGAGCGTAGTTTGCCCAAAAAATGCGACGCGAGAGGGATGGGGATGTATAAAAAGAGGTACAGGAATTTTGGGAGCCCCACCATTTTAGCAATGGCAATGCACCCAGCTAATGATAAAGGGAGTTTTTGCCACATGTGGATCTTCATCTCCAGCCAGTCCATTGCCTGTCCAAAGTTGGACTTCCAAACTTCGGCCACGTCCCTACTCAGCCAGATGCGGAGGTACCTAGTGGGACCTGCGCCAAAACAATGGGGTAGTCAGGGGTCAAGGGCTTTGTAGCATCTGTGAGGGGAAAAAAGACCAACTTGCTCCAATTGACTTGGACTCCAAATCGCACCACCTCCCTAGTCATGGGTGCAAGATTTTCCCGGGGGTATCGGACGGACATCGTGACAACATCCACGTACATGGAAGTGACAACAGCGCAAGCCGAGAAGCCGATGCCCTGGTGGGTGTTATGTTGGTGCAGCCGCGTCACCAGGGGCTCCATGGCGATAGCGAAAAGCATAGAGGAGAGGGGACACACCTGCCTGGTGCCTATTGAGATGGTGATGGGGTCAGTGACCTGTCAGTTTATCCTGATGCGGGCTATGGGAAGGGTGTAAAGTAATTGTATCTTACATATGAAATTTGGGCTGAAACCCAAGTAGGGGAGCAGGTAAAAGAGGAAGGGTCGCTCCAGAGATTCGAAGGCTTTAGTAGCATCCAACAGGGCAGCCACAGCTGGTAGTGAGGGATTGATCTAGTGGAGGCCTGAGAAGATGGTTCGTAGGTTGTGAGAGGTGGCGCTATTCGAAATAAAACCGGATTGGTCCGGGCAAGTGATTAATGACATAAGTGGGAGGAGGCGGTTGGCCAGCAATTTGCCATAGATTTTATTGTCAGTGTTTATGAGGGACAGTGGTCGATACGATCACAGCACTCGGATGGATTATCCGGTTTCAAGAGAAGGGTGAGCAAAGTCTTGTGAAGAGATGGAGGGAAACTACTGTGTTAGAGAGAATCGCTGTACATCGCGGCTAAGTGCGGAACAGGAAGAGACACATATTGTTTATGGAATGCAGGGGAGAGCCCATCCGACCCAGGAGCCTTGTCAACCGGGAGTCCTGCAATGACAGTGGAGATCTCCTCTTGAGTGAATGGTTCATCCAGGTAGTCCTGGTGGTTGTGACTATGCCATAAAGTTTAATGGTATCAAAATATTGATCCATATCAGAATACTGATCAAGAGGGCCACCTCTCCAGCAGTGTACAACTAGGAGTAGAAGGCAGATAATCTAGTGATGATTTCCATAGGAGAAGTTGTTCTGCCACCGGTCTCATCCCGCAATGCTGTAATATAGGAGGATTGCAAAAAACACAGTTGATGGACAGAATGTAGAACAATGTCATACATTCACCCCAGTACAAGGATCTGGGCCTAAATCCATCGTTTTTTTGCACTCCACACCACCCTGGGTTAGACACTGGCTATATGCAAATCAGCTCTGACCCTGTGCCTCATGGGAACAGTCCAGTCCGTACTACCAAGCCATGTCTTTCCCAGACCGGAATCAAGCATCCAAGGACCGGTTTCTGGCTATCAGCCTTCATTCAGCCTGGATAGCTTGACTCCAGTGGTGTGGAGAGCCTGGGACTCACGTCTGAGCATACCCAGCCCACTCGGGGTGAAAATTGCAAAAAACACAGTTGATGGACAGAATGTAGAACAATGTCATACTTTCACGCAAGTACAAGGATCTGGGCCTAAATCCATCGTTTTCTTGCACTCCACACCACCCTGGGTTAGACACTGGCTATATGCAAATCAGCTCTGACCCTGTGCCTCATGGGAACAGTCCAGTCCAAACTACCAAGCCATGTCTTTCCCAGACCGGAATCAAGCATCCAAGGACCGGTTTCTGGCTATCAGCCTTCATTCAGCCTGGATAGCTTGACTCCAGTGGTGTGGAGAGCCTGGGACTCACTTCTGAGCATACCCAGCCCACTCGGGGTGAAAATTGCAAAAAACACAGTTGATGGACAGAATGCACAACAATGTCATACATTCACCCCAGTACAAGGATCTGGGCCTAAATCCATCGTTTTTTTGCACTCCACACCACCCTGGGTTAGACACTGGCTATATGCAAATCAGCTCTGACCCTGTGCCTCATGGGAACAGTCCAGTCCGAGCTACCAAGCCATGTCTTTCCCAGACCAGAATCAAGCATCCAAGGACCGGTTTCCGGCTATCAGCCTTCATTCAGCCTGGATAGCTTGACTCCAGTGGTGTGGAGAGCCTGGGACTCACGTCTGAGCATACCCAGCCCACTCGGGGTGAAAATTGCAAAAAACACAGTTGATGGACAGAATGTAGAACAATGTCATACATTCACCCCAGTACAAGGATCTGGGCCTAAATCCATCGTTTTTTTGCACTCCACAACACCCTGGGTTAGACACTGGCTATATGCAAATCAGCTCTGACCCTGTGCCTCATGGGAACAGTCCAGTCCGAACTACCAAGCCATGTCTTTCCCAGACCGGAATCAAGCATCCAAGGACCGGTTTCTGGCTATCAGCCTTCCTTCAGCCTGGATAGCTTGACTCCAGTGGTGTGGAGAGCCTGGGACTCACGTCTGAGCATACCCAGCCCACTCGGGGTGAAAATTGCAAAAAACACAGTTGATGGACAGAATGTAGAACACTGTCATACATTCACCCCAGTACAAGGATCTGGGCCTAAATCCATCGTTTTTTTGCACTCCACACCACCCTGGGTTAGACACTGGCTATATGCAAATCAGCTCTGACCCTGTGCCTCATGGGAACAGTCCAGTCCGAACTACCAAGCCATGTCTTTCCCAGACCGGAATCAAGCATCCAAGGACAGGTTTCTGGGTATCAGCCTTCATTCAGCCTGGATAGCTTGACTCCAGTGGTGTGGAGAGCCTGGGACTCACGTCTGAGCATACCCAGCCCAGTCGGGGAGAAAATTGCAAAAAACACAGTTGATGGACAGAATGTAGAACAATGTCATACATTCACCCCAGTACAAGGATCTGGGCCTAAATCCATCGTTTTTTTGCAATCCACACCACCCTGGGTTAGACACTGGCTATATGCAAATCAGCTCTGAACCTGTGCCTCATGGGAACAGTCCAGTCCGAACTACCAAGCCATGTCTTTCCCAGACCGGAATCAAGCATCCAAGGACCGGTTTCTGGCTATCAGCCTTCATTCAGCCTGGATAGCTTGACTTCAGTGGTGTGGAGAGCCTGGGACTCACGTCTGAGCATACCCAGCCCACTCGGGGTGAAAATTGCAAAAAACACAGTTTGGGTATGCTCAGACGTGAGTCCCAGGCTCTCCACACCGCTGGAGTCAAGCTATCCAGGCTGATGAAGGCTGATAGCCAGAAACCGGTCCTTGGATGCTTGATTCCGGTCTGGGAAAGACATGGCTTGGTAGTTTGGACTGGACTGTTTCCATGAGGCACAGGGTCAGAGCTGATTTGCATATAGCCAGTGTCTAACCCAGGGTGGTGTTGTAGTGTAGTTCCTATTATCCCAATAGGCTCTGCGCATTGGAATAATACCTTCAATAGTATAGGCCTAGACCAGACGTTAACTAGGTCTACTACTGTCGATATTAGACTTAAAGTTTTGGGTTTGCCAGCTAGCTCAGAGTTCACTAGAAACTTTCTCGAATGTTCAGGAAGGAATTAACTTCCCTGATTAGACAAGAAGGGATTTAGTTTCTGACAACCATAGAACATGACAACTTTGCTCTCCCCTAATCAAGAGTGTATCTCGAGAGTCGTGTGAACAAAAGGCAATTTATTTTACTCAGTCAGTACGTGCATTCTTAGTCTCATCAGATTGTAGAGAAAAGGAAGAGACGGGCGTGTTCAATAAAAGATGTTATTTATTGATCAGTCTCTTTTCTCATACAAGAGAAATGGATCGATATTATTGCAATACTTATCGTTAAGTAAAGTGCATACATTAAAAGCAGAAGTATAAAATAATACTGTAAAAACATTGATATGGTTTCCAAGCCATATGAAGGTTTAAAATGAATAAAATATATTACATACACATATACATTTGACTAAACGTACTCAACTGGTGTTTCTAGATACGCCTACCCCGTGTACCTGACCTAAGCCTAATACGTGGGCGGGAATAGAAAGTTACAGTTTAAGTTAAGTTTGTTTTGCCAAGTGACTGACTAAAGAATTCTCTGTGAGGGGTTATTCAGTTCTGTACCTGGAAGTTAGGATGAATGAGGGATGGTATCTCTCTTCTCTGCTCTCGATATTCCAGGCTGCCTGCGAGGGCTACCCGGAAACGCCGGTGCTGGATTTCTCGGCAGGAGAAAGCAGCGCGTCTCGTTCTCAGCGCGTCAGGAAGGCGGGGCTGCGCCAGCGGGGTCTGCTCTGCTCTGGGCTTCGGCAAGTATGGCTGCTCCGTCTCGTCACCACCGCGTGTGTTTGCATAGGGCAATATCGGTAATATTTATACCTTTAAGGTGCCGAGATTGACGTAAGGATGGACATAGATACGTCAATAAGGATGTCATACGACCAGGTCGTTAGCACATTCTTTTGCTGAAGTTCTTGGTGAAATCAAAACAATGGCCGCAGGGTTTTTCCCAGGTTGTCATAGGTTTGATTTGTTATGAGAACTCCGTATGCCTTATCAGGGGCTGGAGGAATATCGCTTGTCTAATTAGATCGCAAGCGTTATGACCTAATCAGATAACACGTTCCTGTGCCGTAGTGTGGCTTCGTCAGATAACGGTATCTGCATCATGGGGGTTTGCTGCCTCATGGGCTGACTGCTAGTTAACTTGTTGGTTTGTTAACCAGAATAGGGTCAGGAATAGGGGGATCGATTCAGAACCTATAGGAATACATCACACCCACTCCACGCTAACTATGGTCATATTTACTAATCTATGCATAGTAAAACATAGTACAATATATTATAGAGTATTGTGTATACCTTACCACCCCAAAATACATAAATGCATTTTGAAATTTTCAAATATACGGAAGAAATGTAGTCATATGTATATTATGCGCTCAAGCTGTAGAATAATGCTAAAGTAATAACGCATTTGTATACATTATCACTCTTTGGTATATGAGAATTACACATGAAATGGCTCTTAATACAGAAAAAAAGTTCGAGACCATTTCATCACAGAATATAATAACAATGAACATACCAGCGGGCAGCTAATGTCTATAAGCTGTCTAAAAATAGAAATCTTAGTTCTCTAGGAATAGTTTCTTACTTTAAGCAGAAGATAAGTGTCCCGAAAAATTGTAAAAAATAATTTGGGGCTGCTGAAAAAATTGCTGTCCGTGAACTGGAGGGAAAATTGTTCATGTGACTTTATTATTAAAGTTGAAGGCCAAATTCAGGGAACGCCGTGTACGAGTTTGTTCAAAAGTCCCTATTTCTGTTCTGGTGAGAACATCATATCATTTAGGCTTTCGAAAAAGTTGTCAACAGCTTCCTGGGAGAGTTCCACTAACTCGGAAATAGGTGTAACCATGCATTCATGCGCATGATTGTCTCCATTGACATTCTGATTTGGATTGCTGACAGAAGGTCGTACCTGATCGATGCTGCTTTCATCTTGTACTTCACTACCCCTTAATCGTAGTGGTGAAGCTTCCACGAATGTCGTCATCAGGATTGGTAGCCTTTGAGGGCAGCACAAAGCATGAGCCTTGATCGGACTCAACAATGTTTCTGCATCCATTGGCGCATCCGATTGTAGCGTCAGACAGGTGTCTAACACGCATTCTTCTCCGCATAGCAGGCACCTTAAAACAGGTAAAACACATCGTTGCCACATAGGTCGAAAGGATAGAAACCAAGTCATGTTCAGGTCTCTAAGCCGGGATAGTCCCAGGATTCTTGATATCCGGTCCCGGTATCCAATGGCTAGGATTGTTTCTTCCCTTGTCGCAGGCGTTTTGTCTGTGACATGGTTTGCCATAACGAAAAATAAGGACTAGGAATAGGATTCCTGCAATCAGTCCTAAAATGAGGGGAAGTCCGCCAAAAATCGAATGGACGAAGTCTGGAAAAATACCCAGTATGGCTTTGAATGGTGTTAATGCCATCGAAAATACTGTCTTAAATACTTGTGAGACCCCACTGGTATCAGAAATATTTAAGATTTCATTCAGGATTTCTGCGAAATGTATGGGGAATTAGTTGATAACAATGAATGTATCTCTGCAGTCGTCCTTGCGACTTGTAGATCATATGTTTCTTTTGATGACGTGAGCCTGGTCGGCGTCTGAAGAAGCACTGTTTTCATTCTGCTTAAAGTATCAATTCGAATAGAACTAATTTTCAAGTTGGGCCATGCCCTTGCCTCCCTGTCTGGAAAGGAGCTGGGGAACAATGAGTGTCCACAGCACTTGACCTTCGCAGTCGTAGTTACGAGATAAGGAGTCCTGGGCATAAGACTACAACATCTGCGATCTACAATTAGAATGTAACTCCCATTATAGAGTCTTTGAAAGAATGGTTCTATCTCTGTTGCAGGTGCGCCTTGCTGGTGACATGAAAGGTTATTTGAGTTCCCTTCACAGGCTCCGTGCAAACTAATTCCGTTACACAGAAGTGTACCGCTTAGTGACATTGCACAATTATTGCCACTAAGAAATACTTTCTGTCCTTTATTACTGACACATGCATGTGAATAGGGCAGGTCCCATGTTGTTTTAATGTACCCCTTTCCCAATTTCTCGTACATGCCAGCCTCTATATATTTTTGGCAGTATTGAAACCTGAAGGTTGAAATTGGAATATTTATTATCCCATGTATTATCCATTCACTGACAGGTCGTTCTGACATTGTCACTGGTAATCTCTCAAGTTTCTCAATGCTCAGGATTGTATAATCAGCTCCCTTTTGGGCCATACTGATTTGATATAGAATAGTGACGTTGTGTTGATTAAACGCCAAGGCACACAGCCTGAACGCAGATTTTGTAACGTCCAGCCAAGCTGTACAATAGAACGCAATTGGGACTGACCGTGTTGTAATAACAGTAAGTCTTGCGATAATATGTCGATTGCTGAAGACACAATGCTGTCCAAAGAAAAAATTCTGGAGGACAGAGTCATTAACCCATTGTCCACTACAGAAAGTGATTTTTCCAAATTAATACGGTCAATTTCCCGTATTCTCTCTGCTGTTTCAATTTGAGTAACCTTCCAGGCCTCATTGTATGCTGCATATACTGAGGCTGCTATGAAACGCTTTTGACGCTGTTTGCGTGGTCCCATAGTGAAATCACGCAAGTCAGCACCATCAGTAAGTAAAGTTAGGTGTTGCTTAATTTCTGCCAGTGTGGAAGTTTGTAGCCATTGAAGGCATAATTTGCCCACACTGTAGCTGGTTATTATCCCTGGGTGATGTCTTTGAGGATATCTAGGGTCTGGCCTGGTCATTTTGAACCCCTGTGTTTTGTTCAGGAATCTGTCTTGACAGTTATTAGTATCTGTGGGCCAGATCAACCATTGTTTCCAATCTGGATGTGTTCTGTTTTGGTTTAATACATAATTTACGTCTTTCTCTTCTTCTGTAGAACTATTGCTGTTCATTGTTGGTTTTGGAATAGACGGTTTATTTAAGTCTTTGATTTTGGCTAGGCCAAGACAGGTTGTTTGTTGAACAGTGTCATTTAAAAATATAATTTGTTCTGGGATCATGCAGGCTCTAAACAAAGATTCTATACCCTGTACTTGCCATTCTTTTGTGCCCCAAACACTTTTCAATTCAACATTTTTGTCCCAATAATCAAAACCAAAAGTATTCATTTGTTCAAAGAATGAGTCTGAATATATCAATTTTGTGTTGGTTATCATGGTCTTCATCCCTGTCTTATTTGACAATTTGAAATAAAATGTTTCAGCATTACTTATGTTAAAACCTGAAAAATATGAATATTTGTCGTAAACGGTTCTTGAGCTTCCTTTTGGAGGGGTTGCACAATGTTCCCATTGATTATAATTTAAAACATTTCTAGTTTGTGCAGATCTATGTAGAAAATGGTTACCATAGTGGTTATAACAGTACATACTATCATAATTTGTAGAAATCTGCAAATAATCATGTTTGGTAAATTTAGCAGACATTACTAAGTCAGACATCATATTATTAATGCTTTCGAAGTCCCAATCATCAGCAAATGAGCTTGGTTTTACAAAGTCACTCAATGAGATCTTAATTTGGTGTGGATATTTCAGGATTTCGACCGGACCATAAATTTCATAGTCAGTGTTATCCAATGCTACCCCACCTGGTATAGGATTGGCTGTGAAGTTGGCTGAAGAAAGTTCTCTTTTCTCGACGTGTGAAGATGTGTGTGGTTTGAGGATCAAGTTGATTTTCTGACTTGCTGTGTCCATTTTAGCATATTTTCCCTCAATGAAGCGTCCCAAAGTTAGTACCATGATGAGCCAAAGTATGAGGATAAATGCACCAAAACCCACCCAAAATTCAAGCCATGGAGAAACCAGATATGTTTCTTTCAGTTGTTTCAAAAGTTCTTTAGCTTTATCTTTAAAGGTTTTTGATGATGGCTGTGTCTTTGATTCACTGAAGCCTTCAGAGGAATCATCGAAGTTTATGAAGTAGCCGGATGCAGTTCTGTCAATTGTTCCAATTGGTTCAGGATTACTGTTTCTTGCATTTGCACTTGGTACTTCATTATAGATTGGTGTGTCTCTGCTAAATGTTTTTATTTGGGTTTTCAGAGGTCTAAGTTCCATTGCATTGTTGCATAGTCCTTGTTGTTCTTCTCTAGGCGTTTCAAATGTAATGAGTCTCTTAGTTAGGACCTCTGTATTGGTAGCAAACCTTGGTGTTCTGCTACTTATTGGGAGTCCACTTGGCCTACTATTTGTTATCGGCCACATGATTGTGGTTTTACCAGGTCGATGGATACAACTCGGTTCTCCTTTTTACCAGCATGCAGCGGTAGTACAACTGATCTTGTCCCGTTGACAGACAAGACAGGAACTGCTTTTCTGTAAGAAGGCCCAAATTCCTTCTTTACCGCGATCTTTTCTCTGACCAGATCCCCGACTTTTGGAATCCAGACAGGTCTTGCTGGGACAGGTGGTGGTTCTTCAGTGGTTGTTGGCTGTTGTTTCAACTTTATGTTGCTCAGGTCTTTTCTTGTTTTGTTTAAGTCCTGCAAAATAGCCAAACGGTCTTTGATATCAAAGCTTTTTTCTTTCACCACTGAAGTCTGACTATCAAGGTCAGAGATCAACATCCTAGTTCCAAATAATAATTTGTACGGACTGAATCCCTTCAGAGAATTTCTTGGCAAGTTATTTAGACTACGTTGGACACTTATTAGTTGTTTGACCCACCCAGCTCCCGAACCTAATACCTTTGCCGTTATAGATTGCTTTATGTCACGGTTTTTTCTTTCAACAATTCCGTTCCCCTCAGGGTGAAATGGACAAGAGTACCGCAATGTCACGCCCATGCTGACCATGGCCTCCTTATAAGCTCTAGAGCTAAAAGCAGGACCGTGGTCCGAATGCAGCATGCCAATCGAGTATGTGCCGATAAAGACTCGCAAATCTTTTATAACAGTTCTGGCGTCAGCCGTTCGCTGGGGCCACATCCATATGAATCTCGTACATGAGTCCACTGCCACCAAGATATATTTATAGTTACCATCCCTTTGTAAGGGACCACAGTGGTCTAGGTAAACACAGGCTAATGGTTTATCCGAGATTAGAAGGGGCGTCTGCGCTGGACGTCTCACCGTTGATACTTTCATTCTTTGACATATTTCACATTCTAGAACATAGTTCCTTGTTTGTCTTCTCATTTGTGGCCACCAGTATCTCTGTTTTAATAATGATACTGTGGCTGAGGCGCCAGCATGTATAGAAGCAAGCCCTTCGTGTGCCGCTAATATTAGTCCTAACCTATGTTCCATGTTTGGAATTGCCCTATCCCCCACTCCAGGGATTCGAGCAAAAGGAACATTGTTTGCATCAGTTATGTATGAATATTTTACTGGAAAGCCTTTCGGGAGTGTTTCTATCAAATCCTTTTCTGAAGCGCTGACAGCTTGTAATATTTCGCTGTCTATTTTTGTTTTTGACCGGGTGATGGCAGCTACGGAAGCCGTTTGCACAGCTGCCTTCGCGGCCTCATCAGCCAATGAATTCCCTGCAACGTGAACGCCATCACGTTGATGACTCAGCGTATGTATCACGTGAGTCTTTGGTAGTTCTTTTTGTAAAAGAACTACTTGTTCCCAGAGCATTTTATGCTTGATTGTGCCACCTTTCGCATCCTTGAAACCATTCTGAAGCCAGATCTGCAAGTATTCATTGTAAGACTGAACGCAGTAATACGTATCGCACACTATGAATGTGGGGAATTCTCGATCGGTATTTTCAAGCGCCATCTTGAACGCCAGTAGTTCAGCTCGCTGAGCTGTACAATCTCCTAGAGATTGTGTTTTAGTGATTGCTGGTTTAAATTTTCCTTCGTGCAAGCGACCTTTAACGATCGCGCACGCAGCACTGTAAGCTTGCTTACCCCCCACTGCGGGTTGTGCTGATCCGTCTGTATATATTATACAGCCGTAGTGTTCTAGAGGCAGAATTTCGGTCGGCGGAGGACATTCAAATTCATATTGGAGAAATTCTTGTGTTTTTAAGTAGGGATCAAATTCGTACGCCACGTCTGTTGCAGCAAGAGATTAGCCCATTGTATCCATCTCGGATGGAGAGCTTTAGCATTTGGAATGCTTGCTTTTGTTACAGCCTCTAGGGCTGGTATCGGTGTCACGATTATTATTCGTTTACCTTGTGCCAGGGCTCATTCTTTTGCTATAGCTGTCTGTGTTGCGGTAAGAATTTTTTCCGTTGGGCTAAATTTCATTTCAGCCTTAGTGTACAAGTGTGATTTGAATGCAATTGGTACCTTTTCTCCCTCATTAGAGGTCAGGTATGTGAATCCGCATCTCCCTGGGATGACTCGGATCACAAGATTGCGTGTGTTATCACGTGTTTCTAATTTTGTTTTAATTAGCATGTCTGTTTGTAAGGATCTCAATATTTCTGTGTGTATTTGAGTCCAATTAGATCTTTTAAAATCTGGTTTTATTAGATCATAAAGGGGTTTGACCCTTTCTGCGTAATTTGCAATATATGTTCTTCCGAAATTTAGGAAGCCTAGAATTGACTGTAGGTTTTTTAGTGTTCTAGTTGCTTGGAGTACGGCACATTTTTCTAGAAAATTGTCAGCCAGGCTTTTGCCTTCACTTGATTATTCATATCCTAAGAACAGGACTGTCAGATGGGCAATTCTGGATTTTTTAAAGTTGAATTTGTAACCCTCTGCTGCGAACCCAAGTATTATGGTGTTCACTCTCTTCAAGTGAGTCTCCAAGTCATCATCTGTTAAGTATATGTCGTCGACATATGATAATGCTTCGTCGTCATATATTTGTAGTAATTCTGTTACTCTCGCTGAGAATACTCCCGGGCTGTTCTTGTACCCCTGGGCTAACCGACAGAATTGTTTTTGAGTGCCATTTATTGAGAACGCAGACAAATATCTGCTCTCTGGTGCTATGTTTTGACAAAAGAATCCATTAGAGATGTCTAAGGTTGTTTTGTATTTTTTGCGCACTATGTTATTCATTAGTGCAGCACTATGTGAGTTTTGCACTGCAAAAGTTTTGCAACATGAGTTAAGGTGTCGGTAATCCAAAACTAGACGGTATGAATTGTCTGGTTTGGAGACCGGAAACAAAGGGTTGTTCATTTGTGAGGTGCAAGTTTCAATCACCCCCTGGTATTCTAGCTGATCTAGAATTTCTTTTACCTGTTTTTTAGCTTCTTGCTTAATTGGGTACTGCCTTTGTGCAGTAGGTTGTGATTTTAACTGGATTTTGTGAGGAGGAGAGTCCTCATCCCATCCTACGTGATTTTTATATAAAGCAGGAGCTAGAGCTACTGCCCACTTTCTAGCAAGTGTGTATTTTTTATGAATTGGGATGTGATTTGAGAAGGCAGGCATAATTACTTCTTCGCCATGAGGGCACTCCCTGACAAATTCTGGTGGCCAGTCTTTTTCAGCTAGAAGGATGTCATAGCCCCTGGAGAGATTATCCCAAAATAGTCCCCTTATTTTTCTAGTCTTATCTCCCTCTATACGTAATGTTATTTCGTATATTTTGTGAGGTTTGCTAACTCTGGTGTCTGCAGTTTCCACTTGAAGATATTCATTCGTGTCCACTGTCTCCAGATGATTCATAAGGACTTTGCGAGCTATGCTCACTTCTGCTGCGCTGTCTAGCATTGTCTGAGCCCATTCTCCGTTTTTCAGTTGTGTCATCAGTATTCTCGGCATTGTTAACTACCTTGATACTGGCTACCTTCTTTTTTGGAAATTGTAATTTCTTTTTTAGCTGAGCAGGTTCCTTGTCTTTGGACTTGGCGTGCTCTTCTCTTTGTTCTGATCGTCCTCTTCTTTCCGATTTCTGCGAGGAAGTCTGAAAAGATTGAGAGGGACGTGTATCAATGTCTTGATATCTATCAGGCTTTTTTATATTATCCCTATTTCTAAGGTTATATCTTTTCCCAGAGGGGTCACTCTGGGGTGACCTGTGTCTTTGGGTCGGAGATTTTTCTCTTCGCCTTGGAGACCTGCCTCTGGACTGGAATTTCTTTTCTTTAGGATTGGATTGTTTGTTTCCATCCCAGCTCTTTTTCTGTGATGTTGAATTATTATTAAAAAATATTTTTTCAGGACTTTCAATCAGTTGTGGTTTTACTGGTATTCCACCTAGACTATCTCTACCTAGTTCCTCAAAGGATTTTTCTATGATTCTGGCAATTTCAGCTGGTTGGTCTGCTATATCTGTCTCCTTTAACCTCTGGCGGATCGCCACGTTTGCTGCTTCTCCCTTTATGTTGGCTAATAATATAGCTGAGACCTGCTTGAAGTCTTTTAGTAATTTCATACCAAGAGTTAAAGCGGGTTCTGGACCATATTCGTCTTGAATTTGTTTTAGCACATCTGGTATTACCGAAATGGATGGAACACCGTGCGTTTTTGTGTAAATGGAAGCAAAGACTGTACCCCAAGTGTCACAGTCCTCAATGTGTGGTGCGATTCCCATTGGAAGACAGATAGTCAGAATCCTGTGTTTTTCTAACGGGGTGGTGTCAGGAAACACCGCCTCTATTTGGGTTATTTTCTGTGCCAACCAGAATGGTATTTGTTCCCGTTTAGCTGGTACTTTACCTAGGCAGGACTGTATGTTCTGTGGTGTAATTTTATTTGTGTTCCCCTGGTGAGGGGTCAGCTGTGGAATTTTAATTGCTGGCTGAATTGTAGAAGTCCGCATCACATACTGGACTAATTGTCTATGTATTTTTATTAATTGTTTTAGCTGTGTTAAAAGGTTTGCTGCAGACATCCCGTCGATGTCTGGATGTGGTGTGTATCCGGCTAGGACCGGCCACGTTGCTCCTGGTCTACCTAAGGGACCGAGCCTGGTGATGTGATTATTATGTTTTAGGGCGCCATCAAATAAGAGCAGGTGCTCTTGAAATTTGAGTGGTACTTCCACCTCCTCGAAAGGAGTGTACGTTTCAGGAGGTTCCTCTATTTTGTAATAGTGGAAGTACTTTGTTACAGCATTTGCTGCTGGAAAATTTATCCATGAATAGTATACCTCTGTCTGCCGATATTCGTGTGCCTCAATTACGAATATGACTGTACCACCTCTAGGTGTCAGTCCATTTTCTATAAGTTTTAAGGTTATAGATTTCCTTTTGATGACCGGGATGAGTATTATGTCCTGGTCTGCATCTTGTATAGCAGCATCAGCGGCTGCGAGTTCAGTTGCTAATCTAACTGTCTCTCTTTCTTCATCACTGTCTACCATTTTACTGACAGGATGGTTACTTTGTTTGTTTGCAGATCAGGTTTCTTATGGAAACAAAGATTAGATGCACAATATTCTGGAACAGTATATCCTTCAACGTTGACTATACCAAGAACCATACATAAGAGTTCCCTCCTGCGAGGTCTGGCGGATATTACCTTTCACCCACTCCAGACGTCTTTGGAGTATTATGGGAAAAGGGGTCTGAGTGAGAAAGCACGACTGAGTTACTTTAAATGTCTTACGTTAGTTTTATCGCCCTTTCCAAACGCGTTGGGCGCCATGTAGTGTAGTTCCTATTATCCCAATAGGCTCTGCGCATTGGAATAATACCTTCAATAGTATAGGCCTAGACCAGACGTTAACTAGGTCTACTACTGTCGATATTAGACTTAAAGTTTTGGGTTTGCCAGCTAGCTCAGAGTTCACTAGAAACTTTCTCGAATGTTCAGGAAGGAATTAACTTCCCTGATTAGACAAGAAGGGATTTAGTTTCTGACAACCATAGAACATGACAACTTTGCTCTCCCCTAATCAAGAGTGTATCTCGAGAGTCGTGTGAACAAAAGGCAATTTATTTTACTCAGTCAGTACGTGCATTCTTAGTCTCATCAGATTGTAGAGAAAAGGAAGAGACGGGCGTGTTCAATAAAAGATGTTATTTATTGATCAGTCTCTTTTCTCATACAAGAGAAATGGATCGATATTATTGCAATACTTATCGTTAAGTAAAGTGCATACATTAAAAGCAGAAGTATAAAATAATACTGTAAAAACATTGATATGGTTTCCAAGCCATATGAAGGTTTAAAATGAATAAAATATATTACATACACATATACATTTGACTAAACGTACTCAACTGGTGTTTCTAGATACGCCTACCCCGTGTACCTGACCTTAGCCTAATACGTGGGCGGGAATAGAAAGTTACAGTTTAAGTTAAGTTTGTTTTGCCAAGTGACTGACTAAAGAATTCTCTGTGAGGGGTTATTCAGTTCTGTACCTGGAAGTTAGGATGAATGAGGGATGGCATCTCTCTTCTCTGCTCTCGATATTCCAGGCTGCCTGCGAGGGCTACCCGGAAACGCCGGTGCTGGATTTCTCGGCAGGAGAAAGCAGCGCGTCTCGTTCTCAGCGCGTCAGGAAGGCGGGGCTGCGCCAGCGGGGTCTGCTCTGCTCTGGGCTTCGGCAAGTATGGCTGCTCCGTCTCGTCACCACCGCGTGTGTTTGCATAGGGCAATATCGGTAATATTTATACCTTTAAGGTGCCGAGATTGACGTAAGGATGGACATAGATACGTCAATAAGGATGTCATACGACCAGGTCGTTAGCACATTCTTTTGCTGAAGTTCTTGGTGAAATCAAAACAATGGCCGCAGGGTTTTTCCCAGGTTGTCATAGGTTTGATTTGTTATGAGAACTCCGTATGCCTTATCAGGGGCTGGAGGAATATCGCTTGTCTAATTAGATCGCAAGCGTTATGACCTAATCAGATAACACGTTCCTGTGCCGTAGTGTGGCTTCGTCAGATAACGGTATCTGCATCATGGGGGTTTGCTGCCTCATGGGCTGACTGCTAGTTAACTTGTTGGTTTGTTAACCAGAATAGGGTCAGGAATAGGGGGATCAATTCAGAACCTATAGGAATACATCACAGTGTGGAGTGCAAAAAAACGATGGATTTAGGCCCAGATCCTTGTACTGGGGTGAACGTATGACATTATTCTACATTCTGTCCATCAACTGTGTTTTTTGCAATTTTCACCCTGAGTGGGCTGGGTATGCTCAGACGTGAGTCCCAGGCTCTCCACACCGCTGGAGTCAAGCTATCCAGGCTGATGAAGGCTGATAGCCAGAAACCGGTCCTTGGATGCTTGATTCCGGTCTGGGAAAGACATGGCTTGGTAGTTCGGACTGGACTGTTCCCATGAGGCACATGGTCAGAGATGATTTGCATATAGCCAGTGTCTAACCCAGGGTGGTGTGGAGTGCAAAAAAACGATGGATTTAGGCCCAGATCCTTGTACTGGGGTGAACGTATGACATTGTTCTACATTCTGTCCATCAACTGTTTTTTTTGCAATTTTCACCCTGAGTGGCCTGGGTATGCTCAGACGTGAGTCCTATGCTCTCCACACCGCTGGAGTCAAGCTATCCAGGCTGATGAAGGCTGATAGCCAGAAACCGGTCCTTGGATGCTTGATTCCGGTCTGTGAAAGACATGGCTTGGTAGTTCGGACTGGACTGTTCCCATGAGGCACAGGGTCAGAGCTGATTTGCATGTAGCCAGTGTCTAACCCAGGGTGGTGTGGAGTGCAAAAGAACGATGGATTTAGGCCCAGATCCTTGTACTGGGGTGAACGTATGACATTGTTCTACATTCTGTCCATCAACTGTGTTTTTTGCAATTTTCACCCCGAGTGGGCTGGGTATGCTCAGACGTGAGTCCCAGGCTCTCCACACCGCTGGAGTCAAGCTATCCAGGCTGATGAAGGCTGATAGCCAGAAACCGGTCCTTGGATGCTTGATTCTGGTCTGGGAAAGACATGGCTTGGTAGTTCGGACTGGACTGTTCCCATGAGGCACAGGGTCAGAGCTGATTTGCATATAGCCAGTGTCTAACCCAGGGTGGTGTGGAGTGCAAAATAACGATGGATTTAGGCCCAGATCCTTGTACTGGGGTGAACGTATGACATTGTTCTACATTCTGTCCATCAACTGTGTTTTTTGCAATTTTCACCCCGAGTGGGCTGGGTATGCTCAGACGTGAGTCCCAGGCTCTCCACACCGCTGGAGTCAAGCTATCCAGGCTGATGAAGGCTGATAGCCAGAAACCGGTCCTTGGATGCTTGATTCCGGTCTGGGAAAGACATGGCTTGGTAGTTCAGACTGGACTGTTCCCATGAGGCACAGGGTCAGAGCTGATTTGCATATAGCCAGTGTCTAACCCAGGGTGGTGTGGAGTGCAAACAAACGATGGATTTAGGCCCATATCCTTGTACTGGGGTGAACGTATGACATTGTTCTACATTCTGTCCATCAACTGTGTTTTTTGTAATATAGGAGGAGGCATGCAGTTGCCTGAGGAGATTCACAAGAGTTTTTTTGGGACGCTCTCCCTCACCATAATGACGGGCACGAGCCTCCTACCCAGAAATGTGATCTCCCTACCCACCTCCTCGTGGAATTCTGTAAGTTGGTCCAAAGTTTCCTGTCTGGTTTGGCGCCTGCTGTAAAAGGAAAGCATGGTCTGCTTTGCATCCGCCTTGCCCATATTGCTTGACACAGTGGAGGAGGTGGGAGAGTAGAAGAAAATGAAGCCTAATACCACAGGGCCGGTGTCGCCACGTAGGCTCTCGTGCAAGGCTGAGCACAAGCGCTGATAGGCCACTACACGAATGCTGGTGACGGGGAATGCGCACCCTTTTCCCAGTGTCTTGCGGGTGTCGCTGGCTGCAGTGACCACTCTCTGTGCACGGTGTGCAACATTAATTAAAGTTCAACACGTTGTCCAGTGTTTGCCATGTCGCCAGTGCCCGGAAGATAGTGGACGGCACCTTCCCAACATGGCTTAAATCATTTTGTCACTACGGCAGGCACTACCGGGATCAGACCAGGGTCGTCCAACACGGCAAGGATCGCATCCGTGCATGGGCCACAATTAGTGAGTCAGTAGTGTATTGCAGGCTCACTGTGCAACCAGCCAGTCCATCGCACCAGGAGGCACATCATAGGCAAATCTTCGCGGCAGGCGCACGTCGCCTCTCGCGTAGTTCAATGCATGCAAGCTCCACCGGGAAGAAGACCCATCTGATATAGAGATAAGGCCCCCGTGTCGTCCAGTAAGTAGCAAGTAGATGTAGGATGCAGGCTAGTACTTTGTTGCGGCAAAGAGGATGTTTAAATACAATTTTTTAGATACCAAACTCGATATTCCTATTGGCTCCCAATTTTAAGTTATCACTTATTAAATGTAATATGGTAATCCAATGTTATCTTATGGGAGAGGTAGGCCGTGTAGAAGTGAAAAACTAATTTAAGAGTATTTCACTACCAGGACAATTTTTTTAATATACTGAACCCTGCCCTCTGTGAGGAGACCAGCCTAGCCTGGGGGTGAATAAGGTGTTGTGAAAAGGAAGGTTCAGGCCTGGCAAAAGGTTTACTTTGCCAGGTTAAAACTCCACCCACAGGCTTCAATGGCATATCTGGGACATGTTCTAAGGACTACGTAGGTGCTGCAGGTCCACTATAGCATTTAATTTGCAGGTCCTGGGTACAGGTAGTACTACTTTACTAGGGACTTACAAGTAAATTAAATATGCCAATTGAGTGTAAGCCAATTTTACCATGTTTAAGTGAGAAAAAGCAACCACTTTAGCAGTAAGTAGAAGTGTGCAGAGTCCTGAAAGTCAACAAAACGGGTTAAGAAAACAGGAGAAAACAGGAGGGTAAGGGTGAAATGTTTGGGGATGACCCTGCAAAAAGGGCCAAGTCCAAGAAATACTATGAGGAGAGCCGACTTTAAAGTCAGGAGACACAGCAAACAACTATGCATTGGCTTGAAAGGTGCATACATGAGACACGTCAAGAGCAAATTAAGATGCATTGTGGCAATCACAGACTGTCTGGAAGTAAATGTGTGTCACACCTCTGATAAAGCTCACCATAAAAGGTGATTTAAACAAGGACTGTTGGCCTGGTAAACATACAAATGCTGAAAGGGTCGAGAAATAACCTTTAAGTGCCCATTGCAAGACCTTTGTTGGCCATGACAAAACAAGCAAAAGAACATTGACAGTTTGACTTGTAAAAAGTCAATCTTATGGATACTACACCAGGCCACAGATTTGAGCCAGAACTAGGCATACATGGACTTCATTTTAGGAGCATCTCTTATTAAGGATCACATCCCCCCAATTCAGCCAGCAGATCAAACACAGTCAACTGCTGCAGTTCAATCTCCACGCATGGAGGTGAAGGTCACGAGTATTTGGGTGCAGGGCAGATCCTGCTATTATGACAGAAGATCCTCTTGAAGTGACAGCTTGAGTGTAGGGCAGATACCACGTTCACAAATTCCTGGTACCACACACTCCTGGTTAAAAGATCATTCCTGATCTTTTTCATAGATCAGTGAAGCAGAGGAGAGAAGGCATACTGGTGTCCCATTTTTAATTGCAGCTGGAGTCCCATTTTCAATTCCAGCTGGAATGCATCTTCTAGCGAGTGTTCTCACAGGAACTCAAAAGTGCGAAACCTTTGGCACTCAGCATTCAACAGTGGCAAAAAAAGATCTAGCCAGGGTACTCCCCACTGCCTGAAGATGCCCTGTGTCAGCTCATGTTGTAGAAGCAGTTTGTTATCTGCCAAATGCTACCAACTTAGCTTGTCTGCTCTGGCATTCCAGGATCCTACCAGGTGGTTCGCAGTCAGAAAAATGCCCTAACACTTTAGCCAGCTACAGAGGTACAGAACCTCCTGGCAGAGTACCCAAGTTCACACTTAGCTCTGCTTATTGAAATACCATATAGCGGTGGCGTTGGCTTTGAAATCCTGCACCAGCCTCTTTTTAAAGGATTGGAGGAAGGCTTTCAGAGATAGACCAATGGCCCGCAACTCCAACAAATTGATATGGAGCCGGGCTAACATCAGAGACCAGCGTCCTGTGATCTCCACCTTGCCCACATGACCTCCCCACCCAGCAGGGACCCATCAGTAACCAATGTTAGCTCTGTGTGGTGGGGAGAAAGGGGCCTGCTGCTGGACCAATCGTATTTGAGCAGCCATCATGGCAGATTGTAAGCTATCTCCTCTGAAATCTGAACAGCATCTGAAAGACTTGTTTGATGCTGGGCCCACTGGAGCTTAAGAATTCATTGTAAAAGCTGCATGAGCCACCTGACATAAATGACAAGGGAGTTTAAGGAGGCTAAGAGGCCAAGAAGCCTCAGGCCTGCTCTTATTGAGATCTGGGATTGATCCTCTAACATCGGGACCATTGCCAAATATCCTAGATTTGTTGTGGTGAAGAGAAGGCTCTAAACTGCACTGTATTCAGGAGCACTTCAATGAATGAAGGCTTCTACAAAGTAGTGAGGTGTGACTTTTCTCAAACGATGTTAGGTTTACCACTATCTGGCGGGGAGATTTGGCGAAGGTTGGGCATACTTCTACTGAACGATTTGTAGGACTCATCTGTCAGACACTATGGGATGCGACCCTGGGAGGAAGTGCGGAATTCTGCCCCTGATAGGATATGGGCTTGTTCCACTAGAGGTAAACTAAAGTGGCTTGATGGCTGTTGTCATTTGGGAAGGAGAATGGGAGAATATGCTCCTCAGCCGACCTGTGCGCTAAATGCCAGAACCAAGTGTCTGGCCAGAAAGGACTTGTGAGGCTGCTGCAGTCAATGAAAAGAGAGTTGTTGCCAATACGCCAGCCCCTGGGATAGCCTCTGAGTTTTCTGACCTGATGTGGAAATTACATGGAAGGTGCAAGAAACCCAGGGAATGTGCTTTGCCTCTACTATCTCTAAGGCGCTTTAGGACAAAATCAGTTTTTTCATCAAAGAGGCTTGCGCCATTAAGGTGCACATCCATGAGAAAGGCTTGTACATCCTGTTGTGCACCACCACGTGCATCAGCAGAGCACAATACTGTTGCCACCTTCCCTTCTGAGACACCAGTTATGTCTAGACAAGCATAAATCACATACTTGGCCGTGTCTTCGTCTGTCATGAACTGTCTGAGCCAGAGAGGCCCTAAGGCATGGCGTAAAATGGGCCGGGTCCCTCTGGGCATCAGACCCCGAAGTATTTCAAAATGAACATTGAAACTAGTCCCTCTGTGCCCTATATTCTTGTCCTTAACATTACTGAGCGAAAAACTGATGATTTCTGAACAACATGTAATAAATGTTCAGGTAGTCCATATCAGTTACTTAGCTCCCATTTATATTTCACCCTTTACTGAATATCGCAGTGCATTAGAGAGTTAGCTGTTCCCAAGATGTTGTGTTTTTAATTAAAAAAAAAATATCGGTCAGCATATTACTCTGGTATAGTGGATGCTTTCCAGGTATTTATAACTGGCCACGACTGAAAGCTCTGGAGTTCAGATTCTAGGTAGTGTGAGTCTCTCGCAGGGCCTGTTAGTGTGTTAAAACGGTGTTCATAATACCTGCTCATCTAATCTTTTGCTTCTCTGGTGAGCGCACGCAGACAACCCATGACAAAGCTCATAGCCGTATTTATTTATATTTATTTATATATTTATAAAGTTTTATATAGCGCGAAAAAGATCCGGAAGGATATCAGATCGCTTTGCAAAAAGGATGGAAGGAAGGACATAAAAGCAAAGTCTACCTCAAGTAAGAATGCAAAAACAGGAAAAATTGCATAATTATAAGGCAAATTAGAGAGGAAGAATAATACAGTAAACAGGTATATAGCAGGCTACGCAGGGAGGTACACTTTGCGGTAAGGAACAGCAGCATCAAGTGTTGGTACAATGGATTTAGGATCAATGGCTTCGAGCAGGTGAACCTAGCCCAATTAAGGTAAGAATGTATTCATTAGGAATCTTTTGGCTTCCAGTTTGAAAGCAGTCGTTGAGGAGATTCTGCGTACTTCCAGTGGAAGAGAGTTCCATCTCTTTGGGACAGCGCCGGAGAAGGCTCGGTGACAAGTTCTCTTTTTGCTAAGGATGAGTGGTTTCAGGAGGAAGGTGTTAGCGCTTCTTGAGGCTCTACCACCACAGGATAATTCAAGCTTTTGCAGTAGGTACCTGGGAGCTTTGAGATGCAGAGCTTTGTGCGCCAGAACAGCAATCTTTAACTGAATTCGAGCTTCATAGGGAAACCATTTAAGAGATTTTAGGACTGGGGATATGTGCTCATTGAGTTTGTTACCAGTCACCAATCTAGCTACACCATTCAGTGATACCCTTAGTGGAGCCAGGGTGTATTTGGGAAGGCCACAGAGCGTAGCGCTGCCGAAGTCAAGCCTCGGCAAGACAAGCGCTTGGACCACCTGCTTTAAATCGGTTTGTGGAAGGAATGGTTTGATATTTCTAAGTGTCCTCATCAAGTGATTAGCTCCCTTGCACACATTGCTTATGTGATTTTTCATATTCAGGTGGTTGTCCCAGGTGATTCCAAGGGATTTGGCAGAGTATGATGAGAGGGGTGCAGTTGAAAGCAGTGAGGTGATTTAACCAAAGGTCTAGCTTGGGGACGTGGTTCGGAGGCGAGATGAGAAGGGATTCAGTTTTGGAGGTGTTGAGCAGGAGATGGTTCTCAGTTAACCAATTTTGAGTAGACGTTAGGGTAGAGTTCAGTGAGATGATGTCATCCGGGGATGGATTTTTTAGATAAAGTTGCCTATCGTCCGCATACATATGGAAAAGAATGTTCGTGGAATTTAGAGAATTAGCTAATGGTTCCAAGAAAAGGTTGAAGAGGATAGGTGATTGGGCTGATCCTTGGGGGACACCCATGAGTACTGGAGAGGGCTGGGAGAGGGAGTGGTTTGCCTTGACTCTTTGTGATCTATGGTGAAGTAAAGACGAGAACCATTGTAGCACCCGACCAGAGAAACCCATCACATTTTCCAAAATGGATAGGAGGTTGTCATGATTAACCATGTCAAAAGCGGAGGAAAGGTGAAGGAGGATTAGGAGGCATGAATCATTTTGGTCAAGCATTTTTAAGATGTCATCCATAACGTGAGTAAAAGCCGACTCGGTACTGTGCCCCTTCCGAAAGCCTGATTGATGCTGGTCTAGGAGTTGGAAGTTTTCCATGTGAGCACAAAGTTGGGTTTGTATGCATTTTTCTAGGAGTTTGGCTAGGGTTGGGATGCTGGAAATAGGGCAGAAGTTACTGAGGTCAGCTTTATCTGTGTTAGGTTTCTTTAGCATAGATGACACCTGAGCTGCTTTTAGGCAGTCAGGGATCATGCCTTGTGATAGAAAAGTGTTCCATCCCCACATGGACAATTCTTGTCCATGTGGGGATAAGTACATTCTTGATTTCTTTGAAGATGGCCGGAGGTACCGGGTCATTGAAGTGGTTAGATGGGTTGATATTCTGGAGCCTTGGCTGGTTTTAGGTGCACATCAATTGCTGTGTTATTGTAGCTGGATGCAATAACCAAAAGCTCAGAGAGACACTAAAATACAGGTCGGGTAGCACACTAAAGGAATCACAGAAATGTATTTTACATGTTTAAGCCACACCATAAATCTACATAGGGCACTCCCCTTTAGCGACTCTTCACTTTCTTCATCCCACTTGAAGCCCTGCCATAAGGTTTTACATGACTATCGGCATTGTTTATGAACAATAACAAAGTAAATCTGCACGACGAGTGCTGTTGAATGTCCTACATTTGATTATAATTACACTTAGAATACTCCTGACTTACTTTTGTAAGCCAGGAGTGCTCCTGGATTGATCCATGGCTTCTTCTTGGATTACTCTTGGAGTGAGCCAGAAGTACTAAAACCGTAAGCTTTAGCTACCAATAGTAATATTCAGTTAATTGAGCCTTAGTAGTTTTTTTGACAATTGTCCCCCAAATTTATATGCCACAATAACACCATGGGCCAAATTCAAAAATAATGTGGGCTGACTTACTCCTGCCTTACTCCTCTATTTCAGGAGTAAGTCAAGAGAATGCCTGATGGCCTATTGGTCAATCATGGAATCCAGTAGCAAGCCAAGAGTACCACAAAAGTCACACCTACAAAATGTTTTGATAATCGACCCGTGTGTTATAGGACAGACGTAAAAGAGCAATGTAAAGGACATGGCAAAGCGCCTTTTCAAACTTACAGCATTGTTTTCCTGTATAATCATACAGCAGCCTTGATCCTTGTCCCTCTTTCCACAGCATTTTCCACTGTCCTGTTGGAAAAAGGGAAGTTCTAGTTAAGTACCATTTTGTATAGGTTTATGCAGAACATTTGTAGCATCCTGATCTGTGTTCCAAATATACTTAAATGAAATGCCCTGGAAGGGGAATAATAATTGCTGCATGATTAATTCCAACTCAAGAAACCCTTTTGCTCCCCCCTGATGTTGTACAACTCCTTCACCTTTGACGTTCAGCCCTCAGTATTAAGTACATCACTTCCTCTCAACTTCTCATTGTCTGTTGAAATCCACCAGATAGTCAGCCTGACCTTTACTGTACCTCTGCATTGTAATGAATCCTGGCATTACCAACGACCCCAAATCTAGTGAGGCCTGATAACTGAATTTGCGCACCTATGGCAAGATTCAACTTCCACTTGTAATTGTATTATTTACAAATGTAAATTCTCAAAAGTAATTCTACATTCATAAATCTATTTACTTACACGAAATATTATTCCATTATGGTTTCCATGGGAATAAATCTGTTCCCATAGATAGAGCAGGTATTGTAAGGTAGGGATGCCCTAGAAGGTGTGTGGACACTCACAAACATGATTTTCAGGCATACATAAACTTTCTTTTTCGTAAAGAGAGATCTTCAAAAAGTGAAAGTGAGAAAGATTGTGGGAGTTAGAAACTGGAAAGAAGGAGTTGGTGGGTCGGAAGAAAGGGTGAAAGTAAAGAAAGGTGCAAAGAATTAAGTGAATATGAAAGCAAGGAAAGTTGGAAGACTAAGTGAAAGGAAGAAAGGTTTAGTGAAAGGAAGAAATTAAGGGGAGGTGCAAAGGGGAGTTGAAAGGATGGGTGGGTGCACGGAAGAATGAAAAGATCATTTGCTGAAAGGATGAAAGGAAGGGTGAAATGATTGGTGGATGGATGGATGGGTAGGTGGTTAGATTTTACATGTTCAGGTAGTGAAAAACTCCTAAATTTGTTTTCCATTACTGTGAGGCCTACAACTCTCATAGGATAACATTGGAGATTCCTTATTACATTTAATAAGCTGTAATTCCCAATTGGGAGCAGGTCGCTATGTCATGTTTGGTGTGTTTGCAATTGTAATGAGAAACCGTATTGAATGGTAATGTCAGATTTTGGATTTGGCGTAGGAAAATAGCATCAACCCTGCATCCTCCACGATATTAGCCAGGGGTTTGATATAGATGTTAAACAGTAGAGGGCTGAGTATAGACCCCTGGGGGACGCCGTGCGCCGATGGACAGATGGCAGATGCTGCTGTCCCTGAAAAGTACGCCCACTAAGAAAGGAGGCAATCCAGGCTAGTGCCGAGCCTGCCACTCCTAGGGACCGGAGAGAATTCAAAAGAATGGAATGGGACACGGTATCGAACGCGGCACTCAAATCCAACAGGATGAGTGCAGATGTTTCCCCACGATCGATACCGTGTCGCAGACTCTCCGTAACTCCAAGGAGAGCAGTCTCGGTCGAGTGATGAGCTCGAAAGCCGGACTGGGATGGGTGCAGAAATCCTGAGCTCTCCACAAGATGATTTAACTGAGTGTTAATGTGTCTTTCCAGAATATTCGATAGAATTGGCAGCAAGGAGATAGATCTAAAATTAGACAAGTTGGAAGCATCCGCACCTGCCTTCTTCAAAAGGGGCACCACCATCGCATGTTTCCAGTCCTGGGGTACATAAGATTCAATTAAAGACACATTTAGCAGTCTCATGAGTACCTGATGGGAATTGGAATCCAATAGCTTCAGAATTTTAACAGGTAACGGGTCACGGGGAGAGCCCGATCTTACACTGTTCAAGCAGGAGAGGAAAGAGACATCATCTAGCAATTGCCATTCCGTGAGCTTCACTGTGGCGAGGGAGCATTCCACTGGCAATGTAGATTCTGTCTGAAATTCCTCCACCACAGAAGGAGAACCTAGCGAGGCATAAATGCGCTCAACCTTAGCAATGAAAAACTCAGCCAAAGCTTTACATTGAACCTCATCCAATGCAGGGGGAGCTGGGGTAGTGTCTGATCTAATATGAGCCTCGGTGACACTAAAGGATCCCACCATCTTGAAACTGCATGTGGACAAAGCTTGTGAGTGTCCTGAACCACGAAGTGGAGTCCTACCACTCCTGGACTCTTGGGTGTGTTGCCCAGAAGGGTTCTACACTGAGGTCCTGGAAAATGTTTGGCCAAAACCTGCTCTGAGAACTAGGATGAGGCCAGGACAACCTGCTCACCTATCCTCCCCGAGGTGCATCGCCGGTCAATGTGACTTTGACCCATCTCCCGCTATGTTCGCCGCAGGAGCAGCAAATCCTGTTCAGTGGCCCATCTCCAAAGGGATATCCAGCCTTGTGGAACTGTCTTCAGCTACAGCCCTCTGCCTCGCCCAGCTGGAGGTTACTGACTTCTAAAATAGAGACTGAGTCCAAACGTAGAAATCTCCACCGTGGACCCAAGGCTATCTGATAATGGTGTTCCCTCCTCGGACACCGCCTGCAGCCTTGCCCCCCTGAACTTTACCTCCTCAAAAGATGTTTTTAATAAGTATCTCCAAAGTCCGAAGGTAAGAGCTGACCCAGCCCAATCCCATTCTCTCAACCTTATCCAAAACGCACACCACCAAGGTCAGCCATATGTTTTTTACCTTGACGTGGTCTCGTGTGACTAGATGTCCGGGGTTGGTGCTTTAATCTTTTAAACAATGGTTTTTACTAAAACAAAATCTAAATTTGGTTCTACTAATTGGATTTTTGTCATATTGGTGTTACAAAATGTATTCAAATGTACTCTGTTTTTCGAAATTGGAGTAGAATTTTTCTAGTGTTTGGTTTTCACTTTATTACAGTCTGTGTGCTGCTTTAATACTTTATGCGTTGTCTTGAAATCAAGCCTGACTGCTTTTAGTACCAAGCCAGCGTAGGTTAAGAACAGGCTACTTTAGTCAGTTTTTCGTGGCTCACCTTGCAAGAGATTGTGGCTGTTGCGTGACCATGGCTCACACCCCAGTGAAACAATGGCCACATTTCTCACACTGTCATATTGGCAATAAAAAATTTGGTTTGTACATATTGATATATCTTTATTAAAACAATGACTGACAAGGCACAAAAAATGAAATATTAGTTCAAATAACAGATTTCAGTGAACTACATATTGTACTAGGTTATTCAGTAGAAACACCATGTTTAAAGAGCTGCCTATTAAGCCAGGAACAATAGCAGAGGTTATTTTTCATAGGTGTCCAATTGTGTGCTTTACTAGTACAGCTTGTTCTTATCTCACCACATTTCTTTCGCTGCCTGTCTTTAACTATTAGGAGGAGCTTATGTCTAATGTAAGTAGGATTCTGCACACAAGTGTCATCTTGGAAAAAACTGCCTAGATCACAGAAACCAATATGTTCAACACATTCTTTAGTCAGTCCGTCAAAAAAAGTTACTGAGTTATAAAAAATAATCACAAAATTACATTCCTTATAAAACTTGACGGAGGTACATTAAAATAGCACAGTGTTATGACCATGAATAATGTATAATGTATTTGAGAAAGGAAACAATAGCAAAATAAGTGTTCTGGTCCTGTAGGGTCTCGAGGTAATGAAATGTTGGTCTACATGCTCTAAAATAATATCATATACATTCACAAAAGATAACCATTAGCTTTCAATAAAGAGAATTTTAAATTTCTACAAATAAATTACATAAAAGCTACAAAAAAGCAAAGTGCTACAGAGTTTCAAATGAAGTAGCATCACAAAGACTTACACCCCTCCCGGCAGTCCTGCCCTCATTAATTTAGCAAGGGGGAACATAGAACAAATTTTATAGGGAGCTTGTTCTCAATCTAAATAGTAATACCCTATCCCAATGACCTGTCGTTTGCAATAGATAAGGCTCAATGCCAGGAGTGGTCTGTGAAATTACATAGTGTCCAATTGTAGGCTTGACTAGTTCTTTTTCTTCTCTCTCTCTCTCTCTCTCTCTCTCTCTCTCTCTCTCTCTCTCTCTCTCTCTCTCTCTCTCTCTCTCTCTCTCGATATTTGACCTCCAAAAATTACACTTTAGCCAAGTTCGATCTAGTTTTATTATACTAATTGCATTCTCAAAAATAGAAGGCCCACCCAGTTGTTCAAAAGAATGTTTTAGGTAGGACAATCATTGGATACTCAAACCCAAGTCGCAGCTAAGAAAGTGCATAATAACCTGCTGATTGAAGGTGACATGAGAGTTGCCCCAGATGGACAACCAGAGCATCAAAGGAGAAAGTTTGATTAAGTCATCAAAAAAAGAAACCCTAATTACTTGTGACAGATGACGTAGGGGCAACAAGAAGCTGGGAGAGGAGCAGCTGTCAGAATTGCTTCTCTATTCTTTGGGCTTTGTTGGCATAGCTCCACACTCCAGCTCCATAGGTGACAACAGGAACACATTGAGTTTTGTAGAAATCCAAAAACGGTGTAGTATATTTGCCTTCTATTAATGCCAGGAAAAAGACTGCTGTGCTGCTACAAGGACTGGAAAAAAATTCACAGTGTCCCAAATATAAAGGATGCCCGTGGAAAGAGTCCCTACCGGGTGTTGGGTATCTACTGCACGAGTTTGATTACTGGACGCAACCACCAGGTATCACAACAGATAATGTACCTACAACTGATCAGAGTTTACACAACAACCTACAATAATATCAATCATGAAAATGACAATGTCAAGAACATAAATAATTTTTGTGTGACATGAGAAAACAAAGCACAAGTATTAGGCGGTGTACATACGTTTATTATACATTTATAAAAAAGGTTCATACAGTTTTAAAATACATCATGTTGTCCATAAGAAAATTGTTAAAAATGTTCATGAGAACATGAGTCGACGCGGCGTTTCGGTTAAAAACCTTCCTCAGGACAGTTTCTCAGAATATCAGTTTGTGGTGTTTTAACCTCAGCTATTCAGTCTGGGATATAATTTGTTAAAACCCAAATAGAAGTGTCCTGATTAAGGTCCACACTCAAGGATACTGTGGTCCCATTAATTCGGGATGTGGTGATGTCTGTCTTTATCTTCTTGATAAGATCTGATAATTTATCACTGTATCGGAGGTGCCACCAGTAGGTATTTGTATACAATGTTGCTGCTTATGCGATCGCTGTAGCCGCATGCTAGATACGTTATGTCGGCTAATTCTGGTCATAACGTTGTATAAAGCATCTCGGTAAAAAAAGCTGGCCTCCCTGCTCCTCCGTATACAGCGTCTGGGGGTTCTGTTAGTTTCAGTAAAAAGACAGTAGGTGTTTCTGTAGGGCGGTGACGTGGGTAGGGGGAGGAGCAGGGTGGGGGGTAGTAATGTATGGATTACGGAGTTTTACAGGTAAGTAAACTTTTTAAAAAATAAAACAAATTTCGTTGCGCGCACTGTGCGCGCAACGAAATTCGTTTTATTTATTTAAATGGTATCTTACCTGTAAAACTCCGTAATCCATACATTACTACCCCCCACCCTGCCCCTCCCCCTTCCCACGTCACCGCCCTACAGAAACACCTACTGCCGACCGCTACTGTTGAGACTACTTCTTCTTCAGCCTGACTGTCTCTGTGACAAACCCTAGAGACTGCTCTTTGGGGACCTTTGCTGACTCTATTCGCTCTTTCCCAGCTTGGGCATACGCTGTGTGTGCTAATCTTGGACTCTTTCTCAAACTGACACTACCTACGAGCTGTCATCGCTCATGTCCTTGTTGAACTTTCCGGAGCTCCTTTTCCAATTTATGGCAAGCCCAAACTAATTAGACTGTCCTGCACCCTTGCGATTCCAAATGTTTATTAATGATGTTTTAGAATATCTTTCATAAATCTGCTTTTAATTAACCTCTAGACTCTGTTTCATCATGAATTGTCTCCTTAAGTTGATTGTGCATTCCAAAGGATTGATTTATGACAGGGAGAGATCAAAATAGATACATTTATGATTATCAGGTACTAATGTTATTATTTTGCATTGCCTTAACAGAAATATTGGTTTGCATCATTTTAGTCCGGCTAACTTTCTTTAGAAGGTTTGTATTAGCAGTAATAATTATTTACTTATATAGTATGGTGTTGAGAGTCATTTACATAAACCTAATTACAAATTTGTGAGTCGGTTATCCAATTCCTGATCCTCATTGGATATCCGGATGTTAGATCTCCTATGTCCAACCCCACAGTGGAACAATACAAGATCCATCGGAGACTCAGTGAGTGTTAAGAAGAAGAGACAATAATAGTAATGAGAAACAAAATGTATTAAAAGGGGGCCCCAGTATCCAGGGCAACACCAGAAAGCTGATTCTTAACATACATGGGTCTCCTGAAATTTATAACACAATCCCCTTCAAATATCTTCCAGAGAGCCAATCCATGACAATTTCCTAGTACGAAGAATTTGATAAGAGTAAAAGTATTAAAATCTAGGTGCTAAGAATGCGAATGGATAAGCTTCTTCCTTAATTGTAATCTATCTTCTGCCATTCTTTCTCCTAAAGGCTGAACATTAGCTAATTTAAGTACAACAGGACAGGGGAGCTGCTGGAATTCAAAGCTTCCCTGTTACACCGTGCTGAGCTTGGGGCTACTATCAGTTCACTGACAAACTCCACAAATTGCAAAACAGCAGCAATGTCTCTCCACCCTCTGATTCAGTGTCAATGCCTCTGAAGGCCCTTTAGTGTGAAACTGATGTGCATTTAGTGGCTCATTTCATCCAGGTTCAATACTGCTTATATTTGCTCCAATATCTTTGCAACTACCCTAAGGCACAGATCTTCCTTGAAAGCAGATTCTGATGAAAAAAATGTGGAAGCATCTCTACGATTATTTATGCCCTTGTCACCTAAATAAAGAGATGGAGGAGATTGGACCCACTGGCCTATGTAATATTTCTGTATAAATTAAGAGCTTTATTGCCGTTTAGTCGCCCTCCTAAATCTGCACCATCACAAGAAATTCTTCTTTCCTCTAATTCAAATTTAGGATGACTCCGAAATCCCAAAACAAAAAGTTACCAATTATTGTTCCACCTGTGATTATACAGAAGTCACTCAAAGCAAAGAAAGCAGATGGAAAAGCCAGTCTGGTCTCATACGGAAACAGACAGGTGCAGAAGAGCCATTGTAGACCCAGGCGCATCCCCCAACACATCCCACCCCGCTGGAGGCTCTGATGCGCGTTATAGCACCTGAACTCCTGCCTCCTGCTCCTTGTGAAGTGTGTTATGAGCCTTGGGACATACAAAACAGCCTGAATTTATTTGATATAATCCAATGCCTGCATGAACCATCCTGGAGTTGTTATAATGACCACAGAATCGGAATTGGAATAGAGGAGTAGTCAAAGGGCATTTTAACAAACATCCAAGCTGTACCTAAGCATTGCAGATCCTATTTGAGTCGGGCCAAAGCACAACATAGACAACTTGTAGAAAGTAGACATAAGGCTCACGCTATTGTTCATTTGTTTGACTTCACGACATGGAAGACCTATGAAAGGTGTTCTACAGATGTGAATAGCTAAAGAATGATTCATCTTGTAAGGGTTTTTTTAGTTGCATGAAAATAGATCACACTATGCAGTTTCCCTGAGTAGCGCATAGAAAACATTAAGGAAACAGCCGGAAGTTGTCTAAGCAATGATAAATCAATAAGCCAGTGAATGAGGTACAGGTTGGATCAAATCAAAGCTAGATGCCATACAACTTGTCAAGCAAAGTACACCTTATAGTATTGATTTCATTACAAATTCAAATTCTATTTCAAATCAAGCTAATTCTGAAGTAATTCATAACCAATTAGTATGATCCTTACAATCTTGCTATATACCTTCAATCTCAAGGTATATTGGAAACTATCAAAAGAGAGGATACAATATTAAAACTTTAAAACTACTTCTGATACAGGATCCTGTTGAGGATAAAATGGCAAAATAAGGGAAAAAGTAAAAGTGCTTAGCTTTATTGGGAATCAATGAGTAGCACTTTTACAGGATCCCTCGCATATAGTTGAGTTAACCTCCAATGGCAGATGTGAGAACTGCAACCTTCTTATAAAAGCAAGCTGCTACTCACATTCTGTAATTTAAAGCTATTTCCCAGGCCTAATCTGAGTATGAAAAGGCAGGTACACCGTAACAGTTTGTTAGCGTGGGGGGCGGAGCTTCCTCGTGAACAAGATGGCCGCTTGAGCCGAGTGCTCGGTAACACCGTCGCAAAATCCGACAATTACCGGCAACTACATCGTGTGTGAGACCTGAGACAGCAGCCCCTGGCCTCCGGAGATCTGCAGCTACGATTTCCTGTGCCCCTGACCGCCGTGCTGCCTCTCAGAACGAAGATAGAGAGCCTGACAACACTGGCCTGGCTAGGCCACAAGCACCAGACTAAAGTAGGTGCTGTGGGGGGCGTATGCTCGAGGTCGTTGCTACATGGGAGACGGGGGCATTAACGGAACGTCGCTACACGCATACGGTCAACTCTCTGACCTGCCAGCCCCAACGGGGTCTCACGGTACGTGGCCTCTGTTGATTGGTAATTTCATAGATTATGGTGCAGTCCGGGGAGAGCTGCGCAGTACCAACCCAGTGCCGGAGGCCCGTGACAAACGGGGGTGTGACCCGCGCGCTGAAGCCATCAGGGTTACGCTGCCCTCTCTTGATCTCCTGGGCACTTTGTGGGCAACCTGAGACACGCGCCTGCGGCGGGTCCCTCCACTACATCAAGCGGTAGAGGGCGGGGAGCTCTTACCTCACGGACTGAACAGTGCCGCCATTTAGTATACTGAGAGAGCCTGGTGCCCCCTGCCTGCGTCTGGGAAGTAGGCGACCTGCTTGGATAGGGATTGCAGAGCCCCTGGTAGGTCCTTGGTTTTGGCCATGTGGTGCACCAGGAGTGGTGCATGCTACCAGGAATCTGATAGCCCGGTGCGGGGATATATTTGGTACCATCGACCGCCCTTGGGAGATGCAGCTCCCTGCCGGGACCATTGCCTTTGCTGAGCATAGCTGGGATTGACGGGCCTCAGCTGCTGGGGCTGCCTGGACTCACCATCCACGGACCCCAGGCCCCTCTTGGTTGCCTACTGCAGTGTGGGGTCCTAAGTATGCTCTGATACTGCCCGTGTGTGCGAGTTGCCACAATTTGAACTGGCGGGGGGTCAGAGCTGCTTCTTTCTGTGCTCAATAATGCAGAAGAGCCCTCCTGGACAACCAATATAGGCACCAACGAACAGCCGCGTGGTCTTGGAGCCTAGTGCTGAGGGCTTGAATCCGCCCTGGAGTGAGTGCTCCCTGTGTGATACTGGTTGCTGCCGCCTCCGGCCTGAAGAGTTACCTGGGTTGTTCGCTCAGGGCACCTGCTGTGCATAACGCGCTGATGCCCCTCCTGCTGTGCTGGCCCCCTGGAACAGTGGAGATTTGACTGTCTTGAGAACCGCTGGAGGCTAGGATGGGCAGAGTCGACAGGGCGCAACCGAAGCTATCATTTGAGCAGAAAAGGTCTCAGTCCCAAGACACATCCGCTGAAGACGCCTCCAGAATGCGGGAGCAGCCCGTAGAAGAATCGCGTCAGGATATCCGTGGCATGCTAGTGGCAATGGAAAAGAACCTACAGAGCGGTATTTCAGCCCTTGGCACTAAGATGGATGCATTATCCTACAGAATGGACCATATGGCCGAAAGACTTGACAAGCACGCTGAGAGGCTAGATATGTCCGGATGGAGGCTGACGGAAGCGGAAGAAGCACACTCCACCCTTGACTCTGAACATAAAAAACTTGGCAGGGTGCTGCAGGTTTTGCAGGAAAAAAACAAAGACTTAGAAGCACGTTCTCGGCGCTGCATTCTCAGAATTACGGGATTGCAGGAGACTACTCACACTGGTAATATGGAGCAATTCACAGAGAAGCTTTTGAAGACACTGCTGGGCGAGGACTCGTTCTCCGCCATGTCTGTCGTGGAAAGAGCGTACCACTCCCTGGGGCCCTGGCCACGCCCGGGGGCGCCTCGCCGTCCGATCATTGCAAAACTACTCAACTATCGAGATCGGCATGTGGCGCTGAAGCAGGCTAGGGAAAAGCAGCCTTTGGGTTTAAAGGTTCCACGATCTCGCTATTCCCAGACTTCACGATCCGGGTCCAGGAGGCACGCCGACAATTTGCCCCAATGAAAAAACAGCTCTGCGATCTTGGTGTGGATTATGCCATGCTTTACCCAGCGAAACTGCGAGTCAACAGGCAAGGTCGATCACACATCTTCATGGACCCGAAGGCCCTACAGAAGGCGCTAAAACAATGGTCGAGAGAACAGCGCCACAGTCCGGAGCGGCAGCTGCTCGATGAGGCAGCAGGAGGACAGCTGGAGGAACAGGACTGAGCTTTGACTGGTGCCTCTGTGCTATAAGTATGGTCTATGGTGCAGGATAGAGTTGGGGGTGTCAGTTGGAGGGGCTCGGGAGGATGAGTTATGGTTCCTTGAACACTGTTCTTGCTCCTCAAAACAGATGGGTCCTCACACTAGATGCCTTTGCCACCCCAAAGTGTTACGGCAGGATTCATGCAGGGAGGGAATCAGCTGCGGGTGAGAGGCTGAGTTTGAGCGCCACGCCGTTGCGGTGACTTTATATTGGGGGATCGGATCCCGGGAAGTGCGTCTGGCCTAACAGACTTTGTGTTCTAGCATAGCCCTGCATGGTGGACACGCCTATGGAACTGAGGTTGATGTTGCGGTGGCGGTGTGGGGGATACCATATGCTTTTAGTTGCATAATATGTTTGAGACGGTGCCTTGAGAGTGGCCTCATGTTGACCTGATAGTTCTCCTTGTCCAATGAACAACTCCCGCCCACACGTGAAACACACCTGGGAGTGTTCTTTGTTTTTCCGGGAGGGACAGGAATGGGATGGTCTGCCATGGGAGGGAGGTTTGGTAGGTTTTGAGAAGCACTTGGATGTTACTTCAGATTAATGTTTGTTATCAGTACACACATGGTGAGAGTGAATACTGCCTACTACACAGATCATATCGTGGGGTCAAACCAAACAAATACGATGGTGGTACCTAGCTATGTCAGTGAGAACTTGCCTGTTGATGCTCTCCGAGCGCTCACATGGAACCTTAGGGGACTTAATGACTATAGGAAACTCCATAAGGTATTAAACTATTTACAAAATCATGCTATAGACGTTGCCTTACTGCAGGAGATGCACCTTCCACTCAACAGTCCCATCCTACGCATCAAAGGCCTACAGGACAACATACATGCCTCAGGTTTTACCACACATGCCAGAGGGGTGATTACATGGGTTAACACCAAATCTCCCTATACTCTAGTACCACTTGACTCTGACAGAGACAGCAGATATGCAATATCTAGATGTCAGGGGATGGGCATTGATCTAGTAATTGTGAACATCTACGGCCCCAAATACGACTACCCCGAATTCTTTGACTCACTAGTGTCCGCAGCCAACAAATACAGGGAAAGCCAGTTCCTCTGGGGAGGGTATCTAAATCTGGTCAGAAACCTGAACACGGATCGGTCAGGGGGCCCCGAGAGACACCCCTCTGTGGCAGCTAGGGCGTTGGAGAGCGCTATGCTTTGTCTGGACCTGTGCGATGTTTGGCACATAAGATACCCGCATACGGAGGGATACGCACATTATTCTGCTTATTATGACCTACATACTAGGATCAAAAATTGATTAGCATCCACGCCCCTTTATGATAACTTTAGGGAGTGTAGGGTCCTCCCACGTACTCTGTCTGACCATTCCCCCCTGTTGATAGCGATAGCTACCCTCAAGTAGAGTATACCGCCATTCACTTGGAGGTTCCCTCCCTATCCCCTACTGGACTCAGCCTTCAAGGCTGAGCTGGCGGTGGTAATTGAGACGTTCTTTATCACTAACGTGGGCTCTGTAGATAGTTTTCAAGTGATCTGGGAGACCTTTAAGGTTTACATTCGTAGTATAGCTATGTCCAAGCACTTGGGGGTCCTCCAAGATATTGGCCGACGTCTGGTTGATTTAGAAAGGAAATTGGGAGTATTAGAACAGCAGCAGTTGGTACACGCAGATTACGCAGTAACATCAGAAATTAAGACACTTTTAGAGGAATATCAGGATGCAGCAGATGCTGAACTTAATCACTTAGGTAAATACGCCAAGGCACGGGTGTATGGGGAGGGGGAACAGCCGGGTGCGGTTCTGGCTCAGTTGCTTAGGAGGCGTCGCAGTAAAACTCGTCACTGAACTCAAATCAGCAGAAGGAGAGGTGCTAACTGAGGAGGCAGATATAGCGGAACGTTTTAAAAGTTATTATGCAGAATTATATTCTACTCGCTCTTCCGGAACTGATGATGAAATCTTGACTTATCTTTCCCATGCTAAACTTCCCTACCGCACAAATACACATTGTGAGTTTCTGATGAGACCCATGGAAAAAGACGATATTACTGGCCCTGACGGGCATGAAGTCCGGTTGCACCCCTGGAGTGGACGGCCTCACTGTGGCCTTTTACAGAGCATTTCTTGATATTCTATTGCCGCACCTGTGTGCGCTCTTTGACCACATGTGCCAAACCGGCACGATACCGCCCACGATGAGAGAGGCCGTCGTAGTTGCTATACCTAAACCAAGTAAGCCACCTGAGGAGTGCGGATCATATCGCACGCTTTCCTTATTAAACTATGACGCTAAAATCTAAACTCGCTAACCGAATAGTTCCCCTAGCACAGATTCTCATAGCCCCTGAACAAGCTGGGTTCATCCTGGACAGGAACCTCACTTATAAATACGTATGGTCTTCGGGGCCTTACAGCATATTCGGCAAGACACGAAGGCAGTTGCGGTCTTCCTCGTAATGTAGAAGGCCTTTAATTCTGTCGAGTGGCCCTTCATGCGCCACGTCTTGATTAGGATCGGTCTGGGACCGGTTTTCCTACAGCTGATTGAGGTGCTGTACGATCATCCCTCCGCCAGAGTCAGAGTTGGCAATCTGTTGACGGACCACTTCAACATCACCTGTGGGACAAGGCAGGGATGTACACTGTCCCCTATATTATATGCCTTAGTGGCTGACCCACTGGCCTGTGAATTATGAGAATACCACAGTCACAAGGGTATTAGATTGCCGAAGTATGAACTAATTGTGTCAACATACGCCGATGACACATTACTATACGTTCGTGATCCGGAAAACAACCTCTCTTCCGTCTTGCGCGAGGTGGTGCTCTTTGGTGCCCTCTCTGGGCTGCGGGTTAATAGGTCCAAATCTATCGCTGTTCCACTCACGCTTGTCACAACGCCGCATGAACCAGACTACCCACTGCAATGTATCAGGTACCTGAGTATACAGGTACACCCTGACTCAGAGGTTGTCTTCAGGGAAAATTATGGTGCTGCTGTTAGTAGGTTGGAAGATGACATGGATACTTGGATCCGGCTGCCTCTGTCCCTGTTAGGCAGAATCTCGATCATGAAAATGGTGGTGCTACCACGGTTTTTGTTCTTATTCACAAATATCCCCATTGTTTTACCCATCTCTTTTTTTAGTCGGGTCACAACGTTAATGATAAAATTAGTCTGGGCGGGCAAACATGTTAGAGTTATGTGGCAGACACTAACCTTGCCGTACTATATGGGGGGACTGGGTGCACCGGACTTAAACTTATATTACAGATCTGTGCAGTGTGCACACGCATATCACTGGATACACGGTCTGCCAGTGATGTCATCAGTGATGTCACTGACCATGTCATGAATGATGTAATATGTGACATCATCAGCAGTGCATTGCGGGGGCGCAAGTTATAGTTAGCTGAACTAACTATAACGGGGGAATTTCTATGGTTTTGTACGAGTGAAATGTCCAACTAACCCCCCAACAGCCATGCCAGCAAGAGAGCCACCTGGTTCACCGACGAGCTCCTGGCCTCCAAGCGTACATGCCTGAAACTGGAGAAGAAATGGCTCCACGAATGTACACCGGACAACCACGCAGCCCACAAGGACGCCACACGCAGACACCACCACCTCATCAGATCAGCCAAGAGGTCCTCCTTCAAAGACCGCCTGGATAACAACGCACACGACAGCAAAGAGCTCTTCCGCATCGTTAAAGAACTCTCCAACCCCAGCGCCAACGCCAACGAAATCCCGCCCTCACAGGAACTCTGCGACTCCCTAGCCATCTTCTTCCACCGCAAGATCGCTGACATCCACAACAGCTTCAACACCACGACCGACCCGACCTCGCCAGACTTCACCCCTACTCCGAACACCAACAGCGCCAACCGCCTGACCTCCTGGTCCAGTGTCAGCGACGACGAGACGTGCAAGGTCATGAACTCCATCCACTCAGGTTCTCCGACAGACCCGTGCCCACACCACATATTCAACAAAGCAGATGCAGCCATCGCACCCCAACTGCGGAAGGGCCTCAACATCTCCTTCAAAACAGCGACATTCCCGCAAAGCTGGAAGCACGCAGAAATCAACGCCCTCCTCAAAAAGCCCAAGGCGGACCCCAACGACCTCAAGAACTTCAGGCCCATCTCCCTGCTCCCGTTCCCGGTGAAGGTCATCGAGAAAATCGTCAACATACAACTGACCCGCCACCTTGCAGACAACAACATCCTGGACCCGTCCCAATCCGGATTCAGACGAAACCACAGCACCGAAACAGCCCTCATCGCCGCCACAGACGACATCAGGCGCCAACTAGATAACAGCGAGACATCAGCCCTTATCCTCCTGGACCTATCGGCCGCCTTCGACACGGTCTGCCATCACACTCTAAAAACATGCCTCCAAGAAGCCGGTATCCAAGAGAAGGCCCTCGACTGGACCACATCCTTCCTCTCCGGCAGATCCCAGAGCGTCCGCCTCCCCCTTTCCGATCCGAAGCCACCAACATCATCTGCGGCGTCCCCCAGGGTTCCTTCCTCAGCCCGACGCTGTTCAACATCTACATGGCCTCCCTCGCACAAGTGGCCCGCCACCACAACCTCAACATCATCACCTACGCCGCCAACACTCAGCTCATCCTCTTCCTCACCAAGGACCCACACACCGCCAAAACCAACATCCATAACGGAATGAAGGCCATCGCTGACTGGATGAGAAGCAGCCTTCTGAAATTGAACTCGGACAAGATGGAGGTCCTCATCCTCGGACCCAACCCCGCGGCCTGGGACGACTCCTGGTGGCCGACCACTCTGGGAACAGCACCGACACCCACCGACCACACACGCAACCTAGGATTCATCCTCGACTCCTCCCTCTCCATGTCCAAACAGGTCAACGCCGTCTCCTCCTCCTGCTACAACACCCTCCGCATGCTCCGACCGAAACAAGAAGATCGGTGACACAGGCCCTCGTCAGCAGCAGACTGGACTACGGCAACGCACTCTACGCCGGAATCCCAGCCGAACACCTACGACTACTACAGCGCATCCAAAATGCCTCCGCCCGACTGATCGTCAACGTCCCTCGCCGCAGCCACATTACCCCCCACCTGAAAAACCTACACTGGCTCCCCGTCGACCAGAGGATCACCTTCAAACTCCTCACCCATGCACACAAAGCACTCCACAACGCCGGACCAACCTACCTCAACAGCAGACTCAGCTTCCACACCCCCACAAGCCAGCTCTGCTCCGCCAGCCTCGCCCTCGCCGCCGTCCCCTGCATCCAACGAACAACCTCCGGCGGTAGATCCTTCTCCTACCTCGCCACCAAGACCTGGAACACCTTACCTACCTACCTACGGCAGACCGAAGACCTACTCGCCATCAGAAGACTCCTCAAGAATTGGCTCTTCGCGCAGTAACGCAGCTCCCCCTCCCTCTTAGCGACTTGAGACCCCCACGGGTAAGTAGTGCGCTTTACAAATTTCTGATTGATTGATTGAACTAACAATAATGTCCCTGAAACCTATGGTTTTGTCAGTGAATTTCCAAATTTTTTAAAATGCTAATTCCTTACTATAACGTGTTTGAAACCTATGGTTTTTTCAGTGAATTTCAATGTTTTTTTAAATGCTAATTTCTAACTATACCATGCTTGAAACCTATGGTTTTTTCAGTGAGTTTCAAAGGTTTTTTAAAAGCTAATTTCTAACTTTGCCTACAAAGGTAGGACATGTGAAGAAAGAACAATAAAAGCACAGAAAGAAGCAAGACAAATGCAGAAAGAGGCAACAGAAGTCCAGAAAGACGAAGAAAAGTGCAGGAAGAAGCAAGACATGTGCAGAAAGAACCAACAGAGGAGCAGAAAGTCCACCTGTGCCCCCAACTTTTTACTGACGGGTACTGGTGGTAGCTGACTGACTAACCAGGACCGGAGCCAGTGCTATGCTAAAAGATACTTAGAATACAGTGAAAACACTATGCTTTGGGGTAACCCTGTGATTAGCATGACCTCCTCTGTATTTGCCATAAGTTAGTGCCTGGGTCATTGCATAAGTACATGGGTACTGACTGGAAGATTAGAGTAATGAAAGTGAATGGTGAATTTATAAGTGCTTGGGTTTTGGTGGAGTGATTGGATAAGTACATGGTGCTGGCTGAGTGATTGTAGGAGTGCATGGGACAAGGAGATGGCTGGACTGCATCAGTAATGCTTAGGGGATTGTAGCAGTGCATGTGTTAGTGCCTAGGTCATTGCATGAGAACATGGGTAGTGACTGGTTGATTAGAGTGCTGCAAGGACAGTGCATGGTGAATTTATAAGTGCTTGGGTTTTGGCAGAGTGATTGGATAAGTTAGATGGCATCTTTACTAATATGCAAAGCGTTAATATAATAGATACCTTACCAATGCCATGGACCGACCACTTCGCCATTTTAATAAAAATATCAGTCACATTAAATAGACTCAGACCCCACTCTGTACCACAAACCATCAAAGTTTGGAAGGACATCGATCACGCTGAGCTAACGACCTTACTTGAAAAAACCCGTCCTGATTCAACATTTGATCCAAACTTGGCCACCCGACAATTTCAGGAGTGGATAGGTACCGCCACCCACTCCTTAGCCCCAACTAAAAAACTCTCTAGAAATGGAGCAACGCCATCAGCCCCATGGTTTACAGAGGAGCTCCCTATTAAGAGGCAATGCTGTAGAAACAGGGAGAGACACTGGCGCAGATCCTACAGCGCTGAAAGCAAGACCAGTTATAAGGAAGCACTCGGACAATACAAAGCCCTTATTGGCGAGACAAAAAAATCCTATTTCACTGAACAAATCAATTCTGCTAAAAACTCAAGTAAAAAACTTTTTGAGATAACTAAGGTCTTAACGGGAAACGCACCGGACCTGAATCCTCCACAATCCCAAGACTTTTGTGATTCTCTGGCTGATTTATTTTTCACAAAGGTGAATGATATATATCAAGCATTCTCCACAAAAACAGTAATCAGCTTCCCCACATCTAACAACGGGATCAATAATATCGAACTATCTCAGTTCTCAGACCTTGGAGAAACACAAATCAAGGAAATAACGGCCACAATTAAATCAGGTTCAGCATTAGATCCCTGTCCTCTAAAAGTCATTCGTCCGATCATGGATTATCTCTCCCCTGACATTGTATCAATCTGCAACACAATGTTCAGAACTGGGATATACCCAGACTCCCTTAAAAACACCTTGGTCAAACCCTTACTTAAGAAAGCTAATCTGGACAAGGACCAACCAAAAAACTACCGCCCCATAGCCAGTCTTCCCTTTTTAGCCAAGGTAGTGGAAAAGGCTATGAACTTACAACTCTCGGAGTTCATAGAAAAACATCAACTACTGGACAACACTCAATTTGGTTTCCGCATGTTCCATGGAACCGAAACTGCCTTAATAAAAGCTACAGAGGACATAAGAGTGATACGGGACCAAGGAGGTACAGCAATACTCGTATTGCTCGATCTGTCGGCAGCCTTTGACACGGTCGACCACAAGATCTTGGTCGACCGTGCCGAAAACCTGGGCATCCGCCATATGGCTAGAAATCTGCTTTCCTCCTTCCTGGCCGGTAGATCACAGGTGGTCACACTGGGGCCCTTCCAATCGCACAAGCTGTCACTACCGTGTGGGGTTCCTCAAGGCTCATCCCTCAGTCCGACACTATTCAATATCTATGTGTCGGACCTAGCCTCTGTCATCAAGGCCTATGGGATGAGCCTTACCTCATACGCGGATGACACCCAGCTTGTGTTGGCCATCAACGGGAATGGAGACAAGGTAGCCGAAAACTTCCAAGAGGGCATGCGGGCGATCGGTGAGTGGATGGCCTCTAACTGCCTAAAGTTAAATGCTGAAAAAACGGAGGTCGTCATATTTGGACATCTCTCCCCCGGATGGTCAAACACCTGGTGGCCCCCTACGCACGGAACACCACCTACACCAGCCATCACCGTCAGAAATCTGGGGGTGATTTTTGACGATAAATTAAATTTCATGGCCCACTCAAATAAAATAGCAGCAACAGCCCATCATAAACTCAGGCTGATCAAGAAAATCATGCCGTTTCTACCAACCTCAGCAGGTAAGACGCTGGTAAGCGCCCTCGTGTTGTCATCTCTTGACTACTGTAACGGCTTATTCATCAACGCCCAAGCAAGAGTGACCAACAAAATGCAGACCATCCAGAATGCTGCAGCCCGTCTCCTGTCTGGAATCCCAAAGTTCTCACCAATCTCTGAGACTATAAGGGACCTGCATTGGCTCAAGATTCGAAACAGGATCAAGTTTAAAGCGCTGTGCATACTCTATAAAGCATTGCACAACTGTGGCCCACATTTCCTGAAATCCCAACTCAGATACCAGTCCTCCATAAGATCGCTCCGATCTAACAACCTTAAAATCCTACAAATACCACGAACAAAAACAGTTAACTGGGGCGATAGACGCTTCCTTGTGGCAGCTCCCAGATTATGGAATTCCCTGCCAGCTTCCATCAAAGACAGCCCATCCCTGATGCATTTCCGCAGAAAGAATAAGACTACGGGCAATTGTACGCGCTGTATAAATCTAAAAAATAAATAAATTAATAAATAAATAAGTACATGATGCTGGATGGGTGATTTGAGGAGTACATGGGTAGTGACAGGCATTTCTGGAGTGAAGGGGACTTAATCTCAATTTACAATGTGCCAGGGGGTGCATTTGCACATGTGCTATGTCAGGGCCCGCCCCCTCATTGCACCACTGTGCAAACGCTCCCCTGGTGCATTGTAAATTGGGGGAGTAATTCCCATTGAGTCCTGAAGGTCCCTCAGGGCCAACTAGCCCACCAGCTACCTCCAGTAAGCGCTACAGAGCTGCATTGCAGAGAGGTGTAAAAAGGGGCGTGGCCTCTGAACACCTTTCTGCAACACAGCTACCTGGCGCATACTCGAGGTACCTGGTGGGCTAGTTCACCCCAGGGACCCTCAGGATTGAAGGGGACTTAATCCTCCAATTTACAAAATGCCAGGGGATGTGTTTGCACACGTGCTATGTCAGGCCACGCCCCCTCCCTGCACCACTGTGCAAATGCGCCCCCTGGCACGTCGTAAATTGGGGGATTAATTCCCATTGTGTCCTGAGGGTCCCTGAGGGCCAACTCCCCGGCGCATAATGGAGATACCTGGTGGGCTAGTTATGTTATGTTATTTGTACTTATAAAGCGCACTGCTACCCTGGGGTGTCCTGGCGCTGAGCACTGGTGACCTGGGGAGCATCGAGCTGTTTAGTGAGAGAAGAACCATGTTTTTAAACACTTGTGAAAAGAAATGAGGTCTGGAGCATTTTTGAGATGGAACGGGAGTTCATTCCATGATTTGGAGGCACAGTGGAAAAAGCTTCTGCCTCCCCAATTAGTTTTCTTAAAAGTGGAGGTTTGGACTTATTTGGAGCCAGGGGAACACAGGGTTCTGCTTGCGACATACCATGTAAGTCTGGTTTTAAGAAAATCCGGGCCAATCCCATTAACTGCCTGGAAGACGAAACAGAGTGCCTTAAAGCGTGATCTAAGTGGAACTGGGAGCCAATGCCAGTAGCGTAACAAATCTTGAGGGGCCCCCCCTGCAAACTACAGGGAGGGCCCCCCCTGCAAACTACAGGGAGGGCCCCCCCATTCTCCATGCCAGTCTAGAGCTCTCAGGCCAGCGACCCGCCATACTGCAGGGGATGCGGGCTATTGTTACGCCACTGTCACCAATACAGCCGTTGTAAGTAACACTGGATGGTGGAGTTAAAGGTTGGGCTTAGTCTGCCAGCAGGCTATCTTAGGTGGTGGTCCATTCATTACAGGGTCCCTGCCATCAGTACACTGGGGAAGTTTGCCCAATTTTAGGTGGGTTTCCTGATGCAGACTCCTGTCATGATATACAACATTGGGCCCACTCATCGCTCAGTTTTGAAAAAAGTGCATCCACTGCTCCTTCTCGTTTCTGTTTTAAATCATTAGACAAAGCGACAATGCAGTATTTCAAAAGCAGATGTAACTACAAAGAGCACATTTTGATAATACATTTTTATTAGTAGACAATAGCAATCTTAAGAGGCATTGCATAGCTTCATACACACTGTGACCCCAATTCCATAACAGTCTCTCTCTCTCTCTCTCGCTCAGTCAGTCAGTCTCTCTCTTTCAGTCACTCTCTCTCTCTCTCTCGCTCAGTCAGTCAGTCTCTCTCTTTCAGTCAGTCAGTCTCTCTCTCTCAGTCAGTCAGTCTATCTATCTCTGTTATTCAGTCTCTCCCTGTTAGTCTGTCTGTCAGTCGGTCTCTCTCTCTCTGTCAGTCTCTCTATCTCTCTGTCAGTCTCACTATCTCTCTCTTTCTGTCAGTCTGTCAGTCAGTCAGTCTCTCTCTGTCAGTCAGTTAGCCTCTCTCTCTCAGTCAGTCAGTCTATCTCTCTCTGTCATTCAGTCTCTCTCAGTCAGTCAGTCTCTGTCAGTCAGTCAGTCTGTCAGTCAGTCCGTCTCTCTCTCTCCTTGTCAGTCTGTCAGTCAGTCGGTCACTCTCTCTCTCTCTGTCAGTCTCTCTCAGCCAGTCCTGCTCTCTGTTAGTCTCTCTCAGTCTCTCTCTCTCAGTCTCTCTCCCTGTCAGTCCCTCAGTCTGTCAGTCTCTCTTGCAGTCTCTCTCTCTCTCTCTGTCAGTCTCTCTATCACTCTCTTTCTGTCAGTCTCTCTCAGTGAGTCAGTCTCCTCTCAGTCAGTCTCTCTGTCAGTCTCTCTCTTAGTCTCTCTCTCTGAGTCAGTCAGTCTTCCAGACAGTCTCTCTCTCCCTCTGTGAGTCTCTCTCAGTTAAGCATTCTCTCTCTCGCAGTCAGCCAGTCTCTCTCAGTCAGCCTCTCTCTCCCTTAGTCAGTGACTCTCTCTGTCAGTCTCTCTCTGTGTCAGTCAGTCTCTCTGTCAGTCAGTCTCTCTCTGTGAGTCTCTCTCAGTCAGTCTCTCTCTGTCAGTCAGTCTCTCTTTCTCTGTTAGTCTCTGTCTCTCTCTCTCTCTGTCAGTCTCTATCTCTCTGCCAGTCTCTCTCTCAGCCAGTAAGTCTTGCTCTCTCCCAGTCAGTCTCTCTCTCCCAGTCAGTCAGTCTCTCTCAGTCAGTCATTCTCTCTCTACCTCAGTCAGTCTCTCTCTCACTCCCTGACAGTCCCCCTCTCAGTCAGTCTCTCTCGCAGTCAATCAGTCTACCTCTCTCAGTCAGTCAGTCTCTACCTCTCTCTCTGTCTCTCTCTCTGTCAGTCAGTATCTCTCTACCTCAGTCAGTCAGTATCTCTCTACCTCAGTCAGTCTCTCTCTCTGCCAGTCAGTCTCACTCTCAATCAGTCTCTCTCTCTCTCTGTTAGTCAGTCAGTCACTCTCCTAGTCAGCCAGTCTCGCTCTCTCTCTCTCTGTCAGTTTCTCAGCCAGTCAGTCTCTCAGTCAGTCAGTATTCAGTCTCTGAGTCAGTCAGTCAGTCTATACTCTCTCTCCACTCTCTCTCTATCCATTCTCTCTCAACTCTGTCCACTCCATCTCCACTGTCTCTCCACTCTCTCTCCACTGTCTCTCTCTCCACTTTCTCTCTCTCTACTCTCTCTCCACTCTCACTCTCTCTCCACTGTCTCCCTCCACTCTCTCCATCCTCTCTCCCTTCACACTCTCTCTCTACTTTCTCTCCACTCTCTCTTTCTCTCCACTCTCTCTCTCCACTCTCTCACTCTCTCTCTCCACTCTCTCACTCCACTCTCTCACTCTCTCTCTCACTCTCTGTCTCACTCTCTCTCCACCCTCTATCTACTCTCTCTCCACCCTCTTTCTACTCTCTCTCCACTCCCTCTCCCTCCACTCTCTCTCCACTCTCTCTCTGCACTGTCTCCTCCACTGTCTCCCTCCAGTCTCCCTGCACTCTCTCTCCACTCTTTCTCCACTCTCTCTCCACTCTCTATCTCCTCTCTCTCTCCACTCTCTCTCTCCACTCTCTCTTCTCTCTCTCTCTCCACTGTCTCCTCCACTGTCTCCCTCCACTCTCCTCTCTCAACATCGTGAAAGAGCTCTCCAACCCCAACGCCGGAAACAACGACATCACCCCATCGCAAGACCTCTGCAACTCCCTCGCCTCCTACTTCCACAACAAGATCGCCGACATACACAACAGCTTCAGCACACAAACAACGCTCCCCATGACCGAACCAACGCCCCCCACCACCACCCTCCGCGCCTGGACTCCGATCAGCACCGAAGACACCATCCGCACGATGAACTCCATCCACTCCGGATCTCCGACCGACCCCTGCCCTCACCACGTCTTCAACAAGGCCGACGTTGTCATCGCACCCCACCTGCGGGACATTATCAACACCTCCTTCGACACCGCCACCTTCCTGGAGAGCTTGAAGCTCGCCGAACTCAGCGCTCTCCTCAAGAAACCTACAGCGGACCCCACCGAACTCAAGAATTACCGTCCCATCTCGCTCCTCCCGTTCCCGGCCAAAGTCATCGAAAAGACCGTCAACAAACAGCTGGCCACCTTCCTCGAGACGAATGGATCCCTCGACCCCTCACAGTCTGGCTTCCGAGCCAACCACAGCACCGAGACCGCCCTCATCGCTGCCACCGATGACATCCGAACCCTGATGGACAACGGAGAAACAGCGGCCCTCATCCTCCTGGACCTCTCCGCGGCATTCGACACTGTCTGCCACCGCACCCTAGTGCAGCGCCTTGGCAACATCGGAATCCAGGAGAAGGCACTGGAATGGATCACCTCCTTCCTCAACGGAAGAACACAGAGAGTCCGCCTACCACCGTACAAGTCAGAGGCCACCGAAGTCATCTGCGGCGTCCCTCAAGGATCCTCGCTGAGTCCCACCCTCTTCAACGTCTACATGAGCCCCCTCGCGGCCATCGCACGCCAACACAACCTCAACATAATCTCCTACGCCGACGACACCCAACTGATCCTCTCCCTGACCAACGACCCCGCCGCCGCCAGAGCCAACCTACACGAAGGGATGAGAGATGTAGCCGAGTGGATGACGACCAGCCGCCTGAAACTGAACTCAGACAAGACGGAGGTCCTCATCCTGGGCTCCTCGCCCTCCGCCTGGGACGACTCCTGGTGGCCCCCCGCCCTGGGCACCGCACCCAAACCAACGGACCACGCACGCAACCTGGGCTTCATCCTGGACTCCTCCCTCTCCATGACCAGACAAGTCAACGCCGTCTCCTCGTCATGCTTCAACATCCTGCGCATGCTACGGAAGATCTTCTGGTGGATCCCCACCGAGACCAGGAAGACTGTCACCCAGGCCCTCGTCACCAGCCGACTGGACTACGGCAACGCCCTCTACGCCGGAACCACCGCCAAGCTCCAGAAGAGACTCCAGCGGATCCAGAACGCCTCAGCCAGACTCATCCTCGACATCCCACGAAACAGCCACATCTCCGGACACCTGAGAGACCTGCACTGGCTCCCCGTCAACAAAAGAATCACCTTCCGCCTCCTCACCCACGCACACAAAGCCCTACACGACCAAGGCCCGAGCTACCTCAACAACCGTATCAACTTCTACGCTCCCAAGCGCCACCTCAGATCAACCAGCCACGCCCTCGCCGCCGTCCCGCGCATCCGAAGAGCGACAACAGGAGGAAGGTCCTTCTCCTACCTGGCCGCCAAGACCTGGAACTCCCTCCCGATCGACCTGCGCCTGACCCAAGACCACCTCTCCTTCAGGAAGAAGCTCAAGACCTGGCTGTTCGAGCAGTAAAGGCACCCCCCCTCCTAGCGCCTTGAGACCCTACGGGTGAGTAGTGCGCTCTATAAATGTATTGATTGATTGATTGATTGCTCTCTCTCTCTCCTCTCTCTCTCTCTCTACTCTCTTCTCTCTCTCTCTCCACTCTCTCTCTCCATTCTCTCTCTCCACTCTCTCTCCACTGTCTCTCTCTCCACTTTCTCTCTCTCTCTCCTCTCTCTCTCTTTCTCTCCACTCTCTCTCTCCACTCTCTCTCTCCAGTCTCTCTCTCCACTCTCTCTCTCCACTGTCTCTCTCTCCACTTTCTCCCTCTCTCTCCACTCTCTATCCACTGTCTAGCTCCACTCTCTCTCCACTCTCTCTCTCCACTCTCTCTCCCTCCACTCTCTCTCTCCACTCTCTCTCTCCACTCTCTCTCTCTCTCTCTACTCTCTCTCCACTCTCTCTCTACTCTCTCTCCACTGTCTTTCTCTCCACCCTCTCTCCACTCTCTCTCCACTGTCTCCCTCCACTCTCTCTACTCTCTCTCGCTCACTCTCTCCACTGTCTCCATGCTCTCTCCACTCTCCCTCTCTCTCCACTGTCTAGCTCCACTCTCTCTCCACTCTCTCTTTCTACTCTCTCTCCACTCTCCCTCTCTCCACTCTCTCTCCACGCTCTCTCCACTCTCTCTCCACCCTCTCTCCCTCCACTCTCTCTCTCTCTCTCTACTCTCTCTCCATTCTTTCTCTCCACTCTCTCTCTACTCTCTCTCCACTGTCTTTCTCACCACTCTCTCTCCACTCTCTCTCCACTGTCTCTCTCTACTCTCTCACTACTCTCTCTCTCCACTCTCTCTCCACTCTCTCTCCACTGCCTCACTCAACTCTCTCTCTACTCTCTCTCTCCACCCTCTCTCTCCACCCTCACTCTCTCTCCACTCTCTCTCTTCACTCTCTCTCTCTACTCTCTCTCTCTACTCTCTCTCTCTCCACTCTCTCTGTCCACTCTTTCTCTCTCCTCTCTCTCTCCACTCTCTCCCACTCTCTCTCACAAAGTAGTATGCGTTTCATGGGCATCCGCAGAAATGTTTCCGGGGGGGCACATTTTTAACTTCATCTCCACCCCCCTTGCACCCTTCTCCCCTCTGCCTTGCAGCACCATTCTCGCCCTCCCCCTTGCACCCTTCTCCCCCTCCCCCTTGCACCCTTCTCCACCTCCGTCTTGCACCCTTTTCTACCTTGCACCATTCTCCCCTCTGCCTTGCACCCTTCTCGCCCTACGCCTTGCGCCCTTCTCCTGTCTGCCTTGCGCCCTTGTCCTCTCTGCCTTGCGCCCTTCTCCCCTCTGCCTTGCGCCCTTCTCCCCTCTGCCTTGCGCCCTTCTCCCCTCCGCCTTGCGCCCTTCTCCCCTCCGCTTTGCACCCTTCTCTCCTCCGCTTTGCGCCCTTCTCCTCTCTGCCTTGTGCCCTTCTCCTCTCTGCCTTGAACCCTTCTCCCCTCTGCCTTGCACCCTTCTCCCCTCTGCCTTGCACCCGTCTCCCCTCTGCCTTGCACCCGTCTCCCCTCTGCCTTGCACCCTTCTCCCCTCCTCCTTGCACCCTTCTCCTCTCTGCCTTGCACCCTTCTCCCCTCTGCCTTGCACCCTTCTCCCCTCTGCCTTGCACCCTTCTACCCTCTGCCTTGCACCCTTCTCGCCCTCCGCCTTGCGCCCTTCTCCGGTCTGCCTTGCGCCCTTCTCCCCTCTGCCTTGCACCCTTCTCCCCTCCGCCTTGCGCCCTTCTCGCCTCCGCCTTGTGCCCTTCTCCCCTCCGCTTTGCACCCTTCTCCCCTCCGCTTTGCGCCCTTCTCCTCTCTGCCGTGCACCCTTCTCCACTCTGCCTTGCGCCCTTCTCCTCTCTGCCTTGCGCCCTTCTCCTCTCTGCCTTGAACCCTTCTCTCCTCTGCCTTGCACCCATCTCCCCTCTGCCATGCACCCTTCTCCCCTCCTCCTTGCACCCTTCTCCTCTCTGCCTTGCACCCTTCTCCTCTCTGCCTTGCACCCTTCTCCTCTCTGCCTTGCACCCTTCTCCCCTCTGCCTTGCACCCTTCGACGCTCTGCCTGGCACCCTTCTCCCCTCTGCCTTGCACCCTTCTCGCCCTCCGCCGTGCGCCCTTCTCCTGTCTGCCTTGCGCCCTTCTCCTCTCTGCCTTGCGCCCTTCTCCCCTCTGCCTTGCGCCCTTCTCCCCTCCGCCTTGCACCCTTCTCCCCTCCGCCTTGCGCCCTTCTCCCCTCCCCTTTGCACCCTTCTCCCCTCTGCCTTGCACCCTTCTCCCCTCCTCCTTCCACCCTTCTCCTCTCTGCCTTGCACCCTTCTCCTCTCTGCCTTGCACCCTTCTCCCCTCTGCCTTGAACCCATCTCCCCTCTGCCTTGCACCCTTCTCGCCCTCCGCCTTGCGCCCTTCTCCTCTCTGCCTTGCACCCTTCTCCCCTCTGCCTTGAACCCTTCTCCCCTCTGCCTTGCACCCTTCTCCCCTCTGCCTTGCACCCTTCTCGCCCTCCGCCTTGCGCCCTTCTCCTCTCTGCCTTGCGCCCTTCTCCCCTCTGCCTCGCGCCCTTCTCCCCTCCGCCTTGCGTCCTTCTCCCCTCCGCCTTGCGCCCTTCTCCCCTCCGCTTTGCACCCTTCTCCCCTCCGCTTTGCACCCTTCTCCCCTCTGCCTTGCACCCTTCTCCCCTCTGCCTTGCACCCTTCTCCCCTCCGCCTTGCGCCCTTCTCCCCTCCGCTTTGCACCCTTCTCCCCTCCGCTTTGCGCCCTTCTCCTCTCTGCCTTGCACCTGTCTCCCCTCTGCCTTGCACCCTTCACCCCTCTGCCTTGCACCCTTCTCCCCTCTGCCTTGCACCCTTTTCCCCTCTGCCTTGCACCCTTCCCGCCCTCCGCCTTGCGCCCTTCTCCTGTCTGCCTTGCGCCCTTCTCCTGTCTGCCTTGCGCCCTTCTCCTCTTTGCCTTGCGCCCTTCTCCCCTCTGTCTTGCGCCCTTCTCCCCTCTGCCTTGCGCCGTTCTCCCCTCCGCCTTGCACCCTTCTCCCCTCCGCTTTGCGCCCTTCTCCCCTCCGCTTTGCGCCCTTCTCCTCTCTGCCTTGCACCAGTCTCCCCTCTGCCTTGCACCCTTCACCCCTCAGCCTTGCACCCTTCTCTTCTCTGACTTGCTCCCATCTCCCCCTCCGCCTGGACTCCAAAACGTAAGCTGATCACTTTCTTCAAACAAAATAATTTTGACCTAATAGACAAGCTTTTTATTTTTAGTAAATGCATGGCAGGTGCTCTACTATCAGTTTGCAGTTTTCATCCAGTATCCACATGTAATCTGCCCATACAAGGAAAGTGCCACCATCCCAAGCCAAGGATACACACTAACTATTAAGAACTACCAACAATATATCGCCCAAACAAGGGTGGGCAGAGAGCACATCACCCTCACACGCATTCATGTTTTAATGAGGATGCTTTTCTCTGACAATAAAATTAATGTTTGTACAAATGCCATTTTGACACCTCTGTGTGCTGTACATAACGATTTTCACTGTAACTCAGCTTACCGAACTCAAAGGGAAGGTTGACTTGGTACACCGAGAGAATAACAAATGACTTGGAGGACTTAAACAGATGTCAGGGTGAGCGTGAAACTGACTACGATAAAGCAAGCAATTAAAATTGTATTTTGTTTAAAAGAACCATGACTTGTCGGAAAACACAATTTCTATTATGTATAAAAGTTCTTAAAAATGTCACAGAGATTACAAACTATATTACACAGACACGTATGTTGGAGAAAGGACCTACAGGCTGTCTGAACAGAGATAATCTCCCCTTACTTGCAGGCCTGTTATCCCATTCCACCAAGACCTCTGTTTCACCTTTCAACAATAAAAAGAAACTTACTCACTGTCTCGTTCCTTGTCCCAAACTTGGTGGCTGAGGAAGTGCTTCTGCATCGATCTGGAGCTTTCTTTCTAATAATTACAATTTACCATGGGCCAACCTGTGCACAAGCACATAGTAGAACACTGTGTCTTCGCCACATGCCGGCATACCAGCTCTCCACATTTACCGAGGCCCACTCAAGAGGGCTGTGCAAATCGCTTTCACTTTCGCATGTTAGACATGCGTAGTCGAGCCGGCTGAAATCATCCAGAAAAGGTAAGCATGCTTTTAAAATGCTGATGTGGAAAAACAGAGCCAGCTTCAACATTGTAATTGTGTCTTTAGATAACTTGTAGGTGGGAGGCAGGGAAGCAGTTTTTTAAGGGTGCCACAATCACATTAAGAGGTCCCCAGCCCATGTAGGCCCCCAAACCCTGACAACCCCCCTCCCCCACCCCTAACCCCTCACAGCCCTGGCCTCCTCTCTTCTCAAAGGAATAGTGCCCTGAGGAGAATGCACTATCTTAGGGCCCCCACCCCCTCCTCTTTCCGGGCCTGGCTCGTGGCTTTGACTGAAGAGAAATAATGGAAGTTGATACTTTGTTTCTCTTCAGTCAAATGTCAGCAGCGCGAGGAGCAGGCTGCACACAGCAGCAGCTGCTTTAGAGAGAGGGAGAGACAGCTCTCTACCGGAGAGCTCAGCTGAGGGGCCCCCTTCATCTACTGGAGACTGGGGGGCTGCGGGGGTGTTTGTTACGCCCCTGGCCAATGCAGTTTCTTAAGTTCTCCTTTGACCAAGGCAAACCTGGGTGTTCCCGTCAACATTCTCGCTGCCGCGTTCTGGACCAATTGCAGCTTGTTCATATGTTGTTTCTGAACATTGAGACAGAGACTGTTGCAATAGTCCAGGCGGGACATAATGAGTAGAGTGACGACCGTCCTTAGGTTGCTCACAGACAGGACTATTTTAATTATTCTGAGGGCCATGAAACATGCTGAAGTCACCTGATGCACTTGGTCCCCCATGGTGAGTTTGTGATCCACCATAACTCCCAAATTCTTGGCTTTCCTGGAGGGTATTGGGCAGGATCCCAGCTCCTCTGTCCAGACCCAGGATTATTGCCAAATTTTAGCACCTCAATTTTAGCTGAGTTGAGTTTTAAACAGTTGGACGACATCCAGGTGGAAATAGAGCTCATACATTTGTGGAACCGATCCCCCGCCTCCCTTTCCGCTCCCTCCGTCAGCGATAACACAATTTGTGTGTCATCAACGTAGGAAGTGAGCTGGAAACCAAATGACTGGATGACACTGGCCAGGGGTGCCACATAGATATTAAAGAGTGTAGGGCTCAAAGCCGAGCCCTGTGTCACCCCAGAGGAAGCGAGAAGGGTTCAGAGGTGTTGTCATCTAGGTCTACCATCTATGACCTGTCAGACAGAAAAGAATGTAGCAGTTTCCATGCTGAGACCTTCACACCAATATCAGAGAGCCAGTTCAACAGAACCTTATGGTGGACCGTACCAAAGGCCACGGATAGGTCCAGGAGGATTAAGGTAGCATTTCCTCCCCTATCCACGGCCTCTCTGATTTCCTAGGTTGATTTTAATAAAGCCAGCTCCATACTGTGAAAAGCTCCAAACCCATATTGCGATGGGTCCAAGGAGTTATTAGCAGAGATGAAGTTGCTGAGTTGGCTGTTCATTTCTTTTTCCAGTAATTTAGCTGATAATGGGAGCCTGGAAATTGGGCGATAATTATTCGGGTACTTAGGCTCCAAGGATTGCTACTTCAGTAGAGGGAGCACGGAAGCCTCTTTCCAACTTAAAGGAAAAATTCCGGACCACAGAATTGCGTTAAGCAGGGGGGGTCAGTGCCGTTCCAATAATTTCCGGAATTTGCTTAACAATTCGAGTGGGACATGGGTCACTAGGGCCACCAGATTTTATAGTATATTGCAGTTTGACCAAATCAGCTTTCTCGATCGGGGTGAAATGGTCCAATAATTCTGCCTGGGCACCTGAGCTTCCTGATTCCATTAGATTGAAATCAGTCTGATTACCATTGATCCGACCAACGAGTGAAGTAAAGATCGTTTCTATTTTAGTTTTAAAAAAAGCCAGCTGTTTTATTACAAAATTTCGCATCACCCTGTTTCTTAGGAGTGATAGGCATAGTTGTCCCCCAGGGACCCTCAGTATTCTAGGGGAATTAATTCCCCAACTTAAAAATGTGCCAGGGGGCATGTTCGCTCAGTGCTGCAGGGAGGAGGCGGGGCCTAACCGTGATGCCAGCTCTTTTATTTATTTTTTGATTTTACAAGGGGGGTTGTGTGGCCCCCTTCTTTTACATTAATTGTGGCCCTGGGGACCCCATCCCCCGGGGCCTGCTCTTTTTTTCCCTAAAAAAAAAAACGGAAGGCGGCCCCCCTCCAGAGGTCAATTACGGCCCCGGGGACCGCAGCCTCCGGGCCATGACCGTACTTTTAAAAAAACTATTTTTGGGAGGGGGTGCTTGTGGCCCCCCTCCCGAGGCCATTTTCGGCCACGGGTACCCCATCCCCCGGGGCATGGGCAGTATTTCTTTTTTTTTTCCCATTTATTTGTGTGAAGTGGTGTGGCTCACTGGTTAGAGGCGGCAGACCCGTAAGCAGAGGACGGCCCGGGACCAGGGTTCGATTCCCGACGCGGCAGGGTCGTGGACCAGGGTCAGCGGGCTCGATAATTCTCGCCTCGGTGCCTACTCCAGTCAGGGACCACACTCGGCAACTCTGGGCATTAGCTTGCCTCATCTTCACAACGGCCCCCCAGACCGCCGGGGATGCTTGGTCGCACCTTAGAGATACCCATTAGGGACCATCTCTCAGGGTGAGCCAGGACGGGTTCCCCAGCGGTCGAAGCGCGGAGATACTCCTCCGGGAGTGGATTCTAGCGCTATATAAACCCACAATTAATTAATTTAATTAATTAATTAATTAATTTGGAAGGGGTGCATGGTCCCCCTCTTAGACCATTTATGGCCCCGGGGTCCCAATCACCCAGGGCCGGCCTTTCCTTCTTTTTTTTTTAGGGGAGTGGGCCGCTTGCCCCCCTCCCGGGCCAAGTCTGGCCCCAGGGACCCCATCCCCCTGGGCCAGCCCTATTCGTTGGGAACCGTGGGGAAACCCCTCCATCTTTGTTAGTAGTTATTTGTTACACTACTAATTGCACTGTTTTTATTGATTTAGGAGTGTGAGGGTGCATATTAAAGTTGTTTTTTTCCCCGATCACGACCTAATTTTAGAGCCTTCTTCTCTTTTCTTTTTCACTTACACATTTCTCAAGCACTGCTATTCAGTTCCCCACTAGGCACACCATATTCACATCTGTGGTACTTTATTTGGGATACCCATTGACTTGGTTACATCATCTGCCAGGTCAGCTGTGGTTTCCCCAAACCTTGATTTGTACAAGAGATCCCAGATGATGAAGGGCGGTCTCGATGGTGGACTGATGGGAACTTGTTCCAATTGATAACTTTTCCCTTTTTTCCTACTTGTTTGTTTGGGTACATGATTAGATCGGCTTTTATTTTGACTCACTGCTAATTGATGTTGGTGTCGAAACCCCAATTCCCCCACCATCCCCCCGGCTCCCTGCCACCTGTGGGAGACGGCATTGCTTTTCCACAAGGGGAGCTGCTATCATGCAGCTCCCCTTGTGGAAAAGCAATCTTCTATTCTTCATTGAAGTGAGAGCAGGTTTCACTGCTCCCGCTTCAATGAAGCAAAGCAGAATTTGCAATGACAGGGCGGGAGCCGCGCGGCTCCCGCCCTCTCATTGCAAACAGCATTGTCCTGGGGTGGGCACCCCGGGACACTGCAGGAGCCGGCCCTGGGGGGTGGCGGTCCCCAGGGCCATGGAGGGCTCCAGGAGGGCGGAAGCGCGGCCCCCACCACCTAATGCACAGTCCCGGGGAGGTGGTGGTCCCCGGGGCATGTCGGGGGGCTCGAAACACAGGTGTATTTAAAAAAATGTAAAACTCTGTGGGGTGGCGGTCCCTGGGGCTGCGAGGGTGCTGCATGCCCCGCAACTCGATAATCTTGCCCCGGGGATGTGGCAGTCCCCGACCGGGGGCTTCATTACAACGAAGCGCGGGAGGCTTGCTCACCAACATTTTAATAAAGTTGTCAACCTGTATTTAAACACCATGATGTGCCACATTACATGAGAACTCTTGCATTAGTGCAATGGAAGACAGACTAGTAGTTTTTCACTTTCTTGCATCACCAAATGTATAGAAAAATGTGGATCTTTTTTCTTTTAAATATCCTGCATCTATACATTGCACATAGGTTCTGTTACAATCATAGAAGTCATTTCATGTGTGGAGAAGGGTGGCTCAAATGGTTAGAGCGGCAGACCCTGATGCAGAGGTCTGGTCCGGGACCAGGGTTCAATACCCGCCTCGGTGGGTCTTGGGCTCAATTTCCTCGGACCTGATAATTCTCGCCTCGGTGCCTATTCTAATCATGGGTCCCACTCTGCAACTCTGGGCAATAGTTTGCTTAATAGCCACAACGGCCCCAAAATCGCTGAGATGCCTGGCTTCACCTTGGGGGTGTCCAGAAGTGGACATTTCACAGGGGGGAAAAGCCAGGAAGGGTTCCTAAGCGGAATACGGACAGCGCCGGGACACCTCTGTTGGAGGTAGCTGTGCGCTTTACAAATGCCGGCATTTCATTTTCATTTTTCATTAAAAGTTATAACAGGATGTATGTATTGTGTAATCCCACACATCATCCCTAATTTCGGCAATTCTATCACATATTTGCCAAACTTGAAACCATCGTGCCCTAGTGTTCTTTGCAGGTTAATCACTATAAACCATTCTGCGATTTAGCATCATAAAAAATGGTGATAAAACATACCCGGTGGCACGCCACTTTGATCAGCATCATAACAAGAATATAGAAGGTTTAATTTATTTTGTGATTGATGCAATCACACTACGTATACGTGGAGGTAATCGTGAAAAAAATTATGAAGGCTAGAATCTAGCTATATAGTAAAACTTGGCACAAAGACCCCTTCAGGACTGAATATGGAAGAAGATTTCCATACACATTTATGAATTTAAATGAATTATTATTGGCTGCTTCAGAATTCTCTCTGATTTTAACTGGTTTTAATTGGTGATGGTGTTAATGGAAGACAACGTTTGAATGTAGTATGTCTTATGAGGGATTTGCCCACTTGGGCTAAATTGCAGAATGGTTTATAGTAATTAACCTGCAAAGAACGCCCACTGGGGCTTGTTCTTTAGTCTCCCTCAGGTGACTGACTTGTCTCATTTTCTTTCTTTGCAAATGCAACTGTCTACTACTGCTACCACCACCCACAATGGTACCCTAGGAAAACAAACCACCACCTAGCAGCTATTGCTTCACCTAAACATCAATCACAGGTAAGAGAAGAAGTGTGGGGAAGTCAATGATGTATATACTATGGAAATGATTTAATTTACACACCCACATCCATCAGAGTATATACTACAAAGGGGTTTTAGTTGCAGAATCCTTAGACTAGGAGGAGAGACTAACAGTAGTAGGACAAGTAAGGGTACTGCATCTATCTGTCAGTGTGTTACACCATTGGCAGATTACAAAAACTGGCTGCGGCCCTGCAGCAAAAAGAGGAAACAAAAAACAAACAAGGTGACATAAAAGAGTAACCCCCTCCCCCAGAAATGATTCGCATCATATGTATTGGAAAACTGTCCATCTCCAAGTTCAAGAAAAAGTAAACCCAAAGGTTCCCCAACTAGTCCCAACATCCCACCTACCCAAAAAAAGATTAAAAAAGGGGCAAGAGTCAAAGACTGAGGTTGGTGATGATGATGACGTCTAGAGACGGGGGTGTCGGCTAATTCTCAGGACTAATCTGGGGCCCTCAAGTCAAAATGCTGCCCACAAGGAAAGAAAAACGTTGCAGTGGCACGCAACTGTGGCGCCGCTGTGCAGTCCCAGTGATACTTGTGTTTCATCACTGCGGCCCGGGGGCAAGACACCAACACTGTGCCCTGCAGGCTCGGCTTACCTCATGGAGCAAAGTCTCCGCCGATCCCGGTTTCCTGCAGGCCTCTTCTGATCACCGGGATGGCCTGGGAGGCGGAGTAGGCTCCTGTCCTCCCTTCTCTACACCGATACAGGTCACACGCAGGGCTCAGACCGCGGCTGCGGGAGCCCTGCCTCCACGACTCATCTCAGCTTCCCTCTCTTCTTTTGGGCACAGGGGCGCGGGGTAGGTTCCCGTCAACTTCCTTTCTTACTTTGGGCACAGATGCATGTGGTAGACTACCGTCTGCTTCCTGCTGCTTGCGGAGCACCCCGCCCACAACCAGTCCACTCTGCCTGGCTTCTGGGTCGGCGCGGGCAGTGCGGTGGCCCTGAGCGTTCTCAGTGGCAACTCAATGAAGCGCTGGGTGGGCTCCTGCGTCTGGCAACAAAGGCATAACTCAGAAATTGCGGGGTGAACACCTGCTCGAGTGCACAATGCGGGGTGGGCTCCCGCGTCTCTCACAAAATGCGGCGAGCATTAACGCGGGGTGGGAACCCGCTTGAGTGCGCACAAATGCGGGGTGGGCTCCCACTTCAATAAGGAGCTCAGGGGGAATCCCACCTGCCAGGATTCTCTTGCAGCCTTGTGCTGCAGCAGGGCCAGCTCCTCTCTCCATAAAGGTCCTTAAAAAGGCAGAAATAAGAGAGTCTTTGGTGCTGGGGAGACTACAGCACAGCACAGCCAGGCAGGCCAGCATGCAGGGACCCCCAGGAGTCAGCAGCTGGGTCCCACGGCAGTTCCTCCTTGCAGAGTGTCCTCCCAAAGTAAGAACAAGCACACCTTTCATGGGTTCACAGCCCCTTCCTTTATAGTACACATTTCCTTTATCTGAAAGCACAGGGCTGGGGAAACCAGATGCAACTGGTTTTGGAGCACTCTGTTTACCAGGTTCCTCTTTCCTATTGTTAGGTGGGGGCTCGTCATCAGACACACCACAGGGGGGTGGAGCCAGCATTCACTAGGGCAGGCACAATCCTATTCAGGGACCAGGCACCTCTCCTCCCACTACTCAAAATGTAGCTGTCCCATTCAGCCTAGCGCTGACTCACCCTGCCCCTCATGGAGCCACCCACACCTCACCAGCCCCTGTCACTCAAAAGCCAGACATGCAATTCACATCAGGCAGGCAGACACATAGCACAAAGAAACGCCAACTTCTAAAAGTGGCATTTCTAAAATAACCACAATAAATCTGCGCACACCATTGCGCAGCATTTATTAATACCATTTCATACATACCAGACTTGACCATGCTGCACCTATCATATCAGGATTTACCACTGGCCCACCTTCATCAGGGAATCCCCCATGCATTCCTATGGGAGGACAGGCCAATCTCACTAAATGTAACCCAGGGCGCACGCACTTTAGACTGGACAGCAATGCTAAAGTGCCTAGAGGCCTAAAACCACCAACACTACACAGGGAAAAGGCTAGGAGACAGGCAAAAAGTTTAAGAGTGAACCTGCCAAAAGGGCCAAGTCGAACACCCGCCTATTCCTGACTTTGAAATGAATTGCAAAAAAATGATATATGCTTCTAAATTCAGATCTCATTCCCAATCATCTCTCAGTCTCAACTTCAACAACCCCCTTTGATGCGCAAATTACTAAGTCTGTATTTATTCTTCTTAATGCACAGATGGACGAATGTATATTGCATACACCAAATTGGTTGGTTGCTATTCCACTCACTATAAGAACTACAAAAGGTTCTACTAGGACTGAAGTTATGTGAGAGGAAGAGTCACGAGTCATGACTCAGGTCGCTAAATTACCAAATAATACTAACTAACTAACTACTACCACTATCTTAGTTACAGGAGACAGGACATCCTGACAGGACAAAGGAAAGGACTGGAGCCTTTCCTGTGTGGATTGCCTACCTAACTTAAATTCTCTAACCTCTCTGACATAACCAGCCCAAGTGAGCGGAAACTTGCAAACAAGTACGATTAGCCTGTCTGGAAGTAACAAACACATAATATAAGATTTTTAAACATAGGTTACCTGCATGTAAGCAGCAGCAGCATGTTAGCTATTTGCGAAAAATATAATATTCGCAATAACACAGAACAAAAGAACACAAAATAGTAATATAAATAGCTACTCACCAAGCCCCAGGACCTCAACACCTAGCAGGTCCAGCAGGTCATACTCCCGGTCCAGGTTATGGGTGTGCTGGACCCCAGAGCAGCGAAACACTGCCCGGCACACCTTTGCCCACCGCCGGTGATGCTCCTGGAGCGCGTACCCGGACTCAGGCCTGCCGCCTCCTGCCAGGGTTAAGGGGAGGTGGCGCTGGATAAAAAAAACATTGCGTCCACCTCCGCCTCACTGCATAAGGCCCGTGCCTGCACCCCTTGTGGGCGCCGCCGCGGCTCTCACTTTGAGCCCTCCTCTTAGTCTTCCCCTGGCCCTTGTCCATGGTTCTGGGTAGGCAGGGGCGGAAAAGAAAAGGAAGGAACTAAGAAAGTAAGTATAAGAAATGAAAAAAGCATGTAATAGAAAAAGAGTGAAAAACGCAGTAAAAAACACACAAAAAGTAGGAAAAAACACACAATATACAATCAGGAATAGAGAGAAATAGATAATAAATAAAAAAGATGTTTTTTAATTTCTAGAAACAAAGGATTGAAAAGATACAGGGAGGATAGAAAAAAAGGCCCAGAACCATAGCAAAAAGTAAAAAACAAGATTGCCACGCCCATTGGTGACTGCGTGGTGAAGTTTTCGCAATATTTTCCCCAAGCAGGCAAAAGCACCCCCGAACTCACAATACGCGCTCCCAAACAGGAAAAATGCATCTTGAACAGCAGAACAAGCAACTCTGCTCGTGGAAATTCGTGTAGCTTGCAGAGTTTTTTTGCGGCTTCGCGGAATTCCACATAGCGTGACTCCACGAACTCCGCCCAGGGTTCAACATAAGTCTTTATTCTTCAGCATACAACCACACACTGCAAGCACAATGTCATAACTTTTAAAACCACACTGTAACACCTCCCAGCAAAGTACATAGGGGCAGATTTACAATTACTGGCGCATCCCTGCATATCAGCAGGGATGCGCCAGTAATTGTGCGCCGCAGCTCCGCCACCCATGATGCGCCACATTTACAATGCGGCGCACCATGGGGCAAAAATGGCACAGATGCATGACGCATCTGTGCAGTAAAGGCGGCGCATTGCTGAAGTTGCATCGCAAGCGTGACGCAGCTCCAGCAATGCTCTGGGGGGCCTATTCTTCCAATGCTGCGTCAATCCTTACGCCTGCTTCAAGCAGGCGCAGGGTTTAGACGAAGCATTGGCCTAAAAGTGACTGAGTGAAATCTTGTAGATTTCACTCAGCCACTTTTAGGAGGCTTTCCTGCGCCGGAACGCCCCCCCCCCCCTTGCGCAGGAACGCCTATATGTGGCGCAGGGCTTTACAACGTGACGCATCTCCCATATGCGTCACGTTGTAAGTACCCCGCACCATGGCGCAGGATTTGCGCCGCCGCAGCATCACAAAAGTGACGCAACAGCGGCGTAAATGAGGCGCAAAGGGCTTGTAAATCTGCCCGATAATTCCTGTTTTAGAGTCCGCCCAGAACTGCCACGGTCCTAGCGCAAATAATGTCAAGACACTACACCCGCTAGCTAGAGCAGATTTTGGGACTGCTTCTTTGCGCATGATTTAAAGGCTTTATTTTCTATCTCACCTGCCTGCTCCTAGAGTAGAGTGCTTCCCCCCTTTCCTTGTATTTGTCTTGCCTCTAGGGGTAGCAGAAGTGACATTACAAACCCTTTGAACTTAATGACATCACAGGTAGTGACCTTATGTGACCAGCAACATATCCCAGAAAGGGATGCCACATTACCCTAACCCTAATGACACCATGAGAACTGTAATGATTGCATAATTAATATAACATCATAATACAAGCAAATATGTTTTTAATACCACGTATATTAGGATGCTACCATAATCTTTGAAAGCGGTGCACGGTAATACTTGTCCTGATCTGTAGTGAGCAAGTGAAGCGAGTCAGCGAGACCTCTTCTATGAGGGCTGAAATAGTTTTCTTCCCAAGAACATTTAGAAAAATGGGTTTGCCATGTGGTGCATTAAAAGCAAAACTTTCATACAAATTTGTTAAAATGTCATTCTGGTTCTGAAAGGGTTCTCATGAAATATTCAAGTTCTTTCATGGTGTGCGAACCAAGGAAACCAGGCAATCCTAGGGAGATGACCCTATTTATTTCAAAATGTGCTCCGGCTACTACTGTATATCAAACATTACCTCTATTGTACCAGGGCCAGCATTTTGTCATAGGTGCCTTTTACTTGCCATGGGTGCCCTTATGCCAGAAATTACCCACACACTGCCAGTATTTTGCCATGGGTGCATATAAGTTACCAGGAATTACCTCTAGAATGTGAGTAGTAGTATTTTACCATGGTCTCCGTTATGCCAAGAATTACCTCCAGCATGCAGTGCCAGTGTTTTGTTACAGGCACCTGTCAGGCTAAGAATTGCCTGCAGCATACTAATTCCAGTATTTTGCCATGAGTGCCACTCACAATTACTCTTGGTCTTGCTCACTCATCTGTACTACTTATTCACAATCACTTGCACTCAATGTTACTCACACGTGTTCTCACTCACAATTACACTCTCTCAATGTTGCTCACCCTCACTCACTAACACTGCCTCACTCTCATTCTTACTCATTCATTCTCACTCATCCACTCATCCTCCCTTTCAGTCATCCCTACTCTCACTCACTCCGAGTCACCCGTGCTCCCTTATGGAGACTCAATGTCCCTCATTCTTACTCACAACCTGTTAGTGGCTCTCGTCCACTCAGTTTCCCTCACACACACATGCTTACACGTACGGACATGCACACTCACACATACACTCTCTCTCACAAACTCACCTGCAAACATGCACACAACATACTTTTAAAAACATTGATCTTTTTACCTTAGCTTCAAACAAAAGTCTCATTCCAGCGCTTGGTGCTCCATTTCTATATTACATTAATAGTGAACAATGAGTTATTATTCACTGTTAGTGTAACTAAACAATGGTCAGCAAACAAAAAGAGCGGAGCGCCAATAACCAAAGGGCAAAGCTGCCTCTTGTTCTTGGCACTCAATTTGCCACGTCTGAAGGCAGTGGTCGCAAAAGCAGTACCAGGGGTCTCAAAGCGGAAAGCCAGGAGTCGCAGATGCAACCCCTGGCGATCCCTAAATGATGTCCATGGAGAAGGCGGGAATTAGGAAGGGCCATCATCAGAGGATCAAAGTACATTAAAGCATTGGCTATACAACCCAATTATTGATCACTCCCACAAAATAGAAGTGAAAAAATAACTCGATATTTACTGCTCTTATGTCTGAGCAGTGAGTACCCACCATTCAAATCGGCTATCGATGCTAATGGCCATTTAATGTTAGACCACCTAACACGTCTGTTTAAGAAAGTATATAAAACCAATATTCTCTTCAGAACTTGTTACAAAAGTGCAATAGCGCTGGATGCATCAATGGTCCGTTTCTTTAATATTATTTTTTTAGCCATGCTGACAGCCGCCGCGCAGTTATACAGCATGGCTTCAAGTCATTGCCAAAGTTGGCAATGCCCATGCTGTATAGCATGAACAAAGCATTTCTGAGCAAATCAACTAATCTTCCCATGAAAAAGAAAAAAATATATAACATTTGGCATAAAATCCTATCACGCAAGCAAAGCCTGGGGAGAGAATGTGGCCTAACGGCTAGGTCGGTAGACCTTGGAGTTGGGCAACCAGGTTAGAGTCTCGGCAGGGACGCTCAACATTCTGTGATCTGGACAAATCACGTAATATCCCCGTGTCCAACAAATATTAATGTGTCGGTTTATAATGCAACTGGTGCTCATGTAACGCGCTCTGATTCCTCTGGGTCTAGTTCACACTATATAAAACTCCACCCAAAAAAAAAAAAAGCCATTGAGCCCATGTCCATGTCTTAGTGAAAATACATTTGGAATAAGATAACATCTGTTGTGACAATAAAAGCAGATAACATATGTTGTAAAAGGAGAAAAATGCTTCTTTGAACTCTGTGTGATCCATTGTACAACAGAGTTAGAAATGCCAAGAGGTTCATCAAGGACGACAGGGCAGATAAATAAATAAATGTACTGCTTCAATCACAGCATTATCAACTGAATGGCAGTACTAACACTGAAGCAATCAGTACTTGGGCCAAACTCCAGCCAAAAGAAGAGGAAGTGATGCCAGCATGGGCTGGCCAATTAGAAGGCAGCAAACAAGAGTGAAAAAGAAGCTAAAGAATTCTAAGCAAAGGGTGTTGTTCACAATATCGCGCAAGAGTGCATGCAGCGTGACGCAAGACCTAAAAAAACTGAAAATGTATACAACGGTCAAGTTGCATCCTCAAATTCTTGTTCGAGCAGAAGGGCGCATTTATTCCTTAGATTGTTGTGGGTTTTTTTTAACTTTCACATCGGGGACTTTGCTGCTTTTCCCAAAGGTGTCCCCATAAAAGGAAAATTACAGTATTATAGAGTGACCCTCTGAGTTAAAATAGGAAGTAATGGTACAGTTCGCATAAGGTCATAGTCGGTGGGATTTGGCTTCAAGAAACCCTCTTCTTCACAATGTTTTACATTAAACTTATTCTATTGAGTTGCATGAAAAAACATGGTCTGCCGGGACAAAAAATATATATATGGATCACTCTCCTCTCAGCATAGGAAACATGAAAGCGAGATTGTGCTGCACTTTATACCAAATTGATACACCAGTGCAATAAAAGTGTTCTATCATTTTGGTTTGTAATCTGAGCCCATACGCACATACACAAGCACATCTCTCTACATGTGTTTATTGATACACTTACCTTTGCAAATGTCCTGTAACCATCAAGAATGGGTCTATATCCAGTGCAGCGGCACAGATTTCCTGTGTGCACAGAAAACAATGCATTCAGCAGAAAATATCAGAATGAAGCTCACTCTATCAGAGAAATTCACATGGCTTAATTTACACAAAATTCAATGATCCGGAATGTACTCCTGTAACCTTTCTGCTTTTTGGAGCAAATTTCAGATTTTTTTAGGAATACTCAGTATTCTTCGAGTGCGGTTGGGAAACAGAAACAATCTATGACAGTCGTAGATTTCCTGAACTCATCTCATGTAGGACTATTAATACTGACAGAAACGAGACATTAAGATGCAACTTTCCCGTTAGACAACTCGTTTCAGACGACAAAATCCCACCATTCCAGAATCCGCAGACCAGGAATTTCTCATTGTGAATCACATTTTTGGGTATTTGTGTGTGTGTGTGTGTGTGAAAAGTCGACTTAATGTGAAAATACTTTTAGGATTCAGACTCGGAGAGTTTGAGTAGGATCTTACTATAGACTGGCAAAGTCCCACTAACAAGCATATTGGACATTTGAAGTATTTATCTGCTACAGGTTCCTGAGGAATCAAAATGTAAAAGGAGTTTGCATCCCTAGGTCAGGGGCTAGTCCTCCATGTGGGCAGAGGAGCGTCACCCCACTGCTTTCTTGCAGTGCGAGAAGCAGAAATATAAAATGGTATTATAAATTAAATGTTATATTTCTGCTTCTCGCACTGCAAGAAAGCAGAAGAAGGGTTTGGTTGGGGGCGGGCGGCCCTGCTCGAGGGCAGGAGAGGAGTGGCTAGTCCAATGTTGCGGGCCCTCACTGATTGGCCGGCCCTCTGGGTCTGACCAAACCAGTAATGCGCACTCTCCATTTTCTCCATGTAGGCTACATGCAGCCTACATGGAGAAAATAGCCTCCCCATAGACGCCTGTGCGCTCGGCATCCCAGCCAATCACAACCCTTCCATTGCAGTGTTGTGATTGGCTTAGGGGAAGGAGGGATGCTGCCTGCTTCCTGTTCCTGAAGGTGCAGGTGCAGGAAAGCAGATGCAGGAGCCGGAGCTTGGAAGAAGCGGGACCCGGGAAAGATATGTTTTTTATGATTGTTGAACCCCCCCCCCCCGTGTGACTCCCTCCTCCCCACGCGACCACTCGCCCGTCCCCCCACACTCACACCACCACCCATGAGCCAAGCCGGCCGCGACTCCTCCAGGTTCCTGGTGGAGAAATGTGCTTCTAAAGATCTCTAATCTTGTTTCCTTCTGCTGGGGACTCTGTTGAAGGAGTTAACATCCATAGGTCCCAGATGGAATAAGATTCTAGCTTCAGTCTCTGATTAAGGGCCTGATTACGAGTTTTGGTGGACGGATTACTCCATCACAAGCGTGACTGATATCCCGTCTGCCGTATTACGAGTTCCATTATATCCAATAGTGGAACTCATAATACGGTGGACGGCATATCGGTCAAGTTTATGATTGAGTAACCCGTACACCAAACTCGTAATCAGGCCTTAAGTGTTTTCCTGCTTCCGTCAGAACTATCAGCTATCAGCTAGAACCAACAGCCAAAATGAAGCACATTTACTAATGCACCCCTTAGAATAATGTCCCAGTTTTTTAAAACTTTCTATAGAGCACTACTTACTAATATTATGGGCTTATTCTGGGGAATGGCAGCCTCAGACATTATAGAATCATCTCTCAAAATATTGTGCTGATTTGCATGGAGCTGTACCCATTTGCATGTTGTTTCTTCCGATGCACAGGGTGCAATTTTCCAGCCTATGTATTTTACGTTATCGCCATATCTACCACAAAAATGCTAATTAGGTGTTAATTGGTAAACAATCAAGTCATCAATTCAATTTAGCTTTGCCAGAGATTGTCACAATGTTTGAAAGCAGCGTGTCGTACTGCAGAGGTGCCTGGTGCAGCTCTAGGAGGGTTGGATCCATGCCAAAACTTGAGGATGTCCAGAATGGACATACCATGAATGTAAATGGGGCCCATTTACATAGCAGTTACCCTGAAACTCCTTTAAAGAGAACAAATATCAGGGGTTCCAGGAATTCTGGGGACCAGGGCTAATTGAGATTACAAGAGGACCTGGAGCTTCTCCTGAGAAATGAGGAATTACCGGGGAAACAGTAAATTCAGTCCTGATACCATCAGTCACGGCCCGTCCCCTGCCAAAGAGGCGGGCGGGATGGAGAAGAGACCTGGTGGGGCCGGGCATGGGGGGGACTTGAGGGGAAAAAAATATATCATTATAAAGGAAATAAACTTACCTGAACACCGCCGCCATCTGCTCCGCAGTCCCGGCCATCCAGCTCTCCCTGATTCTGGGACAGGTTCCCGGACTGCACTGGGCCAGTAATGATGCTGCAGGAAAGCAGTGTCTGGATTGATCTGAGCGCTCTAACTTTGTGCTCCCACACAGACTGGGAGCCTGTGCCTTCTTTCTCCAGCCCCAGAAACTCAGCTGGGGCTGGAGAAGGCTACACTTCACATGAGGTGTTTGGTCGGCCTGAAACGCCGGCCAAACACCTCATGCGCAGTGCACTCCCCCACCACAGTATTATCCCCCCTGGACCGGCACCCAAGATTTGTCAGAGTCCTGGTGGCGGGTCAAGGGGTATTTGAAAAAACGATAATAAAACGGGTTAGAAACCCATTTTATTAGTTGCAGCTGGTGGTGGGGGGCAGAGCTCCTCCGCCCTAATGGAAGGGCCACCGCTGGATACCATCTTAATTCCTACTGAGTATTTCTAATGGAGAATCTACCTGCCTCCAGCAGACCAAGTCTTAGAATACCAGTATTTTATACCAGTATTTGTAAAGCGCAAAGCTACCTCCGAAGTGGTGTCCCGGCGGTGGGGGCCCTCGGGACGATTAAGCAAGCTATTGCCCAGAGTCACATGGTGCTGGGCTAACCTGCTGCCAGCACCGGGGATCGAACCGTGAACCCCGTAGTCCGTCACATGGGCCGCTGCGCCACACGTCTTCCACTGAAACACCACAGATCCAAAGAGTCACCACAGACCTTGCAATCCTAATTCATCTCATATTACCCTTTAACAGCTTAGCCAACAGTAAGGGGTATTTGCAGTCAGCCCCGTAGTACCATTGTAAACCCTTGCAACAAACTAATAAATCATTCTGCATTGTGTTCTTTTTCCACTGTCAATATTCTAACAAAGGACCTGATTCACAAAGGTAAACTTACACTTAGGACTGCCCTATCTTTTTATGCGTGGAGACTCCACAGTTGTAAAGGCACTACTAGTAGAACGCCTTTGCGAATAGCAAACAGTCGTAAACATACACTTTTGGGGCCCAACATGTTAAACCTGTGGGCCACGCTCATGCAGTTACCTTGGAATGCATTCTCAATCTCCTCCATAGTCGGCTCCGGTGAATTGCGAAGCAAGGTGTACATGGACATGACAAATCCAGGAGTGCAGAACCCGCACTGGGAGCCATGGCTCTTTGCAATTCTCTCCTGTGAGCAGAAACACAATTGAAATCAACGCTACATCAGTTGTCGGTAGGGTAGACTTAACTCCTACCTTGATGGTTTAGGGTGGTTCTGATGATTAAAATGCCCCACCACATGGACCCTGTAGGCACTAGAAATCACCAGGTAAATTTTGTGTATGAAAGTCAAACCATGTTTTATTAACTTGTATATTCCGTTCCCCTTTTACGTTCAACACTTATGATCATTAATAAAAATCTCACAAGTTAAAACCAAAAATAATGTTGATGTTTTGTGGAGTTCCTCAAGCTTATAAAGCTGTAGATTCCAGAGGATGTTGTAACTATATAATGTAAATGCATTATCTGTATTGAAAAGCAATACAATTGATTGCTACGTAAACAGTACCTGGACCGGATGCAGTCTTGTCTTTGTACTCCCGATTCCTTCCACCGTGGTTACAGCGACATGGTGTAGAGAACAGACAGGCGCCAAGCAAGCATTAGCTGAATAGTGGCTAGACCTGGGAGTCAAGGTCAGTAATTTAAAGTAGTACTATGCATGACTTTATTTGAAAGGATGAAATATGAAGGCAAATTCTTACCCTTTGACCTTCGTGGGTGTTGGTCTATGATATATATATGTAAGCTGCACTGTCCATAAAGATTGAATCAAAATCACACCAAAAACTGCTAATTTGTCGACATATATAGGTTCCATTTGTCATTCTATTCATTGCAAACCATTTAAAAAGACAAAACGTCCGTCATTAGAAAATAAAGATACAACCAAATTGAGTAGTTACTAATTTAAGATTAGAAAATGCAAATGCAATAAAAGAAAAGGAGATAGATTACAGCCAGCTCATTAAATAGAATGTCAGACTTTTCAAATTAATATAAAGAGAGCCCTGTCACATATGACTTACATGTATGTCCATAAGATTGGCGATTCAGAATTTGCAATATTTACCAATTCGCAAATTGGGAATCACAAAATTGTACAAATGAACATAGGATCGTCTGATATTGGGATTCAGTAACATGCAGAATTCCGGAATGAGGAATTGCAGTTTGTGACTGTCATCTCGGCAGCCACTGATGTCATCACTAACTTGAGACCACTGTTGCACCAAAGCACAGCAGCTGAGGAGTACACATCTGCAGTGACACACGGGGGTTAAGCCAATAAGACATCTGAAGCCCGGAGTCCGTACCTACCAAGGAGGAGAAACAGAGCTGCAGAAAAAAGTTATCGTACAGCTCGACAAACTAACAGAGGAAGGATATGCGGCCTATATCCCTGCTCCCATTGGTGTTCAAACTGGTGGAAAAGTTTGTTAACAGTCAACTTACGAGCTTTCTGGAGGAGAATAACATCCTACATCCCAACCAGTCAGGGTTTCGGTCTAAACACTCTACCGAGTCTGCCCTGCTGTTTACAGCAGAGACCCTACGAATGGCCATAGACTAGGGAAAGAAGGCTGTCCTGATTTTATTAGATCTGTAGGCAGCCTTCGACACGGTTTCACATAACATCTTAGTGGACCGGTTGGTGGCCGCAGGAATAGGAGGGACAGTCTTGGGTTGGCTCAGGAACTTTCTAAACAACACACGCCAAATTACAGTTTTGGGCAAATTCCAGTCGGAAGCTAAGGTCATCAACTCCGGGGTCCCTCAGGGCTCGAGGTTAAGCCCTGTTCTCTTTAATCTATATATGGCACCCCAGATCGAGCTAATTGCATCATTTCATATCAGTACAATATCATATGCAGATGAAACTCAGCTCATCCTGGTACTGGATGGGGAACTGCCTGGGGCGGAGGAAAACCTAAAAAATTGCCTAACAGCCACATTTAAATGGATGACTGAGAACCATCTCAAATGCTATTCCGGCAAGACGGAGATCTTGCCTTTCGGAAATCAAAATCTGTTTTTCCCGAAAAACTGGTGGCCGGACGATGCTGAAGCCCCCCCTAATACCATCTTGTCTGCTCGAAACCTGGGCATTAAATCTGTGCTTTAAACAGCAAGCGGTGGCCGTAGCTGGTATGTCTTTTCACATAATTAAATCTCTGAGGAAGTTTTTTGACCTTCTTCCTCTGTCAGCCAGAAAATCAGTCGCAGTTGCCTTAATAACTTCAAGGCTGGATTACTGTAATCGCCTATATGCTGGAGTCAATAAGTCCGTACTCCATAGGCTACAGATGGTCCAACATGCTGCTGCCCGGCTGGTGCTACGCTGGCCCTGTAAGTCATCTGCGTCAGCTGCGCTTAAAGCGCTGCATTGGCTACCAATTGGCAAAAGGATCCTATTTAAGATCTTGCTGATCACATTTAGAGCCTTTCAACAGCAAGGGCCTAAATATCTGTGTAACGGTTTTAAACGGTACCATCCCAACCGTTGCCTGAGGTCTGCTAGTCAGAACCTGCTAATAATCCCCAGAATCAGACTGGCTACCAAAGGAGGAAAATCTCTCTTCGTCCTGGGTGCTAGGGCTTGGAACAAGCTTCCACCTTACCTTAGGTCTTTGTCCCACGAAACTCAGTTTAGGAAAGCTTTAAAAACTTGGGTGTTTTCTCTTACAGATGTGGCCTGCAGAGCGTTAGTGTAAAGTGTAAAGCATTTTCCATCGAGTTGATCTCTTTCCCTCAACCTTGTCATCTGGTTGTTTGAGCGCCAAGATACTCCTTGGAGTGATAGGTGCGCTATAAAAGTGTCCTTTACATTACATTACATCAAAGAAACAAGACAACTCTTTGGAAAAACAGAGAGGCAAGTGCCACACTCCACCAAGAAAATATGGCATGGAATCCAGACATATGTTGTTTCACCCAACACAGCACCACCAGCCCAGCACAGAAGAGCTGCGAAAAGAGACTGTGTGAGAAGCACCTGTGAGAAGCTAAGGGTCCCACACTAATCAGAATACACAGAGGAAAGCACCATGGTGCCAAATGCAGTATACGTGGTGCTTCATTTAAGCTGGTGTCTGGCGATGGTAAGCGGTGTAGCGCAGGGGGCCACATGGACAGTTGCCCCGGGCGCAAAATTCTTAGAGGCAATTTTAGGGGCACAAAATTTAAATAGGGGCACAACATTTTAAAAGAAAAGTGGAAAGATACTTGCCTTGCCGCAGGTGCTGGTAACCCACACTACGCCACTGCCGGTGGGGGACACCGGAACTCATTTTTGGGGACCAGCACTTACTTTCCCGCATCAGACATTAATCAAGAGCAAGAGAAGGAAAAAAAACAAAGAGTAAAAACACATAGGAAGAGAAAGATGGGGAAACATCCACTGAGGGAGAAAATATTAACTTGTAAGAGTGAGATAAAGGGGGAGGGAGTATCTGGTAGTGCATTAAGGAGGAAGGAAGTTGAATTTAGACTGGGCAACCATAATATTTGGTGCGCTGACATTTAATTGCACTGGCCGTCGGCTTCTGTGCTGAACTTTGAGCACTAGCACTCATTCTTTTACAAATCAAGCACCACAGGCCCGATTACTATGCGGGCTGGAATGGCTCCCACCATCGGTAGGAGCCCTCCAACCCGCATCGTAATCTGCTGGTCGGATTCTCTTTTTACTGACCTATTTTGATGGGGTCAGTAGGAAGGGAATCCGAAACGGATTTCTTAATGGCTTCCGACAGGCTGGGAGAGCCTGTCCCCCATTCAGAAAGCCTTCAGTAATCCCCTGGCCAGCTCTTTCCGGCTGCGGGATAACAATGGCAGATTCCCACTGCCTTTCTGTGCCAGACTTTCTGACACAGAAAGGCATCGGGAATCTGTCTTTGGGGGCCCCCAGCAGGGCCCCCAGGGGTGCACGGTCACCGAATGGCAGCATACCCCTTGTTAATACCTGCACCCAGTGGCCGGCGCCTTGAGGTGCCTGCCACAGGGTGCAGGGATGAACTGCACATCTGCTCTTTGCAAAGGGAGCATGCATTCCATTCGGAATACATGCTCCCATTGTAAAGTATAGGATTTCGCATCCTACTTGCTGGGCTGAAACCGACGTTAGGAGGCCATTTGGTTCCAGTTCCAGAATGATCTCAGACTGATTCCAGTCCGTCCGGCATCGTAATCAGGCCCTAAGAGTATGAGACAATTTTAATTGACAATACACAAGAAGAATATGCATGTGAAGGTAACTCTAAACTCACAACTTACAAACTCACTGGAGTAGTGACTAAATATACACATTATCAGACCTGAGTAAAATTAAAACTACCCAACATAATTTTGAGAATTTCACATTACATGATAATCCTGAAAATTACTCCTTTACACCACTTTGTGTAATAATGCGCCATTCTTGAAAAAAATGTACAGTGAATAGCACAATTTGCAGTAAATACTTGCTGGGAGCACACGGGGCAGCAGAACACAAGTGGCTGTTCGCAATGGTTTTGTTTAAATGTGTCATAGCATCTAATTACGCATTTTGTGCTAAAATATAGCCCAAAATGTAAGATTTGCATTTTACTATGCATAATTTTACTGTAATTATGTGACAGCGAAGTATGTGAATTTCTCATTTGAGGCATCCATACTATGTGACACAAGAATCCAGTATATCTAAGTCTGGCACTGCTTGATTAGTACATCGAAATACTGATGCTGATTGGGACATTGTGTACACATTACCGAGAAACAGGCACAAATAATAACAATCTGTCGAACAGGGATATGAAATTGTCTATGTTCAAGAACCCATAACTCAACTATGCAAGAACCTTTTCCTTATAAAATGTTGCTCGCCTTCATTATTTATTAAACACTGCAGGATACAAACCTTGTTTGTGGACTGGGTCGCCTTTACTCACACTGAAGTGGGAAATTTGAGATTCCTGACCAAACAGTGGCATTTTGCAATGCTAGTGATACCCGTCCTTGATACAACTAGGTGACATGCAGAAGTGTCAAACAATAGTAACAGTTGCCATGTGTAGCCCTATTTGTGGTACATGAGTGTGGGGAAAATGTCCATTATGAAGATGGCTCAAACCATAACAATTTGAATGACTGGAGTCCACTTCAATAAGTTTTAAGACCACCTGGAACAATTCTTGCTCTATATAGAACCATTAAAAAACTTTTCATTAACACATCCACGTATGTACACTATGAATAAAAAATATGCAAATAATTAATTAGTCCGATAGCATACTCTAAACATAGCATTGACAGTCCCAGTTCTTTACCCAATATATTAACACATTACATCGAGCACTTGCGTCACATTTTAAAAGAATCCAGACGAGATTTCTTAAATATATGTATTTATTGGACATAAATACAATGAACCATATAGTAAAAAGAGCCTGGGCCAACTGACTCCTAAAAGAATGTGAGTCGTGTGGAACCCTGACCCATGGTTCCACAAGTCACCATTGGTCAGGATGCCACACATCCCCCTTCGTCAACACAAGTTTAGCAAATTACATTGTTAACAAAAGAAATGTATAATATATTATTATAATTAAACATAAACAATGTTGGTGAATAAACAAAAACAACAAATACCATTTTTACAACAATTAGAATAGAAACAAAACATATTCAGATGATATCCTTGTGAACATATGTTCAACGACCAACCAGAATATTAATTTTAGATAAATGTATTATGACATGACATAATCTTTATGTATTATGTGAACCAGATGAAGTATCTAAATTAGACCATAAACATATAGGCACGTTAACGACCTTGCCCATGCTCCACACATTACCATCAGTTAGTTCCACAACTTGGTGTCCAACTCTGACTATTTTCATAGGCTTAGAAAACTTAGATTCTCCAGCCTTTACTAATCTTCCCTTCTTTACTCAAACCCAATCCTCAATAGTAAATTGAGACACAGAATCTTCACATTTCTGAGATGGCAATTGCTTTTCATTGGATGACCATCGACTCATATCATTGGACCTTCTAAGCACTTTGGATTGGTCAACTTTGTTTCTCATCTGTAACATCCATGACTGATTTAAGTCACAAACAACCTTCCTTCCCCTCATTTTCTCAAATAGAGACACATCACCTGCCACTCTAGGAGTAATCCTATAATTCCACACTAAATCTTTCAGGACCTGAGCACAATTCTTACCATTAGATAAAGCCAACTGTACACCCTCTTTCAGGACTCTTATCCATCTTTCAACAATTCCATTACTTTCTGGATAATATACTGAAGTTCTTACATGAGAAATACCATGTTTACCTAAGTAATCTTCCATTTGTGTGGATCTTAGCTGTGTCCCATTGTCGGTAACCAAGCACTTGGGAAATCCTTCTTTATCAAACACTTCATTTAAAAATTGAATAATTGAATAATTGTTTGTGAATCAACATGATGAACTAACTTAATTTCTGGCCACTGAGAAAATTGATCAATCAGGACAATTACATACATTTGACTTTTGGACAAACAAATCGGACCAGCAATGTCCAGAGAAACTCTTTCCAATACACTTTCTGGTCTTGAAACAGGAGCTTTATCATACTTGACAACTTTCAGTGACTTATCACATGACACTCACCCTTAACGAATATAAATGAGATGTTTTCAGCTTTAAAGGGGGCCACTGTATTTTCGACACTAGAATTCTCAAAGGCCTATCACCAAATTGCTTTACATGAAGATAGCAAACTGTACACCTCTTTTATAACTTCTGAAGGTACTTTTAGGTACAAAAGAATGCCGTTTGGTCTTATTTCAGCCTCTGCAGTATTTCAGAGAGTTATGCACAAATTGTTTAAAGATGTCAAAAATACATTGTACTTCCAAGGTGACATATTAGTTTTTGGAAATAGTAAGCAAGACCATACTGAAACTTTATGTAAAGTATTTAACATCTTGCAAAATTGTGGAATGACTCTTACTAAAGAAAAATGTAAATTTGAAAGGAGCTCTGTTGACTATTTAGGTCATAACATAAGCTGTAAAGGTATATCACCCAAACGGAATTTGATTAAAGCAATTGAGGAAGCTCCCGAACCCCAAACCAAAGATCAGCTCAGATCTTTTTTGGGTCTAGCTGAATATTATGCCAAATTTATTCCGTTATTTTCCGATAAGACCAGTCAGATGAGAAATTTAATGAAAAAAAATCAAAAATTTATTTGGTGAGAGAATTATGCTACAGAATTTTCAAATCTCAAAAAAGAACTATCCTCAACTTCTGCTTTAGCAACTTTTGACATGCGTTGTACTTCTGTCATCATTACTGACGCTAGTAATATTGGTATTGGTGCAGTCTTGATGCAAAATCAGAATGGTAGTTTGGTTACGATTGCTTTTGCATCTAGACCTCTACGAGATGCTGAGGTTAAATATTCAAATCTTGAAAAAGAAACACTGGCATGTTGGTGGGGTATAGAATATTTCAGGAAATATGTATATGGTACTTTATTTAAAGTTAGAACAGACCACAGTCCATTGGTTGAATTATTTACTACTAAAGGTTGTGGAAAAGCCACACCAAGGATTGCCAGATGGCAGTACAAACTGCAGGATTTTCATTTTAATGTAGAGTACATCCCAGGTGTCAAGAACGTCTTAGCAGACTGTTTATCTCGTTTGCCCATCAAGGAAGATTGTGACTCTTGTATTCCTGATGAAAATACCGAAAAAGTTATATCAGTTTGTGTGGTATCGAATGGTTGTATTAAAAAGGATGAGTGGAAAAATGCTTGTGCTGTTGATGAGGAAATTCAAGAAGTTATCAAATATAGTAGCACACAATGGCCATTCAAGAAAGATTTAGATAAGGAATTGTTACCTTACTTGTATGTGGCCAATGAATTGTCTGTTATTGATGACATGTTATTTCATGGTGTACAATTAGTGGTACCTAAGGATTTGCGTGAACAGGTACTATGCTTGGCCCACGTAGGACATCCCGGCATGTCTAGCATGAAAAACAGATTACGATCTGAATTTTGGTGGCCAGCCATTGACAGGTCTATTGAGTCGAAAGTTAGATCTTGTATGGAATGTGCTATTAGTGATAAGTCACAGAATGTTGTCAAGTATGATAAAGCTCCTGTATCAAGACCAGAAAGAGCATGGGAGAGAGTTTCTCTGGACATTGCTGGTCCGATTTGTTTGTCTAAAAGTCAAATGTATGTAATTGTCCTGATTGATCAATTTTCTCAGTGGCCAGAAATTAAGTTAGTTCATCATGTTGATTCACACACAATTATTCAATTTTTAAATGAAGTGTTTGATTAAGAAGGATTTCCCAAGTGCTTGGTTACCGACAATGGGACACAGCTAAAATCCACTAAAATGGAAGATTAGTTAGTTAAACATGGTATTTCTCATATAAGAACTTTAGTATATTATCCAGAAAGTAATGGAATTGTTGAAAGATGGATAAGAGTCCTGGAAGAGGGTGTACAGTTGGCTTTATTTAATGGTAAGAATTGTGCTCAGGTCCTGAAAGACTTAGTGAGGAATTATAGGATTACTCCTAGAGTGGCAGGTGATGTGTCTCCATTTGAGAAAGTGAGGGGAAGGAAGGCTGTTTGTGACTTAAATCAGTCATGGATGTTAGAGATGAGAAACAAAGTTGACCAATCCAAAGTGCTTAGAAGATCCAATGATATGAGTCGGTGGTCATCCAATGAAAAGCAATTGCCATCTCATAAATGTGAAGATTCTGTGTCTCAATTTACTATTGGGGATTGGGTTTGAGTAAAGAAGGGAAGATTAGTAAAGGCTGGGGAATCTAAGTTTTCTAAGCCCATGAAAATAGTCAGAGTTTCAGAGTTGGACACCAAGTTGTGGAACTAACTGATGGTAATGTTCGGAGCATGAGCAAGGTCGTTAAAGTGCCTATATGTTTATGGTCTAATTTAGATACTTTGTCTGGTTCACATAATACCTCGTTGAAACAACAAACCCATAATGATACTAGTGATTCAGCTTTTTCAAGATTGAAATTCAGACCAGCCTGGTATAAAGATTATGTCATGTCATAATACATTTATCTAAAATTAATATTCTGGTTGGTCGTTGAACATATGTTCACAAGGATATCAGCTGAATATGTTTTATTTCTATTCTAATTGTTGTAAAAATGGTATTTGTTGTTTTGTTTAATCACCAACATTGTTTATGTTTAATTATAATAATACGTTATACATTTCTTTTGTTAACAATGTAATTTGCTAAACTTGTGTTGACGAAGGGGGATGTGTGGCATCCTGGCCAATGGTGACAATGTGAGTCATGTGGAACCCTGGCCCATGGTTCCACAAGTCACCATAGGCCAGGATGCCACAACTTGCTTGTCACATAGTACACGCCTACAGCTTTCGCCTTATCATCAACCCACTGGGGAAAAAACAGTGTCCTAAATAAACATCGTTTAACTAGTTGGAACTTGTATCTTATCTGTAGGATAGCTGCACTTAACAAACATGTCTGACTATGCATTATGACATCAAGTCTATTCTCAAGTGTCAATGTCATGAATGTAAAATTCTACAGCCTGGCTTTGAATTGCTCAGTATCAGTACAGTTGACAAAATCTGGTGCCCTAGGCTCTTGAATAGCCACAGACTCCGTCCTTAAGCTTGATAATGGCACAGTGCTGTATTGTTATGCGTGTATAATCTGTGCATGTGCTATGCTCTTCTTGTAAACCCTTGTGTCTGCTTTCAATATTGTTTATTTGTGTGTTCTGTTGCCCTGGTTTCTTCTGTTCACCAGTCCACAGATTAGAAGATTTACCAACTTAATCTATGCGCGTGTTGTGTATTCTTGTATAGCGCATGCACACTCCTTACACACGCTATGTGCTTCTTGTAAACCCTTATGTTAGCTTTCAATATTGTTTATATATGTGTTCTGTTGCCCTGGCTTCTACTATTGACCAGCCGACATTACTGGATTATCGGTTTGGACAGCAGTGTTTCCAGAGGCTCCTGCCTGCTCTTCGTGGGCGCTTGTATCTACTACTCTTTCAAGGACATCATTTATTGTTACTTATTCGACTTATAAACTCCAGACACAGTCTATAGCCTTTGCGATTAGAAGATTTACCAACTTGAAAAGGATACATAATCTTTTTCTGGATGTGATCAAAGCGAGAAATCATCACTGTGCAAGCTCCGCATCCACCTTCTCGACAGCCCAGCTTAGTTCCTGGCAACCCCACTGGATGAAGAATAGGTAAGGAAAATAACATCTGTAACAGTTGTATGATGTTACAACGCATGCCATTCCAACGCATGCAGTTAAAACGCATACCGTTACCCCACACTGTCAGGGGTGTGCTGGAAGTTGGAATAGTATAATTTACTATTCCTACTCCAGTGTGTGCAACAGTAGGGAACGACATGCATTGTAAAGGCATGCGTTGTAACGCGTACATTGTAAAGGCTGTTTCCCTCTGTAATAGCTTCTACACTGGATATTAAAAAAAAAAACATACCACACTGTTCATAAGTTGGGGTTGCAGACAATAGTGAACAACTTCAGGGGAAGCAGGGACCAGTATTCTGGATTAACGTGGATTTGACTATTCAAGGAAACAAAACCTTCTTAACAGATTCAGCGGGTGATTTTCATTTCTTCATCTTAAAGAGTTTTCTTCATCAAGGTAACATTTGATAGGTTTACAGAAGAGCGCTTGGGAGTCATTTCATGATCTCAGCTTTGCTATGGTTATTCAGCTGCACTTTTTGCCTGTCTTCAATCGTGACAGGCACACCTTGTAAGTACTCTATTTGATTTTATTTATTTATTATACTTATATAGCGCATTATCACCAATTGGTCTCTAAGCGCTTGTACTTGAGAAACTAGTCCTCTCAGAGAGCGGACAGCCGAGTTATATCACACCCCAATTATCTAATTAGTTTATCTGTTGAGTAGCCACGGCTGCTGCTAACCCTGCACCCAATTCTTTGGCTCACTTGGCTTCATTTCTGGAGCATCCTGGTAAGCCTCCAGTGAAATGGATGCTGTGTATCAGAGTGTTTGAGAACTATTTAATTGCTGTTGGTGATGATGAATATGTGGCGAAACACAAAGCTCCTATTCTCTTCAGTCATTTGGGTCGTGAAGGGCACCAGGTATTTGATAATTTGTCAAGCAATACCAGCACCTACTGATGAGGAGGATGAATGGGATGTATTCTGGAAGCGAAAGCTCATCTGCAAAAGTTCAGTGTTGAGCCAAGTATTCTTCTGGAACGTTTTAATTTCGTGAAAAGAAAACAACCTCTGATGAGTCCATGAGGGAATATTTATCTGTCTTGAGACATTTAGGGCCGATTCACAAAAGTAATCTGAGACAAAATCAGTTTATGAGTAGCAGAGTTAAGAATCCTAACTTTACTTTTCCTAAATTCCTTTTGTGAATACCGAAAGTCACAAAGTTAAGATTTTGTTTCAGCTTACGAGTGGTAAAGTTAAGAATCCTAACTTTACTACTCCTAAATGTCTTTTGTTAATACCAAAAATCGTAAAGTTAGGATTTTGTCTCAGATTAATTTTGTGAATTGGGTCCTTAGCTACCAATTGCAACTTTGGTGCTTTTATTGGATGTGTACTTACGAGACCAGTTTGTTTATGGCTGTTCATCTAAGAAGATACAAGAGAAGTTGCTATGTTTCAGAGATTCATAGCTCAATGAAGTTTTAACAGTTGCTAAACGCATGGAAAGTACCATTGAATCTTCTAAGGTTATGGGTCAGGAAATGGTTACTTCAACTCCAGTGCATGTTGTTGATAATGATATAGATGTCAATGTTGTTAAACCGAAAGGGAAAGTTAATAAGTATGTTAAAAAAAACTGTAATTTATTGTTTCAGATGTGGGTCAAAAACTCACATAGGTAACTCACCTCATCGTCCAGTTGTTGGAAAATGTTGTGTTAAATGTAAAACAATTGGACATTTCCATACTGTATGTAGGATGGGCAAAAATCAGCCTGAGTGAGTAACGTGGATGCACCTTTGGACAGTGAGACTCTTGACTTTTAAAGTTTACTACTTAGCCTTGATGTTCTCCAAATTTCAGACAAAGAAATTAAGGATCCCATTTTCAGTTTACTATAGCTGGGATCCTCAAGCTGGATATGATGTGTGACTCTGGTGCCTCAACCACCATTATTTGTGATGTATGATTCTATGCTAAGTGGGGTGTTGGAGCAAATTTGCATCGCTCTGATGTACGTCCCAAGGCATATGGGAAACAAGAAATTGATATGGTGGATTTTTTCAATGATTTTATCACTTGCTTAGGTAGGACAGTGCAAACTAAGATTTTTTTTTTTAAACGTTATTTTTCAAGGTTTTATCAGTGGTACAACAAGAGTGATGCATTTACAACCACACAGTCCAGCGTATAATCAGCAATGCGTACATGTAGCCGGTCATGACAGCAGGGCATGAAATACATGTCAATACAATTAGTGAGCAGTTTAAATACGTCTCCGTCTGCGTTTCCCTGCCCATACATCAACGCAAAGTCCATTTGGCAACATAAGATAATTAGCAATACAGAGTCTCACGATGGCTTAGTGCATAGTTATTCATCCCCACGTGACTGCTAGGGGTACAGAGGAACAGCAAATATTACAAAGGAGTCACGTCCCCCAGGCTGGCCAAAACAGTCTGCATTGTATCATCATGCAGTCAATGTCCAGGTAGGTAACCAAATCCTAAATCTCCTGTGTCCGCCCCTTGTGAGGGTGTTTCAGAGGTCCACCCCCCTGCGGCATTTTGTCTGTGACGAGTGGGGCATGTCCACGTTATCAGATTTGTTGCCGTCTAGCCGGTAGCATTGCAATGGGGCCCAAATATCAGCCGGCCTGGAGGAAACAGGTAGTAGTTCAGAATAGGTAGCGAACTGTTCCTGGCAATATGTAAGATCATGCAACCATTCTTTGAATTTAGGGGCTCTGCCTCTTCCCCACCTACAAGCTACTCTCCTCTTGGCCACTAGGAATGCCAGTGCGACAAACTTACGATGTGCTGCTTGTATCGGCTCTACATACCCTAACAGAGCAAGTAGTGGAGTGGGCAGGACCTCAGTGTTAATCATTTTAAACAAGGCCCTAAAAACCTGATGCCAATACGCCTGCAAACTTTCACATTCCCACGCCAAGTGTAAAAAATCGGCCTCTGGAGCGTGACATCTATCACAGCTGTCAGTGTCACGTAGATTAAACCTGTGCATGCGGACCGGAGTGTAATACAGCCTATGTATGAATTTGTAATGTATCATTCTGAATCTGCTGCTCGAGGAGACGCGTTCAGTTTGTTGTAAGCAAAATTCCCATTGCTTATCCGTGAGGACCACGCCTAGCTCCTGGTCCCATTTGGCCCTGGCCGCAAGCGGCGGTGTTACTTTCAACTTATGTACAATCCTATATATCATCGATACTAGCTTTTTGGGTGTTTCATCCCGGAGGATACGGTGCAGTGGTTCAAACACTGGAGGCTCATCAGGATAGTCAGGTGTGTGTGCCTTCAGTCCCTGGCGCAGTCGAATGTAAAGAAAAGAGTCAAGAGAGGACGGGGCCGTGCCCGAGCATTGGTGGTCCAATGTGCGAAACACTCCGTCATGGTACAGGTCCCCCCATGCTGTAACATTTAAGCGCTTAGCTAGTTTCTGGAAAACCGCCTCTTGCAGCAAGGGCATATCCGGGTGATAAGTGAGCAGCAGCGGTGAATATATCAGGGTAGTGTTTAACATGGTTCCTAACCAGGCCCACGCATTGACAGTGCTCATCACAGTCGACGGCGTCCGATCTCTTCCCTGGGAAAGGGTGTATAATGCCCCTTCTATGGGGACTGGCTGAGCCAGCAAATGCTCCGCCGCCAACTGGGGCATATATCAAGGCTGATGTATCCAAAAATAAGCATAGTGCGCCTGAGCAGCATAATAATACAATTCAAAATCAGGAATACCGAATCCCCCACGGTAGTACGGCCTGATGAGAATATCCCACTTTAGCCGGGGCGTTTTGCCTCCCCACACTAACCGAGTGAGCTCCGATCGAAGCTGTTGGAAGAAATATCTACCAGGATAAAATGGAACATTCAGGAATAGATAAAGCAACTGCGGCAAAATCACCATTTTTATTAAAGATGCTCTACCCGCCATCGACAGTGGTAGTGCAATCCACCGCGCAATGTTGTCAGTGATGCGAGACATGGTCGTGCCATAGTTGGCTCGTAGTAATTCATCTCTTTCTTTTGTTACATGGATTCTCAAGTATGTGAAATCCCCCTCGCACCAGGCAATAGGATAGTCTAAAGCAAATTTTGCTGTTGACGCCATGAGGGGAAATAAGCACGATTTGGCCCAGTTGATCTGGATGCCAGAGAGTTCTCCGAATCGAATAAACTCCCTCAGAACTGGGTTTAGGTTGTGGCTGGGATCGCGTATGTATAAGGTGATATCATCTGCATACATTGAGATCAAGATCTGTCGCTGATTACATTGCAACGCTTTTTCATTATGATGTTGCCGCAATTTCCCCGCCAAGGGCTCAGTAGCGATCGCAAAATATAGGGGCGACAAGGGGCAGCCCTGTCTTGTGCCTCTCGTGATAGGAAATCCTTGAGACATCCGCCCATTCACAGTCACTTTGGCTACTGGCGACTCATATAATAGTCTGATCCAAGATATAAAAATAGCCGGGAAGCCCATGCGTTCCAACACCTGAAACACATAGTCCCATTCCAGGAAATCGAGGGCTTTGGTGGCGTCCAAAAAAATGGCAGCCATAGGTAAATCCTCCTGGATATTATTCATGACGGTAAAGAATGTGCGCAGGTTGTGTGATGTCGCCCTGCCAGGGACAAAGCCCGCTTGGTTGGGTAAAACCAAATTAGGCAGCAGGAGGTTGATGCGCGCTGCAATTAATTTAGCAAGTATCTTCACGTCGCAGTTGAGCAATGACAGTGGCCTGTACGAATCACAGCTACTCGCCGGCTTCCCTGGTTTGAGCAATGAGGTAATAAGAGCGACACGCATGGATGGCGGGAGATGCCCTACTTCCAGTGCACCTTCATAGACTTCCCGCAGGATCGGGGCCATGAAGTCTATATATGTTTTATAATACTCTATTGGGATCCCATCTAATCCTGTAGCCTTACCCGATTGCATTTGCATGATAGCGTCCCGTACCTCGTCGATTTCAAACGGAGCACTTAAAAATTGCCTCTGTGCATCGCTCAACCAACCTAAGGATATATCCGCCAAATAGTCATACAAGTGAAGCTTCCCGACTCTCGTGGTGGTGTATAGAGTGGTGTAATGTGCGACGAAGGCATTAAGGATCAGCGTCGTGTCCCTGTATACCAAGCCGTCGGACCCTACAATCTCCAGTATGACATTCGGCTGGCGCGTCATCTTGATTGACGCAGCCAGCGCTTTCCCTGATCTCTCACCTTCGCCATATCGGCGAGCCGTCCAATGCCTGCCTCTGAATTTGGCTTCCCTACCAGCCTCTTCTGTGTATTCCGTGAGTTTCCCCCGGATTTGTGATAGGATTGCTTTATCTGGGCATTCTGCTAGGGATCTGTCAAGTGCTCTGAGTTCAGTTTCGAGAGTGGTCAGTTTTTTTAGTATACCCTTAAGGACCCCTGACCCTTTCGCTATACAAATCCCTCTCAGGGTAACCTTAAAGGCGTCCCAGATAGTTTCTATGTCTTCCACCGAGTCCTTGTTGTGCGCAAAGAAGTCTAACGTTTCCTCTCTCAGCTCTTCCTGGAACACAGCGTCCAGAAGCATGGTGGGTTGTAGTCGCCAGGCAGTTTTCGGCGGACCAAGGTGCTGAGCCTGTAACGTAATCTTTACCGGGGAGTGGTCGGAGAAAGTCCTGGCTAAGTGTTGCGCTCCTACAAGCGCAGGGCAGAGTTGCGGGGAAATAAAGATGTAATCTAGCCTAGCCCATGATCGAGCTTGTGCAGTGAAGTGTGTGCCTTCACGTGAATTAGCATTAAGGTGTCTCCATGTATCAACCAGATTATATTCTTTGATCAACGTGTGCAGTTCCGACCTTGCTTTGGTGTAATGGTGGGGGGCAGGGTGTGACCTGTCAATGGCAGGGTGGTGTGCTATGGTAAAATCCCCACCCCAAATTATGTGATCAGGGCCCGTGCTCATAACAGTGGCCCATAGGTCAGTGAGGAATTGAGGATCATCAGTGTTGGGGCCATAGGTGCATATGAGAGTGACCGCCATGTGTCCCAGCCTACCCCAAAGTATACAGTACGGTCCCTGAGTGTCTTGCCCGCCACCAATCAGTGTAAACGGTGTTCCCCTTTTCACAAGAATCGCCGCTCCTCTAGCATAAGTCGAATAGGAAGAAAAGGCTGTATGAGCCGCCCATCTGGAGGCAAATGTGTGACCATTGACGGGCTTGAAGTGCGTTTCTTGTATGAAAGCAATGTGTATAGCGTGACGGTCCAAGTAAGACAACACCTGTCGCCGCTTCCGCGGGTCTCCCAGTCCCCGTACATTCCAAGTTAGAAGGTTCAATTTAGTGTCTGCCATACACGGAATGTTTTGTATTTGTTTTGCTGCTTGTGAGTCCAGGCCAGCCCAGAAAACCATCTGCACTCATCGTGACTTGTATCATCTACAAATAGTTGCACATATAGCGTATCACATCTCGGCAATCATAACTCGCATTCTCTACAATAATAGTCAGTTCTCAATACTGTATGCTTCAAATGCACTACGTGAACAACCCTGCTCCTCCCGTCGCTTCCTAGTCGGCCCCAAAGTAACTCTCCCAATCTGTCAGCAGTCATTCTTGTCATGTGATTATCAAACATCCCATTCCCCTCAATCCCACCCTCCTCCCACTGAAGCGTCCCCGACTCGCCAGAACTGCACATCCACCCCCTCCCAGCATACCCAACATCAACATTTTCACCTTGCCAACCTTTAGAACAGTAAATTGGGGAACACCCATAGGGGGACATCGTAGAGAGCCCGCTCAACCGCCTCCCTCTCCCTCCGGCCTCCGGACCTGTGCCACCCCTAGGCTCGGAGCAGAAGCGGGTCCTGGAATACATTACCACCGGTGCAGTCTCAAAACATCTTTGGGCGGCCAAGCTCAGGTCATCGACCACCATGGTTCGCAACTTTCTCAGAGTTCAGTCCGAAAGCACCATTGCGGGAAGGCACCTTCATGAGCAGCCAGGATTCAATCCTCGTCTCCAATGTCATCGCCTTGCTCCCGTCGGCCATCTTCACGATTCCGTCCCCCACGGCGTGTCTTTTTCAGTTCTCGCAGGAAATCTTCAGCCTGCTGTGGATTTGCAAAGAACTTCTGCTTCCCTTGGTACGTTACCCGAAGGCGGGCCGGATACAGCACTGCATAGTCAACTTGAGCCGCCCGTAGTTTTTTCTTTACGTCCAAACATGTGTGTCTCTCCTCCTGGACTAACGGGGTGAAATCCGGGAATATGGAGAACGAGACACCATTATAATTCAGGTCTGGCTTAGATCGTGCCGCACGTAGAGCCACATCGCGGTCACGGTAGTTCAATAGCCTGACGATGATTGGTCGAGGGGGACAGCCAGGTTTGGGCTTGGGCCCGAGCGATCGGTGGGCGTGCTCTACAATCAGCTGTGTAGAGAATGCGTCTGCCCTGATGGATGCCACCAGCAATTTTTCAACATAATCTTCCATGCGTCCAGTAGCTGTGGAATCTGGAATCCCCGTAACGCGTATGTTATTCCTGCGACTACGGGCCTCCAAATCCTCGTTCTTTGCTGCGATGACACGGAGCAGCTTATCCATCCTCGCCAGTTGTGCCGCATGGCCAGCAGTCCGGTCATCTGAGTCAGCTATTCGCCTTTCCGCCTCCGTGATACGCTCCTCGTGTTGATCTACTTTGTGGACGATGGGGGTCCATCCTAGAGGACATGCGGTCTACCTTATCCACAACAGTCGCGAAACTCTGCCGCATTTCCATCAGGAGTTGTTTCATGTCCATGTCCGGAGAGGGATCATTGGCACCCTGCGTCTCCATCTCAATTGGCGCCTCAGCTGCAGAGTTTGGCCTAGGCCCTTTTTTAGTGGCCTCAAACGTGAGTTTGGGCTGCCGAGTATCTGGCTTCCCCATAGCCCCTGCGGCAAGGTGCTATCGCCGTCCTGTGGCGCCTGTAACGGCTGGGGGCTGCGTAGCGTTATGGCAGCGATGTCACCCCAGAAGGATGGACAACAAAGGTTTAGGCGTGGACGCACATAGTCGTCGCTGTACACGGTACCTTGTCCCTCTGTAGCGTTTGCAATCTCGGGTTCAGCAACGCACACAATGCATCGCATCAAGCCATCATGTCACGGGTTGTGAGGCCAGACGGAGCATCAGCTGGGCGCTCGGATCTTGAGCCCGGGAGATCAGTAGTGCGCTCCGCTATTTGTAGGTGCAGCAACACCAGTCCCCACGGCAGCAATCAACAGTCAATCTGCCAAGGCATATAGCAGAAATTGCAGTTCATGGGCTCATTCGAACCAAGATGGCGGCGTCAGGTTAATTGAAATCTGGGGACAAGTCTCCAGCGACACTAGCCCCAAAGACTAGCAGAATCGTCACACGTTTTCCAGCGGGTCACTCCGCCCCTTCTATAGGGACTGGCTGAGCCAGCCAATGCTCCGCCGCCAACTGGGGCATATATCAAGGCTGATGTATCCAAAAATAAGCATAGTGCGCCTGAGCAGCATAATAATACAATTCAAAATCAGGAATACCGAATCCCCCACGGTAGTAAGGCCTGATGAGAATATCCCACTTTAGCCGGGGCGTTTTGCCTCCCCACACTAACCGAGTGAGCTCCGATCGAAGCTGTTGGAGGAAATATCTACCAGGATAAAATGGAACATTCAGGAATAGATAAAGCAACTGCGGCAAAATCACCATTTGTATTAAAGATGCTCTACCCGCCATCGACAGTGGTAGTGCAATCCACCACGCAATGTTGTCAGTGATGCGAGACATGGTCGTGCCATAGTTGGCTCGTAGTAATTCATCTCTTTCTTTTGTTACATGGATTCTCAAGTATGTGAAATCCCCCTCGCACCAGGCAATAGGATAGTCTAAAGCAAATTTCGCTGTTGACGCCGTGAGGGGGAAATAAGCACGATTTGGCCCAGTTGATCTGGATGCCAGAGAGTTCTCCAAATCGAATAAACTCCCTCAGAACTGGGTTTAGGTTGTGGCTGGGATCGCGTATGTATAAGGTGATATCATCTGCATACATTGAGATCAAGATCTGTCGCTGATGACATTGCAACGCTTTTTCATTATGATGTTGCCGCAATTTCCTCGCCAAGGGGTCAGTAGCGATCGCAAAATATAGGGGCGACAAGGGGCAGCCCTGTCTTGTGCCTCTCGTGATAGGAAATCCTTGAGACATCCGCCCATTCACAGTCACTTTAGCTACTGGCGACTCATATAATAGTCTGATCCAAGATATAAAAATAGCCGGGAAGCCCATGCGTTCCAACACCTGAAACACATAGTCCCGTTCCAGGGAATCGAAGGCTTTGGTGGCGTCCAAAAAAATGGCAGCCATAGGTAAATCCTCCTGGATATTATTCATGACGGTAAAGAATGTGCGCAGGTTGTGTGATGTCGCCCTGCCAGGGACAAAGCCCGCTTGGTTGGGTAAAACCAGATTAGGCAGCAGGAGGTTGATGCGCGCTGCAATTAATTTAGCAAGTATCTTCACGTCGCAGTTGAGCAATGACAGTGGCCTGTACGAATCACAGCTACTCGCCGGCTTCCCTGGTTTGAGCAATGACGTAATAAGAGCGACACGCATGGATGGCGGGAGATGCCCTACTATAGAATACCGAATACTGAATATCCTGCATCTTCTTCTTTTTAGCTTAGATGATGCCGAAATCTTAGGGATCTGTAATCAAGTGAAAAAATATATATACTGTGGAGGCAACGTAACCCAACGCTCAAAAATTGGTAAGGGGCGTCCCTTAGATTAAATATTCCACCTGAGAGCTCATATTTATTCTATAAATATAATGTCAAACCTCAGAATAGTCGTTAATATGACCTGAGTCCTTGTTTTTAACATTATATTTGTACTATTATTCATGTAGGCCACATATCTTGGCGATAAAGATCGGAGTACCTAAATAGATTATCCGAACATAAGAACTGAAGACATACCATATTAGGTTTGTTATTTTTTCTAAGTCGAATTTTTCAGTGATAGTCTTGCCTAATTGCAGTGGTAAATGTGTTCTGTTTCTATTAATAACATTGCAGAACTACTTTCAATCAGACACGTGAATCCTTTTCTTCAAGAATCGAATGGAACCCCTCACCGTCGACATATTTTACCATTATGATTAGTCTATTTTAGCTTCAGGTAAGTTAAATCGAAAATCTTTATAATTTCAAATTAATATCTAATAAAGTACTGTTTCAGTGAGTTATAGAACTAGTGGAATCGCAAGGGTCCTTTTAATAAATATACCCACGGGAAATGATAATAATCTTCCACACAGACAGAAAATGAATCTTTTAGTGATCTAATTTACTAGTAATTTAAATAGCAACTTAGAGTAGTACCTTCAAAGAACTAAATAGCAATTGTGATAAGAATTGTTCTCGCTTACTCTATTCAATTTTTTCCTTCATCTGTCCTTCCACATCTGATCTATAGTTCCACCTAATTTCAAATAACTGATGTAGGCACCCAGATATTTATTTGGAAATGTCTATTTATTAATAAACAATTAATTCTGCTTCTCAGATTGTATCATCAAGTTCTTTATAATCATGCCTCAGAAACTATTCATTGTTACATCCTGTTCATCGAAAATCAGTTAATGATGATTTAAATAATGTATTAATCATGTCTTACCTCACCAAATAGTTTGGCATAAAGCAATGTGAACGAACCATGTGAGCTATAACAGAGGTTACGTTATATATGGTTTTTTATTATTAGATCATTAGTTTTGCCCTTATTATCTCAGGACTTAGCCTGTTTGTACAGTTTCTCCTTGTTAATAAAGAATATATTGTCTATATAGGTTTTAATTTAAATTGAATGTATGTTAAGACTAAAACTGTAATTTGATTGCTCTTTATATAGTATAATTATTGATAATAGAAGAACAGATTAAACTATATACTAAACTATGTTTTTATTTTCAGAAAGTTGTATTTTGTCTTGAGAAAGGCGCTGGTCGCCGAAACGCGTCGACACACAACTTATTCCTCTATGTCAAGGAATTTTTAATGTTATGTTTTATGTATGTCTACCTCCCATGGAATGTAAATTTTTAATTATTGTTTCATGATACATGTCTTTTTATGTTATTGTAATAAACTCTAGTGATTACTTTGAAACTGTTCATCCTTAGTCTTTGTCCTGCCACCATTGTGTAAGCAATTTATAATTGCCGCCTAGGTAGTTTTTTCCACTGGGAGATGCCCTACTTCCAGTGCACCTTCATAGACTTCCCGCAGGATCGGGGCCATGAAGTCTATATATGTTTTATAATACTCTATTGGGATCCCATCTAATCCTGTAGCCTTACCCGATTGCATTTGCATTATAGCGTCCCGTACCTCGTCGATTTCAAACGGAGCACTTAAAAATTGCCTCTGTGCATCGCTCAACCAACCTAAGAATATATCCTGCAAATAGTCATACAAGTGAAGCTTGCCGACTCTCGTGGTGGTGTATAGAGTGGTGTAATGTGCGACGAAGGCATTAAGGATGAGCGTCGTGTCCCTGTATACCAAGCCGTCGGACCCTACAATCTCCAGTATGACATTCGGCTGGCGCGTCATCTTGATTGACGCAGCCAGCGCTTTCCCTGATCTCTCACCTTCGCCATATCGGCGAGCCGTCCAATGCCTGCCTCTGAATTTGGCTTCCCTACCAGCCTCTTCTGTGTATTCCGTGAGTTTCCCCCGGATTTGTGATAGGATTGCTTTATCTGGGCATTCTGCTAGGGATCTGTCAAGTGCTCTGAGTTCAGTTTCGAGAGTGGTCAGTTTTTTTAGTATACCCTTAAGGACCCCTGACCCTTTCGCTATACAAATCCCTCTCAGGGTAACCTTAAAGGCGTCCCAGATAGTTTCTACGTCTTTCACTGAGTCCTTGTTGTGTGCAAAGAAGTCTAACGTTTCCTCTCTCAGCTCTTCCTGGAACACAGCATCCAGAAGCATGGTGGGTTGTAGTCGCCAGGCAGTTTTCGGCGGACCAAGGTGCTGAGCCTGTAACGTAATCTTTACCGGGGAGTGGTCGGAGAAAGTCCTGGCTAAGTGTTGCGCTCCTACAAGCGCAGGGCAGAGTTGCGGGGAAATAAAGATGTAATCTAGCCTAGCCCATGATCGAGCTTGTGCAGTGAAGTGTGTGCCTTCACGTGAATTAGCATTAAGGTGTCTCCATGTATCAACCAGATTATAGTCTTTGATCAACGTGTGCAGTTCCGACCTTGCTTTGGTGTAATGGTGGGGGGCAGGGTGTGACCTGTCAATGGCAGGGTCGTGTGCTATGTTAAAATCCCCACCCCAAATTATGTGATCAGGGCCCGTGCTCATAACAGTGGCCCATAGGTCAGTGAGGAATTGAGGATCATCAGTGTTGGGGCCATAGGTGCATATGAGAGTGACCGCCATGTGTCCCAGCCTACCCCATAGTATACAGTACGGTCCCTGAGTGTCTTGCGTGCCACCAATCAGTGTAAACGGTGTTCCCCTTTTCACAAGAATCGCCGCTCCTCTAGCATAAGTCGAATAGGAAGAAAAGGCTGTATGAGCCGCCCATCTGGAGGCGAATGTGCGACCATTGACGGGCTTGAAGTGCGTTTCTTGTATGAAAGCAATGTGTATAGCGTGACGGTCCAAGTAAGACAACACCTGTCGCCACTTCCGCGGGTCTCCCAGTCCCCGTACATTCCAAGTTAGAAGGTTCAATTTAGTGTCTGCCATACACGGAATGTTTTGTATTTGTTTTGCTGCTTGTGAGTCCAGGCCAGCCCAGAAAACCATCTGCACTCATCGTGACTTGTATCATCTACAAATAGTTGCACATATAGCGTATCACATCTCGGCAACCATAACTCGCATTCTCTACAATAATAGTCAGTTCTCAATACTGTATGCTTCAAATGCCCCACGTGAACAACCCTGCTCCTCCCGTCCCTTCCTAGTCTGCCCCAAAGTAACTCTCCCAATCTGTCAGCAGTCATTCTTGTCATGTGATTATCAAACATCCCATTCCCCTCAATCCCACCCTCCTCCCACTGAAGCGTCCCCAACTCACCAGAACTGCACATCCACCCCCTCCCAGCATACCCAACATCAACATTGTCACCTTGCCAACCTTTAGAACAGTAAATTGGGGAACACCCATAGGGGGACATCGTAGAGAGCCCGCTCAACCGCCTCCCTCTCCCTCCGGCCTCCGGACCTGTGCCACCCCTAGGCTCGGAGCAGAGGCGGGTCCTGGAATACATTACCACCGGTGCAGTCTCAAAACGTCTTTGGGCGGCCAAGCTCAGGTCATCGACCACCATGGTTCGCAACTTTCTCAGAGTTCAGTCCAAAAGCACCATTGCGGGAAGGCACCTTCATGCGCAGCCAGGATTCAATCCTCGTCTTCAATGTCATCGCCTTGCTCCCGTCGGCCATCTTCACGATTCCGTCCCCCACGGCGTGTCTTTTTCAGTTCTCGCAGGAAATCTTCAGCCTGCTGTGGATTTGTAAAGAACTTCTGCTTCCCTTGGTACGTTACCCGAAGGCGGGCCGGATACAGCAATGCATAGTCAACTTGAGCCGCCCGTAGTTTTTTCTTTACGTCCAAACATTTGCGTCTCCCCTCCTGGACTAACGGGGTGAAATCCGGGAATATGGAGAACGAGACACCAATATAATTCAGGTCTGGCTTAGATCGTGCCGCACGTAGAGCCACATCGCGGTCACGGTAGTTCAATAGCCTGGCAATGATTGGTCGAGGGGGACAGCCAGGTTTGGGCTTGGGCCCGAGCGATCGGTGGGCGTGCTCTACAATCAGCTGTGTAGAGAATGCGTCTGCCCTGATGGATGCCACCAGCAATTTTTCAACGTAATCTTCCATGCGTCCAGTAGCTGTGGACTCTGGAATCCCCGTAACGCCTATGTTATTCCTGCGACTACGGGCCTGCAAATCCTCGTTCTTTGATGCGATGATACGGAGCAGCTTATCAACTCTCTGATCTCTACTCACACCCCTGTTCGTACCCTCCGATCATCTTCCTCTGCCCTCCTCACTGTTCCCCGTTTCCGTAAAACTCGCACCGGTGGAACCAGATTCTCTGTCCTTGCGCCACGGTTTTGGAACTCCCTCCCTCTTTCTATGCGTTCTATCCCTATCTTCTCACACTTCCGCAAAGCGCTAAAAACATTCCTGTTTGCCCAGGCCAACCCCTGCTAAACTCCTTGGCCCTGTCTGTTCTGTTCATTAGAGCTCTCAGCGCCAGGAAGCCGTTTGGCCACCGTGCGCTCTATAAATATTTTCATTCATTCATTCATTCATTCATTCATTCATCCATCCTCGCCAGTTGTGCCGCATGGCCAGCAGTCCGGTCATCTGAGTCAGCTATTCGCCTTTCCGCCTCCGTGATACGCTCCTCGTGTTGATCTACTTTGTGGACGATGGGGGTCCATCCTAGAGGACATGTGGTCTACCTTATCCACAACAGTCGCGAAACCCTGCCGCATTTCCATCAGGAGTTGTTTCATGTCCATGTCCGGAGAGGGATCATTGGCACCCTGCGTCTCCATCTCAATTAGCGCCTAAGCTGCAGAGTTTGGCATAGGCCCTTTTTTAGCGGCCTCAAACGTGAGTTTGGGCTGCCGAGTATCTGGCTTCCCTATAGCCCCTGCGGCAAGGTGCTATCGCCGTCCTGTGGCGCCTGTAACGGCTGGGGGCTGCGTAGTGTTATGGCAGCGATGTCACCCCAGAAGGATGGACAACAAAGGTTTAGGCGTGGACGCACACAGTCGTCGCTGTACACGGTACCTTGTTCCTCTGTAGCGTTTGCAATCTCGGGTTCAGCAACGCACACAATGCGTCGCATCAAGCCATCATGTCACGGGTTGTGAGGCCAAACGGAGCATCAGCTGGGCGCTTGGATCTTGAGCCCGGGAGATCAGTAGTGCGCTCCGCTATTTGTAGGTGCAGCAACACCAGTCCCCACGGCAGCAATCAACGGTCAATCTGCCAAGGCATATAGCAGAAATTGCAGTTCATGGGCTCATTCGAACCAAGATGGCGGCGTCAGGTCAATTGAAATCTGGGGACAAGGCTCCAGCGACACTAGCCCCAAAGACTAGCAGAATCGTCACACGTTTTCCAGCGGGTCACTCCACCACTCATTCGGCCCCTACAACGCATCCCGGAACCGGCCCATGCCCCGCATCGACTTCATCACAAGTGGCTAGCCGTATCTTCAGCACCTCTCCACAGCGCAAATGCCTCATGCCAGTCACATACCTTCACGGCTGGATCGGGCAGCGGGACAGCAGTCTCGTGGTGCGCAGTGGCTGGCCCTATCCGTCCCTCCACCTTGTGTCCTCCCGAGGGGCTGCAGCTGCGCTCTCTCTTCAGACCCGCCACCGGGTGTAGCCGCGCCGTAGTGTCGGCCCCGTCTGAGTCTCCACTGTATATATCTGCAGGGTTCCGTAGGCAGCACCACAGCTGTTGCCTTACAGCAGTAGTCTGGGGCGATGTGCGACACCCTCCACCGGCAGTATTGCAGGAACCGCGTTCAAGGGATCACCGTAGTGTAGCACCCATAATGTGGACTCTCCTACGCGGCCTGGGCGCCTCGTGGAGAGCCTCCGCCCCCGTAGTCCGCTCTTCACAGGCCGCAGCTCCGGGGCGCACAAGTCCCCCACAGAACTTCAGAACCCCTCGGCGGAAACGGACAAAACTCACGTCGATAGTGAAGGACCGATCCCCGAGTCGTTCTGTGTGCCCAAAGTCGTGCTGCGTGCCGGTTTGAGAGGATAAATATAGGATTGTGTTACCAGGAGTCCGGAGCCACACACAAGTGCCGCCATTACGGTCGCGCGCCCTCTAGCGCCCCCAGTGCAAACTAAGATTTATGTTGCCAAAAAGGGTAAGCCTATTGTTGGGTGGAAGGATCTTGCAAAATTAGAAATGTATTTAATTCCTGGTGGTGATCTTCCTGTCAGGATTCATGATGACCTCATTACCCCAGTTTGCTCTGTTGAGGAGTCTGGCATTATGGAAAAAAGAAATTCCAGCTGTGTTGAGTGGCTATTTAGGTTGTGTTAAGAACTACGTACATAACATTGTGTTAAAAAAGATTCTACACAAGTTGCCCACAAAGTTCGCCCTGTTCCATTAATTGTCAGGGATGAGCTTAAATCTTTGCTTGTCAAGATGTCCTTTGAAGGTGTGATTGTTAAGGCAGAAGCATCTGAATGGGTCAGGCCCATAGTTATTGTTCGCAAAAAAGATAAGAGTACTAGATTATGTGCAGACTTGCAAAGTATCAACAAATGCATTGACATTGAGAGTCAGCCTTTACACAGGATTCAGGAGTTGTTGGCTAAAATAGGTGGTGCGCGGTTCTAATCACTTCTAGATTTGAAGTCCACATACCATCAAATTCCTTTTCATCCTGACTCTCAGATTTTCACCACATTTGTCATACCTTTTGGTGCCTACAAGTTCACTAAATTTCCTTTACACTGGCATCTGCCACCAGTGTTTTTCAGAGATTGATGGACACCATCTTGGAGGGCATCACTGGGGTGCAGGATGAAGTGCTCATCTTTGCTGGAACCATGGCTGAGCATGACAATATACTAAACCAAGTTCTTGGTAAATTTACTGAATGTGGAATTACCATGAGGTTGGAAAAATGCCAGTTTATTGTTGAAGAAATTGATTATCTGAGTCATTCCATAAGTGCTAAAGGTATTTCACCAAAACTTTCATTGATAAAGATATTCACGATGCACCCATTCCCAGAGATAAGGATTCTTTATGCTCATTTTTGGGTTTGAGTGAGTATTATTCAAGGTTTGTGGACAGGTATTCATTAATAGTACAGCCTTTAAGGGGGCTGCTAAAGAAGGGTGTGAAATGTATCTGGAATGATGACACGCAGGCTACTTTTGAGGCTGTGAAACAATTAAATCATTTAGCGCCTGCACTTTCTCCTTTTAAACCTGATAAAGAGTGCATCCTTACCATGGATGCAAGTCAGATTGGATTGGGTGCAGTTTTATCACATACTATTCAGGGTAAAGATTGCACAGTTACTTTTGCATCACGCTGTCTAACCACTGCAGAGCCACATAACAGCACCATAGAGTTTGAGGCGCTAGCTTGTTCCTGGGCTTTGGAAAAGTACACAATTGTTTTATGCGGACAGCATTTCACCTTGTTCAGTGATCACAGACTGTTGTTACATTTGTTGAATGGGAATGGATCTGGAAAAGCATCTTCTCGTTTGGTAAGGATTTTTTCAAAGTTACACGAGCATCATTTCACTTTAAAATACATACCAGGTGGAAAAATTCAGAGCTGACTGTCTCTCTAGACTACCAGTTCAGGATGATGTTAAAGAGGATGTCAGTTCTGAGGAGTGTGTTGTTGCACTAGTGGATGAAGTTGTATCGCACTCTGTGTCAGTTTCACGTGAAGAGTGGCTGAAGGCCTCTTCCTCGGATCCTCTTTTAGTCACTGTGGGTGATTGTTTGAAGGGTTGGCCTATGGTGAAAAGTGTGCAACCTTCTTTGCGACCTTTATTACACGTTTCTGAAGAATTGGCCAATTGGCTTTAGTGGAAGGAGTGTTAGTGAGAGGAGATCGGTGTGTTCCACCTGTTTCCCCAAGATCGTCTCTCATCAAGGAAGCTCATGCTGATCACTTAGGGGTTTTAATCCTTGGAGGCACAGGTTGAAAAGTTTGTTGAGGATCATCCTATCTGTTTAGTGTCTGATAAGCATTGGGAAGGGCATGAAACACCCATAATGCCTATTCCTCTGCCTGAGAAAGCCTGGAGTACAATTACCTTTGAGTTATTGCCCTCAGATCAATGTTTCCTCGTGGTGGTTGTTGATTATTTCAGCAAGTGGGTCTATTTCAAATTCACATCACATCCTGACACTGAATCAGTTATCATATTTTTAAGGAGTGTACTTTTTTGATTGAAGGTGTACCCAAAGAGTTGTCGTCCCATAATGACACACACTTCGTATCAAGAAAGATGTGTGCATGTTTAGATGAACATTCTATCAGACATTTAACTACAGCTTTTTACCCTCCCTCTGACGATAGACTTGTGGCGCGAATGAATATCTTTCTCAAAGAAGGGATCCAGACAGCTTTAACAATGGGGTGGGATGTCAAAGAGTTTTTAGTGAAAAAAGTGTGGTCATATTCACGTAACCCCCCACAGCACCACTGGTTTGTCTCCTTTTATTGTGACAAAAGTTACCTAGGTGTTATTTTTTACCAGACTCGGTTAGGAACATGAACAAACAAGAATCTCATCAATGTTTTTAAAAAAAAGTTTTTATTGTAACATATATGGGTTACACAGCCATAATCCTACAACCCGGAGGCCGGTGGCGTGTTTAGCGACCTTCCATAGTATGAAACATAGCCAGTTAGCCGACATCTCTGAAGCTCAGCGGCAATTTAAGCTTGTGATGCATCATCATAGTGTGACATACGGCCAGGATCTCGTTCACTAGCTCGTGCTTCTGACACATATCTCATTATAATCCCAAAAACCATCAACAAGAACTCCCCCCACCCACCCTACCAGGCAGCCCCCCAACCCCCCCGAGTCCGCATTGCACAAATACCTATCAGCTCATTGAGTTCTCTTCTCGAAGTCCCACAGGGTAACCCCCGTCCATGTAAACTGCAGCCCATCAATCCGGCTGTTCACTGCGCACCAACAAGTATTCCCGCAGAGGCGCCCAGATGTCTTTGGGACGAGACCCAGTTGGCAACTCCTCCTGAAACAGTTCCAGCTGCTCCTGGCAATACACCATGTCTCTTAACCACTGAGTGCATGAGGGCTATCCCAAGTAAACAGTACCTGCCTTTTGGCCAGCAGCAACGCCACTCTCACAAAGCGGTCCGCAACACCTTTCACACCTGGCACATATCCCAGCAAGCACACAAGCGGTGTACACTCCAGCCTGCACCCCACCATTGCGTAGATCAATTCCAGCACGGCCACCCAAAACAGTTGTGCAGCCCCACACTGCAAGAAGCCCGCCTCCTCCCACCCACACCTTCGACAACAATCAGAGTCTCTAAGTCCCAGTCTGTGACGTTTCTGCGGAGTGTGGTATGTTTGGTGTATGAATTTCAGGTGGATAATGCAGAGATTGCAATTAGGCGACAATCGACCAGTCACCATACAGATCTGTTCCCATTCATGTATTGTAATGACCGGATCTAGTTGCCCATTCCACATCTCCAGGCTTTTATCCTCCGGATATATCATCTCCTCTTGCACCGCCCTGTACAACCTGGTAAGCAGATGTTTCCGCGAAGCAACGACCAGCACCAGCTATAAAGCCTTTGATACAGGCAGTTCCTCCGGGAAGTAGGTATAATGGTCCCTGACCGCTCTACGCAATCTGTAACACACATACTGAAACAGCGGGGCGGGGTTCGAGACATACTCCAAATCCGCCTCCGTAAGATATTGCCCTTCGGGGTACAGATCGCCCATATTGGTAAGACCCGCCTCACGGAGCAGAGTCAGAGGGCCCCTCTACCCGCCACCAATGGAGCAGCATGGCCCTCGATGCACAAAGCAGGGGCATATAAAGGCAGGTGATCCGTGCGTTTGCCAATATCCTGCCAGGCGGAGACCGTGACATCGATCGAGTTTATTTCAGATCGGGGGGTGTGCCTGCGGACATGCGTAACAATACCCTGCAACAGTGTGGGAGCGGCATCTCCCTATTCCACCACCACGTGGGGTATGAATCCATGTGGTCGAAACCAAAAATACGCAAATTGCGCCTGCGCACAGAGGTAATAGGCATAGAAGTCCGGGGAATTGAAGCCACCTCTGTGGAAGGGCAGGGTCAGTGTGGACCAGCTAATCTGTGGCGGTTTCACCCCCCAGACCAGCCGAAGCAGCTGTGCCTGTAAGATTTTCAAAAATTGTTTAGTTAACCGGATCGGGACATTGCAAAACAAATACAAAAACTGCGGGAGGATCAACCCAACCCAACGGTCCACGCGCTCCACTAGTGACGTGTAGGCTCTCCCATAGTTTTCACGCACCACTATCTCCGGATCCCGATGGATCCAGGTGCCTAGATACTTGACCGGTTCCACCGACCAAACCAAAGGATATTCCACCTGCGGTTCGGTCGTGTCAGGCGTCAGGGGGTTCAGCACCGACTTCTCCCAGTTTATGCACAGCCCTGAATAGAGGCCGAACCTGATGTACTCACGGATGACTCGCTATAGGTAGGTTTGCGGATCCCGGATATATAAGACCATATCGTCTGCGTACGCCGAGATAATTACCGGCCGATGATTAAAGCTCAGGGCCGCTGGTCTGTGGGACTGACGTATCCTGCACATGAGGGGCTACAGGACGATGGCAAATAAAAAGGGGGAGAGAGGGCACCCCTGCCTAGTGCCACGCCGAATCGCCAGCGGTTCAGACGTGAGCCCGCCCATCCGCACCCCTGCCGACACATCAGCTTACAGTACCTGAATCCAGCGGACGAACACCGGCGGGAATCCCATTCTGGCCAGTGTAAAGAGCATTTATTTCCATTCGATCGAGTCGAACGCCTTGGCCGCGTCCAGTAGGACGGCCACGGGAGGCAACTCAGGCGTTAGCACGTGAAGCATGGCGAAGATCGTGCGAAGGTTCCAGGGGGTGGATCAATCCGGGATGAAGCCCGACTGGTCCGGCAAGACGAGCATGGGCATAAGGGGGGTCAGTTTTGTGGCCAGCACCTTGGCAAGGATCTTTCCGTCAATATTGATGAGAGAAAGAGGGCAATACGACTCGCAGCGTGCCGGCGATTTATCTTTTTTCAGGAGAGTGACTATCAATGCCTGTCGCAGGGAGGGAGGAAGGTGGCCCACCTCATGCGCCTCCGCATACATCGCCAAGAGGTGTGCGCCAGGAGATCAACATAATGCTTATAAAATTCAGCTGTCAGCCCATCGGGGCCCGGAGCTTTGTTATTCAGAAGCGACGGGATAGCATCCCTGATATCTCTCTCGTCTATCGGTAGGCCAAGGTAATTATGCTGCCCATCAGAAAGCCAGGCACAGGCCGTGTCTGCCAGATAATCATGTAATGCCGGTGCATCCACGTCGCCCTGCGAAGTATACAGGGTCTCGTAAAAAGTACGGAATTGAGCTAGGATTGCATCACACGCGTAGTGCTCCAGCCCCTCATCATCCACAATGTGGTCAATCTGGGACATCTCAGACCTATCCCGCAGACGACTAGCCAACACCTTGCCAGGTCTACCCACCTCTCCATAAGCCCTCGCCACGTGTCTCTTAGACAAGTACTTGATCTCCGTGGCTGCCACAGCATTGTACTCCTCCAGATACTCCTTAATGTTCATGAGCACCTCCTGAGATGGTTCAACCAGATATTGAGCCTCCAGGTGGCGTAGCCGCTCCTCCATGCGACTCAATTGTCCCCGCAGATCCCGCAGGATGCCCGTTGATGTGCTGATGCATACCGCGTATCGTTGCCTTGAAGGCTTCCCACAGGGTGGCCGCGCTGTCAACCGTTCCCGTGTTGATATCAAAGTATTACACTATCGCTTTATGGATGGTATCTGCGTAAATCGGATCGAGAAGGGAGGTCGCGTGAAAATGCCAAGTGAAGGAGTGTCTAGCAGTGTGCGGGACTGCAATTTGGAGCATGAAGGGGTTATGGTCTGACAGAGTCCGTGGCAGGAAGCGCACTTCCTCAACCCAACCATTCGCGACCCTGTCTAACAGCCAATAATCCAGGCGCGACCATGTGTTGTGAGCAGGGGTAATGTATGTGCCCTGCAAAGTCCCCTCATTACGCAAGCGTCATGCATCCACCAGGTCCGCCTCTTCCATGAAATCACGCACACACCGCGCCACTTTAACCATGCGCACACTGGCGGTGTTAGATTTATCCAAAATCAGGTCAAGGCAGGTGTTGAGGTCCCCCCCAAGCAGAAGTACCGAGTCAGGCCATGTGCGCTTAACCTGGAACATCTTGAGGAACGCCGCCGGCTCATCCACCACTGGCCCATAAACATTAGCAATCATAACCACCATTCGTCCCAACCTGCCACGCATCAGAGCCCATCGTCCGTCATCCGCAGCACAAGTATCAATGGGCTGAAAGGGGGTCCCCCGTTTAACTAAAATCAGCACCCCACGGGCATAGCTAGAGTACAAGGAAGCCAGGCGAAACGACGCCCAGCGCCGGGCCATTGCCACCTCCGAGTGTCTGGTGAGATGGGTCTCCTGCAAGAGAGCAACATGTACCTTATGACGATCTAGATATGCCAGGACTTGTCTGCATTTCCTTGGTGTGTTCAAGCCTCTAACATTCCAGGTGAAACAATTATACTTCTCACACGCCATCAGACACACAGGCACACCATAATAAGCTGGGCAGGAGCCACCTAGGCGTGGGCGTTAACACCTGCAGGGCATATAGCAAGGCTGTGCATAAGCTTGAAAGAAAACTCCAGTCACAGAGCGGCTCGACATCCCCTCCCCATCCCACCCCAACCAACCCCCCCAACCAACAGCATCAACCCCCATCAAACAGGTGTCAAACAGGATCAACCCCACGATGCAAAGAGAAAAAACACGCCCCGCCCACTTTATCAACCCCAAATCGCCAAAGGCCCATCTCACCCACCCCCTCACCCTCAAACCCCCACATGGCACTAAACAAACTTTGGGGGTCATACCCAGCAGGGGCGTGAAGTGGCTCAAACCACCCCCGGCACAAGGCGGGGGGGGCCACCTGACAGAATGTAGACTCTCATCCCCACAGCGGATTACACCGTCGTGCAAACCATGGAATGATGAAGAAATCTGGTGACTGCAGACATACCACCCTGCAGAACGTTAAATCGAAAGGCCGTCCTGTTCAAAAACTCATCCATCAGTGCTGGAACTTTGTGCAGTCACTACGAAGGGTAGGAGTACGCTCTGCCCCCGTCCTATGCGCTCACGACAGCATAACATAGAAACGATCTAATCTGTGATAGAAGGTTGAGAACATAAACATATCCCCCTCCATGAAGCAACGAGCCCCCAACGTAAAATGGCAAACAATATGATAGTCAGTCATCAATATCTGATGTGGGGACCGGTGACTTTCGTCGGTGTTTCAATGAGCGTGCATATTCCATTGCCTGTTTAGGAGTTGTAAAGATTTTGCCAGAAGCGTGGTCACCAATGCAAAGTCTCGCGGGGTGTAGCATGGCGTAAGGTATTTGTTCTTTGGCCAGCAGCTTCTTCACCCATTGAAACTCCTTACGAGCAGCTTGCACTTGAGCCGTAAAATCTGGATAAAAGGACAGGGCATTATTTTGATACGTGACCGTGCCCTTCTGCCTGGTGACGCGCAAGACAGTGTCTCGGTCTCTATAATTCAACAGGCGGGCAATGACGGGCCGAGGTGCAGCCCCAAGGGGAGGACGAGCCGCCAGCGATCTGTGGGCCCTCTCGATCGTGAACATTGGGGACAATTCATTAGTGCCGCACAACTCACGCAGCATCGTCTCCATGTAGTCTTCGAGGCGCCCCACATTTGTGGACTCCGGTAGGCCGAGGATGCGAATGTTGTTGCGCCTCGATCGCGCCTCAATGTCCTCGTTCTTGGCTTGTATCACTGCAAGAAGCTTAGCCATGTCTGACGTCTTGGTCGCCACCCGCTGCAGGCCGTCTTCAGTCTCTGATATCCTCTGCTCAGGCTCCCCTATGCGAGCCGCCTGCGTGTCAAGTTTGGAAGAGAAGTGGTCCATACGACCATTCAGTGCCTCTATTTTACCTTCTATGGCCTGAAGGCTGGCCTGAATGGCTGCAAGCGATTTCTCCAGCGCCGATAGCCCCTGAGAGGCCTCCTCCAGCTCTGAGTCAGAGACTGCGTTTTGCGACGGCTTGCCGCCTTTTCGAAGTTCGAAGGTGAGACGTGGTTTCGACTTATCCGGCTTGCCCATGATGAGTCCGGTACACCTCGGCCCCTCCGACCATGGGACACAGCACCGCGTGGAGCGACCACGCTCACCAGCGTAGGTATCTCCCCCTCAGCGGGCCCCACGCCAGCCGCACACGATGCCCCACGCATCACGTAGATGTGCAAGAGGCCTCAGGGACACCGCAGCAGCAAGGGAGGATCAATGAAGGCTCACCCCGACCGGCACCGGGCAGGCTATCCTCGGCCCAGCAAGAGTCCAAGGGCACCAATGAAGCAGCGCAGCACCTCTGGACCACGGGAATGCCCCGCGGCAGCACACCCCAGACCCACGCAGGATACGCGGGAAGGGATGACTTATGGCCGGGTCCCCCGACACACCAAGCGAATACAGCAGAGTCCGCAGGGGGGCCCCCCACCGCACCACACCTCACAGCCTCTAAATGTTCGTAGACAGGAACCACAGAGTGCCCCCCCCACCCCCCTGCTCAGCAGGGCCAGTCGCTGCCTCAGTGGACCGAGTCGACCGAGTCGCCCGACCCCCCCACCCCCCCCCGAGTCAGCAGGGCAACCCCAGGGTCTGAGCGGATGTGACCAACAGCAGTCTCAGGCCCGATTGTGGCCCAGCGCGTGCGGGGAGGCCGGATGCGGCCCACACAGGGCCAAGAACTCAGGCCGCACCGGCTGCTCTCGTGATCTAGCGGCACGGCACGCAGCAGCTCCTCCCCCAATCCGTCAGCAGCGCCACAGGTCCGCAGAACGGGGTACTTATCTGAAGGCCCTGCGGGGCCGGCGGGCACCCCTTCTCGACCACTGTACCAACGTTACAACAGCCGCAGTACCTCCGAGCGTTGTCCGCGCCGGGCGGCTGTTCAGGGCGCCGCCGCAATTACATCATGCGGCCGATCGCCGCCCCCCTCTCCAGCCGCCGTCCGCCGGGGTCGGAGCTCGATTGGGAGCACCTCCACAGGCCGCCTGCCTCAAATCCAGGTAGGAGTCATCAGGATATTTAAGGATTGTTGTCAGTGGCCAGCAGAGCAGCACTACAGCGCTGCCATCTTGCTAGATGCCAACCCACGACCCCCATCTCATCAATGGTTGGAGGGTGTAGCTGCTAGAGTTGAAAAAACCCAGCAACAGAGTAAAGCAGTTTGTGATTGCCGACATAGAGTTCGGGTGAGTATGTTGAAAGTAGGAGATCTTGTTTTGGTAAAAATTCCCAAAAGAGTAAAGTTCAAGCAATTCTGGTTCTGTACCCAAAGAGGTTAACGTCAATTGGGATGGTACAACCTGTATATCCTCTCAAGGGGATAAATCGGAAAGGCATCTTCATCTGTGGTTCCACGAAGGTTTGCACAAAATGGGGGTATGCCTGCAAAGTTTAAGGACTTTTATGTTGTTTAATTATTTGTAAAGTTTATTAGTTTTTTTTTTATAAGAGGGAAGGTATTATACCATAATGTATACCATGTTCGTACACATTCTTGCGTGCAGTCAGTGCATGCGTGTGAGTGCTGTTCTTTTCTATTCTTGCTCACGCGCTCTGCACATTACGGGTGCCAGAACAGCATTGTGTGGGAATGAAATTATGCAGGCCACACCGAATATGTGAGGAGATTTCTTTTATTCAAACCCGGAGCGCCGGGAGACAGATGCTCTGGATGCAGCGGTCGGCGCCGAATACAACATGGCCGCCTTCCGCTTCCCGTTGCCTCCCTTCCGTTTCCTGTGACGGAAGACTAGACCGTCACCACATATCTCCCCCCTTTATGCAACAATAACAACAAACAATAAAGTCCTTACTTCCAGTCCATATCATAGTCCTTGAACTTCTCTGGTACCTTTACAGCTCTTCCAACTCTGGTTCTCATTACTTCGGTTCTACCTTCTTCTCTCTGTCCTCTTCTGTCTACTCTTCTCCTTTCGCCTTCATCTTCTCCGCCATCAACTTTCTCTTTGTTTTCTGCCATGCACTCGCTCTTCATCTCTTCACTCGGCTCACCTTCTCCTTCGCCTTCTTCCACTTGCTGCTCTCCTTCTTCTACATTCTCGGTTTCCCTTATGCTACATTCTCTTCCACTTTCGTATTCAACTTGCTGTGTTCCTTCTTCAGTTTCGTTTCCCCACTGCAAGATCTTACTGCACTTGGCCATTCTGTCCTGTGACCATACCTTTCCATCACTGAGCAGGGCGGATCGGGTGTAGGGCTCGAGTACTTGCAATGGTGGTGAAAATTTGCTTTCCCCCTTCTTCTTGAGGGTGGCCAGCTTCACTCTCACCCAATCCCCCCTTTCCAGTTCAGCACTCTGAACGTTGCGTCTCTTGTTGAAGTGCGCAGTATACACTTCTTGTGCTTTCTCCAAATTTCTTCTGACAATGGCCGGTGACCATTTACTTTGCACCACTAACTTCCTCCATGCCATGTTGTCCTTAGTAAAGGCCTCCCGTCCTCTCAACACCTTAAATGGGCTGTATCCCATGCTCCCTGGTGTGATGCGATAGGCCCAGATCATTTTCTCCAATTCCTTCTCCCAGTCCAAACCATCGTTTATGGCCACCTGAATGGTGCCCATGATCACCCGATTGAACCTTTCCACTTGACCGTTTCCGGCAGGATGGTAGATGGGGGTGTGTTTTATCTCTATGCCATTCCTGGCCGTGAATGTGATCCACTTCGCAGACGTGAACTGCGGTCCATTATCACACGTGATGATTTTAGGGATGCCTTCTCTGACGAACGTGGTGCGCAGGAAGCGTACTACTGCCTCCGTGTCCACATTTTCCATTATTTCCACCTCTGGCCACTTGGAATATTTGTCTATTAGAACCACCGCGTACTTCTGTGTTCCCTCTTTGTTGAGAATAGGGCCCATAATGTCCACCGAAACCATTTCCCATGGCCCATCCGGAACTGGAAATTTTCCCAACGGTGGCCTCAACATGCTCTGTGACTTGTCTGCCTTGGCACATGACTCGCATTTGCGTACATGTCGTTCTATCTGGGCATCAATGGCTGGCCACCAGTATGCTTGTCTGGCCAAAGCCTTTGTCTTGGTGATTCCCTGGTGTCCTTCGTGCAGTAGATTCATCAGGTGCTCTAGGATGCCTTGAGGAGGAATCACTTTGTCGCCTCTGAGCAAGAAGATGGGTTTCTCCGCCAACGATAGTTCGTCTCTTACTTCCCAGAATTTTCTCAATTCCTCCCTGAGGTGTCTTTTTTCTGGCCACCCGTGAACCACGTATCCTTTGATGGCTTCTAGGTCGACGTCCTCACGATATGCTTCTTCCCATTCCTGGGCGCTGATCACTTCTTCCGTGTCCTGAATGGTGGCTACCACATAACCTTCCCACCTTTGTTTCTCCCTGTCATCTGCTACTTCCATCGCTGCCGCCCTGCTCAGGAAGTCAGCCACTTTGTTCTGCGGTCCAGGAATGTGTTCCACCTCGTACACGAAGTCCAAAAGTCGGAGAGTCATCTTGGCTATCCTCGGTGTCGCGTGAGCATGGCCGCTTGATGTCAGCACTCGGACCAAAGGCTTGTGGTCCGTTCTGACCAAGAATTTCGCTCCCCACAAATACTGTCTGAAGCGCTCCATCGCCCACACCACTGCCAGCATCTCCTTCTCCACCACACTAAACTTCTCCTCATTGGGTGCAAGCGACCTTGAGGCGAAGCTGACCGTCGCTACTTCTCCGTTGTCCGACTTCTGCATAAGGACCGCTCCTAGGCCCCGGTCACTGGCATCAGTGGTGAGGATGGATTCCGCACTAGGGTCGAACCCCTTAAGGGGAATGGATGTGCTCATTTCTAGTTTCAATGCTTCAAACTCTGTTTGTTCCTCCTGACTCCATACGAACTTGTTCTTCTCCTTCAGAAGTTGGCGTAGGAGATGTGTTTTCGTAGCAAAGTGAGGAATGAACTTGCTGTAGTATTCGGCCATTCCTAGGAATGACCGAACATCCTCCTTTTTGGTTGGTGTGGGGGCGTCTTGAATCGATTTCATGTTGGCCTTTTTCGGTAGTATTCCGTTTGCGCTCACTTCATGCCCTAGGTACTTGACAGAAGTCACTCCGAACCTGCATTTCGACCATTCCGCCGTCAGGCCATTTTCCTGTAGTGTCCGTAGTACGATGTGGAGTTTCTCGTTGTGGTCTTGTTTAGTTTTCCCCATTACCAGGATGTCGTCTTGAAACAATTGCACGTTCTCCACACCCTTCAGCAGCTTGTGCATAAGCTTCTGAAAGACCGCTGCTGCGGATGCTAGCCCGAATGGCATTCTCACAAATTCATAGCAGCCGAACGGCGTGATAAATGATGTGAGATGGCTGCATGAGGAGTGTAGTTTCACTTGGTGGTAGGCTGACGACAAGTCTATTGTGGAAAACCACTTGATGTCTTTTGTCCTGGCTAGCATCTCATTAATTCTTGGCAGAGGGAATTTGTCGATTACAATGTTTTTGTTCAGTTCCCTTAAGTCGACACACAGCCGCACCTTGCCATTGGGCTTCTGGGCTACTACCAGAGGTGAAAGCCATTCGGCACTCTCTATGGCTCTGATCACTCCCTCTTTCTCCAGCCTGTCCAATTCGGATTGTACAGCCTCCCTACTGCGGAACGGAATGTTTCTCACCTTGTGCACCACAGGTTTGGCTCCCTCCTTTAGCTTTATGAGGTGTTTGTATTTCACTAGTTCCCCAATTTGTCCATTGAATACTTTGGGGTACGCTCTCTGCCAGGACTCTACATCATCCTTCGTTTCCATGTCCATTAGCAAGATCTTCTCAATGCCCCCTGGGTTGAGTTGTATTCCCAACGCTCCTTGGTCCTTCCAGCTTAAGGAGGAGCTAACGCATAGAAATTGGCAAGTTTTTTACTACAAACAACTACAAACTTAGGGGTCTAATTATGGATTCAACCGTAATCCTCTGCTCGTCATCACCTTATCAATAGTACAAGGGTACGAACACAATAATACTAACAAACCAAAACACAAGATGTGAAGAACCAGTAACGTGAGTCACCCCTGGTATAGGATTCCCATCAACAGTCTTGTAATGATCAATATTATCATTTGGTAGTCCTTATCGGGTATTGTGTCTCTAGATCATTGAGACCGGCATACCCCGATAACCAGATACGGGGTAGCGACCCACAATCACTCGGTACTACCACATGGTGTTGATGTGATGGGAAGTGCAGTGTAAATAAAAATAAGTGGTGATCTTAAAAAAGGATAGGGAACTCAACCCAAAAAACTTTAATAATTGTTGGCCCCTTCCTTAATAAAAACAAGAACAGTATAATATCGTCAACGCAGTCCACACAAATAGCTGCGAGGAGACCAACATGTTTCAGCCACTAAAGGTTAACTCTTTCGGCTTTCGTCAGGGTCTCTGTTCTGTAATAAGAGAGGATTTGACACAGTCGAAGGAACATTATATCCTTTACTGGTTTTCACTTGTGTGTTTTTCCATATTTTTTCACACTTTAATCACATCTAATGCAGTAGTATTATTACAGAACAGAGACCCTGACGAAAGCCGAAAGAGTTAACCTTTAGTGGCTGAAACATGTTGGTCTCCTCGCAGCTATTTGTGTGGACTGCGTTGACGATATTATACTGTTCTTGTTTTTATTAAGGAAGGGGCCAACAATTATTAAAGTTTTTTGGGTTGAGTTCCCTATCCTTTTTTAAGATCACCACTTATTTTTATTTACACTGCACTTCCCATCACATCAACACCATGTGGTAGTACCGAGTGATTGTGGGTCGCTACCCCGTATCTGGTTATCGGGGTATGCCGGTCTCAATGATCTAGAGACACAATACCCGATAAGGACTACCAAATGATAATATTGATCATTACAAGACTGTTGATGGGAATCCTATACCAGGGGTGACTCACGTTACTGGTTCTTCACATCTTGTGTTTTGGTTTGTTAGTATTATTGTGTTCGTACCCTTGTACTATTGATAAGGTGATGACGAGCAGAGGATTACGGTTGAATCCATAATTAGACCCCTAAGTTTGTAGTTGTTTGTTGATTCCTACGGGGGATAATACTTAGGCATGGTCTATAAATATCCCTCCAGCCCTGCAAGAGATTGTGTTTTTAAGTTTTTTACTACGCCGATGACACCCAACTGCTGGTTCAGTTGGAGAATTCCAGGGAGGCACAGGACTCGGTAAAGAACTTGCTTAGATTCACTGTAAATTGGATGACCAGCAACCTCCTGAAAGTCAACGCTGAGAAAACGGAGGTGCTGGTTATTACCAATCAAGAAAATCCTTGGTGTGAGCTGTTCTGGCCCCCAGAATGAGGAACTATGCAAACCCCGGAACAGTGGTAAAAAGTCTAGGCCTGAAGATTGACGCAGATCTATCTATGGTCCCCCAAGTCTCGGCGGTGGTAGGTTCCTGTGTGGGAGTGCTCAGGCAACTCCGGAAGCTAGTACCCATTTTGTCCACCTCTACACTGCAATCCATAGTGTCCGCCACTGTCATCTCTCGGCTGGACTATGGGAATGCTCTGTACCTGGGCCTCCCGCAGAAACTCCTGAGGAAACTGCAGGTTGTGCAGAACGATGCAGCCAGGTTGATCTTTTCTCTGCCAAGGAGCTCTCATGCGACCCCCCCTTCTTCTGAAGCTGCACTGGCTGCCCATTAAACTTAGAGTGCAGTTCAAATGTCTTTGTATGGCCCATAAAGCCATTTTTGGAAAGGCTCCTAATTTTATCAAAGAGCGCTTGAGGAAGTACATCCCGGGTAGAGCTCTGCGCTCTGGCAATGCCTGCAAATTAATTCAACCTAGATTTAAGCTGAAATCTAAAGGTGGCAGAGCTCTGTCGGTACTCCTTCCGCAAATCTGGAACGAGCTACCTGCAACTTTGCAGGGAGACTCAACACTACTTTCCTTTAGAAAGAATTTAAAGACCTACTTGTTTAAAAAGATAACATCAACAGCCTAATGGGGTCTGATGGCGGAATGGTGTCTTGGGTGACAGCAGGTTATGTACTTTTTCTGTGAAAGCGCTTAGAGACCAGTGGTGATTTGCGCTATACAAAAACATTGTAACATAACATAACATAACAAAAAAACCTATTTATTGTGTTTGTTGTATAGTTCACAATGTAAAACTCCTTCCTACTGCATTTTAAAACAAATTACACCCCTAACTAGCCTCCTGGTGTCCTTGGTAAGAGAAGCAGAGATAGACTGGACATTTTGAAAGTGGACCCTGATGAGGGCGTGCTGGGACATCCCAATCTAGAGCTGTACTATGTGGCTAGGATACTACAATATGGGGCGTTGTGGTGTGTGGGGGTAGTAAAGGGCAGAAGCGGCTTCTGGCCAGACTGATGGAGGAGAATGACGTTTCCAAAAATGTGATAAGCGGCACAAAAGTGAAGATGGAAAGCTCATATACAGTGGGGGAGGTGGCAATGGTCTGGGAACTGGTGGTGAAACGCGTCTTGTGAAGACCTCCGTTTGACGGCTTCTCCCTCTCTGAAGCCTTTTCAGCACATACAGTCATTGATGAACATGTCCCAAAGTGTCATGTATTCCTATAGGTTCTGAATCGATCCCCCTATTCCTGACCCTATTCTGGTTAAACTAACTATCAAGTTAACTAACAGTCAGCCCATGAGGCAAGAAAAGCCCCCATGATGCAGATACCGTTATCTGACGCAGTCAAACTACGGCACAGGAACGTGTTATCTGATTAGGTCATAACGCTTGAGATCTAATTAGACAAGCGACATTCCTCCAGCCCCTGATAAGGCATACGACGTTCTCATAACAAATCAAACCTATGACAACCTGGAAAATCCGTGCGGCCATTGTTTTGATTTCACAGAGAACTTCAGTAAAAGAATGTGCTAACGAGCAAGTCGTATGACATCTTTATTGACGCATCTATGTCCATCCTTACGTCAATCCCGGCACCTTTAAGGTATAAATATTGCCGATCTTGCCCTATGCAAACACACGCGTGGTGACGAGACGGAGCAGCCATACTTGCCGAAGCCGAGAGCAGAAGCAGCCCCGCCTTCCTGACGCGCTGAGAGACGCGCTGCTATCTCAAGCCGAGAGACCCAGCACCGGCGTTTCTGGGCAGCCCTCGCAGGCAGCCTGGAATATCGAGAGCAGAGAAAGAGATACCATTCCTCATTCATCCTAACTTCCAGGTACAGAACTGAATAACCCCTCACAGAGAATTCTTTAGTTATTCACTTGGCAAAAACAAACTTAACTTAAACTGTAACTTTCTATTCCCGCCCACGCATTAGACTTAGGTCAGGTACACGGGGTAGGCGTATTTAGAAACACCAGTTGAGTACGTTTAGTCAAATGTATATATGTATGTAAATATATTTTAATCATTTTCAAACATCATATGGCTCAGAAACCATATCAATGTTTTTACAGTATTATTTTATACTATTGCTTTTAATGTATGCACTTTACTTAACTATAAGTATTGCAATAATATCGATCCATTTCTCTTGTACGAGAAAAGAGACTGATCAATAAATAACACCTTTTTATTGAACACGCCTGTCTCTTCCTTTTCTCTACAATCTGATGAGACTAAGAATGCACGTACTGACTGAGTAAAATAATTGCCTTGTGCTCACACGACTCTGGAGATACACTCTTGATTAGGGGAGAGCAAAGTTGTCATGTTCTATGGTTGTCAGAAACTAAATCCCTTCTTGTCTAATCAGGGGAGTTAATTCTTTCCTGAACATTCGAGAAAGTTTCTAGCGAACTCTGAGCTACGCTGGCAAACCCAAAACTTTAAGTCTAGTATCGACAGTAGTAGACCTAGTTAACGTCTGGCCTAGGCCTTTACTGCTGTAGGTATTATTCCAATGCGCAGAGCCTATTGGGAAGATAGGAACTACACTACATGGCGCCCAACGCGTTTGGAAAGGGTGATAAAACTAACGTAAGACATTTAGAGTAACTCAGTCGTGCTTTCTCACTCAGACCCCTTTTCCCAAATACTCCAAAGACGTCTGGAGTGGGTGAAAGGTAATATCCTCCAAAACCTCGCAGGAGGGAACTCCTATGTAAGGTTCTTGGTATAGTCAACGTTGAAGGATAAACTGTTCCAAAATATTGTGCATCTAATCTTTGTTCCATTAAGAAACCTGATCTGCAAACAAACATAATACCATCCTGTCGGTAAAATGGGAGACAGTGATGAAGAAAGAGAGGCAGTTAGATTAGCAGCTGAAATAGTAGCAGCTGATACTGCAGCACTAGATGCGGACGGGGATATAATACTCATCCCGGTCGCCAAAAGGAAATCTATAACCTTAAAACTTATAGAAAATGGACTGACACCTAGAGGTGGCACAGTCATATTCGTAATTGAGGCACACGAATATCGGCAGACAGAGGTATACTATACATGGATACATTTTCCAGCAGCAAATGCTGTAACAAAGTACTTCCACTATTACAAAATAGAGGTTCCACCCGACATTTACACTCCTTTCGAGGAGGTGGAAGTACCACTCAAATTCCAAGAGCATTTGCTCTTATTTGATGGCGCCCTAATACATAACAATCACATTACAAGGCTCGGTCCTTTAGGTAGACCAGGAGCAACGTGGCCGGTCTTAGCCGGATACACACCACACCCAGACATCGAAGGGATGTCTACTGGAGAGCTGTTAATACAGCTAAAACTATTACTAAAAATTCATAGACAATTAGTCCAGTATGTAATGCGGACTTCAACAATTCAGCCAGCGATTAAACTTCCACAGCTGACCCCTCACCAGGGGAACACAAATAAAATCACACCACAGAACATCCAATCCTGCCTAGGTAAAGTTCCGGCTAAACGGGAACAAATACCATTCTGGTTGGCACAGAAAATCACCCAAATAGAGGCGGTGTTTCCTGACACCACCCCGCTAGAAAAACACAGGATTCTGACTATATGTCTCCCAATGGGAATCGCACCACACATAGAGGACTGTGACACTTGGGGTACAGTCTTTGCTTCAATCTACACAAAAACGCACGGTGTTCCATCCATTTCGGTAATACTAGATGTGCTAAAACAAATTCAAGATGAATACGGTCCAGAACCAGCTTTAACTCTTGGTATGAAATTACTGAAAGACTTCAAGCAGGTCTCGGCTATATTATTAGCCAACATAAAAGGTGAAGCAGCAAACGTGGCGATCCGCCAGAGGTTAAAAGAGACAGATATAGCAGACCTACCAGCTGAAATTGCCAGAATCATAGAAAAATCTTATGAAGAACTAGGTAGAGATAGTTTAGGTGGAATACCAGTAAAACCGCAACTGACTGAAAGTCCAGAAAAAATATTTTTTAATAATAATTCACCAAAAAAGAACTGGGATGGAAACAGACAATCCAATCCAAAAGAAAAGAAATTCCAGTCCCGAGGAAGGTCTCCTAGGCGAAGGGAGAAATCTCCGAACCAGAGACACAGGTCACCCCAGAGTGACCCCTCTGGGAAAAGATATAACCTTAGAAATAGGGATAATATTAAAAAACCTGATAGATATCAAGACATTGATACACGTCCCTCTCAATCTTTTCAGACTTCCTCGCAGAAATCGGAAAGAAGAGGACGATCAGAACAAAGAGAAGAGCACGCCAAGTCCAAAGACAAGGAACCTGCTCAACAAAAAAAGAAATTACAATTTCCAAAAAAGAAGGTAGCCAGTATCAAGGTAGTTAACAATGCCGAGAATACTGAGGACACAACTGAAAAACGGAGAGTGGGCTCAGACAATGCTAGACAGCGCAGCAGAAGTGAGCATAGCTCGCAAAGTCCTTATGAATCATCTGGAGACAGTGGACACGAATGAATATCTTCAAGTGGAAACTGCAGACACCAGAGTTAGCAAACCCCACAAGATATACGAGATAACATTACGTATAGAGGGAGATAAGACTAGGAAAATAAGGGGACTATTTTGGGATAACCTCTCCAAGGGCTATGACATCCTTCTAGCTGAAAAAGACTGGCCACCAGAGTTTGTCAGGGAGTGCCCTCATGGCGAAGAAGTAATTATGCCTGCCTTCTCGAATCAAATCCCGATTCATAAAAAATACACACTTGCTAGAAAGTGGGCAGTGGCCTTAGCACCTGCTTTATATAAAAATCATGTAGGATGGGATGAGGATTCTCCTCCTCACAAAATCCAGTTAAAATCACAACCTACTGCACAAAGGCAGTACCCAATTAAGCAAGAAGCTAAAAAACAGGTAAATGAAATACTAGATCAGCTAGAATACCAGGGGGTGATTGAAACTTGCACCTCACAAATGAACAATCCTTTGTTTCCGGTCTCCAAACCAGACAATTCATACCGTCTAGTTTTGGATTACCGACACCTTAACACATGTTGCAAAACATTTGCAGTGCAAAACTCACACAGTGCTGCACTAATGAATAACATAGTGCGCAAAAAATACAAAACAACCTTGGACATCTCCAATGGATTCTTTTGTCAAAACATAGCACCAGAGAGCAGATATTTAACTGCATTCTCAGTAAATGGCACTCAAAAGCAATTCTGTCGGTTAGCCCGGGGGTATTCTCAGCGAGAGTAACAGAATTACTACAACTATATGATAATGAAGCATTATCTTATGTCGATGACATTTACTTAACAGATGATGACTTGGATACTCACTTGAAAAGAGTGAACACCATAATACTTGGGTTCGCAGCAGAGGGTTACAAATTCAACTTTAAAAAGTCCAGAATTGCCCATCTGACAGTCCTGTTCTTAGGATATGAGTTATCAAGTGAAGGTAAAAGCCTGGCAGACAATTTCCTAGAGAAATGTGCCGTAATCCAAGCTCCTAAAACACTAAAAAACCTACAGTCAATTCTAGGCTTCCTAAATTTCGGAAGAACATACATTGCAAATTACGCAGAAAGGGTCAAACCCCTTTATGATCTAATTAAACCAGACTTTAAAAGATCCAATTGGACTCAAACACACACAGAAATTTTGAGATCCTTACAAACAGACATGCTAATTAAAACAAAATTAGAAACACGTGATAACACACGCAATCTTGTGATTCGAGTCATCCCAGGGAGATGCGGATTCACATACCTGACCTCTAATGAGGGAGAAAAGGTACCAATTGCATTCAAATCACACTTGTATACAGAAGCTGAACAGAAATTCAGTAATACAGAAAAAATCATTCGTGCAGTTCAAACCGCAATAGCTAGAGAAAAAGACATAGCTGACGGTAGACATATCACAGTCAGAACAGCAGAATCAGCCTTTGAGGCACTAACAACACCGTGTAATTTACCAACAACAACATTGAATCCGGAATGGATACAATGGGTGAATTCAATCACAACGGACAAAGTATACTACTACTTTGATCCAGAACTAGAAGAATTAAAAAATCTAAAATATAAAAAGACGTATCCTCTGCCAATCGACATTCTGCCTCTACGACATTACGCCTGTGTAATCTATACAGACGGACATGCTCAACCCTCCGTTTGGGGAGAACATGCATACAACCCCACATGTGAGATTACAAAAGAAGTGTGGCGCGGAGGTAAACTAAGACCTCTATTAACAAAAACACACTCAGTAGAAACTAATTCAGAACTACAAACTGAAATAATAGCATTAAAAATGGCGCTAGATAATGCGGATCGCGAATTCCCGACACTTATAGTGTCAGATTCATATTACTGCGTCAAAGCATATAACAAGGATTTGCAGACATGGATTCAGAACGGTTACAAAGATGACACAGATGCACCAATAAAGCAGAAATTGCTCTGGGAACAAATAGCTCTTTTACAAAAAGAACTACCAAAGACTCACGTGACACACTCACTGAGTCATCAGCGTGATGGCGTTCACGTTGTAGGGAATTCATTGGCTGAAACAGCCGCAGCGGCAGCCACTAAACCGGCTCCCGTAGATCGAAAAAAGCGTACATTAAAATACATTGACGGTGAAACAATGCTGGCGGTGAAAACGTCATCAAAAGGCGACTGCTCAGCGTTACCGATCAACTATCCACTCAATTATACATACATAATCGATGCAAACTCCGTCCCTTTTGCTCGAATCCCTGGAGTGGGGGATAGAGTGATTCCAAACATGGACAGGAGAAGTTTGTTAATCGCAGACGCACACATGGGCGAGGGTCTCAGACACCTCAAACTGAAAGATTCTCTGGAAGAATTACAATCACGGTACTGGTGGCCAGGCATGAGCCTGCATTACACCATGTTTGTAAAAAACTGCCCAAACTGCAACAGAGATCGCAGTGGGGAGAGAAACAGTTTAATACCTCGTCGTATCAAGGCAGATAATATGACCAATAAAAAGCAGGGCTTGCGATTAACATATACAGGCTAGTTTCCACTTATAATGTAGATCACCAGCACTCGGCTGACGTCCGGACTGTTATACAAAGATTTGCGAGTCTAAATGGCATATACGCTAAGAGCATGTTACGTTTGACCATAGTCTTCACTCTAGCCCTCCGGCCGGGGGGGGAAACATGGCCAAATGAGCACAGCCCAGCGGGAATCTTCTCACTTCCTTCCTGAGGGTACGGGATGGTGTAAAGAAAAAACCAAGGCAGAAAGCAATCTATAATGGAAAGGATATTAGGTTCGGGAGCTGGGTGGGTCAAACATCTAATAAGTGTCCAACGTAGTCTAAATAACTTGCCAAGAAATTCTCTGAAGGGATTCAGTCCGTACGAATTATTATTTGGAACTAGAATGATTATCTCTGACCTCGACAGTCAGACTTCAGTGGTTAAAGAAAAAAGCTTTGATGTCAAAGACCGTTTGGCTATTTTGCAGGACTTAAACAAAACAAGAAAAGACCTGAGCAACATACAGTTGAAACAACAGCCAACAACCACTGAAGAATCACCACCTGTCCCAGCAAGACCTGTCTGGATTCCAAAAGTCGGGGATCTAGTCAGGGAGAAGATCGCGGTAAAGAAGGAATTTGGGCCTTCTTACAGAAAAGCAGTTCCTGTCTTGTCTGTCAACGGGACAAGATCAGTTGTACTACCGCCACTTGCTGGTAAAAAGGAGAACCGAGTTGTATCCATCGACCTGGTAAAACCACAACATGTGGCCGATAACAAACAGTAGGCCAAGTGGACTCCCAATAAGTAGCAGAACACCAAGGTTTGCTACCAGTACAGAGGTCCTAACGAAGAGGCTCATCACATTCGAAACGCCTACAGAAGAACAACAAGGACTATGCAACGATGCAATAGAACTCAGACCTCTGAAAACCCAAATAAAAACATTTAGCAGGGACACACCAATCTATAATGAAGTACCAAGTGAAAATGCAAGAAACAAAAATCCTGAAGCAATTGGAACAATTGACAGAACTGCATCCGGCTACTTCATCAACTTCGATGATTCCTCTGAAGGCCTCAGTGAATCAAAGACACAGCCATCATCAAAATCCTTTAAAGACAAAGCTAAGGAACTTTTGAACTAACTGAAAGAAACATTTCTGATTTCTCCATGGATTGAATTTTGGGTGGGTTTTGGTGCATTTATCCTCATACTTTGGCTCATCATGGTATTAACTTTGGGACGCTTCATTGAGGGAAAATATGCTAAAATGGACACAGCAAGTCAGAACATCAACTTGGTCCTCAAACCACACACATCTTCACACGTCGAGAAAAGAGAACTTTCTTCAGCCAACTTCACAGCCAATCCTATACCTGGTGGGGTAGCCTGGGACAACACTGACTATGAAATTTATGGTCCGGTCGAGATCCTGAAATACCCACACCAAATCAAGATCTCCTTGAGTGACTTTGCAAAACCAAACTCATTTGCTGATGATTGGGACTTCGAAAGCATTAATAACATGATGTCTGACTTAGTAATGTCTGCTAAATTTACAAAACATGATTATTTGCAAGGTTCTACAAATTATGATAGTATGTATTGCTATAACCACTATGGTAACCATTTTTTACATAAATCTGCACAACCTAGAAATGTTTTAAATTATAATCAATGGGAACATTGTGCAACACCTCCAAAAGGGAGCTCAAGAACTGTTTACGACAAATATTCATATTTTTCAGGTTTTAACACAAGTAATGCTGAAACATTTTATTATAAATTGTCAAACAAGACAGGGATGAAAACCATGATAACCAACACAAAGTTGATATATTCAGATTCATTCTTCGAAGAAATGAATACTTTAGGATTTAATTATTGGGACAAAAATGTTGATTTGAAAAGTGTTTGGGGTACAAAAGAATGGCAAGTACAGGGTTTAGAAGCTTTGTTTAGAGCTTGCATGATCCCAGAACAAATGATATTTTTAAATGACACTGTTCAACAAACCACCTGTCTTGGCCTAGCCAAAATCAAAGATTTAAATAAACCGTCTATTCCAAAGCCAACAATGTTTAGCAATAGCTCTGATACGGATGAAGAGATAGACGTAAACCATATATTAAACCAAAACAGAACACATCCTGATTGGAAACAATGGTTGATCTGGCCCACAGATACAAATAACTGTCAAGACAGATTCCTGAATAAAACACAGGGGTTCAAAATGACCAGGCCAGACCCTAGATATCCCCAAAGACATCACCCAGGGATAATAATAACCTACAGTGTGGGCAAATTATGCCTTCAGTGGCTACAAACTTCCACACTGCCTGAAATTAAGCAACACCTAACTTTACTTACTGATGGTGCTGACTTGCGTGATTTCATAATGGGACCACGCAAACAGCGTCAAAAGCGTTTCATAGCAGCCTCTGTATATGCAGCATACAATGAGGCCTGGAAGGTGAATCAAATTGAAACAGCAGAGAGAATACGGGAAATTGACCGTATTAATTTGGAAAAATCACTTTCTGTAGTGGACAATGGGTTAATGACTCTGTCCTCCAGAATTTTTTCTTTGGACAGCATTGTGTCGTCAGCAATCGATATATTATCGCAAGACTTACTGTTATTACAACATGGTCAGTCACAATTGCGTTCTATTGTACAGCTTGGCTGGACGTTACAAAATCTGCGTTCAGGCTATGTGCCTTGGCGTTTAATCAACACAACGTCACTATTCCAAATCTTTAACCTTACTGATAGACAAATCGGTATGGCGCAAAAGGGTGCTGATTATACAATCTTGAGCATTGAAAAACTAGAAAGATTACCAATGACAATGTCAGAACGACCTGTAAGTGAATGGATAATCCACGGAATCATAAATATTCCAATCTCAACCTTCAGGTTTCAATACTGCCAAAAATATATACAGGCTGGCATGTACGAGAAATTGGGAAAGGGGTACCTTAAAACAACTTGGAACCTGCCCTATTCACATGCATGTGTCAGTAATAAAGGACAGAAAGTGTTTCTTAGTGGCAACAATTGTGCTATGTCACTAAGCGGCACGCTTCTGTGTAACGGTATTAGTTTGCACGGAGCCTGTGAAGGGAATTCATACAACCTTTCATGTCACCAGCAAGGCGCACCTGCAACTGAAATAGAACCATTCTTTCAAAGACTCTATAATGGGAGTTACATTCTTATTGTAGACCGCAGATGTTGTAGTCTTAGGCCCGGGACTCCTTATCTAGTCACTACGACGGCGAAGGTCAAGTGCTGTGGACGTTCTTTGTTCCCCAGCTCCTTTCCAGACAGGGAGGCAAGGGCATGGCCCAATTTGAAAAGTACTTCTATTCGAATAGATACTTTAAGCAGAATGAAAACAGTGCTTCTTCAGACGCCTACAAGGCTCACGTCATCAAAAGAAACGTATGATCTACAAGTCGCAAGGACGACTGCAGAGATACATACATTATTATCAACTAATTCCCCCGTACATTTCGCGGAAATCCTGAGCGAAATCTTAAATATTTCTGATACCAATGGGATCTCAGGGGTATTTAAGACAGTATTTTCGATGGCATTAACACCATTCAAAGCCATACTGGGTATTTTTCCAGATTTCGTCCATTCGATTTTTGGCGGACTTCCCCTGATCCTGGGACTAATTGCAGGAATCCTATTCTTAGTCCTTATTTTTCGTTATGGCAACCCATGTCACAGATCAAACTCTCGCGACAATGGAAGATACGATCCTAGCCATTGGATACCGGGACCGGATATCAAAAATCCTGGGACTATCCCGGCTTAGAGACCTGAACATGACTTGGTTTCTATCATTTCGACCAATGTGGCAAAGATGTGTTTTACCTGTACTAAGGTGTCTGCTATGCGGAGAAGAATGCGTGTTAGACACCTGTCTGACGCTACAATCGGATGCGCCAGTGGATGCAGATACACTGTTGGTTCCTACCAAGGTTCACGCTTTGTGCTGCCCTCAAAGGCTGCCAATCCTGATGACGGCATTCCTGGAATCTTCACCACTGCGATTGAAGAGTAGTGAAGTTCAAGATGAAAGCAGCATAGAACAGGTACGACCTTCTGTCAGCAATGCGAATCAGAATGTCAATGCAGACAATCATGCGCACGAATGCATGGTTACCCCTATTTCCGACTTAGTGGAACTTTCCCATGAAGCTGTTGACAGTTTTTTCGAAAGCCTGAATGATATGATGTTCTCTCCAGAACAAAAATAGAGACTTTTGAGTAAACTCGCACACGGCGTTCCCTGAATTCGGCCTTCAACTTTAAAAATAAAGTCACATGAACAATTCTTCCCACCAGTTCACGGACAACAATTTTTTAGCAGCCCCAAATTATTTTTCACAAATTTTTCGGGACACTTATCTTCTGGTTAAAGTAAGAAACTATTCCTAGAGAACTAAGATTTCTATTTTTAGATACTTTATAAACTTTAGTTGCCCTCTGGGATGTTCACAAATATTTTATTATGTGATGAGATGGTCTCGAACTTCCTTTCTGTATAGCCATATTAAGAGCCATTTCATGTATATTTCTCATATACCAAATAAGCAATAATGTCTACAAATGCGTGTTTACTTTAGCGTTTATTTCATAGCTTAAGTGCATACAATATATATGACTGCAATTTTTCAGTATATTTGAAAATTTCAAAATGCATTTATGTATTTTGGGGTGGTAAGGTATACACTATACTCTATAGTATGTAGTACTATGTTATACTATGCATAGATTAGTAAATATGACCATAGTTAGCGTGGAGTGGGTGTCATGTATTCCTATAGGTTCTGAATCGATCCCCCTATTCCTGACCCTATTCTGGTTAAACTAACTATCAAGTTAACTAACAGTCAGCCCATGAGGCAAGAAAAGCCCCCATGATGCAGATACCGTTATCTGACGCAGTCACACTACGGCACAGGAACGTGTTATCTGATTAGGTCATAACGCTTGAGATCTAATTAGACAAGCGACATTCCTCCAGCCCCTGATAAGGCATACGACGTTCTCATAACAAATCAAACCTATGACAACCTGGAAAATCCGTGCGGCCATTGTTTTGATTTCACAGAGAACTTCAGTAAAAGAATGTGCTAACGAGCAAGTCGTATGACATCTTTATTGACGCATCTATGTCCATCCTTACGTCAATCCCGGCACCTTTAAGGTATAAATATTGCCGATCTTGCCCTATGCAAACACACGCGTGGTGACGAGACGGAGCAGCCATACTTGCCAAAGCCGAGAGCAGAAGCAGCCCCGCCTTCCTGACGCGCTGAGAGACGCGCTGCTATCTCAAGCCGAGAGACCCAGCACCGGCGTTTCTGGGCAGCCCTCGCAGGCAGCCTGGAATATCGAGAGCAGAGAAAGAGATACCATTCCTCATTCATCCTAACTTCCAGGTACAGAACTGAATAACCCCTCACAGAGAATTCTTTAGTTATTCACTTGGCAAAAACAAACTTAACTTAAACTGTAACTTTCTATTCCCGCCCACGCATTAGACTTAGGTCAGGTACACGGGGTAGGCGTATTTAGAAACACCAGTTGAGTACGTTTAGTCAAATGTATATATGTATGTAAATATATTTTAATCATTTTCAAACATCATATGGCTCAGAAACCATATCAATGTTTTTACAGTATTATTTTATACTATTGCTTTTAATGTATGCACTTTACTTAACTATAAGTATTGCAATAATATCGATCCATTTCTCTTGTACGAGAAAAGAGACTGATCAATAAATAACACCTTTTTATTGAACACGCCCGTCTCTTCCTTTTCTCTACAATCTGATGAGACTAAGAATGCACGTACTGACTGAGTAAAATAATTGCCTTGTGCTCACACGACTCTGGAGATACACTCTTGATTAGGGGAGAGCAAAGTTGTCATGTTCTATGGTTGTCAGAAACTAAATCCCTTCTTGTCTAATCAGGGGAGTTAATTCTTTCCTGAACATTCGAGAAAGTTTCTAGCGAACTCTGAGCTACGCTGGCAAACCCAAAACTTTAAGTCTAGTATCGACAGTAGTAGACCTAGTTAACGTCTGGCCTAGGCCTTTACTGCTGTAGGTATTATTCCAATGCGCAGAGCCTATTGGGAAGATAGGAACTACACTACAAAAGGACGGCGGGTGGCTGCCACAGGATGCTGGATCTCTATCTGAACGGCTCAGTTGTTACTATGGAAGAGACTGGCCTTTTGTTCCAGGTGGACCCAAGAAGGTTTTCGCTATATGCCAAGCTCACCCGTAGGCCCCAGGAGATCTGGTTGAACTTCCTGGCTCAACTTCTCACTATAATATTGGATCCAAGGACTAGCAGAAGTCTCATCTCCCACCTGTATCTGGCGCTGAAGGGAGAGCAATATATTGTACACAATGGCTGGAATGCAGACTTCAATGAGCAACTTACAGATAACGAGTAAAAGCGAGCATGTGCCCAAGTGAAGGAAACCGTAGTAATGCGCGCTTTAAGATCACGCAGTTCTATTACCTGCACTGTGCTTATCTACTGCCACAGCGTCTGCGCAGAATATTTCTAGCTCAGAGGGCTGCACTAGATGCAGTGTGACCCCGGGTCACTTTTTACAAATGACATAGGGATGCTATAGATTGAGGGCCTTCTGGCCTGGGGTGGTGCAGATAATTCAAAGGGTCACAAGCACCTGGTTTGAGATAATGGCTCGACATAGTCTTCTACCTATACCAAAAGCAGGGAAGAAGATGAGAAGTAGGTTTGCTCTGCTGGGACTTGTCTTACCAAAGCTACTTAAAGCAATCACTAGACTAGGCCTGAGCCCTCCTCTCCACTTCACGAATGCCTGGCAGAGCTGCAGGAATGCAGGCTGAAAAGGGTGAGAGCTGATGAGAATGAGAATGTGGAACATGACCTAGAGTTATGGGGAGAGATGGTGGGTGGAGCGGGAGAATGGTGATCTCTGCCAAGTGTACTCTGGTGCAACTAGGGGGCCCCTTGGGCAGCAGTAGGCCCTTGGAGCAGCGCTGAGATGCTGTGGTAGTATGGTGGTTCCTGATGGCAATATGTGCTGCGGACATCTGCTGGACCTGTGGTCCTGAACTGGGCTAATGTATGTTAATGGCTTTAGGAATGTAGAACGAGCGAACAAAACCTGTCTATGCCGCCTGGCATGGGTTTCTCATGGAACTGTGTATTGGATATGTGGAGAAATGCGGCAATATAACACTGTTTGCATGTTATTGTTGTACTTGTCTTTATCAAGAAAACTTGAAATAAAAACAATAATAAAAAAACAATGTATACCCCTTCCAAAGGTACCTGTCACATGGGTACACAGTAAAGGCCTGACCCTACTGTATTTGACTTGGGTTTTGTTAAAAAAAATTACTCTATAAACCTATAGCTTTGGAAATCTGGAAAATAAAATAAAACATTTTATTGAAAAAAAGCTTCACGCAATAATTTGACATTGGTCATCTGCATACAGTTATCGCTTGGACAATGCCAACACGTTATATCTTGGGCTTCGGGACTTTGCCATTCACAGGTTTCACGTGGCACAGAATGCTGTGACACAACTCTTATTGAGTCTTCCATGGACAGCCAGGATTTCTAGGCACCCTGTTTCCTTGCATTGGCTCCTGGTAAGGAAGGGAATCGTGTTCAAAACAAGGCTATCTCTTCGTTACCTTTCCTGCAGAGTCCATTTTTACAGCTAACCAGGAATCTCCGGTTCTAGAATCAGGCCTGATCAAGCATGCCAAGAGTGAGGAAGGTAATGACCAGTGGGCTCCCTTTCTCTATTCAAGGTCCTTCTGTATGGAATACACTCCCCTACATTTGAGTCAGGTAAGTTTGAAACATACCTTCACAAAGAAGCAAACAACATGGCTAGCACCCAGACACTTTTAGGAGCATCTGTGCACTATTTAAATTTGTATTCATCTTCATCATTGTCTCCACCTTTCCCTGATAGCCTCCCCAACCAAGCAGTGATGTGTATGTCAACATTGTTAGATGGAGTAGCCAGATGGGTCTTCTGCCAGTCCAATTGATGTTGATCAGCCACCACTGCAGATCTTGTGCAGTCTACTCTGAAACCTAGCTGGAATCTGACAGGTTACCTTGGTGCTAGGCCCACTGAGACTTCATACCCCACATGTGCTTGGCCGAGAAGCCTCGTAGCAGCCCTCGCTGAGAACCGTGACCCAGGCTGAAACACTAGGATTAATGCCTGAATATCATAGACTCGTTGATCCAGAGTAAAGGCACTGTATCCAGGATGATTCCGTTGAAATGGAGCCTCTGTGTAAGTTCATGTGTGACTCCACATGTTGCTTGTGCACTGAAAGAAGTAAGGAAGTTTGCACTCAACAGGATGTTGTACATGACTAACTGTGGTAAGACTGCCTTCAACAGCTACTCAGCATAGGAGAAGATTGGTATACCCAACTTCCGAAAATGGGCAGCAACCACCACCATCACTTTTGTGAGCACCAGAGGTGCACTGGTGAGACCAATTGAGAGTATGGCAAAAATGCTCCGGGCCTACCGGGCAGGTAGTGCTTGTGGGTCTGCAGGACAGGTACATACAAATAAGTGGCCTGCAAGTCCAATACTACCATTCAGTCCCATGGATCCATAGCAGACAGAATTAGGCCTGGATGGAATTATTCTGCAATGAATTGATTACTAAAGAGGGCTGGAAGATGGATCAGTCCCTCTATGATTAATAACCACTGCATAGAACCACTGGGCCGAAGTTTTTGGGAACTGTGAACCATGTTGTTGGCACTATTTGCTTTGTTGCTATGACAATAAAAATAATTGAAAGATAAAAACCACTGCAGATGAAAGTTTAATCTGCAGTTTTCTTTAAACATAGAGGGACTGCTCCCTTTAACCCCTCCCATGCTCGTGACGGAACCGTTCTGTCACGAGCCTCGGGTGGGCTGTGCTGGTGATGGAACGGTTCCGTCACGGCCCGCTCGCCGCGGCGCGAATTACGCGCCTGCGCTGACGTTCTAAAGAGCGGGCGGGGCCGTGACGGAACCGTTCCGTCACAAGCACAGCTCACCCGAGGGCCGTGACAGAGCAGTTCCGTCACGAGTACGGGAGCGCCGCGTGGCCCCGCCTCCCCCTTAGCGCTGCATCCCCCAATAGCCGCCGCAGCGAAGGGGTTAAAGGCCATATTTTGAAACCACTGAAGTGCATACATCTCTGTACCCTTACATACTCTGCTGAAGCAGTGGTGTTTGAGATTCTGGATCCAAATTGGCGCCTGGGAATATTCATAAGGTGAGGAATCTAGCATTAATGATCTGTGGATAACTGCTTGCTTAGCAGGATGCACTGAATTTGCAGTTCCAGAAACTAATGCCCCGTAGCAGTTGATTGTACACCAAACTTCCAAAGTCACCTAGATGGCCACTAACTGGCTTAATAAGTGTTTTTACTTTTGGAGCTGTTAAATTTACTGCTAGGATATGGAGTATACCCAATTTATATGGTCCAAGTAGGCACTTCATTACTTGAGAGACTCATTCTAACCCTCTGAATTAGATGGATGGAGTAGTTGTTCATCAAACCATACTTCGGTCTCTTGATATTCTAACAGTACTTCTAAGTGATAATAGGGTTCAGAATCAGCAGCAATTGCAGCAACTCTGCATGTAAGAAAATTCCCTGTATTGGGATCTACAGCATCAAACTACACCAATGAGTAAAATATTTTACACAGGCATGTGCATTTAAAGCAAAGTTTACTTCACCCACTTTCAGGATAATCTCTAGCCAAGAGGCATTAATTGTGGGTTTCTAACGTGCTAGAATCGACTCCCGAAGGAGTATCTCTGCGCTATAGACCGCTGGGGAACCCGTCCTGGCTTTCCCTGTGAGATGGTCCCTACTGGGTATCTCCAAGGTGAAACCAGGCATCCCTGGCGTATGTGGGGGGGCGTTGTGGAGATGAGGCAAGCTAATGCCCAGAGTTGCCGAGTGTGATCCCTGGTTAGTGTAGGCACCGAGGTGAGAATTATCGAGTCCGCTGACCCTGGTACACGACCCTGCCGCGTCGGGAATTGAACCCTGGTCCCGGGCCGTCCTCTGCTTCCGGGTCTGCCGCCTCTAACCGGTGAGCCACACCACTACACTACATTGAGTAATTGATACTCTGAAATGTACTCCTATCTGAATAGGCTGTGCCATTATAAAACTGAATTTAAGTATGAGATTCAAAACCAATAAGTCAACCACCATACAAACAGACAGCAGAGCAGGGGCACCTATGTGGACTGAAGGAAGTAATTAGTATCACAACAAACATCTCTGCTCAAAGCAATACTTGATATCTTGAGTGTGCCATCCAAGATCACTCAAAGACAGAGACGATCAGCACCACTGATACGTTTTCTGGATGTCTTTACAGAACAAGGCATGGAAATGGGTTTTCTAGACCCTTTGGCATAAGGACTTTGTCAAAATGCCAATCTAAAAACCAGATGGCCAGTAACCACCCCACAATCCACTCAGTATTTAATTGAGTGAGTTGCATTCAAAAGTCAAGTTTATTGTGTGATTACTTAAAATCATGCAAATTACTTAAAACACAAATATCACAATAAGAGCACTGTTATAAAAACCCTTAAAAAATGAAATTTACTATGTGAGACCGTATTTTGCAGACGCTGTAAAATTAGATTTTTTTTTTTAAATCACTGAAAGATTGTAAAGTGTGCTAATGACGTGTTTAGCGGCGTAGGTCATGCAGAGATAGCAGTGTCTGAAATGCCACTGGGCCATGACATTAATGTGCAAAGGGCGTTGACAAAGAATGTACAACTCATAAAATGCAAAAGGTATGTAAAAAGGAGCAATGCATGTACTAAAACAGCGCAGAATAATGCTAGGCGTGTTGACGCAGGCCACATGAAATAAAGTGCAAAGTGAAGTGCCTGAAGGGTTATGTCTTGCATGGTGCAAAGAGCATAATAAAGGTTCATACAAGTAAGCAACACGAGGTCTGCGTTTTATGAGGCACAGGCGGCAGAATCGATCAAAATGTGTTGCAACGAAACTCGCCATATAATTAAAGTGCCTACGTAATTACTACTTATAAAGTGCGAACAGCATCATATAGTGGGGCAGCTCAAGGTTAGGCCGGTTATAGTAGCCAAAGAGGAACCACAAAGAATGAATGAAAGTTATATGTGCCACATTAGGACCTATAACGTTCGAATACAAAGTATTACAGTTTGTGACGCCCTAACAACAAAGTTAATCAGAGTTTGTTACAACAATGCAGGGTCCTTTAATACTATCTATGGTGTGGGGTGATCAGTTTAGCTACGGGGGATGTTGGCTGTTCAAGTTCTTTAACAAATTATGGGCTTGCATTATGAATTTACCCAACTTGGCCAAGTCGGCAACTGAGTCAACAGGGTGTATAAAATGGGATGGCTTAATTAGTCGACTGAATACCGTGTTGAAAAAAGATAGGCCTCAGTAGGATTCAACGGGCATATAGCATCGCCCGACAGCGGAGTAGTATATGTGCTAAGGATTCTTTTCTGTAGTTACGCAGTCTGCAGCTGTTGATATTTTCAAGTGATCTCCAGGTTGGATTCAGTTCTTTGATTGGAAGCGGAACTAATATTGCTGATAAAATGTGTTTTAAAATGTGTTTTCCTACTGCCTGGTGTAGATGAGATTTGACTGAGTTGCTCAGTTACAGTGAAATTATTGACTCATGAGTGGCCCTAGCTAAAAGTGCTACCATGTCCAATTCTTGTGAACGATGATCCAATTTTTTTTAAAATTGCATATTAGATGCAGGTATAGTTGATCGAGTTGGAGTCCCAGTTCGCCACCGAAAGTTGCAGCCGTTTCTTAGCTACGGCAAAATTGTTGGACCAAGGCTTGTTGGTGCTTGTAAAAATTGTTTTTATTAGAGCCTTCATGGTATTGGTGGGAGCGACTATTGACTATAAGTAGTATTTAGCCAGGGCTGCCAGGTTTTCTAGATTTTGCTGCACAAGTCCAAATTACAACCTTATCAAAGTGTTCCTTGTGTGAGGTGGAAGGTAGAATAACGTCTTGTAAGCTGTACACTGAGGGCCAGATGTACAACCCTATTTAGCATGCGCAAATGGGTGTGCGACCCGTTTGCGCAACCCCATGTATTAATATTCTCTCTTCAAGAGGGTGGTAATACAATCGCAAAAGGGAAGGGGTTCCAAGGGGACCACTGCCTGACCTTAAAAAAAGAAACGAAAACGTTTAATTTTCATTTTTTTTAAATGCATCCCATATCCCTTTAAGGAAAACGGGCTGCATAAAAAAATATATATACTGATTTATTTAAAAGCAGCTCCAGACATGGAAGTCTGCTGAGCCCAGCAGCCCACCATCCCTGGGAGGGCCAGCCATTTCCAATGAACTCGCAAATTGCAAGTGGCTCATTAATATTCATGAGCCTTGCAATTTGCGACCCCATTCAGAATCGCTAATAGTGTTAAACACTCTGTTGTATATGGCATTTTGCAACTCGCAAATTGCGACTCACAATCGAGCGCAATTCGCAAGTCGCAAATTGTCTTGGTCGTACATCTGGCCCTGAATCTTTTCTAGGGTGGTTGCCAACATACCTGGAAACGCTTGCTGGGTGTAGTTGAGCCTGGGAGCAATTTGGCAAAGTGTGTGTTTTTTCCATTTTTGTTTGTTGCAGAATCAGCCTGCCGGTATCACAAAATCATGCTCCCAGGTAATTATAATGTGGTACGCAGTCCAGCCTCAGTGGCCCCAGCAGCCAGATCACTACTTTTACTGCTTCCATTAGCCATAAGCTCATTCCTAAGATTATACATATGCAGGGCATTGAGGGCTTTCTGTAGACCAGCTTTTGTATGGTCGACAGGCACCACGGTGTATAGGTTGAATAACATGGGGCCCAGCACACAGCATTGTTTCAATCCTCAATCTGTGTCAATCTTTCACTCTTAGCGGTGGCTGCCTCCCCATGAGTTTGACTCGTACTCAAGTCCGGCTGTATAATGACATTATTGCTCATAGCAGTTTGGGGAAAATGTTTAATCTCACTATCTTCTGCCATAAGATGTTCAGGGCAACTCTGTCAAACACCACTGAGTAGTAAATAAAGCATGCAAACAACAGCAGTGATATGTGTGATACAGTTTGATGAGCAAGGTATGAGACAGTGACAATATTATCCACAGTTGACCTTTCTGGACGGAACCCTGTTTGGTAGAAGGGCAGCGAGGTGCATTCTAGGTAAACATCAGCCCATGAATAGGCAATCTCCAGAACATTAGGAGACCAGGAATATATTTTCAAGATTTATTAAAATCTAAATTCTATCCTTGTGTACACAATATGAATAGTAACTACCATATAAATAAACAAGACAATGGCAAAGCTACTTGTCACAAGGCAGAATATAAAAACAATATTGTAGGGCTTCTTTACAACAGTACTCAGAACCCCACCTTTCCCTTGTTAACTGAGTTAAACCTAGAATCAAAGAACAAGTAACCTACCTTCAGTATAATTAATTCTGGTGGATACTCAGTCTAACCATAGATTCCTCACCTTTAAAAGAATCCCCACGTGCCAGAATGGATTTGGAACCTTTTCACAGCAGTGCTCCATCACGCAGTAGGTGGTGGTGGTGTTTAGCTCTATGCTAACTTTGTTCAGCACTGGAAGTGATGAAGTGAAACAATATAGAGGCCACCTGTTAGAAATGTGGGTCTCTAGTTGGCAGAGGTAGGTACCTTTGTCCAAATAGAGACCCTTGCTTCTAGTCAGGGTAATGGGGATACACTCCTAAAATAACCCCTGCTCCCCCCCTTGGTAGCTTGGCACGAGCTGACAAGCTTATCTCAGAGGCAGCGTGTAAAGCATTTGTGAACACATACAGTAATACAGTGAAAACACTACAAATGGACACCACACCAGTTTAGAAAAATAAATAATCTTTATCTAAACCAAAACAAGACCAGACAACAAAAATCCACAATACTATATTAAAAATAAGGCTTTCAAATGGCAGAAATAGTTCAGCTTAATGCAACAACACTTTTCTCACAAAGTACCTGGGATGCATCACGCAAAACAAACAAAATGGCACAGGGAAGGTGATGCTTCGAATCCTTACACGCAGGGAAGGTGATGCATAGGTTCATTGCTTCGGGGGAGGTGATGCGCCGGTTTCATAATGCAGCGCAGGGGAGGTGATGAGTTGGTTCCTTACTGGAGAGGAGGTGATGCGTTGTTTTCTTACTACGTGGGGAGTTGATGTGTCTGTTTCTTACTGCGTCCCCCAATGATGCGACAGTGTTGGTGCCTCAATGAAGAAAGTGTGGAAAGTTAGGTAAAACTTGAAGCACTAGTTAGGGATTATTTTCTTGTGTAAAAGTGAGAGTGATTGGTAGCAAAGGAGTTCGGTGGTGAAACGTCTGTCTTATATCACCTAGAAAGGGTAATACTGAAGGAGTAGCAAGTTCTTTGATGCTTGAGTGAAGAGTAAACGGAAGAAGTTTTACTCGTAATGTGTGAAGGGTAAATGAAAAGGTTTACTCTCAGCAGAAGAATTTGACTTTTCTTTGAAATTAGTAAATCAGGCACAGTAGCAAATGTTTTATGTTGTTAATTAATGAAATGTATAAGTAAAAGTGAAAGAAATTGAGTTTCACGTTACCTTGCAAAGGAGGGGTCAGTCGTGGGTGCTGCACTGACGAAACAGAGAGCTGTGCTGGGATTGGTTGAGACAGCGGGTGTGTAGCTGATATAAAATTGTAAAGGAGGGGTGAGTACAGAGGAGTGAAACTGACGTCACGGGAAAGCCATGCAAGCATTGGTTGAAATAAATCGGTAAACCGAATGTTAATTGGTCAGTAAAATAAAAGACGTGCTAGCATTGGAAAAGCATTAGGGTAAAGGTAAACAATTAATTAAATGTCAAAATAGAAGTTTTGGTGTTAATAGACAGTGGGAATTGCATGTGGAGCGTAGATCCATAATAGGGACTAGGCCAGACAGAAGACTTATAGGTTTTGCCCACAAACAATTTATCAGACGAGATCCACCAAAAATTCACGGAGGGAAAAGGAAAATTACATTTATCCAGAAAATTGAGAATTATTTTAAGAAAGATAAACCTATTAAAACTAGAGAAGGAAATATTATCCCTCTGCCAAAAACACCTGCATGATGATGGAAAGAGGCTATCACACTTGTGTGTGGTTAGAAAATTGGATAGAATACACAAAAGGTGATGGAATATTATCATTTCCTGAGTATGGAACATTTAATGAAAGAATTTTACACAATTTGCGTTTTCGCATGAATGAGTTAGAACCAAGACCCAGATTAACTCAGTACGAAGCTTTAGAAGAATGGGAGACTGAGGCTTTTGAGCGAGATAGATCACGGTGTAGTGGTAACATAAGTACATTTTATCCCAGATTTCCCTGTGAAACTCAAGATAATCAGATGAAACAATGGAGACAAGCCATGGTAGTCGAAGGATTATATCCTGTAATGACCACATAACAAACAACAGGAAGTAAATGTACAGAGAAAACAAAACATTTAACGACTGGTAGGAGAGGAGGGATTCCGAAGATGAATATTTTGAAGACATTTTAATAAAAAATCCTCCACTTTATCAGGAATAAATAAATAGTATTACCCCAAGTGCCCCGCTTCTGAAAACACCCTTGGTTCCGCAGGTTGTACATGAGACTATATTGGAAAGGGTACTTCAAGAAAAGGAAAAAGTAGCAATAAATAAAAATAGAAGTAAATTAATTCAGAAAATAACGCAACTAAATACGAGTCCTGAAGCACAAACGATACCAGTGACTATAGGTCCTGTTGTTCCCTTATATGGGGATAAGCAAAACTGTCATAAAACTCCCGTTCTGACTACACCAATCACCCAACCCAGAAAAGAAACTATAATAATTGATGATCAGGCATGTGAGTGTGAGTCGATAATTTCCCCGATGGATTTACCTAGAAGAGAGCCAATAAATGATTCATTCAGAAAAGTCACCCCTTAATGCTCAAAAGAAGTACAGATTGAAATTCCACAGGGACGAATAATGCCACTGTTTAACCCCAGAAGAAATAGAAAGGTGGACTTGAGAAATAGAAAAGGCCAAAAACACAGCCAAAGGTATTGGATATATATAAATTACGAGTGGAATTAGAAGAAATGATAGCTGGAAATGTAGGGTAGTGAAGAAGAGTTGCTCTTTATATTTAGAAGAAGCACCCGAAATACAAAAATATTTATTGAAAAATTAATCAATTTGGCTTCAGAAATGGGAATTGACATAGGTAAATCTAAGGTATTGCAGAAGCCATATAGAGCAGAATTTTCTGACATGAATGTGTCTGGAAGAAAGTTACAAATAAAAGAACTAATGACATTGTTGCAAAAATGGGGAGATTTGGATAGATGGAAAACAAGGTGGACAAAGAAAAAGGAAGAAGCACAGGCAAATATAGTGACATCTGAGTATTTATTGAAAGAGGCAGAAACGGTTGAGAGGTTGTGTCCAATGAGGGAAGTCCCAGGAGGAGGTTGTGTACGTCCCATGGACCCGACAGGATATTTTATCATTTACAAATTATTTTCCAAAACTAAGAGTCGAATGGTACAGGCAAGTTGAAAGATTTGTGAAAGTCTCGAAAGTTTTGTTGAAGGATTTGGATGGGTTATTTGATATAGTTGTTCCTGCTGATTTATGGGCAGAATGTAAAATTACAGTAGATTGGCCTAATGATGAGTACCCAAGAGATGCAAAGACAGGAGCTCCGTCAGAAGAAGTAATGAAAAAATATCCTCAGGTAATCACTTATCTGAAAGTTAAGATTCCCCCAAAAGAAACTGATTGGATAAAAATAGACAGAACAACCCAAGAAAAAGATGAGTCAGTACATGCATATTATGAACAACTTTTACAAGTGTTTAAGCAGTACAGTGGGTTCGAAAACATCGAAAAGAAAGACATGACACATTTTGTGTATCGTTTTGTGACTGAATTAAGGTTAGAGATATCCCAAATGATTAAACAGCATATGTTATGCTGGCAAGCAAAGCACATAGATGAAATCCTCAAGTACGCAAAGTACTGCGGGGATGAAATCGATAACCAATGGAAACATTTTGAAGAAAAAGCGATGTAGGCCAAAGTTAAATTAGCAGAGCAGCAAGAACTTCAGCTAAGGCAAAAAACCAAGGAAAGGGTCAAGGTGAAAATACTGGGTGTAAACCAAGAGGGCGAATGAGTAAAGAAGAGGCAAAGAAAACTTTTCCCTGTCACGGGTGCGGGAAATTGGGGTATTGGAAAAACAAGTGTAAGCTTATACAGAATAATAATGTCCAAAATCAATCGAAGCCCATGTTAGATGTGTTCACATCTAACATGGGCTTCGATTGGAATTCCATACAGCATATTATCAAGCCCATTATTGCCGCTTTATCAGCAGTTTTCTGCCGATAAAGCGACTATAATTTTATCGCCTGCCTTGATAATATGCCCGTACATGACTTCTTCAGGAACCCCTATTAAAAATGGAAATTTTGTAAAAGAATTATTTGAAGCAATTCAGTTGCCAAAAGAAGTGGCCGTGGGCAAATGTGCTGCTCACCAATCAGGAAATGATAAAGTGACAGCTGGTAATTGTTATACTGACGAAGTGGCCCAACATTGTGCTAAATACAAAATAGCAGTAAACAAGAAAATTGACGCATGTGGAATCAGCTGCCAACTTATGCTACTTGGGAATGTAGGAACAGGGGAGGAAATGAGAGACTTACAAGATGAAGCAGAGGAAAAACAAAAGGAGGAGTGGGAGAAAATGAGGAGGACTGATGATTTTGTATGGATTTATCTAGATGGAAGACCTGTGTTACCTGGCTGTATGCTTGCACCCATGGCTAGGATGTATCACGGAGATACCCACATAGGCAGAGCTGCAATGCTTAGACTTTTCTGACAAGATTGGTTCCATGTAAGGTTTAGGAATGTTGCAGAGAGTCTTTGCCAGAGATTCTTAATTTGTCAACAAATGAACCCTGGCAGGAAAACTGTGGTATGCACAGGGAAGATTGGGAACGCTGAGGGTCCATTCATAAGACTTCAGATTTAATTTAGTTACCTGCTTGTCGAGGATTGAAATATGTACTTGTTATTGGTTGTTTATTTTCAAAGTGGGTGGAGGCATACTCAACCAGGAGAAATGACAGTTTGACAGTGGCCAAACGTTTACTGAAGGAACTCATACCTCGTTTTGGTTTTCCAATAACTATTGAATCAGACCGAGGGTCTCATTTTAATAATGAAATAATTTGATTTATTTGTGAAGCATTTAAAATCGATCAAAAATTTCACTGTGCATACTGCCCAGAGGCTTCTGGAGTGGTAGAGCAACTGAATGGCATGATCAAGTCAAGACTGGGAAAGGTATGTGCATCCACCTCACTGGAGTGGCCTGATGCTTTACCTCTTGCCTGATGGAACTCAGAAGTATCCCAGACAAAAATACAGGCTTGAGTCCTCATGAAATACTCATGGGAAGGGCAATGAGGCAAGCATGTATACCAGGACACAAGCTGTCGAATATATCTGATGATTTGGTTCTGGGATATTGCAAAGAGTTGGCTGACCAAGTGCATTCTATCTCTCACCAGGTTGGGGAAGATGCCATTGCCAGGCAGCCAAACTAAGCGCAAGATCTGAATCCCGGTCACTGGGTAGTAGTGAAAATTCACACACGAAAGTCGTGCCTAGCACCAAGGTGGGAAAAGCCAAGTCAGTGCATATTGGTTACGACAACAGCTGTGAAATGTGCAGGCTTGCCTAATTGGATACATGCAAGCCATACCAAAAGAGTGCCAGCACCTTACGTAGTAGATTCCCAACAAGCTCATGCTGATGAAGTGGCTGAGGGTTGTATAGCTGAAGGATCACAGGTAATAGATCCTGAAGTAGCTGAAGAAGAACAACCGAGCACTCGCCAAGATGACTGGATCCAAGTAGTGGACATTCCTGAAATTATCATGAGAACAAGAAGTGAAACTCAAGTAGAAAGACAGAGCGATAGTGAGCATGAGACAGGAATAGAAGAATGCAGATTAAAGAAAATAAAGCTAACATCGAATCTGAGGAGGACCAGATAAGGTAAGAGCAATATACTCAGGCAGAAGAAAATAAAAGCAACACCCACGAGTCTGAGGAGGGACAGACAGGCATTAGAGAAAACACTCAGGCAGAAGAAAATCAAGAAAATTTAAGACCTGAGCAGGACCAGTTAGGTAAAGAAAAACAAGTTCAGGAAGAAGAAGGAGAACAAAGTCAAATCAAACAAACTCCTGAACAAAGTAAGAATAGAGTAGAAGAACGCATCCAGGCAGAAACGGCTAAGGTAATAAACCCTGGACAAGGTCAGATAGAAAGGAATTCAGAAGACAGAAACAATCAAGTTGTGCCACAGATCAACAAAAACAAATGAGTACTTCAAGAAACAGAAAGCATAGTGCCAGCTAAAAGAAGGAAAGGTGATACTTGACCTAGTATTATCAAGAGGTCTGGAATATCGCCTTAAGACAATAAGTGAAGAACCTGAACAAGTAAACAACGTAACCAGTCAATCTGGACAGTCAACAGATAAACAAAGAAGGAGAAGTTCACTATTAAAAGGACTGAATAACAAGTTCAAGGGTCCTGAATGGACATATGTAATTCTTGAAGATTTCGAGAATCTGGAAATAAGTGGAGATAGTGATGAAGAATTGAATGCTGATCGAATTGACGAGGAAGTGAGACCAACTTGAAAGAATAACTCCCCAGGTTGTATTCTGTACAAAAGTAAAAAGAGGGGAGAAATCTCCATAGTCTAAAATGGTTGATAATAGAGCTGCTGGAAACCCCAAAACGAAGCTGTATAAAAAGATGCTGTAGAATGTGTATATGTAGCCTATGTTTAGTACTTATAGTCAGGTTAGGACTGACAAGAGCCTGACAATAGCCATTCCCTATCTAATGACTACAAATAAACAGAACAACACAAATGCACGTGGAAAGGTAGCTAACATTAAGCAAGACAGAGTAGAATTAGAAGCACCAGATGAGACAGAATTACATCACAGTGTGAATAAAAATGAGACAGATTTAAACGTTTTTGCTAATTTGTTAGTACATTATGTAAAAACCATGAAGTTAGTGATTGTTATGTGTGTATGAAATTACCGACATCAGTAGCAGAAGGAGTAACATATCATTTACCATTGACATATGGTATTTCATGTAGTGTTTTAGCTAGTTTATTTTATAGAACTGGGAAATTACAATATTATTATTCTAACTTTGATGTGTTTTTCTGAAATTCCCCTGCGTAGAAATATGAACCCTGTCCTTAGTAGTAGAGATTCACAATCCATGGGTGAATATTTTCTAAAAATGAAAACAATAGATATAGCTGAAGTACATAAGGATAATCTAACATGCAAGTTAGATGAAGAAGAAAATATATTTTTTAATTTAGTAGAGAAAAGGAGACAGGATTTCAATAGAAGGTATACTGAACAACAACCACAGATACCTAAGTCGGCTGAGAGGGAAGATTTTATTGCACCTGACGAGACACATGCTGCTATGTCCCTAGACCTTGAAAAAAAAAAAAGGAAAAATCTGTCGCCATAGGTTAAAAAACAGAATATACCAATATATTTATTGGTTCCAGTGAATGTGAGCATAATTTTCTGATAATAGGGGGATGGGGACTAAAAGGTGGAACTGAACCAGTATTCCCTGGAGTTTATTATGTTTGTCAGAAACAAAGCTTTCTTTAAGCTGCCTGACCACTGGTATGGGAGTTGCTATTTCGGAATAGTGTTCCCAAAAGTATACCATGTAAAAAGAATTACTGGAAGCAATGAAGAAAATAACGGACTAACACACAAGAAAAGACCTTGTTTTTCAGAAATTGTAGGAGATATATTCAGTGCATTGATACCTTCAGAGGGAGTATTTCTGTATACACAAAGAATTTGTAAATTATCTACAGTGGGGGATCGCTTATCGACTGACACTGCTGGAGGATTCTTATTGATCAATACCGAATTAGTTGCGGTCAGATCTATGGTTTTGCAAAATCGACTTGCTCTTGATATATTATTGCAAAACCAAAGGGGATTATGGACGGAGTGTTGAACATTGCAAGCACTCACCTCCAGTCAACTGATCTGGGTTTAATCCATCATCATTCTTTAGCTCATTCCGCCACCCCAGTTCAAACTTGGCCATATGCAAATCAGTCTGACCCTGTGCCTCATGGGAACAGTCCAGCCCGAACTGCCAAGACATGTCTTTCCTGGACCAGAAGCAAGCATCCTGGGACTGGTTTCTGGCTAATCAGCTGTCATCAGCCAGGCTAGCTTGAATCCAGTGGCAAAGTGAGCAAGGGACCCAAGTCTGGGCATACCCTGCCAACTTAGGGCAAACACAGCAAAACTAAAAGGGATGATGGACGGAGTGTTGCACATTGCAAGCGCTCACCCCCAGTCAACTGATCTGGGTTTAATCCATCATCATTCTTTAGCTCACTCCGTCCACCCCAGTTCAGACATGGCCATATGCAAATCAGTTTGACCCTGGGCCTCATGGGAACAGTCTAGCCCGAACTGCCAAGCCATGTCTTCCCTGGACCAGAAGCAAGCATCCTGGGACCGGTTTCTGGCTAATCAGCCGTCATCAGCCAGGCTAGCTTGAATCCAGTGGCAAAGTGAGCAAGGGACCCACATCTAAGCATACCCTGCCAACTTAGGTCCAGGGAAGACAGGGCTTGGCATCATCCCCTTTGGTTTTGCCTTGATATATTACTGGCAAAAGAGGGCAGAGTCTGTAAAATGTTGCAGGCGCAACATTGTTGCACCTACATACCTGACAAGAGTATTGAAATTGGGAGATATGTCAAACATTTCACAAATTTGGAAGAAGAATTGAAACTACTGGAAGTTGACAGTGTACGGAAGAAACTGACAAATAGTATTTCTTCAATAGGTAGTTGGTTTTCTAATGTAGGAAGAAGTATTAAAGGTACAAATACTGACGCCAATAATAGGAATATCACTATTAATTTTAACAATAATAGTTTGGTGCAAATGCTGCAGAAAAATAAACTGGTATGGAGTGAATGAAAAAGGGAGGAAAAGAAAATATGATGAAATTCAGCTTGAAGAAATAAAAGGAAATATTTGTAAAAAGAATGAAAGGTTTTCAAAAGAGAAAAGGAAAGCGAAATTCCAAAGTGAAAAAAGAAATAGAAATGGGAAGTTGCTAAATTTGGCATCTGGTTTGGTAATTAGTGATGGCATAGAATGCCATCAAAGAGGGGCTAAATGGAGCAAGGTTTCATACTTAAAGTAACTTGCTCGGATTCAATCCTCTCAAATAACATGTAATGATGTAACCAATATGTTTTGTGAATACTAATAACTGCACAACACAACATTTATTTCATCTAGGGGAAGCTTTTAAATGTGCTTTACTAACAAGTAATCTGAATGTCCTAAAATGGCTGCTGAAAATGCGGGAACCTTCTGCGCATGCGTCTACTGCATCTATGTAATATGACGTCTTTGCTTTTGGTGGGAAATCTTTGCAGCTGCGCAGTAGTATCAGAAATGGCCACTTTGAACTTCACATGCTAATGCACATGGCTATGCTTAGACTAAACCTTGCATGTCTTACTAAACTGCTAATGCAATAGTTTAAATAACTTAAAGGGAGTAGAGTAGGAATAAGTGGTATACAGTGAATTCATTTATTTTTGTATTCTAATATGTTTTTCTTTGGCTTTGTTATTAGTTCGTACTTTGGCTTGGACAGTGACTGAAATCTCCATCTTGGCTGTTCGCACGCGCGTGCACTTGCGTTGGACTGAAGTTGTCAAACTTCAAGCTATCAATGGAAGGGGTGGTATGCACACCGTTGCTTCTCTTAAAAACTGTGTATTTCCAAATTTTAGAAAGATGCGTGCGGAATTGGGCATGTGCCTTGCCCGTGGCACCTCATGGTCCAACAATGCTGGGGGAGCACAGTGACGCTCCACTCCCAGTCGCACTGCAGAAATGAGAGCCTGCTAATGATTCCACTTTCTAATTTCTCCAAATGAATCCGTGTTAGTCCACAATATTTATTCAGGAACTTTAATGCTTTCCTTTTATAATCCACATGTATGGCGTCTTGCATTTTCAATGCTTCCCTTATTCAAGTGTACCCATCTGGACCTCTTCAAGAACATGGACAAAAATGCAAAGAATCGTTCAGAGCAGCATTTCTTTTATTCAAACCCAATGCATTTCGGGCTTATACAAGCCCTTCATCAGGGATAACTGCAAGTTAACACATTAAAAAAAACACTGTAACTACATTATCCTATGCATGGCATGACAAATTCAACCTATTAAAACATTATTTCTCCTGCAAACATATAAACCTTGTGCATATTGCTCTCCAACAAATCTAACTAAAAATAACTCACTCCCCTGCATATCAAAGCATTATCCCTTCCGCCCCAAAACTGTGCTGTGAGAAGCAAAAAAAGTGTCATCCCCGTTTCCAACTATTATCTAGCTCCTCCCTTTCAGCCAACCGTTCCACATCAACATTGCCCCACTCTCACTCAAACAATCTATATGCCACTCGTGCTCACCACATTTACAAACCCCCATCTACAACACAACTCACAACTTCCTATATTCACAAAATCACCTCACCACTCTCTTCTCACCCGCCCATCTACAGTACAAGCATTCACGACTTCCTATGTTCACACCATCACCTCACTGCTCTCTTCTAACTCGACCATTTACAACGCCCGTCTACGATAAAACACTCGCGCATATTAACACATGCATGATTCTCCCTACTTTCATATTTGAAACTGTAAATACCAACACCCACCCGCCTTAAACCACCAACAAAACACGTACCTGCCCACTCCACAATCTATCTTGCCGCTCGACATTCACCTCCATAAGATGTTTTCACCCATGCGTGAACCCGCCATTTAAAACCACTTTCAAACCACCGAAACTCCTCCCCCTATGTGTGAAGTAACAGATTGATCACCTGACTCCTCAAACCCGCCTGTATACTACAACACCTATAATTCACTAAACCCCTTAAAAAAATTAGCACGCTGACACAACGAATCCAAACTTAACATGTGCATGAAATTTAACTCAAATTTTAAATGTTATGCAAGTTCAACTAGTCCGTGTGTTCACTCTCAAAATATGACCGCTTTCGAGATTTTGTTAAAAAGAATAGATGGCATACAAAGTGCACTCTCCCCCCCCCCAAGGCATGCATTAAAGAGAGGCCCCCTTCAACAATTAAACTCGGGAGTCTTGCTTGATTTTCTGCAGTGTGCATGTTTATTAAAACAAGTTCACAGGTCAATTACTTCATTGACCTCCAGTTCTTTATTTATAGTCCAAATTATTTTACATCACAGTATTAAGAAACTCACACTTATATACATATACACTCTTTTACCGCCCATTCTCCAATGGGCATTTGCTTTAACTTCGGGTTGCGCCAGCAGGCCACAACCCAGATAGCCTGCTCTCTTTACGTTAACCCCCTTCCGGTCAACAGAGCCGCAGGTGAATAATGTGCCACCACTTGGGCAACCAGCGGCTTCCGGGGTAGGGCTGGAGAAGCCAAGGCCACCAGCAGGTCAGCCCCAACTCTCCCGCCAGCCCGGAGTCCATGATGATTTAGAAAACCTGTTCAGAGGTAAAACTGTCACTGGACAAGAAGTTCCCGTGGTATTCTTGTCCGGAACCCCGCTATTGCCCTGCCTGAAGTCCTAATTTTAGGGATGGGTGGGTGGGTGCCTTCTTCACGCGACGTCCGACTCCTGGGCGGTCAGCGAACAAAAGAGGGGGCCCCTAAGATGGACGCCGGCTTTTAAGCCTCGCACCCTTCAACTACTTCCAGGGCGTCATTAAGCCTTCATTCTATTGGTCTTCGCCAATTCCACTTCCGGGTCGGCTGACCCGGAAGTGAACCTCTGCTGGGTCGGCCCTTTGGCTGCCACTAACGACGCCACTCCCCGAAGGGGGGTGGCGCCTTGCATAGATGGCATACAAAGTGCACTCTCCCCCCCCCAAGGCATGCATTAAAGAGAGGCCCCCTTCAACAATTAAACTCGGGAGTCTTGCTTGATTTTCTGCAGTGTGCATGTTTATTAAAACAAGTTCACAGGTCAATTACTTCATTGACCTCCAGTTCTTTATTTATAGTCCAAATTATTTTACATCACAGTATTAAGAAACTCACACTTATATACATATACACTCTTTTACCGCCCATTCTCCAATGGGCATTTGCTTTAACTTCGGGTTGCGCCAGCAGGCCACAACCCAGATAGCCTGCTCTCTTTACGTTAACCCCCTTCCGGTCAACAGAGCCGCAGGTGAATAATGTGCCACCACTTGGGCAACCAGCGGCTTCCGGGGTAGGGCTGGAGAAGCCAAGGCCACCAGCAGGTCAGCCCCAACTCTCCCGCCAGCCCGGAGTCCATGATGATTTAGAAAACCTGTTCAGAGGTAAAACTGTCACTGGACAAGAAGTTCCCGTGGTATTCTTGTCCGGAACCCCGCCACAGGGCGAGGCGTTTACTGGCGGACTCGACCTCCCCCCCCGCGCTCGAGAGCTTCGGAGATGGCTCCTAAGACTGTTTCTATAAATATCTCAGTGCCCGCCTCTGAAAGGTGCACTCCATCCTCCGCATATAAATCTGGCCTGGACGTTTGTATCAACTTGTGACGAATAGTTCTAATGCTGGATTTCTGCAGGATTTCTGCCACCGACTGATTTAACCTTTTTATCGATTTATTCACTGCTTTCATGGGTGCGCCCCGCGACCATACCAGCCTCGGGATGACTTCAGACCATATTAATATAGCCTTAGGCAAAACATTTTTGACAACTGCTAGAGTAGAAAACAAGAACTCCTTCACTCCTCTCCTTCCGGCCGGAATCATACCGTTGCCTCCACAGTGCAACACAAATACATCTGGATAAGGCATGCCTCTGGCCAAAGCCGCCTTTAAATCCTTCGGGACGTCAGCTAGGAGCTGCCCGCCTATCCCCACCCAGTGATGATCCCATCCTTGCGCCATGTGCACCCTTTTTCCGAGCGTCTCCTTGAAGATCGCCCCCGCCCTGCGAATGAAGGAGTGGCCGCACCAACATATTTGGATTCTCCTAGGGGAGGTACCTATAGTAAACATTAAGAGAAACGGTATGAACGGTCTTAGGCAGAAGGGCGGAAAAGTAAAGATAAAGACTGTTAGACTAATTGCGGACGGACATAACGTTCGTAACATGTTGATTTCCAACGACCCAATCGCTTAATCGCCTGTTCGGGCAGCCCCAGGCCAGCGGCTGTTGTTGCTGCACCAATCCGAAAAGAATGGGATGTAAAGTCGGTCGGGTCAACCCCGATCTTTGCCAAGGTCATTTTTACTACCCTTGTAAACTGGAACCTGGTGAGGGGTAAGCCATTCCTGTGAACCAGTACTCTATCATCAGCACCTTGAGGCCTGTCTTGCATGAACCCTCTCATCAAGTTAACTGGGCAGAAAGACTCCCCCTCTACTCTACCCAATTGTAACCAAGCCCCTTTACCTAAAGGGTCCGTTTTCGACCTTCGAACTCTGAGTCTCAGGACATCTTCTGACTCTATTATGTCTGAACACCTTAAGCCCCCCTCCCTATCTGTTTTAGATGCCGGGAGTAATTCAGAGATTCGTAGTGCTCCACAAAATGCTAAAACGTAGGCCACCCTAAATAATTGGGTCTCATATGGGGAAAAACAAACGAGCGGCAACGTCTCCAAGATTTTTACTAACTTCCCTACATCTATAGGCCTTCTGGAGTCCTTAGCCCCAGGCGTCAAGCGCTCCCAACCCCTCACAGCTCTTCTTACCCTCTGGTCCTTCGTTGGGTCCGTAACTCCCTTCAACCCTGCATAGAATGCCAATGCTGATAATTGCCTCTTCATAAATGCCACTGATTTCCCCTTCTCTTTCTGCTGTACTATGAATCCTAACACGCTCTGAGGCACAAAAGCATCCACTATGCCCGCTCCCCTTAAGTATGTCTTATAACATTCCCAAGACTTTTGATACATACACTTAGTCTTGGGGGCCAAGGATGCTGCTATCAACTCGGAGGCGGTGGGGCACCAAACTTCCATAGCTCCGCTGGGAAAGCTGTCATTGTCTTCTCCGCTTGAGGCCACTGTGCACGGAATTCTGTCAACTTAAAACGAGATAACGCATCAGCCGCTTTGTTCTCAACACCGGGAACATGCCTAGCAGTGAAATGGACATTGTGGCTCAGGCATTGCAATACTAACTCTTTTAAAAGACGTAGCACCCATGTGCAGGTTGCTCTCTGGTTATTGATCACCATCACTACTGACATGCTGTCTGACCAAAATACAATGTGCCTGTTTGCGAGCACATCCCCCCACAAGTGCAACGCCACCACTATGGGGAACAACTCTAGGAAAGAAACGTTACGGGTCAGCCCTCGTTCTACCCATTCATCTGGCCAGTGCTGCATGCACCACTTAGGGCCCAAAATCGCTCCAAAACCAATACTCCCTGCAGCATCAGTGAACAGTTCAAGGTCGGCATTTGAGGTGCTGGCTGACCGCCACAACACCGTGCCATTGAATTCCTGCAAGAAACACTTCCAAATCATTAAGTCCTTTCTCACCTCAGCTGATAGCCTCACTCTGTGGTGCTTTGCACGCAGCCCAGACATTGCCCTTGCTATACTCCTGGAGAAAGCCCTGCCCATTGGTATGACCCGCAAGGCAAAGTTCAGTTGGCCCAAGAGGACTTGTAACTGTGTAAAGTTACTTTCTTTGCTCCTAAGCAGCTATCAATTGCGGCCTTGAAGGCATCTACTTTTGACTTTGGCAACCTGCACACGCCTGTTCCGGTATCGATTTCAATGCCCAAAAATGTCAGACATGTAGTTGGGCCTACCGTTTTTCCCGCTGCCAATGGCACCCCCAGAGCTTCAGTCAGGTGCTGGAAGCCCAGCAGGGCCTTCCTGCATGACTGGGAACGCTTAGGGCCCATGAATAAAAAATCATCCAAGTAGTGTACCAATGCATGCGATTTGTCTGATGTCAGGAATTGCTCCGCCGCCCATTCTAAGAACCTGGCAAAAGTCTCAAAAACTGCACAGGCAATAGAACATCCCATGGGCATGCACAAGTCTATGAAGTAGTTATCATCAAAAGTGAAACCCAACAACCTGGTATCCTCTGGGTGAACAGGAATTAACCTAAACGCTGACTCAATATCAGCTTTGGCCATTAAGGCTCCCTCCCCCAGCGCCTGCAATTTTTCAATGGCTGTGTCGAACGTTGTATAGCGCACCGTACACAGTTCTGGGTCTAGCTTATCATTGACAGATAACCCTGGGGGGCTTGATAGATTATGTATCAGGCGGAATTTGCCCACCTCTTTTTTGGGAACTAATCCCAACGGTGAGCAGACCAAATCAGGGTTAGGTGGATTTTTGAAAGGACCCACGACCCGCCCCAAGGATACTTCTTTCATGATCTTGTTTCGCGCCACTTCCATATTCTGAAGCACTGACCTTTGATTGCGAGGCGGGACATTAGTAGGGGAGGCTGAAGACGGGATACGGAAACCAAATGTAAAGCCGTGAAGCAGGAATTGAGCCTCCTCAAGTTTGTCATACTTACTAAGGAGGTGTGTCAAGACATGACGTTTAATGGGAGTTGGGAGTCTTGTCGGATGTTTTAGGTGGCTTTCCTTTTGGGGTGGTATGGGTGGACTGTTCTTTGGGATTTCCAGTTTTCTTGAAACATCTGATTTCTGGATGGGATGTTCCCCCACAGTACGAACAGCAGTGTTTGAACCTGCACGAGATCCCCCTAGCACATTCATTTCTGTTAAACTGCCAGCAGGCCTGTTTTTTATCACCGGTTCCTTTGTCACTCCGAAAGGACTGACTCTGAGCAGGGGAACTAGCCTTAGACGTTGAGGGCGAAGAATAAAACACTGTGTGCCATAGATTGATCTCCCGTTGGTCCCATGATATGCCTGGGTGGACTGCTTTCATTTGCCTGAACATTTTATCATATTTTAACCACCCCAGGCCTGGAAACTCAGCTGCAGCACCATGTATAAGGGATATGTAGCTCATCATTTGAGGACCCAACACGGGATATTTTTCCAGAATAACTGCGGCATAAATGGCAAATCCCGTGATCCAATTCTTCATGGACCACTCTACCCATGACTTCTTCTGATTATATTCGCCCTCTTTCCCTCCTCTGGACTTCCCTGACGCCACCCCTGCATTAATGAGGTCAAACACCTCCAATTATTCACCTCTGAGTATCTTTTCTTTTATATCTGCTGGAACGTGCCAGGTGATCCCCGTAGATGGCGATAGGGTCATTGAGGATGAACCAAACATTAACGGGCTGAATGCCAACAACGGGTGACCTGTCGGCTGCCCCCCAGCCCCCCTTGTATCTGGCTATTAGGAGACACAAACGAATCAATAGCGGTGTTAACTGTTGGGGCCTGTGGTGGACACCCTAAATTCGAGTAAGCATTCATCATTACGGGCACCCCACTTGCCGGGTATGTCATGGTAGGGATCATCGAGCTTATAGGGCCATTACCAATTGCTTGCCCATGAGAACCATATAATTGCATCCCTGGTAACGGTGCGACCCCTCTGGGTTGTACCCACACTTGCGACACTCCGCTACCTGGTTGCGCCACTACTGGCGGTAATGTACCCTGTGAACAGGGCACCCCCACATGAGTGACAGGGACCCCTCCTATTTGTGTAGACTTAGCAGTAACATGCTGTCCCTCCACGCCGTCCTTGTCCTTATCTGGGACTGAATTCAAATTAATTGTCTCTAGCACCTCCTCCTCACCTGGTGATGCTGGGTGGGGCTCTGCCGCCCTGGGCCGCTTGCTTTTTGTTGCCTCTTTAAACCTTTCTGGCGTACGCCTCGCTCTCTTGCCTCTCCCTCTTTCTTCCTGCGAATTCATGTCTGCTCTAGCCCCTTCTCGCATGGTCTTTAGCGCCCAATCCAGGCCTTTTTCTTTCGCGAGCTCCAGCAGCTCCGTAAAAGCGAGGTGTTCATCATTTTTGGCTGCGGGCTCTTTGCCCTTCCGTGCCCCTTTAGGCGGCATCCTGCACTTGAAGAAAACAAGCGTTAGACTTCTTAAAATGACATCACATGCATTTGGATAAACCGAGCCCTCCTTTACCCGGACCCTATTCTACCCAGGCGTAAGCCACCTTGGCTTGAAGCTTGCTCAAGATGAACCAGGTTGAGCTTCATGTGCACGAGCTCCCTGGGTATGATGACAAAGAGACACCTGACTGCTCGTTTACTGCCCTTCCCTCCATAGCTCCATATGCTAGCTGCAATCCTTCTTATAGCCCATGTATTAATTAAATAAATTATTATTAACATGACCCTCTCCTAAAGGATGTCCAATTACCTCATCAAGGAGCCTCAACCTAAAAAGCCCATAAACAACTTGCTGGCGCCTTGAAGGGGGAGGGGGGAATGCATCACATCCACCTCGTGCAAATACGCTTCACCCAGGGACCTCCGCTGACAGCAAGACACTGACTACGAAGACGGGCACCCTGCGGAGTCCTCATTGTATTCTGCCAAACTACCGCGCTGGACCCCCGATCACAGCGCCACATCACCGCTCCATACAATCCTGAAAATAACGGAGTCAGGCGGGGAGCTGAGAGCGCCAAGGGATCCCAATCACACCGCGCCTGCCACACACCCGCTCCGCTGACCCCCGATCACAGCGCCACATCACCGCTCCATACAATCCCGAAAATAACGGAGTCAGGCGGGGAGCTGAGAGCGCCAAGGGATCCCAATCACACCGCGCCTGCCACACACCCGCTCCGCTGCCTCAGATTCAGACGCGCCCCCCGAGCGGCACGCCTCCACGCCTCCGCTCGCTCTCTCCGACCAAAACACTCGCACGCTTTCAAGATATGCCTGCACATCACTTTCAATGCCTGCCCATCACTTTCCACAACCACGCAACACACTGCACGGCCCGCCAACCTGGATCACGAGTCGGATTGACCCCCGCTGCCACGCGACGGTCCCGCAATGCCTTCTTCACGCGACGTCCGACTCCTGGGCGGTCAGCGAACAAAAGAGGGGGCCCCTAAGATGGACGCCGGCTTTTAAGCCTCGCGCCCTTCAACTACTTCCAGGGCGTCATTAAGCCTTCATTCTATTGGTCTTCGCCAATTCCACTTCCGGGTTGGCTGACCCGGAAGTGAACCTCTGCTGGGTCGGCCCTTTGGCTGCCACTAACGACGCCACTCCCCGAAGGGGGGTGGCGCCTTGCACTTGCTGTATCACCATACATGGAGTCTTGATGAAAAAAATCTTCACAAAAATATGCTTTTAATCTTCGGGTGCAAAACCAACAGAAGGGCAGTGTCATGAAATCAATGGAAGGGGTGGTATGCACACCGTTGCTTCTCTTAATAACTCCGTATTTCCAAACTTCACAAAGATGCGTGCGGAACTGGGCATGTGCCTTGCCCGTGACACCGCATGGTTAAACAATGCTGTGGGGAGCGCGGTGACGCTCCACTCCCAGACGCACTGCAGAAATGGATACGAGATCCTGCTAATGATTCCACTTTATACTTTCTCCATATAAATCTGTGTTAGTCCACAATATTTATTCAGGAACTTTAATGCTTTCCTTTTATCATCCACATGTGTGGCGTCTTGCATTTTCAATGCTTCCCATATCCAAGTGTGCCCATCCGGACCTCTTCAAGAACACGGACAAAAATGCAAAGAATCGTTCAGAGCAGCATTTCTTTCAGGCCTATCCAAACCATTCATCAGGGGTAACTGCAAGTTAATACATTAAGAAAAAACACTGTAACTACGTTATCCTCTGCATAGCATGAAATATTCAACCTATGAAAACATTATTTCTCCTGCAAACATATAAAACCTTGTGCATATTGTTCTCCTACAAATCTAACTAAAAATAACTTACTTCCCTGCATATCAAACCATTATCCCTTCCGCACCCAAAACTGTGCCGTGAGAAACAAAAAATGTGTCATCCCCCATTTCCAGCTATTATCTAGCTCCTCCCTTTCAGCCAACCTTCCCACATCAACATTCGCCCACTCTCACGCAAACAATCTATCTGCCACTCATGCTCACCACATTTACAAACCCCCATCCACAACACTAGTCACTCAAGGATTCTAACTCACTCACAACTTCCTATACTCACGAAATCACTTCACCACTCTCTTCTCACTCGCCCATCTACAGCACAAGCATTCACGACTTTCTATGTTCACACCATCACCTCACAACTCTCTTCTAATTCACCCATCTACAACGCCCATCTATGACGAAACACTCGCGCATATTCACACATGCCAAATTCTCCCTACTTTCATACTTGAACCTGTAAATACCAACACCCACCCGCCTTAAACTACTTAAACCACCATCAAAACACGTCCTTGCCCGCTCCACAATCTCTCTTGCCGCTCGACATTCACCTCCATAAGATGTTTTCACCCATGCGTGAACCCGCCATTTAAAACCACTTTCAAACCACCGAAACTCCTCCCCCTACGTGTGAGGTAACAGATTGATCACCTGACTTCCCAAACCCACCTGTATACTACAACACCCATAATTCACTAAACCCCTTAAAAAAATTACCACGTTAACACAACAAATCCAAACTTAACATGAAATTGAACTTGAATTTTAAATGTTATGCGAGTTCAACGAGTCCGTGTGTTTACTCTCAAAATATAACCGCCTTTGAGATGTTGTTAAAAAGAACTTGCTGTATCACCATACATGTAGCCTTGATGGAAAAAAATCTTCACAGAAATATACTTTTAATCTTCGGGTGCAAACCCAACAGAAGAGCAGAGATGCGTGCGGAACTGGGCATGTGCCTTACCCGTGGCACCTCATGGTCAAACAATGCTGTGGGGAGCGCGGTGACGCTCCACTCCCAGACGCACTGCAGAAATGGATACGAGATCCTGCTAATGATTCAACTTCATACTTTCTCCATATTAATCCATGTGAGTCCACAATATTTATTCAGGAACTTGAATGCTTTCCTTTTATAACCCACATGTATGGCGTCTTGCATTTTCAATGCTTCCTATATTTAAGTGTGCCTATCCGGACCTCTTCAAGAACATGGATGAAAATGCAAAGAATCGTTCAGAGCAGCATTTCTTTTATTGAAACCCAATGCATTTCCGGCTTATCCAAGCCCTTCATCAGGGGTAACTGCAAGTTAACACATTAAGAAAAATATACGGTAACTACATTATCCTCTGCATAGCATGAAAAGTTCAACCTATTAAAAAAAAGTCATGAGTTTTTACTATGTCTTTAAGTTTTGCTTTGATCATTAATTTCTCCGTGATAAGTTGGTGTTTGATATGTATTGGTATTTGACTCACAAAATATTTGCAAAGATAACGTTTTTATAACTCTCCAGAGTCTGTGGTCATTCAAAGAAATAAAGGTAAATGTCATGTTATGCCTATTATGCTAACAACCTGATCTATCAACCAGAGAAAAATAAGAGCTAATGTGTTAAGGTTTGGTAAGAATTGGTGTACAGGTAAAATATATTACAAGGTAAACTTGCCAGCTTATTGTATGAATGTTTATGGGCCCAGGTGAGTATGGTGTTTTAGAATAACCTAAGCTGGTAAATTCCGCTGCATCACTAGGAGTGGCATTTGCCAACACTTTCTCGGCCTTTTATATGCGGGCAAAACAGAGACAAATACGAAGCAAAATCATCAGCCATAGGTCCTGCATCAGTAACAATAAGCTATAATTTTCACTCTGAAGAACATCATCGTGCAGAAGATCATTTGCAGTGGTTTCTTCACAAAGAAATAAAAAGGAACCCCAGGATAAATGATCCAGTAAAAGGTTGAACATTCAGGAAGCCCTGTGGATTTTCAGAACTGGTAGCATAATTTGGGCTTCAATGAACGACTAGACTGGCAAAGCTTGTACACAAATAATGTAGTGACAAATAAAACTGTTGCAATTACCCTGTTTCTTGAAACGTATTGCATTCAGTTCAATGCTACTTTGTAATGAATGAACCTAAACCTTTGGGTTGTTTCATTTATAAATCCAATGAGAGTATGGGTTGCATAATTTGGCTCGTGTACCTAAATAATGATATCGATTTATTGATAGCTGCAAATATTTCATGCGTTTATACAATACAATTCTTCCATTGATATTTGTTATCCTTTATGTGATCATAGGTTTCCAAATGTTTCTTTACAGTAAAATGAAGGTAACTTCAAAGGATCCTTTTTTTATGCAGTGCTTTGAGCTGAATATCTTTATGTACCAAGGACAAGGGTAACCCTACTCACAAGAAACCAGGTTATCAACTATGCAACAAAGAACAATGGTTCCTGTGGTCATGGTGTACAATATTTGATCATTTAAAAAAAAAAAAAAGCTCAGTGGCATGTAACCGTGGGGACATACTGTCAGAGAGAGAATCAAGACCATACACACCAAAGGTATCAAAAAAGTTCTTTTACTTAATTTTTCATTTTGTGTTATAGAGTCAAACAGACAGTGTTTTCAGTGTCCCAGGAGACCTAGAACCTAAAAAAGGAGTGACAGTTTTGTGACATACATAAGGTTTCAATTTGTGCAAAATGACCACAGGTATGTATAAATCGATGTTAGCAGCCTTCTGACAAAATGATAGACGATGTAAAAAGTGGTTTGTTTTAATATGTGTCGACAGCGTTTCAACCCCAGGGGCAATTAAGGAGACTCATCAGCACCAAACAATATGGAACACCTTGAGTAAGAACAATTGACTGTCGGTGTGAAAGATACACATCAATAGAATTGTGGCTCAAGACAGCGCTTAGAAGGAAAAAATGTGTACTCACAGAGGGACCCATTCGGGCGCCCAATGTGAGGGAGATGAGGGGACTGACAGTACAGCAATATTTGGTACAGCGTCCAAATCACAGGTTAATGCAGTAGAGTTCCATCCAAATGGGAAAGATATTACATGTATATTACTTCTTCCGACTTCCAAAGATAGCCGGGGTTCCAAGATCCAGGGTACCGATCTCTAATGGCTAAAATGTCACCAATATAATCGCCATCAAAGAAGAAGAACATGTGATGTACAAACACGGCCGCAGAAGTGAGCCGGTCGGTATGGAGCGAGAGGAAGGAAATGCGCCCTTCTCCACTAAAAGCCATCACGTGGCTGGATGTAACAGCATCTGAAGAACGGCAACTTAACCATTCTCTGCTGTTATGTTGTAACAATGCCATGAAATGGACAATATTCCAACCCAACAATCTGTTACTGTGGCTCTGTTGTCAATGATGACAAGAGAAAAACATCTGCCTAAATGCACAACAGCGTGATTTTTACTGTTTACAGTTGAGTGAGGTTATCCTGCCGCGTTAGCTATAAGGGTTAGTGTTAGCTGATCTTATTGAACTCAATACACAAAAAGGAGGGATTAGAGAACTACAAGTACCAACTCCCTACAATACCAATTAAAACACACACAATAAATGCTTGTGGTCTTGTCATCACAAGAAAAGACAATCTCGAGATGAGTTGTTGAACCAGCCACCCAGAATTGGACAGCTCATGGAGATCCCCGCCTCTCCGTAGCTCAGGCGTGCGAGACTCCGCCCCCCCGAGGGAAAGACTGCAGAGGAGATGAAGCGGTAATGGCGGAGCGCGGAAAACGCAGAGAACGCGAACCGAACTAGGGATAAGGGATTTGCAGTTGTTTGCCGGTCTCTGGGGAGCCAAGTCAGCGTCAAGCGTTCAGCTGGGAAATCACTGTCAAGTGCGAGCGTGACCGCGGCAGAGGGTTGTAATTACTGCCTCAGCACTAGGAGACAACCAGCTATGAGACCACGCCGTTTTTGACCGGCAGAAGGGGAAGGAGTGGTAGGAGTGAATTGGAGACGGATGGCCATTACTCACTGAATAGCGCCTTGCCCAGCAAGGTACCTGAGAAAAAAACAAAAACTAAGAGACCGTAGCTTTTTCTTATGGATCTTTAACTGTGTTAACCTGGCTATTTGAACTCTTAACTTAAATCTCAATGCTATGTGAGATTAAAGAGAACAGCTGAAACTAGTGTGGAATGAGAAACATTAGGCCAGAAGTATCTACAGCTCCATGTAGTAGCCCCGTGAAGGGGGGAGGGAATGAAAATAATATAGTTTGGCGCTAACAATTTTTTCTCTTGTCTTCACCATATAAAAGGACATTAATAGAGCTGCACTAGTTACAGTTTGGCGCTATTTAATTTTTCTCTTACCCCTCCACCATATAAAAGGACATTAATAGAGCTGCACTATTTAGAGGCTAGCAAATACATAATTTACTTACATATCATACCACTGAGTGGTAGCAGTAGGGTGGTGTTATGACTTTCTCTTGATATTTGACATTGGGTGAACGGGTGAGCAGTTGGGAAAAGTTAAAGAACCCTAAGCAGGATGGGAAGACACTTAAGACAAGTGAATTTGGTGGCAAGGGTGGAAGCCACGACAGGAATGAAAGCGAAAAAACGTAGCACCCGGGCTAAAGGGACATCTGCCCCGGGGAAAGCCCCAGGTGCCTCAAATCGCTCCGGATTAATCTCATGCTCAGAGAGCTACACGGAAGAGCTGACGGAGTCACAAGGCTTACAAGGGGAGGACGATGTCATCCTTGGAGCAGATGGAGTACACAAGGGGTCAAGCGAACCTCTCATGCCAGTAAGCAATAAGGTTGAGTCAAGAAATTGTAAAGACTTTCCACTGTTCATCAAAAAAAGTACTCAGCCTATACAGTCCCCCGTAATTCCATCTCCTTTTCTGGCAACCGCAATCCCTCCTGCAACACCAGATGAGGTTGTAACAATTGATTCCTTTGCAAGGCTGCATATCTCTCCACCTGCAGAGGCTTCACCTCTAGAACTGACACCCTCTGTTACATCTAATTGAAGAGAAGAGAATACACCACCCCCTCAGTAAATAATTTTGCCACTTCAACCTTCCTTAGTAATAAATAGCTCAGAACAACAGCTAGAAAGCCCACAGTGAATTCAGGAATGGTCTGATTTATTCCTGGATAAGGGCCAGGTATCATTAAATCAGTCGAGCAAGAATGGGAATAAAAATTCGCAAGAAAATCTACAAGAAAATCCGGAATTGCCGTCCTCTAGGGTGAATTCACAACAGATGGAAGTGAAAGATTTGCTCAATCTTATATTGGAGGAGATCAGGGTAATGAAAAAGTCCCAGTCACATGAGATAGCTGTTTTCTGTCTCAGGCTTGAAAAAATTGAGGAATCAATCTCAAGCACTCCCGCAAGGCTTGAGGAGGCAGAGTCAAGAATAGCTCAATTGGAAGATCAGATGAGCTCTACAATACAGAAAATCAATGAAGTATCGGCGGACAAGATCGCCTTAGAGATCAAAGTAGAAGAGTTGGAAAATCACGTACGCCTTTCAAATCTTCGCATCGTGGGAGTGCCGGAAGGGAAAGATGGTACCACACCCTTTGCTGGGTTATTATTATTATTATTATTTTTGGGTTTTATAGAGCTCATGGCTACCCCCGAGGGGGTGTCCCGGCGCTGACAACTAACTAGCCCCAAAGAAAATGTGAAAACAGAAATTTAAGAAAATGTGAAAACAGAAATTTAAGAGGAGAACAACCAAGTCTTAAGTTTGCGGCGAAAGATGGGTTCAGTGGGGACAAATCTTAGATCCAAGGGAAGGTTGTTCCAAAGTCTGGCGGCTGCTACTCCAAATGCTCTGCCGCCCACTCTGGAAAGACGGAAGCGTGGGACAACCAGGAGACGTAGACTATTGGAACGTAAGGATCTGACAGATTGTGATAAGACAAGCCATTTTTTCAAATAGCCTGGGCCGAGGTTGTTCAAGGCTCGAAAAGCAAGTATTAAAATCTTAAAATGAATACGTCGTGCGATAGGGAGCCAGTGCAATTTTTTGCGATAGGATGCTACAGATTGACGATATGGAATGTTACCAATCAGTCTTGCCGCAGCATTCTGCACAATCTGCAGACGTTCAATCTGGTACAAAGGAGCACCAGCGTAGAGACTGTTGGCATAGTCCAAGTGAGACATAATTAATGCCTGGACCACAGTTCTACGAGCATTTAAAGGGAGGTATGGAAGAATCTTTTTAATCATACGCAATTTCGCAAAACATGCAGAGGTTGTTTTGGTAATGTGGGGAGTGCAGGAGAGGGTGTTATCAAACTGAAAACCCAGATTGCGAACTGTGAGAGCTGGAATAGGGGGGGGTCAAGAACCGTTGGCCACCAAAGGCTAGAGGGAATAGTCATTTTCTGATTAAAAAACATAACCTCCGTCTTGTCAGTATTAAGCCTGAGATGGTTGGTGGTCATCCAGTTACATATGTTATTCAGACACTGGCGGAAGTTGGCAAAGGAGGTGTCAGAGTGATCCCTAAAAGAAAACACCAGCTGAGTATCATCAGCATAGGAGATCACTCTGACTCCCCAAGATTCTACCACTTTGGCCAGTGGAGCAAGGTACACATTAAATAACAGAGGGCTTAAGGCCGAGCCCTGGGGGACACCACAAAGAAGGGGTTTCCCAGCAGATTTAAAAGGCCTTAGAAAAACCCTCTGAGAGCGATCTTTCAAAAAAGAGCGAATCCAAGTCAACACTGTACCTCCTATACCCACCTGGCTCAGGCGATCCAATAAAATCACATGGGAAACCGTATCAAAGGCGGCGGATAGGTCGAGGAGGACTAACATAGCCTCCTCGCCCCTATCCACACACTCTCTGATTGTCTCGGAGGCCTCCAGTAGAGCCGTCTCCGTACTAAACCCAGTTCTGAATCCCGACTGGGAATCGTGTAAGAGCATGTTAGTCTCCAGAAATTCTGCCAATTGCAGTTGAACAGCTTTCTCCAAGATTTTAGCTGAATGAGGGAGAAGGGAGATAGGGCGATAGTTAGTAAATTGGCCAGGGTCTGAATTCGCCTTTTTTAAGATAGGGACTAGCATAGCCTCCTTCCAGATAGAGGGGAACTGACCTAAGCCAAGAGAACCGTTCCAAATGGAAAGAAGAGGTTCAATCAATATTGGGGCTAAATTTCCCATCATTTTAGCCGGGATAAGATCGAGAGGGGAACCGGATTTACATTGGGTAATTAATCTCTGAGAGGACTCAATAGTCATCTCTTTAAAGGACTCAAGGGAGGGAATGTCCTCGTCTATCTCACTAGGGGTCGGTAAAGTTCCCTCCAGGGGGAAAGAAGATCTAATGGTCACAATCTTCTCCTGAAAGTAGTCAGACAGACCATTACATAGTGCCTGGCTAGCCGGGATCTGGGGGGACAGAGCGGCTGGATGCGAAAAGTCTTTCACAATTTTAAAAAGGGTTGAAACATTTATTAAACAAAAAGTACTTCCTGACTTCTAGTAGGATCTTACAATAACCAGGACACATCGGGTCCCGGCACATCCTATCCCGAATTCCAAATACCCTCATACAATTCTAATTAATTTTGCCGATTACAGAATTAAAGAAAATGTGTTAACCAAAGCTATTCAGCAAAAACAATTTGCTATTGACGAGGGCATCAAATGACGGATTTTCCCAGACATGTCAGCAACGGCAGCCCGGAGACGCAAATAATTTGTTAAGCTCCTGTTTTTATTTAAAGCACGAGAGGCCCAGGCATCCATTGCACAACAATCAAAGTTAAGGGTGTAGGCTAAAGGCAAATTTCATATGCTCTGACGGGTAGAAGAAGCTCAGGAATTGCTGAGAGAGATTTCCACTGTCAGATGAAATGGTTTTGAATTAATTTACAAAAATGAATAATGTTTGCGTTCTTATCCACAAGTCTTTTCTCGGTTTTGGGCATGGGTTGCTCACCCAGGGTGCAGGACCAGGGCACCCCACAACAGGTGAAAGGGGGAAATGTGGTTTTTAGGACCAGAGGAGACCACATTAGGGAGGAGGGAAGGGTCTGAGGGTGTGTGAAAACATTTATAAAATGAGCAGTAGTGGGGCCTTGATTGGAAAAAGGGTCAGGAGAATGCGAAGTATTGATGCAGTTGGTAAGGCTTATAGACATAGGATTGTAAATGATGAGTAAGTGTAGTATTCTTTCGCTCAACGTAAATGGGATTTTGAATAAACAAAAATATGGAGCTTTAATTAGATGGCTAGCTTCCTTTTTACCCCAAGTACTATTTTTACAGGAGACACATTTAAAAACTAATTCTCCTAGAATATTCCTCCCAAGATGGAATTCACATGCCTTTTTTGCCTCTGCAGGATTGACTAAGAGAGGAGTAGCGATATATTTCTGCAGGGGTCTCCCATGGGAGTTTGGCCAAGTGAAGAGAGATCCTCAGGGGTGATGGATATGGGTTGAGGCTAAATTAAATGGTACTACATTTCATTTCATCAACTACTACGGCCCCATTGTGGATAACACTACTGACTTGTGCAGAATTAGTGAATTATTAAGGGGGGGTACCCAGGAAAATAATTATGGAAGGTGATTTTAATTTCATTCAGGATTTAAAGAAAGATACCTCGAATAAAAATCAAAAAGAGCTCAAACCCCAAACTAAAAAGGTGATCGAGGCTTGAAAACCGGAGCATATTTTGATGGATCCCTGACGGGTTGCCAATCCATCGGAAATTAGAATTTTCATGTTACTCGAATCAATTCCATATGGCTTCTTAAATTGATTTGTTTTTTAATATCACAATCCCTGGGTTGTACTACCTCAGATATAGATATTAATCCATTCTCCGACCATTCTCTTATTAAACTTAATATAGAAATTGGGGTAAACAGGAGGCTAAGATCCAGGTGGCAGATGGATTGGCTCCTTCTGCAGGACCATCAATGGGTGGCTGATACAAAATATTGGATTGCTCAATATTTTAAGATCAATGTGAATACAGCAGACATTTTTTCAGTTTGGGGGGTTTAAGGCTGCCCTTTGTGGGGGAATGATTGCATTATCCGCCTCTCAAGTTAAATTGAGGTAAGAGAATATTTTTAAACTCCAGCAGGCCATAGTAAAAGGAACAAAATTTAGATATGCACAGTCTGCAGGTATGGGGGACGCTAAAGCAAAGCTAGACAGGGCCAAATACGAGTTAAAGGAGTTTTTTATGCTGGAAGAGATTGCCAGCCCCAGAACTTATCTTCAGCGCGTATATGAGGAGAGTCAGATGGTAGACAAGATGCTCGCTGGTAGCACTAAAACCAAACAGGAGGCAGCCACCATCACGGAAATTATAGACCCCAAAACTATATTGTCTTTAACGGGTAAAGAGGAGATAGCTCAAGTCTTTCTAGATCATTACTACCAGTTATACACTACTGGATATGAAGCTGGAGCGACTCAAATCACAACTATTGTGAGGGGGTCGAGCTTCATACTCTTTTAGGGCCAATGGTGGAACACCTCCTGCTAGACATTTCTGAAGAAGAAATTATAAGTGTTATAAAGTCTACTTCCGGGACAAAAGCCTGCGGAGCTGACGGCCTCCCAATTGAGTTTTATAAAACTTTTTCGAAAGAGCTGACCCCATTTTTGGTAAACCTTTTTACAAACAGCACTACAGCACTCAGGGAGGCTGTGTTTCCCCAAGTTTTAAAGAATCCATATTGGTTACTTTCATTAAGAAAGGGGAAAATGGCAAAGATAATAATTTGTATAGGCCTATCAGTCTTCATAATACGGATTTTAAAATATTAATGAGAATTTGGGCACAACGCTTTACTCCCATCGCCCAGGAGCTTATTCACTGTTACCAAACTAAGTGGTCGATTAGGATGGCGGACGGACTTGCGTCCGTCCGCCACCCCCGAGGTGGAGGGACCGTCCGCAAGGGCAGCGGCGTTCCCTCCATAAGAATTAGGATGTGACCGCCACCCTGGTGGTCAAATCCTGTATCTTTAACATTGCTGCGGGTGCTGCTTCAAGCAGGACAAGCCGCAAGGTTAAAAAGCGCATGCTTTTCATTTGCATGCACAAAGCGTCAGGCACCGCGCGGTGCCTGCCGCTTTGTGCATGCAAATGCAGGGGGGTACCCTAGGTACCCCCCATGTGCACCCCCACACCCCCCTTCACCCTGGGGGCCCCCAGAAGCAAAGGTCCACATGCTTTTCCACGGCAGAAAAACCGCCGCGGAAAAGCATGTTTCCACATGTATCCTAATTTGGCTGACGGTGTCTTGCAGACACCGCCACCAAATAACGGTCAACACCCCGCGGATCAGCGGCGGACGGACCTGCCGTCCGCCTCTGATCCCACCACCATCCTCATCTGGCGGTGGGTGTTTTCAAGGACCGCGGCGGTGAAACCGCCATCCTAATCGACCCCTGGGTTTGTAGCTGGAAGGTTCATGTCCACAAATACTGGGTTTTTAATTCAAGCTCTTGACTATGTGACAAATAATAAAATACCTACCCTCCTTACCATGGTTGATGCCGTAAAAGCATTCGACCTGGTAAATTAGGACGCACTTTTTTCGGTTTAGGTAAATTCGGAATTCCGGCTCAAGTTTTAAATATGTTGAAAAATATTTACCAAGGTGCTCAAGCCAGGGTGATAGTTAAGGGAGACTCAATAGGGATCGTGGAAATAAACTGCAGTACTAGACAAGGGGGTCCGATATCACCTCTACTTTTTACTTTTTTCATCGAACCCCTTGCTGTAAGAAACCGTGGAAATCCCCTAATTAGAGCTCCATGTGAAGGGATGTCTAAGTTAAAATTATTTGCGGATGATATAATTATGTACCTTAGCCCGGATAAACAGATCGTGGAAGAAGCTCTTTTAGAATTTAGTAAAGTCAACAAATAGGAGGCTATAAAATAAACCAAAATAAAACGGAGATTTTAGTGTTCAATACGAATTGCAACTTTTTACCCACGATTTTAAGAGCCCAGGCCTTGAAAGAAGAGCCAATCAGATATTTGGGTATTAATGTCTTGCGCCACATAGATCAATTATTCAATCTGAACTATATAGCTGCACAAAATAAAATTAAATAAATAAAAATTAAAATAAAACCCTATTGGACAAATGGTCCTTTCTGCCTTTGACTTTTAAAAATGTCAATTCTTCCACTTTTAATATTTTTGTTTGTTAATTTACCTTTAAAAATGTATGCTAAATATTTCGAGGAATTCGACTATGTTTAGGGAATTTGTTTGGAATAAAAAGGTGTCAAGGGTTAAGCTGCCCATACTACAACTAGAGATAAATCAATGGGGTGTAGCCTTACCAAACACCCGCAACTACTAGGAGGCTGCGCTACTAGATCTTACGGCACGCCTATTGGAACCCAATGACCAGATGGACACATATTTTTTTTAAAGAATGATTGATGAGTTTGGCACACAAATTCCATTTTTTTTAAAAACATCTAAACTACCGAAAAAGTCCTGTTATAAGACTGTTTGTGACTAATCTGACCGACTCCAGTGGTTTTTAAACAGGCAAGCTCGTCCGGGTGTGTCTTTTTGAAATTGGAGGAATGTAGGGGGTTCGGCCTGCATATTTATTCCAGTCATCTTAGGAGATGGAAGGATATTGGCTTCGAGAATCTGGGCCATTTATTTATTGTAAATACAGTGATTTCTTGGGAAGGAGTACTAAGTAGAGCAGGGAATTAAATTAAGCCAGGGTTCTTGGAATATATGTAGATTACAAACTTTATTAAAAAAATATAACCTCCTGTTAAGTGGGGTTCCAATCGCCCTGGATAATGCTCTAAATAAAGTTAAACTAAAGGGAGTGGGAAATTGGCACTCCTCAATTATGAAACACAAGGCACTTCCCCTGTTTGATGAATTCTTGGGAAAAATAACGCGGGAGACTAATTGTTCCTTCTCTTATCAGGAATGGCAGGCTATAGCCCAGCTAGGAAGCAAGGCCCTGAGACCAGCTAATTTTCAAAAGGATGGCCTTCTTGTCACAGTGGCTGGCTTATTATACTACAAAAAAGCTAAACTAATGTCATCCGGAAGAGGATAATAAATGATTTCGATGTCTCTTCCATGGAAGGGAGACTGGCTCCATATATTTTTCACATGCCCAAAGCTTGAAGCCTTTTGGAAAAACATTTTTTGAGCAATGAGCCTGTCAATTAAAAAAAAGATCATCCCGAGACAGAAGTGGCTCTGTTTGGGCTCTCTAAAGTTAGGTCAGATTTGACCAATGCCCAAGAGACGTATATCTCAATCAGCTCTACAGTAACATGCTCATTAATACTCCAAAATTGGAGGTCGGAAGAGATTCCATCTTATCCTAAATGGGTAAATAAAATGGCAAGAATAAGGAGATTTGAGGAAGTATATGCTAAACGGGTTGGCGCAACAAAAAAGTTTATAGTTGTTTGGAAGTTGTTTGACAATTTGGCAGTGTTATAGGAATCTTAGGACTTTAGCACTTTGCACTTTAGAAAACTAAGAACTTTAATGCATGGCACTTTAAACCACTAATAGAGGAAAAAGTTTTGTATTGTAATAAAGCCAAGATTTTGCACACAAATTATTATTTTTTTTTAAAGTTGCAGATAATCCATCTGATTTTTATCGTATTGTTGATGATCATTAGGCACTCGTCACTTTAGGGTAGGTTAGGATGTGGAAGGTGTAATTGCTTTCTGAATGCTTATAAATATATGGTGTACCGGACTTTCTGTTTAACTTTATTTGAGGATGTGTCCATCTCGGTTTGAAGGGTTTCAGTTGCTAAATGTATTTATTATATATGTGCGTCCAATTTGGATGCTTGAGGGTTGTTGTTTCCTGATGACCAATGCGATGTTATTTTTTGTTCTCTCCTCTGCTCAATAAAAATAAAATTAAAAAATTAAAAAAAGACAATCTCATAGACTAGAAACAATGATTGTTTTAAGGACAAGAAACCTCACACACCAATAGGTGGCAAGCTTCACCGTGGGTTCCTCTTCACCTTATAGATTACTTAATATGGTGTGAGCTACAACTCCTGTTCAGAGGAGGAGCTCTTGAGAATGATTACCTTATGTGTGCAGTGGTGCGGGTAAAGGGAAGAGTGCAGAAATTAATTAGTAAGAAGAGCTAAAGCTACCTCTTAGTGGGACTACCTGTCTTCATTTACATCCCCAATGAATAGGATTAAAAATAAAGAGGAAACCTCTTCAACCCTAATGTAAACGATGTAGCAATCATGTGATAGGTCTACATGTTTTAGCCAATATTGCCCCTGTAGTGGTGTTGTAAACGAATCTAGGACCCTATTTAAATATTCCCGATTTATGGCCTTATGTGGTTATATCAAATCATATCCTTATAAAGGCATAAGAATCATATCCATATTAAGTCATAGCCAATGCTGTCCAAATACGGCAAGGCTACTCCCATAGACTCCTAGAAAGCACAAGTGCTCTTAAACAAACCAAGCCTCCAGCAGCCAGGGAATTCCCCCTGCTTCTGTTTTGATTTGTCCTAGAACTCCTGGAGTCCTGAAAGAACTGTGAGTTCTTAGTGATGTCTTATGTCTACCCTTACGTCAAACTCTGCACCTTCCAGGTATAAATATACCAGCATCTGCCTTAGCAAACACACGGTGGTTTGGAGCAGATCAGCTATCTACTTGCCCGACGCCCCGCTGTGGCAAGTGCCGAAGGATGCCGACCCTCCCATTGACGCACTGAGAGAGACGCTGTCTTTTCTCCTGCCGAGAATTCCAGCTCCAGTGTTTCCAGTTACCCTTGCGGGTTGCTGAGAGATCGAGTCCTGGGAACGAGATACAAGACCTCCTTCATTCTATAAACAAGGTATGAAGCTGATTAGACCCTTAGAGAATTCTTGATTCAGATTCTTGGCAAAACTATCTTAACTCAAACTATAGCTCACTTTATCCTTCCCACGTACTAGGCTTAGGTTAGGTACACCGGGGTAGGCGTATCTTAGAAGCACCAGTTGAGTACGTTTAGTTATGATTTTATCATTGTATGTATTTTAACCATTTTAAACACCGTATGGCTCAGAAACCATACCATGCTTTTACAGTATTACTTTGTAATACTCCTTTTACTGTACGTACTTTACTTTATGATAAGTATTGCAATTGTGGCAACTCACTTCTCTTGCATGAGAAAAAAGACTGTTCAATAAATAACCTCTTTTATTGAAAACGCCCGTCTCTCTGTTTCTCTGCACTTCTGGTGAAACTAAGCATGCACGATTGACTGAGTAAAATAGTTATCTATTGTTTCCGCGACTCTGGAGATATACCCCTTATTCTGGAGGGAGCAAAGTTGTCATGTTTATGCGGTTGTCAGAAACTAATCGCTTCTTGTCTATTCAGGAAAGTTAACACCTTCTTGTTTACTCGAGAAAGTTTCTAGTGACCTCTGAGCTAGTTGGCATTCATAATTAAGTCTAACATATTCAATAGAGACCTAGTCGACCTCAGTCCTACGTCTAAACTATCGTTTATGTTATTCCAATGCGCAGAGCCTATTGGGAATATAGGAACTACACTACATGGTGCCCAACGTTTGGTAAGGCGATAATTTAATGCTAGATAGTAGAGTAACTCAGTCATGCTTTTCACACAGACCCCTTTCTCCCGTAAAAACTCCAATAGACGTCTGGAGTGGGTAAAAGGTTAATATCCGCCAAAACTTAGTAGGATGAGAATCCTATGTATTAGTTTTTGGTTTAGTCAACGTTGAAGGATACAGTGTTCCAAAATATTGTGCACCTAATCTTTGTTTCCTTGAAACTTGCTCTGCAAAAACTTTCTGACAATAAAATGTCGGACGACGAAAGGGTAAGAGCTAGAATAGCTCAAGCAGTCTTAGATGATACAGCCCTCCAAAATGCCCCGGAGGCAATAATCATCCCAGTCAATGTAAGGAAAACAATAACTTACAAACTTATAGCAAATGCTATAACACACGATATCCACTACTACAAAGTAGAGGAATCTCCAACGGAATACGTTCCTTTCGAGGACGTTGAAATTCCACTAACCTACCAAGAGCATCAGCTCTGGTTTAATGGTGCCCTAAAACATCAAAATCACTTCACCAGGCTCGGTCCACTAGGTAGACCAGGAGCCACATGGCCGGTTCTAGCCAGCTATACACCATATCCTGACATTAAAAAAATGTCAAGCGGAGAACTTTTAGTTCAGCTAAAACAACTAATAAAAATACATAGACAATGGTCCAATATGTCATGAGGACTTTAACAGTCCAACCAGCGATAAAAATTCCACAGCACACCCCTCACCAGGGGAACACAAATAAAATTACACCACAGACTATACAATCAGTCATTGGCAAATTATCCGCAAAACTGGAACAAATTCCGTTCTGGTTAGCTCAAAAAATTACTCCGATAGAGGCAGTATTTCCTGATACTAGTCCTAATGAGAAACACAGAATTCTGACAATCAGCCTACCAATGGGGATCGCACCACATGTGAAGGACTGTGACACTTGGGGAACAGTCTTTGCTTCCATATACACAAAAACACATGGTGTTCCGTCTATGGCGGTTATACCAGACGTACTAAGACAGATTCAAAATGAATACGGTCCAGGGCCTGCTTTAAATCTTGGTATGAAATTACTGAAAGACTTTAAGCAAGTCTCGGCTATACTACTAGCCAACATAAAAGGAGAAGCAGCATCTGTGGCGATCTGCCAAAAATTGAAAGAAACAGATATAGCAGAACAACCTTTTGAACTTGTCAGAATAATTGAAAAATCCTATGAAGAATTAGGTAGAGATAGTTTGGGTGGGAAACCACTAAAACCACAACTAACTGAAAATCCTGAAAAAACCTTTATTAAGAATAATCTAAATTCTCCAAAAAAGAAGTGGGAGGGTAATAAACAAACCACTCCCAGAGAAAAACAGTTTCAGTCCAGAGGAAAGTCTCCCCAACGGAGAAATAGATCTCCAGAACGGGGGGCAGGTCTCCACAACGGGAGCCCTCTGAAAAAAGATATAACCTTAGGGATAGGGATAAAATAAGAAAACCTGACAGATATCAAGATAATGATACACGTCCCTCTCGATCTTTTCAGACTTCCTCACAGAAATCGGAAAGGAGAGGACGGTCAGAACCTAAGGAAGAGCACGTCAAGTCCAAAGACAAGGAACCTGCTCATCAAAGTAAAAAATTACAGTTTCCAAAAAAGAAGGTAGCCAGTATTAAAATAAGACATGCCTAGGATTCTGAGGACACAACTCAAGAACGGAGAATGGGCCCAGACAATGCTAGACAGGGCAGCAGAAGTGACCATATGTCGCAAGATCCTGATGAATCTTCTGGAGACAGTGGACACGAATGAATACATTCAGGTGGAAACTTCAGACACCAGAGTTAGTGTACCCCATAAATTATATGAAATAACATTACGTATAGAGGGGGACAAAACTAGGATAATAAGAGGTCTCTTTTGGGAGAACCTATCTAAAGGCTATGATATCCTTCTAGCAGAGAAAGACTGGCCACCAGAGTTTGTCAGGGAGTGCCCACATGGCGAAGAAATGATTATGCCTGCCTTCTCAAATTACATTCCAATTCATAAAAAATACACATACGCTAGGAAATGGGCAGTGGCCCAAGCACAAAAATCATGTAGGATGGGATGAGGATTCTCCTCACCATAAAATTCATTTAAAAAATCAACCTACTGCACAGAGGCAGTATTCTGTTAAGCAAGAAGCTAAAAAACAAGTCAGGGAGATCTTAGATCAACTTGAATATCAGGGGGTGATTGAAACATGCACCTCACAAATGAACAATCCTTTGTTTCCTGTCTCCAAGCCAGACGATTCATATTGTCTAGTTTTGTACTACAGACACCTAAACTCTTGTTGCAAAACATTTGCAGTACAAAACTCACACAGTGCAGCACTAATGAATAACATCGTGCGCAAAAAATATAAAACGACATTAGATATTTCAAATGGTTTCTTCTGTCAAAACATTGCACCAGAAAGAAGGTATCTGACCGCTTTCTCCCGCATGGGGGCCCAAAAGCAATTTTGTCATCTCCCACAGGGATTCAAGAACAGCCCAGGATTATTTTCAGACAGGCTAACAGAATTACTACAAACGTATGATGATGAGGCATTATCTTATGTCGATGACATCTATCTTACAGACAATGACCTGGAGACAAACTTGAAAAGAGTGAACACCATAATACTTGGGTTCGCAGCTGAAGGGTACAAATTCAACTTTAAAAAGTCACGAATTGCCCACCTCACAGCCCTATTTCTGGGATATGAGTTATCAAGTGAAGGCAAAAGCCTAGCAGACAACTTCTTAGAGAAGTGTGCAGTACTCCAAGCTCCAAAAACGCTGAAAAACGTACAATCAATTCTAGGTTTCCTGAATTTCGGAAGAACTTACATTCTAAACTATACAGAGAGGGTTAAACCTCTCTACGAATTAAAAAAACCTGATTTCGAACCAATTAATTGGACACAGAATCACACAAAAATAATACGATCAATACAAACGGATATGTTAACTAAAACAAAACTGCAAACGCGCGCAAACGAACGCAACCTTGTAATCCGAGTTATCCCAGGAAGATGCGGATTCACGTACCTGACCTCTAATGAGGGAGAAACGGTACCAATAGCTTATAAATCACACTTGTATACACAAGCTGAAATTTTCCATCAAAGTCTCCCCTGAGTGTACCATTAAGGGCTACCTTATTTACCGCCCTCCAGGGGGGTCTACACAATTTGCTGAAAGCCTCCTGGAAACGGTGACTCAGCCAGCCCTACGGTACAGTAAACTCCTCATAGTAGGTGATCTTAACCTGCATTTTGAGGATGCAAACTGTGCTGAGGCACAATTCCTAATTACCTCCCTGAAAGCCCTGATGATTAGATTGTCTGATGGAAGGCCAACCCATTAAGCGGGGCACCTTCTCGATCCCATCTTTTCTAATTGGGATGATATTAGAGTGCTCCTCCCTATTAGGATCCTATGGTCTGACCATTATCTAATTCCATTAATTGTCTTAGGTATGCCTAGAGGGGAAAAACCCAAGCGATCTCTTTTACCCAAGCGTAGGAATTGGAGAAAATTCAGCCATAAGGTATTTGATTCTGCTTTAAGCCAGGAAGTCCCTCCGCTTAGTAAGACTCTCATGGTAGCTTGGAAGGACTATGAGGACTGGGTAACTAAGGCTCTAGATAAGGTGGCCCCTTGGACACATAAAGCCCCAGTGCGCGGATCAAGATCAGCCCCATGGTTTAGAGAGGATCTGCGCGCAGTTAAGGCTAAATGTAAGGTTCTAGAACGCCTCTGGCGTAAAGACTATGACCCTGCCCGCAAAGAATCCTATAGGAGCAGTCTGAGGGAATACCATAGTCTGATTAGAAAGGCTAAGAGGTATTACATAAAAGAGAAGATTGATCTATCTGATAACTCCTCCAAAGAGCTTTTCTTAATTTATAAGGAGTTAACATCTCTTACGGCGACAATGATAAAAGATCCTCCTTCCATTGAGATGTGTGAAGCCATTGCTGACCACTTTGTGAGCAAAGTGGAGAAGATCTATGAATCTTTTCAGCAGAGCCCAGCTGAAGACATCTCGGCTGAGGAGACCTGTCATGGGCCTATGAAAATTGGTCGTCTCATGGAATTTAAGGTCCCTCCGCGGAAGGAGTTGATAAAAATAATTACGGGTATCCATTCTGGATCTCCTATGGATGTCGCCCCTGCTAAGATCCTCAGAAGTCATCTACCTCTTTTGAGTGACTATATAGGCAATTTGGCGACTTTGTCCTTCCAAGAAAGTTTGGTGCCTGAGGAATGGAAACTGGCCCAGGTTGTTCCTATAAAAAAAAAAAGCCAATCGGAGTATGACTCAGTAGGATAATCTCCGCCCCATTTCCCTCCTGCCTTTTTGCGCCAAAGTAGTGGAGAAATTGGTTAATAACCAACTAGTTACTTTTGTGGAGGATAATCTCCTTCTTCACTCCTCCCAATCGGGTTTTAGGGCGAAGCACTCTACGGAGACCGCCCTCCTGTTTTCCACTGAACTGCTTCATCGCAAAGTAGTTGAGGGACACACAGCAGCTCTGATACTATTAGACTTGAGTGCGGCATTTGATACCGTATCGCTCTCAGGGCTCCTTGCTCGCTTAAGTGAGATGGGGATAGCCGGCTTAGCCTATGAATGGATGGACTCTTTTTTAGCTGATAGGAAATTTCAAGTGCACTGCCCCCCATTTAAATCCAAACCTTGATCTTTCAAACAAGGGGTTCCACAGGGCTCTATATTGAGCCCCACGTTGTTTAATCTTTACATGGAGCCCCTGGCAAGGCTGGTAGAATCTTATGGGGTGGATATTGTGTCATATGCGGATGACACTCAACTGGTGGTCACTTTATTTCATAACCCAGTTGAGGGAGCTGAGAACCTCTCCGCCTGTCTTGTGGCACTTGCTGGCTGGATGAAGAATAACTGTTTGCGCCTTAACGGGAACAAGACGGAACTTTTAATAATCGGTTTGTCTCCCTCGATCTGGACATCAGCCTGGTGGCCAGCGGATTTGGGTACTATGCCCTCTCCCTCTGATACGGTGAAAAATCTAGGTGTACGTCTGGACTCCAATCTTTCATACTCCCAACATGTGGGGATTGTAGCCGGGAAATGCTATGGCATACTAAAGGTCCTCAGCAAAATTTTAGATCTTCTCCCCATCAAAGCGAGGAAAACCTTAGTGCATGCCTTAGTTACTTCCCATCCCGATTATGGGAACTCACTGCTCTGTGGACTTAGTAAAAAGGGCCTGAACCAACTCCAATGTGTCCAGAATGCGGCGGCTCGATTGGTCTTGAACCTACCCAGGGAGTCATCTGGGAAGCGTGCTCTACAAACCTTGCACTGGCTCCCCATGCAGGAACGCGTTCGGTTTAAAACCATGTGCATCACCCACCGCATAGCACATGGCCGCGGCCCTGTCTATCTCCAAAATATGCTGACCACATGCCGTCCCAAACGGTTGCTGATATCCATGGGCAGTATACAGTTGGTGGTGCCTCGTATCCGAAGAGCGCGGATGGGAGGGCGGTCCTTTAGGTTCCTAGCCAGTAAATACTGGAACGAACTTCCTATTGAACTCAGGATGGAACCATCAGGATTACGGTTCAGGCTGAAATTGAAGACCTATCTGTTCCCCAAAGTCTAGTGATTGTAGGATCCTTCTGTCTTTTCCCCTTTCTGCTGGGTCTGTTTTAGGAGTTCTGATGTAATGCATTCTTAGCGCGGGGACGCACTGTTCTCTTGTGTAACCAGGCGCTTAATAAATGTTTTTATTATTAATATTTGAAAGACTAATCACATTTGACAAACCTGCAGTGAATAAAGAAGGACTATGCAATAAAGCCATGGAACTTGTGCCTCTTGGAACCCAAATTGCAACAGCTCATCATGAAACATCTATCTACAATGATGTAGCCTCTGAATATACTAATATGACAAAAGAAGAAGCTAATGCAAAGATTAATAAGAATCCTGAAGCAATTCCAACAATTGACAGAACTGCATCTGGCTACTTCATCAATTTCGATGACTTTTCTGAAGATCCAAGTGAACATGAAGAAAAGCCATAAAATAAAACTTTCAAAGAAAAAATGAATGAACTCTTTCATCTACTTGGAGAAACATATCTGAATTCACCATGGATTGAATAATGGATTGTGTTAGGTGTACTTTTCCTCCCTCTGTGGCTCATTTTGGTTTTAAGCTTGGGAAGATTTATTGATGGGAAATACATTACAATGGACACAGCAAGTCAGAACATCAACTTGGTTCTAAAGCCTCACAGATCCTCTCACATTGAGAAAAGAGAACTATCATCAGTGAACATCACAGCCCTTCCTATACCTGGTGGTGTAGCATGGGATGCTACTGAATACGGCATTTATGGCCCGGTTGAACTCTTGAGATATGAGCGCCATGAAACCGTCCGGTGAACGTGCGCGGTATAAATAATTTTAACATAACATAACATTTATGGGCCGGTTGAACTCTTGAGATATCCATTTAAGGTTTCATTAAGTGACTTTGTATCACCTAGTACTTTCTCTGATGATTGGGACTTTGAAAATATTAATATTATGATGTCAGATTTAGAAATATCAGCAAAATTTACTAAACATGATTATTAAGAAGGTTCATCAAAATATGAAGAAATGTACTGCTATTATCATTATGGTCATCACTATTTGCATAAATCTGCTAATCCTAGAAATGTTTTTACTTATAATCATTGTCCAACACCGCCAAAAGGCAGCTCGAAAACATTTTATGAGAAATTCCCATACTTCTCAGGGTTTAATACAACTAATCCAGAAACGTTTTATTTTAAAACTATAAATAAGACAGGAAGGAAAAACATGTTGACGAATACTAAATTGATTTATTCTACAAAATTTTATGAAAAATTGTCTACATTTGGTTTTGAATTTTGGAAAAACAACATTGAGACAAAAACCATCTGGGGTACAAGAGACTGGCAGGTACAAGGTTTAGAATCATTATTCAGAGCCTGCATGATCCCATAACAGATAATATTCCTGAATGACACCATTCAACAAACAACCTGTCTTGGCTTAGCCAAGATAAAAGACTTAAACAAACCGTCTATACCAAAGCCCATACCTGACAGTAATAACACTACAGATGTGGAGATAGACGTATCCCAAATTTTACACCAAAACAGAACTAATCCTGATTGGAAAAAATGGTTGATCTGGCCCACAGACACTAATAACTGTCAAGATAGATTCCTGTTCTAATCACAAAGGGGAAAGGATCACTTGTCCTGCTTAAACCTTGGGTTTCACAAGTCGAGGAAATGATATCTCCCAAATATAACTCTCATACACGTGTATTTTTGGATGGTTCTCTCTCAGCGGTATATAGTGGGTACCCGCTATTTTACACGTGCGTGCGTAATCATCGAGTTATTTTATAGTATTGTGCACCCTCCACCAGGAGGTTTGGCCTTAGGTTTAAGGCAGTAGTGATCGTGAATAGTAGGGGAGGGGTTGTGGTGATGATAAGACTTAAAAAATCCGGACAGCCAGACTTAGGCAATTTTAATAGGTCTGGATTCGGACTTGGTTAAAAAATTAATGGTGCACTTTTTGAATTGGTAAGGGGTTCAAGTGCATATCATGTATAAAAAGAGGTCAACATGTTTCAGCCTTTGGTAGTCAGAGGATCTTAGGCTTTCGTCAGGACCAATGGGGGTGAATAAATAGTGAAAAACAAACTTAGTGAGAAAGAAAAGGTAAATTGACCTGATCCTTCGGAATTCAAGGTTTCATTGTACCTGAATAATGAAAAAACACACACAAACAACAACAAATAGGGAGACAGGGTGCGGGAAAAACACGTATTATATACAGTAGTTCCTCGTAGTTTTTTAGGAACTCATAAATGGCAATGTTAAACCTCATACTCATTTCAGGCGTCAACTCTTCCTTTTCCATACTCCGATAGGTAGGGCTAGTACTGTATTGTAGTGCCCATAGTTTTAAAATGGTACTTTCTCAGTGCGTGGTTTAAGGTGAAAACTAGAAGGTGTGGCCGGTCTATGGTGGCTTGCATACCTCATACATACCATGCTCACTATCGCATATCACACGTGTGGTTATAAATGAATATAAGCATGCTCGTTTCATTGTCAGAATACGTCTAGCAGTCGTTGTTGCAAAGTGCGTGGTGGAAGGCTATAATTGTGCCCAATGCGTAGCGCGCACTAATGCATACCTTGTTTGGGATGAAGAAATACTTCATCGGGGATGAAGGCTTACCGAGAGAGGATTACTAGGAAAGTATCAAAAGACAAGTAGTTACAAGCCGCGGTGTATACTTGCGGTTTGGTTCCCGTGTTGTAGACGGAATGCGCATCGCGTTACCTGTATTCCTTCTAACTCGGACTCTGCCGCATGTGCTGGCGCTGCCTCTCAATCACCCGGAACTACCAGGAGGTGCGGTTCCGGGTGGGATTTAACACACCAATAATGGAAATGGAAGAGATACTTCCCGCTTTTTCAGTAACTTGTTGTTCTGATCAGATACCGGGCAAATGAAACTAATTTAAAAATAAATATAAAGAATACCGAATTAGTTCTGATCAGATATTGGATTTAATTATGAAGTGTGATATTGCACGCCCAATGATTTTGCACGTTAATTTTGCCCGAGTGGTTCTTCAAGGAATTATGAACCTTTTGGACAGCCAAGGGGTTATTACCAAAATGGGAAATGCGGCCCTTGTAAGGCACTGCTAATGTGCTAATGCTTATTTTGAGCAGATCTCATACAGGGCAAGGGTAGGCCAGTATATTGGGAGGCATTCAGATGGTTACTCTTATGACAATGTGACTAGGGTCAGTGGACGGCTGCGTTTGGTAGAGCCACTGATGTTTTCACTCTAAGTACTGTAATGCAATGGGGCTTAGGTTCATCTGTTTAGGGATAACCACGGGACAGAATCGTTAAGGCCCTGGGTATCCGTTTTGAGCCTGTGGACCCAGCGCTGCTCCTTTTCAAATAATATTTGTGTAGCATTTCTGTCCACTGTGTCCAGGCTTTCTAGGATCACCCAGTGCAGGTCACTGGCTGTGTGTTGTTTCTCTTTGTAATGGGACGACATCTTTGTCGTAGTTCTTTTACAGTTCACGTTGCTCCTGTGCTCGCAGAGTCTCTGTTTCGCTTTTCGACAGGTCATCCCAATGTATCGCATGTCACAAGGACATGTGATCATGTATATGATGTGACTGGTATTGCAATTTGTGTGTTTGTGTGATTGTAAAATAAGAGGAGCAGCAACATAAAAGACCTCCTGGTCCACACACGACCACCTCCTAAAAAGAAGAAACAACAACCAGGGCTCTGGAACAATCCCCCAATCACTGGACACTACCCGTGTGGAACCTGTGTCATGTGTGCAACTACAGAACCTACAAAAGAATTGCAACTACTTCCAAACTTTTTGTGGAAATTAAGAAAACACACAAATTGCAATACCAGTCACATCATATACATGATCACATGTCCTTGTGACATGCGATACATTGGGATGACCTGTCGAAAAGCGAAACAGAGACTCTGCGAGCACAGGAGCAACGTGAACTGTAAAAGAACTACGACAAAGATGTCGTCCCATTACAAAGAGAAACAACACACAGCCAGTGACCTGCACTGGGTGATCCTAGAAAGCCTGGACACAGTGGACAGAAATGCTACACAAATATTATTTGAAAAGGAGCAGCGCTGGGTCCACAGGCTCAAAACGGATACCCAGGGCCTTAACGATTCTGTCCCGTGGTTATCCCTAAACAGATGAACCTAAGCCCCATTGCATTACAGTACTTAGAGTGAAAACATCAGTGGCTCTACCAAACGCAGCCGTCCACTGACCCTAGTCACATTGTCATAAGAGTAACCATCTGAATGCCTCCCAATATACTGGCCTACCCTTGCCCTGTATGAGATCTGCTCAAAATAAGCATTAGCACATTAGCAGTGCCTTACAAGGGCCGCATTTCCCATTTTGGTAATAACCCCTTGGCTGTCCAAAAGGTTCATAATTCCTTGAAGAACCACTCGGGCAAAATTAACGTGCAAAATCATTGGGCGTGCAATATCACACTTCATAATTAAATCCAATATCTGATCAGAACTAATTCGGTATTCTTTATATTTATTTTTAAATTAGTTTCATTTGCCCGGTATCTGATCAGAACAACAAGTTACTGAAAAAGCGGGAAGTATCTCTTCCATTTCCATTATTGGTGTGTTAAATCCCACCCGGAACCGCACCTCCTGGTAGTTCCGGGTGATTGAGAGGCAGCGCCAGCACATGCGGCAGAGTCCGAGTTAGAAGGAATACAGGTAACGCGATGCGCATTCCGTCTACAACACGGGAACCAAACCGCAAGTATACACCGCGGCTTGTAACTACTTGTCTTTTGATACTTTCCTAGTAATCCTCTCTCGGTAAGCCTTCATCCCCGATGAAGTATTTCTTCATCCCAAACAAGGTATGCATTAGTGCGCGCTACGCATTGGGCACAATTATAGCCTTCCACCACGCACTTTGCAACAACGACTGCTAGACGTATTCTGACAATGAAACGAGCATGCTTATATTCATTTATAACCACACGTGTGATATGCGATAGTGAGCATGGTATGTATGAGGTATGCAAGCCACCATAGACCGGCCACACCTTCTAGTTTTCACCTTAAACCACGCACTGAGAAAGTACCATTTTAAAACTATGGGCACTACAATACAGTACTAGCCCTACCTATCGGAGTATGGAAAAGGAAGAGTTGACGCCTGAAATGAGTATGAGGTTTAACATTGCCATTTATGAGTTCCTAAAAAACTACGAGGAACTACTGTATATAATACGTGTTTTTCCCGCACCCTGTCTCCCTATTTGTTGTTGTTTGTGTGTGTTTTTTCATTATTCAGGTACAATGAAACCTTGAATTCCGAAGGATCAGGTCAATTTACCTTTTCTTTCTCACTAAGTTTGTTTTTCACTATTTATTCACCCCCATTGGTCCTGACGAAAGCCTAAGATCCTCTGACTACCAAAGGCTGAAACATGTTGACCTCTTTTTATACATGATATGCACTTGAACCCCTTACCAATTCAAAAAGTGCACCATTAATTTTTTAACCAAGTCCGAATCCAGACCTATTAAAATTGCCTAAGTCTGGCTGTCCGGATTTTTTAAGTCTTATCATCACCACAACCCCTCCCCTACTATTCACGATCACTACTGCCTTAAACCTAAGGCCAAACCTCCTGGTGGAGGGTGCACAATACTATAAAATAACTCGATGATTACGCACGCACGTGTAAAATAGCGGGTACCCACTATATACCGCTGAGAGAGAACCATCCAAAAATACACGTGTATGAGAGTTATATTTGGGAGATATCATTTCCTCGACTTGTGAAACCCAAGGTTTAAGCAGGACAAGTGATCCTTTCCCCTTTGTGATTAGAAGAGTTAACTACGGAGACTGAAAGGATCTTCTCTCTACCTCCCTATCCCCTTGATGATACAAGATAGATTCCTGAACAACAAAAAGGGGTTCAAACAGAACAGGCCAGACCCAAGATATTCCCAGAGACAACATTCAGGGATAATTACAACATACAGTGTAGGCAAACTATGCATCGAATGGCTACAGAAATCTACATTACGTGAAATTAAGCAACACTTGACTTTACTTAAAGAAGGTGCTGACTTGCGAGATTTCGTATTGGGACCTCGCAAACAGCGTAAAAAATGTTTCATACACACCGGTATATACGCTGCTTACAACGAAGCTTGGAAAGTAATGCAAATTGAAACTGCTGAAAAAATACGAGAAATTGATCGTATTAATTTGGAAAAATCACTGTCTGTAGTGGACAATGGGTTAACGACTCTGTCCTCCAGAATGTATTCATTGGACAGCATTATATCATCTGCTATTGATATAATAGAACAGGATATGCTAATGTTACAACATGGCCAGTCCCAATTACGTTCTATTGTACAGTTAGGCTGGGCGTTACAAAGTCTCCGTTCAGGCTACGTGCCATGGCGTCTAATCAACACAACGTCATTATTTTCTATCTTCAACCTTACTGATTATCAAATCTCTTTGGCACAAAAAGGAGCAGACTATACGGTACTGAGCATTGAAAAACTAGAAAAATTGCCATTGACAGTCTGCGAAAGACCCGTCATTGAATGAATAATACATGGCACAATCACAATTCCGATAACAACTTTTCAGTTTCAATATTGCCAAAAGCACATACCAGCAGGCCTAAATGAAAGGTTGGGTAAAGGTTACATCAAGTCGACCTGGAATCTACCATATACACATAGATGTTACAGTGGGGGGAAAAAAGAGGTATTTCTTAGTGGTATCAACTGTAAAAATTCACTAAGTGGTGCACTTCTGTGTCAAGGAATTAACTTGCATGGAGCCTGCGAAGGTTCATCAAATAACCTTTCATGCCACCTGCACGGCACCCCGGCAACACAGATAGAGCCTTTTTTCAGGCAACTTTCCAACGGCAGTTATGTTATAATAAGTGACCGCAGCTGTTGTGGCATGGTGCCAGGAAGGGCCTATGTCGTTAGTGTAACTTCCATGGTCACTTGCTGTATGCATGTATTGTATCCAAACAGCAAACCAGACAAGGAGTCAACGATATGGCTTTCTCTGAATAGCTCTTCTATTCGAATTGATACTTTAAGCAGAATGAAGTCTATTCTTTTTCAAACAACTGTGCCATCTAGAGAAACGTATGATCTGCAAGTCGCAAGGATAGCAGCAGAGATACATGCATTATTATCAACAAATTGCCCCGTGCATTTCATAGAAATGTTAAATCAAATCTTAAACCTGTCTGATACCAGTGGCATCGCACATGTATTTAAGACCATTTTTTCGGGACTGTTAGCACCCTTTGAAGCAGTCCTGAGCATCTTCCCGAATTTCGTGCACTCTGTGTTCGGCGGCTTGCCTCTCATCTTGGGACTCGTAGCAGGAATTTTATTTTTGTTCCTTCTGCTCCGATAAGGCAAATCCAGCCACAGACAAAACTCAGGCTACAATGGAAGAGACGCTCCTGGCAATACGATACCGAGATCGGATTACTAAAGTACTCGGCTTGGCTCGGCTAAGAGATCTGAATACTACCTGGTTTCTTTCATTCAGACCAATCTGGCAAGATTGCATCTTACCTGTTCTACGATGCCTGCTCTGCGGAGAAGAATGCGTGTTAGACGTCTGTCTTACACTTCCATCAGCAGTACCCATGGATGTTGATACTTTGATTGGTTCAGTAATGGCTCATACAACGTGTTGTCCCCAGCGGCTACCTATTCTGATGACGGCATTCGTTGAGACCTCACCATTACGATTAGGTGGCGTGAGGTACGAGATGAAAGTGGCACACAGGTACAACCTTCTGTCACCATTGCTGATCTAGACACCGATGACGGCAATGCATCTCACATATGCACTATTTCCACTTTTTCAGACTTGGCCCAACTTTCACCTACTGTTCTAGACTAATTCTTTGCCAGCCTATCTGAGTTAATGTTCTCCCCTAACAACGAGAATAACTTTTGAAAAACACGAGCACACAGTGTTCCCTGAACTCTGAATTTGGCCTTCAGTTTTTATAAACAGAACTTCTGAAAAAACTATTGGAACTATTTTTTCCCTAAAAGCGAAATTATTTTTTCCAGTTCCCAAAATATTTACTTTTTGGCACATGATACTCTGCTTAAAGTAGAACTATTCTTAGAGAACAAGATTTCTATTTTTGAAAACTCTAGAGACAATATTATGATTTAACCTCTAGCACATGTACAGTCTTGCATAAACATGTGATGGAATGGTCTCGACCTTCTCTTCTGTATTAAGAGCCATTTCATAAATGTGAAATTTCGTGATTCATTCAGTCATCATTATATGCTTTTCTGGATGATACCACTGCTTGAAAAACGTACAGTATGTTATTCATTTTCGCGTATATACCATTTCAAATGCATTTTATGTATTTTGGGGTAGGATGGAAAACACATGCTATATCTATACTAATATAATAAAAAGAGAGCTCAAACCTTTGAGGCGGGTAATCTCAGGAACCACAGCACCAATCACAACACCCAATACAGCGTTGGAAAGGGCAGTTGCAGCAGAAGGACATAGGCTATGCAGACGCCCACCATATACATTTAAAAGGTAAAAGAACCGTGCCAGCAAAGTAGACCCTTGTGGGCCTGTCTGCGTTGTACTGTGGGTGTGTACTGGGGGCCTGACAAACGCTGGGGGCGTGTGGTACATTCCGCCCTTCATGCCATGTCTCATATCGTGTGCTGTGGGCGTGTGCTGGGGGCGTGGGCGTGTGCAGGGCACGGAATTACGGGATTACGGGAAAAAAAAACGAGCGTTGGGCCCAATATTTCATTGTTTTTTCTTCCCAGGTTCTGTACATTCCAGCTCCGGGTATCCACCCTGCTCCCTTTAAATACCCCTGCTCCCCATATTCATAATCCACCCTTACTCCTTAAAGTACCCCAACACCCTTAAACACTAACCCATCTTAACCCTATAAATATACCCCATACCCCAAAACCCAAACCTATCCCTAAACCCTAAAAATACCCCTGTACCCCAAAACCCAAACCTAGCCCTGAACCCTATAAATACCCATGTACCCCAAAACTCAAACCTAGCCCTGAGCCCTAAATATACCCCTGTACCCCAAAACCCAAACCTACCCCTGAACCCTAAAATACCCCTGTACCCCAAAACCCAAACCTAGCCTTGAACCCTTAAAATACCCCTGCACCCCCAAAACCCAAACCTACCCCTGAACCCTAAAAATATCCCTATACCCCAAAACCCAAACCTAGCCCTGAACCCTAAAAATACCCCTTTACCCCAAAACCCATACCTATCCCTAAACTCTAAAACTACCCCTGTACCCCATAACCCAAAACTATATCTGAAACCTTAAAATACCCAAACACCCCAAAATATATACCTCAGTACCCCAAAACATATACCCCTATACCCATATTTACCTTATCCAAACAATAAAAAAAACATGGTTCTACCATTCATGCATTTACAACAAATTTTGTTGTAAATGTGTGCGTGGTAAAAGCATATAAAATGTAATGCCATGTGTTATAATGGCATTGCGGAGTCATGGTACTTTCGTAATGAAAGTATGCGGAGTGATGGTATGCGGAAAGAAAGTTGCGGAATAATGGGTGTTTACCCCCCGCCGGTAAGTACATTGGTGGCACGGTGGCCCACATCTCCAGCAACATACTCATATTTTTTCACCACCGATTTGAAAAATGCACAGGTCTCTCTCATTGATGGCCAGCACCGACATACACTTTTAGACACACCTCCCGCCACAAGTTCTAGAGTTGCGAACTTTAGAGCTGGGGAGCTGTGTTCGAATCTCGGCCTCAGCTCAACATCCTGTGATTCCAGGCAAATCGCTTTATCTCCCCGTGCCTACCACAAATGATTGTGTTCTTCTGTAATGTAAATTGTGCTCATGCCATGTTGTCGAGTTCGCGCTATATAATATTGCAAGGAAAAATAAAGTAGGGAAACTGGAGTTCATACACTACTGAACGCGCACTCTTAAGTGCATCAGCAGTGCACTGTGAATCGAAGCGTTTCACAGGCCTGTCACAGATAAGAAATGCTATCAAAACGAAATCCTACAAAACGATATACTACTGGCCGGCAGCAATTCATACCCGGACAACGTCGGGACGGGGTGCTAGTTATAGATATGTTTAATTGCTTAGTATTTAATAATGATGGATATTATACGTGGAGTGGGTGTTGTAAACGAATCTAGGACCCTATTTAAATATTCCCGATTTATGCCCTGATGTGGTTATATCAAATCATATCCTTATAAAGGCATAAGAATCATATCCATATTAAGTCATAGCCAATACAGTACAAATACGGCAAGGCTACTCCCATAGACTACTAGAAAGCACAACGTGTTCTTAAACAAACCAAGCCTCTAGCAGCCCGGTAATTCCCCCTGCTTCTGTTTTGATTTGTCCTAGAACTCCTGGAGTCCCGAAAGAACTGTGAGTTCTTAGTGACGTCTTTTGTCCACACTTACGTCAAACTCTGCACCTTCCAGGTATACATATACCAGCATCTGCATTAGCAAACACATGGTGGTTTGGAGCAGATCAGCTATCTACTTGCCCGACGCCCTGCTGTGGCAAGTGCCGAAGGAAGCCGACCCTCCCATTGACGCACTGAGAGAGCCGCTGTCTTTTCTCCCGCCGAGAATTCCAGCTCCAGTGTTTCCAGTTACCCTTGCGGGTTGCTGGGAGATCGAGTCCTGGGAACGAGATACAAGACCTCCTTCATTCTATAAACAAGGTATGGAGCTGATTAGACCCTTAGAGAATTCTTGATTCAGATTCTTGGCAAAACTATCTTAACTCAAACTATAGGTCACTTACTCCTTCCCACATACTAGGCTTAGGTTAGGTACACCGGGGTAGGCGTATCTTAGAAGCACCAGTTGAGTACATTTAGTTATGATTTTATCATTGTATGTATTTTAACCATTTTAAACACCGTATGGCTCAGAAACCATACCATGCTTTTACAGTATTACTTTGTAATACTCTTTTTACTGTACGTACTTTACTTTATGATAAGTATTGCAATTGTGGCAACTCACTTCTCTTGCATGAGAAAGAAGACTGTTCAATAAATAACCTCTTTTATTGAAAACGCCCGTCTGTTTCTCTGCACTTTTGGTGAAACTAAGCATGCACGATTGACCGAGTAAAATAGTTATCTATTGTTTCCGTGACTCTGGAGCTATACTCCCTATTCTGGAGGGAGCAAAGCTGTCATGTTTATGCGGTTGTCAGAAACTAATCCCTTCTTGTCTATTCAGGAAAGTTAACACCTTCTTGTTTACTCGAGAAAGTTTCTAGTGACCTCTGAGCTAGCTGGCATTCATAATTAAGTCTAACATATTCAATAGAGACCTAGTCGACCTCAATCCTACGTCTAAACTATCGTTTATGTTATTCCAATGCGCAGAGCCTATTGGGAATATAGGAACTACACTACAGTGGGTGACCTAGGCTTTCACCCACGAATAAATAGTCACTATGCAAGTTTCTAAATAGAAGAAAACACTCAAAATATTATATTAGCAATTGCATGTTAAAACCTCTGACCTTGGGTTTTATCTTTGGTTTGTGAGTAACTAAATAATATTCTCTTCCCTAAAAGGATTTTTTGTTTGGGCTCTAGGATTCCAAGTGTTATTGTTCTGCTGGGTCGATCTTTAAGCAACGGGCACATATGTTCAATGGATATTTATCGTCTTGAAATAACTGGCTTTTGATCTAAACATATCAGCCATATCAGCCTGGATATAAAATTAATTTCTCTAGTTTGCCTAAGAGTGGGCACGTACTGAAAATAATATAATGTTTTCTTTCTTTTCCAGAATCCCGTCCGCGAGAAAAATTCTCCACTAAGCGATAAATGATATCTATGGAAAAAATATACATCTAGCTAAGGAGGAGGCTCCAATGGCCGATAGTTTAGTCGTCTCACACAATACAACTATACTGTGTGACCTTAGAAAATGAAGTTAATTTGCCAATTGGTGTAGGCTAATCATGTTAAAAATAACTGATATTTTCCAGAAAGTGTAGGAAATGAGCAGCAACTCGGAGATTAAAACCTGAACTGTTACTGCTCTCTTTCTGTTATCAAAGAAATTTCAGAACCTGGACTGTTTTTCCACTAATGTTTTTTTCCATATTTGGGGGGTCCAGACGTAATTTTCCCAGACTGTATATATTAGGCTGGAAAAATCACATATAGTTTTAGATGCAGTAGCAGCCAAGTTCCATCTACCATTTCTTTCCGAAGGGGAACATACAGTGCTCCACCTCCCAGGAAACACCTTTCCAGTCCCGCCTTTACTCCTCCAACCTTCAACTCCCCCCCCACACACACTTCACACCAACAACAGGCCCATCTATACATTAACTATTTGCTCAGTGAAAGTGGTAAATGTATTTGGTAAAGTCCCAAAGAATGGCAACTTCTGTGTGATTTTAAGGCTGGAAAAAAGGAGTCCCACTCAGTAACTCCCTGTTCCAAGGGATTCAACTCGCAGCTGCACAGAACTCAGGTGACTTTACCAGGTGGCAACAGTAAAATTGCATGCAATTTTACTGTGCCCACAGTGCTGTGCAATCTTTGAAAATAGTATTCAAATAAATGACAGCATTAAGGTAGTGCAAAAACAGGTGAATGGATTCTGGTAATTGTAATGCATCGGTGTATGAGAATGTTACACGATGGCTGCTGCTATGATGCTCAGCCCATAAATTGACAGCTCATTGGAGAGTTTAGGTAATTTTGTATACAATACGCAAAAAAAAACGGGTAACCAAAATAGGGGCTTTGATATCATTAGTTGCATCAGGTACAGGGGCACAAGAGTACAAGGGGCGCACTGCACTCCAGTTAGTGCTATCTTTTACTTCCCAGCTTCTATAAGCACCCTGTCCCAGATATTTCTTACTTTAGGTTGTGCATGGGAGCTAGCAATTTCTTACTTGTGGCTGTGCAAAGGTGCTAGCTGTCTACAAGCACCTTCTTCCAGTTATTCCTTACTTCTGAATGTATATAGGAGCATGCCACCTAGAAGCACCCTCTTCGAGGCATTTCCTACTTCTGGCTGTGAAAAGGCGCTCACCGCCTCTAAGAACCTTCCTTCTTTCAAGTGTTTCTAACTTCTGGCTGCACAAGGGCTCTCAGGGTATACAAGCACCTTTTCTCAGGTACTGCTTACTTCAGGACACACGTATAGGAGCTCACCATCTCGAAGTAATATTTTTCAAGTATTTCTTACTTTGAGATGTAGATAGGAGCTTACCATCTAGAAGCACCCTCTTCCAGGTTTTTTCCTAGTTCTAGTTGTGGGAAAACACCGTCCAACTACAAACACCCTCTTCTAGGTATTGTGTATTTCTTTATCCTCACTTGTATTGGTGACCAACACACTTGCTGCAAAACTGACCCAAATTACATAGTCTCATGATTAGGAAAGCAGCTGATCAAAATTAAAATATAATTCATTAATTTTCATCATTTACTGGATACATTTTCTTCTCAAGTACGTCAAAAGGGTCATTTCAGGGTCAGCATTCTTCTCAATAACCTGCAAAAAAGCAAAGATGATTCGTCAATAAGAGATGCGTTTCAGTTAATTCGTGTTTAACAGTTTCATCAACAACATCATCGAATAAATGCAAAGACACAGAAATGGGTTCATTCGTGGGTCACATCTGTGCATGATTCACTACTGGGAGATAACTGTGCTACCTAATTTGTATTCCGTCAGCTCTGTCTCCTGCCTTTTACAATAATCTGCATTTAAAGCATTCGACCAACCACAGAAGGAGTAGCCATAGGAGTCAAAGAACTAGGTGTGGGTCAAGCGAGGCTTTATATAATATAATTTATGATATGCATTGGCAAAATCAAGGGGTGGCCTGAGATTCAAAAAGTAAATCAGACCTATTGACTTCTTCAATAATGAATGAATGATGAATGAATAGGTTTTCTGAAGCGCACGGATGCTCGTAGGAGTGTCCCAGGACTGATGTATAACTTCTTTATGTTTTTCATCATAACCAAATCTATTAACATAATATATTTCATAAGCCTTCTTTTTCATGACAGATTATCAATTCTACTGTGGTGGTTGAATAGAGATATCTATTATATTAACAGACAATACCTGTTTAACACATAGCATTTCTTCATCATTAGGAAAGCAAGTAGAAGAACACATAATATCTCTGAGAAGGAACTACTGAGAGGAACTACTGAAAGATAAAAAGAAAGAAAAAACTGTGGATAATAGTACCCTGGGATTCATTACAACATATCATGAGTGTAACAAGAAAGTGTACATTACTCTACGGAAACACTGGGGTATCCTCAGCATAGACCCAGATATCAGAGAGGTTTTACTTTCTAAACTGATAATTGTATATAGAAAGGCACCAATGCTCAGAACTCTTTTAAGCCCTAGTGACACTGCACTATATGAAGAGAGATAAAAAGGTAATGGAGCATAACACTTATGACTGACTGTGCTTCCCAAAGGGATCACTCAGATGCAGTAAATATGCCTGTTGCACGTATGTAACGGGCCATACTAGAATGTTTTCAGACAGCAAGGGGCGTGCGCAGCATGAAATTGCTTACTATATCAACCATAAGACTTGTAGTTGTATATATGCAAGGACTTGCATAGGTGGAACATTTATATAGGCTCCACAACGAGGACAATTAAAACCAGATGGATGGAACATATTTGGATAATCAAGAATTGTGATTCTAAGTACCCTATGGTCATACAATTTTGTGACAAACATAAATAATGGATTTGGAAGGCATTCGCTGTATGAGTATAGAACATGTCAAATTGAATAGGAGAGGGGTGACTTAACAGAAAAATAAGTGCAAGATAAATATTTTAGATAAATAAATTAAAAACGGTCCAATGTGGGTTGAACATAGATCAAGAACTAAATACACTCTTTTAGTGAAGGATGTAAGGGAATTACAATACATCTAGAGTGTAACCAGCATTGACATTTTAAATGTGTGTCTATGTAGCTTTGAATCCCAGTTTTATTTAAGTTGTGCAAACTAAATACTAGTTTGCTGAAAAAGTGAAGTTGTGCTTTAAAAAGTGAAGTCAAGTGTAGACTAAGCATCTAAGTAGGGTTTCCACATGACATAGGGGCAAGACATAGGATGAATAACCTTGCTTGGTGAATTATATCTTGTGCTTTATAACTATGCATCTTGGCACAAGCCCCATGACCTGGTCCCCACATTTTTGGAAGGTGGATTATTAGTAGGGGTAGGTATGCACCTGCCACTAGCAATAAGGCCACTAACGCATTATAAGGACAATACCAAGTCTCAACAAATTATTCTCTTGCCCAACCCTTGGTAGCTGGCAACGAGCAGGCAGGCTTAACTTAGGAGACGGGTTAAAACACCTATATATTAAATATGTAAGACACAACCCACAATAAAAATCTACAACCAATTTAAATAAAAAAAATAAAAAAAATAAAACCAAAATATTTTTATGATTTAAATGACACCAGAATGAAAAAAATCCAATATAGGGATATATATTTTTGTTAAGAATAAACACGTTCTAATGCTTAAAAACATATAGTGCCACCTTGCACATCTGGTCGCGCTTGACTGGAATAAAATCAAAGTTGGAGTCCGACCACGATGGATCTCTGGTCGGATACTCAAAGCAGGAGGCCTTGGTCACAATTTTACCTTCTCACTTAGAAATTTTTTGGGAGGATTTTCTCTCAATGTCGAGTGGGCCTCTCCAGCAGACCAGGATTCACAGCGGCTTCATCGGCTTGGTTCAGTGAGAGCCCTCGGTCAATTCCTATAAGTCTTGACTTCAGGAGCTTGCAGCTGGGCACACCTGAAATCCAGGACGGGCTATGGTGCAAGGTAGTCGGCTTGACTCTTGACATTGGGTCGGTCACCATACAGAGCTTTTTCAAAAATGTTCTCCAAACTTCTAGAATTTCTTCCTGAAGTTTCTCTTGAGGGTTCAAAGTGTCCACAACACAAATCCAAGTTCCAGAGTCCCTGAACTGCTCCTCTGAAGTTGGGACTACAGTTCCCAAAATACACCTAGCCAAATCCTTAAAAGTTGATTTAAAGGTCTTCAACTAGGTCCTTCTTGCTGGAGATGATGCAGGAGGGTCTATTTTAACCTGTAGCTTTCAGGGAGTCCATTCCATCTCTTTTTGAAGCAAGGCAAAGTCCTTAGGGCTGAAGGTCTTTAGTGTGCAGCAGGAGCAGTAATTCAGAGTGCAGTCCTCTTGGTGCAGGCCAGGGTTCCATCAGGGCAGTCTATCTTCTTCTTGTAGTTTCAGGCAGCAGATCTGGGTTGCTATGAAGCATTCACATATTTATAGAATATTCTGGGGCGACAAGCAGGGGGCACCCCTGACCAATGGGGTACAGAGTGCCACCCGAAAGCATTACAGCCTCCTCCAAAGTGTGGCATATTCTTGTCTCTCAAAACACTGTACTTCAAGATGGAGAATTCCTCTCCTTGCGAGTAAGTGCTGGATAACCTACTGGTGTCGCTCATTTCCATGAACACTCCCTTTCCGGTCCTCAACAGGGCATGTAAAACAAATGCCCCTGTTTATTTTTACATGGCACCCTACCCTGGGGGCAGCTAGGGTAGACCTTAGTGGTGACTTATATGTACAAATAAGGTAGCGCAACTGTTGTAAATCACCTATCTGCATTAATTCTACCTTCTGTCACTTGGTATGTTCCCCGTACCCCCTGTAACCGTACCCTGTTGAACATTCCAAGAGCTTGTTGTGTAATGTTGGAAGCTGTCAGTTGACAGTTGGAGTCGGAGAGTGGATGGCTGATGAAAGAAGACTCTCCACTTACCTCTTCCTGTCTTCTTTCTTTATAATTTACAACTACTTTTAAATCCACAGTCGAAATTGCTTGTAATTTCAACTTAAAAGCAGCTTGCAAAGCAGGGCTGACTTTAAAAATGACAGCAGGCAACACAGCAGTGCACACTTAAGTGCCTCCAAGCTGCATGGACTCTAAACCTACCTCCCCTACCATATACTAGGGACTTACAGGAAGGTTGTCAATGTCATTTATAATTACATCTAATTACCTTAAACCATATACCTTTCTTTCTAGTCAGAGCACTGGCTTGGGGCCTAGCAGAGCCCAGGGTGCAGTCAGAGTCAGTTACCACCAGTATCAATCAAACAATGGGGGTGAACAGGGTAAAAAAGATGACTTTCTCGCACACATATACATTACCAAATCAAAATTCTTTTTTTTTATTTGATTCAGACCTTACAAGAGATCAACAGATACAGATATTTAAAATTATTATTCTTGGGGCTTGAATAAAACTGTTGAATTTCTAATTAAAAATGATTAATTAGTGCTATTTATACAACATACAGTTAATAGAAATACTGAAATTAAACATTTTCAAAATAACATAAAAAAACTTACAAATAAATTAAATAAATGATAACATACAAATTCATTTGCAGGAGAGTTACACAGCAGAATTAGATCTTGAGCTAACATGGCATCGTATCTTAACCGAATATGCAATTTAAACCGTCGTCCAGCCTCTACCAATCTCAGCTTGGGACAAATTAATAGAACATGATGCAGATCTTGTTGGCAGACCTTGCATAGATCACATATGCGTTTAGAATTATTTGTGCCTTCCCATTAGCTATAAAAGTTGCTAAAGGGAGAATGCTCAATCGTAAGAGGAGGATACAACACCTTGCCCCATGCTCTAATTGAATCTGTAAGTAAGGCTGAGGTGTTTTAAATCCTGTTGTCTCAGCAAAGATTTTATAATGCTTTAGTTGAATACAGTATTCTTTATCCCTTTCATAACTGATTCTTGGGGCCAAATGTTTTCAAAAGAGCTTCAGATGACCTGAAGCCCAATCCTGTAAAAGTGCTAAAGTGCATTTTGAGACCTCAAGGGCTTTTAGCAGGTTCCTATTGAAAGTGTACCGTAATGCCACCTCTCTAAAAGCCTCCGATTTAATAAAAGATCTTAATGTGCCTGGCGCTGCATGCAAGAGATTATATGCCCACCTTATGATATTAGAGATTACTCAGACAAATATTCCCGTTATAGATAGCTCAATGCAAAGAGCTTGAACTGGGACAGATTGGGAAAGTTTTACCAATTTTCGTAGTATACTACCTTCCATTATTTTTATGTGCTACCACGTTTTGATTTGTGTATACTCCATTGCATAGGATAATATCGGGGGATTTTCATGCCATAGACGTCCAACAACAATTTGAAGCGTCTGTTTCCCGTAGAACTATAAAATCTGAGTAATGCCCCATCATGTGATTCTGCCTTCCGCCCTAGATGTTGAAGGTGGGCTTTATCTTGTAGATTGTGCTGAAAAATACGGCCTAAATATACATATTCTTTTACTGTCTCAATTTGTTTACCTCCGAGTGACCAAGTGAAAGATAAAGGTTTCCTTCTGCCATTAAAAGGGAGAGCTTTAGCCATTCGCTCGCTCCGTTCGGGTAAGGCCTTGGGCCCGAATGGGTTGCCAATTGAGCTGTACAAGCTACGTCCTGACAGAGTGGCGCCCTATCTTCGTGCCATGTTTTTGGAGTCCCGGGAACGGGGTATTCTCCCGTATGACCAGCGTCTAGCTACGATAGTCGTAATTCCCAAGGACGGGAAACCGCGGGACCTTTGTTCGTCTTATAGGCCCATTTCCCTGTTAAATGTTGAGCCTAAGGTCCTGGCTAAGCTCCTGGCGACCCGTCTACTGACGGTCATTAGTGGCCTGGTTCATCCGGATCAGTCCGGATTTATCCCACATCGCAACACGGCTCTTAACCTACGTCGTCTCCACGGTGCTGTTGCGAGGGCGGGGCTTCTGACGGAGCCGGCCATTTTGGCCTCGTTAGACGCCTCGATGGCCTTTGACACGGTAGAGTGGCCCTATCTTTGGGCAGCTCTCGAAAAATTTGGATTTGGACCTGAGTTTATTGGTTGGGTGAAGTTGTTGTACGTTGACCCCTTAGCGCAAGTAGTGGTGAACGGTAGAGTTTCTGTCCCCTTCTGCCTTGGTAGGGGGACCCGTCAGGGTTGCCCTTTGTCTCCGTTGCTTTTCGCGCTTGCCTTGGAACCGTTAGCTGCGTGGCTTCGATGGGAGCCTTCACTCAAAGGGATCCGTTGGTCACCGGACTTTGAGGACCGCGTCTCTTTACGCGGACGACATTCTTCTATATCTTACCTCCCCGCGTAAATCTTTGAATGTCTTATTTGATGTTCTTACTTCGTTTGGTGCTAACTCGGGCCTTGTTATTAATTGGGCTAAGTCCTGTGTGTATGTTCTTTCGGGTGTTTTGCCCCCTTTGCCGGACAGATTTCCTATCCAGGTAGTCCAGTCTGGCTTCAAGTATTTGGGGATTTTTATTACCCTGGACCCCTCACTCCGGTTTGAGCGTAATCTCCTCCCCCCGCTTCTTAGACTGCGACTGGATGTGGCCCGTTGGCGTAAGCTACCTCTATCTCCTCTGGGTAGGGCAGCTCTTTTTAAAATGATGTCCTTGCCGCGGTTCCTCTACGCACTTCAAAATTCTTATGACGACATTCCCGCTACCTATTTCCGAGAGATCGAGAGTCTGCAAAGACAACTGATTTGGGACGGGCGTCCACGTATAGCCCTTGCGAAACTTACCATCCCTTGGTACGACGGGGGCATGGCGCTCCCCGATATCAAGAGATATTACTGGGCTGCCCAGCTATCTGCCATTAACCACGCGATGTAATCGCCGGGTCGCGATCCGGCCTTTGAGATGGATAGGTTCCAGCTGCCGGGAGGAGACTTTAATAGAGCGCTTTATTCTAGATCGGCCGGGCGCCATCTTACGGGCCCGTCCAGGACCGCAGTCAACGTGTGGCGCGCCGCGAATGTGAGTTTGGGTTGGGAGAATCGACTGACGCTGGCGACTCCGCTTTATGCTTCTGAACGTTTGGGGTGTCTCTGGTCTACTAAGGGCTTTGATTGCTGGGATATGATTGGGATTTGTAAGGTGGGTGATGTTTGTGTGAATGGTAGCGTGAAGTCATTCCAGGCCCTTAAGGCAGAATACGACTTGAGTGATAGAGAGTTTTTCCGGTATCTGCAGGTCCGGCATGCCCTGGCCTCAGTTCTGACTCCTGAGGTGGCCCTGCCCGAGTCCTCCCCCCTTGAAGATCGTATACTAGATGGACACCTGCCCGACAGCACTATCTCCCTTATCTACAAAAAATTGATTCATAATCGCGCTGATTTGTTGGTCCGACTCAGGGAGATGTGGGTCGGTGACGGATTGGAATTAGATGACGAGGATTGGCAGTCGGCCCTCTCCTCTCCGAAAGAGGTCGCCATTCCCGCCCGTCTGCGTTTGGTGCAACTTAAGATCCTCCACCGGGTGTATGTGACTGGTCCGCGTCTGGTTGTAATGGGTTTTTCCCCGGATGGCTTATGTAAGCGTGGCTGTGGGATGAGCGCTACCTTTATGCATATACTTTGGGAGTGCCCTGTGGTGGCAGCCTACTGGGTGGATGTACTTGCGGTAATGACTGTTGTGACTGGTGTTGCCCTGCGGCCTGAGGCCCGACGATGCCTGCTGAACGTGTGGGAACCCTCCGATTACTCTGTGGCCCAGACTAGATGGGCGACCTTGGGTTACATGGTTGCGAAGCGTGACATTGCGCAGCTTTGGGGCGCATCCCGACCTCCAGACGTTTCGGTGTGGGAGGATAACATGGACTGGTCCATGTTCCGAGAGAAGACCGTCTATGTGGCTAGGGGCAGACCCGGGGCGTGGACGAAAATTTGGGGTCAATGGAATGCATATCGTGGAGAACTTTGTACCCCTCCCTTGTTTGACACCTCCGATGTTACCCTGTCTCCCTAGGCTGACGTTCCCGAAAATTTTCATTCTGTTTTAGGATTTTCCTGTCCTCCCTGCTTCCCCCCCCCCCCGGCCTTGCCGAGTCTCATTGATTTTCCTTTGTTCTCCTGATTATTGGCCTTCCCCTCTGACATCCGGGCTGACTTGATAGCTGCATTCGCCTTGTTTGGTGTTCGTTATTTTAATGTTTAATATAGAAAATTATTGTGTCCTGTCCTATGTCTGGAGCGATATTCACTCTATGATTTCGTTCTGGCCACGGAAATGACTGTTTACTTCATGTGTCGTGCTTTGCGAATTAGCGGCCAGCCCGTGTGGTTGTAGGCCCATCTTTGTACTTTTTATCTGATTGCTCAATAAAAGTTTTTAACCCAAAAAAAAAAAAAAAAAAGGGAGAGCTTTAGTTTTAGATATATTTGGGACCGGAAAATTTTCAGTCGCATATTGACTTAATTCGTTCAGATTTCTTTGCAGGCCAATTGGAGTATGATCGAGTATGATGATGTCATCTGCATACATATATCAACATGTGCTAACTTTAGAGGGAAATTCTTAATTTGTGAAAAGCGCCCAGGAAGATCACTGATGTAAATAGAGAATAGTAAGAGGGCTAATAAGCAGCCCTGCTTCAACCCATTCTTCGTTGGAAATGGTTTAGATAGACCTTTTTCTCCTCCTCTCTGAACTCTACATTAAGTAGCTGTATGTAGGGAGATTGTTATTGTGAGAAGATCAGAAGGGATTCCCAGATTCTCCATTTTTATCCACAATGTTGGGCTATCTATACTAAAGAACGTGGTCGAAAATTCAATAAAAGCACAATATAAAATGTTAGCATTTAACATTACATATCTATCAAGAACTGTCAAAAGTACAGCTATGTTATCCAGTGTTGAGTACTTAAAGCGAAATCTGGCCTGTGTCTCGGGGATCACTTTATTTGCAAAGGCCCAGTCTTTTAAGTGATCCAGGACACAAGCTGCAAAGATTTTACCCGTGGTGTTGAGTAAAGCTTTTTGTCTGTAATTCGTTCTTTGGCCTTTTTTTAAGACAGGGACCACTATACTCCCCCTCCAAGAATCTGGTATTTCTTCACTCATCAAACAGTATTGTGAGAGTGGTACTAAAAATTAGCTTTAGTCATTGGCGTTTTTTTGTAAAACTTTAATTGGGATTTTTATAGGACCCAAAGCTGTTTCTGTCGTTGCAGAGGTTATAAAAGCTGAGGTTTGTGTAGCTGACGTTTTCATTGGTTCCTGCCCAAATTGGTGCTTCTGTGCAGGATACTGGATAGGAATAATCTGGTTTTGAGGATTATATTTTTAAAGCTTATAAATATACTTTTCCCAGTCTGATGAAGATACTGGAGTAGCTTGAGTTTATTTTTGTATCCCCATTTGTTCTGATATGATCTTCCAGAAAGTTTTATTGTTTCTAGTTTCAGACTCTATCTCTTTGGGCTTGCTTATCTCTCTTTTTCTTCCATTGATGGAGTTTTTTCCTGTTTCCTTATTTCTCCTTGTCTTGCGACACAAAACTCTTGAAATTGGGATCTGATCAATGTATTTAATTGGCGAGAGTTATTTTCAGCTTGGGATCCTTTCTTAGAAATTTTAACAATTTCTTGTCTTTCGGAATTTACCTGTAGAGTGGCGACTACAGACTATATAGTTTCTTTGAATCTGATAATAGAATTTTCTCTTCTATTTAGAGACACTGGCACGAGCTGGGAGATTGTAAAATTTAATTTACTGATTACATTAGAGTTCCAGTGAATCCTTCCTGTTTTTTTATTTATATCTGCCTGTCCTTCATAGGTGCATAAAGACCACGAGGAAGAAGGCTGAGTAAACACCTCGATTACAGTAGAGAGCAAAGAAGGTACATTTCATGTGTATACTGAATGGATAATGATTGTACCTTTGAGAACAGGTCTAGACTACTGATTAAATAATCTTTGATTGAAGACCTCGGAGAGCCCAATCTGGTATATGACATTGTAATGTCTCCCTCAGTTCTCCCGTTTAAGATTGCCCCATTTATTGTTTCAGAGAATGACATGAGCATTTACCCCCTTTTATCTGCTTTTATCTTATCCTGGAAAATGGAAGTTGGAATTAGGCATGCTATTTCTTGAGGAGATTTTCCCTTCTTGTTGAGTAGGGCATTAGAAATGTTGCCATTAAAGTCCCCAGCTATTACCAACGTGGGATACCCCCTTTCTTCCAAAATGAATTCAATTTTCTTGAAAGCATTTGTCACTAAGTGATCCTTTGAGGTGCCAGGCGGGAAATGAATATTAAAAAGCAGAAAACTTGAAAAATAGACCATTCTTTCTTTCCGGCACTTGATGTTGATATATTGCACATTTGGGAGAGAAAGCTCAATTTCTTCCTGGTCCCAGTCAGTTTCCTCTCTTAATAGGGTTGCTGGGCCTCCTTTTAAATGGCCTATTCTAGAGGCTTCTGCTGCTTTGACTAACACGAAATAACCCTTCTGAGCAAAAGACGCTAAGGACCACGTTTCTTGCAATAGTACAATAGACGAAGAATTTTCCAGCACAAAAGCCACCTTTCTGGTAGTCATGTCTGCTATATTCCATGACACTATTATTTGTTTCTTGCTAAGAAGGCAATTTCCGATCCTTGCCCGACCTATTCCTATTTATTGCTCCCGCAACCCAAGCCCAAGAATTTTCGTCCAGTTGTGACCCTTGTCTTGAATCAGAGCCAATCCAGATTCTACACACTCCATCTCTGACGGAGATCGACACAGAGCTATTTTGCTGGTACTTCCTTATTTTGTTGTCCACAAACTGCTGGTTATTATTATTAATGGAGGTCAGCTTTCCTTCATCATAAAAGTATTTGATTAAAGGCAGGACTAGTTTGATTGACAATAAAGATGTTGTATCCGTTTTTATGGAGAATGTCTGGCTCCTTCATTATAATGACTGGCACTACGGTTGACCAAAAGTTGACGCAAGCCACCGAACAATGCGATGTATTTGGAAAAGAAACCAGTTTTACTTCTTCTGAAGATAGAGATTGTAGTTGTCGTATTTTACGGAGTAGTTCAACTACTTTTCCACGGTTTATTGGATTTCTGCCACTAGTAAATAAATTGGTCAATTCTAGAGTGCTTGAGACTGAGCTTTCGTCCCGACCATGCAAGTCCTGACTATCAAGTTGATCTTCTAACTTATATTCATTAACTTTTAAAAGTTTTGTTGCAAAGTTTTTGCAAGAGGATTTAAACCTTTTCAAAGCTTTTGTGTCTGTTGAGGAGTTATCAGAGCTGAATTCTGGGAAATGTTTGTGAACTCATTCCTACTTTCATTAACATGGTTGATTTCTTCTACTGCTTCCTCTGCAAATCTTGTTTGAAGAAACTTTACTTTTTGAGAAAATCTTTTCGTCATTCTTCTTTTAGATCTATTTTTCATCACTTTCTTTTTCAGATTTGCATATTCTTCAATTTCCCCTTTTTTGGTGACTTAATTGTGGGATCTGATTGTATTTTCTGATTCGAGATAAGATCATCCCCACTTGTTCCCCCGCAGTTTACAAGAGGAGAAAGAGGGCATTCTTGTCGATCTTTTATTTGCAAAACCGGAAATAAGGGAATGGGATTTTGAGAGACGTTCCTCTTGAGACTTTCTGGAGAAGGTTCTTTAAAAAGTTTTCGTAGAGAATACATTTCATCGCTAGCTGTGCCATTAAGTTTTTGTTTAAATTGGGGCCCCCCGTGTCTGTGTCGCCTTCTGCTTTTTTTGCGTTAAAGAGTTACTGGAAACTGGTGATTTCGGACCGCATTTATCTTTTCTGTCTTTATCATTTACCTTATCCCTGCCCTTATCACTATCCTTAACAGGTTGTGAGTTATACAATTGAGATTTCGACTTCAATTGGGGTATGTGGACATATTAGATGGGACAAGTGGTTTTCTTTTTTCTTTTTTGTCCACTAGATATTGAAGTATTCCTGTTTGAGTTTCCATTATTTGATCTGTATTTTCCAAGTTCTTTTCTAAAAGTGTTAGTACAGAGTCCATAATTCTCTGCAATGATAGAATAGTACCTGAAATGAGGTCTTGCCTACTTACAGATTGCAATATGATGGGCGACGGGAGTTCCGAAGATCGTGAAAAGTTATGTTCCTCCTCTACCACATTGCTCGGGGTACTCGATAATAATAAATGAGCTGGTTGTTTTGACTGTATCGACTGCTCTTTGAAAGCAAATTGGTGCAATGAGGATCAATTAATATTAGGAAGAGTAAAATCTGTTTCAGAAATTTGTCTAGGGACCTCTTCATTTTCTGTTATAATTTTGTGCCCCGAAATGTCTGATTCCATGATTTCTTTAGTCTCTTTAAGCGTTGTAGTGTTTTGGGTTTTTGAAGACAATTGCATTTGAATATTTCCATGAGCAGCTTCTTTAGAAAGAGAGGAATTGCATAATAGACTCTCGAGTCGTGCGCCTGCTTTGACTTTGTCACTTGTATTGGGTTGCTCTTGATGGTCCTCTTGAGAGCTTATTTTAGGGATAGTTGGGAAGAAATTAGTTATTAGGGACTTCTCTGATGATGCTCCATATTGAGACATTTTCCCAATACTTTTATAATTAACAGGTGCTCGTGCCGTACCCACTTTTTAAATATGGACTGTACGGTTCCGCAACCTTTTATAGACCATGCTATTTAAATGTTTATGCGTATTTTTTAAATAAAGCGTTATGAATTTTGTTTAATGATAACCTGAAAAGGACCCTTCGCCAACTATGACTTTCCTGTAAATGTTTCCTGTAATTGCAGTGGAATACTGCAATGGGGTGCTGGAATGCTGCTGTGGTCTCCTCTGAATCTCCCTTCTTCAGGGTTAGCTGGAGTCCAAGAGAACGAAAATGCCTTATAAAAGGCCAAAGCTAGTCTAAATATAATCCTGAAGTCATCTAATTATGTTTGACGACCTAGAGAGTTCAATAGCACAATAACACCATTCTTCTCATCAAAAGATCGGTAGCTGAAAGGCAACATGTGGGGCTGTGTTTAGTTAATCCAGCACTTCCAGGAGTTTGAGACTACAGTCAAGGTCAAAATAAAGAAAATATTTTTTTCGGTTCCTGTACATTATAATTATCTACTTGTCCACCTAGTCTATTTATAGCTTAAAGCACGCAATACTATGATTACTGAACAGATGAGGTAGAATATTATCTTCCTTAAGGGCATATAATGCTATTATCAGCATGCCATGGAAAGCAGTAGCTTTTCAAATGTAATCACGTCACTAGAGCAGATGATTGTAATGAGCATTGGGGGGCAACCAACAGCAGGGAGGTGTGCCCCCCTCACCCCCTCCCAGGAGTTATGGACATGGTGCAGCCCAGGCTGCACCATGTCTTCTTTTGGGCTATATATTTTGGGCTATCGCCCGGTATAAAAACAGATATTTTATCTTCCCTGTTGCAGTTTTGTGGTGACGCAGTGGCCGTCATTAGCTGACAGGGCAATTTTCAATTTTAGAGAGTTTGTGGTGTTTAGTGGCTTGCGCACTGGGAAAGGCCCGGCACATCAGCCTGCGCTTATTTTCATGGAGGTGAAAGGGGCGTGGCTAAGGCCCAACCGAAGGGAAGAAAGAAGGCCACATGCTCCTCGCGGGACGCAGTGCCTTCTGAGGCAGCGAGTGCGGCCATGGAAGGGGGGGAGGGGCAGAGAATTTAGGAGGCTAAGAATTATGGAGGGAGGCACAGAAGGGGGATGAGCTGATGGCCCAAGGGCATAAGAAAGGGAGGGTGTTTGGGATGAGAAGAAGCAGGTTGATGAGGTTACCTTAGAAGAAGGGGATTTTGTGGATAACACCCAAGAGGAAGAGGAGTGGTGGGGAGGGGTGCATAGGGGGGTTCACGTAATACACTTATGTGTAGCTCGTTACAGGAGTGTCACAACGGACCTGGGACAAGCCAAATGGAATCAGCTGGGGGAGCCACTTCACAACTGGTTGGGCAGCAGGATCCACAGAAGAGGTCAACCTTGACGCCAGGTAAGAGTGCATGTATCACAAGGGTAGCTATACAGCAACAAGGCATGGTGTCTGTAGGGGTGATGGCGGGGTTGATGAGGGAATGTACATGTACATAAGGGAAGATACGTGAAGGACACAGGCATAGCCACTGGTGCACATGATGGCCAGTAACGTACCCCTGGTGGGACAGGGGAAAAAATGGATTACAGTGACAGAGGGAAAGGAGATGCCACTGGGGACAGCAGCAGGGGCAGATACTCAGGAGAAGGCATGGTGTATGACACTAAAACGAAAGAGAGCAAGGAAATGAAGATACAGAAATTGCCGTACATGGGGCTGACTAAACCACTGGATGTGCATTTAATGATGGCAATAAAAGAAAAAACATGGAAGGGGGAATGTGTGGAGATTCTGAATCTCCTCCACAGAGAATTGAGGACCACAGAGGGGTCCAAAGAAGAGGAAGTGGAGTTGCCTAGGAGGCCTAGAGTGCCTACAATGATAGAGAACTGGACCCTGACCTTTCTAATTTTTGCCAGCATTTATTGCAAAAACATATCCTGGTTGGTGTGTATCATTGTTTAAATATATGGTCCTAATCCGCAGGGCCCAAATTATGTATGGGGGTAATGCGTGAGCACATTATGATGAGGAGTTTAGGGCATGGATGGCATGGGAGACAGAGGCAAAGTGGGGGGAGATTGACACTGTCCTATACCAGCAGACTGAAGGGTCAGTCAAGTTCTGTAAGAAGACATAAACAGCAAGCGGGGTACCGTTGGTATATCAGCCCTTTAAGCCCCACCCACAAGGGGGTGGGGATCATGTCCAGAACACCAGGGGGGACAATGGGAATGTGCTGGGACTTTAACAAGGGATCATGTACCTGGCCTTATTGCAAGTTCAACAAGCATTGGCATGGCCAATAGGTCTTGCCTTTGGGAGCTTAGACGTTTTTAGCCATGCAACAGTTGGTGTTATTGCACCAAGGATATTGTGCTGCATAACTAAATACTTACAAGGTCCCAAAAGCGAGACCTATTGGCTATGCCAATGCTTGTTTCATCATATTGCTATCACCAACAAATGTTTTTGCATTATCTTGTTAAAGTGTTTTTTTTCATGTATTGTCTCTGTTATGCATTGAAGTTGTACAGTGAATTTCATTATATCCGTCTGTGCAATGATGGTCAATGTATGTTTTGGCATTTTTTCTGATTGATCTGGTTTATCCAGTTGCACAAAAAATCTTTGTGTCCGAGTGGTGTCTAGTTCTTTACATGTGAGAAATGAAGAATGCTATTAACTGGTACATCAGATTGTGTTTCATATGAGCAATTTTCTAAAGTACTGTGCTTACTACTAAAGCACTGGTCAATTTTGTAAGCTAGCCATCTCAAAAGTAGTTCAACCCAGATATTTTAAACCACTCTAGTGGAGAATTATGGACCTAATGGACATTTTTAGTCCTAATTGACGCATAATATGCTGCATGACTAAACACTTATAGGATACCAAAGGCGAGACCTATTGGCTATGCCAATGCTTGTTTTTGTTTAGTCACAAGCTTGAATCGGTTGCAAAAAGGTGTCCTACTCAGAAAATATACAGTGTATCAATTTAAAAAAATGTAAAGTTGAGAGGTGAAATTTAAGAGTGTGTGGTTGGACAGAGATAGTCCGAAACATGCCAAACAGAGCCAAAACAAGTGATTGATTGTGCCTAACATTACTTGCCGATCAGACGGACTGCTCTAGTATGAAATGTCTCTGTTGCAAAGATTGGTTCTGTAATTGTGCATTTACGTTTCTCAAGCATTGAAAAGCCAAAGTGTCTAATGCATTCCTTTCATCGTGCTCAAATGGACAGTCAAAAGTGCTACACAAACTTAAGAAAACAAAACTTGCCAAAATAGAGAAAAGAAGCAAATGGTCACATTTAAGGACAAGTTACCAATCATTTATTTTTCTTACGGCCACGTGTTTTTTTTTTTTGCATAAAGTGCAACTCCCAATTCTTCTCATGACTTTACACGTGGTGACAGACTGGTTTAAAATTCAACAGTGCGTGAATGCGAGACAGCAAGGGAGCGGCTATGCAGCAAGTGTCAGGGAAGGAGCCAGCTTGTGTATGGGAAGTAATGGATGTGGGTAATCAGCAGATCGATGGCCGAGAGCAAGCAGAACTGGTCAGAAAGTTACAGACTTTAAAATGTAGAGCAGACAGCAAGTCAACGCAATAACTGAGAACACGGAATGGTTTCTGTTCTGAACTGGATACAATGATTTTGGTTTTACTCATGCATTTATTTTACATTTCTACCCATCTTAAATGGTCGGTACCAAAAAATATAGATTCATGCATATAATGCCTGTATTGTGAAGTTAGTCTAAAGACTGCTTTTGTCTCTGCCACCGACTTGTAAAAGACACGATCCTGTTCCTAAGAGGCAGTCTAATGTATAAAAGTTCTAAACAGATTACAAATTACCTGTTTATTCAGATTTAGCTGCATCCTCTTTCAGATCCTGCAGCACATTCATGAGGAAGTTAAACATCCTAAAATGAGGAGCATGTGAGCAGCGTTTCAAAAAATAGCTTTAGGCAAGTGTTGGCGATCATTAACAATCCATGACCTTGGCATGAAGGATTTTACAGTTACAGACCTGCACATAGTACCGTAAAAAACATGAGCTGCGCATGCGTGGACACCAAGGCCCCCATTAGGATGACGGGCGGACTTTGTCCGCCCGCCATCCCATCGGAAAAAGGGACCGCCCGCCATAAGGGCGGGGGTCCCGAAGGTGGCATTAGGATGCGCCCGCCTCAGTGGCGGGCGCATCCTGTATTTTTACCATTGCGGCAGGCGGTGCTGAAAGCGCCGCCCGCTGCAATGCGTCGTGTATTTCAAAGCACAACATGACAGGCACCAGGCGACCGGGGCGGAAAATCGGCGGAAGGTCGCGGCGGACGGTCTTACCGTCCGCCGCGGTCCCACCCGCTATCCTAATATGGCGGGGGGTTTTCAGAGCAAAGATGGCGGGCGGATCGCCCCTGCCAGGCCCGCCATCCTAATGGGCCCCCAAGTGTGCTCCATTCAGTGCTGTTTCCAATGCATCATCCTAGAGGTGCCAAAACTAAGCAAGACAAGGAGCTTCACTGTCAGTGCAGATGTTCCGTGAATGCTAAAACCTCCCATAGATCATGTCTGCCAGTAAAGGGAGAGAGCGCCACAGCCACATTCCCCATAACCAATATTTAAAGAAATCCCTAGCACTGACCCTCTCCTACGTGCAAAACACGAGTGCCTTCACTCCTTACAAAGGACCATATGACTCGTGTAGGAAACGGCTGCCGGACATAGTTTCATTCAAAGGGCTCCACAGATGGAAGGGTCAGGTTCAGAATAGCATTTCCCCAGGGCTGGCTTTAGTGCTGTTGGCGCCCCCTGCCCCAGGTCAGCGCCCAGTGCGGCCACACCAGTCTCACTGCGGCCGTGCATTTCCCATACTGCTACGGACCGCAATTATTTTGTCAAGGTATTGTCTGATACAGTACATGATTTCCCTGTGAACGGGGGGGAATAGAAACCACAGTAGAGCCTCTCCGATTCGTTTGAGAGAACACACACAAGGCATTTCACCTCTCCCTCTAGAAAGGGCTGAAGGGTAGATGTCAAACAGATGCCATAGCACCCTGGGCTGATCGCATTTAAAGTTTTGAGGAGCGTGCGGGCTGGTGCGCAGTAGTTGCTTCCTGAGAGTGTGTTTTTATGTGAACCCCAGACCCAGAGAAGCGCTGCGAAGGAGTGCGGGGTCTGGCAGGAGCTGCACTGCTGCGTACGAGGGTCTTGCGAGCGGCAGGTTTTCTGTGAGGAGCAATAAATAAACTAGAATAGAGCCTTTCATCCACCTCCAGCACAGAGGGCAGTGCGTGAACCAGATATGTTGGACTCCAACTTCTGGACTCTCCTGTCCATCTTTACTCTCCCTCGGAGGAGGAACCCGCTGCGCAGGACAACACAAATGTGGCCAAACCCATTTCCTGTAACGTTTTACAGGCTGCCGGCAGCAGGGGGAGGAGGGGGGCTGCGGGATTCACTTGTGGGAGCGATAATTGCTCCCATATGGTGGCGCGCGCTCTTGCAAGGGAATCGCATCACGTGCACGCGTTGCCATTGAAGGCAATGGAACGCATGCACGTGTTTGGCTGAAAAGCCAAAGCGGTCGCTATAGGTCTTTTTGCCTTTGCAGCGCATGCGCGCTGCTAGGCAAGACCTTAAAACGAATGCTCAAAGTGCCCGGGCAGGCATTCGCTGGCAAAATGCTACAGGGCAGGAGATACCACGCAGGGCAACCAGACAGGACAATACAATCTGTATCAGGGGAGGAGTTACGGACAGCAGGGTAACCCGTCGGTGGCAAACAAAGTAGGATGAGGGGCACACTGCAATATGGGAAAAGGCTTGTATGCCAATTAAGGGTGACCGGCTTAAAGCGTGGTTGACTAGCTATGAGAAAAGACAGGATGCTAAGTGGTTGAGTGAAGGTTTCAGGGACGGATTTTGGCTTGGATACAGAGGTCCCAGACTTACAATATGGGTTGACAGTTTGAAATCAGTAGCTACACATAAGCACGTGGTCAGAGACAAATTGACAAATGAGGTTCAAGAGCAGGACCTCTTGGACAATGGCCTATGCCCAACTTGATTGTCTCTCCAATCGGGTGGGACTGAAAAAAGAGCAGGGTCAATATTGCCTTATTGTGACCAGAGGGGAGACCTTTTGTGATATTCCTCAGTTGATGTAGCAATGGTGCTGGTGGAACAGACTGGAAGAGGCGCACGCATGGCGAAGTTTGACATTATCAGCCTTCTGGCTGTTGCCAGTTCATCCAGAGGACTTTCAGTTTCTAGGCATAAAGTTTGAAGGCTAACGCTACGTCGATAAGGCATTACCCATGGGTTGTGTGATCTCATGTTCACTGTTTGAGGCGTTAGCTCTTTCTTACAGTGGGTGTTTACAGTACACACTGGGAAGACGGCAGTGACTCACTATTTGGGCGACTTCTTTTTTGTAGGGAAGCCTGGTTCTGTGGACTGGTGGCAACAGTTGGCAAGTTTCCAAGAGCTCATGGGTGACTTGGGGGTACCACTGGCTCCCGAAAAAACTATGGGGCCACTGAACAAAAAGGTGCAAATGCAACTTCTTTTTGGAGCAATGCTGGAAAAACCGAATGTGACAGTCAAAGAGGTACAGGTCTTGCTTGGACATTTGAATTTTGCATGTAGGGTTATCAGGATTGGTAGGACTTCTGTAGGTGGCTGGGTATGTCTTTGGCAGGGTCGTCCTTGCTGCATCAAAACATGTGGTTACCTGCTGGCACGAGGGAGGAATTGCGCATGTGGAGCAGGTTCCTGGATGACTTTAATGGAATTCCTATGGTTGGTCAGCAGGAATGAGAATGTAATGTACTGAAATACTCGGATGCTATGGGAAGGATTAGTTTTGGCCTTTACTGGCAGGGCAGGTGGTATGCTGAAGAATGGCCCACAGCATAGAAGCAGGGGGTAGAAATTACACCCCTTTTGGAGTTTTTCCCTTTGGTGGTTGCTGTGACATTGTGGGGGCAGGAACTGGTGCACAAAAAGGTAGTATTCAGAGTAGATAATATGTCAGTTGTGCACATAGTGAACAGGCCATCAGCAAAGGATAAGCAGGTACTTAAGCTGCTGCGAGTTTTTGTGCTGTGTTGTTAAAGCATTATGTTGCTTTTCGAGCAAAGCATGTTCCAGGGGGTGGACAATGACATTGTGGATGCTTTTTCTCGTTCACAGTGGGAGAGGTTTTATGAGCTGGCCAGAGCGACAGACAAAGACAGGACGATGATACCAGACAACATGTGGAGCACAGGAGATGCTGCAGTTGGTGGTAGGATCTTTGACTGTATCGGCCAGGAAGGCTTATGCTCTGGCCTGGACAGAGTTTCGGTCGGAGGGAGCTGAGTGGAGATCAGAAAAGTGGGACAGGGAGGAAGATGTGGTACAGTACATATTCAGGCTGATCGAGAGAAACTGACAGGTATCACATTCATGGGCAAACTGTTATGGGGATATACGCCTGCGGTAGGGAAACTGGGCAAGAGAATGTTAGAAGGGTGGTCCAGGGAAAGGGGATGGCGGGCTCACACATGGAGGCCATTGTCTAGGTGATTGCTCAGATAAAATGTAGCACAGCATAATAAGGTATATCATTATTAGTTGCAAGTAACCATACAGAGAGTGATTAATATTGATAATCACTTATGCTGATCCCATGGGCAGGATGCAAAGTTACACGTAAATATGTGTAAATATGCGTTTTGTGCTCTATTTTAATGTGATTAGAATGTGACAAGGAGGCAATAAAGATTTAGACTTTGATAAATGGTCAAATCAGTATTCAACAGAAGTGTAGTGTATTTCTGTTACTAAGTTTATATGTATAGTGCATACTAACGTATATATTTATTTATGTTCTCTAACAGCCCAGAAGAAGTGTTGAATGTTTAGAAATGAACTGAGTAATTGAATAAATAAGTCATCGTAAGAAATTCTGCTCTCACACACAGTTTTATTCTTCTCAGTATTGCTTTTTATGTATTATACTGATCCATTACTGGTGTGGTTACAGTGTGCTGAGAGTGCAGCGCTAGAAAATATTCCTGTTACCCACGATTACTGTTTATATACTGGCTAGTTACTGTTAGGGTTTTGTCTCCATAGGAAATGCATAATATAAATTATTTCTTTTTTATTGGCCCCCATTTCACAGATAACCCTGACACTTTCCAGAAAGGAGCTGAGGTGTATGAATATTTTTTGGGAAACGTTTCTTGGAGTTTCGACAAACGGTGCCAATGTTATTAGCAAACCAAAAAACACATTCCCACACACCTTAAAGTGGGAGGGTGTGTCCTTTAGTTTTTAACCAGGGTAGTGACCACACCTCATTAAAATTGTTTTGAGTGAACCACTATTCCCTGTTTTAACTCACGTTTACACCATATTATCACCTACACTCGTATTACACATTAGGGCCCTCACACACACTGCACCCAACGGCTAGAGGAAAAAAGATCTCCACTAAGTAGGCCCCATCATGGGCGCCTGATCGGGTATTGCAGCGCCGACCCGAGAAGGAGCAGGCCAATGATGACACAAGACACCTGCTTGTTGGGTGTGTGAGGGTCTCTTTCCGAAAAGTAGGATTCCCTTCTCCTTACCTTGCCTCCACCCACTCACTAGGGTTCACTGACCTCCACCTGCTTGTCTCATTAGGAACTACATACCTTGTTGGTTACACTAGTCTTTGGGCCTGTATGTTGGACCTAAAAAATAAAAGCCCTATGTCCCCCCCCCTTTTGGATAAACTGTTGTATAGACCATCACTTAATATTTGTATGTAGTGCTGTCGCACTTTTTGACAAGTGGATCGCTAGCCGAAGATCAGCTCAGTGCCCTGCATGGCAGCCATGATCGATTCTGACCTTGCTTCTTTGGAAGGACTTCAACTCCTTCTATAAGCATTGCATTCAGATAATAAAAATCAATTTCTTTTACAAAGGTATGTTTGTGTAAACCATATTGAGTCCTATTCATCAAAGCACTTTTGTGTATGTAAATTGGTACATCTGTTGTACTACTTTATAGATTCACAAATATTATTATCTATGTAGGGGTGGAGACCTCCAACATTTCTCCTAACTTTTATGACTACTGCTTTGGTCAATAGGTTTGATGCAAATAAGGGTTTGATAAGTTTAAGTAACTAGAAAATGATTAATATCTAGAAACATAGCAGCTCCAGTAGTACTATAGCCAAAACAAGCTAAAACCTACTACATTGAAACCTTGGCGTAAGTAAGAGACTATACACAGCCATCACCGGTAAAGCAAGTGAGTCACATAAAAATCCATTGATGCAGGAAATAATGTTAACAGCACAGAAGAAAATATAGGAAAAAAATAAAAAGTGGATTTAAAACAATTTAAATAAAATCTGTTTTTTCATAATTTGATTTGAATAAAAATGAAACGCACAAAAACAAAACTGTTAACATAGGTGGAAATAGTAGGTAACAGAAAGCTATATTCCCATTCAATACAACTGCTAATGCAAGGAGATAGAGAATCAACAGTCACTACTACACCACACCCATCAGAAGGTGGGCCTCAGCACAGTACTGACAAGTCAGACATAGCCTGCCCACACATGAAGCCAAGCCATGGTCACAGCAATTTTACATCAAGTCACTGAATATATGTCTCCTTGCCACTCATTTTGAGTAGCAGATTCATGAGGCGGAGAGTGATGACATACAGGTGGAGGATCAGTATTTTTGATATTTTCAGGGAAACAGTAGTGACAACATACCACTTTTCTCCTGAAGTACTCCTTGACATGGTTGCGGACTGGGGACAGTTCACCTCACCTAAAGCTCGCATGAAGGCCAACCCCACACATGACAAAATACTGGCTGAACTCCACTTATTGGCCAGCGAATATTTTCAATCACAAAAGACACAATGGACATCTGGAATGTAATCAAATCACGGCGATTGTGCCGGGACTGAGGTGCATCATTAGGCCAACGCAGCAATATACTGCCAAGCCATAGTCTGCCAAGCCACAGTCCCTGGTGTTAAGGCAACGGGTGGAGGATGCTTGGGGGTCTGTTTTATGATTGGTGAGATGTTTTTTATTGTTGATTTCTTTGATATCATGACAATCATTGCCTTCAGCAAGCACATTCACAGTCAGTCTTTCATACCTTTAAAAAAAATATAGAGCATGTCTTTAGAAGTTTGAAACTGCCCTGATTTGCAAATGTGTGTCATGCTTTTAGTATCTAATTTTCTAATGGAGGACCACTTTTAATTTGGTTCCCAGGTCTATTTTCTGTTCCAATCCAACCTTGGTTAAGATTGAGAGATGACCATATGAATGACAACTACCACAATTGATTAAAATAGGCTTCTCCAACTAGTAAGTAATGATCTACTGTGTGCAGCCCAGCCGACTAAGTTAGAAGCTTTTTCTTGGTTGAATGAATATATGAAAAGTATGATTTGGAGAGGAAAGTGTGTATTTTCAGAACTTATAAACTGATTTAGAATTTCCAAAAGACATTTAAAGCTATTTGTGTCTTTAATCATGGGGTGTCGGGGAGACATATTACTGTTATTATTATTTTGGTGCAGGGGCATTGCTGCTATTGTTTTTTAATATACTAACCATGCAGAGGCATTTTACATTGACAAAGCATTTTTTACGTTAATGTTGGCAACCATGCCTGATGCACTAAGGTGGTCTCTGTTGGTAATCTTGCATTTGGTGGCCACTTTTGTAATCTTGTCGTATGTGTTCACCAAATCAACTCTAATAATGTTAGTAGCCTGTGATGATTTTCATGGAACATAAGAGGCTCTTATTGCAGAAATGGTTGGAGATCACTGGATTAAAATATGTCAAGCTATTTATTTTTACGTAGTGGCAGCGCAACCCTCTTCACCCAAAAGACATTGAAACAATCAACAGCTGAGAGACTGAGTATATATAAATGGAAATCAGCACAAGACAGTCTTAACCCAAGATGGATATTCACTTTCCAGATTTGATGGGCACTAATGTAGCAAACTGGTACAAGGATTATCAGTCCTGGATTCATGCTAGCAACTGTAAAAAAGGAACCCCCGCCCCGAGGAATGCAAGGTGGCTGCTGCAGTAGACTTTGACTTCTTTGGTTTTGCAAATCCCCACCATACAACTTAAGTTAATGGAAAAAGAAAGTGGCAGGAGGGTGTAATCAAGAGATTATTAGTTCTTGTGGACCAATGAAAAATCTAAAATACTAGGCCCAAGAAGTAGGGTGAAGTGCTGGAAACATTTCCTCTACAGAGAATAGCAAGCACCTCTTCTATGCTCTAAGTGGGCTTCGTTAGAAGCCGACCAAGGTCTGCAGTATCAAGGACAGATCTAAAGATTCATGTTTTATCAAAGGACTTACCTTTAGAACAAAAAAGCTAGGCATGCCCCTGAATACTGAAGAATTTGCAGAGTACTTCGTCACATACCTCATCAAGCGATCTGAGACCAAAGAAAGGCACAGGTGGGAGCCAACTCTTCTAAGCTCTGTACAGATGCAATCATAAATGGTGACAAGAAGCCGCCGTGCTGCATCCAGCCATGTCTGAAGTCTTCAAAGTTTCATAGGTGATATCAGATAGAAACTTTGCCTACATCCCTACACTGACTAGTAGCTGATTTCAGACGACTCCCAGCAGCATCTCCATATACAAGTCCAGAAAATCCTTAACAAAGACGAAGAAGCATACACTGCATTGACTTTTACTCACAAAGATTGACCCCCAGCCAGCATGTTACCCTTTAGGGGGGCCTCTCACTTCTTATCCACCTAGCCAGTTAGAGAAACATCTTCCAAAAGAACAGCGGTCTGGCCTCTTTATTTTGAACAAGAGTATGGGAGTGCTAAATCACTATTGGTCAACAGGGAGAGGCAACCTGCGAATCCTGGAACAGCTATCCTATCCATTCTCTTAAGAGTTCTAACAACTTAATTAAAGGCAAGCTCAAACAAGTCAAACAATGTGGGACTTTGCAATTGTCAAAACTAATCCCACTTGACCGGGTTAGTCTTAATTCATAGGCAGATTGAAATTAGTAAGAGAAGTAACATACATACTCCTCAAAAAACAAAACTCCCATCATATTTACACTCAGTGGACTAAGTCCATACTGATGCGTTCAAAATCCCTGTATTCAGGAGAAGGCCAGGAGTAAGACCCTATATTCTATAAAAAATCGGAATGATGGGAGCAAAAGACTGTTCCTGGTCCTGTGCATTTACCACCACTTCAGCTAAGGACCACAAGGGACAATTTGTTCATGAGAGGATAGTGCTCCCTTGCCTTCATACCATTGCTTTGAGTGTGTTTCTCTATTCTTCATGAAAAGAATAATATATGCATAGTCAGCCTGATGACTTCCTTCCATGCAAACTCGAAGGTTCCCTGGAGCGATTAGGGGTTTGTCAGTATGAAAAGGGGCCCAATTTACAATTAAAGGAAAACCACCCTTTCAAGAGTCTTTCCTGAATCACATGTAACTGGAGAAAGCCAAATATGGGCCCAAGCATCACCTGAGCAATGCGCAAAGCAGAGCAGAATACCCTTTTCTTTCTTTTACTAGCATGATTTTTTTTAAATACAAAAGTAGGGAGGCTCAAGCCAGTAAATCCAACGTAACTTCTACATACCAGAGGGTACAGACAGTTGCCTGACAATGTTACTACCAGCTGAGATGAATTGAAATCACAAATGGAAAGGTGCACCCAGAAAAAAATGTAGTCCATAGAGATCCAATATATATTTTCAAAGTAAAACTTTATATTGTTGTCCGGAAAATAAATAATCAGGAGGGATAACTCTCAGGAAGATACCTTGATAAGTATCCACTTGCTTGTTCCATATTCGGCAAGTAAACGTGTGATTGTTTCTTTTCGGGACAACACTATAAAGTTCCTTTTGATTTACTATGTTTATGAATAAGAGGGATATAGCTTGTTTGTATTAAACATCTATCTCACAGACTCATAAGGATCCTATTATAAAAGAAGAGAGGTCTTTGAACAAAATATATATGAGCCCTGATGAAGTTCAAAAAGTAGTTTGAACGAAACGCGTTGGATGGATGTTCTTTGTGATTGAAAGTCGCTTGTACAAACAATAATAATACATTTACAGATAAAAAGCAAAGAAGGAATAAAATGTATACTTTGACAATACATATTGGATCTCCATTACTACAATATTTTGGGGTGCACCTTTCCATTTGTAATTTCTGTTTATCTCTGCTGGACAGTGGTACCAAACAAAGGCAGGTACCGGAGAAGAAGTGCACAGGACCATAATTTGTTGGAACTTTGATTGAGGTGCGGTCTCTTCAGTCCGCCGTTGTTTCATGGGTTTGGTCTTTACATGTTACTTCCAGCTGACTGCAGCTTCCATTACTGCCACAAAACACGATGGACCCTATTCTTCCCCGACCACTGATGGCGAGGCAGGGCAGGTTGGTAGAGAGCCCTGCCCTCCCTGACTCCTATAAAGGCAGAATGCAGCACAGGCTAAAACACAAACACTGCTATTCCTAATAAAAGGGAGAAGCAGACACGAATTCAGGCATCATCCTCCTACTAAGTACTTTGTGGAAATAAAAGCTCAAGACCCGCAAAAGCATGGGCAATGTGCCTGAGGAGTATCAAAGAAAACAGTAAGTGCTACTGGTACCAATCCCTTTTTACATCTCACTCACGGGGCAAGGCACACTAAGGGAGGGTGGCAAAACTCAATTTTCAAAGGAGTGTGTTTGTGTTCTTTTACTGACAGCTTTTTGTATGGGTTGCGTGTATAGGGGAGGTGGGGACTTTCCTCATCATCCAGTAAGTAATGGCATGAGAAAGGAGAAGAGAAGGTCATTACTTTTTGTATGTTCAGCTGTAGAGATTTTAGAAATTAGCAAAACAAAAATGATTTTTTAAGTGTGAAATGGAATCTACATTAACAGAGAAGATAATGTCCAAATGACAATATATTTGGATTCACTGAAAAAGGGTTGAGATGCAGTGCCATTGATATTACATCTCAAAACCACATAGATTGACAATTACAGTAATCACTTTTGTTTCACAATAGCTGTACAGTTAACTTTCTAAATGGCAACAGTGATGATATCCCTGATGGAATCACAAATACGGTCATCAAATACATCAGTAGTGGTATAACTGATGTGGCAGTTAAGTATGGGCGAAATCCGCGAATTTGTGCAAATTTGCGGATTTTTTAATTTTTGCGTGTTCGCAGGTTTTTTTTCAGCGCGGCTACCGTGAAGTTACCCAAGCTGTCGTACATAGGTGCGGCCATCTTGTTTTCAGTGTTTGCGTTGAGTATTTCTTATTCCGGGCGCTAGTTGCATGCTCGCGTTGTGCATTTCCTACGTGCGGGGCGCAATTGGGTGTTCGCGTCCGTTTTTGCGTGCTCGCGGGGAAATATCGCGCAAACTTACCCACGTGGTCGCAATGGGCGCGCCCATCTTGTTTTTCATTCATTGCTATGGTTCTGGACATGCTTTTTCAATCCTCCTTTAATCTTTGTAATCCTTTGTTTGTTTGAACTTTTTTAAATCTTTGTTACTCATTATCTATCTCTTTATTTTTGTACATCTATATTTTGTGTTTTTTTCTAATTTTGGTTACTTTAAAACTACTTTTTTTAACTCTCTTTTCTTTTACTTACTTTCCTTATTCTTTCATATTTTGTTTTTCTTTAACTGTCCAGGACCATGGCAAAGAGAGCCGGCAAAAATCTGAAGGGGAAGGGTCCCGCACCCCATAGCCGGCTCCCTTGCGGGCGCTTAATGGGGGAGACAGTAACTGCCCAGGAGATCTTCAGTGCGTTGGAGGTGGCCGCACTGGTTTTCTTTGTCCAGCGCCACCTCCCCAAGACCGTCGCGGCAGGCCCGGTACCGGGTACGGGCTCCGGGAGCGTCGCCAGCTATGGGGGGAGGTTTGCCGGGCCATGTATCGGGAGTCTAGGGTCCGGTGCACCTACAACAAGGCGACGCACCGGTGGTCCAACATCCTGGACCGGGAACATGACCTGCTCGACCTTCTTGGCGTCGAGATCCCTGGGCTTGGTGAGTAGTAGTAGCTATTTAATCACTACTTTGTTATCTCCTGCTCTGTGTTATGATATTGCAAATATTTGTTATTTCCGAAGAGCAACAATGCTGCCAATTACATTGCAGGTAAATTATGTTTCAAAAGCTTCTGTGATTGCAGGTGCTCTCCTGCTCACTGGCGGTGCTACTATGCTTACTTGTTTTCAATTTTATGCTCATTTGGCCTGGGTGATTATGTATGAGTGTACTTTACAGAAGTGCGTAATGCTAGACACAAGAGATTACATTGCAGGTAAATTATGTTTCAAAAGCTGCTGTGATTGCAGGTGCTCGCCTGCTCACTGGCGGTGCTACTATGCTTACTTGTTTTCAATTTTATGCTCATTTGGCCTGGGTGATTATGTATGAGTGTACTTTACAGAACTGCGTAAGGCTAGACACTAGAGACTTAAGTCCAGTCCTTCCTTTGTACTTCTGCCACTAAGAAGAGATAGTGGTGGTGGATTGATAGTTTGAGTATATTATGACTGGTTATTTAGTAGGAAACTTTTTAGTGGTCTGCAATCATGACGGACTGTGTCTGTCACTTCACGTGCTGCGGAGTGCTGCCTGCCAGTCCTAACAGAACCTTTTTGTAGTTGGTTTAGTGAGTTACATAACTTTTCAAGTAGACGGTCCGCGAATCCAGCAATACTAATATCCTAGTAGACCACATCAGGTAGGTCAATAAATTTAGTACAATTGTTGTCTATTTCCCCGAAATAATTTGTTATTTTTTTTTTAAATGTTTGATTTGGTTGACAACAAAAATCCATGTTTGTGTCTTTCTTTCATGTTGTACATCAGTTCCCCCCAGGGGCAAGAGGACAGAGGAGGAGGTAGCGGCGCCGGCGGAGCAGGAACAGGAAGGCTAGGATAGGTCCGCTGAGGGCTCCTCTGCTGGCCCCAGTAAGTTTTTCTGGTAATATTATTAATTATACTTCTCTATCTTTTACAGCACCTATTTATTCCAAACGTTCCTCATAATTCTATTTTTTCCTAAATCATCTTTGATCTTCTTGTAGACTGTTTCTAAATTCTTATCCTGCCTCTACTATGACTCTCTGTGCTACTACTAGATTATTATTAGTCTGTCTGTGTAGTTAGCTAAGCTTGCACAGTTGGCAAAAGGTGTTAAACAAAACTCCTATTCAGCAATAGCTCTAGGCAATGAGTGCAATCCTCTGGGTTGTCCATAATGTCTATTGAAGTCTTATAAATGTTTATGATTTGACAATTCCCAACAATAAAATGTCAATGGCCACCAAGAATAAGATACTAGTTTACTTTTTGATTGGATAGGAGGACATACTACTACTGTTGCAGGGACTATTCTGCACATACAGAACAATGGACAAGAAATAGGACATTGGTGATAAAATAGGCGCAGTTAGACTTTCCACATATCTCAGTCATACCAGAAGTTGAACCCCCAATCTCCTTACTGACTAGCTAGTGTGTCAGAGTCATTATTTAGCTCCCGAATGCAGCGATGATCCCCAATGATTATACAACCCAGAACATAAGACTACAGAGTCAGAGTCCCGACCTCTCAGAGTCACGGACTCATGCTTGTAAATTGCAAACCCTTTCGCTCACTCACTCATGACCAAAAACCACAGAGTCTATGTAAGTTTTAAAGCTTTATTAAAAGTAAAACAACCAGCTCTGTATGTACTCTGTAAAAATGTAAATTGTGCATTATATAAAAACATTAAAAACAACTTCATACAAGATAAACGGTGAACGACTGAAAAGTGGCTGATTTCACACATTAAGGGGCCGATTAGGATGGCGGACGGAAATGGGTACTGTCCGCCATGGTGGGGGAAATTTTACTCCCGGCTGCGCCGCGGAGAAACCGCGGTTGGGATTAGGATATTCATGTCACGAAACTCCGACCGCGGCGGACGGAACACAACCAACACCGTCCGCGGTGGACGGAACACAACCAAGTCCGTCCGCGGCGGACGGAGTCCAATGAACAACCACTGCCGCGGACGGAAATGACCGCGGAAAATAAAACATGTACCGCCATCCCTGAGAATACTCCGTGGCCGCAATTAGGATAAATCCGCCCGTACAACGGAACTCACAGCCATCCACGTCCGCGGCGGAAACAATGCAACGAGAACCACAGCATCAGGGCGGAAGGCCAACACGCACAACATCCCTAGCGCCTAACAAATGTATGAAAGTGCACCGCAAGTCCTAAGCAAACATACGAACATTGACAAGGCCCCCCCCCCAGCACAAGCCACCATGACACGTCCCAATTATCCAATAATGCACACAAGTCAACACGCCCACCTACCACCTGACTGCCAACAACCATCGAGACACGACTATAAAAAGACACCCCCACACAACCACAATCCCTTGCACCACAGCATTGCTGCCAGCAAGAGGGCCATTCGAGACACTGCTAACTCACATAAAATCACATAGAAGACACCCACCCACCACCCTACCACACAAACACCCACCACACAAATCCTACACATCACACACCACACACCTGCACCTCCCAACTCACTCAACTCACACACTGAGCACCACACACCATGGCACCCAAAAAAACCCCCAAATTCACGGAGACAGAGTTGCGGGTAATGGTAGATGAAATTATCCGTGTGGAGCCCAACATCTTCGGGGCCCAAGTCCAGCAGACGACCGTGGCGCAAAAGAACCACATGTGGGACAGGATCGTCACTCGTGTGAATGCGTCGGGGACTGTGCCGAGGACCAAGCACGACATTCAGAGGCGGTGGCATGACCTTAAGACCAGGGTCAAGGGCATCCGAGCGAAAAACCACGCCAGAGCCAATCTTACTGGCGGTGGCACACCCCCGGAGCCCATACCCTACACCGATTGGGAGGAGAAGGTGCTGGTGATACTACACCCAGAGAGCCTAGACGGCCTTGACGAAGGAGAAGAGACTGGTGAGTACAAACCAAGCACCACGATCAGCACGACATGGTCAGGCTCACACAACTGAGAAGAAACATCCCCCACGCCCCAACCCATGCACGTCGGACACCAACACACTAACATGTCCATGGCTCCCAACAGGCCCCCATGTTCACGGGGAGGGTGGTGGTGGTGGTGGCGGTGGTGGAGGGTGGGGTGTGTGAGAGGCCCAAACTACAACTCCCAACAGGCCCCCATGTGCACGGGGAGGGTGGCGGTGGTGGTGGAGGGTGGGGTGTGTGCGACAGGAAACAGAAATGTCTACAAATCAATGTAACCATGTACTGTCCACATTACTGACCTGCTCGATCTTGTCCCTCAGGTGATCGTCAACTGACTGGGGAAAGCAGTACCCGGCCGCCAGCCTCGCCTCCCACACCTACAGGACTCTCTGCCGACGACGACACAGGCAGCTCCGGGGCGGAGGATGGAGCGGGACCAAGCACGCAGCCAGGGCCATCTGGCTCACAGGGACTCCCGGGACCGACCAACGTCGCATGTGTGACTCCCGCGGCACCCGTCTCTGTGATCTGCACAGTCCCCACCACCACCAGTACCACCAGTACCACCAGTACCACCACTACCACCACTACCACCAGCACCACGACTCCTGCCGGTGCCACCCAGCATGACCCAGCGCGCAACGCTGGTCCAACGGCCCCACACACAAGCAGGGTGAGTGGGCCACAAACACAGGCAACGGGACAACTGCCAATCAGGCGACCCACACACCGCCGGTCAGAGGAGGGACAGCTACCCGAGCCAGTGGCACAGTCCCTACAAGCTCTTGCCAGGTGCCAGGCCTCATACGACCGGTCCCAGGCAAACGCTGATCGTGTTCACGAGGACTCAGTGGACAACACCAACAGCCTGCGCGAGATCTCTGGCATCCTTGGCCAGATGTTGGTGATCATGGGCCAGCAGGCAACGATGTGGAGGGAATGGGTTGCCCGGAACAACCCCCCCCCCCCCCTCCACCATGTGTGTCAGCGCCACCGCCACCGTCACCTCCGCCTCCCCCGTCACCTCCGCCTCCGCCTCCACCGCCGCCACCACCACCTGAGCCCCTGGCGACGGATGTGGCCCATCACCAACCTGCCCTCCCAGCTGCCTCTGTACCACCTCCGAGACGGAGGGGGCGGCCGAGGCAGGAAGTTGCTGAGAGCAGTGTTGGAGCGCCAGGCACACGCTCCAAGAGGGGACGACCTTGACAATGCCACTGCCTGTGCCAGACATTCACCCTGCAAACCATCCTGTCCCACATAGACAATCATTGCCACTGGTCTGCTGGACTAGCCTGACACCCCCCAATGTGGTGTCAGCACGGACATTTCATCTGCCATTACCTACAACTCCAACTCCCTCCCTCCCACTTACTTGTAAATATTCACCAGCACAAAAGCACAACCTGTCAATAAATTGCATTTACTCACACAATGATGTTTTGCCTCCATGTTTATTCACATGATTGCCATCAGATACAGACGTAAACAGGTACAGGGATCATAGTCGCACATGATCATGGCGCTGCGGGAGTGACCTAGAGAAAACCAGAGACAGCAAACACACGTCAGTAAAGAGATTCACACACATCACAACACAATGCACAGCAACATTACACAAACGACAACCATCACACAAGCATGGGATGGGAGCACACACATCATGGACACTCCTATGTCCAAAGACATGAAGACACACATGTGCAACCATCACAAACCACACCCAGCTGAATAACCCCATATCCACACAACACCAGAAAACATACATGAGGCATTGTCAACCGCCACTAGAGGTAGATACTCACATTCAAGGGAAGTAGCGATCAATGAGCTGGCGCCTCTGGTCCACACCTTCCTCCTCACCACTATCCTCATCAGTCGACATGGGTGGGATGGGAGGCCGAGGAACTCCTTCGTCTTCAGGGTCCAACAGCAGTTCAATGTCATTGCGTACTGCCAGGTTGTGGAGCATGCAGCAGGCAATCACGATCTTGCATACTTTTCCTGGTGAGTAAGGCAGTGCCCCTCCGGTCTTATCGAGGCACCGAAACCTAGACTTCAGCAGTCCAAAGGTACGTTCGATGACTCTCCGTGTCCTTCCATGTGCCTCATTGTACCGCATTTCACCCGCCGTCCTCGGATTACGTAGGGGACTGAGGAGCCAGGGCCGGTTTGGGTAAGCCGAGTCGCCTATGTAGGGGGATGACAGAGACAAACATCAGAACAAGATATGGTGGGTACCCCATGCAACACAGAGATCACAAGAGTCCCCACTGCACACTCACCAACAAGCCACGCTTGACCGGGTGGCAGATTTGCCATGAGTCGTGGGACATTGCTGGTTCGCATGATGTGGGCGTCATGTGCGGATCCAGGAAATCTTGCACACACATGGGAGATGATGTTGCTCGCCAGGCACACCACCTGCACGTTCAGCGAATGAAAGTGTTTGCGATTCCTGAACACTTGTTCGCGTGCCCGTGGTGGAATGAGCGCGATGTGCGTGCCATCAATTGAGCCCACAACGTGAGGTATGTGGCCCAGTGCATAGAAACCAGCTTTGACAGCTGGCAACTCTTCCGGACGTGGGAAATGTATGTACTCATCCTTGTACAGCATCATAGCTGTTAACACATCCCGAAGAACCGTGCTGAACATTGCCTGTGACATACCCCCGGCACCTCCAACTGTATACTGAAATGTGCCAGTAGCGAAGAAATGTAGTACCGCCATGACCTTTGCAGTGGGTGTAAACGAGCCAGGATACGTTCTACGTGGCTGCAGATGAGGAGCCAATTGAGCCACAAGCTCCAGCAACCGACGTCGATCCAGCCTGAATTTCCGAATCACCTCCTCGTCTACCATATCCTCCAGCTGAGTGTATGGGCGATGCACATTTGGAGCCCTCCTGTGTGGGAGAGAGATGTAACTTAGGTCAACGTACAAACGACGCATACTTGTACAACTCCATCACATGTGTACCTTACTGACATAACTCCAGTCGTCACCCTAATGTATCGTAGACACATCACAGACACTCATGCAACTGCATGCACACAAACGATAAGTTTACACACGCCATGTCATCAAGCACAAATGCCACCACCAATGATGATGTGCATACGGTAATGACATGCATGGTGACAGAACGTATAAATCACATACACGGAATGCATGTGTACCACCACCACTGTAGTCACCTCGACACAACAATAAACCGACAACAGATGCATGAATTGGCCACACAGCCGTGATGTACTGTGTAGTTGTGAAGATGTAACAACGTCTGTAGGGTCAAACCCGACGTCAACACGTACGAATGCACATCTGTTGGCCATTGTGTGCCGACCGATGTCCATTGTATGGACACACATGCTATATTGTATGACATATGACCTTTCACAATCACGCTCACATCCCTCATGACGCAACTGCACACAACACATCACGGTGCAGCGTCTGACAAGATCACATATTTGGCGCCGCCATGGCGGTGCTCAACTTCCGCTACTTCCCAAAGGCAGAATGCGGCCTGCGTCCCTCTTCCCATTGGCTGCATGTGCAGGGACCGTGACGGGCACACATCGGCAACCGCACGTGCAAGCTTCAGGCACGGATGCTTCAGTTGCAACAATGTACTATCACTGGCGCCTCCATGGCGGGGCACGTACACAGCGGGGGAGGTGCAGGCCTATACACCCTGCAGATGTACTCAATGGACATGCCAGTTCATGACCCCCCTTACAGTCACCTTGCATCATCCACCGTACACCGGCCGGAGCGGCCGGCCCATGAACAACCGCCGTGCCCGGCCATGAACACAACCGCCATGGCCGTGCCCGGCCATGAACAACCGCCGTGCCCGGCCATGAACACAACCGCCATGGCCGTGCCCGGCCATGAACAACCGCCGTGCCCGGCCATGAACACAACCGCCATGGCCGTGCCCGGCCATGAACAACCGCCGTGCCCGGCCATGAACACAACCGCCATGGCCGTGCCCGGCCATGAACAACCGCCGTGCCCGGCCATGGCGGTTGTGTTCATGGCCGGGCACGGCGGATGTTCATGGGCCGGCCGCTCCGGCCGGTGTACGGTGGATGATGCAAGGTGACTGTAAGGGGGGTCATGAACTGGCATGTCCATTGAGTACATCTGCAGGGTGTATAGGCCTGCACCTCCCCCGCTGTGTACGTGCACCGCCATGGAGGCGCCAGTGATAGTACATTGTTGCAACTGAAGCATCCGTGCCTGAAGCTTGCACGTGCGGTTGCCGATGTGTGCCCGTCACGGTCCCTGCACATGCAGCCAATGGGAAGAGGGACGCTGGCCGCATACGGCCAATCGCAAGTAGCGGAAGCTGTGCACCGCAACAACAGGGCCAGTCATTGGCCCATTTCACGATCACGCTTCCAGGGCTGACCAATTGCTGGCGACGTATGCCACTGACACGTGCTGAGGGCCCTATATATGTGTCTTGGCCAACATGAAACTTCCTACCCTGGGGACCAGTGCTGCCTGTGACCATCACCTCGACCTGCTGCTGCTGCTGAGCTGACCACCGACTGCTGCCTGTGACCATCACCTCGACCTGCTGCTGCTGCTGCTGAGCTGACCACCGACTGCTGCCTGTGACCATCACCTCGACCTGCTGCTGCTGCTGCTGAGCTGACCACCGACTGCTGCCTGTGACCATCACCTCGACCTGCTGCTGCTGCTGCTGAGCTGACCACCGACTGCTGCCTGTGACCATCACCTCGACCTGCTGCTGCTGCTGCTGAGCTGACCACCGACTGCTGCCTGTGACCATCACCTCGACCTGCTGCTGCTGCTGCTGAGCTGACCACCGACTGCTGCTCTAGTGCCATACTCCGTGATCTTGCCATGTCGAGAGGCAAAGAGATCCGGTCTCGACCCTTCACCGCCGCGGAGCTTGATGTCCTCGTGGACGGTGTACTCCGCAACTATGGACGCCTCTACGGCGCACCGGGACGGGTGGTAAGTGCAGTGTGGGACATGTTGGTGTGCATGAGGGGGCCAAATGATCAGGCCTATTTATATCTTAGCTGTGTAGTGTGGGCTAGACATATGTTCCTGATTGTGCATGGCTGCTGACAGTAACGTCTTGCCCCTATGTGTGTGACAGGCCACCTGTCCACTGACTTAAACCCTTTTGTCTCCCATCATGGTAGGTCAAGCTGCACCTTCGCAAGGACCTGTGGAGGACCATAGCACGGGAAGTACGGGCATTGGGGGTGTGCAACAGACGACATACACACTGCCACAAACGCTGGGACGACATTTCCAGGCTGAGCAAGAATGTAGCGGAAGTAACACTGGGCCTGATTCCAAGGACGCCCCGTCTGGCCCGACGCTCCATGACCCCTCTCATGCACCGTATCATTGCAGTGACGCATCCTGAACTGGCCGAAAGTCTGAGTGCCGATCAACAGCAAACTAGCGGTGAGCATACTGTCTGTGTAGGAAACTTGTGAGTGCTATGCATGTATTGGTGCACAGACACACTATTGAGTTCCGTGTTGCGTATGTATGCCTGTGATGGCATTTTGGTCCCATTGGGTGGTACTCATTTGACATCCAGGTCCGCCATGTTGACACGCCACTTGCTTAGTAGTTGAGTGTTAAAGCACATCCCCTAGTGGTCCATGTCCCCATGGCAGAAAATGTGAGGATGACTGGTAGGGGTGGGCCATGTGCAGGCTGAGGGCTCATGAACCTTTGTCTGCTATGTGATTTGGCTATCCTGTTCCTTCTGTACGTGAGTGTGCCCATGACTCACACATCTTTTCTGTGCATTTCAGCTTTGACAGAGGACACTCAGCCACAGACGGTGGAGAGTAGCCGAGGAAATGAGTCCGGCTCAGACTTCGCACACACGCAGACTGACACGGAGGAGGCCAGCGCCGGAGAGGGGGACAGGACCGTCCCTGAGGACTCGCATGTGGAGACACCATCGTCCTCCTCGTCGGACACTCTTGGTGAGCCTGCACTGTTGTCACAGACTGGGAGTGGGCACTCATCACCTTCTGTCGGAAGACAGCACACAGGGCCCACACTTCCGCCAACTGCACCATGTACTGTTCGTGGCCGGAGGAGTAGGGGGAGCAGAGTGGCGTTCGGTGCAGGCACCGCTGCCCCTGCCACGGTGAGCCAAAATGCACTGTGTGCTGAGGCCGTTGATCTGCTGCGACAGCTGTGTGTGGGTCAGACCAATATGACAAATGCTTTCCAGGATCATGATAGGAAGTTGGGGCAGGTGGTGGCATTCATGGAAGGGATGCATGGCGATCTTGCAGGTCTACACAGGACAGTGCAGTCATTGGCAAGCAGTGTGTCGTCTGCAATAGTACAGTCGAATGAACAGGGTGCTACTTCTGTTTCCCCATCTACACCGCTGGATGTCTCAGGGGGTAGTGATTATTCAGAGCAGGACTCAAATACAGGTTATTGCACTAGAAGCAGCGTCAGACAGCACGTCAGGGCACGCAGGGCACAGACCCCATCCCCTAGATCAGCTAAATCTGTTCACGTAGACGACGTCAGATGCACTGGAGTACACACACAGGATCCACAAGTGTTGTTGGGGGACATGCCTTCCGGAGCTACACAGGCATTCAACACGAAAGGTACTCCGAAGGCAAGGGATACTCACATGTCCATGGACTGTTCCTTGGACAAGGCCAGTCAGAAGACAAAGGCACCTACTGAGAGCAGGGAGACTCCCAAGAGCAGGCCCACAGCAGAGGTAAGGGACACTCCCAAGGACAGTGAGAAGACTAAGGCACCTACTGAGAGCAGGTAGACTCCCAAGAGCAGGCCCACAGCAGAGGTAAGGGACACTCCCAAGGACAGTGAGAAGACTAAGGCACCTACTAAGAGCAGGCAGACTCCCAAGAGCAGGCCCACATCAGTGGATAGGAACACTCCCAAGGACAGTGAGAAGACTAAGGCACCTACTGAGAGCAGGGAGACCCCCAAGAGCAGGCCCACAGCAGTGGATAGGAACACTCCCAAGGACAGTGAGAAGACTAAGGCACCTACTAAGAGCAGGGAGACTCCCAAGAGCAGGCCCACATCAGTGGATAGGAACACTCCCAAGGACAGTGAGAAGACTAAGGCACCTACTAAGAGCAGGGAGACTCCCAAGAGCAGGCCCACATCAGTGGATAGGAACACTCCCAAGGACAGTGAGAAGACTAAGGCACCTACTGAGAGCAGGGAGACCCCCAAGAGCAGGCCCACAGCAGTGGATAGGAACACTCCCAAGGACAGTGAGAAGACTAAGGCACCTACTAAGAGCAGGGAGACTCCCAAGAGCAGGCCCACAGCAGTGGATAGGAACACTCCCAAGGGCAGCGACACACACAGGGAGCAGGTGTCTGCTGGAGGCAGGTGCACCACAGACGACAAGTCTGCTGGCAGGAACAGGGCGGCGAGCAGGGCACAGGCTACATCCAGAGACAACACTCCACCTAAGGATAAGGCACATCCTACGGACAAGGCATCTAGCATGGACAATGGCGCAATCAAGGACAGGCATACTTCACCCCTGGCTGCACTGAGGCTGATGTTTTCTACTAAACGCCAAACTGATGTCTCCGCGGCGGAGTCCCCCCATACCTCCACTCCCATCCAGGCCAGTCAGAAGCAGAGGAGGGTGTCCCCTGTTGTTGCATCCCCCATTACACATCATTCCGAGTCCAGGCGGCAGGCACAGAGCAAACGACAAGCAGGCTCCAGCACGTCCCCCGAAACCAGATCCCCGGCAGCAGTTGCTCCACCTATACTGGGTGGTGATTCTTTGGAGTCCCCACCACTTGGCAGTCCTGTCCTGTCCAGGGTGCACTCACACCTCCCTAAGAAACGCAGACACACACCATTGACACCTGCAAACCCCGATTTGGCTCTAGGTGAGCTATCCCCAGCTCCCAGGCCCACCCTGCCTCCTGGCCCATACAGCCCTGTGGCTCATCATTTCAGTTGTCCCAGTGGCGCCGGTGCAGTTGACTCTCATGTATCAGATGGTGGCACAGTGTCAGTTGTGCCCTCTCCTGTTGCAGGTCCTGGCAGTGTATCTGGGTCTATGGCTCACGTGTCAGTTAGAAGATCTGTGGCTGTGTTGCACACTCCTGTTTCTGGTGCTGGCAGTCTGTCTGGGTCAGTGGCTCACGTGTCAGTGACTACATCTGTGGCTGTGTCTCACACTCCTGTTGCTGGTGCTGCCAGTGTGTCTGGGTCCGTGGCACATGTGTGTGTCACTCGGGCTGTGGCTGTGTCTCACACTCCTGTTGCTGGTGCTGCCAGTGTGTCTGGGTCCGTGGCCCATGTGTGTGTCACTCGGGCTGTGGCTGTGTCTCACACTCCTGTTGCTGGTGCTGCCAGTGTGTCTGGGTCCGTGGCCCATGTGTGTGTCACTCGGGCTGTGGCTGTGTCTCACACTCCTGTTGCTGGTGCTGCCAGTGTGTCTGGGTCCGTGGCCCATGTGTGTGTCACTCGGGCTGTGGCTGTGTCTCACACTCCTGTTGCTGGTGCTGCCAGTGTGTCCGAGGCAGGTAGTTCACGCAGTCCCCCCTGATTCTGTGATGTGACGTGCTGTACACTTCACTCAAATGTTAATTCACATGGTGTGTCCATTGAGAACTGCGTGGCACTCTTGTGGTCCCTGTGACGGGTTGGTAGGGACACGTAGTTGTGCTGCCTCTGATGTACCTGCTCTGTACTCTACAATGCCCTGTTGATGCTCTGATACTGCAACCTGCCCTCTCGTTACCTGCCTCTGATGTACCTGCTCTGTAATGCACAATGCCCTGTTGATGCTCTGATACTGCATGCTGCCCTCTCGTTACCTGCCTCTGATGTACCTGCTCTGTAATGCACAATGCCCTGTTGATGCTCTGATACTGCATGCTGCCCTCTCGTTACCTGCCTCTGATGTACCTGCTCTGTAATGCACAATGCCCTGTTGATGCTCTGATACTGCAACCTGCCCTCTCGTTACCTGCCTCTGATGTACCTGCTCTGTAATGCACAATGCCCTGTTGATGCTCTGATACTGCATGCTGCCCTCTCGTTACCTGCCTCTGATGTACCTGCTCTGTAATGCACAATGCCCTGTTGATGCTCTGATACTGCATGCTGCCCTCTCGTTACCTGCCTCTGATGTACCTGCTCTGTAATGCACAATGCCCTGTTGATGCTCTGATACTGCAACCTGCCCTCTCGTTACCTGCCTCTGATGTACCTGCTCTGTAATGCACAATGCCCTGTTGATGCTCTGATACTGCATGCTGCCCTCTCGTTACCTGCCTCTGATGTACCTGCTCTGTAATGCACAATGCCCTGTTGATGCTCTGATACTGCATACTGCCCCTCTCACGTGCTGCCTCTGATGGGCCTGTTCTGTGCAATGGACTGTTGATGCACTTAGCCCCTCTCACGTGCTGCCTCTGATGGGCCTGTTCTGTGCAATGGACTGTTGATGCACTTAGCCCCTCTCACGTGCTGCCTATGATGGGCCTGTTCTGTGCAATGGACTGTTGATGCACTTTGCCCCTCTCACGTGCTGCCTATGATGTACCTGCTCTGTACTGCACAATGCCCTGTTGTTGCTCTGATACTGCATACTGCCCCTCTCACGTGCTGCCTCTGATGGGCCTGTTCTGTGCAATGGACTGTTGATGCACTTAGCCCCTCTCACGTGCTGCCTCTGATGGGCCTGTTCTGTGCAATGGACTGTTGATGCACTTAGCCCCTCTCACGTGCTGCCTATGATGGGCCTGTTCTGTGCAATAGACTGTTGATGCACTTTGCCCCTCTCACGTGCTGCCTATGATGTACCTGCTCTGTACTCTACAATGCCCTGTTGATGCTCTGATACTGCATGCTGCCCTCTCGTTACCTGCTATGTTGTACCTGCTCTGGTGCCCACTTTGCCCATGTTCACGCATACACTGTGATTTGACCCCTATTATTTGACAATAAAGGTAGTCTATCAAGTCTCGTGGTCTGTCGTTGTCATTCCTGCTTGCGTACTGCTAATGTGTATTCGTATATGCTTCTCATCAGTGGTTTCGGTAACATGACACTCCCCCTCCCTACGTCACGTCCCTTGCTGGTATTCCCCTCCAGACAGCCAATGGTTTGTACCTTACCTGCGTCGTCGTCCATAGTAGGCCATGACTAGGACGTGGTGGATCGCGAAGAGCATCGGGAAAGCGTGTAGCGCCGGGTCCATGGTGGTGGTCAGCTTGCGGTGGGTATCTCGGCTGTGTCACCTATGTTCGCTGTGGGGATTCCGCCGTGTTAAGACAGGTTGTTTTTCCGCAGCGGTTTTATGTGTGTTTTCCGCCATCTTGATTTGGGGGACGGTCTTCGACGTCAGTGCGTACGGCGGAGCGTTTGGATGTGTTCCGTCCGCCGCGTGGTCGTGTGTAGTTGGCCGGCGGAGCGTGTTTTTCCGTCGCGGACGGAAATTTGACACGTTTTCCTATCCTGATATGGCGGACGGAGTATCCGCGGCAGGCGGACACGGAAAAGGCTTTTTCCGCCTACTCCAGGGCCGCGGTGGCTCTTCCGTCCGCCATCCTGATCGACCCCTAATTGTGGGAGAGCCCTCACCTGGTTGGAACTTAAAGTCTTGATGGGGATGAATCGTTGACGACTCCGACTTACATTCATATGATCTTGCTCTTGTTCGTAGAAAAGAAGCTTCTGTCTGTTATGAGAAACATGGTGCGTGTTAAAAAGCAAACATTCATCAGTTGTGCCAAAAAGTGTAGCATCACATGTTATGGCTAAGCATAAATAAACAACGCCCTTCCCTGAAGAAAGGGACATTTTTAGTTTAGACTAGAGAGTCACAAATTATTAAATTTGTTTATGAAGTACTAGTAAAAAATTGTCATTCCTAGACAAAATAGGGAGTGGTGTATATGGCATCTAAAAATATTAAATGTATTTTTTCTAGGCTTAACACCATCGGCACAGCCAACCACCAGTGCCGGGGCCAGCGCGGAGGTGTTCACTTTAGGGTCGGATGCAGTGCCACAGCCAGCAGGAACTGCTGTGGGGGATGTCACGGTAGTGGCGGGCAGTGGTAAGCTATTATATTCCTTACTTATTGAGATTGCTGAGTGTGCTCTAAGTACACTTTACTGTTAAGAAAACATACAAATTTAGAACTAAGTTTTTGTCAACCAGGTAGAAGAGAGACACCCTTGACTTCTCATTAGCAATAGCATTAGCGGCGGGAGTTGACGAGTAACCAATGGCCTCCTCTAAATTTGACTTCAACTCAGCTGTGAAAGTTTTATTGAGAAGCCAAGTCAGATCAGAGATGAACTTGATGGATGGGATGAACGAAAAGGGAAAGAAGGGTGTAAGGAAGGACGAGCGAGTTAAAATTAATGACTGGCAAAGAATGATACGTGTTTTTGAATGCTGCCCGAGGTGGCTGGGAATCTGATGCATGGCTGGTTGAAGGCTGAAGCAAGGATGGGTGGAAGGAGAAAGAAAAGAGGACTGCCTGGTTGGGTGAAACAGAAACTGTATGTGTGCGCAATATATCCTTTGGTTCAAATTCAAATGCAAGTCAAGCACGGATGCATGGCTGGCGGTATACAAAATAAAAAAGGGTGTTTTTCCGTGCGAAAAAGTAAGGTTTTTCCAGTTGAGAGTCAGACATTAAGAAGGATGATGGACATTTGCTTTGAATGGATGGATGCCTGGATGGTATCTTCCTTATAGATAGCATAGGTGTATGTAGACAGAGTAGACGGTCACTGGATGAAGAGTGTTACTTTGAAGAGCATGTAACACCGCACGTCCGTGCCAGAGTAGCAAAGTCGAGGAAAGAAGTTGTAATTTTTCAGAATACTACCATGACTAGTAACAGTAGTTTGCAAGCACAGCATATACCCGGCGATTTCGGGGACCACTCACTACCTCTGTTAATATTTTTTTTCCAACTCTGTCATTCATGTGTGGCCTATCGGTGTTCACTCAATCAAAAACAAAGCACCTAAAGTCATCCCATATATAAGCAAATATCCTGTGAAGGGATAGATGATCATATTATTTATCTTCTTCATTTTCCTTTTGTAGTAGTCAGGGGCAGGGCAGGGTGAAAGTTAAATTAATTAAGCAGTAGCCCTTGTAACAGAGTATGGCCAGTGCCACCCGTAATAGAAAAGTAAGAGCTTCACCACCTGCATATACTGGACTGGTAACAGTAACGCAAGTCTGTGTCATCATGGCTTGCGTCTGTTTTTCTCGGGTGCAAGTTGACTGCACTGGCATTATGCCGCCTTCCACAAGTTTACATACCAATTTCGCTAAACAAGAGAGAAGAAGAAGACTGGTGTACTGTCTGAGTCTAATGTAGTGAGTCCATATAGTGCTAGTAGAATTCCTGAAACTCCCACTAATGTTAAAGCAGAGGCCGACGAAGTGAGAGGTTAGATAGATACATGCCACAAATGTTATGTACTGTGCTTGCAAGTTGCTAGTGCTAATGGGACACAACTTTCTGCTGAATTATTTTGTTTTAATCTTAAAGAGCATTGATTACAGTATGTTTTCTTTCTTCATATAGATACTCCTTCTAAACTAACAAGGAAGGAGTTGGTTAGACGGGCCTGGCAACGGAAGCTGAAGGCAATTGTCGCCGAATATCAGCGGCTGGTGGGCCAGGTGGAGGAGAATGACTTGCAGTCAACATCAACATCCACGACAGCTGCATCCTCCTCCGCTGCCCCTGGGTCATACAGTCAGCGCAAACCTCCAGCGGTACGGAGCCGTAGTCCGGCAGCCGGCAGCCACCCGCCGCCGCCGAGCAGCAATAACAACAGCTGCCCCCCGCAGTACCTGCAAGTGCAGGTCTCGTGTGCAGCGATTGACCCTGCGAGTGTCCAACATTGAGCAGGAGGTGGCGAGGCTGAAAGCCCTGCTCAAGGACCTCCGGAGGGAGCAGCGTGACCACCTGGCCAAAGGACACCACTGGCGGAAGTAGAGAAACTGTCCCTTGCCCCTTTTTTAAAGACTGTTGGGGGGTGGGAATTGGGCATTGGGGTTTTTGGACTGGGGACATTGATTTCATGGACATTGGTTGGGGTTAGGGAGGGGGGTGGGTCAGGTCTTCTTGTGGGATAGTTTATTTTTGTTAGGGCTCAAATAATTATTTATGTCAACTTAAACATAGCATCCGCGGTTTTTTTACTGTTTTGTGGGGAAGGCAGGGGGGGTTAACTGTACGTTTGTTTTCCTGAAACTTAACTGGCCGGTTGATTCAAATTGTCTAGTCGCCCAAATTTGTACAAAAGTGCCACTGACAGACTTAGTAAATTCAATTGTCCTACTACTTTACTAGTACTACCGTCAGTCTCTGCTCTCCTCCTACTCCATTATTCTTCCTCCCCCAAAATGCTTATCTTACCTGTGATTCGTGTTTGAGAATAGGGCTAGGCACAGGGCTGGCTGCATGGCAAATGGCGATTAAGGTTGGCTATGGAATCCTGGACCGATGAAATGTCATCGTTGTGGTGGTAGTAGTAGTGGTACACACTGGCAATAGCAGCACATGAAAAAAAAAGGAAATGAAACATTGAGTGGCCTGAGCGGAGCGTTAGAACAGTATGATAGATAGTACAGTACACAAGAACAGTGCCATGAATTGTAGCCTAAGCAATGCTAAAGTATTCAAAATATAAGTACTAGTTGCGTGGAGTATGGCTACTACAAGAAATAGTATTGAAGGTGAAGGACACAGCAGCGTAAGCATTCGTCACGTGTAGGAGAAGTATGTTGTTGATGATCAATCCACTTGATGCCACACATGAAATTCTGATTTGATTTGCAAATACTTATGGGTGTGTGTCAAGCAGAATAAGAATATGAATATATCCTCGGATTCCTTCACCAGCCTTGAAATTGATTTTCTGTTGCTTTGACCTTATCCTCCCCAGCAAGTGTGTGGAATTATTGTTGTCATTTAGTCATACCTCAATGAAAACCACACAGCCAGGGGGAAGAGGATTAGGGTCTTAGGGTTTGAAAATTGGATGGGAATGGGGTTTTTTGGGAAAGTTTTGCGGAGAGAGGAAAAAAAACAGCATGGACAAACAACAAATGAAGAAAAACAAATCTTTGGATACGAAGATATCCATAAATCTTTTAAGGGACATAAAGGAAGTGCACTGCATGCATGAAGTTGTTTGCTAAATGGATGGTTAGGTTACTGAAAAGTAGTACTTACTACAACTTACTAACTATGAAGAAACAATTTGACAGTACAGGGCTGCAGTAATTACGCAATTTCACTTGCCTATCTGCCCGGTATACACCTGTTACAACGCATTTTTTACTCCGCACTACCATTACAACGCGACTTTTACTCCGCATACCGTTACAACGCATTGCGCTGGGGGGCGCTGTAGGATAGGGAATAAGTTTAATTTTCTATCCAACACCTTCCCTAGTGTCCACGGGGACTGGTGTTGGAATAGAAAATTATACTTACCACTATCCAGCGCCCCAAGGCGCTATGCGTTGTAATGGTATGCGGAGTAAAAGTCGCGTTGTAATGGTCTGCGGAGTAATAGTATGCGTTATAACGTCATACATCCATCTGCCCTCATAGAGAATAAACACTTATTAGTATATTAAATTAGTTTTAAAAATAGAAGTTCACAACAATAACATTATTTAAAAGATAAGGAAAAGGGAAGAGGATACTGTAACTGTATGTTGTAGTTGTCCTGTTCAATTTGGGAAGTTGCATGCATCCAGCCATTACTCTAATTCGCGGTACTCCTCCATTCCATCTGACGCTCCGTCGATCAATCTTGGTGACCAGAGACACTGTCCACTGCCTGCCTGGCGGATGCGGAATTGCGGATCACTAATGGTAAGCCTGAGTTAATGTTTTTCCCATCGCACATGGTAAAAGCCGGCCTGTAATTGTTGATGGAAAAACAGGAAGGGATATTAAAACACCACGGACAAATAATATAAGCTACGGTGTGTAGTGCAAAAATAACACTTTCACTGTCAGAGGCGACAGTATTACATACAAGCATCATTTCTAAAGTGCGTACTCTGAGTCTCCTTTTCAAGAATAGTAATTAGCACACAGCAGGCCAGGACCATGCAGACGGTCAAGGCAGGCACCACTGAGTGAACCAACCTGATGTAGCATACCTCTTTGACACAGACAGACAAAGCATATCTAATTTTATGTAGCAAGCCACATAGCCGCAATTTAATTTACATGAACTGCTGTCTTCACTCTGGCATAACAACACTACACTGGCTCGACCACTCCATACCACGACTTGACAGACATGTAGTTCTGCTGTGGTTGTTGTTGACTTGTTTACCTGTTTGCCACTCACGAAATGGCCATTGTTCTTCCGTAAACCGACGATGATGATCCATCCATCCCAGTGAGTGACTAAAGAATAAAGATATTATGTAACTTTGATCATCAAGACTACTCCCAGGACCACGAGAGGGCAGCAGAGATTCAGAAACGTCAGAGACGCTAGAGACGCTGACCGCCATTCCCGCCGGAGCCGCAGGCTGCACGTCTCCCCAGCAAGCCGAGCGCACCCCCTCCCCCTGAAGCGCCTCCCCCCCTCCCCCCGGCCACTAGCGGAGTGTCGAGCCGGACAGGAGACAGGGAGACCGGGGGCACACCAGGCGGCTTTCAGCAGGGGCTCGGCGGCAGCGGCTCCGCACTAGTATCGGTGCTAGTATCGGTGTGACATCAGCACCGGCAGCATCAGCAGCAGGCAGGCTCCAACCTCGGCCCCAGCCTTAGCCTCAGCAGCGGCCAGCAGCGGCCAGCCGCAAAGGGGCAACAGCTCCCGCAGCACCCAGGGAGTGGTCGGCCGGGAGTCTGTTAGGCTGCCTGGAGCTTTTGGGAACTAGTCACCGTCCCCCCAGACTTAACCTGAACATACACCCCTGAACTCGGCAGCTGGTGGGGGTTAGCTGGCCGTGCAGCAGCCGATCGTGCAGGAGGAGCTGTGACTCTGGGCTCGGGAGCTGTGGTTGTGGTGTGCAGAGCGGAGCAGTACAGATCACAGAGCATCGAGAGTCTCACCTAGTGGAGTGTTGGGGCTGCGGAAGGAGGAGCAACGGAGGTGTACCGGGGAATCAGAAGCGCTTGCGTGGAGCAGAACGGAGCAAAAACCGGAGCAGAGGAGGAGAGGCATCCAGACGCAGTGTGCAGAGTCAAGACCCCCAGGTGTGCGTGGGCACAGGCTGCTGGGCAGGCAGTTGAGGTGAGACTCTTTTCAACTTAGCCTTACCTCCCTCGCCTCTCGCTTCCCTCCCCCCGGCCGCCCCACTTATTCCCCCACCTGCCACATGGCTGACCCCGGCGCTTCAAGACCTAAGATCCAAGATTCCCGTGCCCACACAGATGGAAGCGCCGATTAACAAAGGATAATAAAGAATAGAGCGCAGGATAGAGCGCAACTCAAAGACTGCAGTCAAAATACTAAAAGACTAAAACCTAAAAAAATCAGCCGTCACGCCAATCTATCCGACGCAACTAATCAAATCAGCTAATCACTATTCACCATCCGCCTCGTTGTGAGTGGCGCACCGGGGCGGGCAGTGAGAGCCTCACCGGCCATGCCAAGGCCCTCTGTATGGGGGAGCCCTCAGACCCCAAAGTTGTTGGACGGAGGAAAAGCCTGCTCCACCTAGCCCCCCCCACACCCAAGTTGTAGCTGTTGTGCAAAGTCAATTCAAGTCAACCCTGGTGAGACAATTAAACTTTGAAAAATATACGGACCAGAAACTCGAACCTGACACTACTACAGGAGAAGCCCCGCCCCCATAGATCAGCCAGGAGACAGAAGGCAAAACTATTCTATCCCCCAGGTATAGGTGGCTTTTATCCAGGGCCAGGTCTCAGAGACGAGGATCAAACAGGAGCGACTGGCGCAACCCCGAAGTCACCAGAATTCCCAGTGGAACTCCCAGCTTCGACATTAGCAACACCAACAGAGACCCTCAGCCCATCAAAGTCGATAGGCCGTAAGTCCCACCTCAGTGCAAAAGAAACACCTACAAGGCCAGTTGGAAACAGGGACATAAGAGCCTTTTTTAGCCCCAAAGCACACACACTAGTGGAACCTTGCCCAACCTCGACCTCGACCTCTTCATCTCCCATCAAGGCAACAGATGACGGGGAGATTCTAAGCCCCACAGCCCCCCGGGCATTCGGCATTCTACTTGGCATCCCACTTTCGCCAAAAGTTATTACTCTCTATGGTGGAGCACCCCTTAAACCTGTGACACCAAAAGCGGTCCCTCCTCGGCCGCCTGCTTGGACCCACCAAAGCCTGGTGAACTCTCAGCCGAGTTCCACTCTAAACGGTGCGCCCTTGCCCGACGTGCCTAATAGCCTATGAGCAGATAATGAAGGAAGAACACTGTCAACAACCAATATCTCACAAACCCAGTCTCCGAAGTTAACAAGATCAATTTCTCCGAACCACGTCAAAATGGCTCAGTCCCCAACTCCCGCGAGCAGAGACGCGGACAATGGGGAGAAGCCCCCATTGATCACAAACCATCTGTCAATGATCAATGAGGCGCTCATTTCAATGGCAGGTGCGGCACTAATGCACGCGGACAAGCTTGATGCTCAAATTAACATCTTACATATCGTCGCGGGTCTGATTTCTGGGATAGATTCAAAATTGGACCACCTGAACTCTCTGATTTGCAGAGCACAGGACAGCACTCACCTAAAGTCAGACGCATGTGGTTGTAGCCCAATTCTGCTTAGTCTAGAAAAACAACCTAACATCATGACTTCACTAATTGAGGACCTTAAGAACGAAGTAGGCAAGAACCAGAACTTACCCACACAGGACACCGCCCTGGCATTCCCAAAAGCACAAGGTACAGCAAACTCTCAAACCAACCGCATAGAAACTCCTGGAGGGGAGAAGATCACGGGTTCCGTACCCTTAGTGACGACCCACGCGAGTGGATCAACTGCCATTCTGACTCATACCAACAATAAAGACTTACATCCCATCCTTAAACTGGCTAGCCCAGAACTTCAAAACCTATCAAGGAAAAATAAGAAAAAATTAGGAAAACTCAATAAAAACAGTAAAAACCAATCACACTCCACAAATCCAATTCGGCAATGGCTCCTGCCCGTCAATGGGAGATTCGGCCACATCGAGACGCAGAAAGCGACCCAACCGGCAGTCATAACCATGACAACAGGGAAATTTGAGTCATCCGCGGAAGCTCTCCATTCCACTAATTTGGCAACAAACCAGAGCATGCTGGCTCATCCTACAGCCTCCCAGCCAGCCCGGGCATCGAAACCACAAAACCAAACGCTCGACCCGCAAGGACAATGCGATGGGGAAGCAAACCAAGCCCCCCAAGTGATCGCGAGTCTTGCCCAATAACTCATCAGCCCTCTATTCACATAAAGTCCACATTGAGCAGAGTGACTCCAGCGCCATCAGCTGCTAATAAATCATCAGTGTCCAATGCAAAGGTGGAAACCCCTCAGTGCGCTCCCCAAGGCACTCCTGGCCTTAAACCCGAGCAGTTCGGGGACTGGTCATTGCACATCAGACAATTTAGCCCTCCCCTTGTGGTAGCATCTCAACAAATAATTGAGCCAACAAACCAGGCATTTATCAATTTGCCCAGGGCGGGACAGCCATCACTCACTAGCATTCAGGATAAAATCTGTAAGGACGCGAACGCTGCCAATAACCCAGTTCAAATAACACCTCAGGAGCGGAAAATAATGTTGCACCCTGAATACATCTCACAGGGTAAGTGGGACATCCTCAACCGGGGCAACATCCTAACACTCTGCGCAAACATCCCAGGTTTGGAAGGGATAAAAACAACAGACATTGAGACCATCTCCTTCCCCCCGCCGGATCCGGAGGAGAAAAATGAAACCACAGAGCTAACTTTCTCCAGCTCAAACATGGTAGAGGCCCTGAAGAGACAACATACTTTACTGGAAAGCTGGGGCATAAAAATAAAGCCCCACCACGTGCAAAAATACCCATGAATCTTAAAAACTCACCATCCGCTCTTCGGTCCGGAAAATCAGAAGCAGCCCACGGGGGGGAACACACGTCTGAAAGCTCTCTCTGACTACGCCTTCCACACGGCGTCAATTCTTCAGGGGTCCAAAGGCAGCACGAGCAAAGGTTTAACCAATGGAACCCCGATTAAGATAACAACAAACTTGAGTCAAGGTAAACGCTTGTGCGTAACAAGGGGGTGTGCGAGTAAAGACTGGTCCTGGTTGCCGTCAGCATTAAACCCCAGCTCCTAACATGCACTGCCTTGGAGAAACAGGCCGCTTTCCCCAGCACATGACTAATGGGCAAGTGAAACACATAAACCAACCCGCGACCACCAAGACCCTGAAAATTATGACCTGGAATGTCGCAGGATTCAAAACATTGTTACAAAATCATGCTGCAGTGACATTCCTGGAAGAGGCAGATATCATCTGCATACAAGAATCATGGGCAATTAATCCTCTTTCACTAAGAGGATATGCAGAATACGGCAAACCTGCAACAAAGACTAATATATTCGGAAGACCATCAGGGGGGATGTGTGTACATCAAGCATTCGTTAGAATTAGAAGTCAAGGAAATAAATAACCTGCCTAACATGCTCCAGGCGGGTATTTTGAAAGGCTCCCTCACGACTAATGGAACCTCCTCTATTCTGCTGATTAACATCTACCATAACCCGCATGGATCTACAGTTAATTTACCCATATTACTAAATCATCTTGAGGCCCTGCTACTACAATTTCCGGCATTGGATTGCATCATCCTCGGCGACCTCAATACCCGCGACAGCACATTCCGTCCATTTAAAGAACAGGCCAGGGGCCTTTGTCGCTCCCACGTATAACAACCCGACCACGATTGACTACATCATCCTAAGTGACAACCTGCAATCTTTGATGTCAGATTACTCTGTTCACCAACGCAGTGACAGCGACCACGCCGCCTTAATAATCACATTGATTTTGACAACAAACACACGCCATAGGTTACAACACATCGGGGCCGCAAACGGTGAGGAACTGATAAAGTTACCTAGAAGAATTAAATGGGGGCAGGTGGCAACCATCCCGTTCAATAATTGGACAGATGCGTGGACAGGCTGGCTGCCGAGTGACCACATAAATGGCGCCATGGTAACATGGGACGGAATCGCCGGGACCCTAGCAGAGATACTCCGAGGGGACACAGCAAGGGTAACCCGTTGGCTCCCACTACCCACACTCGGATTCAACCAGGCAATCAAAGAAAGCGCCAAAAATCTGAATAAAAAACGAAAAGCGAACCGGAAAAATGGCACAGTCTCAAACAAAGAGCAGCTACAAGAGGCCGCAAGACGCCACTCGAAGAAGGTGTGGGCCGCAAAACGCAAACTCTGCAAAGCTCAATGGCTGAAAATCTCTGACTTGCTGAGCCCCGGGAAATCGCAAGAATTCTGGAGCTATCTAAGCAAGCTCGGACGAGGTCCAAATCACAGAGAAAACTCCCTCGAGGCCCCCATTTGGGTTGCCCACGTAAAAACTTTATACAATGAAGATCAAGTCGCCCTCCAATCCAAGAATGCATTTATCCCAAGAGAAGAGCCAGAATCCACCTCCCACAGGAAGGCGCCGCCTGGTAAACTACTAGTGTCCAAAATTTAAAAAAAAATTAGACATAACGGCGCCCCGGGCCCTAACGGCCTCCCAGGACTATTGTTTAAAGCGAATATAGAATTTTGGGCCGAAAACCTGACCCATCTATACGCCGAATGCTGGCTCTTGGGGGATGTGCCAGACTCCTGGAGAGGTTCGCTCTTACCCCCAATCCATAAGAAAGGGCCCAAATCAGACCCGTCCAACTATCGATTAATCGCCCTCCTGGACATCGAGGGCAAAGCTTATGCCAGTGCCATCTTAACAGATCTCACAGATTGGGCAAGTGAAGAAGGTCTCCTGCCCCTCTGTCAAACCGGATTCAGACCCGGGTCCTCAACCGTAGACAACATCACTGCTCTTTCTTACCTGGCCCACCAAGCTCGGTTGCGTAAGAGCCACCCTTTATTTGCCTGCTTCATCGACTACTCAGCAGCATTCGATGGGGTAGACCGTGCCATCCTATGGAGAAAGCTGGTCCAATGGAACATCAATCCGACCCTATTAAGAGCAATCCAATCGTTGTATCAAAAAACGTGGGTCCGAATCAAACTCTCGAGCGATTTCGCATCTGAGAAGATTGACACGGATCGAGGGTTAAAACAGGGGTGCGTTCTAGCACCTCTGTTGTTCAATCTATACACAGCAGATATGGAGATAGCCTTGTCCGGGGCAGCTCTAGCCACTCCAAGGATTGGTGGAACTAAAATCCAGTTTATGCAATATGCTGACGACCTGGTACTTCTGGATCATACCAAGATTGGCCTGCAAAAGGCGCTGACCGCCCTGGCAACCTACAATGTTAAGAACCGGCTGGTAGCTAACTCTTCCAAGTCAAAGATAGTAATTTTCGGCCACTACCCAAACAAAAAACTAGCCAAATGGAGGCTTGGCAATCTGACTTTGGAAAGCACACAGCAATACACTTACTTGGGTGTCTGCTATCACAAGTCGGGGCGTTCTGGTGCCCATCTAAAGAAAATCCTAAGCAAAGAGAAAACTATCACCTATGCGCTTTGCAAATTACAAGCCACTCTACACAGCCCATCGACAAAGGCTATCCAAAGAGTATTTAAAGCAAAACTAATGCCGGCCCTCAATTATGCCCAACAAGCATTCCCGGGTAAAATTAATAGGAACTGGAAAAAATCAACTGCAGAGCGTATAAGAAACTATTCTTTCTACCGAAGTGCACCAGAAACACCCTTGTCCGCCTAGAATTTTTGCTCAACCAACAAAAACTGGACGAGATGGCTGCCCTGTGTGAATATCACTATCTCACAACAGTGGCACAAGACAAGTCACTGAAGGCAGTCCTGAAATACATCTTTACGGAACCCGGAAACCCTTGGTCAACCACCTTCACCATGGCGAAGGAACTCCTCAATCTCGCCACTGATCATTGGAACTCCGAGCTAGTTGATTATGCGGCAATTAAAAATACCATCAAAAAACAAGTTTGTATCCGCTCCCGGGAAATGGATATGGAATCACTGGCAAAACGAGGTTTCCATGAGTCCCTATGCCTGCCGCACACAGTTCATAATCCCAAAAACCATCTCACGCAGGCGGTGGGCCGCCCTGCCCTTCACAGGATCTTAGCCTACAGAATACACCCCCTGCTTACCAAAGAACTATACGCACTCGAACGGACTGGTCGGGGAGTTCCAGAATGCAGGCTCTGCAATTATAAACGAGAGTCGCTGGCCCATCTATTACTTTGCTGTCCGGCCCTGCGTGCAGCACGCAACCTTTATCTTAGGCCAATCCTACAACAAACGGGGACACGTACCGCAAAGGAGGCGGTCCATCAACTATACACATTGACTATAGTAAAGCAAATGGCCTCCTTCGGAAAGTTTATCCAACAGACACGGGCCAAGCTGATGGCTACCCAGGGCATAAATGATTAAAGACCTTGCAGTCGCAGGCGGGGATGCCCTTGCAAAGACACTATTCTTTGGAGTTTGCCAGCGCCTAGGGACTCACTATACAAACTTACCAGCTGTCTAACTTGCTGTTTTAACCTTTTTATAATTCTGTATCTTGTTTTTAATGTGTTTTTATGTAATGGTTTTGAGTAACTAAACAATAAAAATTAATCGGACTCATTATCATCATGGTATATTGGCAAACTCAATGTTGTTCATGCAGTCACAGTCTACACACAGTGAGTCCAAGGACATTTTCCATATTAAAAAATGCAACGTAGTGGCCCCTGCAGTAGAAGTACAATTTGAATTAAACAAGGTAAAAGAGAGTAGACTTGAGTTACATTTAGTGTGTAAAAGATTAAATAATAACAGAACACATATGATTTATTTCATGCACAACAAACAGCAATTGCTTTCATCAGAGCCAGACAGCCAGTGTTGTCCATTGCATGCCATCTCATTATTCATTACCTGTTCCACTTTTTATTCGCATCTTCTTGTTCTTAAAGTGAAGGCCCACAGGGCAGCCTCTCGTGTCAATTTCAGAAGTAACAGTCAGCAATCAGCATATAGTCCGTAATTCCAGTCCCACTTCTTTTGAGGGGACTCGTCTACGAAGCAACAGTTTCTTAATTCTGCGTAATCCAGCCATCTGCCTTGAGGGAAATGGATAGGGGGAGTCTGGAGGAGGAGGAGGATAGAGGAGCATGACTGAGTTGTGAGCTTGTGAACTTCAGGAATGCAGACAGTGGCACCTTCAATAAGGAAATAAGACGTAGACAGTGCTGCTGATGGATTTGTTGTGATTAGAGTTTTGTTGTGGTAAAAGTTGCAAAACAAAGAAAGACACGCAGGAATAAAAGTGAATAAGGATGAAAAAAAAGAAAGTCAGTATTTCAGGCCTAAGTGTCAGGGAAGTAGAGCTCGTCCTCAAACTCAGTGAATTGAAACAGGAGTAGATCAGCTAACAGACAAGAACTCCCGTCACCTAAGTCGGTGTCCTCTTCTTCCTGTGTGGATTCACGTATTTTGTAATCTGGTGGTATGAAGTGCTGATTCATCTTGATCATTGTTAACCTCTCCACATTTTTGGGCGAGAGGCGGGTCCTTTTTGAAGTTACAATGGCACCAGCAGCACTGAAAACACGTTCAGAAGACACGCTTGTGAGTGGGCAAGACAAATAATTTAGAGCCAGCTTGGTGATCAGTGGCCATTGACCCCTTTTCCCAGCAATGGATTGTGATCAATGAAGACCTCTGTTGGGTCATCCAGATAGGCCTGCACCAACCACTCAAGGTCATCCAGGGTTACTCTACTTTGCATACCATCTGTGGCATTTGCATCAACACTGGAACGAGCAAACCCTTGATGAGTTATCCAATCCGCTTCCGACAATATTATGGCTGGGCCTGGTGCAGGTGAGGATGATGATGTTACGGTTGCTGGTGTCGGTAACGGCTCTGAGGGAAAGTGACTGCCTTCGGCCACAGAAGTGGACCTTGATGCCGCATGGCCTGCTGATTCAGTAGTACTTGTGGCGGTTCCTTCAATTTCCTGCCGCTCTTTTTTGAACCGAGTGGCTGACAGAGCTAGCCAATGTTTGTACTTTGAAACATTTGCTTCAGTAAAAGGAATGAATGTATTGCTGGCCAGTGCCTTTTTGTACCATGGATCCAGAATAGTGGCACAAATGTAATGTTGTTCACAATTTATTCCTTTAAGCCTTGCATTGACAAGTAGGCGGGTTAATAAGCTCTCTGCCAACTGATATGCATCTTACTTATCAGCATCATCTTGGAACGTTGAAGACACCGCCTTCAGTTGGTGCTCTAGCATGCGCAACAATGGGATAGCTTTGCCCAAAGTACAGTCCTCCCTGCTGACTTCACGCGTGAAGACCTCAAAAGGACGAAGCATGTCTATCAGGCTTTTAACTAGGTCCCATTCCTCCACACCTAGCCTCATGTCTTTCATAGAAGCACCCCATGCATTAAAGACATACTCATTGATTACCAAGTACTGCTCAAACAGACGCTCAAGCATGTAGAAGGTTGAGTCCTCTGATAGGCACTCTACGGACACATTGAATGATCCTCAGCTGCTTCCGGGCCTTAAAAGAATGGCTGAAATGTGTGCAGATTCTTCGGCAGGTGGTCAGTAACTTGCTGACTTTGTTTTCTTTTTTCAAGAAATCTTGAACAACAATGTTAATACTGTGCGCCAAACACGGCACTCTGAAATAGCCACCATCATTCATTGCCCTAACTATATTACTGCCTTTATCTGTGGAAACATAACTAATCATGCGTTTTCTTGGATGCAGCCATTTAAAGACCTTACAGATAAACTCCTCCAAAATGTTTACTTCAGTATGAGACTTCTCCATGGCAAACATGGCTACTGTTGCATGTTTCCGACTAGCTTTAAAAATTGTGGTACTGTCAACACCTGCAGATATCTTGTCTCTAACCCCCGCAAAAGAGACCCAGTGTGCAGTGATGCACATGTAATCAATGGCTTGGCAACTGGTCCACATGTCTGTTGTCAGGTGGATAGTGTGAACAGCACTCTTCTGCAAAGCTGCCCCAATCACCTACAGCACATCTTGATGTAGTGCTGGAACCGCAACTCTGGCAAAATAGGACCGGCTATGAACCTTCCGTTTAGGGCAGACTGTTGCCACAAATTCTAGAAAACCCGCCCCTTCCATGAAAGAAAAAGGGAAAAGGTCCAGCGCTAACATTTTAGCCAGCATTGCATTATAAAGACGTGCCGTTGGGTGGTTGCGTTCAAATGGCGCCTCCGACCAAAACATGCATTTAATGGTGGTCTGGACCGTTTTCATATGTGATGAGGAGGATCCAGACCTCTTCAACCCAGTTAGGTTAATTGATGTACTTTTTCGCATTGGTGTCTCTACCAGGCTACTGTGCCTCCTTGATGTTGCTCGGGTAGAGTGGGTGTGGGTGCTACCACTGCAGTGCTGCTGCCAGGGGTACTGTGTGTACCAGAAAAAATGTCTCTAGTTTGTTCACCTCCGCCCTGCTCGATCAGCTCCTCCTCATCATCAGATGCAATATCAATGTCTACATTTGGATTTGTACTTTTGGCTTTCCGGATGTTAATTAGGTGCACCTCTCACTGGATAATGTGGTGTTTTTTTAGATGACCTCTCTGGCCTCCGGTACCATAGTTGGTACCAAGCTTACCCCGACTAACTACTTGTTTACAAATTAAACAAATGACTAGGCTTTCAGCCTTTTAGCTAATACTAAAGAAGTCCAAAACTGGAGAGTTGAGATTTCTGGTGGTGGTGGAGGTGCTACTTTCAATGCCAGTTCAAGTGGAGGATGGGCGTGGCTGAATTTGACTCTGTGGTGCACTTACAGCACCACTACTTGAGGTAATGGAGGTCGAGCTGGATGGAGGTCCCTGCCGGCCCTTCTGACGAGAAATATAAAAGCTGTATATCGTGTTGGTGTAGTAGTTACCTGTGTTGGTGGTGGTACCACCAGTGGTGCCACGCCACACACATCCTGCGCAGCAGCATTTTTGGATAGGATAAAAATGTCTGTCTGCTGCATGCCCGCTGGGGCTGGAGTGACGACTGTGATGACAGGGTCGTCATCGTCAGACTGTTCATCAGCAGCAGAATACACCACTTCTACTACTTCTTCATCATCATCACCCATAAGTGAAAGCCTTGCGGGAACCTTCCTTTTAGCTACTTTGTCGGTTCTTGGCGTGCCTCCCTCTCAGACTGCATTGGTGGGTGCCAATCAAGATCTAGATCATCAGAAGGAAGGGGGCTTGAAGAATAACTGGTACTAGCCCTCCTTGACCTTTTTCTTGCTGGGGACCTGGAAGACAATGGATCATGAGGAGGAGTGGTTTGCTCGGATGATACCTCCGCTTGAATCTCAATTTCCTGATGTGCCCCTACTTCTGGAGGAAAAAGCATTGGGGGCAGTTGTGCCTCTCCATGCGCCTCTACTTGCGCCTCTCCTTGCGCCTCTCCTTGCGCAACTACTTGCGCCATTCCTTGCACCACTCCTTGCGCCACTCCTTGCACCACTCCTTGCACCACTCCTTGTGCCACTACTTGCACCTCTCCTAGTGCCACTCCTTGCGCCACTCCTAGTGCCACTCCTTGCACCTCCCCTTGCGCCTCCCCTTGCGACTCTCCTTGCGCCTATCCTTGCGCCTCTCCTTGTTGCACCTGTGGTTGACGTTGCGGCTGTAGTTGAACACTCGTCAGATGAGTTACACCCTGCGTTGATTGGATGCTACTTTGCGATGAGTCAATGCCAAAATCACTGGTCAATGGTGAAAGAGCAATTAGAGAGGCTGCCTCTGCGGCACTCACGGACTTGGGCCTAACTTGGCGTGGTGGCACTGAGACCAATGAGACGGAGGTGCTGCTCCTCGCTTGGTCCCCGGCCGACACCGCTGCTGCAGGCGTTGGTATTTTTTCCCAAAACAAGTGTCTGTCGGCACACCAGTCTCCTTGGTAACTGCCGACACTTGCTTCTTCTGCTCCTTCTTACTGGCAGTGGCACTGGCACCTTTCTTGGTAGAGGAGCTACGGCCACCTTTCTTTGGGCCCATCTTCTTCAGATGTCAGAACAGCAGGACGCAGTTGCACGTGTTGCAGAGTTGTCTGTGGCCAGCACACGTGACGTCACATGACGTTGTGCACACACCGCAGCAGGACTTCTTCCTGGCACTACAACAAGTGATGATGATGAGGATGATTCCTCGTTGTCAGTCTTTGTGCACCTAAAGCATAGGAAAACAGAGGAACATCAGTTAAATAAATGTTGCATATGTTGTGCTTCAATTAATATTTGCAACTAGGCATTTCTTATTATTAATACAACACACCCAAAAACTAAAAATTGCAATAGTAATCCAAAATGGATGTTTTAATTAATAGAAGCGAGAGAGACCACACAGAGAGAGTTGTTTCATGCACACTGAGTACCCCTGGGTATAATGGATGAAAGCAAGGCAGACTGGGTGCATGCCTATGGCACAAAGCACACTGCCTGGCTTCAAAATGGACCATAGACCCTCCACCCACATGGCAAAGCCCTGGACCAGGCCTCAAAATGCCCCCCACTCACATGGCCAGGCCCTGGACAAGGCCCCAACAACACCCCAAAAATTGAAATACACACAAAAATCACCCAAATCCAATGGCATGAATGCAAGGCAGACTGGGTGCAGGCCTATGGCACAAAGCACACTGCCTGGCTTCGGAATGGCCCCTAGATCCTCACCCACATGGCCAGGCCCTGGACCAGGCCTCAATTTGGCCCCCACCCACATGGCCAGGCCCTGGACCAGGCCCCAACAACACCCGCAAAATCAAACTATGCACAAAAATTCACCCCAATCCAATAGCATCCATGCCCTAAATGATGTTTAAAATCAAGAGAACACACAGAAAGACTTGGCCCATGCACCACTGACTACGCCTGGGCGTAATGGATGAATGCAAGGCAAACTGGGTGCAGGCCTATGGCACAAAGCACACTGCCTGGCTTCAAATTGGCCCCTAGACCCCCACCCATATGGCCAGGCCCTGAATCAGGCCTCAAAATGGCCCCCACCCACATGGCCAGGCCCTGGACCAAGCCCCAACAACACCCAAAAAATCAGAATACACACAAAAATCAACCCAATCCAATGGCATCCATGCCCTAAATGATGTTTAAAATCAAGAGAACACACAGAAAGACTTGGACCATGCACCACTGACTATCCCTGGGCATAATGGATGAAAGCAAGGCAGACTGGGCGCGGGCCTATGGCAAAAAGCACACTGCCTTGCTTCAACATGGCCCCTAGACCCCCACCCACATGGCCAGGCCCTGGACCAGGCCTCAAAATGGCCCCCACCCACATGGCCAGGTCCTGGACCAGGCCCCAACAACACCCACAAAATCGAAATATGCACAAAAAATCACCCCAATCCAATGGCATCCATGCCCTAAATGATGTTTAAAATCAAGAGAACACACTGAAAGACTTGGCCCATGCACCACTGTCTACCCCTGGGCATAATGGATGAATGCAAGGCAGACTGGGTGCGGGCCTATGGCACAAAGCACACTGCCTGGCTTCGGAATGGCCCCTAGATCCCCACCCACATGGCCAGGCCCTGGACCAGGCCTCAATATGGCCCCCACCCACACGGCCAAGCCCTGGACCAGGCCGCAACAACACCCACAAAATCGAAATACACACAAAAAATCACCCCAATCCAATGGCATCCATGCCCTAAATGATGTTTAAAATCAAGAGAACACACAGAAAGACTTGGCCCATGCACCACTGACTACCCCTGGGCATAATGGATGAAAGCAAGGCAGACTGGGTGCAGGCCTATGGCACAATGCACACTGCCTGGCTTCAAAATGGCCCCTAGACCCCCACCCATATGGCCAGGCCCTGAATCAGGCCTCAAAATGGTCCCCACCCACATGGCCAGGCCCTGGACCAAGCCCCAACAACACCCAAAAAAATCAGAATACACACAAAAATCAACCCAATCCAATGGCATCCATGCCCTAAATGATGTTTAAAATCAAGAGAACACACAGAAAGACTTGGACCATGCACCACTGACTATCCCTGGGCATAATGGATGAAAGCAAGGCAGACTGGGCGCGGGCCTATGGCAAAAAGCACACTGCCTTGCTTCAACATGGCCCCTAGACCCCCACCCACATGGCCAGGCCCTGGACCAGGCCTCAAAATGGCCCCCACCCACATGGCCAGGTCCTGGACCAGGCCCCAACAACACCCACAAAATCGAAATATGCACAAAAAATCACCCCAATCCAATGGCATCCATGCCCTAAATGATGTTTAAAATCAAGAGAACACACAGAAAGACTTGGCCCATGCACCACTGACTACCCCTGGGCATAATGGATGAAAGCAAGGCAGACTCAGTGCAGGCCTATGGCACAAAGCACACTGCCTGGCTTCAAAATGGCCCCTAGACCCCCACCCACATGGCCAGGCCCTAGACCAGGCCTCAAAATGGCCCCCACCCACATGGCCAGGCCCTGGATCAGGCCCCAACAACACCCAAAAAATTGAAATACACACAAAAATCAACCCAATCCAATGGCATCCATGCCCTAAATGATGTTTAAAATCAAGAGAACACACAGAAAGACTTGGCCCATGCACCACTGACTACCCCTGGGCATAATGGGTGAAAGCAAGGTAGACTGGGCGCGTGCCTATGGCACAAAGCACACTGCCTGGCTTCAACATGGCCCCTAGACCCCCACCCACATGGCCAGGCCCTGGTCTAGGCCTCAAAATGGCCCCCACCCACATGGCTAGGCCATGGACCAGGCCCCAACAACACCCAAAAAATCGAAATACACACAAAAAAATCACCCCAATCCAATGGCATCCATGCCCTAAATGATGTTTAAAATCAAGAGAACACACAGAAAGACTTGGCCCATGCACCACTGACTACCCCTGGGCATAATGGATGAAAGCAAGGCAGACTGGGCGCAGGCCTATGGCACAAAGCACACTGCCTGGCTTCAAAATGGCCCCTAGACCCCCACCCACATGGCCAGGTCCTGGACCAGGCCCCAACAACACCCAAAAAATCGAAATATGCACAAAAAATCAGCCCAATCCAATGGCATCCATGCCCTAAATGATGTTTAAAATCAAGAGAACACACAGAAAGACTTGGCCCATGCACCACTGACTACCCCTGGGCATAACGGATGAATGCAAGGCAGACTGGGTGCAGGCCTATGGCACAAAGCACACTCCTGGCTTCAAAATGGCCCCTAGACCCCCACCCACATGGCCAGGCCCTGGACCAGCCTCAAAATGGCCCCCACTCACATGGCCAGGCCTTGGACAAGGCCCCAACAACACTAAAAAAATCGAAATACACACACAAAATCACCCCAATCCAATAGCATCCATGCCCTAAATGATATTTAAAATCAAGAGAACACAGAGAAAGACTTGGCCCATGCACCACTGACTACCCCGGGCATAATGGATGAAAGCAAGGCAGACTGTGTGCAGGCCCATGGCACAAAGCACACTGTCTGTCTTCAAAATGGCCCCTAGACCCCCACCCACATGGCCAGGCCCTGGACCAGGCCTCAATATGACCCCCACCCACATGGCCAGGCCCTGGACCAGGCCCCAACAACACCCACAAAATCGAAATACGCACAAAAAATCACCCCAATCCAATGGCATCCATGTCCTAAATGATGTTTAAAATCAAGAGAACACACAGAAAGACTTGGCCCATGCACCACTGACTACCCCTGGGCATAATGGATGAAAGCAAGGCAGAATGGGTGCAGGCCTATGGCACAAAGCACACTGCCTGTCTTCAAAATGGCCCCTAGACCCCCACCCCCATGGCCAGGCCCTGAACCAGGACTCAAAATGGCCCCCACCCACATGGCCAGGCCCTGGACCAGGCCCCAACAACACCCACAAAATCGAAATACGCACAAAAAATCACCCCAATCCAATGGCATCCATGCCCTAAATGATGTTTAAAATCAAGATAACACACAGAAAGACTAGGCCCATGCACCACTTACTACCCCTGGGCATAATGGATGAAAGCAAGGCAGACTGGGTGCAGGCCCATGGCACAAAGCACACTGCCTGGCTTCAAAATGGCCCCAAGACCCCCACCCACATGGCCAGGCCCTGGACCAGGCCTCAATATGACCCCCACCCACATGGCCAGGCCCTGGACCAGGCCCCAACAACACCCACAAAATCGAAATACGCACACAAAATCACCCCAATCCAATGGCATCCATGCCCTAAATTATGTTTAAAATCAAGAGAACACACAGAAAGACTTGGCCCATGCACCACTGACTACCCCTGGGCGTAATGGATGAATGCAAGGCAAACTGGGTGCAGGCCTATGGCACAAAGCACACTGCCTGGCTTCAAATTGGCCCCTAGACCCCCACCCACATGGCCAGGCCCTGGACCAGGCCTCAATATGGCCCCCACCCACATGGCCAGGCCCTGGACCAGGCCCCAACAACACCCACAAAATCGAAATACACACATAAAATCACCCCAATCCAATGGCATCCATGCCCTAAATGATGTTTAAAATCAAGAGAACACACAGAAAGACTTGGCCCATGCACCACTGACTACCCCTGGGCATAATGGATGAAAGCAAGGCAGACTGGGTGCAGGCCTATGGCACAAAGCACACTGCCTGGCTTCAAAATGGCCCCTAGACCCCCACCCACATGGCCAGGACCTGAACCAGGACTCAAAATGGCCCCCACCCACATGGCCAGACCCTGGACCAAGCCCCAACAACACACAAAAAACAAAATACACACAAAAATCAACCCAATCCAATTGCATGCTTGCCCTAAATGATGTTTAAATTCAAGATACCCCACAGAAAGACATGGCCCATGCACCACTGACTACCCCTGGGCCTACTGGCTAGTGTGGCTTTAACACGCACTCCAAAATTACAAAAAACATCCACATAGATATAATAACAGTGAGCTATTCAATTCCATACCATCCATGCCGTAAATGATATTTAAGTTCAACAAAAATCACAGAAACAGTTGTATCATGCACCCATGACTAACTCTGGGCCTACTAGATACTGTGGCTACCCACAATATATTTTAATTATTTTTTTAAAAGTTGTGAAAAAGTTTATAAGTTGTAGTTGCAGCAACTGCAATGCCCCAAGCAAACAACACCAACTTACTTGTAAAATCTCAACTCCAAAAGTGGTCCAAACAAAAAGTCCTCAAATACAAATATCCAGCAGCAGCCACAAAGAGTAATCCTTCCAGCTCCAGATCCAGATGAAAAGTGACCAGGACATGGACAAAGCACTGGGAGGATCCTGTTGGATAGGAACAGGAAGTTGGAGACTGGGGTACTTTTTTCCTCCCAACCCCCCAAAAATGCACTCCTTTCACAACAAAGTGCAGCCAAATGTCAATCTGAGGAGTTATTCTGATCCAAATCATCAATTTCAGAAGGTTTAGGATGGCAGCGATAGATTTCTTGTGCAGAATTGCAATTTTTGCTATTTCAGGAAAGCAAGATGTTCTAATCTCCCGCCGGAATTCAGCAGCGCGGCGCATCTACGTGTCCGCAATTGTTTACTCTTGCGATGCGTGATCGCGGGCCGTTTTGATGTATTCGCGTTCTGAGCATCTCGCAGTGCAAGATGGCGGTACGCTATGACGTCTTGCGCGATCACACAATGACGTACTCGCGTTCGAAAAGTCTTGCACGATCCCACAGCAAGTTCGAAAATGGCGCAGCGCAGGCAAACCGGGAGGAAAACAACTCAGCAAACTCAGAATCACGGTAAGTCAATGCCGCACGCGCGAGATTGTATTTTTGAAGCGCGACCAAGAAAAAAAAATCCACCAACTCCCGAATTGCGAATTCTTTGACAATTTTGCGCAATTCGCGGACCGCGAAATTGCTAAAAATCGCAAATTTCGCGAGCGGAATGGATTTTCAGCCCATACTTAGTGGCAGTATATTGGCCTTCACACCAAATGGTGGCACAATGTCTATGTCTATCTGAAGACTCTTTTTTATAGACATATGAAGACTTTTGGGGGATATGACAGTGGTTTGTGTGCGCATTATAGGAATCGTTGGGGCATATAAGGGCATTTATGACTCATATGATGACACCTCAAAAATACGGTTGATACTTTTTAACCATTTGATAGCTCTCTCTGGCATACTCTTTGGACTTAGGGGGTCAAAGTGGGAGCCTAGAATAGTTCTTTTGGCACATGTTTGGCCCTATGTTTGGAGTTTAACAGCACCATGAATCGCTTTAGTCTTGGGTGCAGGAAATAGATAATTACATGAAGCTAGAAATACCATATGCAGAGCACAAGGAAGGCTGCCCACACAATCACCTCAAGGAATGGGGCAATTTGAAGGCATACAGAGGAATAGAGATAGAGCTCGGCCGAGACAACAATGCAGACTCATGCCGCTAATAGCTGAGAGAGAGTTTCAGACCCAGCTGTGATGTCCTAGATTAATCGATGATGTAATAGCAACTGATAAGAAATTACAGTATTTGCTGAGCCAATGCTGTGTAGAAGGATTTTGACTAATGTATGCCATGTCATATTGCTTATTTGTTACTAAAATCCAAAAAACAGGTTTACCACCAAATTTTGCAAAAAGGTAGCGCTTGTTTCAAAAAGCGACCTTTTTTTTAAATGGTGTAAATCGTTCAGTAGTTGCTGAGAAATTCTAAAAATAAGAGTAAAAAAAATCAATTTCCCATAGGAAACTTTAGCCAAGGCTACAGCCCGAACTGCTGACCAGAATTACACCAAATTTGTCAAAAAGGTACTGCTTGGCTCATAAAGCGACCTTTTTAAAAATGGAGTAAATCTGTTCAGTAGTTGCTGAGAAATTGAAAAAAAACAAATATCGATATCTAGAGGCGCTGTGGATCCGCGAACCCTCCCAACCACGAGCTTCATTTTGATTGGCTGCCAACACTCCAAACCAGGAAGTGTTGGCAGCCATCTTGTGACTCGGTAGGACCGAGTCACAAGAAAACAGAAAAAGAAAGGTGAAAAAAAAGAAAAGGGGGCAGGGTAGAAACACACTGACCCCCTAGGCCTGCTCAGGGGGTCCCACAAGGACCCCAAAAATAATTTTTGTTTTTTAATCGGCAAAATTCGCGTTGGGTGCGCGAATCCAGACAAAAATGTTTTAAAAACAAAGCGCGGTCTCCACTGTTTAATTATTTTTAAGCACCCGGGTGGCCAGGTCATGGTGGGCATGCAAAAAATATATAGCGGGGGCACGCAGGGCCCGCCACAGCCCCAGGGACCGCTACCTCCCTGGGGCTAAATTTATGTTTTGCAGGGGGCACGCAACCCCCCCCCCCCCCGCAGCCCCGGGACCGCCACTTCCCCAGGGCTCTATTTTGAAGAAAAAAATATGTGTGGGGGGGGGCTTGAGCACCTCCCCAGGGCAAGGATGATAAGACCACGGGGGGCACATAGCCCCCCCAGCTGCCCTGGGGACCTCCCCGGGGCTCTCTTTTAAAAAAAAAAAATATCTGTGTGGGGGGCTCGAGCCCCCCACACGACCCGGGGACCACCACCTCCCCGGGGCACTAACTATGTAAATGAGGGGGTCCGTTATGGAGCCTCGGGACCACCACTTCCCCGGGGTTTTGCAAACATTGTGAGGGGGGCCTCAAAGGCCCTACTAGAGCCTTTGATGGCCCTGGGGACCACAACCCCCAGGGCCGGCTCCTGAGGTGTCCCGAGTGCCCACCCCCAGGACACTGCAGTTTGCTATGGTAGGGCGGGAGCACGGCTCCCACCCCACCATACCAAACTTGCCTTGGATTTTGGGAAACCTGCTCTCGCTTCCAAAATCCAAAGCAGAATTGCTTTTCCACAAGGGGAGCTGCATTTTAGCAGCTTCCCGTGTGGAAAAGCAATGCCAGCTCCCGCAGGAGGCAGGGAGAGGGTGGGACCGTGGGGGCATTGGGGCTACCCCCACGGTCCCCAACGGATAGGGCCGGCCCAAGGGGATGGGGTTCCTGGAGCCAGAAGTGGCCCGGGAGGGGGGCCATGTGGCCCCCCCACCCCTTTAAATATTTTTTTTTTAAAAAGGCAGGCCGGCCCCGGGGGATGGGGTCCCCAAGGCCATAATTGGCCTGAGGAGGATGCCACGCTGCCCCCCTCTGAAAAAAAATATTTAAAACGGATGGCCTGGCACCGGGGGTTGGGGTCCCTGGGGCCATAATTGGCCATGGAAGGGAAGCCACACAGTGCCAATCTGCATTTTTTTTTTTTTTAAAGGGTGCCAGGCCTCGGGGGATTGGGTCCCCAGGGCCAAAAGTGTCCAAGGGAAGGGGGGCCATGCAGCCCCCCTCCCCGAAAAGTAAAAGTAAAAAGAAAATAAAGGAACCGGCAAATCGCTGGAGGCCCCGCCCCCTCCCTGCACCACTATTCAAACGTGCCCGTGGCGCGTTTTAAGGTGGGGAATTCGTTCCCCTTGAATCCTTAGAGTCCCTGGGGGCTATCTAGCCCACCAGGTACCTCTAGTACGTGCAACAGGGCTGGGTTGCAGAGAAGTGGTCCGAGGCCGTGCCCCTTTTTACAACTCTCTGCAACACAGCTGTGTGGTGCTTACTGGAGGTACCTGGTGGGCTAGTTGGCCCCCAGGGACCCTCAGGACTCAACGGGACTTAATCCTCCAACTTAAAGCATGCCACGGGGTGCGTTTGCACAGTGGTGCAGGGAGGGGGCGTGGCCTGATGTGACTAGTGTGCAAACTCGCCCTCTGGGGTGTTTTAAGTTATGGGATTAAGTTCCCCTGAATCCTGAGGGTCCCTGGGGGCCAACTAGCCCACCAGGTACCTCCAGTAAGTGCCACAGAGTTGCGTTGCAGAAAGGTGTAAAAAGGGGAGGGGCCTCAGATCACCTCTCTGTAACTCAGCCCCGTCGCTTTTACTGGAGGTTCCTGGTGGGCTAGTTGGCCCCCAGGGACCATCAGAATTCAAGGCGACTTAATCACCTAACTTAAAATGTGCCATGGGGTGCGTTTGCAGAGTAGTGAAGGGAGGGGGCGGGCATGATGTGACAAGTGTGCAAGCGCACCATGTGGCGCATTTTAAGTTGGGTAAATAAGTCCCCTTAAATCCTGAGGGTCCCTGGGGGCCAACTAGTTGCAGAGAGGTCGGTCGGAGGCCGTGCCCCTTTTCACACCTCTCTGCAACCCAGTGCTGTGGCGCTTACTGGAGGTACCTGGTGGGCTAGTTGGACCCCAGGGACCCTCAGGATTAAAGGGGACTTAATCTCCCAACTTAAAATGCACCACGGGGTGCGTTTGCACAGTGGTGAAGGGAGGGGGGGCCTGATGTGACAAGTGTGCAAACGCACCCTGTGGCGTGTTTCAAGTTGGGGAATTAAGTCCCCTTAAATCCTGAGGGTCCCTGGGGGTCAACTAGCCCACCAGCTATCTCCAGTATGTGCCTGGGAGCTGCGTTGCAGAGAGGTGGTCCAAGGACTCGCCCCCTTTTTACACCACTCTGCAACGCAGCTCTGTGGCGCTTGCTGGAGGTAGCTGGTGGGCTAATTGGCCCCAAGGGAGCCTCAGGACTCAAGGGGACTTGATATCCCAATTTACAATGCACCAGGGGGTGCTTTTGCACAGTGGTGCAGGGAGGGTGCGTGGCCTGATGTGACAAGTGTGCAAACACGCCATGTGGCGCGTTTTAAGTTGTGGAATTAAGTCCGCTCGAATCCTGAGGGTCCCTGGGGGCCAATTAGCCCACCAGATACGTCTAGTAGGTGCCACAGAGTTGCATTGCTGAGAGGTGTAAAAAGGGGCGTGGCCTCAGACCACCTCTCTGCAACGCAGCTCTGTGGCGCTTACTGGAGGTACATGGTGGGCTAGTTGGCCCCCAGGGACCCTCAGGATTCAAGGGGGATAATGCCCTACCTAAAATCCCACCAGAGGGTGCGTTTGCACAGTGGAGAAAAGAGGGGGCGGGCCTGATGTGACATGTGTGTACTTATGTAATCACTCCAACAAAACCCAAGCACTTATAAATTCATCATGCACTCTCCTTGCAGCACTATAATGATCCAGTCACTACCCATTCACTCATGCAATGACCCATGCACTGACTCATGCAGTACTACAATACCCTGAGCAGTACCCATGCAGTCCAGCCATTGCCCTGTCACTACCCATGCACTCCTCGAATCACCCAGCGTCCACAATGTACTTATCCAATCACTCCGCCAAAACCCAGGCACTTATAAATTCACCGTGCACTGTCCTTGCAGTACTCTAATCATCAAATCAGAACCCATGTACTTATGCACTGATCCAGGCACTAACACATGCACTGGTACAATCCTCTGAGCACTACCCATGCAGTCCAGCCATCGCCCTGTCAGTACCCATGCACTCTTTCAATCACCCAGCCAGCACCATGTACTTATCCAATCACTCTACCAAAACCCAAGCACTTATAAATTAACCATGCACTCTACTTGCAATACTCTAATCTTTCAGTCAGTACACATGTACTCATGGAATGACCCAAGCACTAACACATGCACTGCTACAATCCCCTCTGCACTACCCATGCAGATCTTTAACCACCTACACAGTACTGATTCACTCCACCAATTACCCAGGTTGTACCCATGCACTCCATAAATCCCTGTCACTACCCATGCACTCCTCAAATCACCCATCCAGCATCATGTACTTATCCAATCACTCCGCCAAAACCCAAGCACTTATAAATTCACCATGCACTGACCTTGCAGCACTCTAATCATCCAGTCACTACCCATGTACTCATGCAATGACCCAGGCACCAACACATGCACTGCTTCAATACCCTAAGCACTACTGATGCAGTCCAGCCATCTCCTTGTCACTACCCACGCACTCCTCCAATCACCCAGCCAGCACCATGTACTTATCCAATCACTCCGCCTAAACTCAAGCACTTATAAATGCACCATGCACTCTCCTTGCAGTACTCTGATCATCCACTCAGTACCAATGTACTCATGCAATGACCCAGGCACTAACTCATGCAAATACAGAGTAGGTCATGCTAATCACAGGGGTACCCCAACGCATAGTGTTCCCTAGTCTATGTAGGTGTTTTCACTATATTCTAAGTGTCTTTTAGCGTAGCACTGGCTCCGGTCCAGGTTAGTCAGTCAGTTACCACCAGTACCCATCAGTAAAAAGTTGGGGGCACAGAAGGACTTTCTGCTCCTCTGTTGGTTCTTTCTGCACATCTATTGCTTCTTCCTGCACTTTTCTTCGTCTTTCTGAACTTCTGTTGCCTCTTTCTGTATTTGTCTTGCTTCTTTCTGCGCTTTTCTTCCTCTTTCTTTACATGTCCTCCATTTGTAGGCATTGTTAGAAATTAGCATTTAAAAAACTATTGAAATTCACGGAAAAAATATAGGTTTCTGGCATGTTATAGTTAGAAATTAGCAGTTAAAAAACCATTGAAAATCACTGAAAAAAACATAGGTTTCAGGGACGTTATTGTTAGTTGGACATTTCACTCGTAAAATACCATAGAAATTCACATGTTATAGTTAGTTCAGCTAACTATAACTCACGTCCCTGCAATATACTGCTGATGACGTCACATATTACATCATTCATGACATGGTCAGTGACATCACTGATGACATCACTGATGACATCTCAAATGACATCACTAATGACATCTCAAATGACATCACTGATGACATCATCCACGTGAAAATCTGATGCACCTCCTCACACTCTAATATAACCTTTGATACACCCACTGTAAAATACAGACTACCATTTTCGAAACCAATTGACACACCAAGCTGTTCGCTTTTAAATAAGTCGCCCGTGATTTTATCCAATCCTGGGGCTTTGTTGGGTTGCAATTTGGCCAGGGCGGATTCCACCTCTCCCAATTCAAATGGGGGTGCATCAAGTAAACTTCGGGGATTAAAATTACAAACTGAAATGTTATTTGAGTTTGACTTTGAAGGGGAAGTAGAGTACAGTCCTTTAAAATACGAGAACCAAGTGCCCCCATTAATGTTAGGGTCAAGCGTTGTTCTGCCCTCTATTTTCCCATGGTGGACAAGATTCCAAAAGCTTTTGCTATCTTTGTGCTCAAGGGCCCTCTTGATTTCTTGCCACCTGGCAGTTTCCCATTCAATTTTAGCATTCTCTATGGTACTCTTATGGACCTTTCTCGCTTCCCTAATACTCAAATGATCGGACCCCTTCAATTCTTTCAGAAGGGCCTGTTTCGCTAGCCTGCATGCTTTTGTGTACCAGGAATTCCTAGGGTCTCCAGTTCTAAAACTATTCATGCCACTCCTATAAAAGAAAGCAGCCAGAGCCTCAGTAAGTGTATGGTGTAGGTTTCCTATTTCAATATCAAAATCAGGATACTGACGTTTCCCTACCAGATTACTAACCCTTTCTAGTACCGGGATGATACTAGTATACAATTTGGGCAATGATTCCTCTGACTCAATTACCTTAGTCCATCTTATCCGCCTCCCTCCCTCTACAATGGTCAGATTGTTTTGAAACTTCTCCTTGTCTGTGTTATTAGTTCCGGACCAATTGCAGTCCCAAGTCATGACTAGAGGGTTATGATTGCTCTCACATCTATCTCCTATAGCAAAATCCCTCACCTTTTGCCATAGGTCCATACTAATCATGATATAATCAATGGTCAAGGACTGACCGCGTCTCTCAAACATCAGCCGACCAGGACTATCACTTGGGAAGCGGCCATTACAAGCCCTTAGTGCGAAGTTCAATGTCAAAGATATTATCTGAAGGGCTAGCGGAGTAGATCGACTGGTAGAAATCATGTTTAGAGGGGGGATTAACCAGATGGAGTCCTCTTCCTCAGTGATCAGAGATATATCACCTCCTAACGGCTCAAAATTACAGTTAAAATCACCACAAATTATAAATTTAAAATTTCCTTCCAGACTTGCTAAAAGATTAGTCAGACTGGTGATTGCCGGCGAGATCCCACCATACTTCGTCAGGCGGGAATAGACATTTATAATTGCAAGTTTTTGAAAATTCTTGCAAGTCAGGGTAATACAGGTTATGTCCGGTGAATGCGTCTCGATTCGCTTGACAATACAACCAAAATCTAGAGCAACCCAAACACAGAGCCCCCCAGATGGTCTACCCATTGGGCCCTTAACAGCCCCCTCGCAATAAGCCACAAAACCTGCCCTATATTTTGGTTCTACCACCCACGTTTCCTGGAAAACACATATGTCATGGGTGTCAATGTATTCCCCCCAATCTGTCTGGTCAAGTTTAGAGGTGAGAGCGGCTATGTTCCAGGACAATATTTTTGGGCCGTCATTGGTTCCCTGCTCTGGAGGCCCTTCTAGTCCCCCAGTTGGTATGTTACTGCCTACAGTTGAGTTCCCTGGCATGCCTGTTTCAAATGGGGGAGGCACATCTGTACCTTCAACTTCAATTAGCTGGACCCCTATGGCGCTGTGGGAAATTTCTTCAGCTATGGGTACACTTCCTTCGATATTTAAATCAGGCCATACAGTGTGTGAAGGATCTTCGATAAAACCAATAGTTGTCTCTAATTTCTCTTCCGGGCCCTCCTTAGGTGACTTTTGGTTCTGAATACACCCGGATAAACAGTTCTTTTATGTGGATTGCGCTCCTGTTTATATCTTTATCTGATCCTGGATGCAATTCATCAACCAACAGAAGTTGACCCATTCCCTGTCCTCCAAGTCAGTCTACTCTCTCCATCCCGTGCAGTTCTGTAAAACGATTAAAGGTAGGTACAGAGAAGCTAGCTTTAAACCCTTCCAGATCCCCCACACCTTGAATTCTCGAGGGGTTGCCCTGTCCACATGTTGCGTGGGACGGGGGATAGAAGTGTCTCAGATCAAAAGCATTAATATCTCTCCAATCCCTTTGAAAGTATTAGTTAGTAATAAAGCCTACCACTCGTCTGTCCCTAAAATTAACTAGGATAGAGTCCCCAGGTATATCCTTAGTTCTTTGCCCCACCCAGCTTACCCTTCTTACAAACAAAACTTCCCCATTGATGCAACCTGGGAGGGGCCTATTCTTGTTTAACCAGAAAGTTACTTTGTTCTTTAGTTCTTGATAGCTTTCTGTTTTACCATCTTTTAACTGTGGAATACCAGTGAGCACAGCAACATAGGGAGAGGACTCCGGGGGCAAGTGGATGCGCTTTATAAGGGATTTTCCATAAGCCTCATTAGGGGTTGCTTTATCATTTAAGGGGGCCTTTTTACAAGGATCTTCTAAATTTTTTGGGCCTGTTTGGGCCTCTTTTCCATGCCTACGAAGGTTTTTCTCTAGATTGGCCCTTTCGTTTTCTAAGGTAGAAGATGGCCGATTATCAGAGGAGACCACGGGATGGAGGTGGCAGGCACCGGGGAATGGTATATAGGAGCTGAAACGACAGAAACCTTCTTGGTGTTTACTCCAGAGGTGTTGTCGTTCATAGTTACCTCTACCTGTGCTTTTAAAGCCTCAAAGTTTATTGGTGGAATGCTCAAACCTCTCCAACCTCTCGCCAATTAGCCTTGTTCTTTTGAGGAGAGGTAAAATAAGAGACTTAACTAAGTGGCCTATTTGGTTGATGGAGTCTTCGGATAGTTGGGCCAAAGGGGTGGTTAGATCTACCACCATTTTATTCGGGGTTGCTGTGTTAAATGCTGAAGATTGCACCGTTATCGGTTGTAAACTGGATTCAATAGACGGCACTTCCTTTATAGTGGTCGGTTGTGCCCTAGAGATTTTCAACATCTTAGGGCATCCCCCCTTCTGTCCCCCCCCCCCGTTTCCGTTTGGCAGTACTCAGCTTTTTTTCCCCATTTGTCTTTATTGGGGAACCTGGGGTTACAGTATTTGTTGTATCCATGCTTGTGGTTGGGCTTAATGACACAGGGGAGCAGGTTCTACTTAATCCAGATATGTCTGCCACATTCCCCTCCGCATTTTCTAAAATTTGTTCTGGATGAAAGGGTCGGTTTCTGGCAGTGTTCCCCTCTTGTTGGTTTGGAGATGGCACTAGCATTAGAGGGCCTAGCGAGGAACGCCTGTTGTACATTGGCTCAGCAGATAAGCGGCGCTCGGTGAGTGCAATTTCTCGTTCAAGCACAGAAGTGGCCCTGACGATAAATTTAATCGAGTGTTCCGCTTATACTGCCACCCACCCCCGCTCCCTTCCCTCTCCCAGAACGAGTTGCCATTGAGCTATAAGAATGTAGTTTCACTCCCCCCAAATGTCAGTATCTCGATCAAACTCGGGGAGGCAGCACAGAGTCACCTAGTGGTAGGGTAAAAATAGCAGCCTCTAACAAGACTAACCATAATCAAAACGAGTTGCTCAGCCCAGCCCCGATTCACAGAGGAGTGTCTAAAGTCACAGTATATCAAAATAAAGCTGTGATAGTTATGTTGAAAAGCACAATAAGGTATACATGGTTGTGTAGTCCTCAATAGTCCTGTAACAATGATTAGGAGCAGATAGTATAATACAGTTTGGCTTAGCGAGAGAGTCAAAATGTTACCCTTGTATTCAGCAAAGTCTGGTCCTCATGTGGTCTCTTCAATGAAGTGCTTAGAGAGGGGGCCCAGCCCGGCCTCCTCTGGCCGCAGACGGCCCCGCCCTTGTCCCGGGCTTCTCCCGGATCGCTCCCGCGCAGCGGAAGAGGTAGTTGATTATATAATGACTGTGGCAACAGGTGGGGCTCAGTGGCAGGTACAGGTGAGGGCAGCAGGGGCCTCCTGGGACATGCAGTCTCTGATTCCGGGAAGGACGAGCGTCGGTCTCCGCGCCCCTAGTCCCCTTCAGCGCAGGCAATGAAGATGTCTCTCGGCCCCCAGAGAGCTCGACTACAACATGGACACAACACCAAAGTGTGCTGAGGCACCCGCGAAGCGGCTGCGGCGAGGTAATTTAGCGCAACTGTGGCAGCAGGCGGGGCTCAGTACCAGGTACAGGTGAGGGCAGCCGGAGCCTCCTGGGACATGCAGTCCCTGATTCCGGGAAGGACGAGCGTCGGTCTGCGCGCCCCTAGTCCCCTTCAGCGCAGGCAAGGAAGATGTCTCTCGACCCCAGAGAGCTCCGCTGCAGCATGGACACAACACCAAAGTGCGCTTTTCTATACTCAACTCTCACATACACTGCCTTTTACATATGTAGTAACTTGGACATGCACCACTAAGACATCTAATCTCTCACCAATACACCCATACACAGACTCACCCACCCATACAGCTGTTTCCACATGCACTCTTGAACCCATACACCCAGTGAATCAACCACTCACACATCTACGCACAGAGTCACACACCTCCCACCCACCCACACACATACTCAGGCAACCAATCAATAACCCATATAGACACTGATGTAGCTACTGACCAACACATGCAGCAGCTTCACAGCAACAGACATACTGATACACACATTTAGACAGTTTAGTCACTAACCCATGCATTCAGTAGGACACATTTAATCACTCACTTATACAGTCAGTCACGCACATACTAATTCCTCCATCCAGACACTTATACACCCACTCATTCTTCAATGCACCTTGGCATATATATAAAACATATTTAAACTTTAGAGAAACACACAGTCACTGGATGATGTCATCAAAGATGTCATCAGTGATGTCAATGACCATGTCATGAATGATGTAAAATGTGACGTCATCAGCAGTGAAATGCGGGGGCGCAAGTTATAGTTAGCTGAACTAACTATAACGGGGACATTTCTATGGTTTGTACAAGTGACATGTCCAACTATCTATAACGTCCCTGAAACCTATGGTTATTTCAGTGAATATATATATATATATTCGCCAGTAGGTAGTTATAGTTAGGACCTAGTTTCCATAGGAAAAGCGTTTTTTTGTTTTCTCAATATCTTAGGCGCCGGTTGTCAAATCTTCGCGAAATTTTAAAAACTAGTGGCCCGCTCCGGGCAGCTCCTGTCTTGAAAGTTTTGGGGTGTTTCAACAAGCGGGGGCTGAGAAAAAAGGGGAGTCCCAAAATGTTTTTTCCCTATGTAATTTTCCATAGGAAACTTTAGACACAGCTACAGCCCGAACTGCTAAACAAATTAAACCAAATGTGGCAAAAAGCTAGCCCTACGTTCAGAAAGAGCCCTTTTTTAAATGGTGTAAAACAGTTGAGTAGTTCCTGAGAAATTTGAAAAAGAAAAAGTTTTGATATCTAGGGACGTGGTGGAGTCGCGACCCCTCCCAACCACGGGCTTCACTGTGATCGACTGCCAACACTCCAAACCAGGAAGTGTTGACAGCCATCTTGTGACTCTGTAAAACAATAAAAAAAAATTAAAAACAAGGAAAGGGGCAGGGTAGAAACACCCTGACACCCTAGGCCTGCTCAGGGGGGGTCTCACAAGGAGCGAAATTTACGCTGGGTCATGAATCCCGCCAAAATTAATATTAAAACTTAAAACGGGCCATGGTGTGCGTTTGCACAGTGGAGAAGGGAGGGGGCGGGCCTGATGTGACATGTGTGCAAACACGTCCTGTGGCGTGTTTTAAATTGGGGGATTAAGTCCCCTTGAATCCTGAGGGTCCCTGGGGCCAACTAGCCCACCAGGTATCTCCAGTAAGCGCCACAGATTTGCGTTGCAGAGAGGTGTAAAAAGGGGTGTGGCCTCGGACTACCTCTCTGCAACACAGTCCTGTGGTGCTTAATGGGCTACTTGGCCCCCAGGGACCCTCAGGATTCAAGGGCAGATCCCGACAGATCAACGCCGTGGCCTCCGCCTGCTTCAACACCCTCCGCGTCCTTCGCAAGACCTTCAAGTGGATCCCCTCAAAGCCAGAAAGACCATCATCCACACACTCTTAACAAGCAGACTAGACTACGGAAATACCCTCTATTCTGGAATCATCCTCGACATCACCCGACATGAGCACATCCCCCCGCACATGTGAGACCTCCACAGGCTCCCCATTGAGAAGAAGGTAACCTTGAAGCTACTTGTAGCATCGTGCTACTAGTAACTACAGACACTGGTGAGGTTACAACTGGAGCTTTATTCAGTACATCCAGTGCCTTCCTTGTCCCTACACTAACTGCCCCTTTCCTGTCCTGTCCCCTCCTCTTCCCCTCTGCCCACCTAACTCCGCCCACCCCAACTACTAGACTGCTAACTCTATTACATCTCCCCCTTTCTTAATAAAGCAACAAGTGAAAAACTAGAGATTAGTCTATCTCTGCAATCAGTCTCTTGGGAGGCCGCACGTGACGGCGGGGTCTCGCTGGTGTGGACACGCCAGCTTCAGGTGAGGGCTCTTCGGCAGATGAGGGTCCGGTGTCGGGTGCGACAGTCTCAGGACTGTCTCTGTTTTCAAGTGTGGGGACCACAGGTATATTTCCATGGGTTTCAGGAGAACACTTCTTGAAATGAGAAGCGTTGCGGGTGACTCTTCGTGTTTCGGATTCGGCCGTCACCATGGTGCCCTTTTGTTGGGTAATCGTTAGTGGCTCATCTTTGAAGCGACAATCAGTCTTTTGACGTTGCTCCTGCTTGACAACAACCCTGTCACCTTCGTTCAGGGAGGGGGACCGGGCCCTTCGCTTGCGGTCCGCATACTCCTTCATCTTGTCCTTGCGGTGTCGATCCGTTATGGCCATGTCTCGGCGTTGTTGATCTGACAGGGGTTTTCTCAAGGCTCCGTCCCATGTGGGGATCCGATTTCTCATTGTCCTCCCAAGCATGAGAGTCGCAGGGCATTGGCCCGTTGTAGAGTGGGGGGTGGTCCGATAGGCACTAAGGACCTCGTTCAAGGCTGACTGAAGATCTTTCCTTTCAGCGGTGGCTTGTTGGAATGTCCTCTTGATGGTGGACATGAATCTTTCCACAGTGCCGTTGGCCTGAGGCCAGAGTGGCGTGACTTTGCGATGTTGAAAGTCCATGTGTTTCGCAAAGTCGCTGAACTCATGACCGTTGAATGGGGGCCCATTGTCCGTCTTGATGATCCTGGGGACACCCCAAGTCGCGAAGACCTCTTCAAGTACCTTAAGGGTGCATGTGGCATTGGTTGATGATATGAACTGGGCCACTGGGAATCTGGAGTATTCATCCAGGATGACAACGACATACTTCCCAGATTGCAGGGGGCCATAAAAGTCCATGGCAACTTCTTGCCATACCCCATCAGGCAACGGGGTCATCTGTAGAGGAGCAGGTGGATTGCTGTGGCTGGTCAGTTGACATGGGTGGCAGTCTTTCAAGGTGTCCTCGACCATCTGGTCGAGAGCTGGGAACCAGACACGTTCTCTCAGTGCTCTTTTGGTGGAGACGACTCCTCGATGGCCTTCGTGGGCCAAATCGATTACTCCTTGTCTCAGGGTCGTTGGTATGACTAGTCTGTGATCCCTGAGGAGGAGGTCGTCACTGGTTACAGATAGCTCGTCGGAGACATGCCGGAAGGCTTGTAGTTCTTTCCTGACAGCAGGACTTTCTTCTTCCTCCTGCGGGTGATATCTCCACCTATTGGTTCGGGTGCGCTCAATCACTGTTTGTAAGGTGCTGTCGTGGCTGGTCGCTTCCCGAATGGCGTGCATGGGGATGGCTGGTGGACGAGCATGGTTGGTCACAAAGTGAATGTATTCCTCCGCAATGGAAGGCACAGTCTCTGATGAGTCTCGGGGGTGGCGAGACATATAATCGGCCGGATTCTCATCCTTCCCCGGTTTGTGAATGATTGAGAATGTGTACTCTTGCAGCCGCAAGCCCCATCTCTCAATCCTAGGAGGCATTTTGCACTTGGGATTGCCATAAATCGTGACGAGGGCTTGATGGTCAGTTATGAGCGTGAAATGTTTCCCATAAATGAAAATGTGAAAATGTTCGCACGCCCACACAACGGCCAGGCTCTCCTTTTCCGGTTGGGAGTACCGTTTCTCGGGATCTGTTAAGCTCCTGCTGGCATAGGCAATGATTCGTCTCTGATCCGACTCATGGTCGTACTGTGCCAGGATGGCCCCTAAACCCACCGGGCTTGCGTCCACAGTGATCTCTGTCTTTCTCCCCGGATTGAAGTAGGAGAGGCACTTGGCTGATTCCACAGCGTGTTTGATGTCCTTGAAGGCACGCTCGCACTCCGGAGTCCACACAAATTGTGCACCAGCTTTCGTGAGAAGCCTCAGAGGGTGACTCACCGTGGCGTAGTCACGAATGTAGCGGGCGCAGTAGCTGGCCATCCCAAGAAATGAACGCAAGTCGTTGACATCTGCCGGACTCTTGGTGTTGTTGAGCGTGGCGATTTTGTCTGGGTCCGGTTTCATGCCACTCGCAGAGAAGATGTGTCCGAAAAACTTCAGGGTTGACTGATGAAACTCACACTTCTCTTTGTTGAGAGTCAACCCAGCCTCCATCAGAGCGAGGCAGACACGATCGAGGGCGGTGTCATGTTCCTGCGTGTTTGAGCCGTAGACCAGGATGTCGTCGCTGTAGTTAAGCGCGTTGGGGATGTGGTGGATGACAAGACGTATGGCCTCCTGGAAGATCTCGGCGGCCGAGGAGACGCCAAAGCTGAGGCGTTTGTAGCGGAAGAGACCAAGGTGAGTGGCAAAGGTCGTGATGGGGCGGGACCTGTCGTCAAGCTCGAGCTGATGGTAGCCCTTGTTCAGGTCCAGTTTCGAGAACACGGTTGCCCCGTTAAGGGCTGCGATCATGTCGCTCAGGAGCGGGCCTGGGTGCCGCTCCCGCTCAATTGCTTGGTTTGGCAGGCGCATGTCCACGCAGAGACGGACATTGTTCTGTGAGCCTTTCTTGGGGACAATCACCACCGGGGACACCCATGGGGTGGGGCCCGCCGTGCGCTCAATGATATCTGCGTCTAAGAGCTCCTGCAGTTCACGCTCGACAGCGGATTGCAAGTGGAACGGCACTCTTCTCGGGTGTTGGGCCACTGGTTTGATTTTCTCGTTGATATGCAGGTGGATCTGACGGCCCTTCAGCTTCCCCAGGCCTCGGAAGAGGGAAGGGAACTTTCCGGCGCAGTCCGAGATGTCATGGACGTTGAAAAGGATGTGCACCAGTCGAAGACGTTCCGCCGTGGGGAGGCTCAGCAGACAGTCAGCTTCAGGACCCTTGATCACGTGGATAACTGCTGGGATGGAGATGTCGCCATATGTTAGGGTGGTGTCAAATTTGCCCAAACATTGGAGAGGTTTCTTTGCCATCCAGGTGTAAACACGGACAGGTGCGAAGTGCAAACGTGGTTTGGGGTCCATGCGGTCATGTTCAGCAACAGATATGTAGTTAAGTGATGCCCCGCTGTCCATCATGAACTTAGCTGCATGATTTCCCACGTTGATGTTAAGGCGTGGATAACGTTTGAACTGATCGTGGTCAGCAAAGTTGACATACTCGGTGGTGTAGGATGAGTGCCTGGAGGAGGCCGATCTTGAGTCTCTTGAGGGGGAACGACGGTCCCATCGGGAGCGCCGAGAGTCATGACTCGAATGTGAGGACGTGGGAGAACCAGGAGGTTCTTCCTGAACTGCTCTGATGTGATGACGTTTGGCCTCCGAGCGTGAGGGCCGCTGCGATCCTTCCCGTCTGCCGCCATCATTGCGTTTTTCTTCGTGGTAATCCCCACACATGGCCTCAAAGTGGTTGGACCGTCCACATTTCCGGCACCGCTGGCCCATGGCAGGGCAGGAGTCAATGTGAGGATAATCGTACCCGCACCTGAAACATCGCCTCGTGCGTTCAGGTCGGCGATCACTCCTGTCAGATTCCTTTCTTCTGTAGTCCGGGCGTCGCCTGGGTGAGTACTTGGAGCGCCTCGATCTGTCTCGCGGGTGACGCCGTCCGCTGTCGCGCCGATCCTGACGTCCCTGCCGTCTCTCAGTGATGCGGTTGGCGTGCTCACGGCTGGTACTCGGCCCTGTTTCAATTTCCGCCGCATTCTCTTCGGCCTGGTCGTACAGTCGGGAGTTTTCTTCGATTTCTGCAAGTTCTTGAGGCTTTCTCAGCAGTCGCCGTCTCAGGGACTCTGAGTGGCACCCCGTGATTATCTGAGATTTGATGGCTGCATCCGGCGAGAAGTTGGTAAAATCACAATGTAGGGACTGCCTCCGCAGCCGATGTATGAAGGAGCTCAGTGGTTCTTCTTTACCTTGGCGCTGCTGGTGGAATTTATGCCTCTCATAGTCGACGTTTCTTTTATGCAGAAAACGATTGTTCAGAACAGTTCTCACTTTATCATATGTGTCACCATCTGTGGCTGGAATCTCTCGTACAATCTTGCTTATTTCACGCCCCCCTAGATTGCGAAGGGCTATGATCTTATCCTTGTCTGGTTCAATTTTGGACCCCTCGATGTAGTCCTCGAAGTCCTCGAGCCATTCTTGCCATTTTAGTCCCATGCTGCTTCCTGTTGTGACTGACAATGGCTCCGGGGCGCGCAGGTGGGTGCCTCCCGTGACATCCTTCTGCGCGCGAGGGTTAGACATCGTGGCACTGAGCTTTGACGCTTGCGTCTGCCTCTTGCGTCAGCGACTGACGTGCGTTTCCAAGTTTTGTCACTTGCAGCTAGCAATGCTTGTTTGTTCCTTGCGACTGTCAATGCTTGTTTTCTCTCTCTTCTTCTTTTCACTGCTTCCAATGCTTGTTTTCCTTTGTTCTATATATTTTGTTTGCTGCCTGACTTCAAAATGGCCGCCTCCACTTTGCACAGGGAGGCTGTCCCAATGGTCGCCTGACTCCAAGATGGCCGCCGTGGTTGTCTGCAGGCACTACTTTCTCTCTCTGCACTCAACTCCTCTTCTACACACAGGACTCACCGGCGATGATTTTCAGGGGCAGCACCCTCCTGATTCAGCTCCCTCTGGTCACTGCTGCAGGCAGGTGAGGTTGGGGTGGGCTCCCTCCTTACTTTGCAGGGTCTTCGGCGTCAGCATGCCAAACCTCACGCATCCGGCGTGAGATTTTCAATGTCGGGACTCCCGCGGTCATTCAGCTCACCGCGCTCAGCAGCGCTTGATGGCAGACTCTCGTGGGGGGTGATCCAGGCTGGAATTCACCACTCTCCGGCCACAGCAGGTGTCAGGTGAGGTTGGGGTAGGCTCCCAACTCACTTCCTCGGTTCCCGCTCTTCAGCGCCGATCGCGTGCTAAACCTCACGCATCGGGCGGGACTCGCGCTTTCGGCGCGAAAGGCTTCTTCCTCCCGAGCGTTGCAGCGCTCGCGGTAGCGGCTCCCTCTGGGCTCCCACACTCACAGGGGGGGTAGGGTCACCTGCTGCTGGTCTCCTCTTTCACCTAGCAGCACCACACAGCAGCGGATTCTTCTTTTCAACGCTGCAGGGGACAGGGTGCTCTGATGGGGTTCTGCAGGCTTCAGTTATGCGGATCCCATCCTCGTCGCCAGCTGTAGCATCGTGCTACTAGTAACTACAGACACTGGTGAGGTTACAACTGGAGCTTTATTCAGTACATCCAGTGCCTTCCTTGTCCCTACACTAACTGCCCCTTTCCTGTCCTGTCCCCTCCTCTTCCCCTCTGCCCACCTAACTCCGCCCACCCCAACTACTAGACTGCTAACTCTATTACACTACTCACCTCCGAATACAAATCCCTCCACAACATGGGACCCAAGTACCTCAACAATAGAGTCTCCTTCCACATACCCAAATGAGGCCTCTGTTCTGCCAACCTCGCCCTAGCAGAAACCCAATGCATCCGCAGAACCAGAGATGGAGGAAGAGACTTCTCCTACATCGCGGCCAAAGCCTGGAGCGAACTCCAGTCAACATTAAACGCCCCCCCACTCTGCACACCTTCAGGAAGACCCTCAGGACCTGGAGCTTCGGCTGAACCAGAGCTGCACCCCTCCCCCCCAGCGCCTTGAGACCCTCACGGGTGTGTAGCACATTTTAAACCCTCTATTTGATTGTTTGAGAGGTGTTGGACTTGGCCCTTTCCCTAAACATTTTGCCTTTCGCCTAGCCTTTTCATCTGACATGGTGTTGGTAGTTTTGGGACTCTGAGCACTTTAGCGCTGCTGTCCAGTGTAAAGTGCGTGTGCTCTCTGTGTTAAATATGGTAAGATTGGTCTACACCTGTTTGGCCTATTTAATTTACCTGTCAGTCCCTTGTAAAGTGGTATCTCATCTACCCAGGGCTGGTCAATTAAATGCTACTGGTGGGCTTGCAGTGCTGATTGCGGCACCCACCAAAGTAGCCTTTCAAACCTATCTCAGGCCTCTGCCATTACAGGGCCTGTGCGCGCAGTGTCACTGCCGCTGTGACGTGGCACCTAAAGTGTGTGCCATGTCTGTGACCACCCTTTTATTGCATGTCAGTCACCCCTAAGGTAGGCCTAAGCTAGCCCTATGGGCAGGGTGCATTGTAGGTAAAAGATAGGACATGTACGTTAGGTAAGTGACATGGCCTGGTAGTGACAAACAACCATTTTGGTTTCTCACTACTGTGGGGTTCCCATAGGAATGCATTGGGGATTTCCTGATAAGTGTTTCAGTGGTAATTCCTGATATGAGAGGAGCAGCGTGGTCAAGTGTAGTATATTTGGAATGGTAATAATAAATGCTGCACAATGGTGTGCACAGATTTACTACAACTATTTTAGAAATGCCACTTTTAGAAGTTGGCATTTCTGTGTGCTATATGTCTGTCTGCCGGATGTGAATTGCATGTCTGGCTTTTGAGTGGCAGGGGCTGGCAAGGTGTGTGTGGCTCCAGGAGGGGCAGGGTGAGTCAGCACTAGGCTGAATGGGACACCTACAATTGGAGCAGTGGGAGGAGTAGTCCCCTGAAAAGGATTGTGCCTGCCCTGTACAATGCTGGATCCGCCCCCTGTGGTGTGTCTGATCACCAAGCCCCCTTCTGAAAAAGGGGAAGAGGAGCCTGGTAAACAGAGTGCTCCAAGTTTCCCCTGGACCAGTTTTTGCTGGTACTCCCAAGCCCTGTGCTGCAGACAAAGGAGAATATGTGTGTAAGTACTGGGGCTGTGACTCCATGAAAGGTGTGCTTGTTCTAATGCTGGGGGCTGCTGCTGCTGGGCTCCAGGAGGAACCAGCACAAGGGACTGCCTTCCTGCTGGAGGGCCCTGTGTGCTGGCCTGCCTGGGCTCAGCCTTGTGCCCTCTGTCTTTTGCCTTGGACTTAGCGCCTTGTGAGCGCTAGATTGTTTTATTGCTGGATTGCATGTCCAGCCTTTGCCCTGAAACTTGGGGGATTCAAACACCTTCAGAGCGCTGCACAGTTTTGCTGCTGCTCCAGGGAAGAGGATTGTGTGGGCCCTGCAGCGCTGAGCTGCAGCCCTTTTAAAGGGAATCCTGACGTGGGGATTAACCCGCATTTTGTACACCGAGCGGGAGCCTACCCCGCTTTATGAATATTTAAGAGGTGGGTGCCCACCCCGCATTGTGGTGCCTTTTGAGCGGGTGCACACCCCTGCATTTTGGTAGTGTTGGTAGGTGCCCACCAGCTTATGTGATTAGTCTCAAGCGGGTGCCCACACCGTTTTGCCTCTGAGAAGACTAATTGCAGCGCGGCCGGCCCAGAAGCCAGGCATAGTCCGCCTGACTTTGGTCGGGGCCACAGAAGGAGGTTGCCGCAGCTGCCAATCACAGAGTGTTGGGATCTCATGCCTGGGATCTTGTGCCATATCTTTGCATTCCTTTCTCTGCATTCCCTGTATGGAGCATGGAATACAGTGGCACTGACAGTTGCTGCCGGGAAGCTGTGTGATCGGATGTAATAAAGAAGACTTGGAAAACTTACCTGGAGATTATATTCTTTTCAGTGGCGATGAGTTGTCCGGTCTCCAGTTTTCCCCACCGTCTGTTGATGGACGTCGTGGTTGTTCTGCTAATTGCTTCAATTTCACGCCTGCTGATCCTGGTGAAGAAAATCACATGAGCGTCTTCGATATATGCCCGGTGAAGACCCTGATGATGCTCGACCTCCACCCTGCAAATCGCACTTTCGGCGAAGGTTTGGGTGAGGTTGTACCCCTTTCTAAGTTTTTTCCAGTGTGACAGAAATTACGTAGTGACGATCAGCGCATGTGTTGGCGCGAATCACATTCCTGAAAGGAGGGTTTCTGTTGCTGTGACAACCAGGGCATTTGTCTGTGCGTGTCACATTATTGGAAGAGGGCTCCCGTCATTGTGGCAACCAGCGCGCATGCCGGCGCGCGTCACAGGTCAAAATAGAACTCCTGCTGTCATGGCAACTGGAGTGTAAATCGGCGCGCATGCTGCTGCATGCCAGAGGTCAAAATACATCTTCTACTATCATGGCAACCGGCACGTAAATCGGTGTGTGTCATTTTTCCTTAGTATAAGCCTCGTTTTTCTTGTGTCTGTTGGCACACTTGCAAATTTAAAGTGGCTCACATATCTTATGCGAAGCTGCAACAGATTAATCAAACAGATTAGAGTAAAACCAAGCGTGTCCACCAGTTACATTGTGCTTATTCTCCATGGTGACACGCACACCTTGTTATCATTCTGGTGTACAGTAGTATCAAAATTTTCCCTCATCGACCAAATTATTTACATAAAGGAAATGCTTCACATCATTACACTATTCAATTCAAAAAAGTACACTTTATGAACACAACATTTTATCTCAAAAATTCATTTTTATTTGTATCAAAAAGTTCTTGATTATTTTTTATTTTTTTGTATTTCATTTCTTTTTTTCTAAATTCAGTTAATTTAACACGTGACAAGCAGTAGACATCAGTTCTACAATGCATATGTTCATTGATACATATATTCCTCTGCTACTTCATATATTTACTAAAAACAATTACATAAAAAACACACCTAATGTCATTAAGTCCCCCTGGATCACTTCATTCATACATCACAACTCTCATACCACTATTCCCACTCTCACAACATCAATACCAACTACATCCCAACTAGGTACTCAAGATGTCTCTATAAAAGTGTATGAGACCCAGCACTAGAATGGTCTACGCGCGTTTCGGTGGATTTAATAGTTGTCCGAAAACCACCTTCTTCAGGACCTTGTAAGATATAACACATATGGACTCCAGGGGACCTACAAATACACATACAAAATATTAGCACAGTGTACTATCATACAAGTGAGTTCAAATCTAAAAACTTTTTTTCATTTTAATTGAATTGTCTGGTCCACATTAATCCAGCCCACAACCACCCAGGTGAGGAGGTGACAGTGATATGTCCCATCAAGTCAGGGACATAGGCGCAGACACGAAAATTAAAGGCTCGCTCTGCAATGTAGTTACACAAACAGGATTATTACATATAGTCCCCCTAGTTTTCACTTCTACTTCTACTAACCAGTTTGTGTTGAGAAGAATTGGTATTCCAATATCCCTATGATATCATTAGAGATACAAAGTTATCCGTTTTAAAGGTCGGAAAGTTTTTTATCAATGGTTCCTATGATGAGAAAAAAATACAAAGGAACCACTATTAGCGTTCTTCTGTCAGAAGATTATATGTAAAAAAATACAAAGGAACCACTATTAGCGTTCTTCTGTCAGAAGATTATATGTAAAAAAATACAAAGGAACCACTATTAGCGTTCTTCTGTCAGAAGATTATATGAACGTGGGACTTCCATTTGTCGGGTCTCTTGGGTTTGACTCTGGGGTTGGGCTCAGACAATGCAATTTGTCATACTACAGCGATTGAGATGAAAACTGTATTCATGAAATAAGATCAACTCATCACTAGGAGGATAATATAGAAGTTGCTTTTTAAAAAAACGGCATGGCCCTAGCTGGGCTGCCCCCCACCACCGCTTATGGAGACGACCATGGGGACATGCTTCTCTCCACAAATAGGCGTCGTGTTAAATGGGGAAAGCTGCTTGACACAGAAGACGCTATAAATAAGTTATATGGCCTAGCACTCCCCAGGTTCAGGGAAGTGGATGCTCTCATTAACCAACCGAGACCCCTTGATTATAATGAGAGACTAGCTAGTATCCATCAGGAATTAGTGAGGGACCTTGCAGAGGTCTTCCATCCGGTGGTACAATCACGAAGGAGAAAGACTCGTACCCCTACCTGGTACACCACTTCTTGTAGGAAAATTAAGTCCGAACTAATTGCTACCATCAAGGAGGGCACTGATAAGGTTAAGGTTGCAGATCTCAGGAGAGAGTATAAAGCAGCAATGGCCAATGCTAGGGCAGAGTGGGATTGGAACCACTGGCATGATCTGTCTGAAGCCCTAAAAGCTAAAGACTCTAAGAAATTTTGGGCCCTGGTAAACAACGGGACGGGGGAACTCAAATCCGCAGTAGAACCTAACATCGCCCCCTCTGTCTGGGAGGCCCATTTTGGGGCACTTTACCAAGATACTATTCTATGGCCCGATGGAGTGGCGGCTGAGCCCCCCTGTACCCCGGATATGGCCCTGGAATTTTCCCTAGGTGAGGTGGTGACTGCATTGGAGCGCCTAGCGCTGGGAAAGGCGCCGGGGCTGGATAAGCTACCGGGGGATCTCTTTAGACATCACCCTGACATTTGGGGTCCGTACCTCCTTATTCTTTTTAACGCTATCTTAGGAGGTATGGCGGTCCCCTGCTCTTGGTTGGGGGCAGAGATTGTCCCGATATACAAGAAAGGGTCTCCCTGCTTCCGGCCAATTACAGGCCGATTAGCCTTATAGATGTTCCCCAAAAGCTTTTTGCGCGCCTTATCCTGAACCATCTGCTTGACTGGGTGGAGGACAATGATATCATGAGCCCCCTGCAGGCTGGCTTTAGAAAAAACACGTCGACCATGGACCAGATTTTCCGCCTCGTCCTCCTTCATTGGAAGACGGTGAGGTTCGAGGGGGGAAGGCTGTACATGGTCTTCGTGGATCTAAGGTCAGCCTTTGACCTAGTTCCGCGTAGGAAACTCTGGGAGGTCATGGAAAAGTTAGGAGTACCCCCCCAGCTACTCAGTATTATAACCAGGCTGCACGAGAACAACTATGCGCAGGTCAGGTGCGGGAGGGATGGCAACCTCTCGTCCAGGTTCCCTGTCCGTCGAGGGGTGAGGCAGGGATGTGTCCTGGCACCGACCCTGTTCTGTCTTTTCATTAATAACGTTATATCACATCTAGAAAACGTTAAGGACAATGACGCCCCACATTTGGCAGGCAGGAGGGTTCCGGCAATCATGTTTGCCGATGATACCCTCCTGCTTTCCAAATCCCCTATGGGGATCCAGAGGATCCTGGATGGATTTGGTCTCTTCTGTCGGCAGCATGGTCTGGAGCTGAACTTAGAGAAGACCAAGTTCATGATCTTCAATCCTCCAATCAAAGCCAGGCCAAATCCCATGCTGGGTACGGTTAGCCTTGAGAGGGTTTCTACCTTCATATATCTGGGGGTAACATTACAGGAAAATCTGTCATGGGACCGTCAGATAGCAAGATCAAGGGTTAAATTGTCCCAGCTCTCGGGTGCAATTCTGAAGGTGGCCAACACCTCCACCTTTAAGCCCATAAGTCCGGCTCTTGAAACCTACAGGACGCAAGCCAAGGCAGCGGCCATGTATGGCAGCGAGCTATGGGGGCACAAAGCAGGTAAGGATTTGGCAAGAGTGGAAAACAGCTTCTTAAGGCGCCTACTAGTTCTTCCACGCGGCACGCCACTCTTGCCATTGAGACTAGACATGGGTCTTCACCCTATTGCGGAGGAGCTCGTGTCAAGGCCAGTGAAGTTCTGGCACAGGCTTTGGTCCACAAACGAACTGCACCATTATAGACAGGACCTTATCCATGTCATGAGCCTGAACCGCAATAGCAAAATCCCCTGGCTTGCTTTTGTAAAAAATGAATTGCTCACTATGAACCTATCGGAGCTATGGGAGGATCCCGTGCGAGGTTGCCAGAGGATCTCACGTAAAGCCTTGACCAAAATCTATAAAGACAGGAGCCTTTCACTTCTGATGAATGCTCAAAATAGCGGCACCCTTACTGCGCGATTCCTGGAATCCCAAAATTCTTATGCATTTGAATCTTATATGGATTTTATTTTCCCTATCCTGGCGAGGAAATTGTTTGTACAATGGAGGCTAGGCACACTCCCCACTAAAACATTTACCCACAAATGGACCAAGGGGGGGGACAAAATGTGTCCATGTTGTAACATCTATGAGGAAGATGACCTCCACATCATGTTTGTATGCCCCGCCTATCAAAGACCTAGAAAATATTGGATAGCGCCGCTCTGTAGAAACCTGGGGTTTAGAAAGTACACCCAGGCATTCAGAGTAATGAAAACCAGCACTTTGGGTTACATTGTGTTCGCTATATCCAAATTTTTAATGGCAGTATGGCTAATCAGAAAGAAAAAAGCCCTTTGAACCTTGGTACTGTTATGACACTCCTTACTCCTCGCTGGATGAGAAGAGAATTTTATATAATGTATTTTCTTAATAATGTATTTTAAATCTGTTTTTGTGTTTTATATTGTATCTTTTATGGTCTATATGGCCGAAATAAAGAATTTTTGGATTGGATTGGATTGGTATTCCAATATCCCTATGATATCATTAGAGATACAAAGTTATCCGTTTTAAAGGTCGGAAAGTTTTTTATCAATGGTTCCTATGATGAGAAAAAAATACAAAGGAACCACTATTAGCGTTCTTCTGTCAGAAGATTATATGTAGCAAGATCTCTAATAGCCTCATTTTACCTACTTATGCACACAGATTGAGGTCCGCATATTGTACAAGGGCCAAGGATTTATTCCAATTTTCTGATATCCAGCGATAATATTATCCTATACATGGGAAGATAAGTGATGTTGTAATTATTTCTCTCTCATGTACTAGGGTATCCTCTTATGATTATTACACCACAGCTGTTAGCTCTACTAACCTTAGGAGTAGCGCCCTTTTGAATATCCCTTGGTTGTGTCTGTGCTGTAGATACTTTTAAAAGTCACTCACGGTGGTCCAATACAATCCCCTTTGCAATACCTAGAGAGGGATACGTGTGCACACATAAATATTCTGCATTCCCATATATGAATTTAAGGTATTCTCTAGTAACTCGTTCAACACCACTATTCATTCAACTGACCTTGAGAATGGCGTCCTTTCAAATTCCCCTTATTTGTATCTGCGCTGTGGATAGTTTTGGTTTTCACCCGTGGTTATCCCATAGAATCTTTTATGCAATACCTATAAGAGGATATGTATACGCACATCAATCATCCATAGCCTATGATGCCATATATTCGAATAAGAGTTATTATACATGGTAATGCCGTTTTTTAAAAAGCAACTTCTATATTATCCTCCTAGTGATGAGTTGATCTTATTTCATGAATACAGTTTTCATCTCAATCGCTGTAGTATGACAAATTGCATTGTCTGAGCCCAACCCCAGAGTCAAACCCAAGAGACCCGACAAATGGAAGTCCCACGTTCATATAATCTTCTGACAGAAGAACGCTAATAGTGGTTCCTTTGTATTTTTTTACATATGATCTTCTGACAGAAGAACGCTAATAGTGGTTCCTTTGTATTTTTTTACATATAATCTTCTGACAGAAGAACGCTAATAGTGGTTCCTTTGTATTTTTTTCTCATCATAGGAACCATTGATAAAAAACTTTCCGACCTTTAAAACGGATAACTTTGTATCTCTAATGATATCATAGGGATATTGGAATACCAATTCTTCTCAACACAAACTGGTTAGTAGAAGTAGAAGTGAAAACTAGGGGGACTATATGTAATAATCCTGTTTGTGTAACTACATTGCAGAGCGAGCCTTTAATTTTCGTGTCTGCGCCTATGTCCCTGACTTGATGGGACATATCACTGTCACCTCCTCACCTGGGTGGTTGTGGGCTGGATTAATGTGGACCAGACAATTCAATTAAAATGAAAAAAAGTTTTTAGATTTGAACTCACTTGTATGATAGTACACTGTGCTAATATTTTGTATGTGTATTTGTAGGTCCCCTGGAGTCCATATGTGTTATATCTTACAAGGTCCTGAAGAAGGTGGTTTTCGGACAACTATTAAATCCACCGAAACGCGCGTAGACCGTTCTAGTGCTGGGTCTCATACACTTTTATAGAGACATCTTGAGTACCTAGTTGGGATATAGTTGGTATTGATGTTGTGAGAGTGGGAATAGTGGTATGAGAGTTGTGATGTATGAATGAAGTGATCCAGGGGGACTTAATGACATTAGGTGTGTTTTTTATGTAATTGTTTTTAGTTAATATATGAAGTAGCAGAGGAATATATGTATCAATGAACATATGCATTGTAGAACTGATGTCTACTGCTTGTCACGTGTTAAATGAACTGAATTTAGAAAAAAGAAATGAAATACAAAAAAATAAAAAATAATCAAGAACTTTTTGATACAAATAAAAATGAATTTTTGAGATAAAATGTTGTGTTCATAAAGTGTACTTTTTTTAATTGAATAGTGTAATGATGTGAAGCATTTCCTTTATGTAAATAATTTGGTCGATGAGGGAAAATTTTGATACTACTGTATACCTTTTCTCCTCTTTTTCCCTGACCCCACGGTCTCATAGAGGAGGTCCCTTAATATTGCATTATCATTCTGGTGTATACATTTATTGCAATAGTGGCCTGGTGTGTTAGTGTGTCATGCATTGTGGCAACATTATCTTCATGGGCATGTCGGTGAAGTGTATACCTTATTCTCTTTAACTATATGGTGACACTAAACACTGTTGGTATACTCTACTATTCATTTATTTTTTCTGCAATATAATTTTTTGTTTGTGGTGACTTGTGGCAGCAACTCACCCACGCAAGGCCATTCTAAGGATCATGTAATTGCACCACCTCCATTTTTGCAGTCACCCGGTACTCCTCCTGTTATTTGGCAACAGTGGAAAGAAACATTTGATCCCCATCTTGAGGCGATTGATGGTGACACTTTGACGTCAAAAAAGAAAAAACCTTTGCTTGTATACAATTTGGGTGCTGAGAGGAAGAGCATTTTAAAGACTTTACCTCTAGAACTTATGATAACATGTGTTAGTAGTGGTGATGAAGGTGACTCTTTAATTGTAGACGATTATGCCTCACTTATTAAAACTCTGGATAAGAGACTCAATCCCAAGAGAAATATTGTACTGGAGTGTCACAAATGTTTGCCACAAGCTCAGATTCCCGGTGAATCCATCAATGATTTTGTAGCTGCTCTCAGAACCCTAGCTGTCACTTGTAATTATAGAGAGTTCAGAGACTAAATAATCCGTAATAAAAAGATTCAAGAGAAACTTTTATCTTCTGAAGATCCTGACTTAGAAACTGCTCTCATTCTAGCTAGAAGTATCGAGCATTCTCAACTATGCATGAAAGAGATGAGTGGGTCTGCGTCATCCAACGAAGTCAAGTTAGCCAGTACTAAACCCCCAAGTAAACCTACAAAAGGAACCAATACGAACGTACCTAGAATTTCTTCATCTGCATCCAGTTTGCCTAAATCCAAATCTGAAAGACCTGAAAAACCTGACTTCTCTTGTTACCGGGAGCAGATCTCATCTGGGCAATTTTAAGTTTTGTTTTGGTATTAATCAAACTTGCTTCAAATGTGGTAAGAAAGGACATTTGGCATGTATGTGCAAACCTGCTGTAGCATATAAGGGACCATCAAGAACTGTGAAAGCTATTGAAGAGGACTATGTTAACTCTGGGGAAGATAATGAAAGTTATGAATTGTCAATGTTGTCATCTTCCTCTATTCAATCTGATGGTGTAGTGGAAATTGCTTCCATTGTTGAACCACATAGAAGGAAATCCCCTGCGTGTGCCATAAATCTAAACGGCAGAAATATAAAGTTTCTGGCTGATTCCGTTTCTCCTTTTACCCTCCTCAATGCCAAAGACTTTGAGGGTCTGGGCGACATTCCTGTTGACCAGTCCAACATAAAAGTCTTAGTTATGGTGGTAAAAGAGTAGAGGTTCTTGGCAAGTTTGAGGGCAAGTTGAAATTCAAAGAGAGTCTAACATAAGGGAATGTATATATTGTAAAAGAAGGTGCAAATGTATTGGGATGGGAGGAGCAGGGTGAGTTGGGAATCACCCTAGATCCCAATCATCCGGATATGGTCTTATCGAAACACGAAGCCAAACAGTTTTACTCCAGTTTTCCTGCTGTTACCCCTGTACATACAGTCACTGTGAAATCATTATCTAAAAGTGATTGGATTCAAAGGTATCCAGAGATTTTTAGTGGTGAGTTGGGTAAATTCGGGGGTTTTCAGCACCGCATAATTTTGAAGGAGGGTGCAAGAGCTGTTGCACATAAAGTGCGCAAGGTACCACTTAGTATGCAAGGTGACCTCAAAAAGGAACTTGAACGGTTGTGTTCCATGGGTGTAATAGAGCCCATGGAGGGGTCTGAATGGTTGTCCCATAGGTGCGCAAGGCAGACAAGTCCCTCAGAATGTGTGTGGACTTGTGTGACCTAAATGCTTGCATATGGGTGGACCGCCAACCCCTGCCCAACATTAATGAGATGTTGCCTACATTGGAGGGTGCAGAATATTTCTCCTCTCTCGACATTTCCTCTGCTTACCAACAAGTGGAATTGTGCGAAGACTCGAGACACCTCACTTCCTTTGTGACACCTGAAGGTGCATGTCGCTATGTACGTATGCTGTTTGGTTTGGCGTCGGCTTCTGCTGTGTTCCAGCGCCTCATGGGGAATCTGTTTAAGAGCACTGCAGGAGTCGTGTTTGTCCAAGACGACATTCTGATTCACGGTAAAACAGAGTTAGAGAACAATTCCAGAGTCAGGGAAGGATTGGACATTGTCAGGTCTAGTGGATTAACATTAAGAAAGGAAAGGTGTAAATTTCTCCAAGAAGGTGTAGACTATTTAGGGCATCACATTTCCGAGAGTGGAGCAGAACCCAAAGTTAAACTTCGAGATGCCATCCAGAACGCACCTGAACCACAGAATATAGACCAGCTTCGTACCTTTCTTGGGCTGGTTGAGTATTACGCCAAATTTGTGGCAATTTCTCAGATAGGACAGTGTGTTTGCATGAGCTTTTGAAAAAGAATGTGAAGTATGTATGGTCAGATCAGTGTGCTTGTGATTTCAAATTATTTAAAAAAGCAATCGTGCAAGCACACCCACTCAAGTTATTTAACATTAATGATCGCTGTATTGTTACCACTGATGCGAGTAATGTGGGTCTTGGGGCTGTTCTTATGCAGAAAAGATATGACAATAAGGAGGAGATCATTACTTTTGCCTCTAGAACTCTTCGAGGAGCGGAGAGCACTTACTCTATGATTGAGAAGGAGGTCCTGGCTCTGTGGTGGGGTGTACAATATTTCTGTAATTATTTGTGGGGGAATCGATTTGTTCTAAGGACCAACCATAAACCACTGGTAGATCTTTTTACCACCAAAGGTGGTGGCAGAGCCACCCCACGTATAGCTAAGTGGCCGTACAGGTTCAATGAATTTAATTATCGTCTGGAGTACGTTGCTGGTGTGAAGAATTACGTAGCTGATTGCCTGTCCAGGTTACCCCTTCCTGAGCCTGCTTTTGACTCTGTGGGTGAGGATTTGGAAATGGTGTGTGCTGTTAATGCGGTAGCCGACACAGGAGCTGCTTTGACTGAAATTGATTGGAAGTTAGCTTTATCTGAAGATATCCAGATCAGCAAGGTAAAGGACTTTGTAGTTAATGGGTGGCCCAACAACACAGACTTGGCTCCCGAACTGATTCCCTTCAAAAGAATGTGCAATGAGTTGTCCCGTGTTGATGGCATTCTGCGCAGAGGCAGATTATTGGTTGTGCCTGTGACCATGCACAGGAAGGTTTTGGATCTGGCCCATGAAGGTCATCTGGGCATACATGCCATGAAGCGGAGCAAATATGCTTTGGTGTTGATCGACTATATGTCCAAGTGGCCAGAAGTAAGGTTTGTAGATGGCATCAATTCTGCAACCGTTATTAATTTCTTCAAGGATGTTTTTCTTCGGGAAGGGTTTCCAGAGGAGTTGGTGACTGATAACGGGACTCAGTTAGTGTCTGTGGAAATGCAGGAATTCCTGAAAGTGCACGGCATCAAGCATATCCTCACCTCTCTTTATCGTCCTCGCTGTATTGGTCTGGTTGAACGCCTTAGGATTAGTTACAGTTGGCTTTTGTCAATGGTTTGCACTGGAAGGAGGCGAATCATGCCTCACACGAGTACTGGCATGTCTCCTTTCACTTTGCTAAGGGCTAGGGTGGCTGATTCAAAGCAGATGTCAGGGCTGCTGCCCAAGCCAAGTAAGCATCAAATTGTGTCATAGCATCATATGTCAAGGGGACTGGGTGAGAATCAAGAAACCTGTTCTTGTTCGCAAGGGATCCTCTCAGTTTGCTGCCCAGTTAGAGTGAGGGAGGTGAGAGAGCATGTTGTTGTGTTGGAGAATGGGAACATCTGAAACAAGTGTGCTGTCTCAGTGGTGCCAGAGTCAAAAGCTGAGTTTGTGAGAGGAAACTTTGGGGTTCACACTCCTTGCACAACTCCGCCTCCTAAGGGGGAAAGTTCAAAGGTTTCCATTCCTGTCAAGGAGGTTGTTCCCCGGGCAACCTCTTCTAGGACAAGGGTTGTTCCCTCTAGATTCCGGGACTGTTAGGTATTGAATTTTCTTGTCTTATTTGCTTACCTGTCATTTTTGCAATTTATTTAGTTTTGGTTTCTTCTTTGCTTGTTAGGAATGTTTTCATCATCTTGTGTTTCATGTGAAGGTAGGGGGTGTGTTGGGATCTCATGCCTGGGATCTCGTGCCATATCTTTGAATTCCTTTCTCTGCATTCCCTGCGTGGAACATGGAATGCTGTGGCACTGACAGTTGCTGCCAAGAAGCTGTGTGATCGGATGTAATAAAGAAGACTTGTAAAACTTACCTGGAGATTGTCTTCTTTTCACAGGGTGACTAGACAGGAAGAGGCAGCGTGACGTACACAGGGCTCCCTTGTTGAGCAGGAGAGCCCCGCATGCAGTCTAGACCATCCTGAGCCTTGCAGGCCCCGGCCGAGAGATCAAAGAAGTCCTGGGGCAGGAGGGTCTCCCGAGGCACCTTGCCAGTGCCTTTCCCTCTGCTGTGGAGGAGACCAGAGGAGCCTGCAGAGCCCCATGAGTGAGGCTGCACGTTGGCACATTGTCCAATGCCTAGTTCCTGAGCGGACCCGCAGGAGAGGCAACAAGTTCCCCAGCTGCACAGTGAGAGCGCGGGCAGCTGTAACGGGGGTCAAATTCATTTTCAGAGCCCCAGTGTGGGCCCCGAGGGCACCGGGAGTGCCAGGGCTGATTTATTGTTCACAGCTGCACCGCATCAGCGCGGGCAGCTGCAACTGTGGGTACATCTGTTGGCAGAGCCCCAATGGGGCAGCTGCAATGTTTAGGCCAGATCATTTCTGTGAAGAGTCCCAGTGGGGACCCAGGAGGCACAGTGGTGCCAGTGCAATTGCGCTCTTTGATTCTGCTGCGTTGGCAGCCCAGCCCTGACATTTGGGAGATAGGGCATTTGAGCACCAGAGAAAAGGCCAGTTGGTCAGGGGGGTCAGGGTTAGGTTGGTAGGGTGACAGGCCCTAATGTGATTTATGTGGTGCCTATGATAAATGTGATTTATGCACCCTGTTTTATGCCTCTAATATGATTTATGCTTATGAGGTTATTGCATAATGTTTTATGCTGGTGATACCCAATGCGTAATGTGTTTATTCTTATGAGGTGATGGCATAATGTGTTTATACTGGTGAGGCCTTGTCAAGTCTTGATGTCCTCAGGAGTGTGCTGATGCTCAATGGGTTCCACCTCTCGACTGCCCCAAGTCCGGATATATATATGCATGGACTAGTGAGATAGTCAAGCGAGGGTAGGAAAGGGTAGGATCAGCTTGGAGGGAGATCTGAGGAAGACACAGCAAGAAACACAGTAAATACAACGTTCTCCAAATACCTGTAAACAATTCACTCGCAATACTATGTACTGAAGTAGTAGGATTAGCTAAAACACTCTACTTGAAAAACAATAAGAATTGGTAGTGCCAGGAGAGAGAAGAGGGCATTTAGCAATTTGCCAACACGCCAAATATGAGGAGAAAACAATAAACAGTAACTTTATATATATGTGAGACATGCTTCTACTCTTTAAGAAGTACGAGATAATACCCCCACCTACCCAACTTAAGTGTTGGATGGCCTGAAGTGCAAAGGTTGCATCCACCTGGACACCCCCCTAATCTTCTCTCTCTCCTAGGTGTAAGCAAACATAAAATGACAGGTAGGAATAGCAGGTTAGTACATTATTGTATATCTACTAAATCCCAAAGGAAGCTTCGTTGTACTGTTTAATGTTCCACAATACCAAGGTAATGGGGGTTGAGTCACAGGGCGTGCACAAAAAGAAGTCTGATTTAGCACATAATGTTCTGCTCTTTTGCCTGAAGGTTGCAATGCGCCAACAAGTAAAGTAAAACAACGTTCTGGGATATCAGGAAACCTAAAACCAATTGTTACAGCGATATACTATCTCTGTAAGGCTTAGTGTAGGGAAAAAAACCATCAAGGATTCTCTGCGCTTCCGGCTCATAAGGGAGAAAAGAGCGCGCGCTATGATCGGTAGACTAAGCAGACAAGTGTGCTCCTCGTTACGAAACAAATACCCCCCTGCATGAAAACTCAGAAACTGCCGGTCTCGCCAACAGGGGAATTATCCACAAGAAAAGTATCCCTGAAGTGTCTCCAAGCTCACCTCCGCATGAGATCTTAGGACCGATCTCGCCAACGGAAGAGACTGGGGCACCAAGGGTTGATAAACCAAAAGATATGCGGCAGACTAGACTTTGAAGAAAGCAAACACCGGTACCACACGCACCCTTACCGCCTCAGTCTTCAGGGAAACGTCTCGGCGGTCGGAACAGGAATCATAAGAATAATCGGCAGTGACTGGACTTTCTCATTTCAGCATATGCAGTTTCTGCTGTGATGTTCATACCACGTGAGGCGTGCCCTCACGGGAACTGTAGTTCTCATCTCGAATAGCTCCGAAATTTGTTGGTCAGTGTGCGACAGGTAGATGCGCCCTGACAGGCCTAATGCGTAATGTGTTTATGCTAATGAGGTTTGGCCCTCATGTGGTTATGCCTAATGTCATGCTATGATATTTTAGGATAATGTGATAATGCTCAGGTCATTATGGTACCAGTAGTTACTGGTTATGTTTTATATTTACTTACCTGTTCTGATTGTTCTGACAGTGGCCCGATTGGCCCTGTCCTGTATATAATCCCCTGTGAATATTACCTAGTGCCAATTGGCACAGTGTAAATGTGTGATTATGTCTCTAATGTGTTTATGAAAATACAAAGGCTATTTTTGATATAACCTTGTGTGGAGTTTCTTTTGTGGTGTGCCTAGTGTGTTGCTGCTGTGTGTGTGTGTTGCGCAAACGTGTTACACATTGCTTCTGGGATAAGTAGGACTGCTCGTGCCAAGCTACCAAGGGGGTGAGCAGGGGTTATTTTCAGCGTGAAACTCCCTTGCCCTGACTAGAGTAGTGGTTTCTGCCTGACTTAGGTGCAAGCCCTAGCCAACCAGAAATCCCATTTCTAACAAGAGGCAATTGTGTATATTTTGCATGCAGTACCAAAACAGTAATAAAGTCAGAACACAAGACAAATCTCAAACGAGTATAATAAAATAGAGTATACCAAAGGAAACAACAAAAACAAATACGGGGACCAGAGATTGGATGTTTTTAAGTTTAAGATTCAAAATAAAACCAAAAAGCATTAAGCACCAACCACAGTCAACTGGTTGCAGTAGGCTGGAATCTAGGCGTGATTTAAGGCCGATCATGAAACAGTGCAGATCAGATACAGAAAGCAGGTAGTTTTACCTTTGGCCTTTAATTTCTGAAATGTAAGTCAAAACTCTTCAGCTGCCAATGCAGCAGGAAATGGTCTTCAAAATCTGATAGCCATTGGTCAAGGTCCCAGTGAAGCAGTTAACTTATGACGGGAATGCTCAGAGCAGGAGAAATTTGAATTTCGACTCCAGGGAAGGTCTCTCACTGGCAGGATACTTTTGGGGCTTTCGGCCAGTGAAGTTTCCTGCACTCTGATTTATTCACTTTTTTTGGAGCCCAGATTATTCCAGCAAGGCAAGGCTGCAGCTGTAACCAAAGTGGGCTCCCCAAGGCCAGATATCTTCTCCATAAGGTCCTTCTCAATTGGATTTGTTACTGCAGGAAAGCACTGGGTGGGAGCACCCTGAATCTTCAGTCCAGCGGCAATGCACCATTTTCGAATAGGCTTGGCAGGTTGATCTTAGTCCTCCAGAGGCCTTTTGGAGCCAAAAACATTCTAAGTCACAGGTTTCAGGAGATGTCATGAGGAGTACACTTTGACAGAGCCCAGGTTTCCAGGACCCCATGAACAGCACTTTGGGATCAAGACTCACTCCAGCAGAGGCCGTCAGCAGGGCCCATGGTAGGTCCAGTTGGAACTGGTCAACAGGGAAGTGGCAGGAAAAGCTCCTTGAAGCTTCACCAGGCACCCAGCCCTCTGACTCTTGGAGTCCACTTATTTGCACTTAGTACAAGAGGGAGAGCAGGTGCAGGCATCTTCTCATGTCTTAGTCAGGAAATACAGTCTTCTTCTGACCTTCCACGGGTCCAGTAGGAATCTGCAGAGTGTACTGGGGTTGGCACATTTATGCCTGGCAGCAGCCAGTGGTTAGTGAAGACTCACAGACCTTTTCTAAACATTAGAGCAGAAGTTCCCTAACTCTTTTTGCACCATTTCCTGGGTGCCCTACTGCAATCAAACCTCGCTCTACCTAGAACAAAGATGGCGAGTCTTAATTCCCCTGTGCAGACCTTCTGTGCCCAACAAAGAGGTGTGGTCATTGAAATGAGCCACACCTCCTATGTGGTCACACTGAACCAGTTCTAGGGGCAGCATCTCTCCAGCTGGTTTTAATTTATGTCCTACTGGTGGGACAAGGAAGGGTTAGCGCAGATGTCAGTTAGCATTTGCCTGTGACTGGGAGGCCTCTTTGAAGGTAATGTAGTTCTTAGCCCCAGCCCACAGGCCACGCTGTCAAAGGAACCATAACAATTCAAATCCCTATGTCCTGCTTGTCTTTGGGAAGTTTCATGAAGGGCTGCCAGGTGGCAGATGGAGCACATAAAAATAGGCCCCTAGGGGCTTAAGGCAGGGAAAGTGTAACTTTCTAAATATACCTTTTCCTTAATAGTTATTAAATATTAAACTGTACCATTTAATTGTATTTTAAATAATGATTACAAGACTCTTTGATTTAAGTTTCTAGCTTTTTCTTAATCAAGGTTAGCATTATTAAATGTAATAGTGTAACTTAGTATTTTCCTACGGAACAGCCTTGCTACAGTGAAAATATCTTTTGGGGCTTTTTTCACATTAAGGACATGTTTAACAATAAACGTTTGCATGTCCTACTTTCAAGTACCATGCACCCTGCCTTATTAGGAGTGACTAAGAATTATTTAAAAGAAAGGTATGACCTGACTAATGGAGTTATTTTGTCAGGTTGAATTTGCAGTTAAAAACTGCAATACCTAGGCTACAAATGATAGACCTGCAGTCATGTTTGAATGGTCACTGTAGTGGAAGGCACAATCTATGCTGCAGTCGCTAGTGGCATTTAACTTACATGTCCTCCTGGGTATATTTGGTAACATATAGTAGGAAATTATAGGTAAGTTGAATATGCCATTTGGGGTATTCTAAATTCATCATGTTGAAAGGCGATGGGAACAGGCAATTTACTACTATTTAGCAAGGGTAAAGTTCACAGAGTACTACAGCCAACAAAAACATTCAAGGTAAAAAGCTGGGGCACACCGCACAAAAGATGGTCATTTTTTACAATCATTGTATTAGGTGTAAGTGTATAATCATGTATCATGACTTAAGTTTCTATAATGTACATGTTTAGGTGAAGAGTCTCCAACCTCATCCTCTTTCTTATTGCAGAACAAGGTACAGCTCACAACTCTATCTTCGCATCAGCTCCGGAGCAGCATTTCGCAGATTGTCCCTAGATCTGCCAAACTGAAGTGGGCCTTGTCTGAATCAAGAGGCACAAAGCACCAGTTTTGTTCCTTAATCCGCCCTCTTCTGTAGGCCTTGAACTGTTCTGTCTCAACTGCTCTCTCCTTATGCCAGTTGTTGTCTCCTAAACTTTAGATGGTACAGGACAACAAGCAACCAAAATGCATTTCCTTCTAACTGAAGATAACGGTTAATGATGGAAAAGTACTGTATATGCACATGCTCTCAAAGGTATTCTTTGTTTAACCTCATGTATAAGAGTCACACATTTTAGCCTTAAATGTGAGAGCACAAGCAAACAAAAACACTGAATAGTTTTATGCTGATTGCTAGTAAATATAGTATATCGCTGGCTTGATTTCTGCCTCACATGTATGGTGCTTTCATAACTTTGTTTTCAATAAGAACCCTGTGACACAGAAAGTGGGAGTTTGTAATAATGTTCCTTGACTCTGCCTTTTCTCCTTGATAGAGAAAAGGATTGCCATCTTCCTTGACGTCCGTAAAGCCATCCAACTCAAGGACAGTTGGAGCCTCTCAGTGCCTGGGTTCGCGGTGGAAAGGAGGCTGCTGTACATTCTCACTGTTTCAGAGAAAGTTATCCATGGCTTTGTGCCAAAACCTCTTTGTGCCATCCCAGTAAAGTATGCAAGGGAGGTGCGTCTGGTGTGGACAAGTGCAAAACCTTGTGCTATGGCACAAAACCAGATCTACTAAGGTAGCGTTACCTGGCTTTGGCCCAGATCCTAACAACAGGTAAAACCAAGAGCAAGCAAGGCGTCAAGAAGTATATCACCTGACATACATACCTTTATTAAAGATGCTTTATCCTAAAGTTATATCTTACATGTCTGTTCTATTATCTACACCTAGAAATTTGCACTTGAGGGTGTCACCATCAGTACAAATCCCTGGCTAAACACTGCTCGCTTGCTTTGTGCAATCGTAAGAGACTTAATGTCAGATTTGGTGTCCTCAGCAGGCAACTTTTACTAAATCCGGTACTTTCTGCCACATGAAAAGTGCTGCAATTTTTCCAGCATGGCTCTGCCAGCTGTGTGAAATGTTCCCAAATCCTATACTTTTTACAATTGTGCCTTTGCGTGAAGCTAAAATGTCCCCATTGCAATTGAGCACTGATCTAGCATGTTCTTTCTCTCACGGGAATCTCTTTACAACACAATCCTACCACAACTGTGAAACCTGCTAAACATATGCAATTGGCATGAATAGGGGAGTAGCTGAACAGTAGAGAGTGAAACCTGATATGTCAGAAAATCCAGCCATGAAAAGTGGTGAAACTAAGAGAGCGACAGTGATGTTGCAGAGGAAAGAAACACCAAACCAAAGAGTGCTGACAAAACCCCTAACTCCCCTAAATCTAGGATTTAAGGGACTCCCCTGACACCAGAACCTCAGATCTGAATAACCTACTTCAAGGAAGAATCAAGAGGAGACCTGTGTAGCTGACATCAGGACGTTGCCCAATATCACAAAGCAAAAGAAGGATACTTTGTCCCTGATGCAACAGACCTGGAACTGCATGAACAACATCTTTGCTTCATCCTTGGCAAAAACTCGACACTCCTGAAGAGAGGGAACCCAGTGAAATCCAGAGGCACCCTCAGTCTCCCCTGGACTAGTCCCTTGCAAACTCCAGGTAAAAACACTCTATCTAAAGAATCACTGGCTATCTGGCCCTTTCAGCGATCGCCCAAATCCAGGTGGTCTAGTGCATTTAGGGAGTTGTAGGCTCACCTACCCCAAAGTCTCAGGCTGCTACATTAGCCCCCCCACCCCCCGGTGCCCAGTGAAGTTCCCAAAGCTTTTTATCGTGCTTACCACTGCCAAGGCTTGTTGGTCACCAGTCTGGTCGTTGCAGCTACAGAGAACATTGTGTTGTGTAACCTTTGCATGACATCAGCAGCTGTGTATCTGTTGTGTTTTTGCATTTTGTTTCATGTGTAAGCTCTAAAAATTGAACCACCCGGGGCTCCTGTTAAGCACCAAGGACAGTCAGAACAACTCTGCACCCAGACTCCACAGGAAAGGTAAAATTGTTCTGACTGTTGTGGTCTGGTCCTGGGGTCCGCCTAACCTTAACCCAAAAAGTGTTCCAAGTTACTTGATCTGCAAGTGACCGATTGTCATGAGTGGATTTTGCCATTGACCACAATGTTATTGTGTCTATTTATTTTCCTGCACTGATTTATTATTGCTTCCAAAATCTTTAATTCCAGTTATATATATGATATCCCATTTGGTTTTGGTGTTTAAAATAAGATAAAAAGACACTTTATTTGTATAAATTTTTTCTCAAGTTGTGTCAGTTACTTATCCTCCATGTTGGTACTCTGAAATGCTTAACACATGCTCCTCTAGTAAAGTCGGATTGCTCTTTACCACTCTACCAGGACTAAGTTAAGGATGTATTAGTGTGAATCCAAGGACCATCTCTGGGGTATTGTGAAAATATTACATGGTAAGGCCACCCAGCCATACCATATAACATCCAACTGTCCTACAGATGGCTTAACCAAAAAGGGGTGGGAACCTTTCTCTGCTCCCGTGCCCCCGTTATTTCTTGCTGATTTCAACCCTTATGATAACCTCCTTTCTCCTATTATTCTATCAGTCCACAACTCCCCCCTTTCCCACCTCTCTCCCCAAGTGGTCACCCACCTATCCATGGGTACTGATGCTGTCCAAAACACCCCCTCCCCTAGCACAACACCAACCCTCCCCCTCATCTACACCATTCCAAGATCACCACTTCTCGCTCCTCTAGAGCTCTTACACCCACAGTCCCATCAACTCACCCACCACCTCCTCTCAACCAACCTCTACCAAGGTTCCCATAGTGGAACTTACCAACCCCAGGTCCCCCAACCGTCAGTGCTTCCCCAACCTGGAAACTCTCAGAAAACTCTTTAATGGCTCAATTCTCAACACTATAAAATATGAACTGCAACTGATCCGAGCTGATATTATCAAACTTGTATTTATCACCACCAACCTTAAACACAAGTGGTCCTCACACTTAACTCACCACCTGACTAACAACAACCCAATCTCCAACTGTCAGTCTGACCCTATTCCAGCTAACACAGGGATCTGTCACCCCTGCTGGAGATACACACCCAATCTTAACCATTCCTCCCGACCAAAAAGGTTAGTCTGACAGCTATCTCATGATGATATAATATCCCTCCTGGATACCTAAAACCCTGTTCTGGCTGATCACACTTTACACGCTACAAAAATTGAGACTACTATCACTTACTTTATCAGGACATCCCAGCCCAGCACTAGGTTTAATAATAAAATGAACCTCTCACAAGCTCCCATCTCACATACGTCCTCGACTAACTCAAGTTCAACCCTGAAATGCACATAACAAACTGTCGCTCAGCTGTGACCAAGACTTAGACATCCTAATGCTCACTGAAACCTGGTTAAATTAATCATCTGCTCCTAGTCTGTACACCCTAGTCCCACCCAGGTAGGCCAGCATTAGATTAGACCGCCCAGGCCGCTTAAGGGGTGGTCTAGCCTGTATATACAGATCTTCACGATCCATGAAATAATCACAGACTACATCTCTACCCTCTAGAGAGTACCTCTAGATCAACATCATCACCACTAACAACTCATGGTGCTCTCTCCACACGTTTTATCACCTGCCCAGAGAAAAGAAAACCACATGTTCATCAAGCAGATCATGGAGATTCTATGTCAGGACTGGAGGTGAGGATTATGCTTTCTCTCTTCACTTTATTAAACAGCCGTCAAAACAACAAATAACAACTACCTTTCCCATGAAACTTTGGGGAGAAATGGTAGTAAGCAAATAATTATCCAACCAGCCACAGACTTGGATCTTCCAATCAGGGGCAACATAGACCAACATATTCTGACTCCACTGGCTTCCCATCCTCTTTGTTCGCTACTGCGCAGCCAAGATAAGTGTTCTTGTTCTTTTTCATATTGTGCTTTGTGAGGGTTTTTAACCTTATTGCACTGTATGTCAATTGTTTTGTATTCGCTTATATTTGCCTATTAATGTCTCAATAGACTAATAGAACCAGATAGTTCTGATAGATTCTACTCTTCGCATTTAGTGTTTGCCGCACTATGTTTTAATTAAGACCTTGCTTGTGGGCAGGCGGCGCTGCGTTTTCTCCACCGTTTTCTCATTTGGTTGAGGCCTTTTACTCCTGATGCCCCGGCGCCCAACCTACTATGTATCCCAAGCAACTGGGCCAAGTACGATCCTCTGTACTTGCTTCTCACTGGTAGCTGTGGTTAAGCAGTCAATGCTCCCTCAGAGGGGGGAGAGCATTAGGGGGTGTGCAGATACAGATCAGTGAACATGACTCATGACTCAAAGTGCAAACAGTACGAACAGTAAATCAATGTCCAGTCAAATATTTGCTTTTACATGAAAATGAAGTATGTTATTTCTAACTCTAAATATGAAAAGGTATGCAACATTCAAAAGCCACAACACAACCCCCCATTGCGGTCATGGCTCTAGGAGTTGTCAGGCAAATCTTTGTTCTTGTAATGTGTATTATTCACAATTCACTGTTCCTGCATCCAAGGATGCTCACTATTTAGCCATACTCAAGAGTCTCCCTTTTGACTCTTCAGGATTTTAGTCGAAAGTGTCTATGGTGCTGAAGCACCATTATCAATGAATCACCCTGGGTTCAACTGGCCCAGTTCACGTCTTACCCGCTCTCCCAGAACGAAGGAGTTTGGCAGAGCAGTGGGTGGCCTCGGAGCGAGTACCCACAAGTCCTGCTCAGTTTAAAGAAGTCAGGCTGCTAACAGCCCATGCAGCAGCAGTCTGCAGCACAGACTCTCTCTCCTGAGTGGAGCTCCCGGAGTCTTTCTCAGTTGAAAGAGCAGCTCCCAGCTTCCGACAACAAGGTAAGTTGGTGTAGCAGAGTGCCCCTTTTTGTAAGTCACCCCCAATTTTTGCTCCAAATGATGATGGTTATGACTCTGATAGTGTAAAGGAGTCTGCTGCCAGACCTCAGGGCCTGTGCTCTCTCCTAGAACTGTTATGTTTTGCTTGGTAATCCCAATTTGGCAAAAGCTTTACCACCTTATACGTTCCTAGTATATGGTACCAGGGGTACCCATGGTATTGGTGGTAAAGGGGTCCCCAGGGCTGCAGCATGGGATTGTGCCACCCTGGGTAACCCATGCAACCTACTGATACCAGCCCTGCCATTGCAGACTGCAGGAACAGTGTAAACTGCTTGAGTTCAACTGTGCCCTCACAATGTGCGGCAAAGGCAACTACACTGCCTTTAATCTATGCAAGCAAAAGACACACAATTGATGGACGGAATGCAGAACAAATCAAAACATTCACCCCCAGTCAAGAGATCTGGGTTACATCCATCATTCTTTTGCTCACCATGCTACCCCAGTTTAGACCTGGCCATATGCAAATCAGTCTTGACCCTGTGCCTCATGGGAACAGTACAGACCAAACTGCCAAGCCCGGTCCTCTCTGGACCGAAAACAAGCATACTAGGACGGTTTCGGGGTTTCACCCCTCTTCAGCTAGGATAGCTTAATTCAAGTCTCACTGGGGCAGAATGTTTGCATTGTCAGCATTACATCCATCATTTGCTTGCTGTAATACTTTCGCCCTAAGTGGGATGGGTATGTCCAGGCGTTGGTCCCTTGCTCACTGTGCCACTGGATTCAAGCTAGCCTGGCTGAAGAAGGGTGACGTACCCTGAAACCAGTCCCAGGATGCTTTTTTCCAGTCCAGGGAGGACCTGGCCTGGCAGTTCGGTCTGCACTGTTCCTATGTGGCACTGGGTCAAGACTGATTTGCATATGGCTGGGTCCCAACGGGGTGTCGTAGTGGACAAAAGAATGATGGATTTAACCCAGATCTTTTGACTGGGGGAGAATGTTTGCATTGTCAGCATTCCGTCCATCATTTGTTTGCTGTAACACTTTTCACCCTAAGTGGGATGGGTATGCCCAGACGAGGGTCCCTTGCTCACTGTGCCACTGGATTCAAGCTAGCCTGGCTGTAAGGGTGACATACCCTGAAACTGGTCCCAGGATTCTTGCTTCCGGTCCCTGAGGAACTGGCCTGGCAGTTCCGTCTGGACTGTTCCTTTGTGGCACAGGGTCAAGACTGATTTGCATATGGCTGGGTCCAAACTGGGGTGGTATAATGGGCAAAAGAACAATGGATTTAACCCAGATCCTTTGACTGGGGGAGAATGTTTGCATTGTCAGCATTCCGCTCATCATTTGTTTGCTGTAACACTTTTTGCCCTAAGTGTGTTGGGTATGCCCAGACGTGGGTCCCTTGCTCACTGTGCCACTGGATTTGAGCTAGCCTGGCTGAAGAAGGGTGACACACCCTGAAACCGGTCCCAGGATGCTTGTTTCCTGTCCAGGGAGGACAAGGCCTTGCAGTTCAGTCTGAACTGTTCCTATGTAGCACAAGGTCAAGACTGATTTGCATATGGCTGGGTCCAAACTGGGGTGGCGTAGTGGGCAAAAGTACGATGGATTTAACCCAGATCTTTTGACTGGGGGAGAATGTTTGCATTGTCAGCATTCCATCCATCATTTGTTTGATGTAACACTTTTCGCCCTAAGTGGGATGGGTATGCCCCGTCTTGGGTCCCCTGCTCACTGTGCCACTGGATTCAAGCTAGCCTGGCTGTAAGGGTAACATACCCTGAAACCGGTCCCAGGATTCTTGCTTCCGGTCCCTGAGGAACTGGCCTGGCAGTTCCGTCTGGACTGTTCCTTTGTGGCACAGGCTTAAGACTGATTTGCATATGGCTGAGTCCAAACTAGGGTGGCGTACTGGGCAAAAGAACGATGGATTTAACCCAGATCTTTTGACTGGGGGAGAATGATTGCATGGGCAGCAATCCGTCCATCATTTTGTTTGCTGTTACACTTTTCGCCCTAAGTGGGATGGGTATGCCCAGATGTGGGTCCCTTGCTCACTGTGCCACTGGATTCAAGCTAGCCTGGCTGAAGAAGGGTGACATACCCTGAAACCGGTCCCAGAATGCTTGTTTCTGGTCCAGGGAGGACCTGGCCTGGCAGTTTGATCTGGACTTTTCCTATGTGGCACAGGGTCAAGACTGATTTGCATATGGCTGGGTCTAAACTGGGGTGGCGTAGTGGTAAAAAAACATGGATTTAACCCAGATCTTTTGACTGGGGGAGAATGTTTGCATTGTCAGCATTCCGTCCATCATTTGTTTGCTGTATCACTTTTCGCCCTAAGTGGGATGGGTATGCCCAGACGTGGGTCCCTTGCTCACTGTGCCACTGGATTCAAGCTAACCAGGCTGAAGAAGGGTGACATAACCTAAAACCGGTCCCAGGAAGCTTGTTTCCGGTCCGGGAGAACCTGGCCTGGCAGTTCGGTCTGGACTGTTCCTTTCTGGCACAGGGGTAAGACTGATTTGCTTATGGCTGGGTCCAAACTGGGGTGGTGTACTGGGCAAAATAACGATGGATTTAACCCAGATCTTTTGACTGGGGGAGAATGTTTGCATGGTCAGGAATCCGTCCATCATTTGTTTGCTGTAACACTTTTCGCCCTAAGTGTGATCGGTATGCCCAGACGTGGGTCCCTTGCTCACTGTGCCACTGGATTTGAGGTAGCCTAGCTGAAGAAGGGTGACACACCCTGAAACAGGTCCCAGGATGCTTTTTTCCGGTCCAGAGAGGACCTGGCCTTGCAGTTCAGTCTGAACTGTTCCTATGTAGCACAGGGTCAAGACTGATTTGCATATGGCTGGGTCCAAACTGGGGTGGCGCGGTGGGCAAAAGTACGATGGATTTAACCCAGATCTTTTGACTGGGGGAGAATGTTTGCATTGTCAGCATTCCGTCCATCATTTGTTTGATGTAACACTATTCGCCCTAAGTGGGATGGGTATGCGCAGACATGGGTCCCTTGCTCACTGTGCCACTGGATTCAAGCTAGCCTGCCTGAAGAAGGGTGACATACCCTGAAACCAGTCCCAGGATGCTTGTTTCTGGTCCAGGGAGGACCTGGCCTGACAGTTCGTTCTGGACTGTTCCTACATGGCACAGGGCCAAGACTGATTTGCATATGGCTGGGTCCAAACTTGGGTGGCATAGTGGGCAAAAGAACGATTGATTTAACCCAGATCTTTTCACTGAGGGAGAATGTTTACATTGTCAGCATTCCGTCCATCATTTGTTTGCTGTAATACTTTAATCTATGTAAGGCACCCCAAAGAAGGTCTCCACAGCCCAGGAGACAGGGTGACAGAGGTGTGGACATGTAAGTGCAAGCCTCTATGTCCCTATAGGGAATTCCCTATTAGAAACCACTATATGTGTCTGCGGTTCATAGGATAACATGGGCTGACAAGCGGGCAACCTCAAGATTAGCAGCTTCATTATGGTACCACTGCAATAATTCATGTTTGGTATCAACCAATGTGCATCCTCACCCCTGACATAATTTGTGTGCCCTGAAAAACATGGGATGCACTAAGAGGGCACCATAGAGGTTACCCCCTGGTTGACCCGCAGCTTTACTGTGAACTGGCTGACCAGCCCGCACATTCCCATACCTGCTGCCGCCAAGACAGGATTCTGACCTCCTGCCAGGCAGTGTTACACTCCCATGAGTAGGAGACAAAGGCTGGGCAGAAAGGAGGTCACAGCTCCCTTCTCCTCAGATGGCTAGTAAATTGGCATATCAGAGGGGTGAGCTTCAAAGGCTACACCAGATCTGATATTCATCTGGGCTTTCCCCAGGTAGGGCAACATTAGATTAGACTGCCCAGTATGCTTAAAAGGTGGTCTAGCCTGTAAATACAGCCCTTCATGTTCCATGAAATAATCACAGACTACATCTCTTCCCTCTAGTAAAAACCTCTAGATCCACATCATCACCACTAACAACTCATGGTTCTCTCTCCACACGTTTTATCACCTTCCCAGAGAAAAGAAAACCACACATTCATCGAACAGATCATGGAGATTCTATGTCAGGACTGGAGTCGGAGATTATGCTTTCTCTCTTCACTTTATTAAACAGCAGGCAAAACAACATATAACAACTAACTTTCCCATGAAACTTTGGATAAAAAAGGTAGTAAACAAAAAATTGTCCAATCAGCCACAGACATGGATCCTCCAATCGGGGCGACATAGACCAACATATTCTGCTTCCTCTTTCTTCGCTGCTGCGCAGCCGAGATAAGTGTTCTTCTTGTTCATTTTCATATTGTGCTTTGTGAGGGTTTTTAACCTTATTGCCCTGTATGTCAATTGCTTTATATTCGCTTATATTTTCTTATTAATGTCTCAAGTAATGCCTTAGATAGTACTGGTAGATTCTACGCTTCACGTTTAATGTTTACCGCCTTATGCTTTAATTAAGACTTTGCTTGTGGGTAGGTGGTGCGGTGTTTTCTCCACCGTTTCCTCTTTGTTTTTCTTTCCTTTGTTTTCTTTTGGGAAGTTTTATTGACCACAGGAGCATTTCCGCTCCTATGCGGTCTTCTGTCTGGATTGTTGCGCTCAGCGCAGTCCTCCCACCACCAGGGGCATCAGAGGCTGTGCAAGATGCGGCGCACGCATTCAAATCCCTGAGAGGATCGAACGGCGCGCCGTAGTTTCCCCCAGCGGTTGTTGTGGCCTGAGGGAGACGCCTAACGGCTGTAGGATCATGCCGCTGTCAGTTTAAGTGGCCGATCTGTTCTATAAAAGCTACACTCTGCTGCTTTTTTGACACAGGAGTAGTACTCAAGCAGCAGAGTTGGTATTTGTGTCACACGCCCTGAAAGTGTTACTTCTGGTCTGTATTAGTGAGCTGTGCTTGTGGGGAGCTACCCAGGCCACAGAGTGTATATATTTATATTGCTATTTTTTACTTGGTCCAGGTTGTGTCTCTCCAGGGATGTGACCAAGAAAATCTGTGAGGTTTCCTCACTCTATGTCATTTGGCTGACACCCAGCCAGTGATGAGCAACCTAAACCAGGCTGCAGGTCTGTCACCCAGACTTTTGATTACTTACCTCAGTGAGTCCCATGTAGTGATGGAAATGGACTACGGGGATGACTCCCAAGGAAGGATACCACCCTTGGGACGACAAATTCTATGATGCGGTAGACGCATCTATTTACAGGGCTGTGGCAGAGGCTATAACACCCCTGGAGGACAGACTGTCCAGGAAGATTGACCAGGCCTTAGCTCGCCTAACAGCTTTGCCAACGGCGCCTACGCCTCTGACTAGACCTCCAGATACTACTCCCCTTTCTGATACTGCCCCACCCAAATGACCCAGAGACGCGGGGGTAGATTTTAATGTAATCGATAGGCTCAAACAAGCCTTTCTAGCTACCCAACCGACACAACCGTCCCTGCCACTGACGAAGAACCCAGTGACTCCAGATGATACTTCCCCTAACAACGCATGTCACCCCGACTCTGAACCAGGCCCTCTAGACCATCGCTCCCCTAACATCCATCCCAGGACATCTCCGACATGTTGGACCCCGATCCCATTATTCATCCTCGCTCCTCGGAATGGGCCCCGGTGGAAAACATCGCCAATTATGTGGCTTTGTGTATTTCCAAACCCCTGGAGAAGGACGCTCGCGAGTGCTTGAGAGCAGAGTACGCCAGACCTTCCCTTGATGGCAAAGTAGCTCTCACACCAGAGATTGACACTAGAATGGCCACATTCCTACAAAAACTTATGAAGGACCCTAAGAAGGGGATCGACAGGTCCTGGTTGGCATGCCAGGTCAAGTTCTTAGACACCTTAGGACCCCTCACAAAAATTATAGATATGGCCGAAGAGGCCAAGTTGTCAGGCTCCATAATCTCTCCAGATGCACTGTGAGGTTGGGCACAAAGGGCCATAGTATTTTTGGGTAACGCCAACCATGCCCTTTCCACTGAGCGTCGACGATCCCTCATCAAAGTGGACCCCAAGTTAGGGGATCTTGATGATTCAGAAGCGGGGGCAGTGGCTCAAGTGGGACTCTTTGGCAAGCCTTTTGTCAAGTAGCTAGGAAAGTTTGTGAACACTTTCATCTCCCTTGACAAGGCTGAGTCATCAATCAGAAAGGTTTTTCCCCCGGTTTTCCGTGGAGCCGGGCGAGGGAGGGGCCGTTTGACCGGCCGCCCTTCCAACCAACTCCCTTCCAAGGGGACAAGACCCCAGGCATCAGTACCAAGACCAGACAATATTTGGGAATTTCTATCCCACAAGAGGCCAGCGAGGCAAGGGCCGTGGATATCGTGGAGCAGCGTCCTCCTCTAGTCCCGGTGAGTGTTCTCCCTTCTTTCTTCTTAAGGGTAGGGGGGAGGCTGGGGAAATTTTTCTGGGCTTGGATTTCCATCACAGGGATTCCTGGGTACTGCAGACGGTTCAAGATTATATAGGCAAACCCTTGAAAGGCGAACCCTACTGAGATCACATCCCATACAGTTCTCTCAGCAAGAGTCCAGTCTTGTAGACTCAGAAGTTTCTTCCCTTCTAGCCAAAGGGGCTATCGCCTGGGCAACCCCTCATCCACGGGGGTCATCAGCAATATATTTTTAGTAGACAAAATAGATGGAGGCAAGTGTCCAGTAATCAATCTCAGCGAATTCAACAAGTGGGTAGTTTACCGTCATTTCAAAATGAAGGGATTCACCTCCTCAGCGATGTCCTTCGACCTTTGGACTGGATGGAACGGCTGGATTTAAAAGATGCCTACCTGGTTATACCAATCTTCCCTCCCCATCGCCACTTCCTCCAATTTGTCATACTTACGAGTTTACTGCCCTTCCATTCGGTCTCTCCTCGGCCCCTTGGTGCTTCACCAAGGTCCTCAGACCAGCAGTGGAGTTCAGGGTATCCGGTTTATTGTCTACCTGGACGTCATGCCCCTCATGGACGCATGCCCTCATCAGCTCTCTCGCAAACTCAGAACAGCAGAGGATCTTCTGCAGGGTCTGGGCTTTGTGGTGAATGAGATTAAATCCGTCCTAATGTCCTTGCAGACCCTTACCTTTCTAGGCTTTGAGATAGACTCCACCGCCTCAACTCTCAGTTTTCCATCCAAAAAGATTTCAAATATTTGTCACGGATTAAGACGTTCGATCACCAAACCTCAGATACCTCTCAGACAATTGGCCTGGATTGTGGGTCTTCTCTCCACTTCCATCTAAGCCATTGCCCCGGGCACTCTACATTATAGAGCGCTCCAGGGACTCACTTAGTAGGGGCGTCTCTACTCTTACAAAGTCCCTCTGTCGGAGGAAGCCCGGGAGAAGATCACATGGTGGTTAGAACACAAGGGCCATATATCCTGCTCAGTTTATCAAGAGGGCAGCTCCCAGGCAGTTGGAGAGCTGAAGGCCACTCGCATCCATCATTGTTATCTTGCTGAGAGGGCACAGATAGCAGTCTGATTGCCCTGTAGTTTTTCGGATTTGATGTCCTCTCTGAGCCATGTCAGGTGGCGAGCTGTAGTGCACATTATCTTTCCAAGATCGTGCTTGTACGTGTACAGATGCAGTTATTAATGCCTGTGTTTTGTCTACATTGGAACACGTGACTTTTGGGATTTCACAAATTTTCTGGCAGTAAAAGGGGATTTTAGCATTGTACAAACTTCAGCAAAACTCAGAACTTAGATCAAGGTTTATGTTGAGCCAGAGATCCCCTGTATATTTCCCAAATATTTCTTAATGCTTACATTTAATGGCGCACCTTCCCACTCGCCCATTCCTGGCAACCCAGATGGTAATTAGGACATTTTGCATTCCAGTCTGCCATTGGCATGGTTAGGTGGTCTGCCTGTCTGAAAAGCCATGCTTGTTAAATAGCCATGTTTGCCTGTGACCTTCATGTGCTTTGTGTACTCTGGGGATCAAGGGCAAGTAACCTGTCCTGTGACAAGTAGGGAGAGATTTCTCCCCCATATCTTGCCATATAAGGTTGATCTTTCCTATATCCTTTAACCATCAAAAGTTAGAGTGCTGCCACAAATTATGTTCTCTTTTGCAGAGCTGGTAGGCTTGCTAGTTAGCATCCCAAAGGCTTTCCATGATTCAGAGTAAGGTCCGATGACTATCGTGTAGTGAACATGCCCCTCTGAGACTGTTGCAAAAATTTCCGTAAATCCTTCAGCTTCGAGTTGGTAAGATATTAAAACGTGTACCACTGTTTTCACAGCTGAAAGTTTTTCTATTTTGTAAGAAATATGAAATGTCCACTGACTACACTTTCTGCTGGAGTGTTCATGAGAGCCTGACCTGGTTAAGGCATTTTGTTCTAGTTCAGACTCCCTCCCACAGCAGCATTCCACCATCAGAGCTGAGGAAAGGAATGGATTTGCTGATGTTGCTTCAAGCGACACCTCCTTCCAAGGTGTTCTGGCTGCAGACCACCTGAGACACATCTTTAGGTTCTGAGGTGGTAGAGTTAATCCTATCCAGAGAGCTGTGGTGGATGCAATGTGGCAGATGGATGTCAGTGCCTCTGGAATGATTATACTGTGCAGTGATATAAAAATATAGAATGAGGGCAGTGCCTAGGAGTGTTCTTTATACTGTGCAGTGAGGTAGGAAGAGAGCAGTGCCGACGGGTACTCTTTATTCCATGCAGTGACGCAGTATGATGGCAGTGCCTCTGGATATTATTTATTCCATGCAGTGATGCAGTAGTCTATTATTGCTTTGTGGGTTTGTTCTGAGGGTTTAGTATTGTTTGGGTTCTGGGGTAGTTGTGCTACTTGCCGAAAAAGCAATTCAACACCTCGGGGGTAGCAAGTGCTATATAAATGCATACATTTTCCCTCTTCTATCCCTCCACTACCCTTCTCAATCCAAATGACTAACACATCCACCACTCAAATTACTTTCATATTTCACTGTACTAATTTGCCACTAATCCTTTATGGATTTCGTAGTAGCATGCTACTCGGCGAAAAAGCGATGCAACGCCTCATCAGGGGTAGTAAGTGTTACATAAATCAAAATACTATACATCGGGCCTTAGCAGGGAGTATGTGTGTGAGAGAACTGTGCAGGCAGTGTGTACCGGTATCCATGTGTGAGGCAGCGAACAAGTCCAGTGTATCCAAATCAGGAAGGAGTAAGTAGACTGGAGTATAGTACATACAGATGTACCAGTGCCATCAAAGGACTTTTGGAGACCCGAGGAAGATGTATTTTGGGATCTCCAGATCAGGAAAACCTTACAACTTCAATGCACAATGAGAGATCCTTTCAGGAGCAGCACAAAATGAAGAGTAACATCTGCCTTCCAAATGGCACTCCAATTAAACATTGTTGATCACTGGAGTAAACTATTCAATTTTTGTTGCAGATATGAGGCTCAATATTCTATTTTCGTGAAGCAAGGCCTTATCACCTGGAAACCAAAATCAGCAGAGGAAACCAGCAGAGCAAGATTTTCTTTTCTTTTTCAGATATACCAGCCCAGCCTTCAAGAAGGAAGTTCTACATTTTACCATGGCTACCAGTAGCTTATCTGCTTCTGCTCTGAAGCGCAAGTCTATGCAGTCTTCAATGATTGACCTCCTACCATCACTGAAGCACCAGCGTGTTACAGGAGAGTCTTGTCCAGCACAACCAACTATTGATGAGGCTAGTAAAACTCAGCAAGAGTCTGACAGGGACAGTCCACCTTTACAAAGACTTCAACGTGTGCCAGAGAAAGAAACTGTCAAATTCCCTGACTGCTGGAACTCTAAACAGTGGTATTACTTTCAGGAGGAATATAAATGGTTGTATCTTAAGACAGGCAATATTGGATGTTCTTCCTGTAAACAGGCTAAATCAACAGGTCTTTCAGTGCACAATAACACCCAGGGCATGCGCGTAAGTAAAGTGTGGGCAGATGGCGAGGTTGACCCTTCCGGTGACGGAAAAGCTTTCAGGCAGAAACAGCTCAGGGAGAAGATTATGGAGCATAAGGTGAGCGCTGGTCACTTGGCAGCTGAGGACATTCTTACAGCTCAGCGGAAAAATACATTGGTGGTGACAGTACATGAATGTAATGCAAAACATATGGAGAGCACATGCAGGGTATTTGACACTGCCTACTACTTGGCAAAAAAAGATCGCCCTTTCACTGACCACCCTGATCTAATTCTCCTTCAGGCAAAGAATGGCAGTCCAATGGGCCATGTTTTGCACAGCAATGTGACTGCAACTGAAATAATAAAACACATTGCATTGGAAATGAAACAAAGATTGGTCTGTTATATCAGACAACACAAACCAAAGATCACAGTATTAATTGATGAGAGCACTTCTATTAGCAATGCTTCTACCTTGATCATTTATCTCCGTGGCATTTTTGGAAATGAAAGTACCCCAGTGTCCATCTATTTCGGCCTTCTGGAGCTGGCAGAAACTAATGCTATTGGCGTAAAGACAGCTCTCCTAAGTTACTTTGAAAAAGTTGGACTCACAAAAAGTCTGCTTCGTGATATCTTGATTGCGGTATGTACTGATGGAGCAGCAGTAATGTTTGGTAAAAAAGGAGGAGTAGTAGCATTGTTGAAATCAGAATTTCCAAATCTTGTACTGACATGGCACTGTTTGGCTCAAGACTAGAACTTGTTGTGGCAGATACAGTTGATGAGGTTGCAGGGGTCAATCACTTCAAGATGTTCATGGACTCATTGTATGCCACATACAGCATGTCACCCAAAAACCAGAGAGAGCTAAATCTGGCCACCAGAGAGCTATGTGTACAGCTTCAGAAGATCGGGAAAATGCTTGATACTAGATGGCAAGCATCCAGTTACAGATCTGTTTGGAACTGCTACCCTGCCTTGTGCAAACATTTTGAGAATGCTTCTTAAGACCCATCCAGACCCATAAGAGACCGGAGTAAGTATGAAGGTCTCCTCAAGAAGCTTACATCCTATACTTTTATCAGAGATTTGGGGGTAATGTGTAATGCACTTCAAGAGCTCAAAGACTTATCACTCTCCTTACAGAGGAGGGATATTACAATTGTTGATGCCCACAGACTTTTGGTTAGTCAAGTACGCATATTTATAGCAATGAAGGACTCACCAGGGGAGTTTGCTTCTGCGGCTCAGAGAGCAGTGGACGAGGGCAAATTCAAGAATGTTCCTCTTTCCCATGGTAAAAGTAACTCTGTTGCCCTTAATCAAAATCAGTTTTACCAAAGTCTGTCTGTAAATATCAATAAACGATGTGCCCCGGATTCTGAGAAAGAACGCATAGCCAGCTTCAGTGTGCTAGATGCAGGCAACTTGCCTTCTGGTGATGAATGCATTCTTTATGGGGAAACAGATACCCAGAAACTGTGTTCAGAATTTCAGCTGCCAGCAAGAGATACTATCCAAGCTTTTAGACTGTTCAAAGATTTTGGTGGAAAGAAAACCCCTGAAGCATTAAAAAAGTTAGTAGTTTGCATTGACACCCTGCCAGCAAGTAATGCGGATTGCGAGAGAGGTTTCAGCGCAATGAACTTAATTGCTTGTCCAACAAGGGCCTCGCTTCTTGTACAGACCATTTCTTCATGCTTATGGGTAAAACTCAATGGTCCTCCATTTGAAACATTTGATGCAAAGCTGTATGTAAAGAGTTGGCTTGCAAAAAGTAGAAGGTCTGCTGAAGAAAATTGTTGTGGAAAAACCCCAGCAAAATAAACACACTGAATACCTTCAAGGGTTTCGGGGAATCCTGCAATAGATTTCTAAGTAATATAAATAATGTTTACATGTTTTTTAAAGTGTTTGGTATTTTCATGGCTTATACTTAATAAATATACCTTTTTGCCTATTTTATTATCCTTTGCTGGATGCGACTTCATGATTTTCTTAAGCACACAATGCTAGTTATCTTGATTTAGGCCACGCCCCTACTTGAATAGGCCACACCCCTTTATGAGATTAACCACGCCCCTTTTAGTGCACCCCAGGTTTTTTTCCCACTTCAAGCCCTGCTTCTAACGCTAATCTATTTGTTTAACGTTGCCTTCTTCTACTGTATACCGACCGCAGCACATGACTCCGCAACCGCGTAATTCGCTCTACATGACTAAAATGCAGTCTGTAGATATCCCCTTCCATTGAACACATATGAGGTGTATGTTTGACTGTTTATGGTTGCGTATAGCCACTTATTGCTTACACTTCTAACGCTAGTCCATTAGTGAAGTATCAATAAGTTCTCACGTATACCTTACTGCCTAAACAGGTTCTCCTCCGCACCCTGGTACAGAACATAGCAATTGCACTTCTCGACACAAGTGTATTTTATGGATACCCCGTCCCTTTGAACATATATGAGGTTTTCCACATACTCCCAAGTAGCAAGTGAGCATGACCTGGCGATTCCATTCAATTACACACGATTGGCCAGTCTCAGAAGAGCCCCCTGACGGAGCTGACGTTGAACGTGCACACATGCCACGTCAAACTCCCCTCTTAATCACGACCCCTCCCGGCACCCTGTCTTCATTCGGAGCTTATGCCAGGAATGACAGGTAAGCGTGTCTTGTGTTACACAATCTTGCTTTGCACAGATGAGCTGCTTGGTAACTTGTGTTTGGTACACTAGCAATTATTTACGACTCAGTCGATCCCTGTACAACGGCTGCCTTTACAGGCGATAATTAACCACACTCCCTGTGATTACACCGATAATCACAATTCCGAGGCTTAGGATTTATTCCCCATGCGGCACTTGACACTCCGGGAGAACCCGGCCATAGAATCACGGAGTTAGTGTTGCATTTATTTTGAGCACGGTATTTAGACCTGACATTGGCAAAATCCGAGTTATACATGCATATTGCAGCGTTAGTCCTATCAGGTCCAATTGGGACCCTATGACACGATCACACTATTCTGCACCAACCCGACGTTTTTTAACTCACTATTTGTCCTTTAGCATTGGACACTGCTAGATGGTATGGCTGCAATATGACTACAGTTATAGTTGAGCCACTATGGTCACAACCCACCATGGGATGACCCGGTCACACACTGCGACGTCAGGCTATATGCAGCTACAATATGCTGAAGGAGTCCCTTGGCCATTAGACACACGTTTTGCACAGCGCACCGCCATTCCAGCTGTGCCCTTTTCTCAAGCCGCCTTTAATTGCCCTCGACAGATGTCTTGGGATTGGTTCCCAGTACACTTCAAGCTACTGACGCAGCACTGCTCGTATTAACACATGGTTGAGTAAGTACCCATCCCTGTTTCCCACAAACTAAGGCGATTCAATTAGCATGCCTTTGAGTGTTCCCCTCTCTTTCCCTTAAGAGCTTTTACCAAGCCCACCTTCACCATCAATCTGACGGAGGCTTCCCGACATGAAATACAAGTAGGTACCCATCACCTGTATTGTTTTTTTTTTTTTACTTTCTTTATTAATTTGTTCTTTCAATCCGCATATCACATTCATATACAGAAACAATTACAATACACTTCCACCTCAGCCGAGGTAGTGAACCAGCCCAGCTTTAGACTCAGGGAGTCAGTCTAATATGCAGTCCTTTGGGCATTGTGCAAGCCTTCACAGACAACTTTATTGCTTGGCATTGCTTCACCTTATCTTACCTCTAACCAACCTAACCCTCACCCCCCAACTCTCCCCAACCCCCCCTCAAAAACAACCCTCCTCCCCAGCCCCTCCCCTCCCACCGAGTCTGTCTAAGTAGAGGTCCATGTAGCTCAATGTTCGGTCGGGATCTCCACATTCCTCTCCTCTTGGCTGATCACCTGTATTGTTAGTAGCATGCATGGTCTCAGCACCATGCCTTCACACAGTCTTATCATTGTTTATAGTTGCTCTTCACAGTTCAGTACTGATGAAGACCCCATCGTAAGGACACCGACCTTTCCTACAACCAGGGGTCGAAACGTTGACAACCCACAGACACAAACTCTGGCAACATTGTTAAAAAAATACTTGACCGTAGAGCTATGTGTGTATTCAGGAACATTTGACCTACCACAGGCTGGAAAAGTTTTGTCTCCATGCAACATTGATTTATATATGTCACCAATACCTTTTCCCTGTCCTTCACTTACACCACTTTAACACCCATTCCCTTCCTTCTTTTGCATCTGTACCGAGAGCACTGTAAATATATTGCATTGTAATGAGCAGTGCTATTGCCATTAATTAGTAATGCTTTGAATACAATTGCATTAAATGCTTGGTCCAAAGAAGTAAATAAATTTGGACCCGTGTCACAACAAACTGTGTTTGCTACTATATATTGCTTCACAAAAAAGTTTGTTCCTACCGCAACCATTTTTTCTGTACTGTACAAAATGATGTGGCTGCTGCGCCTTTATCATCGTCTTTTTTGTTATTGCTATTTTCGGGGTTTTTGTAGGGCTTGGCAGAATTGACGTAACGCCACTACGCGGAATTATGGAAAAATGTGTGTAAAACGAGTGCACATCCTGCAGCCATCCAAGGGTCCGTGTACCCGAGACAGGGGTCCCTTGTGCCTGGGCAGGCTCCCCGATCTCCCCGGCCTGGCTGGGTTGAGAAGCAGGGACCGGCCCCGTAGCTTGGGGTTTCCGACAGGGCCTCGGGTTTGGGAGTCCCCGCCCTGCGGCCTGTCAAGGGTCCATGTGCCCTGGACTAGGTTTCCTGGTGCATAGCCCTGGAGCCCTACAAGGGCAGGCAGGAGCCCTACTGCTGTGGCTTGACTCGGGCATGCAGATGGGCGTCCTTTCGGTCCCGGCCATCTGGTCGCACGTTTTCCCCCTCGGCCATCTGGTTGTACGCAATGCTTTCCAATGGGGCAACCAGATGGCCAGGCTGTCCTGGAAGTCCTGATGGGGGCTCATTTGCCTCCCCGATCCCAACCAGGCCTCCAGGAGGTCAGGTGCCCTCCATCACTTGGTGCGCACGGGTTCCCAGAAAGAGCGGTAGCTTTCTTCTGGATTACTAGGGGCCGGGTATGCCGGAACACCCCTCCTGGCGGTTCTTTGCCGGTGACCAGATGGGCTACGCCTGGATGACACCTCCCCTCTATCCGGGGGCACCCTCCTCCAGCCCACGGTGTGGCAAATTGCCCGGGACAGGCTCCATCAGTCCGGGGCAGTCCTCCCCAGGCATTCGGACCAGAGAGCACCGGCAGTCCTCCCTGTGCATGAGGCCCAGCCACTGTCCCCGAGCCCCTCGAGAAGTAGGAGGGAGCCCTACAGCTAAGGCTTGGCTCGGGGCGGGCAGATGGGAGTCCTTTCGGTCCCGGCCATCTGGTCGCACCTTTCCCTGCGACCATCTGGTCGCACACAATGCCTTCCATTGGTAGAACCAGATGGCCGGGCTGCCCTGGAAGTCCCGATGAGGGCTCATTTGCCTCCCAGATCCCAGCCAGGGCTCCAGGAGGTTGATTGCGTATGGGCCTAGAGTCCCCTGAGTCTCGCGGTGCGCACGGGTTTCCAGAAAGGGGAGGTAGCTTTCATCTGCATTACTAGGGACAGGGTACTCCGGAACCCCTCTCGGCCTAGTGGTCCTCAGCCGGCAGCTGGACGGGCCAGGACGCTGCCCCAGCCCGGTGTCCGTCCCCGGGCCTGCTGCGTGGCAGGCTGCAGCGGTCCTCTGGGCACGGGAAGCCTCCCCCTACTTGGCTGGATTTAGGGGCCCTAGGGGCACCGGGGAGGGCGGCCTTCCCACCCCAGGCTCTGTCCTCAGTCCTGCTGCATGGCAGGGTGCCAGATACGGGGTCTCACAGGCCTGGGGAGGTTTCCCCTCTGCCTCCAGGCCCGGGAGCCCAGGCTGGGTCCATGAGCCCTGCCGAGCCCCAGGTCAGGAGCTCCAGCCTTGGGCCCCGTCCCCCGGGTTGCCGCCCCACCAAAGGCCCAGGATAGGGTTCTATTGTGCCCGGGGAGCCTCCCCCTGCTTGTCTGGGTTAAGGGGCTCTCAGGGACCCTGGGGAGGGCGGCCTCCCTACCCCGGGCTCTGTCCTCAGTCCTGCCACATGGCAGGATGCCCGGGATAGTGTACGGCAGGAACAGGGAGGTTTCCCCTGCACCTCTGGCCTGGGAGCCCCGGCTATGTCCAGGGGCCCCGCCGGGCCCCGAGTCGGGTGCTCCGGCCCTGGGCCCCGTCCCCCGGTCTGCCGCTCCACAAAGAGCCGAGGAAGGGGGTCCGTCGGTCCCGTGCAGGAGTCCCTTTTCTTGTCAAGGTGTCCACGGGCCCTGGGTCGGAGGCCCCATCGGGTCCCCCTCGCAGCCTCCATGGTAGGGGCAAATCTGTTAAATTCAGATTGTGCCATCCATCATTATGTAAATTGGCCCACTTGTGCCCCTAATAAAAATGTACAGACTATACGATCTAGTGGTAAAACTTGCATGTACTCAGCGCATTGGGAAATCACCAAAGATTTTGCACAAATACGCCGTTCGGTCTCGCCTACGCAGCGCGCATGCATTGCATATGAAAAAAACCTTAAGCTATCGCTTTGGTTTTTGTCCCAAAAACGTGCACACGTTCCATTGCCTTCAATGGCAACGCGTGCATGTTTGGCGATTCCCTTGCTGGAGCGAGCTTGACACCATATGTTTGTAATTAACTTACAAACACATGGTGCCCATGGCTCGCTCCCGCATGAGAAACGCTTTGTGTGCTTTCGGCCGCACTCCTGTAATTTGGAACCATACCCTTTTTAGCCACTAGAATTCAATGCAACTTTACAGGTCACTTCTCCTCCCTATCAGCGAATGGCACTCGTGTGGCTTGCTTTGTTGCTTTATGTGGCACGTTGCTCTGCACACTTTCGAGATTTTTGTCTTGCTCTTAAAATAATGCTGATGAGTATTCAGGAAAGACAACAGTATTGCTTTTAAACATGTTTTTCATAGACTCTGACGCCCTTTCGAAATCGGGATGCATTCCGAGTTCGAACATACCAGCGGTTCTGGCCAGTGGAGTAACACAAAGTGATCAGGCCTCCGCTGCAGTCTGTGACGAGGCCGTGATAGTCCCCCTGAGAGTCCTGTATCTTGCATATATATATTCATCCTTAGGCTGGCTGTGAGCTCATGAAGGCAGGTGCCCCCCTCTGCTCCACAAGGGTTGCAGGGGCTTGTAATTCACCCAGGAAGTGCCCGTGCAGTCATGAGATTAGTGAGTGCCACCTGAGGCGGGCAAACTGGCCTGTCTTCCCTGCCTCTACCACGGGCTATCCAGCCTTTCAGAGATGCAAGCCGCTACGTGACGTGTTATTCCGATTTTAGCATGTACCAGTCGGTCTACGGTTCGTTATTAATTATTTTCAGTAGTTTTTTGGAGGGTGCATATTAGAAGAAAATAGACGATATAAGACGGGCTCATGGTGCGCTAAGGCACCTGCTGTAGAGAAGTTTATGCATCCTGCAGCTTTTAGGTTCCAGTCTCGACGGAGCTGACGCACTCAATCTTTTACACTTTCAAAGTTGACAGCTGGAGAACCATTGATTTTGGTTATGAAGAGACTCGGATTGTTCTGTACGAAGCTGTGAGTAGTGTCCTGATGGACATGTAAGGAGGCAGCCCCTCCCTCTGGGCTGTGCCTACACCCACCTCACACCCATGGTTCACAGGCATTACCAATCAGGTGATCCTGTCAATGAAAGAAGCCAGGCGCACGTGCCCATAGCCAGTTCTACACAAACATCACTGGTGTCTGTGTTAGTTATTATTCTAACATGTGGGCCACAAACCACAATGGCGAGGAGAGGGACCGGCCCTGCCTGCCACCTTATGCCGGACCACGACGAGGCACAAACTGAAGTGCAGCCAGGGCACAAGTGCTAAACAAGCCTTTGCAATGCAATAAGTCTCGCATTGACGCTTCGTTTGAGCTATTGACATTGCAAATAACAATGCCTTTTATTTTTGTTTTGTTTTTAAAAACATAAATAAAAGGCATTGTTATATATTGTGGTGTCGCAGTGCAGGCCTCACAGATTGACGACACTGGACACACGTGTTTACTCTAGTGGCTAGTAAACTAACTGACCACGCCCAGAGCCCTGGGCCTTTTATTGATAACTTACGTAGCCCACGCAGACGTCGGGCTCAACCAACTGCCCCCTCACGTTAGAGGGGTAATCAACAGGGAAACAGTGGGAGGGGGCGTGTGCCTCTGTGGTACGCTCCACAGCCGGCAACACTACATTCCTCCTTTGCCTAGGGATAAAACAAACTGGGATGCAATAGTCCACAAAAGTCTTTGCAGAGTCATTAGGGGTGCTGCGATGAGTATGGCAGGTTATGCTTAACAAAAGTTCACCAAAAGTCTCTAACGCAGTTTCTCAAAGGAAAATGGCAAAGGTTACAAATCAGAACAGTCTTACTTGATTCTCGGCGGTGTCAGCCGTCTTGATCAGTTCAACGCCAGCACTGGGCCACGAAGTCTCGATACCTCTGGGAAGGCTTTGGCCGCGGGCGTAGACTGTATCGCGTTTGGCTTCGCTCTTCTGCCGCAGTCTGGGACTGGTCCCCTGTGTCTCTCTCAATGCCACTGGGATCTTCTGTTGGAGTGAGGTCACGGGCTTGGCTCATCGGAGTGTCTGTGTCCGTCGGCTCCGACGGTCGGTGCTGGGGGGCCAGATGCCAGTTGCATGATTCCAGGTCCTCTCCTGCTCCAGGTGTTCTTTTAAAAAACGAAATGTTCCTTGTCACTGTCTCTCCATTTCTGACGGCGGTGACCATGGTCCCATTTACCTCTGTTACTCTCCAGGGATCAAGTTCAAAAGGCATACGGAATTTCCCGCCAGGATGGAGGTCTTTTACCAGGACCATGTCTCCCACTTGGATCGGGCTGTCTGCTGCCCTCCGTTTCCGGGATGCCTGCTGGTTGTTCTTGGCACGCTGTTCCATGGACCGGTTCTTGGGGATCGGGGCTAGCTCCCACGACGGGTGGTGTGGAATTGTATCGGCTATAGCCCGGTTGAAAGAGAGTCGGCTTGGAGACACTCCTGTGGTGCAATGTGGGGTCAGGCGATACTCACGGAGGAACTGATAAATAGCTAGCTCCAGACAGTGGCCGTCGGCTGTTGCAATTTGGATTGTTTTATTCAGAGTCCTCATCAGCCTTTCTACCTCACCATTGGCTTGAGGCCACCTTGGGGTGATCCGTCTATGTCTGATACTGTGGCTCTGCAGGTACTCTGTGAACTCACTGCCGTTGAATGGGGGTCCATTGTCAGTGCGGACCTCCTCCATGAGCCCATGGGTGGCAATGATTTTCTCGAACTTCGGGATTACCTCAGATGCTGCTGTTGATGTGACGATTTCGACTTCGGGATAGCGGGAGAAGTCGTCCACCTCTACGAGCATGTACTTGCCTCCGGGGAGACTGCCGAAGTCTGCGCTTACTCGTGCCCACGGGGACGTTGGCCCTTCTTCAGTGATCACAGGCGCTGGAGGGTTTGGTAGGCTCGTCGCTAGGCACACTGGGCAACTTTGTACCACCTCCTCAACCGCTCTGTCGAGCCCTGGGAACCACAATTTACTCCGGAGTCTGCTCTTGGACTTGACGATTCCTTGGTGTGACCCGTGGGCCAACAAGGCAGCTCTTTGGGTGAGGCTGTTGGGCAGTACCAGGCGAGGGCCTTGCAGGAGACATCCTTCGGCTGAGATGGATAGCTCATGCCGGACTTGATACAGGGCCTTCAGGGCCGCCTGGGCGTCTGGGGTGCGGAAAGATGCTGGGCTTTGTAGCGCCTTCCAATCGTCCAACTCTAGGGCGCGGATCGCTATTTGGATGCAGTCATCGTTCTTGGTGGCACTCGCCACCTCCTCCAACGACATGGGCCGTGGTCGTGACCGTTCGACGATCAGTCGAACGTATTCCTCTGTGGCCGCCGCTTCGGCTGCTTCAGCATCGGTGACTGGACGGGCATGCCTTGAGAGATAATCCGCCGGGTTCCGTGTGCCAGGCCGGAACTCCACTGTGAACTGGAACTCCTGCAGCTGCAATACCCACTTTTCGATTCTCGGAGGTGGACGAGAAGATGAGCCTTGGAACAACGGTATGAGGGGCTTATGATCGGTGACTACTGCAAAAGGGTGTCCATAAAGGTATATGTGGAAATGGCGGCACCCCCATAGAATGGCGATGGCCTCCCTTTCGATCTGAGAATAGCGTTGTTCGGTGGGCGTCAGTGTGCGGCTGGCATACGCTACGGGTGCCCATTCCCCGCATGCTTGTTGTTGCGATAGGACGGCCCCAAGGCCTGTGGGGCTGGCGTCCACTAGTAGCTGCGATTCATGCTGTGGATTGAAATAGGCCAGGGTGGTGTCTGCTGACAGGGCTGCCTTTGTCTTTTCAAGCGATTCCTGTTGCTCCGGGCCCCACTTCCAGGTGGCATTCGACTTCGTGAGGTCGCAGAGGGGGGCTGTCAGGTCGGACAGGTCCTTGATGAAACGCCCGCAGTATGTTACAATGCCTAGAAAACTGCGGACAGCCGTGACAGACTCGGGTGCTGGCGCATCGTGTATGTCCTTGACCTTTTCTGGGTCAGGCCCTACTCCTTGGTCGGAGAACTTGTACCCAAAGAAACTGATGTCTTTGCGGAGGAACTCACATTTGTATCTATGAAGCGTCAGGCCTCGCTCTCTTAGCCGATTGAATACTGCCTGGAGGCGTCTGAGGTGTTCCTCTAGGGTCGGGGCGTGTACCAGAATATCATCGCTCACGTTGAGCACTCCGTCGAGGTCTTGTAAGACGTTGTGAATGATATTCTGAAACACCTCGGCTGCGCTCGATATGCCAAAGTTGAGTCTTGTATACCTCCACAGGCCTGCGTGGGTAGAGAAGGTCGTGATTGGGCGGGAGTCTGGATGAAGGGGGATCTGATGGTATCCCGACCTCAGGTCCATCTTGGAGAACCACTTGGATCCTGCGAGCTCCCCGATGATGTCGTCGATGGTCGGCGTCAGGTGACGTTCTCTCTTAATTGCAAGGTTGGGGAGGCGCATGTCCACACATATCCTTACGGCATCAGGCTGCTTTGGCTTCTTGGCAACTACAATGGGGGACACCCATGGTGTGGGTCCTGTCACACGTTCAATGATGCCAGCTTGTTCAAGCATCCTCAACTCAGCTTCGACTTTGGGCCGGAGGTGAAAAGCGATCCGTCTGTGCCGGAGGGCTACGGGGGCCACTGACTGGTCAATGTGGAGTTGGACAGGGGGGCCTCTTAAACATCCGATACCCTCGAATAGCGAGGAATGTTCCGAAACTAGATGATCCAAACCCTGGGCTTGTACCGTCAGGGCGAAGTGTATGAGCCCCAGCTCTCGTGCTGTTTTGCAACCGAGGAGGAAACCTGATCCTTCTCGGGAGACGTAGATCTTCGCCTGTAGCTGTGTCGAGTCGTGGGACACCGTTGTCCGGAATACTCCGCACAGGCGCAGGGGCCGCCGGGTTCCATAGGCAAACACTTGCACTCTCGTGGGGTGGAGCGTTGGCGCATTTTCAAGGTTCTGGTAGACACTAGCGGCCATGAGATTTATCGTTGCGCCTGTGTCAATGAGGGCTCTGACAGTTTGGCTATGTACTTGGACGGTGCACATCGGTTCGGCTGAAGACATGGCTGCCAAGGTGTTGAGCATGCGCACCACATGGACGGATGCAGCGTCTTCACCATCGTCGTCCATGTCGCTGCTTGTCGGCGTGTTTGGCAGCAGTGCCATCTGACGCACTCTCCTGGGTCGGGCACCTTGCTTCTTCCTTTGCGATGAGAGACAGACGCTCGCAAAGTGGTTGGCCTTGCCGCACGCACTGCAGATTTTGCCCTGGGCTGGGCAGGCGCCTTTGTGGGGAGTGGCACCCCCACACCACATGCACGCTGCATTTTTCGCGGGTTGGGCCGGTGTCGGCCGTCCTTTTCTGGGGTGTCTCGTCCGGTCGTCCGCGGGTTGCGATTTGATGGCACACACCGGTTCTGTCTTGACCGTTACTGCAGCTTTCGGTTCCATGTGGGCCGCACGGGCTTTGGAGAGTTCTTTAGACCGCCCTAGGGCCAGAATGTCCCGCATGGACTTGGCGTCCGTTTCTAGCACCCTCTCACGCAGCTTCAGGGATGCGCACCCTTGGATGAACTGGGCGCGAATTTCATCCTCCGCATCCGGGAGTGTGCACGTGCTGGCCAGCTTTTTGAGCTGAACGTAGAAAACATCCACTGATTCGTCAGGGAGCTGTCGCGCTTGACGGAGCAGGAAACGCTCGTAATCCGCGCTGGTGAAGGGCTCAAAGTATTTCGTGATGGCATCCCGCAGGGTCTTGTATGAGTGGGGCGGGGCACCTTCCGCAATGTCCTTAGAAATGTCATGAATGGCTTCTCCCCCCAAATGCAGCAGCATGGCACGTTGGCGGGTCAGAGCGATGTTAGCTGCGACGAAGTATACCTCAAGCCGCTCCACCCACTTCTTCCACCGGGTGGCTTGAGAAGGGGGACTTCCGGTGACGTTGAATGGTTCCAGAGGCGGAACGTTTGCCATGATGGACCAGCGAAGTGGGCACAAACGGCGTCCGGACAAATGCCAGGGACTGCAGAGTACTTGCTGGCAATCAGGAGGACACTAGGGGCAGACTCCGCGAGATGCGTGAGGTTTAGCAGGGCCGGTGACACGCGCAATGCGTGAGGAATGGCAGGCCGGCAGCGTAGCACGCGCACCACGTGGTCCTTGGCGCGTACAGCGCATGCGCGGGTCTCACGGAGCTCCACCGGGACAGGGCCAGGCCGCAGAGACGGGCTCCCGGGCAGCGAGGGGCGGGCAGACGCCAAAGGGTACCTGGCAGCAATTACGTGGGCCGTGGAGCGGCGAAGGATCAGCGGCGGCAGGAGCAGCTGGGCGGAGGCGCATCGGGGACACGCAGCGCCGAACGGAACCTCGGCAGGCCACACAAAGGCACCAGGTGAGCCACGCCGGGCTGGAGGCAGCACGGGGGCGTCGGGGGCACGCTGCACGCGTAGCCGGCGCGTGGAAGAACAAGCGGTGGCTGTGGGGCACGCAGGGGCCGTGAATGCAACCACCTCGTCGCCAGTGTGGTGTCGCAGTGCAGGCCTCACAGATTGACGACACTGGACACACGTGTTTACTCTAGTGGCTAGTAAACTAACTGACCACGCCCAGAGCCCTGGGCCTTTTATTGATAACTTTTGTAGCCCACGCAGACGTCGGACTCAACCAACTGCCCCCTCACGTTAGAGGGGTAATCAACAGGGAAACAGTGGGAGGGGGCGTGTGCCTCTGTGGTACGCTCCACAGCCGGCAACACTACATATATAACGCCAATAACTTAAACTCGCGTAACTGCGAGACCTATTGGATTGCAAATGCTTGTTTTTTTTTTTGCTTCGGGACAAACTTGACGTAACGCGCGTTGGATCAGAAAGGGCGAGGTTCACCAGCTGCCAACTGTCAACGTTCTAGAACTGACAGCTGGTGACAAGGAGCACGATACAATACGGTGTCCGAGTAGGGACATAAGTGTACAGATCACAATAGTTTCATCCTCCAATTAAAACAGGCCCAATATAACAGAGACGATTTAAGAGGAAACAAACATGCCAACAATAGTTTAAATACACTGACTAGTTATTACAATCAGTACAACGTCTTCTACGGAGACCAGGGGCCTCGAACTGCTTAGTGCATTTTACACGCAGTATCTTTGAACACACAAGTAACTGCTCAGCGTGTCAGCTGCTTCCCTACCTTTTTGCCGTTCACAAAGAACACCAGCTCGTCCGTAGGTAGCTCCGTCGCCATGTTTCGACCCTTCAGCAGCCGTGGTCGGTGGCAGGAGTCGTGACTTGTGCTCCGCGCGCTCCTGCACCCGGGTGAATGCACAGCTGAGTTCTGCAATCCGAGCTCCGTGGTCAGGTCACGTTAGGCAGCCCTCGTGTGCGCGGCAAGAAGTATCTATGCTCACCTGGGCGTGGGCGCGCGGGGCGCTGTGGGAGGGGTGTGTCTGCAGCAGGGTGTATATACATTGTGCACCGAAACAACGTTCGCGTCTGGGATCCCTTGTCTCTCTTATTTCCGTAAAAGAATCGTGAGTTTAACTGTCACCTTCTGACAGAGCGAATGGAGGGATGAAATAAAAAAAAAAAATCAAATCAGAGCAGACAAAAGACACATCCAAAGCAAAGAAACAGCCAGAACTGACAATGCCAATCGTTCTGGTTGTTATTCAGTGAATGTAATGTTTACCGAATAACTGTAACCTGCAACGTATGAAAAGCATGGGCCGCAGCAATGCAAGGTTTCAAGACACACAAAATCACACACAAAAAAACACAGGTAGCAACATTACATAACCCGGTCATGTTCTATAATGCAGTAGCCAAGACTACAAGTCCTAGAATTCAAAGAAAAATGCTGGCTGGAGCAGCACATCACCAATGGACATAGGAAACTTGACAGGGCTGCACACTCCTCCCCTATCTATGCCACGCTAGCACAATATGACAGCACAAGCTATCGCCACCGCCACTTATAACAGCAATGTGAAGACAGACAACCTCAGCAAAGAGTAATGAAGCAACTCAAATCACCAGTGATGACAACCTCACAAGCAGCACCAGAGGAAGTGAAAACATGTAGCAAGGCACACCACCCACGCATCTAGAGAAGGGGAATGCATAAGTGTCTATTTTGCTATGTTCTCCATGTGATGTTGGCGGGTTGTGTGTACAAACTAGACCAGGAGACATAAGGGCCTCATTCCGAGTGGGTCGTTGTTTTCCGACCCCTGCGTAAACTCCTGTTTGCGCAGGGGTCACAATTACGAGTTTGGGTGTATTTAACACATGCAATAATTATCAGATATGTTAAGTACCGCAACCTTCGTTAAATTTCGCAGATCAAACCTGTTGAAATTTACCAGGAAAGAATACCCCTCAGATTCTTGTGGGGCGTTCACTGACAGCTCCAACCCCTTTGTAGGATCAAAGTACACCGGAGTCGTCTCAGCCTACAGTGTAATCTTTGTGTGTTGGAACAAGGTCTTGTGCTCTTTCTCCCACACCCAGCAGGCTGACAAGTTTGTGAGCTCTCACAGTGGGGCAGTAAGAGCAGTCAGATCTTTGATAAAATGTCCGCAGCAGCTGACTGTAGGAAAGTGCCCTTTTTGGATGGTCACCCCCCACTTTTCCCTCCGGATGCTGTGGTGCTAGAACTGAAAGTGTAATGGGACCTGCTAACCAGGCCCCAGTGCCAGTGCTCTTTCCCTCAAAAGGTAATGTGAATTGGTACACCCAATTGGCTTTAGCCTCCCCCTATAAGTCCATAATATAAGGTACCAGTGGTACCAATGGCAAGAGTGTTAAAGGGGGCACCAGGGCAGCAGCACTATTTTTGGCACCCTGAGTGACCCGGGTAAAAGTAAAGTCTGCAGGGATCTTACCCAAGCCTGCACGAACAACTTCTCTGCTCAAGTTCGACTCTGTACACACCATGTGTGACAGAGTTAGCTCACTGTCTTAACATATTAAGACCCCTAAAGTAGGCCTCCAAAAGCCCAGAAGGCAGGATATATTATCTTAATGGTGATAGGATATATGTACTGACATATATGACCCTACAGTAATCTTGCCATTCCAGTTTACTGTAAGTGAACGGCAGTCCATAGTTTAATGTTGTCTGACTACCCGACAAAGTCGAGATAGTCAGTTCCATGATGGTACCACCAAATTTGGTCCTGTTTGGTCTCAAACACCGTGCTTTTTCACCACTGACACAATTCTTGTGTCAAGGGTGAGTTGGCATACACTCTGTTGGCACCCTTAGAGGGTGCCCACCAAGATACAGCGTTTCCTTGTGTCTTGGTGGGCTTTTCATGCTGTTTGTCACCAAAACAGAAGTCTAACCTCCTACTGGTGAGTGTTATCACTTCTAGAGGGCGTGAGGCAAAAGGCCTGGGCTGGAAAGAGGTTACACATCCTCCCTCCCAGGATGGCTAGTGAAAGACTCATCAGGGCGGTGAGCCTCAAAGGCTTCACCGTCTATGATTTGTAAGTCACTTGTCTCCCAGTGAAGACAAAGGCCCCCCCACTACCCCAGGCACTAGTGTTTGCCAGCGGGTGGGAAATTAGGTATGCAAAAGCTAGTCACACCTCTACTGTGGGCCAGATGGTCTGTGCAGCCAAAGATGGCTCATGCCATCTTGAAAAGTTCCAAGAATAGTGGGTTCTGGGTAGTTTGGTGACATACACTCACTGGATGTTGTCACCTTAGGCGCAGATTAGTTGCAGGGCTAGTAGCCTATTGGCTACCAGTCCTCACACCCCTAAACGCCCCATAAATCCAGAATTTAAGAGCTACCCCCAACACCATGACTCCACGAAGAAGAGGTGCGAAGTACTGCACCTGTGGAAGCCCCCCTGCACCCGCTGAACTACAACTTCTCCAGGACCAGAGACCTGTTCCAAAAGAAAGGGGAACCCCTCTGCAAGCCAAAGACATCCTCAGGACTTCCAAGGGCTAGAGGTACTAGTCCCCTGCATTCGGAAGGCACAAACTGAACTTACACGTTCCAAAGGACTGACGACCAAGATCCGTTGTGTACCAGCCTGAAAGTAACTGGCCAGGTGTCTTCAGGGAAGTGTAGTTCTGAACCTCACCAAGTCTCAGCTCCCTACAGCGCTCCCAGAACCACTGGATAAAGATTGACCCAGTTTTGACCTTTGCAGGGATCAAGGCTTATCGGCGGTCATGCTGACTACTAACCATTTCTCTCGACGCCCCATGCGGAGAGAACCTTCTGCATCATCCCTCCTCCACTTCTGTGGCCCAGTTGTAGAGTCTTTGCATCCCAATGAAGACAATGCCTGGTAAAGTCAGCACCCTTTCCGCATCACGGACAGCCATGCACACCTCTTAACCCGAGACTCCTGAACTAGCTAGAGCTGTTCTGCCTGGTGATTCCTGGTCCAGGGGCTCCTCCAAGCTTCGCTCTTAAGAGGCTCCTGAGGACTCGACCTGCAAGCACCTTTTCTTAAGCGCCGGCACTGACAGCTCCCACAGCTCCAGTTCAGCACCAAGGACAGCGAGGTCACCTCTGCACCCAGACTCCCTGGGCAGGGGCGGCCTTAGGCATGTGTAAGCTGTGCACCTGCAAAGGGCAGCCAAACCAAAGGGGCCGCCACGCCAATATATATCCTTAATATAATAATCCTCTGAGGATGGATACATATTTGCGTGGCGGCCCCTGGCAGGGATTTGGCGGCCTCCGGCTCTGTTCCACTTCCAAACGCCCTGACCCCCCGACCTGAGTTCCAAGGGGCTCCGCCCCGCCCGGATCCCCTCTTCTGGGGCCCCCTACCCACGCTCCCTGCCTGGGCGGCCATGAGCCTAGAGAAACCCCTGTCCTGGGCAAGGTAAAATTGTTCTGACTGTCGCAGCCTGGTCTGTGGACCCGCAAAACCTGAACTACAAGTGGGTTAGGTGGAACTAACCCTGCAAGTGGCCGCGTGTCACATGAGATTTTCTCTTTGACCGCAATGATAACATTTTACAGCTCAGAAAATTATTAATGTAATTATCACTGCAAATTCTATAACTCTGGTTATACGATCTGTACATACTTCATTCTAGTGTCTAAAATTCTATAAAAATGAGCTCTATTTTTGTAAATTGGTGTCAGATTTCTTTCGAGTTGTGTTTAATTATAATAATTACTTATCACCACTGTTGGTACTGCAAAATGTTTTACACCTATTTCTCTAAGTAAACCTGTCTGCTCTTTGCCACTCTACCGGGACTGAGAGAAGGATTACTAATGTAAATCCGAGGTCCACTTTTGCATATTGTGTCAATATTACATGGGAGGGCCTCCCAGTCATAACGCATAATATTACCACCTTGCTACATTTTAACAGGAAAGAATACCTCTCCGACTATTGTGTGGCGTTCACTGACAGCTCCAACATCTTTGCAGGATCAAAGTACACCAGAGTCGCCTCAGCCTACAGTGCATTCTTTGGGGCAGATCTACAGAAATTGGCGCATCCCTGCATATCAGCAGGGATGCACCAGTTATTTTGCGTGATGGGTGAAACCCCTTGCGCCACCATGGATGTGCGGCATTGCGGCGCACCGTGGCGCAAGGCTAGAGAGATGCGTGATGCATCTGACAGTGTAAAGGTGAAGCAGTCCTGGAGTTGTGTTGCAAATGCGACACAACTCCAGCACTGCTCAGGGGTGCCCTATACTTGCTGTGCTGTGTCACTCCTTACGCCCTACAAGCAGGCTTAAAGTGTTGACGCAGGGGGGATGTAAAAGTGACTCAGTGAAATCTTGTAGATTTCACTGCGTCACTTTTACGGGGCTTCCTTGTGATGGAACGCCCACCCTGCATACATTATACCTGACGAAGCATAATGTAGCGCAGAGCTTTACAACATGACGCATCTCACTAGATGTGTCACGTTGTAAATATGTTGCATAGTGGTGTATTGTTTACGCCGCCACTGCATCATAAAAGTGACACAATGGCAGCAAAAAAGTGTCATAAGCGGCTTGTAAATATACCCTTTGTGTTTTGGAACGAGGTCTTGTGCTCTTTCTCCCACACCCAGCAGGCTGAGAAATTTGTGAGCTCTCACAGAGGGGCAGTAAGAGCAGTCAGATTTTTGCTAAATTGCCTGCAGTAGCTGACCATGCCCAGAAAGCTTCTGCCAGCAGTCATAGATGATTGGACTGAAACTGACTTTATGTCCTGTACCTTGACAGGATCAGGTGCTACCCCTTCCACCTGGCTTTTGCAATATTAGTTCTCCTACTCTTGCCTATGTGCAGCTTTGTATGAACTGTGCCCTGATTTGCACTGTTTAGTCCTGTAGGGTGCACATATTGGCCAGATCCTTCAATCGGGAGTAGAAGGTATGATTTGTGTAGGCCTTGCTGGGATTTCTGCTGAAGGAATCGCTTATAGTCTAGGTTAGCGATGGGTGCAATATGATTGTTGAGGGCTGTCAATATGATGTCATACGTGAATGGGGGACCAACTTCAGGTAGGTTACAGGACATCTTGTAGATGCTACTGCCAAGAGTAGGAGTAGTGGCCATTTCCTGTTGTCTTCAACAATGGTGGCTGCAAAATACAGCTTCAGTTTCTGTTTTGGCTCTTGTGCCGAGGGTGGTCCTGAGACAATGAACTGTTCAATGGCAGGAATAAGTGCCATGGGGTGCGGTGCAGGATCATTGAGCACTCAGCTCTGGTCCTGTGTTGCTGCATATACAGCATGGGACAGGTCCCTTTTCGTCACAGATCAGGTCCAATTGGGGACTCTGCCATTGCACTTACCAACTGCTTATTGTGACACCTCTGATGTTGATATCCACAGACTCTGGCTGGGTGGTGCAGGGGCCTTCGGAGAGTCTAGTGCCTAGTTGTCCTTGTAATTGTGTGGGCTTCAGAGTAATCATGCACTGGTCGTGGTGCTTTGCAGATACATGTTCATCTCTGCTTAGCCTTTTATTTTGCCTCCCTCCCTCGCTGGAGCTGGTCCGCCAAGAGAATCTGCTTGAGGAATTTCCCCTTCTTGAACAGCCCAATATCACTGCGTCCCCTATTGGACCTGGCACCATACTGCGGTGGAGGTAGCCACTCTGCTTCTCTCCTGCAAAAGGAACACGTCATTCTAATGCCAGTGTTGAAAAGGCATGCGTGCAAAACGCATACATGATTGCTGTTGTGTCTTTGTTTGGTCACAGACACACGGGAGACAGGTAAGGATCTTCAATACTTTTATTGTTGTACAATGTGCTGAGCTGTGCCCACGCACCTCTGCCCAAGCTTTCCCTCGATCTGTAATGTCCCTCCCACACCCTTGACTGGATGTGGTGTCCGGTCCCAAGAAGACCTTCCAGTCCTGTTGGACTTTGGCCCTTAGGGCAGGTTCACCCCTAGACTTTTTGCTTGAAATGGTGACCTGGAGATGGTGATTTTTGGATACTGCGCACTTTCACTGTGTCCCAGTGGAAAGTGCGTGCGCACTCTGAGTGCATGTGCTGAGCTAGGCCTGCCCGCCCATAGGAATGCATGGGGAATGTATGTGTCCCTGGTAGTTCCTGATGCGTGGGGTGTACAGGCTTGAGTCTGGTATGTGTGAACTCGTGAGAGTGAATGCTGCGAGATGGTGTATGCAGCATGTATGTGTCTAGTAGCGAAGCGCCATTTCTAGACATGGCTGTACGTGTGCTGTGAGGGTGCTGACGCATGATTGGCTGGAGCTGGCTGGCATGCCAGGCTCCAGGAAGTCTGGATGGGTCTGCCCGGTGGTGAGTGGGAGATTAGCATGAGTGATGTGTGGGAGGAGTGTACCTGTGTCCTGGATGGGCTGGGTTTTCCCCACACAATGCTGGCTCCGCCCCCCTGTGGTGTGACTGATGACCCAAGCCCTGCCAGTGAATAGAATGGGTGGTTGGGCCATCAAGAGTGCTCCAGAACCAGCTGCGACTGGTTCTGCCCCCACCCTGCACCTAAAGACAAAGGGAAAAGGTGTATAAAAGAGGGGCTATGACCCCATGAAAATGTTCTTGTTTCTGACTTGGATCTACCAGGGGCATGCTGCTGCTTGGGCCCAGGGGAAGGCTTGCCCCCCCCCCTGGGTCCTGCCCAGCCCCTGGCTTGCTGATGGACCCCACAAGGACTTGCTGGAACTCTGTCCTGCTGAGGGCACCTGGGAGCGCTTTGGATTTCCCCTGTAGCGCTTGGGAGCGCTTTGTTGCCCCTCTAGTGCTGGGAGCGCTGTATTTGCCGTGGTAGCGCTTGGGAGCGCTTTTTGCACAGCCGGTGCCCACCCGGCATTTGCCCGTCTGATTTGCTGATTTCGAAGCCCCTGGCGAGTGCCCACCTCGCCAGGGACCGTGCCGCTATTGTCATGGCCATAGCGAGAGCCCACCTCGCCTTATATTTAAAATAGAAGGTTCACCGCCGCAGCCCGGAGTGTTTTGAAAACGTTGCCGGGCCGCTGCCAAGTGCGACCCGGAAGTGCCCGCCTCCCTGCTCGGGGCCGCGCTGTCATTGGCGGACACCCGAGGCAGGAAGCCAGGCAAGCTGCAGCGTGACGGGGCCAGGCGGAGAAGCAGGAAGCAGCCTGCACGTCCTGCCGAGGCTCCCGAGTGACAGGAGAGCCCCGGACCTCTGCCAGCCGCCGGTGAAAAAGATGCTGCTGTCCGGAGGAGCCCCCACCAGAGGAAAGAGACCGGTGAGTGGGGCTCTGATCGAGGCGGTTAGGGGTGTGTGTCGGGCACGCTTTCGGTGCCGCCCCCGTGACCTGGGCCCTGTCCTCACTTTCTGCTGCCCCAGCAGGGCAGCGCTTGGTGTTCAGAGTCCCCCGAGAGGGACTCCAACGGAGTTAGAACACTTTGGGCGGCCCCGGTTGGCAGAGGGCCGCCCCGACTACCTGGGGCATTACTTGCTTCAAGAGCCCCGAGAGGCTCCGGGGGTAGTGTTGATCCTGAGCCCACGGAGGCTCCAACGAAGGGGCATTCTTTGTTGCAAAGAGCCCACGAAGGGCCCAAGGGGCATATCTCTATTTAGAGCCCTGAGAGGCTCTGGGCGCCCATTGTTCTCGAGTCCCCCAGAGGGGGGACTCCCACCAAAAAGGGGCCACAGTTGTATTCAGAGCCCAGTGAGGCTCTTGAGAGACAGTCAGTTGGGCAGAGCCTGCGAGGCTCCAGCGTTGGCCCATTTTTGATGTTGCACCAGTTGCCCAGCACTTTGTGGGCAACTGCCACGTTTAGGCCCTGACCTTGGGACACAGGGACCGCCACAGGTGGTGGCTAATGTGGATTTTGCGCTATTGTGTCTCCTTTTCTTACACCTCTGAATGGGTAGTTTATTCATCATGTGTTCTCTTGTGCTGCACCTCTGAATGTGTTTTTATGCGTCATGTGCTTTGCTTTTACACCGCTGAATGTATTGTGATGCATCATGTGTTTCCTTCCTTAGACCCCTACAGGTATAGCGATACTTAGGTGGTTTCCTTCTTGCTAGTACAGGTGGTGCTAGCAGAGCCCAGGTTCCCTAGTGTAATCTCCTAAGGTAGTGAGGGTTGCATAGGTGGTGCTCACCTGGTACCAGTAGTGACTGGATGTATGTTAATTTTGTGTTAAAGTAAATTTATATTTTACCTTCTAAGTGCTATTTCTGAAAGTGCTACTTCTGATTCCTGACAGTGGTCCAGGTGGCCCTGTCTTGTACATATCCCCTGTAAATTCTGCCCGTGCCTCTGGCACATTGTAAAGTGTGTGTTTTATCTAATGTGTTTTGGTGTAATACAAAGGCTATTTTTTATATAACCTTGTGTGGAGTTTCCTTTGTGGTGGGCCTTTGGTTGTTGTTGCTGGGGTGCGTGCGCAAATACTTAGCCTACATCGCCTCCAAGTTTAGCCTTGCTGCTCGCGCCACGTTACCTAGAGGGTGAGTAGGGGTTATCTTGGCGTGTAACTCCCTTGCCCTGACTTGGGTGTGGTGGTCTCTGACTGACTTTGGCGAAAGCCCTGGCCAGCCTGAGATCCCATTTCCAACAAGTCCCCTGCAGGATCCTAGTCCCCTGCCCCAGGTCACTACATCTCTCCCCTTTGTCACAAAGAAGTGACGAGAAAAGTGAAACGCAGAGATGTGTGGATAGAGATAGATGTAAGTCTGCCCGGGCAGAGGTCGGTGTGCCTCCCATCATTACATTTCTTATATTAGTCTTTTTGGCCGCCTGCATGCTCTTCTTGGGCCGGCCTCCATCTGTTGCTCTTCTGCTGGTCTCTCACCATTGTCTCTTTCCTTCCTGTTGTGCTCCAGCTCTTCTTGTTCTGTTGTTTCCTCATCTTGATCTTTCCCTTTCTTCTCTTCTAGTTCTTTGAAATGTGAGCTGTTACGTGTTATCCTCTGATATTCTGACTCTGCCGTGATCATTGGGCCCTTCACTTTTGATACTATGAGGGGGTCTTGGAGAACATGCTGTCAGATTTCCTTTGTTGTCGCTGATGCACTACCACCGTGTCTCCTTCCTTTAGGTCTGATGTGCTGGCATGTCACTTGGCATCTGCATATCTTTTCATCTTTTCTTTCGCCTCTCTGTCTTTTACTGCAATGTTGTTGTGGTCTGGCACCATAGTCACTTCTAATTGTGGTAGTCTCGTTCTACTTGTTCTTCCCAGTACTAGCTCTGCTGGGCATCTTCCTGTGGAGTTGTGAGGTGTGTTTCTGTAGTCACGTAGTACTTGGCACAGAGCTTGGCTAAGTGATATCTGTGCTAGCTTCGCCCTTTGAACTGCCTTTTTGATGTTCCCAATGAACCTCTCCACCATTCCATTCGCTTGAGGCCACAGCGGTGTTATCTTCCTGTGGTTTATCCCTAGATAGGCCATGAATCTGCGGACGTCTTCTCCTGAAAATGGAGGACCATTGTCTGTTTTTAGTGTTTCTGGTGAACCCCATGCTGCAAATATGTCATCTAATATCGGTAGTGTTGCTGTTGCTGATGTTGATGGGATGTGTCGTACTATTGGAAACCGTGACTATTCGTCGATGACCACAAGCAGGTAGTTGCCTGTGTCCAGGGGCCCAAAGAAATCAGCTGCTAGTGTCATCCATACCGCTCTTGGAAGTTCTGACATTTGTAGTGGTCCTGTCACTTGACAGAGGTGGCATGTCATTATGGTGTCTTCTACCATGCGGTCTAGGCCAGGGAACCATGCTTTCTCTCTTAGCAGTTTCTTCATTGCTACTACACCTCGGTGTGACTCGTGAGCCAGATTTACCAGTTGTCTCCTGAGTGAACTTGGTATCACTATTCTTGTCCCTCTCATCATTATTTCTGTGTCTGTCTCTGTCAGTTCTTCATTGATCTTCCTCAGAGTTAGCACTTCTTCCTTGCATACTCCTGCTCCCCAGGTGCAATTATTGTTAATGTGCCTCCATCTCTGCCTTCTCGTTATCTCCATGGCCATTTGCAGTGTGGCATCTTCCTTGGTCTCTCTTGCTAGCTCTGCTAGTGTTATCAGTGCTGGGGTGTTTTGTTTTAGTACGAAATTGAGATATTCTTCTGCTATTGATGTCGTCTCGTGGGCCTGCGGTAATGGGTGTCTAGACATGTAGTCTGCCTGGTTGTGTTCTTTCCCTGGCATGTGCACAATTGTGATGTCATAGTCCATTAACCTTATGCCCCAGCGTTCAATCCTGGGTGGCATTTTGGCTGACGGGCTGCCATAGATCGTTACCAGCTCCTGGTGGTCACTTATGATGGTGAATAACTTTACGTAGATAAACATGTGGTAGTGTTCACATGCCCATACCACTGCTAGACTCTCCTTTTCTGGTTGCGAGTATGCTTTTTTACTGTCTATTAAGCTTTTGCTTGCATACGTGACAATTTTTCTTTGTGAATCTCTCCCTGGCAGATGCTGCACTAGTATTGCTCCTAGTCCTACTGGGATGGCATTGACAGTCAGTTCAGTGCAGAGCAGGGGGTCAAAGTAAGCCAGGTGTTCCACAGTCACCACTGCTTTTCTTATTTCCTTGAATGCCTTGTTTCATTCTTGAGACCAGATGAACTTCTGTCCTTGTTTGGTCAGTTATCTTAGTGGTGTGCTCACTGTGGCAAAGTCCTGTATGTACTGCGCACAGTAGCTGGCGAGGCCTAGATATGATCTTACTTCTGCAACATCCGTCAGGGGATGTGCGTTCTTCAGTGTTTCAACTTTGCTGGGATTTGGCCTCTTCCCGTGCTTGGAGAAGATATGTCCGAAGAACACTTGTTCCCCTCTCCCTAGCTCACATTTCTCCCCATTCAATGTTAGACCCGCTTGCTCCAGTTATGTGTACACTTGGCGCAACGCTGTGTCATGTTCTTTGTCTGTTTTTCCAATTACCAAAATGTCATCACTATAGTTTAGGCTGTTCTGTACTGGCCTTATCACTTGCCGTATTATCTCCTGGAATATCTCTGCTGCCGATTAGATTCCGAAACTCAGTCGATTGTACCTGAACAGACCCATGTGTGTGGAGAATGTCGTGATGTACCTGAACTGGTGGTCCAGTTCTAATTGATGGTACCCTTTGCACAAGTCCAGCTTTGAGAACCGGCAGGCCCCAGTGAGGCAGCTGATCATGTCGTTTAGGTGTGGCCCCGGGTGACATTCCCTTGCGGTTGCGGTATTTGGGATCCTCATATCCACGCAGATGCGGATCTTTGCGGTGTTCTTCTTAGGAACTGTCACAATCGGAGAAATCCAAGGCGTTGGTCCTTCCACAGGTTCAAATATGTCTTGTGCCAGTAAGCTAGTTATTTCCTCTTCAACTTGGGGTTGTAGGTGTATTGGTACTCATCTATGATGCTGGGCCACCGGCTTGATTGCTTCATTGATATGTAATGTTATTTGTTTTCCTTTCAGCTTGCCAAGACCTTTCAGTATGGCTGGGTATTCTTGTAGGATGTTCTCCGTTTACGACATGCGGAATGTCATCACTAGTAGCCCCATCCCCTGTGCCGTCACATTGCTTAGCAGGCATGGTGCTGGGATGTCACCTTTAAGTACATGTATTTCTTCTTGGTAGGACCTGCCTTTGTATGTTAAAGTCTCTGTAAATTTTCCCATATTTTCTACTGGTCTTTTGGAGCCCCACGTGAACACATCCACAGTCAACGGTGAGAGCTGTGGTTTCACTCTCATTTTCTGGTATTCTGACATGCACATGATGTTGCATGTTGCTCTACTGTTCGAGCACAAACTTAGCTTGGTGGTTCCCTACACCGATGTCCACAGTGGCGGTTTTCTTTATTTGTTGCTTTTCCATGAGATGCACGTGCTCTACCTCTTTGGCTTCTCTGGGCGCGTCGGACATTAGATATAGTCTCGCCTCCCTCACAGGTGCTGCCGTTTCTTCTGACTCGTCGGAGGAGCTGCGATTTGTCATTCCCATATGTTGTGCGTACCTGTTGCTGGCCATCCGTGGCCTCATTGTTCTGCCTCTTTCACTTCTGAATTGTCTGGTTATGCACGTGCTTGAAAAATTATTGCACTTCTGACCCATTGCTGGGGAGGCAGCAGGCACCATTGCGTGGGAATTTGAGGCCACATCGGTAGCATGTTTGTTTGCCCTTCTTTGGTGGGACCGGCGCCTGGAATTCTTTTTTAATTCCCAGTGACGTGATGCGCTAGCGCCACTATCTTCTCTTTTCCCACCTCCATCTGCTTGTCGTGCTCAATGGACCGTGCTTTCGTACGAGCCATCGTCAATATCTTTTCCAGCGTCGATGGTTCCTTCAGAATGCATGCTTAGAGCTCCACCGATTGACAACCTTAGATGATGCGCAATCTTATTGCTTGCTCATTGTCAAATTTGTCAAACTCACAGTATGTGACCAGTTTTCTCAGTCTTGTTGCAAAGTCATCTAGGCTCTCTTCTCCTTGCTGGCATGCAGTGTTGAATGTGTATCTCTCAAAGTTAATGGATTTGTGTGACACGCACGTTGCGTGTCACAAAAGAGTTGCACAGCAATGTACAGATCAATTGACAATATTAACACGTACTCCGTAGTTAGTCCAAGTTCATCAAATTTATTCCACGGTTTCATTCATTTTTAACCATCACGTCAAAGGCAGAAAAGTTTTTATGCTTTGTGCATCTTAATGCGCTGAGATTGCCCATCCGGGCCTATTCTCTCAAAGTCAACATTTCTGTAAGAGACACTTTATCACTCCCTTGAAATCCGCTGTTTGATCGGCGGGAAATGTTAACAATAGATCTTCTATTTCATCCCCTGCGAGATTCAGAAGCAGGTGCAGTTGCTTGCTATCCGGGACGTCCGTGGCGCTCATGTAGCGCTCAAATTTTCTGATCCATCTTTCCCAATGGATGCCCGCTTGCGGCTCTGATAGGCTGAATGTTAAAGGCCTGTGGAAGATTGCTTGCGTGCTTTGTTTCTCTTCATTGTCGCTCATCTTTTTCCTTGGCACTCTTCTCCTCTTCTTCCTCTTCTCTTCTCTTTATTTCTTTAATTGTTCCTTTGTTTCCTCTTTGTTGTGCTGTTTTTCCTTTTTTTCACTGTTTAATTCTTTGTCAGTCTTTTTGCTCTCTTTTTCTGTTTCCCTATCTATTTCAATGGCCGCCTGACTTCAAAATGGCTGCCGCTTATTTCTTGCTTCTTATTGGCTCAATTGCCTGACTCAAAGATGGCCACCGTAGTCTCGCAAGGTTTCTATCCTCTCTCTGTTTGCCTGACCTCTTAAAATGGCCGCTGCTTATTTCTCGCTCCTGATTGGTCCTGTTTGCCTGGTTTTAAGATGGCTGCCGCTCTCGCTCTGAACTACGTGCGCTTTCCTCTTTCAGTCCTCTTCATGCACTCTCCGGTGCTGACACGTTCATTCACTTCGCCTCGCGGGTGGACGCTTAATTTTCTCTTTACTGCCTGCAGCTTCAGCGCTCTTACCGCTTCTCTACGGCCGAGGTGGGCTCCCGCGTTGCTGCTTCCTTTGCTTCTTCACTCGAACCAGGGTGGGCTCCTGGCTCTTTTTCTTCTTTTCTCCTGTGGCACTGATCGCCGTGATGTCGCTGCTTCCTTTGCTTCTTGACCCGGACCAGGGTGGGCTCCTGGCTCCGTTTCTTCTTTCTTCCCATCGCGATGATTGCCGCGATGTTTTCCTGTCGGCCAGCGGACCAGGGGGGGCTCCTTGTACCCTCACACTTTTTCCGGGAAAACAACAGTTTGATCCACTTCTGCTCCTTAGATCCCGCCTTCGTTCACCAGTTGTTTGGTCACAGACACATGGGAGATAGGTAAGGATCTTCAGTACTTTTATTGTTGTACAATGTGCTGAGCTGTGCCCACACACCTCTGCCCACGCTTTCCCTCGATCTGTAATGTCCCTCCCACATCCTTGACCGAATGTGGTGGCCGGTTCCCCCAATGTCCTTCCAGTCCCCTGCAGGGTCCTTGTGCCCTGCCCCAGGTCACTACAATTGCGATATACAATCCATGGAGCATGGTCTCGAGTTTGTAGCCTCCCACAGTTATGTTGGACATGTGACCACAGAGGATCCGACGGCTGCTGGTTGTAATCAGTTCCTGCCGCACCACTTAACAGGTACCAAATTATCAACTTTGGGGCACACTCGGTGCATGGGATGACCCCCCAATCCTCATCGTCATTTGTGATGTCGGCGGGTCACATGGACAAACGAGATCAGGACGCTCTAACTTGAGTAACTATCTGGAACTGCCCCCACAATGTGCAGGCAGCCGTATTTATTCATAATGCGCAAGTCATCGAGGTTAAACCAACAGGTCATCTGAATCCAGGTATATGTACACTGCATGTCTCTAATAACTACTATATGTGTGCAGTATTACACTCCACAGGCTCCATCATTCCTTGCTTTGCCGTGGATCACTATGTGCCTCAGCACCATATGACTGCTGAAGAGCATAAGAAATTGTATCTGGGTGGAGTGGGTGGTAGGAGCTGGAATAGGACACAAACCCAGATGTGTGTGGGCGCGTGTTGAAGAATCAAACACAGACAGCAGGAGAGTAAGATGATCAGGGAGTGGCACTATAGAGCAATTGGCCACAATGAGAAATGGAGAGGGTTGCTGAACAGGGCACATGAAGTGGGCAAGGGAGAAGCAGACTGCTAATAATTAGCAAGGTGTCAGACAGAATGGCTGGGGATATGCCAGCTAGCCACATCCATTGATGCAACATGGAGCCACTCAGAACATCACTTCCTGCACACTACTGAAAAAGAAAAATTACTAGAACTGGATCAACTGCTGCATCACTAGTTTAAGCCAATAATGCAAATGCCAGACCAGTATGATATACTTTAGTGCGACACCCTAAGTGGGACAGATATGCCCAGACTTGGGCCCCGTGCTCACTGAGCCACTTGAACCAGAGTGACGAGCCCCAACCAGGGCGAAACCAGTCTTGGGTCACTTGTGTTCTAGTTAAGAGAGGGCCTGAACTGTTCCTATTGGAGCAGGACCACGGCTCATTTTCATATAGCTGGGTCTAATCTGTGGTGTCATGGTGAGAAAAATAAAGATTGACTGGGATGCGTCCCTGAGTAATTACCAGTGGCTGATATTAATTCAAGCAGTCCACCCATCAATGTTTTGTTTACTTCAGACCAACATAATGGAGCAGCATTTGCTTAAATGGTGTCAATTTCAATGAATGGACACTTCACAATCCATGCAGCGCAATGGAAGCAATTCTTTAGCAAAGGAAGAATACATTATGCTTCTAGCAACTTGCTACCCTATAGTAATTTCTTGAAACTTGATTATGTTTCACTGAAGATGCGAAAGTGTACTATTTCAAAACATAAACACGCCAGGACTCCCATCTACTTTCATAGGTTGTGTGCAGTTGGGTGTTTTAGAGTTGGAGAAGCAGTATTTGGCTGCACTATGGGAGAGCAAGATGCAGAAATCCACTGTGAAGCAAGAGAGGGTCCTAAAGATCAATCAAAAGGCCTTGAGGTCCATTTCTACTTCAGAGAGCAGAAATACGGAATACTTTCGAGAATACAGAAGGGAGCATCTAAGTTCGATAAAAGCAACATGTGAAAGTGATTGCTTAACACCCTGGAGGGAGATCTGTTCTGTTATATTTGCAGCAACCTGTTGACTCTGACATTATAGAGAGGTTGGTCTTTGAATCATGAAAACTAAAAGTGTGAAATTCCTAATGAAACCATTGCCATATTCAGCAGCGACTCCTCCGCTGTGGCAGAGGAAAGTCGCCCCACATGCCAGCAGCCGAAAAAATGAAAAATAAATCTATAATAAAGTCTTTTTTACCACTTTCTTTTTTTTCTCAGATCTGAGTCTTGGCGGTGGGGCCAGGGTGTTGACAGGCTGGAGGGGGAGTGTTGGATACTGTCTTCACTGCGCATGTGAATTAGCCAGCCGTCTCAGGCCGACCAAACGAACATGCACAGTGAAGCTCTCCCCAACCCCAACTGCATTGCTCGGTTGGAGAGAGCAGGCACATGCTCCCAGTCTGTGTGGAAGCAAAAATCATTGGCTCAGGCCAATCCTGTTGCTGCTATCAGCAGCATGAAAGCAGCATCAGGATTGGCGGCAGTGCACTCTGGGAGCTTGTGCCTGGAGAAGCAAGAAGCGCCATGCAGCGAGCTAGTAAGTATGTAATTTCTTTAATTTGTCTCCCCGCCCCAGTCCCAGTTCACCACCTTCCCCCCACCCAGCCACTCTGTCAACTCGCCAGCTGCTACTGGCCATATCCACGGGCCTCACCCAAGCCTTATAGCTGGATGAAAACCCTAAAGAAAAAGACTATGGAGAGATAAAGTGGAGTTTCTACTGTAAACTTCAGTGAAAATTCCCTCTAATGTTGTTTCACTCACCATAATTGTTGCATTTAGCTCTATCATCTTAGTGCAAAATGCATCCTCACATCCATTTTGCAAACAAGGGTGCATTATGCACTAAGAAACTAGTGCTAAATGCTTCAAGTACATTGGGGGAAAATCCTACTTCCAGGTGCATAATTAGTGAGCCCAAGTGGCTGCTCGCACTGCTATTCATGGGGCCCAGGGGAATTCCGGTGTCAGCCGGTGTCCCCCTGGGATTATTCGCGCGATTGGAACAATCCACGCGCAAGGGATTGTGGGTAGGGCAGGGTTCGCGGGCGGGGGCAATCAGCGAGGCGCGCGCGGAGGCTGAGGAGAGCGGCGCTGCGGGAGCTGGTGCGCAGCTTGTTTTTCGTGTGCTTCACGAATTTTGGTGGACTTTGTGGCGCAGTAGAGTTACTTGTTAACTCATAATACCTGCGAATTTGCCGTTTTTCGGCGGGATGACGGCGGAGGGCGTGCAGGAGGAGGACCGGTGCAATTTACAAGGGCCTGAGGCACCTGTGGCATTCCTGTCAGGTGCGCAGAGGCCAAAGAGGATGGCGTCTGATAGTGTCCTGGACGCGGTGGCAGCCTGCAGAACATTCCGGGGACGCCAGTCCAGCTCCTCGGTCCCCCCCCATACAGGCAAGTCCAGTGGTCGCAGGGGAAGGGCAGTAAGGAGAAGCCCTGCTAGCAGGCTGGTGTCCAGGAGTTGTCCAGCTGTACCTGTAGCTGCCAGGAGGCGCCTGGGGGGGCACCAGTTTCGCAAGTCAGCAGGCCTTTGAGGCAGTCGAAGGGAAAGGGGGCTGCACGTGTCATTGTGGGGGCCCCTGATAAGCTGCTTAGTGGGGGGCGTTTGGCATCTCTTTTGCACATCACGTGGCTGGTGGTCCCAGTCTACAAAGTCAGCAGTGGTTGGGTGCTGGTGCTTTGCGGCCGCATGTCTTGTCTAAGGGTGTTCGGCCCCCTGTGGATTTGGCCCCCCCGGTCCCTGCAGCAGTTTTGGCTGCCCCTCTTGTGGATTATGCTGTCGATAGCGATGAGGAGGAGGAGTTGGAGTTGGTAGACTCTGCATGCAGTAAGCAGCCCGCAATGGGGGACTTTTATGAGGAGGAATGCAAGGATGGCCAGGTGTTGAAGTTTCCTACAGCGGTGTCATTCACTCAGAGAGGTACTCAGAGAGCTGGCAGACTGGCAAGGCGGTCGCAGATGCAGCAATATGTTTTGTGTGACTTGTCTGACTCTGACAGGGTCCAGTTTTCGCCCAGGCCCCAGCCTTCGAGGAATGGTTCTGGGGTTGCCATGGTACCGGCTGCTGAGGAACAGTTGCATGGGTCAGCGGATGTAGCGTCTGTAGTTCCTATGTCTTGCACATCTTCTTCTCATCCACAGGTCTCATTTGAATCGCCTTTGGGGCCGCAGAGAGGTCAATGGGTATGGGTGGAGCACTCTGCCCCTCTGCAGACCGTGGTGGGTATTCGTGGGCAAGTTCCGGCTGTTCTTTCTGGTAAGTCCACGGCTTCTGTCACGAGCGGACGGAGGTTGACTCAGCGTTCGCGAGACACGGCGACGCCTGGCACCTCGGGAGTTTTGAGGTCACAACAGGTGTTTGCTCCTGCAGAATTATCTTGTCCAGGCGAATCAGGTGCGGATTTTAGGGCAACGGCCAGGTTGACCGAACTGTTACCTGTTACCAATTGGGAGTCATATGATGGGGGAGTTGGGGATGGAGTGAGACCAGGTACCAGCAAGGACATTTTGCAGTTGAATGTGGACAAGGATTATCAAGACGATGCTTTAAACTATGCTGCTGATGATATGGTGGTGGGAAATGTATTGGAAGATGATGAGGTTTCTTTGTTGCAAGTTCGGGGACGCCCAGCAAAGGGCGGGGTTTCCAATAATTGTTCTAGTTTGTTGCAGGAGTCAAGAACGGGCTCCTCGACGGTTCTTGAGCGGAATCTGAGTTTTCAGCGACGGGATGACCTTCCAGGTTTCTCCAAGCGGGCGGCCCAATTAACTTCAGGTGAGCCTTGTTGGTGGGCTGCTTGGTCTGAGCCAGTGGTGGGTCCTCAGGTGGGGGGTGGGGGGAGGAGTCGGGTGGGTACTGACAAGTCAGGCAATGCCAGAAGGGAGTCTGTTTTGGATTTTCCACGGGCAATTTCGGGTGGGAGAGATTCCGTCATACCACCTTCTCGGAGCGACACAGTTGTCTCATCTAATGTGTCTGTCTCTAGTGGTGGACAGAAGAAGTTGCCTTATATGGGTTTGGCCATGCCGCTTGGTATACACCTTTCCGACATGACTAGACAGCGTATTTGGCGACACGAATTTGTGGATGTTTTCAAACTTTTGCATAGGGACATTCAAGCTAAAGAGGGTTCCAAGGAGGAGGAGTGGGAGATTGCTCGTAGGCCACGGGTTCCTCGTTCTATTGATAACTGGACTGCTGCGTTTTTAATTTATGCTAGTGTGTACTGTGAAAAATATCAAGACAGGGCGGTGTCCTTATTTAAATATATGGATACCATAAGCAAAGCTTATTTGCAGTTTGGAGGATATGCATGGCTGAATTACGATGAGGAGTTTAGGGCGCGGGTGGGTTTGTTTCACGATAAGCCATGGGGGGAGGTGGACCAGGAACTTTGTCTCCAGTGGATGTCGGTGTCACAGCCTAATGCTACCCTTCACACTGCAAGTGGTTTGCCTATTACTTATCGGCCCTTTCTACAGCGTCCCGCCCACGCAGGGGCGGGTTTGGTTGGGAGGGGACAGCTGCCTCCCTTGGGTGCCTGCTGGAACTTTAACAGAGGATCTTGCATTAGACAGTTCTGTAGGTTTAAACATGAGTGCTCCCAATGTGGTGGGAAGCACGCCGTTACTCAATGTTTTGTCCAACGCCCTTATGGAGGAACAGGGAATTCCCAAAGAGGGGGAGGGGGTGCTTTTCAAGCAATTATGCCAAAGGGCTCCTACACCCATTAGGTTACAGGCTTTGTTGCCATGGTTGGAGCTTTACCCGGATTATGAGGCAGCATCAAAACTATTTTGTTTTTTTTGGAGGGTTTCAGAATTGGGTAGCAAGGGCCGCGCTCTTTGCGATGGTCGGACATTCTGAAGTCTGCCAAGGAGCTCCCTCATGTTGTTCAGAAGAAGCTGTTGAGTGAGTTACAAGCTGGCAGGATAGCAGGACCGTTTACGCATTGTCCCTTGGCCAATTTGATCGTGTCGCCTTTGGGGGTGGTGCCCAAAAAATCGGCTGGTGAGTACAGATTAATCCATCATTTATCATGGCCTGAGGGGCAATCTGTCAATGACTATATTTCTTCTTCTGATTCCAATGTTTCGTATGCATCTGTTGATGATGCACTCCGGATGGTGAGAGTGGCTGGTGTTGGGGCTGAATTGGCTAAGTGCGATGTGCAGTCCGCTTTTCGTTTGATCCCGATACACCTCACAGATTTTGAGCTTTTGGGAATGTATTTTGATGGCGCCTTCTATGTTGATAGAGTACTTCCCATGGGTTGCTCGATTTCTTGTGCTCTTTTTGAGATCTTCAGTACTTTTTTGCAATGGTGTTTTGTACAAATCAGTGGTTATCAGTCGGTTTGTCACTATTTGGATGATTTTTTCTTCATTGGCAAGGCACAGTCAGGTCAGTGTGGCAAGGCAATGCAGTCTTTTCAAGGTTTGGCAGAGGTTTTTGGTGTACCGCTGGCTCCTGATAAAACGGAAGGGCCTTGCACTCAGATCACCTTTTTGGGGATTGAGATTGATACCTCTGCCATGGTGGCCCGCTTGCCGCGTGACAAGCTTTTTGAGATCCGTTCTTTTTTGCTGGAAATCCTGGAAAAGACAAAGATTGAGCTCCGGCAAATTCAGCGTCTGCTGGGCTATCTCAATTTTGCTTGTCGGGTGGTGCGTGCAGGGAGGACTTTCTGTCTGAGGCTTGGCATGGCAATATCTGGGGCCACCCTTCTGCATCATCCCTTTCGGCTTTCTTAAGCGGTCAAAGAAGATCTTCAGGTGTGGTTGAGATTTTTGGAGGATTTTAATAGAGTTTCAATCTTTTTTCTGGAAGACGACACGATTTGGCAGATACAGATTTTCTCAGATGCTTCTGGTGAGAATGGTTTTGGCATTTTTTGGGAAGGACTTTGGTGTGCGGAGCCTTGGCCGAGCAGTTGGTTACAGCAAGGTCGCAGCATTGCCTTTTTGGAACTGTTTCCTTTGGTGGTGGCTTTGTTGGTTTGGGGGAAGGAAATGCTTGACAGATGTGTGTTGTTTCACATAGACAATTTGGCTGTGGTTCACCTTATCAATAATCAAAGGGCAAAAGACCTGAGGGTGCTTCAGCTGTTACGACATTTTATGCTTCAGAGTTTGAAGTACAATATTGTTTTCAGGGCCCGGCACATCCCAGGGATCAATAACTCAATAGCGGATGCTTTGTCTCGTTTTAATTGGCAGAAGTCCTGGAAGTTGGCGCCAGGAGCGGATCTATGCAAGACTGCCATTCCGCAAGACATCTGGGTCCTGGGGCACTCCGAATAACCGACCTGGTTGAGAACTCTATTGCGCCTTCCACCAGACGTAGTTATCGTCAAGCCTGGTTTGAATATTTATCTTTTGCTGACTCTCACAGAAGTTCGGGGCTGGTTCCTGGGAGCAGAGCTTTTATTTTGCAGTTTGTCTTACATTTGATTAATAAAGGTCTGTCTCATACTACTATTGCAGGGAAATTGGCTGGGGTTTCATTTTATGGTCAGTTGTTTTTGGGGCAGGATTTGGTTTCTGATGTTCTCCTGAGGCGAATGTTACAGGATTTTAAAAAGGAGCGTTTTCACCCAGCGAGTGTTCGGGAACCAATCACTTTTGACCTGTTATGTGTGTTATTGGGGCATTTGCCTGTTTGTTGCTATGATGCCTGGGAAGTTTCTCGTTTTCGTCTTTGCATGATTTGGTTGTTTTTTGGTGCTTTTAGGGTTTCAGAGTTGTTGGGGCTTAAAGGGCAACCGGGGATACATTCCGGTGCCATTCAGATTCAAGAAGGTGTTTTACAGATATGGTTATGTCGTTCCAAGACGGATCAAATGGGTAAAGGGACTTTGATTTCTTTGCACGCCAGTGGTCTGGAGGGGTGTTGTCCACTTGCGGAGTGGTCCTCTTTGCTTCGCACGCCTCATTTTAGGGATTGGCCTATTTTTATTCACCGGGCGGGGGATAACATTACCAGTTTCCAGTTTTTGTCGGTGTTGCGAAAAACATTGTCATTAGCTGGGAAGGACCCCTTACTTTTTGGGACGCATTCTTTTCGTATTGGGGCAGCAACCGAGGCTTACAACTTGGGTTTCGGTTGGGAAGGTATCCAGAGGATTGGTAGGTGGAAATCGGGGTGCTGTGCTCGCTATGTTCGGTTGTAAGTTTATATGCTGTTTTAAGTGCCTTTTCTAACATTCCTTTTTCTGTTTAGGTCGTGTTTACCATTCCTTGTCCAGGGGAAAAAACACCACGTGGCTGGTGGGACATTCTTTTATCAAATGGGCAGCGTCTTTTGCCAAAAAGCAGATCTATGGCAGAGAGCTCGGTCTTCCTAGCAAACGGCATGAACTTTTATGGAATGGACAAGGTTGGATGAAATGGTCTCAATTGTTCCCTTTGTTATCAAAGTTATCTTCAGTCAGAGGCATTCCAAATCTCCTTATAATTCATTTAGGTGAAAATGACCTGGTACAACTCTCTGGTTTATCCCTCTTGAAACAAATGCAACTTGATTTAGCGGTTATCACTGAAAATTGGGCAGGTACTACGGTGGTGTGGACGGAGTTTGTTTATCGGCACCATTGGGTGGGAGCACGAAATCAGGCTGCACTAGAAAAGTCTTGTAGAAAACTAAACAGGGCGATGAAGTGTTACTGCACTAACATGGGTATCAAGGTTTTGTGCCATGCAACCATTTCAGGTAAGGATATGGATCTGTTCCGTCAGGATGGGGTTCATCTTTCTGACCTGGGTCAAGCCTATTATTTGTTGGAGGTGAGGGAGTTTTTGTCTGCTTTCTGGGGTGACAATCTTTGGTGCTCTGCTAAACGTGAGATTTAATTCTAATGTTTGTTGCTTTTTTCCGGGGAAGGGGGGGTTGGGGACCAGGAAAACTCGTTGGTTTTCCTGGGTGGCGCTTTTTTGGGGGATGGGATGGTCAGGAGCGGGCTCATCCTTCCCTAGGGGGTCGGGGGGGGGGAAACGAGAAATTGGAAGGAGGAAATAAACTAGGGCATGGTTCTGTTCATTTGGGGAAATTGCTGATGCAAGGTTTGTGGGGAATTTTTAAATGTTTGATATTTTAAGGTTTTACATAAAAGAATGTTTTAATGTGCAATGTTGCATGGCTATACTGTTTACCTGTCTTAAATAAAGTGACCTTTTATGCTAAGAAAAACTTTCAGAATGTGGGTTGTTCTTGTTGCGCGATGGGGCCCAGGGGGATTCCGGTGTCAGCCGGTGTCCCCCTGGGATTATTTGCGCGATTGGAACAATCCACGCGCAAGGGATTGTGGGTAGGGCAGGGTTCGCGGGCGGGGGCAATCAGCGAGGCGCGCGCGGAGGCTGAGGAGAGCGGTGCTGCGAGGGCTGGTGCGCAGCTTGTTTTTCGTGTCCCACCCTCCCTTCCCTTCTAGTAATGATGTTTCCATTTGTTATATATTTATTTTGTTTGTCACTATAGGACAAGTGACAGTGCCATTGTGTGTTGTTATTTTCTGAGGGCGCTTTTTTGGGGGATGGGATGGTCAGGAGCGGGCTCATCCTTCCCTAGGGGGTGGGGGGGAAACGAGAAATTGGAAGGAGGAAATAAACTAGGGCATGGTTCTGTTCATTTGGGGAAATTGCTGATGCAAGGTTTGTGGGGAAGTTTTAAATGTTTGATATTTTAAGGTTTTACATAAAAGAATGTTTTAATGTGCAATGTTGCATGGCTATACTGTTTACCTGTCTTAAATAAAGTGACCTTTTATGCTAAGAAAAACTTTCAGAGTGTGGGTTGTTCTTGTTGCGCGATGTTCTGTTGCCTTTACCATTATTTCTTAGAACAAAATGCATCCTCACAACCATTTTGGACACGAGGGGGCATTGTGCTAAGAAAATTGTGCTAAATGCAGAATTAGCCTTCTTGCATAATTCTGCATAATCTTCTGCAATTTTGGGGGGATTCGGCGTGATTATGTTACACAAAATTCCACAAGTTATGCCCACTCCTGCTCTGGATCACAGGTCCCATACTTTTTTAATGCACTTCAACCACTAGAAAGGCTAATCACCGATGCTTCAAGTTTTATCGCTCTGTGTCCATGTCTAAAACATTATGCTGCTAATTCCGAAACAGGGAAAAACATACCAGTGATAGCTGAAGATTTGTGACAGAAGCGAGTCGCTCCTCAACAGAGTGATGGTCAACATTGCACCAACTTTGTTCTTGTAATCATTGAACCTAAAATGTGTGTGAGCCTCAATGATTTTTGGATGTAGGTAGATGCTGATTGCATTTCTACAATAGATAGTGCAGTGAAAGACATACCACGTAGGCCCGGATTATGAGTACCAAGGTAGCATTATATTTGCATGGTAATTTACAGTTACCAGGCGTTAAATCCACCCCATTACTGTAGAATTACGAGTTAAACGCTGTGGAATGGGGAATTACAGCATGGAACTGAATTTTTCATTTATTAAGCTACATGGAATTCCCTATTCTGTGGAGTTTAATGCATACATTTACCACCCATTCCGAGAAGAGATTAAATGTATGTGCAGACCATTGTATGATCTCCCTTATCAGGAAAGAGGCTTGACTGCTCCTGTAGCCACAGCCTCATGTGACTGCAGGCGCTGCCGGCATTAATCACAGGTGAGGTGAAGGGGGTCACGCGGGGAGGAATTGGGGTTAATAAAAAATAGAAAACTTACCTGTCCGACGGCTGGGTCCCGCGTTTTCGCGGTGCCAGTCCTGCTCGGCACCTGCTCAATGCTCTTCTGCCTCTAGCAGCAACAGGAAGCAGGCAGCCTCCTTCCCTTCCGTAAGCCAATCACAATGCTGTAATGGCAGTGTTGGGTTTGGTGGGGGCTTACGGGGAGGCCATTTTCTCCATGTAGGCTTCATTGCAGCCTGCATGGAAAAAGGGCAGAGTGTGCATGACTGGTTTGGACGGCCCCAGAGAGACGACCAAACAGTCATTACGCCCGCAGGAATGGGAACACCACTCCTCCCCTGTTCGCAGAGCAGCAAGCCCGCAACCAAACCCTTCTGGTCTGCTTTCTCGCAGTGTGAGAAGCAGAAACATAAAATGGTAGTTATTACTATTTTATGTTTCTGCTTCTCGCACAGCGAGAAACAGGGGCGTGATGCTCCTCCACCCTAGTGGAGTAGCCACCCATTTGTGTGTGTTCCCAGCTGGATTTCCATGCTCAATTCCACTCTGCCAGACTTGTTGAAGCTGGTAATTACCACCATCCTTTAGGCACCTTTATGCTCGCAGCATGTCACAAATCGCAGAGTATACTGGTAGGAATTTATCAGTGATTTCTGATTAATTAGGACAAACATCACTCAGAGCGGTGCACTGATAGATCAAGCACCACTCTGTGCCTTTTTGTTAAAGATCATAACCTTAGCTTCTGCTTTCGCCTGGGTTCTGCAGTGAAATCTCTTGATAAGCAGGGCTATGCTGCTGGTGTGATCAGGAGTAGTTTTTGTTCCACTTCACTCTGTTGCACTAGATCACTACTCTGGCTAGGTCACATCTCCTGTACCTTTGCCTTGTGTCCAGCTATTTCTGCACTGTGCATCTTTGCCCAGCACATTAAAGCAGTGGCATAACACAGAACGATGGGGCTCCCCTGCAGAATGTGAGTATCCTGTAGTGCACAGATATTCATTGGCCTTGGCTGAATAAGGCCACCTTGAAGATTTGGGGGGCCTTTGGAGAGTTCAGTCCCCCTGTGTCGCAGGGGCTGCAGGGGCCTGTGTTCTGCCCCCGCATTGAAGCACCATGTACTAGCTTATCTCCAGGGTATTCATCGACTTTGACCACACATGCTGGGATTGACGCCAGAATGAATATGTTGGTGAATAAAGTAATGGAGAGGGCAACCTTGTGCTCTTTGTTCTAATGCTGCCAAATGGACTTTGGTTGTAGACATTTAGGCTCTGATTTAGATATTGGTGGACTGGTTACTCTGTCACAGCCGTGACAGGTATCCCATCTGCTGAAATATAAATCCCATAGGATATAATGGGATTTATATTTTGTCAGATGGGATATCCACCAACTTTGTGACAAAGTAACCTGTCTTCCAAGATCTAAATTAGGCCATTAGTTTATAACAGACTCTTCACATATTACCGTGCATGTAGGTAGATGAAGGCGGTCTCACGTTATTTATTTATTTACTTGTGTGTTTATTTATATTAATGTTTTTGTAACACACTCCTATGACTAAGTAACTTTACAGAACACAGGGAGAACAAAGGGGCGTGAAAGACCACTTGAGGGTTAAAGTCAAGAGAGCATGGTCAGGACAAGAGGCAAATTCTCTGTTGTGTGGTCTCTATGGTTTCCCCCTTTGGAAGCTGTTTTAGATACACAACTGTAAACCGTGGTTTTGTGAATCTTCACTTAGCCCTAGTCACAGTGCTGTGAGCCATCTGCTAGGTTCTATCTTTACCTTTGTTTTTGGTTCTACTCCTTTGATTCACTATACTACCATAAAATTACAGAGAGTGACCCAGACTTTACAAAAATGATTTAGGTACTAATCCTTGCACTATGCACATGCTTATACAACATATGGAGAGCCCCAATAGTCAATTTTTAGTATAAATGTTTGTCAGTAGTTCAAATAAAACATACACAAAGTCAAGTAGAAAAAATAGATTGACTCCCTCCTGCACCTTCCGTTTCCAGGAAAAAAGGGAAGCCACACATTACGACTTCAGAATCAAGTGTACCAACTAGGGAGGTCATCAAACTATTTTAATACCCACATAAACAAATCTAACTAAAATCAATATGCCCATAGAGAGAAAATTGGTTCATGAATATATCCACTGCACTAAGAATGGTATTGGGGGTGAAAATGAGAAAAAATCATCTTTAGTACCCATTATAAGGCTACTGAACTGGGCCATTGCAGGAATGAAATCAAAATTTGCCAAAGAGGACTAGGGCATCAGTCAAATTTATAGATTAGGCTATAACACATATAGTATTGAAGCCCAAGAATTTAAGGTGGGCAGACCATCTGAAGGGCTAATTATATGGGTAAAAATATCACTTGATTGTGTAATCAAGAAAGTTGAAATAGCCTTCCCCGATTTAATGGCACTCAGACTGATACCAAAACAAGGGAATCCTTATTTCTAGTAAAAATTTACAACAGACCTACTCCTACTAAATACAGAATCTTTGAATACTTTTTACGAAAGGCACCATGTGGTCATAATGGGAGATCTGAACACCAGTTTTAGGCTGCTATATTTGATAAAAGACAAAGACGAGATTTGGGAATTCCACCTTTATCTAGACCCAGGAGTAAGACGATGCTTGTGACGGATTATCCAATCCGCCAAGATCTAATTTAGGCCCTTAGTCTTACCTCAGCTTACATTCTGGCTTAACATCCAGTGCACAGCAAGCACTAAACACATGCCATTTTCTTTCAATAATCAAATTCAAAAGAACAAGTATCTCTTGTTCTTCAAAAAAACCCTTGCGTCAGACAAATGTAACTGGAACACAAGGAGAACAATTCCAAACTCAGTGCCTGTATTCTTTGACTCCACAACCTTCTGGGGTCTGCTCTTGAGACAACAAGAACAGGAAACTGTTAACCATAAACAACCAAGTACATTTCTATCTAATCAGCTAATCAGAGTCAACACTTTTTACCAGCACACACGTGCTCCGGTGCTGAAACTAAGTTTATAACTAACAGTGCGGCAAGAACTCAATCCTAACTGTGTGGTCAGTAACTAATTCATATGTGAATGTTCTTGCACAATTTCTGTCTCAAAGTCTACCCATATGTTTATTCCATTAGTGAAGTCCTGGAAGGGGAGCATCATCATTCCTATTCACAAAAAGGGATCAAGACTCCAACGTGGGAACTATAGACAAATAGCTCTTCTGGATGCCACAGGAAAGATCTTTACGGCAGAGGTCTTGGACCAACTTAAAAACTGGGCTTTTTCATCTGGACTGATTCCTCTATACCAGGCAGGCTTTAGGCCAAAGCATTCAGTCACGGACAATATCGCGGTGCTGCAAACCATCCTAGACAAATATGTGACAATTAAATCTCAGATTGTCTATGCAGCTTTTATCGATTTTTCGACCGCGTTCGACAGAGTGGACAGAGGAACACTTTTGAAAAAACTTAGTAAAATGGGTATCCCAAATCAACTATTACGAATATTAATCTCTCTACACACAGACACCTGGTGCCAGGTTCAAATGGGGAGGGAAAAGGGCCTAACTAGTCCTATCCCAACCCCTAATGGCCTCAAGCAAGGATGTCTCCTCGCCCCCCTATAATTTTCACTCTATCTTAGTGACATGCCTCAACACTTCCAGCAAGTACATAATTTTCCACCAAAGATAGCCTGCCACAATATACATACACTGTTATATGCAGATGATATTATCATATTAGACCTAGCCCCATTCGGTCTACAAAACAATCTTCAGGCACTGCATAAATATACGGAGGAAAACTACTTAATTCCTAACATCACTAAAACAAAAATAGTCTCGTTTTCGGGGAGGAAAAAGAGCCCGAAATATTGCTGGACCCTTGGGGGAGAAAAGGTGGAAGAGGCGAAGGAATATACCTATTTAGGCAGAATTTTCTCCAATACTCTACAAAATCGGCCACAGATTGTGAACCTGATCAGGAAATCTGACGTACATGCGGGAGCTCTTTTAAGATTATACGCAGCCTCAGGACACAGGCACTTCTCTTCCCTGCTTAAGGTGTACAGTGTCAAGATACCACCAGTCCTATCATATGCCCTGGAATATATTCCTATAAATCAATGGAGCTTCCTAGACCTAAAAGAAGGGAAAATACTAGGGAGACTAATGAAGGTGTCTCAGGCTGTCCCAGTTCAAGCTCTTCGCCTCGAGTTTTCACTAGCCAGCTCTTATTCTCGAGGAATCGCTAATATTATCAGGTGGGCGTACAATCTCCTACATGCGGAGGAAGGAACTCTTAGATCTCTGCTCAAAACTGAGACCTTTGACCGAGACTCGTCTAAACATGTATTTTCTAAGAACATGTCAATAGCTTATAAGCTAGCAGAGACTAACACCGATTTGCTGCTAGCCTGGACACCAGCCCAGTTGAAGCTCTTTTTAAAACATTTTACTTCAAGATTTAGCTTTGATCTAGACTCCTCGCATTGCTCTAAACTAAATGTTTATAAGAATTTTATTGAATTAATAACATTCCAGAAACCTCAGCAATATATTGCTTTTAATTTTAATCATGGCGTTAGAAGAGCGACCGTTCTGCTCCGGTTTGGCATATTACCAGTCAAAACCGTAACATCTAAATAGCACTTAAAGGAAAGCCCGATATGTAACTTGTGTAATGGCGGAGAGCAGGATCTATAGCATTTAATGTTTGTATGCCCAAATCCAAAAGTGGTGATGGCAAGGAAAACGTTTTTGCAAGCTATATACGTCAAATGTAAAATTAACTTAGCAAAGGAACTGATTGTTGTATGTAAATTTCCCCCAAATGAATTTGTCTGTCATAAATTTTACAAATTTTTAAAATCATTTTTAACTTTGTATTAACATGAGAAATTTTAAATGGTGTAAAAATTGAATTTTATGCTTAAAATATTTGTGGTCCTCAGTTGAGTACCAAAGCAAATAAAAATAAATAAACTTGAAACTTATTCCATTAGTGTGGTCATATTGGCAAAGGACAACAAACTATTCAAGAGCACCCAGGTTAAACAAGTATTGACAAAGCCAATAGAGCTCCATTTTTTTAACCCGTTCGCTGCTAGGCCTTCCCCTACCCCTGTGCTAACCCTTTTGTTTTGGCTATTTGAGGTAGTTCACGCTTAGTTCCCTGTAACGTTTTGTCCACATAAGGTATCCACGACAAATTTGCACCCTTTTTTTCAACACCCTGAGAATTCTAAATGTTCCCAGGGTTTGTGGATCCTTTTAAAAAGGGAAAAAATTGCTGCACAAGAAAGCATCTGTTTTCCCCCTGCAAGTAGCATCAACAAGGGTTTGTTGTGCTGACATCTTCTCGGCTTTCAGAAAGAGGCAGATTTTTGTCAGAAAAAAAATAAATCTCCACAGGTTTGGCCTTTTACTGGGACATAGCCTATTTTTCCTATTTTTGTCCTTTCAACCTTCTTCCATTAGTGGTAGAAATGGGTGTGAAACCAATAATGGATCAAAGAAAAGTATACATTTCTGAAAACTAGGCAACATTCTGAATTCAGTAAGGGGTCATTTGTGTAGATCCTTCAAGAGCTTGTTATAGAAACTAACAGTTGAAAATAGAAAAGATTGAAATATTGAAATTGAGTTGAAAAAAACAGCCATTTGTGCCAATATTTTCACCTGTAACTTCTTCTAAGTATGACAGATTTTTGAAAGCAAAATACTGTTACATCCACTAGACCCTTCAGGTTATGGAGATATATAGGACTTGTAGGTTCACAAAGAACTCAAAGAACCCAGAGCCAATAACTGAGCTGCGTCTTGCAATGTTTTTTCATTGTGTACCAGGTATATAGCAATTCATTTGGTAAAATATAAACAGTGAAAACCAGTACCAAGAAAACCAATATATTTCCGAAATGGGAACAAAATATAGAGTTTATAAGCATTGGTTTTTGCACATCTCCAAATATGTGGGTACCCATACAAGCATGTGAATTAGAGGTCATTTTCAAAATGACTTATTTTTTACAAATTCTCTTACATTTGGAAGGCAGAAATGCAAAGAAAGTCAATTGGTAATAACACTTGTTCTACTATCCTGTGTTCCTCTAAGTCTCCCGATAAAAATGCTACCTCACTTGTATGGGTAGGTCTAGAGTCCGTGGCCCAAAGCACAACGTGGACACATCAAATTCTTCCAGTGAAAACGGACTATTTTTTGCAATGTGCCTGGCTGTGGATTTTGAATCCTAGCACAGCTGGCACCTAGGGAAACCTTCCAGAACTATACATTTTTGAAAACTAGACACCTATGGGAAGCCAGGATGGCATGACTTGTGTGGCTCGCACAAGGTTCTTTTACCCAGAATCCTTTGCAAATCTCAACCTGTGTAAAAAAAAAACCCATTTTCCTCAGATTTCTGTGATAGAAAGTTCTGGAATCAGTGTGGACCCACAGACTTCCACCCACCCCACATTTCCCAAAGTCTCAAGATAAAAATGGTACCTCACTTGTGTGGGTAGGCTTAGTGCCCACGACAGGAAACGGCCTAAAACACAACGGGGACACACCGCATTTTTACAGTGAAAACAGACCTTTTTTTTTGCAAAGTGCCTAGGTGTGGATTTTGAACCCTAGCTCAGTTGGTACATAGGGAAACCTAGCAAACCTATACATTTTTTAAAACTAGACACCCGGGGGAATCCAGTATGGGGTGACATGTGTGGCTCTCACCAAGTTTTGTTACCCAGAATCCCTTGCAAAATCCCAACCTTTGTCAAAAAAACTAATTTTCCTCACATTTCTGTGATGGAAAGATCTAGAATCTGTATGGATCCACAACATTTCACCAACCTTGTATTCCCCAAGGTCTCCCAATACAAATGGTACCTCACATGCGTGGCTAGACCTAGTGCCTGTGACAGGAAACAACGCAACATGGACACATCATATTTTTCCAGTGAAAACTGACCCTTTTTTTGCAACTTGCCTACCTGTGGATTTTGAACCCTAGCTCTGGGACACACCACAATTTTACAATGAAAATGTACCCTTATTTTCAAAGTGCCTAGCTGTGGATTTTCAACCATAGCTCTGCCAGCACCTATGAAAACCAAGCAAACCTATACATTTTTAAAAACTAGACACCTGGTGGAATCCAGGATGGGGTGACTTGTGTGGCTCTCCCCAGGTTCTGTTACCCATAATCCCTTGCACATCTTAAATTTAGTAAAAAAACACATTTTCCTCACAAGTGTGTGTTGGAATGATTCTTAAATCTGTGTGGATCCACAACATTTCACACACCCCACATCCCCCAAAGTCTGCTGATAAAAATGGTACCTCACTTTTGTGGGCAGGCCTAGTGCCTGTGACAGGAAACAGCCCACAACGCAACGTGGACATATCACATTTTTCGAGTGAAAACTGACCTTTTTGTTGCAACTTGCCTACCTGTGGATTTTGAACCCTAGCTATGCCGGCACCTAGGGAAACCCAGCTAACCTATATATTTTTTAAAACTAGATACCCAGGGAAATCTAGGATGGAGTGACCTGTGTGGCTCGCTCCAGGTTCTGTGATGGAGAATCCCTTACAAACCTCAAGCTTTGTAAAAAATACACATTTTCCTCACATTTCTGTGATGGAAAGTTCTGGAATCTGCATAGATCCACAAACCTCCACCCACCCACATTCTCCAAAGTCTCCTGATAAAAATGGTACCTCACTTGTGTGGATATGCCTAGTGCCCGCGACTGGAAACACGCCAAAACGCAAACATGGACACACCACATTTTTACAGTGAAAACAGACACTTTTTTTTAAAGTGCCTTGCTGTGGATTTTGAACCCTAGCTCTGCCAGAACCTAGGGAACCTAGCAAACCTATACATGTTTTAAAACTAGACACCCAGGGTAATCCAGGATGGGGTGACTTATGTGGCTCTCACCAGGTTCTGCTACCCAGAATCCCTTGCAAATCTCAAACTTTGTAAACAAACCACATTTTCCTCACATTTCTGTGATGGAAAGTTCTGGAATCTGAACGGATCCACAATATTCCACCCACTTCACATTTTCCAAAGTCTCCCGATAAAAATGTTACCTCACTTGTGTGGGTGGGCCACGTAACCTGCAACAGCCACGGGCCCAAAGCGTATTGTGGGACATCAAAATTACCTATCACAAAACGACCTGGTTTTGCAAGGGGGGGTGCCAGGTCTATATTCAAATTGCACAGGAGCAGAAAGACATCTGTTCCCAATTCCCATCCCAAGACCTCACTGCCCTTAAGGGTTACTTAATCAAGGTGCAGCTATGTTCTTAGGAGGGAAAGGGGATGGGGAAGAGAAGAGACTGCCAAAACAGTGGTTCATTTAGAAGGATTTTTTTCTTTCTTCCTATTTGGGATCTGCCTTCTCATTAATGTCAACTGCAAAAAAATATTAAAACATGTATTATCCTACTTGCTCTCTCTCTCTCTATTTCTCTCTCTCTCTCTCTGTCTCTGTCTCTCTCTCTCTCTCTCTCTCTCTCTCTCTATTCTCTTACTTGCTAAATCTCTTTATAGCATTAATCACATACCTTCACTGTCTTAGGCTATTGCTCCTCTTCTAGTTTTAGCTTGCTTTTTCCTTCTCAAGTATATATTATTTAGTAGGTAGTTACATCACATTCAACCTGCTTTAATGGCTTTAAACGTTTCTTTTCTTTTAGAATGGTGCTTGTGTGTCAGGAGAGATTTGTCGTCGAAATTGAGAGATTCAGCAGGTAAGTGGAGTAACTTCTAGTTGATAATTTCGTATCTCATTGAACATGGCTTCCACTCAAGAGAACAGAAAGATGTAAATTAGCAAACAACATATAAATAGCTCTCTAGATCTTTAATATAATTGTCTCTTTAAGTTTGTCTAGATTCTTGTGCGTATTGATGTCGGACCTTTTTAGTTTGACTGAGAGTAGCGTTATTTAATTATCTCTCTTGAAATTCAAATTTTCAGTTAATCCTATACTCCGGGTTATACACATAATACATTTACTGAAAGGAAGCTGAGACACTGCTTTCCTAAGTGAAATACTCTTAACACCCGGTTTTGAAGAGAATGAGTCCCAGATAGAACCAAGAAGGACTCGTACACAGACTCATGAGAGAAACACTAATCACTCGTCGCAGATGTCTTGCGTGGTACAAGACGGACTTTCTAAGGACGTTTACCGAAGGAGCTAAATAACGCTTCCCACGTCTCCTACCTTAACTGAGTAACATGACGGAGAACTCGGAAGTCACAGCTTCTTCCACAAATTACTCAGGGGAAGTGTGACTTTGTTATGCTGCACATGCTTACATTCATGCTTGCAGGGAGGGTCAAAACTAGAATGCTAAAGGGGAAGTTGAGCTGGCAGACATCTTGGATTTCCAGGGATGTCAGCTCAATCTCCAATTGTTTACTCCCATGGAGGTTTGTCCCTTCCTGACTGTCTTGCTTGTAGAAACACTGGCCATGATAGAACACAACAGGAATCCTCCTGGGAACCTTGCCAGGGGGGTACCTGGATTTTCAGACCCGGGCTCGGCGGCCATCTAGGGAAACCTACCAAACCCACACATCTCTTAAAACTAGAAAACCCACACATTTCTAAAAAATAGACACCCAGGAAAGTCCAGGGAGGTATGGCTTGTGTGGACCCCCCAACTTTTTCCTACCCAGAATCCCCTGCAAACGTCAAATTTAGCTGAAAAAAATCAAATGTTTCTCAAATGTCTGTGTGGGAAAGTTGTTGGATCACTGGGCTGACGCATATTTCCTACCTCCCAGCATTCACTCAGGTCTCCTGATAAAAATGGTAACTCACTCTATGGGTGAGCGAAGTACCCGTGACAGGCAAGGGCCCAAAACTTATTGTGGAGGCATTAAAATTACTTATCACAAAACGACCTGGTTTTGCAAGTGAGGGCACCTGGGTTTTTGGCCCCGGGCTTGGTGGCCATCTAGGGACACCTACCAAACCCATATATTTCTGAAAACTAGACACCCGGGGGAGTCCAGGGAGGTATGACATGCATGGATCCCCAATGTTTTCATAACCATAATACCTTGCAAACCTCAAATGTAGCGTTTCCCTCAGTCTCCCGAGTAAAATAATACCTCACTTGTGTGGGTGGGCCAAGAGCCCGTGACTGGGAAGGGCCAAAAACATAGGGATTAAGGGTATAGAACAGCAAAATCACAACGGTATAGCACAGCAAAATCACAACGGTGATGGATAACCCATCTGTTGAAATATAAATCCCATTGGATATATTGGGATTTATATTTCTGCGGACGGGATATCCGTCACCGTTTTGACCGAGTGACCCATCCTCCAGGATCTAAATCAGGCCCATATTGTATAACTCTTCACATTACCTTGCGTGGAGGGAGTTGAGGTCAATATCAAGTTCATTTTATGGAATACAAAATTTACTTTATTTATTTATTTATTTATATATATATATATATTTTTTTAATGTTTTTATTACTTTTTCCATGATAAACTGAACATTATCCACTTGTTTACCGCTTACCATTATGATGTTTTGTACAGTATAATAGCCATTGTTTTCGCTCGAACAGATACATTAAAAACTTCTGGTTTCGTTCCCCTCCCCAGGTTATGCATTGTAGCATAATCAAACAGAAATAAGTTATTTCCAACACCTCTGTCATGAGCTGATATCCGAGTTTGATTCTGTCTGTGGGGGTTCGCATATGTTTCCTCTAAACTCGTTCCATTTTCCAAAGATTTTAGACCATTTCTTGGGGCTTACCCGTTGGGTATATACTGCCTTTTCCACAACCATTGCGCTATCAATGTTGCTTCTCCATTGTGAATATGTGGGGACCAATCCCAGACCCCAGTTCCTGGCTATGTTCCGCTTTGCAGTTGTCATCCCCAATGCCGCCCAATCCTGCAGCCTGAGGTTCAGGTCCGTGGGCTCCCAAATGTTGAGGAGGCATCCCTTTGGGTCTGGGAGACTTCTGCCCCTCCCACCCACAAGATTACACTCATGGCTTTTTCCCAGTAGGGTTGAAGTCGCGGACATTCCCATATGATGTGATAAAATGTGCCTGGGAGTCCACATTGTCGTAAACATAGGGGGCAGGAGCTCGACACAGTTTATGCATTGTTATGCGTGAATAGCACATGCGATGAAGGATTTTGAGCTGAATTAATTTGAGCTCGGAAGAAATTGCCACCCCTCGTGGAGATGCCAACGCCTCCTGCCAGTCTGAGTCGTCCATATCCCCTACGTCAGTCTGCCATCGCTCCCGCAGGGTCTCCGTGGGGTCCGGCAGGTTATTTATGATCTTGCGGTATGTCTGGGAGATAGCCTTTGTGTGCATGTGGTCAATAAGGAGTCTGTCTTCTAAAGGTGAGTTCTCCGGTAATTGTGTCTCTGCTGGAATGGCGCTCATCAGTGCATGTCTGATTTGTGTATATCTAAAATATTTGGTTGTTGCCATGCCGTATGTGTCTTGTAGTTGAGCAAAAGAAACGACCCCTCCTTTTAGCCAAAGGTCACCCATTTTGGTAATACCAATGAGGTCCCATTTCCTGATCCCCTTCTTGTTATATAGGTTACCTAGCCATTGGCTCTCCCAGAGCGGAGATTTATACATTTATTTATTTATTTATTTATTTATGCTTTTGGAACACACTCATATGACCAAGTAACTCAACAGAACAGTGTGAGCACAAAGGGGAGTGAAAGACCGCTCTTAAGTGGGCCTGCACCCAGCCCCCCACACTTAATGCATGGCTTCATAGTATGACATACAGTAATACCATGAGTGATACATTTCCACAGTTGCAGCCACCGGCCTGTAGACCTGTAGATATCTGACAACCGTTTCAAACTTACCTGTTAAATGGACGATATAGTAACAGTGCCCCCACACAGGAACTACCTGCAGCCGCTGAATCTGTAGCCACTGAAGGACAATTTTGTATAAATTGTACCAAATATGTCATTGTCATTGCATTGTGCACTTGGTTATCCTGATTGCAAGGGTGGGGTTCGGAGATGCCTCATGAGATTGTGTGGGGCCCGATATGACTACCTTGGACACCTTGCCATGAACAATGTCGTTATACAATTTTTTCTTTGTGTTACCACACTGTAATGCTATACTACTATTCTTATTTTATTTTTTGGTTGTTGCATTTAATATTGAAAACTCAATAAAAAAAATTTAAAAGGCCGCCAGAGGATTAAAGTCATTCAAGAGCACATGTTCAGGACAAGAGGCAATTCTTCAGTTGTGCAGTCACTTCAGTTTCCCCCTTTGGGGGCTGATCTAGTGACATAGTTGTAAACCCTGGTTTTGTGACAGGGAAGCGTCACTTGGCCATGGTCACAGTGCTGTGGGCCACCTGTCAGCTTTTATCCTTACCCTTGTCTTTGGTCCTACTCCTTTGATTCACTATACTGCCATAGGTTTACAGAGAGGGGGCCCTACTTTACAAAAATGAATTAGGTACTAATCCTTGCACTACGCACTTGCTTTGCACTCACAATTTATGCTGAATATGGAGAGCCCCACTAGTTCAGTTTTATTAGAAATGTTTGTCAGTAGTTAAAATAAAACATACACATAGTCAAGTAGAAAAAATAGATTGACTCCCACCTGCACCTTCCGTTTCCATGAAAAAATGGGAACCCACAGACTGCGCCTTCAGCATCTATTTTACCAACCAGGCAGGTCATCAATCTATTTTAACACCCACATAAGGAAATCTAACTAAAATCAATATGTTCATAGAGAGTAAATTGGTCCATGAAAATATCCCCTGCACTAAGAATGGTATTAGAGGGGAAAATGAGAAGAAATAATTTTTTGTATCCCTTGTAAGGCTACTGAACTGGGACATTGCAGGAATTAAATCAGAATTAGCCAATGAGGACTAGGAAAAATGTATTGATGAGCACACTTAAGCATTTTCAAGGGTGTGGCATTTTAGTTGTTTTTACTTCTTTATGGTGCCAATTTGCGCGTGGGCCTTCCCCTGAGAACCGTTTTAAAGACCTCCCATAGGGTCAGTTTGGAGCAGACTGATTCCCCCCACATTATCAATTCAGAATTGTTCTGCTCCCTTCATCATATCCTCCCTAAATTCTCCGTCTTTAAAGTACCATGGATCTAATCGAGGGGGTAATGCTTAATCTTTTTGGGGGCAGTCATCATCGTTTCAACTGGGGAGTGGTTGGACTCACCTCACACTATGTGTGTTGCATCTATGAATTCCCCCAAGCCCGGCCGTTGTGTAAGGAGATAGTCAAGCATTGAGAGGCTCCCGGTTGCTGCGGACAGGTGGGTATATTGCTTCTTGGTGGGGTGTTGATGCCTCCATATGCCACCCAGGTCCATAGCCCCATGAAAATCTCCCAATTCACCTGTTTTTGTCCCTGATGTTGTACCACTTGTCACGTCCATCTCTACTGATGGAAAGTCATTCATATTGCCGCCCAATATCATCCCGCCCTCAGGGAGTTCCACGAGTAGGGGACCAATGCCTCCAGTGTGGTGGCCTGTAGCCCTGAGTACACTGAGAACAGGCTTAATCTCTTCCCTTCCAAGGTCCCACTAACCACTATGTATAATCCTGATGGATCAGTCCATACCTTTCCTTGGATAAAGGGGAATGCCCTCCTGCAGAGTATCCCCAACCTCTTGGATCCCGTTGTGTACCCTGCTTGTGCCAGCAGAGTGTAGCCATATCTGTCTAGAGCTTTACAGTAGTTACCTGTTAAGTGTGTTTCCTTTTAAAGAACAACATCTGGTGCATGTTGTTTTATGTATTTCTGGGCCATTGATCTTTTAAGTTTACCACTGAGTCCATTCTCATTCCAGGACCACACCTTCAATTAAGTCATCTTCCATTTGTTTCCCGCCATACGAGAATAGGTCTCTGAGTCAATTGCCACATCATTGTGTGTTGTTCTTGTGTTACTATGTTGTATTTCCTACATCTTAATTGTTGCTTGTTCCATTTGTACTCTCCTTTAGTTTTATACTTAATTGAAAAATTATCTCTATCTCACAACTCACGCCTCCACCCTGCTACCCTGCTTTTAAGAATATTTACAACAAGGGGTGGTGATGGACAGAGTCTCTGAATTAAGCAGAATACTCTCACCCAGTCAAGAGATCAGGGCTAGATCCAACACCGTTTTTTAGCTCATTGCACCATCCCAGTTTCAGAACCCGGCTGTATGCAAATTAGTCTGTCCCTGGCCCAGTGCATCATGGGAGCAGGGCAGACCAGACTACAAAAGCCAATTCTTACACTGGGAAGGAAACAAGATTCCGGGGACCGGTTTCTGGCATTTCAGCCGTCTTCGGCCCGGCTTGCTTGAATCCTGATGGTGCAATGAGCAAGGGACTCACATCTGAGTATACCCTCCCACGCTTAGGGTGGACAAAAATATTTACAACAAGGGGTGGTGATGGACAGAGTCTCTGAATTAAGCAGAATACTCTCACCCAGTCAAGAGATCAGGGCTAGATCCAACACCGTTTTTTAGCTCATTGCACCATCCCAGTTTCAGAACCCGGCTGTATGCAAATTAGTCTGTCCCTGGCCCAGTGCATCATGGGAACAGGGCAGACCAGACTACAAAAGCCAATTCTTACACTGGGAAGGAAACAAGCTTCCGGGGACCGGTTTCTGGCATTTCAGCCGTCTTCGGCCCGGCTTGCTTGAATCCTGATGGTGCAATGAGCAAGGGACTCACATCTGAGTATACCCTTCCACGCTTAGGGTGGACAAAAATATTTACAACAAGGGGTGGTGATGGACAGAGTCTCTGAATTAAGCAGAATACTCTCACCCAGTCAAGAGATCAGGGCTAGATCCAACACCGTTTTTTAGCTCATTGCACCATCCCAGTTTCAGAACCCGGCTGTATGCAAATTAGTCTGTCCCTGGCCCAGTGCATCAAGGGAACAGGGCAGACCAGACTACAAAAGCCAATTCTTACACTGGGAAGGAAACAAGCTTCCGGGGACCGGTTTCTGGCATTTCAGCCGTCTTCGGCCCGGCTTGCTTGAATCCTGATGGTGCAATGAGCAAGGGACTCACATCTGAGTATACCCTTCCACGCTTAGGGTGGACAAAAATATTTACAACAAGGGGTGGTGATGGACAGAGTCTCTGAATTAAGCAGAATACTCTCACCCAGTCAAGAGATCAGGGCTAGATCCAACACCGTTTTTTAGCTCATTGCACCATCCCAGTTTCAGAACCCGGCTGTATGCAAATTAGTCTGTCCCTGGCCCAGTGCATCATGGGAACAGGGCAGACCAGACTACAAAAGCCAATTCTTACACTGGGAAGGAAACAAGCTTCCGGGGACCGGTTTCTGGCATTTCAGCCGTCTTCGGCCCGGCTTGCTTGAATCCTGATGGTGCAATGAGCAAGGGACTCACATCTGAGTATACCCTTCCACGCTTAGGGTGGACAAAAATATTTACAACAAGGGGTGGTGATGGACAGAGTCTCTGAATTAAGCAGAATACTCTCACCCAGTCAAGAGATCAGGGCTAGATCCAACACCGTTTTTTAGCTCATTGCACCATCCCAGTTTCAGAACCCGGCTGTATGCAAATTAGTCTGTCCCTGGCCCAGTGCATCATGGGAACAGGGCAGACCAGACTACAAAAGCCAATTCTTACACTGGGAAGGAAACAAGCTTCCGGGGACCGGTTTCTGGCATTTCAGCCGTCTTCGGCCCGGCTTGCTTGAATCCTGATGGTGCAATGAGCAAGGGACTCACATCTGAGTATACCCTTGCACGCTTAGGGTGGACAAAAATATTTACAACAAGGGGTGGTGATGGACAGAGTCTCTGAATTAAGCAGAATACTCTCACCCAGTCAAGAGATCAGGGCTAGATCCAACACCGTCAGCTACAACACCGCCAGATACCGGTCCCCGGAAGCTTGTTTCCTTCCCAGTGTAAGAATTGGCTTTTGTAGTTTGGTTTGCCCTGTTCCCATCATGCACTGGGACAGGAACAGACTAATTTGCATACAGCCAGGTTCTGAAACTGGGATGGTGCAATGAGCTAAAAAACGGTGTTGGATCTAGCCCTGATCTCTTGACTGGGTGAGAGTATTCTGCTTAATTCAGAGACTCTGTCCCTCACCACCCCTTGTTGTAAATAATTTTGTCCACCCTAAGCGTGGAAGGGTATACTCAGACATGAGTCCCTTGCTCATTGCACCATCAGGATTCAAGCAAGCCGGGCCGAAGACGGCTGTAATGCCAGAAACCGGTCCCCGGAAGCTTGTTTCCTTCCCAGTGTAAGAATTGGCTTTTGTAGTTTGGTTTGCCCTGTTCCCATCATGCACTGGGACAGGAACAGACTAATTTGCATACAGCCAGGTTCTGAAACTGGGATGGTGCAATGAGCTAAAAAACGGTGTTGGATCTAGCCCTGATCTCTTGACTGGGTGAGAGTATTCTGCTTAATTCAGAGACTCTGTCCCTCACCACCCCTTGTTGTAAATAATTTTGTCCACCCTAAGCGTGGAAGGGTATACTCAGACATGAGTCCCTTGCTCATTGCACCATCAGGATTCAAGCAAGCCGGGCCGAAGACGGCTGTAATGCCAGAAACCAGTCCCCGGAAGCTTGTTTCCTTCCCAGTGTAAGAATTGGCTTTTGTAGTTTGGTTTGCCCTGTTCCCATCATGCACTGGGACAGGAACAGACTAATTTGCATACAGCCAGGTTCTGAAACTGGGATGGTGCAATGAGCTAAAAAACGGTGTTGGATCTAGCCCTGATCTCTTGACTGGGTGAGAGTATTCTGCTTAATTCAGAGACTCTGTCCCTCACCACCCCTTGTTGTAAATAATTTTTTACCCTGCTTTTAAGGTTCTGCCATCCCCAACTTCTCAACACGCAGAGTGCCTGTTACCCTAAAACCTGCATAACAACTCTATATGTGGGGGTGTTTTTTGTCCTCCCCCAGCGTGGCTATACCACTAATAAACAAATACAAAAAAAAGTAGTATTGGGATCAGACCCCCCCATTTCGAACAGTCATAGTCTTTTCAAATCCTGGATAGCCGCCATTATCGTTCCCAGTGAGGGCTCTGCTGATTCCTCTTCTTCAGGCATTGTAGTGGGTTTTGGGATTGCATAATTATCCATCTTGTTTGACTGTGGGGCACCCAAGTCTTTTAGCTTCCCCATTCCCCAGCGATTATTTTTGGGGCATCTCCGCTTTTTTCACCGGACCCAGAAGTGCCAGCACCTTTCCTCCTTGGTGCGGGATATCTCTTGATTAGGGGTGGGAGGGTAAGGATCCCAGTTAGTTGCCATCTTTTTTTTTTTAAGCAATATTTTATTTCTTTGTTATCTTCATTAATGAATAGGTTCTTTACTGTAATATTAAAGTCAGTTTGATAGGCAGAAAGAGATTCTCTGTGATTAAATATATCTATAAACATTGCAGGATAAAGTATAAGAAAACTCCAGCTATACTTAGCTAACACTCTTTATTTATTTATTTATTTATTATAGAGTTTTGTATAGCGCGAACAAGACCCTTGGGTATCAGAGCGCTTAACATCGAGGTAGGTTACATATTAACAGTCCAATAACAAATTCTGAAAACATACAGATGTAAGGTACAAGGCACAGTGGCTATAAGAGGTGCCTAAATAAACCTTATATAAACATGTGTGCAGTTAGTAATAAAGGTGAGAGAGGCCTCGTTCATAACTTGGTCCATATCAGTAGATATGGTGAGCCTTGCGAGACCCGATTGCATGAGGCCAAGGTGTTGAGATTGCTTAGTACCTTGGACTCGTTGAGTTCTATTGCATAGGAATGTCTTAAACCATCTCCACCCATTACATCACCATTATATCGAGGTAGGTTACACATTGACAGTCATATATCCATTCTAACAGCCACAGATATAAGGTAGAGGAGGTTGTGGCTATAACGGATGCCTAAATAAATAAGTATATATCAGATACATGTGCAAATATTAATAAAGGTGAGAATAGCTAAAGTGAGGTAGAGGTTATATAGTTTGGCTCATAGACCAGCAATTGGTTCATACAGGGCTGTGGTATTGTTATTGATAAGGATACAGCCGAGGCTAGTGAGTGGCGTCAGTTTATCGATAAGATAGTAATCATGAAGAGGGATCACTCTTCCGCTGATGTAGTAGAACATACTGGCGATCCGTCGGCTACTAATGCCAGGTATTTACTCATCATGAAGCTTTTCAATTCCCGTTTGAATGTTGCGCTATTTTGAATCTTCCTAATGCTAGGAGGGAGTGAGTTCCAGACTCTGGGGGCAGCTCCAGTGAATGCTCGATCATATGTCTTTTTCTTTCGAAAAAAGGCCGGCCTCAACAGCAGCTCCTTGGCGCTTCTCGTTGGTCTGTTTCCTCCCGATAACTTTATTTTCTTGCTTAGGTATCCTGGCGTGTTATAGTGCACCGCTTTGTGAGTGATACATGCTGTCTTCATTTGAATTCTGGCCTCATAAGGTAGCCAGTTTAGGGCTTTCAGGTGTGGGGATATATGATCAAATTTTTTCGATCCAGTGATAAGTCTTGCAGCAGCATTGAGACAGGCTTTTAGCGGTGCTGTAGATGTTTTAGGTAGACCAGTTAATGTAGAGCAACCATATTCGATCCTGGATATGACTAGGGACTGTATAGCCAATTTTAGGTCTGCTTTTGATATGAATGGTTTTAATTTTCTAAGGTAGTTCAGATGGAAGCGGGCACATTTAGCCATTGAATTGATGTGGGCTTTCATGTCGAGGTTCTCATCTAATATGATTCCCAATGATTTAGCTGAGTTGACGAGGGTTGGTGTGCAGTTGAGCGCGGTCACCAATTTGGTCCATTCCTTTACTTCCGGGTTGCTCCTTGGAGGTGCAATTAGCATGAATTCTGTTTTCTGGGCATTTAATTTCAGATGGTTCGTCGTTAACCATTGCATAGCCATCTTTAGTGTCTTATTCAATAGATCAATGTCATCGAGGGAGGCGATCTTTAAGTATATTTGCGCTAACCAATGTTAGAACCGGGAGTCTCTGGTTGGCAAAGGTAAGTACCTTGGCCCAAGTAGGGACCCCTAGCTCCGGTCAGGGCAACGGAATAACCCTCTGAGATAACCCCTGCTCACCCTCTAGGTAGCATGGCGCGAGCAGTCTAGGCTAAACTCGGAGACAATGTGGATAACATTTGCACTTAACACAACAATAATCCCCAATCCACCACAAACTGAGACCACACAGGTAAGTATATTTTTATAAAAAATATATAACTTTATCTAGTTTCAGCAAGGTAAATCAAGCAGTTGCACGATAATCACTTCATTATTAAAATGAGGCACTTAATCTTAATGGTGGTACGTAGTTTCAGGAAGTTGTCACATAAAAACAAATGTCTCAAGTCTCTTCAAATCAGTATTAAACCTAATGCCACCGATTTATAATGGCTACGCTCTAAAAACGAGCAGTCCAAACAATGCCAACGTTTAGAAGATATGCCAAAGTTATTGGGTTGACAATGCTCTCCAAATGAGCAAAGAAACAATGCCAGCGTTACTAAATTATGCCCCAATGGTCCCCTGGCTGCAGGGACCACAAGCGCTCCTAGCGCGTCTCACCCGGTATCCTGAGGGAGGGGGGACTTCTTTCCCCGTGCTCGCGGTGACGCGGGTCCCCCAGGGGCACCTCGCGGGGGAAGGCTCAGTGTGGCTCCCGCCCGGCCGGCCCGCTCTGGATCCTTCAAAGAGCAGCGGGGAGCAGAGACGGCAGGCCAGGGGCTGGAGCACATGCGGAGATCCCTCGGCGAGGTCAGGTCACTTCTTCCCGGGCCCGGCGGTGATCGCGCTCATTCCTCGGCTTCTTCAGCTGCCTCAGCGACGGCAGCCAATCCCCTCGCGGCTCCTCAGGCGAGCCTCCACAGCACCCGGGAGTCAGCCAATGGCAGTGCGGCTCCCGGGACAGGCAACGATGACGCTCCGCTCCCTAGGCCAATCACGGCCCAGCACTGCTGATGACGCTGCGCCGCACGGGCCAATCCCGTCGCGGCGTTAGTGAGGGGGCTCGGCTCCCTCCACCAATGGGAGCGCGGCGGCTTCGTTCTTCGCCGGTCCAGCGCCGATCAGGATGGCGCTTCCCTCGGATGTTCTCTGGCCCCGGGCAGCGGCGGTGATACGGCCAGCAATTGTTTTTCAGCGCCCCTTGCGCTGCAGAGGCTCACAGGTCTCCGGTCTGCCCCACACACGTGTCGATGAACACGTCGACTTTGGCCCTGCAGCAGGCTGGGTCAGCGCGGCGCTCTCAAGCAGTAGAGAGCAGCCAATGCGCTAAACAGGCAAACCACACGGTTGCACGATCTCCTCGCCACACAGCAGCTTCAGGGGGGGGGCACAGCAGATTCTTGTAGCCTTGGGCAACCTTTATGTTCCTGGGTTGCAGACAGGGAGCCAGCTCTTCTCAGGCCCTTGGAGATTCAAGCTGTAGGCACAGCCCAATCTTTCCAGTTGATTTAGGAAGAAAAGTAGAGCCAAACATCTTTCAACTTTTATGACTGTGATGTACTACTTAGTCAGCCAGTCAATCAAAACTTTATTCGGAAGTTGCCATAAAAGAACATTTCGTCAATTACAAACAAGCATGAATACAACAAATAGTTCTTTCATTAATCAGTTTCTAGATTTCGTTATTACATCTTTAAATGGCATTGGTACTGTAAATGTACAATTCTATGTCAGGACCGGAGACTCAGACTATGCCTTCGCTTTATTTCAACAGCAGCATATTTCCAACAACACAATAACCAACTACATTTCCCATGAACAATAGTGAAACAAAGTTCCAACAGGAGTCCTTCCTCACTGTCCGCACTCCAGCCAGCCATCATAGTCCATTCACGCTGTTTCCTCTTCCTCTTTCTTCACTGCTTAGCAGCAGATACGTCGATTTTTCTTTCTTCTCCTGTTATGTGGGTTGTTAGTTGGCTAATTTGGTGGCGTTTGCTGGCTCTTTTTTTTTTTTCTGTTTGCACAGATGCCCTTTAGTCACGGGACATTTTTAAATGTACCTTAGGTGACTGATTCCACGCGAGGTACGGAGTGATCCTACCGCTGCCAGGGGGCATAGTGCACTCTCTATGGGCAGCACGAGTCAGGCACTAGCATTAGAGTCCTGATGAGTGCTGCTCGGTGAGAGCTCAGCCTTGCCTCCTGCCACCCGGTTTTACGCCTTGTGGGGTCTGTATTTTTCCCTGATTTTCATTGAACGCCCTTTGAGGGCCTGTAAGACATCCTTGAACACACTGCGGGGTCGCAATTGCTCCGTTACTTGTGGTGCCTGTGGGACACTGTCCTGGGTGGCGGCCCTGTGATCAGAGGGCTGGTGTGTCTATAGGTCCCCAGTAATCGTGTGCCCCTGGCCACCCTTATTTGGCTGGGCGTCCTCCCAGCTTGCAAACAGAGTGCCTGTAGTGCCTTTAAAATAATTCTTTCAGCACCAAGCTGACTGTGCTCCTAATTTACTTACCAGTACTACATATACATACTTACCTAAGACTATGCAGTCGGAGCAAGATCAGTACCAGAAGGAGGATCCCTTGGCGTACCTCTCCTGGGATGATGACTTTTACTAGGCAGTGGATGACTCCATCTTCAGCGCTGTCAACCAAGCCATGGAGCCTTTGGAGCAACGCCAGTCAGCACAGATAGCGAAAGAGTGTGCCAAGTGGGCTGCTCCAAGGCCAGTTACCATGAGTCCCCTCCTGTGCCTCAAACTTCTGGGTCTCCCCCTGCTAAGAAACCATGTCCTCAAGCGGTGGATGTAGATGCTTCTTTTGCTCATCTGAAACAAGCTGCCTTGGCGCAGGTGCCCCAGCAGTCTGAGCCGGGACCCCCTGTGGACTACACCCCAACACCTCCGCGCACCGCTTCCCTTGACCACTTTGATAATGAGGACTCCCCCGGGGACACGAACGAGGAAGCAGGTTCCTCTAGGTCTTGGCTCCCGATGCCCACACCTGCCCCATGGGAGGCTCTGATAAGTTGGTCCCGGACAACATTGTCCACCCGAGTCTACGGAGTGGGTTCCTGGGGATAAAGTGACCCAGTATGTGGCGAGCCGTCTGCGCAAACCAATGGACAAGGACGCTTGCAACCTCCTATGGGCAAAGTGTCCCCGCCTCAGTTTGGAGGGAAAGGTTCCCCTAACAACCGAAATAGATCCCAAAATGGCAACCTTCCTAGCTAAATTCGTAAGAGACCCTAAAAAGGGCATTCATTGCTCCTGGCGTACGTGCCAGGACAAACTGCTAGATGCAGTGGAACCTGTCACCAAAATTCTTGACATGGCAGAAGAGACCAAGGTGTCTGGTGCTCTTATCTCCCCGGAGGTTCTCTCGAGCTGGGCGCAGCGCGTGATCGTGTTTATTCAAAATGCGAATTGCACGCTCTCCACGGAGAGAAGGCGGTCGCTCCTAATTAAGGTGCACCCCATGTTAGGTGACCTGGCTTCCTCGGAGGCAGGCGCTGTGGCCCAGGGAGGCTTATTTGGTGCTAACAACATACGGAGGAAAGGGGGCTCCAGGGGAATATTTAGAGACCCAAACACAGTTACAGTCCCCTACATGAAACACTGTATTACCAAGAAGTATCTGTGGGTCTAGAAAACACTATCTCTGTGTTCACATGTGTGTATAATGCAACAATGTGTACCCATATAGAACTAGTAAGTTGCATAGGGACTAGTCACTGTGTGATATTGTTCCCATCAGTTACACGGTCTGAACCGCCCTGGTCATCATTTGGGCTATTGCACAGAGTGGTGCGTCCACCCTGCAATTACAAGTGTTCTTACTGGTGATAACTGAAAAGCAGTGCTAAACAAAAAGTGATAAGTGAAAAGTGCTAACTGTTAAAATTGGATAGTGAATTTGAAAGAACCTCATTTATTTGTGACAACGATTCACTTCCAACTTTAAAATATATCAAGTGCAAAGTAACAGTAGTTTAAACAAATTTCTACTGCATGTATATTCAGGTCGACATGTTTCTGCAGTGTGTAAGACCCTAGTGGTGTCTACTGCTTCTTCAGGACCATTAATTTACCTTGCTACTGCTTAAACAAACGGGTGAGTGCATAAGGAAACAAAAAAGATTTCACCTGATACGGTCCTCGCATCTTTGTTTGTGATGAAATCATATCCATGCGTCCCATTTTGGAAGAGAAGAAAAACACATAACACAGAAATAGTGAGACAACCATTCGCTTAAGAATGTTATCAATCACATGAGCTGTGTGACTTAGCCCATGTTCGGTATGATGAAACATTACCTACCCATACATAAGTTAATAGGGTTATCTCTCACTCACCTAAAGTATGGAGGATAAGCGCCGCTCCTCACCTGGCTACAGCTCAGGGAATTGGCGCATTGCTCTGATCAGAGAAACCAAAATGACAGTGGTGAGAACCCCACACTGTTGCTGCTGTACACAAATCCACCATAAAGTCTTGCCTTAATCAGTCTAATCTCTCAATTTGATAACTAGCAGCTAGTAGTGAATCCAGATATCAAATTCCAAGGCATATATTACGTAATAGTTAAGGTAATTCCCTGCTGTTATCCCGCTGTGTATCTAATGGGCAGTTTAGGGCGTGGTATTACCAAAGACCTCTATGTCTCCGCTACCCCCGCGAAATACTAGAAATCAACGGAGGTTCTTACCTGACCGTCAATACGCCAGGTGGGCATCCGGGCTGTTTGGGGTTTGTCGTATGGTGTGGAACAGAGTCTGAGCTTAAAACTTTCCATGGGTGGTTGAATGAACAGAACAGGTTTTTGCGCTTCACTGTTGAGTATTCAAAATCTAGTTTAGCATTTTTGGATTTACTCATTACAGCCACCCCTACAGGTTTGATCTCTGAGTTGTACAAGAAGCCCATGGCTCGCAACTCTTTACTTCAATATGACAGTTGTCATCCAAAGGCGCTAAGGGACAATTTGCCTTTTGGCCAATTTTTACGGATTCAACGTAACTGCTCCACGAAGGAAAGCTTTCAGAGACATGCAGATACCCTTGAAAATTGGCTGTTTCAAAAGAAATATCCAAAGAAGTTGATTCGGAGGTCCAAGAAAAGGGCTTCAAATAACAACCGCGAGTCACTCCTGGAATTGACTCCTTCGAAACCCCAGAATGAAAGAATCACGTTTGTAAATACCTTCAACACAAGGTCGAATGCCATACAAAAAATCGTAAAGAAGCATTGGAAAATCTTGAACACTGGTCCTGATACATTGCCTGAACCCCTTTTCGCATACAAGAGAGGGACGAGCATGAGAGACCGTCTAGTGCATACTAGACCAAGAACTAGAAAGATCCACCAAGTGGGCACTCTCTGGGATTTGCCCCCCGTGGAGGGACATCATCCATGTGGGAACTGTGCGGCGTGCCCACAGACTACCCACTCTACCAGCATCGACATAGGGACTCCACGACGGTGGGAACAAAAAAGGTTCACAAACTGTAACAGCTCCAACCTCATTTATTTGATAACGTGCGCTTGCAAATTGAAATACGTTGGAATGACGACGAGGAAAGTAAAAACAAGAATATCAGAACACAAAAGCACTATCAGGTGCAAGAAACAAGCGACCCGCCTCACCAATCATTTCTTAACGGTGGGCCATAAACCAACTGACTTTACCTGGACGGTGTTGGAACAGCCATATATTCATCCCCATGTTACTGACATTTCAAAACATCTGTTCAAAATAGAGCAGAAATGGGTATACCGTCTGAATGCTGATAAGAGCGGCCTCAACAAAGACATCCCTTGGATGAGCTTGTAATAGCTATATGATGAAGGTTTTTTCCAGTACATGTTGGTCTTTGGGACTTATGACCCTTTGCGATACGCTATACTTCACAAATACGATTGCGCACTTCCTAGCAATTGTATTATTCAGACAGCGTAGACGTGCTTAGTGATTACTGTATTATTCATGTCAGCACATACGATCTAGACGCATATAAAATCTAAAATCTATAACGTTTATATTGCCCTTTAAGAATTGACAGGGCACGAAATTTCGACAAAAAAAAAAAAAAAATTTGACTTTACGAGTCACATATAGTTGAAGAGGTTGCTATCTGAAACACCTGGCATGTTGATCTGTAACTACTTTCAACTCTGGGCCCCTTGACATAAAATTATTAACCTGGAGATAGTACAGGATCGAGGTACGTCAGACAGGGGGCGGTCCATTTGATCTAATCGAGCGAGCATAGGTCTCCCTACAAGAGCGACTACCTCATAAACTATTTTACAAACGATAGTTTAAAGATTTAAACATTTGTTTGTACCTGTATGATTATTGATACACTTTACTCGGTATCTGTCACGGAATGATAATACTACAATAATATCACAGACTACATTTCCCATAAGCATCGAGAGCGCACTCGTATGACGCGCTGAATTGACCAATGAGAGTAAGCTACTCTCAATCGCGTCAGAACTGTGCGCCGTGGATCACGGGATGAAGACATTCCGGACTAGTTTCCTTTATATGGAGGAAAACAAGGGCATTCCGGTGCCTCCCCAAACAGCCCGGATGCCCGCCTGGCGTATTGACGGTCAGGTAAGAACCTCCGTTGATTTCTATTATTTTGCGGGGGTAGCGGAGACATAGAGGTCTTTGGTAATACCAAGCCCTAAACTGCCCATTAGATACACAGCGGGATAACAGCGGGGAATTACCTTAACTATTACGTAATATATGCCTTGGAATTTGATATCTGGATTCACTACTAGCTGCTAGTTATCAAATTGAGAAATTAGACTGATTAAGGCAAGACTTTATGGTGGATTTGTGTACAGCAGCAACAGTGTGGGGTTCTCACCACTGTCATTTTGGTTTCTCTGATCAGAGCAATGCGCCAATTCCCTGAGCTGTAGCCAGGTGAGGAGCGGCGCTTATCCTCCATACTTTAGGTGAGTGAGAGATAACCCTATTAACTTATGTATGGGTAGGTAATGTTTCATCATACCGAACATGGGCTAAGTCACACAGCTCATTTGATTGATAACATTCTTAAGCGAATGGTTGTCTCACTATTTCTGTGTTATGTGTTTTTCTTCTCTTCCAAAATGGGACGCATGGATATGATTTCATCACAAACAAAGATGCGAGGACCGTACCAGGTGAAATCTTTTTTGTTTCCTTATGCACTCACCCGTTTGTTTAAGCAGTAGCAAGGTAAATTAATGGTCCTGAAGAAGCAGTAGACACCACTAGGGTCTTACACACTGCAGAAACATGTCGACCTGAATATACATGCAGTAGAAATTTGTTTAAACTACTGTTACTTTGCAATTGATATATTTTAAAGTTGGAAGTGAATCGTTGTCACAAATAAATGAGGTTCTTTCAAATTCACTATCCAATTTTAACAGTTAGCACTTTTCACTTATCACTTTTTGTTTAGCACTGCTTTTCAGTTATCACCAGTAAGAACACTTGTAATTGCAGGGTGGACGCACCACTCTGTGCAATGGCCCAAATGATGACCAGGGCGGTTCAGAATGTGTAACTGATGGGAACAATATCACACAGTGACTAGTCCCTATGCAACTTACTAGTTCTATATGGGTACACATTGTTGCATTATACACACATGTGAACACAGAGATAGTGTTTTCTAGACCCACAGTTACTTCTTGGTAATACAGGCTTATTTGGTGACCAGTTTGTCAAAGAGTTAGGAACGTTTGTGGCAACTTTCACCTCACGTGACAGAGCCCAGTCGAATATCAGGAAGGTTTAAACTCCCAGGGTTTTCCAAGGGGTCAGTCGTGGTAGGGGCCGCATGACCGGCTGACTCTACAACTCTGACAAGGGGCAAGGCTCTGGGCGAGAACAATATCAAGACAATGCCCGATTCAAAAATTTCTATTCCACCAGAGGGCAGAAGTTCCGTGACCGTGGAGGCCAAAGAGGCCAGCAGAAGGGTGCTGGGAGAAGTGAGTGTAATACCCTCAGCGAGCTTGGAGGACAGAGGGCACTTGGCGCTGTTTTTCCCGGCCTGGGTTTCCCTCACAAGCGATACTTGGGTGCTGCAGATGGTCCAGGGCTTCCAGTTGAAATTTTATGCCCATCCACATCAGCTAACCCGGCCCGTCCCATCTCCTTCTCGCAACGCGATACCAAGCTGGTAAGCAAAGAGGTCTCCGCCCTCCTCAAAAAAGGGGCAATTTCTCGCGCCACGGAGCACCCCGGTGGTTTCATGAGCAATCTTTTCTTAGTCGATATGGTCAATGGCAGCCGGTCATCAACTTGAAAAGTTTCAACGAGAGGGTGGTTTACCGCCACTTCAGAATGGAGGGGATCCACCTCTTCAGAGATGTGCTGAGACCACTCGACTGGATGGTCCGGCTCGACCTGAAGGACACGTACCTGACGGTCCCTATTTTCCCCCCTCATCTGTGTTTTCTGGGAAGGGCAGGTTTTTGAGTTCACCATGCTCCCTTTCGGGCTATCCTCCGCTCCGTGGTGCTTCACAAAGGTCTCAGACGGCGGTGGAGTTCCTGCGTGCGCTGGGTGAATGATCGTCTAATTGGGCGACATGTTCTGCCCTGCTGGGTCTGCGCGGGTCTTGTCCAGTGTCTGATGCCATCCGTTGTCTTCACTGGCTGCCCGTGGCCAGACAAATTTAATTCAAGGCTCTATGTATCTCTTTCAAAGACTTGAAATTGTCCACCCCTACTATCCTGGACAACATTCTCTCGCCATATGTTCCTTCACGAAACCTCCGCTCATGGGGTCAACACCTGGTGGTGGTCACCCGGATATGGAGAGTCCGTGCTGGAGACCGCACCTTCCGTAGCAGAGCGGCCCTCCTCTGGAATGCACTTCTTGCGCACATCCATGGCCTTAACAATTATCTAGACTTCAGGATGGCCATTACGACTCACCTTTTCCCTACACCATAATCCTTCTAACTGTCCCATCGGCATGTGTCAGTTGCTCTGCTGTCAGCGCCGGGATGCCCCTTTGCTGGTGCAACTGTTGCGCTTTACAAGTTGGGGTAGCATTAACATTAACATTTCTGGATCAGTGCCCCAGGAGGCTGTCCAAACAGTTGAAGACCGCGGTCGACCTTCTCCAGGGACTGGGGTTTGTCATAAACAAGAAAAAGTCCCTGTTAGTTCCGGTCAAGTGTGCAACCTTTTTAGGCTTCAATGATGACTCTGTGTCTTCCACTCTGAGTCTCCCTGCCAGGAAGATGGCGAAGATCAGGAACAAACTGCACCAGACCTTGGTGAAGACGCAGATTTCCTTGCGCCAACTAGCGCGTCTCATAGGTCTTCTCTCCTCCTCCATACAGGCCATTTTTCCAGGTCCTATGCACTACCGTGGCATGCAGCGCCTGAAGGCGCATCACCTCAGGAAGTGTTTGCCATACTCCCAGTCGATACCTCTGACGGACGATGGGAGGGACGAGATGGAATACTGGCTCACCCACATGGAGGCATTGAATGGCCGGGCCATATTCGGTACCGCTCCAGATATTGTCATTGAATCCGACGTGAGCCGCTCCGGTTGGGGAGCAAACTGCGGAGAGTTCTCCGTGGGTTGAGCCTGGTCCACTCACAAACAGTCATTGCACATCAACTACCTGAAGCTGCTGGTAGGGTCATTTGCGGTGCAATGTGGACGAAAGACAGGGTACAATTGTGCGTCCTTCTCGGGATGGACAACATCTCTGCGGTCCTGTACATCAACCACCTAGGTGGCACCAGATCCAGGATGTTTGCAAACCCAGCCAGGGACTTTTGGCACTCCTGCCTAGACAACCAGATCTCAGTGAAGGCAGAGTACCTTCCAGGGTGGGAGAATGAAGTGGCTGACTGGCACTCTCATCACCTCCTGGAGGCCAGCGTGTGGAAGCTGGACCCTCAGGTCTTTTCTCAGTTGTCGGAGAAATAGGGCCCCTTCTCAGTAGACCTTTTTTGCGTCACAACTAGATCATCAGTTACCAAGATACTTCAGTTGGGGGCCAGCTCTGCAGGCGGAGTCGACTGATGCATTTCTCCAGGACTGGCAGAGGGAGCACGGTTATGCCTTCCCTCCGTTCTCCATGATCACGTGAGTTTCCATGTTTCTTCTCCACCAGCAAGTAGAGGTGGTGTTGATCACACCCTGGTGGAGGTCTCAAGTCTGGTTTCTGGTTCTCCTGGACCTTTCTTGGGATTTTCCAATCCAACTCCCCTACTTTCCTCACATTCTCCTCAATCCAGATCTCACTCCCCATCGGCTGGTAGTAGAAGGAACCTTGAAGATGATGGCCTGGCGGATCTCTGGCGTCACTAGTCACTCCCAGGCCTTCGGGGAAAAGCTGAGGACTTGCTCAGCAAGGCATAGGCAGACAGTGCGACCAAGAGATACCGGTCACCCTGGCACATATGGCATTGTTGGTATGTGCGGAGTGTCGATCCCGTGGGGGCAGATGTAGTCCACGTCCTTAATTTTCTGGCAAGTCTCGCGGAGGATGGTCTGGCCTATAGGTCAATCAATACCTTCCGCTCCGCGATTTCAGCCGGTCACATTATGGTGCAGGGCTATCCGGTGAGTGAACACCCTTTGGTATGCCGGCTTCTCAAAGGGATTCACCTCTCTCTCCCTCCGGAACCTCGATACTCCATCCTTTGGAACGTGAATCGGGTGTTGAATCTTTTTCTTTCTTGGCAACCAAATAGGTTTCTGTCCCGTAAGGAAGTAACAGCCAAATTGACAATGCTGTTATGCCTGGTCTCGTGCAGACTCATCTCAGACGTGAGGGCTTTGTACATTTCAGCCAGAGTGTTTTCCCCGGAAGGGGTATCGTTCACAGTAAGTAGAAAGACCAAGAGTAATATCAGGGTCATTTCGTACCCAGCGTTTCCGGATTCGCCCTAAACTGTGTGTAGTGTAGTGCAGTGCCTCCGTGCTTACGAGGAATTGACTGAGGAAACTCACCCTCCGGGTAAGAAGCAACTGCTCATTGCACTACGTAAACCATACAGAGCAGTCTCGTCCTCACCATTGCAAGATGGGTGCGTCGGGTGATGCATGAGGCGGGGATCGATACAAAGCAGTTTGGTGCTAACTCGGCGAGCGGAGCGATGGCCTCCAAGGCTTTTTCGTTAGGTGTGCGCTTGGAAGATCTGATGCGCGCAGCCGATTGGTTCTCTGACTCCACCTTTAAGAGATTTTATTTCAAACCAGTACTGGAAGTGGCAAGGCTAGTAGTCGACAAGCTTTGAATTGGCATGATCTGAGTCTTCGGTCCTGACATAGAATGAAAATTTGCCTGGATGTTGTGCTGGTAAGTTTCAGTTCCATTAAGGACACGGAGGCGAGGATTATACCGCCCAATGACCTCTGAAGATGTGGACCCTCCCTGTTCTAATATAAGTAAGCCATTAGAATGGTTGTGGTAAATAAATAAATAATACCTCTCTTTTTGAATGCATAAATGAATAACAGATAGCTCAATAAATAAGAGTCAAGATTCGAGGTAGTAGGAGTTTTGCAGGTTTATTACAGCATAAAGGACAGGAACAGGACAACCTGCATAGGAATAGGATGGCAGGGCCCAGCAGCTGCTGGGGCTGGATCTGGGATGAGCGCGCCAACATTTAATAACAGTGCACGATCATATATACTAAAACAGTTGCATTACAATACATACGATAGGCGGAGCAGTGGGTGGAGCAAAGGGTGTGACGCGTAGCAGTCGCGAGAGATAAGGGTGAAAGTAGGTGTAACAGAGGCGTATACATAGACATGTGATGCAAACGTAACAGAATATGTCATGAATGGGGTGGAAACCATGGAGGGGGCTACCTAAGGAGCCGGGACCTCTAACCTGATGGTGCGCGCAAACTGGCAATGACGTGTTACTAGGAGAAGCTGGGGGCTTCGAACTCTGTTCTAGGAGCAGAGACTGAAGTCTGGAGAGTCAGGGCGACATGTACCTAAGCAGTATCTAGTATCTGATGTTTAGAGAACATGTTGATGGAATCCAAAAGTTATCGGGGTAAAGGCAAACAGACTCTAAGACTGGAGCATGCATTATTCTACATGTAGTGCGTGATGAAGAATATTAAATGACCATTAATACAGTATTTCTCTAACGTGGAGACGTGAAGGCTAGACAATGACGGAAACTATTGATGCGATTCAGTAGCTTTAGGAATGCAGAGAAGGAGGGCTGTACTGATAACTGGAATCATAACATACTCTTGGCAGACTCAGAGGCAGAGCCAGGCTGAACCGGGCACTGTGAGGCAGGAAGTAAGTGAAGGGTCGAGGATACAGGTGGGGGCTGTATCGCTCTTCAGCGAGGGCTTCAGGAGACAGGAGCTGAATCTGGTGTCCAGGCCCTTTTGAGGCCTAGTAACGGGGGCTTTACAATGAAATAACGTGCACACTGAGAAACGTGGCAACGTAGCTTTACATAGGCCTGATATTCGTAGTATTCACGAGAACTGGAAACTGACATACTAAAGGTGGACACAACTATAATTGCGTCTTTAATCGAACATGGGGAATAACATATGCATATTAATCATGCACATATAACATATGATGGAAGACGCGTAGGGACACAGAACATGGCAAAATTTACTTTTCCACATTCCCTCCTTGTCACTACGTTTCCATCAGGAAACATCAATATTCATGATACCATCTATCATTTCATACAGTATCATTTGCTCATCACGAATTTTCTGGGAACGGGTTTTAGAACGGGGCTTGGGACTAGGAATACAAGAGGTAGCACAGATGCCGCAAATCGCAGGGCCACATTGTATACAGAGGCAGCAGCTGAATATGATCGCTACTGCAATACCTAGAAAGGACAAGACTTTCCATCCCCAGGCGGAAATTATATTCCAGAACCAACCGGACCATGTCCAGGTGCCTGGATCTTGGTGTAACAGATGGGCAATTTTATGGAGTCTGGTTATAGCTGAATAAACAGACGGCGCGTTATTTGGAATGAAAATGCAGCAACTAGATCCGATGACTCTACAGGCCCCGCCCCTATCGGCCAATATGACGTCAAGGACGAGACGATTCTGTAAAACGACAAATCTCATAGCAGATTGCTCTTAGGTTAAGTTACCTAGAGCAGAGGCAGTCTCATTGACTACTACTTCAAGGGTTCTTGTTAACCTTCGGATTAGCTTACTATTCTGGATAGGTCCTATAAAGAAGAAGAAACCTCTATTGAAATCTGTATACTGTTCTAGAGCAGTTTCAGTATAATCGACAATTGGGGACTCGATCTCCCTTCTATGTCTAATGTGTACTAGATGTGTGTTTCTATGATAATCAGGTGGGGCTAGGAAAACTGGTGGCAGTAGGAAGGCAATGTAACAGGTTCCCTCCCAATCGAGGGGCAGACGAACATATGCGGTCTGACCACAAATAAAATAAGAATGACGTGAAGCTTTGAAAATAGATTTCCCACTGTCACTGTATCTGACTATAGTAGTACAATCACTATGTCCTACGTGTACGGAACCATTATTTCGGACACATAATTCGCCTTTGACTGGTAGTACCGAAATTGCAGGTAAGTCTGGAGTAGTATCAGACTGAACATTCAGGACCATGAAATTCGAAGAATAATTACCTAAATTATACACTTCATTTTCTAGATCTAACCCGGTTCTGTGGGGGAGACCTTGCTTGTCTGGAAAACATGTACTGTTAAGAAAAGACATATCTGTTGAGGATGACGTTAACGTGGACCATGCTCCACACGAACCATTATGTGAAAAAGGATAAGGAAAGAGTGGCAGAACTCCCTTCGGTGTCTGGAAAGGGGGGAGTCGACCACACACCCAACAATTAGTGGCATTGCTGGTCTGGTGTGAATAATGTAACATGCGGATGAAAGAATTATTTCGCATAGCGAGGCGGTAAGAGAGTTCATGAGGAGGCAGATCACTAAACGTGTGCTCTACTGTAACATTAGAAGACGTATTTACATGAGAAACTGGAAAATACAGGTAAAATGCATAACTGGTGCAGGAAATCATAATGCTGAGAAATAATATGAAACATAGAAAAACGATACATCGGATTGAGTTTTGACTAACTCTCTCACTATGGGGGTCTATTTTACACATGTCAGAAACAGTCTAACCGTTTCACCTAGGGGAGGACTTAGACAATCAAACTGGCTGACTTATTTTACTAGACCGGAGTTTCAACTTATACTCCTGCTGTGGAGTTTTCTCTAACAGGGACGGGTGCAGTATCATTGTTCTTTGCGGGACAGTCCTTGAGAATAGTACTTTGGCATTCCTTCAAATCCTGGGAAATGTTCTTTGAGACGGGTTTCAGTCCATAAAATTTCTTTACGTGCGAAAGGTGCACCCAGCCTTTGCGACCCTCCAACTTCACGGCTGTACGGGTGGCGAGGAGGACCTGTCGGGGCTCCTTCCAGCGAGGCTCCAGCGGACTTGAGCGGTCAAAATTCCGCACCAGGACCATGGATCCTGGAACGATTTCATGCGGTGCCACCTCGGTGTTGTCTGGAAATGCGGCGGCAACCTGTGAACGACAAGAGTTGAGGGCAGACATCAAGGAAGCTAGGTAATCTGTCAGCATATTACTTGAAACATCGGTAATACTTCGGGGTCTGGGTGTACCCCACATGTTAGGGGGGCGGCCGAAAACGACCTCATACGGGGACAGACCTGATCTGGAATGTGCGACCATGCGCATATAGAACAAAGCGACTGGCAGAGCTACTAGCCAGTCCACACCTTTCTCTTTACATACTTTGGCGATGCGGATTTTCAGGGTCTGGTTATGTCTCTCTACGAGACCTGCTGCTTCAGGGTGGCGTACACAATGGAACTTCCACTGGTACCCTAACAAAGGGGAAACATGCTTCATTAACTCTGAGGAGAATGGCTGGCCGTTATCAGAATATACGACCCTAGGGAGTCCATAACGGGGGAAGAACTCACGAACCAACTGCTTGGCAGTGGTCGCGGCTGTGTAATCTGGGACTGGATATGCTTCTGTCCACCTGGACAAAGCGCATACAACTACGAGGACATACTTGAAACCTCGACATCGCTCCATCTGAATATAATCCATCTGGAGGACTTCAAAAGGGTGGTCAGGAGGTTGGAATCCACCTTGTTCCACCGGGACACTTTTACCTGGATTAAACTGACAACATATCATACAGGTACGGACTTTCTGCTTGGCTGCAGCTCGTAAATGCTTGTTGAACCAAATGTTCTGGATACTGTCTAACATGGCTTTTTCTCCTAAATGTGCTGGACTATGTGCGGTATTGATAATGACTTGAACCATAGAGTCAGGGAGAAACCAAGTGGCTTTTCCTTTCGTTAACCATCCTTGATCTGTCTGGACCCCTCCTTGTTCGGACCATTTCTTGATTTCTTCGGGAGTAGCATGTAACTGGATATCTATGACATCTTGAGTAGGGTCTTTAACTGTCATACATGTAGTCAGATCTGGAGTGTGTGTCATGTTAACTGGAATGTCTGGAGTCTGTGCTGTAAGCTTGGCTGTGCGATCTGCTAGATCGTTACCCTGGGAAATAGTGTCAGTAACTTTCGTATGTGCTTTGCACTTCATGATAGCAATGGATGTCGGTAAATGTATTGCATCTAACAGAGCTTGAATAAGGAGACCATGCTGAATCTTGGTTCCATGAGAAGTCATGAAACCTCTCTCCTGCCAGAGCACTCCAAAGTCGTGTACGACTCCAAATGCGTAGCGTGAATCTGTGTAAACATTAACTTTCCGGTTCTTAGCGTGTATGCAGGCTTGTGTCAGAGCAACTAGCTCTGCTGCTTGAGCGGACAGGGTGTCAATACGGTGTGTCCTAATAACTTCGGTGTCGGTAGTCACTGCATACGCGGCGACTAGTTCTCCTGTACTTGTTCTCATACATGAACCATCCACATAAAGTGTCAGGTCGGGATCTGGTAATGGAATATCTGTCAGATCTTGTCTTGGCTTGGTCGTGATGTTGACTACTTCCACACAGTCGTGTGTGGCAGGATTTGGATTAGCTGATGGTAACAGTGTAGCAGGATTGAGAACGTTGCAGCGTCTGATTTCTATGTGTGGCTGGAACAGTGTCAATTCATAACCTGTTAAACGTGCGATTGTCAAATGCTGAGTCTGTGTTCGGTTTAAAAGAACTTCCACGGAGTGTGGGACTTGTACTGTCAGGGAGTGTCCTAAGACTATGGAATCACTTTGTCTGATAGCTAGTGCTGTGGCTGCAACTGACTTGAGGCACGCAGGGAGAGCCTGGGCTACAGGATCTAATGTACTCGAAAAATAAGCACAAGGCTTGTATTGTCCTGCTTGATCTTGTGTGAGGACAGATAATGCTGTACCTTCGCATTCTGTGACGAAAAGTGTAAAAGGCTTACTGTAGTTCGGTGTAGCTAGAACTGGAGCTTGACATAGGGCTTTCTTTAACTCATTAAAACTAAGTGTATGTTCAGATGACCAAGGGAGGACAGTCGATACGGCTGCCTCCTGTGTCGTTAACTGTATCAGTGGTTTGGCTAGAAATGCATACTGAGGAATCCATTGTCGGCAGTAAGAAGTAAGGCCGATAAAAGCACGTACCTCCTTCTGGGTCTTGGGCTGAGGAAGACTCGCTATTAACTGGATACGGTCAGGTGTCAACTGCCTACCCCTCTTGGACAGTAAGTGTCCTAAGTAGACCACTTGCTGGACACAGAATTGAAGCTTCGAAGGGGACACCTTGTGCCCCATCTCGGCAAGGAAATACAATACTGTAAGTGATGCTCGCTCGCAAGCACGTTCAGAACGGGCTGTGATCAGTAGATCATCGACATACTGGAGCAGGGCAGTGTCAGTTGGCATGTGAATGTTGTCTAGTTGCCTCTTGAGTGCTTGACTATAAATACTAGGACTTTCTGTGAAACCTTGAGGAGCTCGTGTGAACATATAGCTCCTTCCATTTAAACAAAATCCGAAAAGGAACTGGCTGTCAATGAATGGGGACACTGAAGAATGCGTTCTTGAGGTCTATGACAGTGAAAAATGAAGCTTCGGAATCAATGGCTGTCAATAGGGATAGAGATATCTGGGACAACTGGGTACTGGGGAATAATACATTTATTAAGCTCTCGTAGGTCAATCACTAATCGATATACTGGGGGTGCATTTGGATCAGTACGTTTCATAACAGGAATGATCGGAGAATTGCATACATTGGAGTCAGTTTCTACAACCACTCCTTGAGCCATGAGCTCGTCAATAATTTTGGATAAGGCTACTACAGCCTCAGGTGGCAATCTGTACTGTCTGATTCGTGGTAACACTACACCTGGCTTGAGAGTCACACGATGGGGTGTGATTTGCATATAACCAACATCAGTTGGACCTTGCGCCCATAGATGCTGCGGAACATTGGACAATCTGGGATCAAAATCTCGTAATACATAGTGACCCTTAAAGTCACGCAGGAACAATCGTATTCCCTCTGGGGAACAGCATATAACTGCACCTAACTCTTTCAGTGTTTTAATACCTAATAGATTCTCTGGACATGACTTAGTAAGTAACAGATCAGTAGTACGGGACAATGGACCTACTTCTAGAGTAACTGGCTTTGATATTTCATTTACAATGGGTTTTCCTGAAAATCCAAGGGAAACATTTCTTGAGCCTGAGAGCGGAGCCCCTGGAACTTCGGCGTGGCTAATTGTGGTCCTACTTGCCCCTGTATCAATCAGAAACTTTCTGTCTTTCCCTAGTACTTGACTGTGAACATAGGGACCTTCTTGATCTACAGGTATCTCGATGAGAGGCAAGCCTACCTCCCTCTCTAGGCTGTTTCATGAATATGGCTGATACTCTGGATACTCGGACTGTGCATACTGGTACATTTGCGGTGTAACATGCTGTGTTGCAGCGATGGGCTGCGGAGCTGTAACTGTCTGTGGTGCATTCTGTGGCTGAGGAATCTGTGAAACTTGTTCTTGTCTAGGCGGACGTGGTCTTTCTTTAGTCTTACCAGTAGCTATGTTGTGTTTCAGAACTGCACACTCGTTTATAAAATGACCTGGCTGTTTACAATAATTGCAGTTCCCTTTAACGGAAGCTGCAGGATGACTGGCTTGATTCGGACCCCTCTTCTGACTGTCTTGAGGAACAGATTGTGCAACTAGTACTTTCATTTTCGTGTCTTTCATACGTTTTCTCTCGTGTTCTTGCTCTTCTCTAATTCTATTCTGGTGGTATTGGAGCATCTGTAACATCTGGGACGGGGTATTAGCTTGCCAGGTACTTTCGACTTTCAAAACTCGATTTTTAATTTGTGGACTTGAATTCTCGACTAATTTAGTAACAAAAAGATGAGGGTATGACTCGCTACTTGTCTTGAGGCCACTGTTGATGCTAAAACATTTCTCAAATCTAGAATAAAAATCACTAATGTCTTCGTCTTGTTTCTGTTTACAGGCTGAGATTGCATCCCAGTCTTCTTTTCTAGTTGTCAATAACCTAGGCAAAACTTGTATTAACAATTCTGGTAATTCTTTACATTTATCTCCAAGACCGGTACCTGGTACTCGTGCCTTATCTTCGGCTTCTAGAACTGCCCAATCGATCTTTTTCTCTCCCACCTCCCATTCTTTTTCCTTGAGCTTTTCATACACCCCTGCGGGCAGCAGAACCTTTAACATTTTAATTATATCTGGATACGTGTATTCTCCCATGCGGAGCATGTCTTTTAATTCTCGATGGAACCCTGCTGGATCTTTATCATGACAGGGGATTAATTTTTTCATCTCTAAGAGTTCCATCTTTGTGATCGGGGTGTAAACAAACACTCGTTCTAGTTCGCCACCCGTTCCTCTAACTGGGTGGACTTCTCGTAACGGATTCTGTCTCTCCATGTAAAAGGGTTTACTTTCTGGGGGTGAGACATGAACAAAATGCGGGTTCAAAAACGTTCTATATTTGTGACGCTGTTCTAGAATGACACTAATTAAATCGGTACCTAAACCTTTCCATCTATACTGGAGTAACTCGTTCAGGATGTCATGTAACGGGCCTGGATCAGAGTGCTGACCCTCATACAATGTAATGAGGTGCTGAATCATATACATACCCGCCAGTCGTTGCTCGGCTGGGGGCATTTTCAGAAACATTTGTGCCACTATTTCGTCTGGAAAAGTGGTAGAATCAGTAGTCCATCGGACTGCTGATCGGGCTAGTTCTTGTTCATGCATAGTACTTAACTCACTGTAACCGATTCGTGATTTCAGAATGTGATCGGTAGCTTGAAACACTTGTTCTAGAGAACCTTGTTCTGTTGCTGGATGATGGAAAGTTGACTTGTGTTCTAGGCGTAAATGGCGATCTGGAAATCTAGATTTTCCTACATACGCTATTCTGGCGGAATTCTCGTCGTCTACCTCTTCAGTATCAGAGTTACTTTCTTTCTCGCTTACTTGTGCTGCTTTACGTTGATCGTGTAACCTTATTATTTCTTTACGAATTTTCTTGTACATACTTTCCATAGCACTGATGGTCCTGTGCTTACCTTCGGCTATATTATCACTCCACTTTGTCAGGGTTCTCATTTCGGCTTGATCTTTGGACGGGTAATCTTGTTCTCTTATTAAACAATTAATCAAAAACTTTAGTATCATGAGCTGGATCTCGGCTTTCCTTTGAGACATGACTTCGCCAATGCTTTCTGGATCATCCCCTGTACAGATGAAACGATATATTCTGTCTAGATCTTCTTTCATATTCGGTAGGGTGACTAGATACTCGGCCACCTTTCTTACACGTAATGAATATAAAACCATATTATCCTCGCCTGGGACTGGATCATAGCCGCATTCATTAAGGGCTTTTCTTATTTCTGCTACAGACTGATGTCTGGGCGTACGCTGTGACGCTTGTGCATGTAATTCGGCTGACGTTAAACGCTTGTGTGGCGGCGGGGTTTGAGGAGGACCTCCTCCTGCGGCCCCTAAACTAGAATCGTCGACTGATCCTCTTCGTCCTGGCAGAGTGGGAAATGGAAATGCAGGCTGGACTTGTATGGCGGCCTGGACCGGGGGTACCGTAACAGGTACTCCGGTGTCTGGATGAGCAGGGAGTGCCTGATTTACAGGGACTGGCGGAGCGCGAACAGGATTTGCATATTCTGGGACTGTGTCGTCCAAATAGGACGAAATGAAAATATCAGCTGCGGTCTGTTTGTGACGTAGCTTGGTCGGAACTAATGGTGGCGGAAAGTTACTGGATGCCTCCGGGGTCGCTTTTGGCAAGCCCTCGGCAAGAAGAGGATACATACCCTTAATAAGAGCATGCCTCTGTCTGTCTGACTGTTCGGTTTTAACTCGTTCACCAATCTCGATTAATTCCTTTTCTTGGGCTCGTTCCAAGGATTCTCTACTTAATTCTGACTTTCTGATTTCTTTTTCGGTTCTTTTATGAGATTCTTTGCGCCATAACTCGATGGCATCTTTCTGTGACTGTCTGGCTTTCTTTTTCCATAATGCTTCTTCTACTCTCATGATGCACTCGGCATCCCATGTGCCTGACACAGGCCATCTATACTTTTCCTCTAACTGTTTGGTATACTCGACCCATAAATCTAGATACAATATGGCGCTTATGCCATGCTTCTGATACATAAAATGACCTGGACTGTCCCTAGGCGGGACAGGAACTGCTGCTTCTAGCAGACCTTTTCTAGTTCTCAACTGACGCAGTTTTGAAAAGAGCGGCATGACTGAACTATAATCTGGACACAATACGATACACAATAAACACGATAACTACTTCACACTCATTCCACGACATCAAGATACATGAAGAACATTCAGAATAACAGTTCGAACAGAATACAACCTGGAATACAGGACACAGAATACCTGAATTTTCTCGAGAACAGAACTGACTAGAACAGAAACTAGATGCACTGCTGAAACAGTACGAAACTTACCGGTCTCATACAGAGACGCGTCAGGACCCGCATCCACCGGAGTGGACACTTCGTTTGTGGGCCTGTGTACCACCAACCCACGGACCAGAGTCAATTAAATTGACCCTGTCTAGATACTACCCCAGTAATGGTACTCACCGGGCAGTAAGAACGGAAGGCCTCGGACTGGACTGGACTGCTTCGACGCAGGACGGACGAACTTCGGACTTCTGTTACGGGTGGACCTCCGGATACCTCGGACCTTGGACTCTCAGCTTGGGCTCTGGTCGGGACTCGCCGCGTTCCTCCACCGTCTCGTCTGGATGCTGGACCGCAACCTCCGTCTCCTCCGTGGGCCTGAGGGATACTTGAAGCAGAAATATCTGCCGGTGCGCAGAAGAGTTCCGTCACGACTGCAGAGGGTCAGGGGGTCGGCGTGGCTTCACCGACGCGTGGGGAAAGGGCAGGTCCCTATTCGGGCGCCATTATGTGGTAAATAAATAAATAATACCTCTCTTTTTGAATGCATAAATGAATAACAGATAGCTCAATAAATAAGAGTCAAGATTCGAGGTAGTAGGAGTTTTGCAGGTTTATTACAGCATAAAGGACAGGAACAGGACAACCTGCATAGGAATAGGATGGCAGGGCCCAGCAGCTGCTGGGGCTGGATCTGGGATGAGCGCGCCAACATTTAATAACAGTGCACGATCATATATACTAAAACAGTTGCATTACAATACATACGATAGGCGGAGCAGTGGGTGGAGCAAAGGGTGTGACGCGTAGCAGTCGCGAGAGATAAGGGTGAAAGTAGGTGTAACAGAGGCGTATACATAGACATGTGATGCAAACGTAACAGAATATGTCATGAATGGGGTGGAAACCATGGAGGGGGCTACCTAAGGAGCCGGGACCTCTAACCTGATGGTGCGCGCAAACTGGCAATGACGTGTTACTAGGAGAAGCTGGGGGCTTCGAACTCTGTGCTAGGAGCAGAGACTGAAGTCTGGAGAGTCAGGGCGACATGTACCTAAGCAGTATCTAGTATCTGATGTTTAGAGAACATGTTGATGGAATCCAAAAGTTATCGGGGTAAAGGCAAACAGACTCTAAGACTGGAGCATGCATTATTCTACATGTAGTGCGTGATGAAGAATATTAAATGACCATTAATACAGTATTTCTCTAACGTGGAGACGTGAAGGCTAGACAATGACGGAAACTATTGATGCGATTCAGTAGCTTTAGGAATGCAGAGAAGGAGGGCTGTACTGATAACTGGAATCATAACATACTCTTGGCAGACTCAGAGGCAGAGCCAGGCTGAACCGGGCACTGTGAGGCAGGAAGTAAGTGAAGGGTCGAGGATACAGGTGGGGGCTGTATCGCTCTTCAGCGAGGGCTTCAGGAGACAGGAGCTGAATCTGGTGTCCAGGCCCTTTTGAGGCCTAGTAACGGGGGCTTTACAATGAAATAACGTGCACACTGAGAAACGTGGCAACGTAGCTTTACATAGGCCTGATATTCGTAGTATTCACGAGAACTGGAAACTGACATACTAAAGGTGGACACAACTATAATTGCGTCTTTAATCGAACATGGGGAATAACATATGCATATTAATCATGCACATATAACATATGATGGAAGACGCGTAGGGACACAGAACATGGCAAAATTTACTTTTCCACATGGTGTGGATGGTGTGAATTATTTAAGATGAGTACAGTTCTTCAGTTTTTTGTAAATTGTGTACAGTATTGCGTGGGTATAGAGTCTAATGTATATATATATTTTTATGTTGGGAGAAATTCATTTGAAAAAATTAATAGAAATTAAAAAATGAAATAAAAGCTACAAATGAGCTTAAAGATGAAGTGAAGGTAGTCTCGCACATCTTTTCCCAAATTGATGTAAAATAAGCAGCAGCATTGGCATTTTTCTTGGTTTTTGGTCTATAAGTGCTCAGCCTTGCTGTTTACGAGCAATCCCCTTTGTTGTTGCTGTTAAAATAAAGCGAAGGAAGAAGGCATAATCCCCACCCCGTGTCCTTAATAGAATTGAAACTTACCAGCACAACCGCTAGTCTTATTTTCATTATAGGCAATAAAATGGAAACATAGGCCTTAACATAATAGTCCATACTGATGGAAAAAACAGGAGAATCACCAATTTGACAATATTGTAAGTAACCCTAGATGGCATACTTTTTGCTGATTCTTAATGACCATCAGATGCAGGTGATGACTGCGCGAAAAGTGGAGTGCATTTCTAGGTGCTGTAAAAATTGCAAACCTAGCCTGTAGGACTTAATACAGTTAGTGCACAAAACTGGGCACAGGAATGTGGTTGAACAGACATATTATCGACCTTTTAATTTTGACCTACAGAAATATTGAGTTGGAAATATCGAAGGGACAGAATATCGACATCAAGAATATCGGTGACCAGAATATACACATGAAGACTAACCAAAACTTTCTCTACTGTTGCACTCACTGGTGAGGGAATAGTAATTTTTACCCCTACGCTATCCAACACTTTCCCTACTGTTGTACTCACTGGAGTGGGAATTTAAAAAAAAAAACGATATTTTTTACAACAATATTTTTTTTTCTTGATATTTTTGTACTTATAATAATGTAGATAGGACTTCAATATTCTGGATCTCGATATTTCGCCACTGATATTTTTGACGTTGATATTTGTGTAGTCGATACCCTGTCAGTGACTCGGAATTGTGATCTCTGTAGACTATAGCAATTACAAAAAAAAAACATAAAATATGTGGTATATTGTTGTGACCTATTGTCACAGGAACAACACCTCAAGGAGGAGAACCAAAAACCCTGCTGTGGGAAGGCTACCAAGAAGTGCACTGTGCATAATCTAAAACGGGTAAGATAAAATCTATATTCAGGACTGGCTATCCACATTGGGTATTGTTCTATCCATACTTTGGTCGAAATCGGTGAGTATCATAAAACAGTGTTCATCACTTGTACTCGGAACGCCCTGATGTTGTATCTATGTCTATAAAATAGATTTTTAACCTGAGTCTTGGAGTTCATATATATTTCGGCAGGAGAATGGCGATTCTCCAATTATTATGCAGAGAGAATCTTGATTTCATTAAAGACAAACGGAGGCTAACATTATGCAAATACTTTTATTTTCTGCCCAAACATGCAGCTCTTTAAAGAATGTAACTACATCATAATAAGTAGAACATTAACAACATGACAAGTAGACTGTACAGGCTCTCATCTTCCTCGTAGGCTGCGATGACACTGCTGAACAACTTGAAAACTCCAGTTAATCCACTTAAAAAGACACTGTATAGTGAAATGCATAAGGACTATTAAAAGTAATGTACAGCAATGAAATGCAATAGTAATATAATAGTAGCATAATAGTAACACAATAAAGCATGAACATAACCAAACCCAAACCTCTCAGGGAGAGGAGGGTGGGATAATGTTAGCCTCCGTTTGTCTTTAATGAAATCAAGATTCTCTCTGCATAATAATTGGAGAATCGTCATTTCATTACAAGATCGGAGGCTACCATTATGCATGTTTAAAGCCATGTAGAGCTACACTGCTAACATGCTCTATTGGTCTCAAGTAAAACTTAGAGAAGGTACTTGCATTAGACCAATCTGCTGCTTTAAGTATTTCTATTTATAATCAAAGGACACCCGGTCACGATTAAATCCTGCTATTCTTGTATTAAAAAAACACAGTTGATGTACAGAATGTAGAACAATGTCATACATTCACCCCAGTACAAGGATCTGGGCCTAAATCCATTGTTTTTTTTGCACTCCACACCACCCTGGGTTAGACACTGGCTATATGCAAATCAGCTCTGACCCTGTGCCTCATGGGAACAGTCCAGTCCGAACTACCAAGCCATGTCTTTCCCAGACCGGAATCAAGCATCCAAGGACCGGTTTCTGGCTATCAGCCTTCATCAGCCTGGATAGCTTGACTCCAGTGGTGAGGAGAGCCTGGGACTCGCGTCTGAGCATCCCCAGCCCACTCGGGGTGAAATTGCAAAAAACACAGTTGATGGACAAAATGTAGAACAATGTCATACATTCACCCCAGTACAAGGATCTGGGCCTAAATCCATCGTTTTTTGCACTCCACACCACCCTGGGTTAGACACTGGCTATATGCAAATCAGCTCTGACCCTGTGCCTCATGCGAACAGTCCAGTCCGAACTACCAAGCCATGTCTTTCCCAGACCGGAATCAAGCATCCAAGGACCGGTTTCTGGCTATCAGCCTTCATCAGCCTGGATAGCTTGACTCCAGTGGTGAGGAGAGCCTGGGACTCACGTATGAGCATCCCCAGCCCACTCGGGGGGAAATTGCAAAAAACACAGTTGATGGACAGAATGTAGAACAATGTCATACATTCACCCCAGTATAAGGATCTGGGCCTAAATCCATGGTTTTTTTGCACTCCACACCACCCTGAGCTAGACACTGGCTATATGCAAATCAGCTCTGACCCTGTGCCTCATGGGAACAGTCCAGTCCGAACTACCAAGCCATGTCTTTCCCAGACCGGAATCAAGCATCCAAGGACCGGTTTCTGGCTATCAGCCTTCATCAGCCTGGATAGCTTGACTCCAGTGGTGAGGAGAGCCTGGGACTCACGTCTGAGCATCCCCAGCCCACTCGGGTTGAAATTGCAAAAAACACAGTTGATGGACAGAATGTAGAACAATGTCATACATTGACCCCAGTACACGGATCTGGGCCTAAATCCATCGTTTTTTTGCACTCCACACCACCCTGGGTTAGACACTGGCTATATGCAAATCAGCTCTGACCCTGTGCCTCATGGGAACAGTCCAGTCCGAACTACCAAGCCATGTCTTTCCCAGACCGGAATCAAGCATCCAAGGACCGGTTTCTGGCTATCAGCCTTCATCAGCCTGGATAGCTTGACTCCAGTGGTGAGGAGAGCCTGGGACTCAGGTCTGAGCATCCCCAGCCCACTCGGGGTGAAATCACAAAAAACACAGTTGATAGACAGAATGTATAACAACGTCATACATTCACCCCAGTACAAGGATCTGGGCCTAAATCCATCGTTTTTTTTGCACTCCACACCACCCTGGGTTAGACACTGGCTATATGCAAATCAGCTCTGACCCTGTGCCTCATGGGAACAGTCCAGTCCGAACTACCAAGCCATGTCTTTCCCAGACCGGAATCAAGCATCCAAGGACCGGTTTCTGGCTATCAGCCTTCATAAGCCTGGATAGCTTGACTCCAGTGGTGAGGAGAGCCTGGGACTCACGTCTGAGCATGCCCAGCCCACTCGGGGTGAAATTGCAAAAAACACAGTTGATGGACAGAATGTAGAACAATGTCATACATTCACCCCAGTACAAGGATCTGGGCCTAAATCCATCGTTTTTTTTGCACTCCACATCATCCTGGGTTAGACACTGGCTATATGCAAATCAGCTCTGACCCTGTGCCTCATGGGAACAGTCCAGTCCGAACTACCAAGCCATGTCTTTCCCAGACCGGAATCAAGCATCCAAGGACTTTGCAATTTTCACCCCGAGTGGGCTGGGTATGCTCAGACGTGAGTCCCAGGCTCTCCACACCACTGGAGTCAAGCTATCCAGGCTGCTGAAGGCTGATAGCCAGAAACCGGTCCTTGGATGCTTGATTCCGGTCTGGGAAAGACATGGCTTGGTATTTCGGACTGGACTGTTCCCATGAGGCACAGGGTCAGAGCTGATTTGCATATAGCCAGTGTCTTACCCAGGGTGGTGTGGAGTGAAAAAAAACGATGGATTTAGGCCCAGATCCTTGTACTGGGGTGATTGTATGACATTGTTCTACATTCTGTCCATCAACTGTGTTGCTTGCAATTTTCACCCCGAGTGGGCTGGGTATGCTCAGACGTGAGTCCCAGGCTCTCCACACCACTGGAGTCAAGCTATCCAGGCTGATGAAGGCTGCTAGCCAGAAACCGGTCCTTGGATGCTTGATTCCGGTCTGGGAAAGACATGGCTTGGTAGTTCGGACTGGACTGTTCCCATAAGGCACAGGGTCAGAGCTGATTTGCATATAGCCAGTGTCTAACCCAGGGTGGTGTGGAGTGTAAAAAACGATGGATTTAGGCCCAGATCCTTGTACTGGGGTGAATGTATGACATTGTTCTACATTCTGTCCATCAACTGTGTTTTTTGCAATTCTTTTATTCAAAGCAGATTATATACCCTAAATAATTAATTATTGGGTATGGATCAATTATATAAACATGTTACATTTCATAACTTTATGTATATTTGAAGTGGTCTAAGATTTTCACATTGTCATACACATATATAAAAAAATCAATTCTTTATACACAATTTATATACAAAAACACAATTGAACATGTGACATGTTAAACAACAAATTTCCAAAATCAAATCATGAAGATTACCCTAAGTAATTAGTTCAATACAGTCCTAAAACGTAGTTTATTTTTCAAATGCTTAAGGACTGATCTCATAGGGGCAAATATTAGTTTATTCAGTGTGTAAAATGTTCTATTTATACCCCTTATGAGTATAGAAAGTTCATGTGGCGGCCGACGCGTTTCCAACCCCGTATTCTCTTTTGACAGGATTTTCTTCAGGGCCGTTACCGGATACCTGTGTATACATAATTCAAGGAACAATTGAATGTGGGACCTTCACCTTACTTCTATTTAGATTCTCTCAGTTCTTGGTACAATGTTACCTTATTGAAACTTGTACATAGAAAGTGTCTTTTCGCTTCGAGCTCTGAAAGGGCGCCTAATTGGTTCTGTAAAAGTAAAGAAACAATCATTGTTTCTAATTTTGCATGGGGGACATCTGTTATTCAACTGCTTTGGATTTTAACGCCTGCGGACTTACTTATTCACTCTTTATGGCGGATCCTGACATGTATACTATTCTCGTCCAAGATTCAATTTGTGGAGAGGCGACGGAGTCTGTTAATCGGTAAAAGGAAAAACTTTTCACTGTTCTTACAACAAAAAGCTTCAATGTGCAGTGCTAATCGATTTCTTAGTGCGGGTATCTTACTTAAGATTGCTTGGCAGCGGTTCCCGCCGGACTTTTAAGTTAAAGCCATTTCATCAATGAGAACGGTTTGCCAGCATTTGCTGCGCTGGTCAGAAAAATAATAAAAATTAGTGCTTGCGCTGTATGTGCTATTGGCTTCTGAATAATTCTATGTGTCGTTGTGCAACACTTACTTATTGTTTTCTTTACGAGAATGGTAACCCACTGTTTAGTTGAAGGCGTTGCATCGTCTGCACGGTCGTTCAGTCTAACTGCGTGCCCTGCTAAGTTAAAAGCACATTATTTAATCTTATTCTCCTTACTCCTAGTTGCGAAAGGATTTTTTCCTTTTTATCGAGTTTAGAGCTTACCTATGTCGTGAATTTTAGCACAATTCTTTACTCCTTCCTCCCGACTCTCCAACTGCTGTGTTGCGCGAGTGCTGGAATTGGCAGTCATGTGATTTTTTACAAAAAAAGGGGGATGTATCATGTGATTCTGGGGATTGTGGGTCATGTAGTCCAAGTGCGTAAACAATCTTTCAGTAAACTTTATTTATCATCTTCAGCTTTTATACGGAGGACTAAGGGCTCATATACTTCAGATTTCTGACAGTTCATTAAGACCTTCACTCACGCACTTATATTTCAATATTAAATATGTTTCTCTCTGCAATAGTAAAGTTTCCACATTTCCTCCTCGAGGAGGGGTTTTAATGCCTGAAAGGACCGACCACCTGAAATCTTTTTCAGTGTGATTGTTATCTACAAAATGTTGGACCATTGGCGCTGTCATTACTTTCTGTTTTATTCTGGAGCGATGTTGGGCCAGCCTCTGAGTTATCTGTTGATTAGTTTTCCCGATGTAAATTTTGGGACACGGGCAGATAATGACATACACAAGGTTTTTACTTTTGCAGTTTGTGAATTCATTATGTGTCCATTTGATGGTATTATGTTCAAAGACATTGCCCTCGATGGTGTTTGCGCAAGATACGCAAGTACCACATTTGTATCGAGGAGGAAATGTGGAAACTGTATGTGAGGGGGCAGGATCAGGGGGTGCAGTGAATGGCGAGTCAGAGGCAGGGGGAACAGTATCAAGAGAGACAGAGTCAGGAAATAGTGCTCTAAGTGAAGGTTTTATTTTGAGATAAGCTTTCCTTCGTTTGGTAGTCACTCTCAGTCTTGCAAATTCAGAGGGTTCCGTCCTGACGCACCTTGTGAATCCTGAGCTAGCCAGAATGAAGCAGGTGCGTAAAACAGCTGATCCGCTCTCTCCTGTCTTGAGGGGGGGGGAACTTGTAGCTCGCCGGGGCACAGGCTCGAGTCTCCGTCCGGAGGTATCCCGAAAAGGAAAGGAAAGAAAAAGGAAACAGTCACTGAGGCGTCCGTGACGGACTTACAGGGGCCCGGGGTGTGAGGGAAACCAAGTGCTCGATTATATACAAACGTCCGTAGTGCTCGTGTGGGGGGGAGGGTTCATAGACTATACAATTTCACACTGGGTCTCGGGTGTTCGACTGGCCGCTCCGTCCCACCCAGCCCGCAACGTTACCCCGTACCTTGTCCAGCCACGCTCCTCCCGTGGGACCGTGGCAGGGCGAAGCGCCAAATCGGTGGCCTTCTGGCTTGACGTACTCAGCTGGGCTCTCCTCGTACCCTTCTTCTCCGACACACGACTGCTCCGCTCTCCGTCTCCACTCCAATACTCCTTCCGCCTCCAGGGAAACGCCGTCCGTCGTCTCTCTCGTTCTTCCGGCTTTTGGCTCTCCCTCGCTCTCAGGGGGCGGGGCCTCGTCGTCCTGTAGTCCTGGGTTAAAGGGACCCTGTTCATTTACCGAAGGGTAGTTCCACAGACTGTTGACGTTCGTCGCGAACCAGTCCCCTTGTTCGGTTGCCTCAGTCTGTGCAGGGATGATAGAAAGGGGGGTGAGCGGCACAGCGGACCACCAGTCCACGGAAACATCAGTATCCACATCCCCACGGCCCGCCTCCCCGTCACACTGTACTATTGCAGATTGCAGAGAGAAACATATTTAATATTGAAATATAACTGCGTGAGTGAAGGTCTTAATGAACTGTCAGAAATCTGAAATATATGAGCCCTTAGTCCTCCGTATAAAAGCTGAAGATGATAAATAAAGTTTACTGAAAGACTGTTTACGCACTTGGACTACATGACCCACAATCCCCAGAATCACATGACATATCCCCCTTTTTTTGTAAAAAATCACATGACTGCCAATTCCAGCACTCGAGCAACACAGCAGTAGGAGAGTCGGGAGGAAGGAGTAAAGAATTGTGCTAAAATTCACGACATAGGTAAGCTCTAAACTTGATAAAAAGGAAAAAATCCTTTCGCAACTAAGAGTAAGGAGAATAAGATTAAATAATGTGCTTTTAACTTAGCAGGGCACGCAGTTAGACTGAACAACCGTGCAGACGATGCAACGCCTTCAACTAAATAGTGGGTTCCCATTCCCGTAAAGAAAACAATAAGTAAGTGTTGCACAACGACACATAGAATTATTCAGAAGCCAATAGCACATACAGCGCAAGCACTCATTTTTATTATTTTTCTGACCATCGCAGCAAATGCTGGCAAACCGTTCTCATTGATGAAATGGCTTTAACTTAAAGTCCGGCGGGAACCGCTTCCAAGAAATCTTAAGTAAGTGGCCCGTACTAAGAAATCGATTAGCACAGCACATTGAAGCTTTTTCTTGTAAGAACAGTGAAACGTTTTTCCTTTTACCGATTAACAGACTCCGTCGCCTCTCCACGAATTGAATCTTGGACGAGAATAGTATACATGTCAGGATCCGCCATAAAGAATGAATAAGTAAGTCCGCAGGCGTTAAAATCCAAAGCAGTTGAATAACAGATGTCCCCCAAGCAAAATTAGAAACATTGATTGTTTCTTTACTTTTACAGAACCAATTAGGCGCCCTTTCAGAGCTCGAAGCGAAAAGACACTTTCTATGTACAAGCTTCAATCAGGTAACATTGTACCAAGAATTGAGAGAATCTAAATAGAAGTAAGGTGAAGGTCCCACATTGAATTGTTCCTTTAATTATGTATACACAGGTACCCGGTAAAGGCCCTGAAGAAAATCCCGTCAAAAGAGAATACGGGGTTGGAAACGCGTCGGCCGCCACATGAACTTTCTACACTCATAAGGGGTTATATATAGAACATTTTACACACTGAATAAACTAATATTTGCCCCTGTGAGATCAGTCCTTAAGCATTTGAAAAATAAACCACGTTTTAGGACTGTATTGAACTAATTACTTAGGGTACTCTTCATGATTTGATTTTGGAAATTTGTTGTTTAACATGTCACATGTTCAATTGTGTTTTTGTATATAAATTGTGTATAAAGAATTGATTTTTTTTATATATGTATGACAATGTGAAAATCTTTGACCACTTCAAATGTGCATAAAGTTATGAAACGTAACATGTTTATATAATTGATCCATACCCAATAAATAATTATTTAGGGTATATAATCTGCTTTGAATAAAAGAATAGCAGGATTTAATTGTGACCGGGTGTCCTTTGATTATAAATAGTATTGTATTGTCCTACCCGGTCCTGTATATGACAAAACCCCTTTATTTTTCAAGCTTTAAGTATTTCTGTCAGAGATCCTGCAGCCCAAAATACTTTGCGAGCCTAGAAGAGTGACCTCCAAATCTAGAGAGATCCACTCCAGCCTCATGCATAATCAAACGTATCCATCTGGGTAGGGTCGCTGAGGATACAGGTCTAAAGGGTCTCAAATAAGATAAAAGAAGTTGATCACAACCAAGAGTTCTAAAACTTGAAATCTTGTTCTCATAGCATTTCATACATTTCACAACACATAGTTTTTCACATTCATGAAAGATAGGATAAAAGATGTACTCAGACATTGATTTTGTTATTTTCCAGATGTCACAATGGACGCCTTCACATGAGTAAAATCTATTAGAAAGTTCTAGTACTCTAATGTCAGATACCCTTCTAAAGGTGATCAGACACAGGAGAGTAGCTAATTTCATTCAGATTCTTTTAAGGGAGAGTGACTCATTGTCAGGCCGAAGAAAGGAAGAGATTAAAAATAGGGTTAACATCCCAAAGGGATTAGTAACGTGCCTTGGGAGGTCTTCTAGTCTAAAACCCTTCATAACTCTTTTGTTAAGGGAGTTGCTACCGATTGCAAGATTATTAAAGAGAGAGTGACCTGAAGAAATTGCTGATCTGTAGTAATTGAAATGAAAAAGATGAGCAAGATAGTTAGCTACCTGTTGAAGAGGACACTGTACGGGATCCAAATCCCTTGCCAGGCACCAACAAGACCATTTTCTCCAAATGCCCTTGTATCTTTTCCTTGTACCTGGAGCCCATGAATCTTCCAATAAGCTTTTAGCTTCCCCCGAAAGGTCTGAATTCCTGATATTCTCCAAGCAAGAAGGTTTATCTTCCCTTCTAAGACTAGAGAGTGTTTTTCTCTGTCTGGACCCTGGAGTAGGCCTAAGGGGGATGGAATCAGCAGAGGAAAGTCCACCGCTAACTCCATCACCCCTGGGAACCAAACCTGGGATTTCCAAAAAGGAGTTATCAGAATGATGGAGCATGACTCAAGTCTGACCTTCCACAATAGTCTCTGAATCATTGAGAAAGGGGAAAAGGCATAAACCTTGATCCCTTCCCAAGACTGGAGAAAGGCATCTACTCCTGAGGCATAGGGGTCCGGCCTCCAAATGAAGAAACTCTCCACTTGGTGGGTCAACCTGCTGGCAAATAGGTCTAATTGTATCAGGCCCCAAAGATCTTGGATCTGAGAAAAAATCTCTGGATTCTGTTTCCAGTCGCTTGAGTTGTGGAGGAAACATGAGTTCCAGTCTTCTCTCACATTCTGTGAACCCGGGATGAATTCTACTCTGAGGGTAATCTTTTGATCCCAACAAAAATACCATATTCGTTTGGCAAGATCTGAGAGATTTTTGGATCTCGCGCCCCCAAGGCGATTTATGTAGGAGACATGTAGGAGAATTGTCCATATGGATTAGGGTATTTGAGTTCTTTAAAAGTTTCTTGAAGCTCATAAATGCATTGAGAGCTGCTAGCATCTCCAAGCAATTTATGTGGAGGGATTGTTCTTCCAAAGACCACCTCCCTTCGGTCTCTAAATGTTTTAGGCAAGCACCCCATCCTTGGAGCGTAATGGTCGCCTTTTAGCTCGGCTCCCGCAGCCCTCCGGCCTGATCATGTATCCTGTATAATATCCTGTCCGGAGACGACACATTATCGGATAATCGGAAACGGAACACCTCGCTGGTACTCACCATTTGACCCGGAGATCTCGATGTGCAGCGGCTCCGAAGTTGTGCCCTCCGCAAGACCGGGGCCTCCGTGGAACCTAGACCGGGACCTAGCCTGTGGGGTCCGACGACTGTCGGCCCCGGTCGGGAGAGTGAACCAATGATGAGAGCCGTTGTGCGAAAATCCCGGCGATCCTGATCCGGGCCTGCCCTGGTGACCGTGCGGCTGATGTGGGTGAGATGCACCGGGAACTGATTCCGTGAAGGGGTCCTCCCCCCGCCGCGGCTTTGACCGGCGGCCCTGGACCTCTGCGCCCGGACTCTGCTTGTTGGGGGCACCGGTGCTGGTGTAGGCGGAGACCCGCATTGGGCGGACATCCTTTCGGTACCAAGGCTGCCATTGCTGGGAGCCCCCCGGAGCTCTGTGAAGTCCTACATTTTTGAACTGTTTTTTGGGGGTCGCGGAGGGCGGCGACTGGGCTGACTTCGCGAAATGGCGGCCGACCCTCTGCAACATGAATCGCCTTGTGGCGGCGGGCTTGGGTTGCCTAATTGCGCGGGGGTCCGGTCTGGGGAGCGTGAGCTTACGGTCAGAGATATCCTGGAAGCTCTGAGAGCCCTGCGCGCATCCCTGACCCCCGATGTCCCTGTGAGTCCGCCACGATCTGCCGCCATTTTGAGCAGCCGTTTCTTCTTGCCGCCCGCTTGTTTCAGTGACTCCATTGCCTCGCCCCCCTCTATGGCCGCAAGTGTTGCTGCCGCTGATCGAAGATCATTTTGTGTGCCGGTGACTTTGGAGCTCCCTGTTTTTCGAGGTTCTGACCCCGGGGACTTGGACATTGTGCCGCGGCCCTGTTCGGCTCGGATGCCTAGAAATATTGGTGGACTGCCGCCTGCACCTGCTCCGATGGCTTCGCCTTTGTTTACTACGGAGACCCCCTCGCCTTCCCAAGCGGCGAAACTGAACTCCTGTTCTTCATCACCCGTGCTGCGTTTGCTGATGCATTTAAACTCTCTGCTCGGACTTTTGCTCACTTGCGGACTGATTTACCCCCCATGTCTACATGGTAGTCAACATTTCTTTCGATTGTGTGCTGGTTTTGTATTGAATATCTCATTCTACACTGTCATGTGGTGGGTGGGATTTGTGGTTCGGAAGGGATGGGGGTGATATGCACGACTCCTGGTTGATTATTGGTATACGACTTAGTAGCGCAGTTGTTTGTACCCATAGAGCGGTGGGTGGTCCTCTCCTCTGTAAGTTTTATGGCGCTTGATGGGGTGTCGTCCTGGTCTGTTTTTGCTGCGATTGTCTGGTTGGGCGGAGGGCGGCGGCTGACCATATTGATTTCTGTTCTTATGCTCCTCCCTCCTGTTTTCTTTATTTTTGTTTCGGTTTCTTTTTGTCTCGTTCTTCTCTCTTTCTTTCTTGCTATATTTCGGGTTCTGGTTTAGGGCGACAGGCACGCTGTCAGAAGGGTAGGCCATAGCCTTCTACAGGGGTGCAGGGTGGGATGGGTGGGTTGGGTTCTATTTGTTGTTTGTTTTATGGTTCTATGGCCCTTTTGTATCTCTTTATAGTAATGCCGCGTCTGTCCTTGCCTCCCGTGGTGTGTTCGGGGTGAGGTGTGTGGCGTCGTTAATCCTCCTTTTATGGTTCGGTTGCATTTCTTCTCGATTGCTGTACCCTCACTGGTGCTGATACTCCTGTTTTCTCCTGTACTCCCGCCACGGGACGCCTGTGTCGGCGTGTCTTCTTTCTTTCGTTTTTGTATTTCATTTCTTTTTCTTATTGTTCCGTCTTGTTCTCCTCCCCTCCCCCTCTTCCCCCCCCCCTTCCCCCCTCCTTTCCTCGCCCCCGCCCCCCTCCCTCCATTTTCCTAGAGGTCACTATGACGGGTTAGTTTTGATGTAATGTTTCTCCGATCCCTCTGTTCTGGCTTAGCTGTGGTTTGGTTGGTGGGCATGTAACGATGATACTGTTCAAGTGTCGATTATGTCTAAATTATCTCGATCTTCCTGTGTGAATTGCGTTGCCTCTCCTGTATTGTGGCCCCATACCCCCTTATTGTCGCTGAGGCTGGTTCTGGGACTTCGGACATCTCCATATTGAAAGTGAGCCTGTCGTATGCCTTATCCCCATATTATAAAATTAACCTTTTTTGCTCCTGTGTCTTGGCCCTCTGGTTCCTAGGTATATTCTCCCCTTTTTACGATTGTATTGCCTCTGCTTCTTGCTGCTTGACTCTGTAATGTTTGCCTTGGAACTTTTGATTGTTTTACGTATTGAGGCTGGCCGATTTGGTTGTAGGCCTAGACTTGTATATCCTTTTGACGCTAATAAAGGTTTTAAAAAAAAAAAAAAAAAAAAAGCACCCCATCCTTGATTGCTCGCATCTGATTCTAAAGTGAAATCTGGAACATTCCCGAAGATAGTTTTACCGTTCCAGGCTTGGAGGTTATTTAACCACCAATGAAGATCCTATCAGGCATCTTGCGAGAGAGGCAGAGAGTCTTCGTACCAGAGGCCCTTTCTCAAGCCCAGTGCTTTCAATCTTTGCAGACCTCTGTAATGAAGAGGACCTGGTGAAATGGCTTGAATAGAGGACAAAAGAAGTCCTAAAACTCTGGCCAGGTATTTTAGTTGGATAGATTCTTTTGAAAGGATAAGTGAAACATGTGGTTTTTATTTTGGTAACCTTCTTGTGGGGAAGGATTAGATTTGAATGAATAGTGTTTACATGGAAACCAAGGAATTCTAGTTCTTGTGAGGGGGTCAGAATAGATTTCTCCATGTTTATAATGAAGCCCAGATCTTGAAGGAGATCCATGGTCATTTTTAAATGTTCCATAATTTCTAACTTGTCTTGGCACATGATGAGGATATCGTCTAGATAAATTATTAAAGGAATTCCCCTCTCTCTGAGATAGGTGACCACTGGGCGAAGGACCTTGGTGAAGCACCAAGGGGCTGATGGTAGGCTGAATGGGAGGCACTGGAACTGATAAAGGGGGCCCTTTTTCAGATTCCTTTCTGTGTCTCGCGGACCTGTGGACCTTTGCTGCCGACCAGCTGCTCGCTGCCGTGCTGTGGTGTGGGTTGAGACGCCCGTTCTAGCGTCCTGTGTGCCTGCTGCCCTGGTGGGACTCATGGTCCCAGGGTGCACCTGACTGCCCTTGACTGCTGCCGCTCGAGAGGCCCTACTCAACACAGCTGCTGCTGCTGGGGAAGGCGCTGTCATTGCGCTTAAAGCGCCGCCTTCCCCCATGCAGCACGGGCCCTTTTTCAGATTCCTTTCTGTGTCTCCCGGACCTGTGGACCTTTGCTGCCGACCCGCTGCTCGCTGCCGTGCTGTGGTGTGGGTGGAGACGCCCGTTCTAGCGTCCTGTGTGCCTGTTGCCCTGGTGGGACTCGTGGTCCCAGGGTGCACCTGACTGCCCTTGACTGCTGCCGCTCGAGAGGCCCAACTCAACACAGCTGCTGCTGCTGCTGGGGGAGGCGCTGTCATCGCGCTTAAAGCGCCGCCTTCCCCCATGCAACGCGGGACGTGCACAGGCGGCGCCGGGAGAAGCCCAGGACAAGGGCGGCCATCTGTGGCCGTCCGAGGCCGGAGGAGGTCAGGCCAGGCCCCCCCTCTTGGCTCTACACCCAACGAAGGTACTTTTGTCAATGACGTATACCCTGAAGTAATCCTTGTATTATCCCCTGATGACCTCATTTTTGCTCGATTAACTAACCTGGCTTCTCAAGTGCTATTGCCTGCCACTGAGCTCTCCTACCCCTTGACTTTGTTGCAGATATTCATTGGATACTGTGTGGCAAATAAGAGGCGCTTTGGTTTATTCAAGACTGATTTTAAAGTATCAGTGCGAATGGCCTTTTCTGTTCAATTATTTTTGATTCTGTGTCACACTGTAGTTTAGTTGCTGTATATTTTCAGTGTGTTAGAATATATAAGTCCCTATTTGGATTATATTGAATTAGTGGTTATTTGCTTTAATTTTAGTGGTTTAGTGGTCGCTTTTTGAGAATGTCTAATCTGACAATGAGCAAAAGGAAGGGAACGGCAGGACACTGGACGACTTCATAACACAAGCTTAATCTGTATTATGTTATGAAATTGAACTTGCGCAAAGAAGACTCTCGTTAGACCCATCCAAACTGTCCACTTATACTGCGACTATAGTCCAGTCTTCAATAAATGTAGTGCTTTCAAATTCAGGTACAGATAACCAATACGATAGTGTTAACATCCAACCGGTTTTGGATAATCGGATAATAGATCCAATAGAATTGCTTGATGTGAATGCGCAGCCAAGCCCTGGGATTTCAAGTAGATTACGGGCACAAAAAACAGTGGAGACAATGGGAATATCCAACAAGGAGAAAAATGAAAAATCCCAGAAGGGGAAAAAATCCAGTCAAAAAAAAGGGAAATCAGGGGGGAGAGGGAATCCAGGTAATGGGGATTCAACTACATTGGAAAATAACGGCAACAGGTTTAGAACAATAGGAATACAAACTGATGCTAATGATCCCTTTGGATTAGCCAAGTAAAATGAGGTAATAGGAGTTTTAGAACAAACTGTGGCAGATATTTTTAAAACTGCTCTAAATGCCGTCCAGATAAAAATAAATGAGTGTATGGATGGTAAGTTAAGGGCCATGGATGACAAGATTGCCCAGTTAAATGATGCAGTCCACCATTTAAGTAAAAGCATTGGAGAAGGAAATGGAATAATTGCGGAAGGGGTAAGACTAATAGCTGATCTAAAACTGCTCTCAGGGGATAAGAGGGTCTGTGATGATGTGGATAGAACATTGAAAACCCTAAACCAATTAGGCTCAGGAGCTTCAAATAGAGCTCAGTTAAGAAACAGTGCAGAGGTTATAGGGGCAAATGAGCAAAGGGGGAAGGTTATTGCCAGTCCACATAACACCACATCCGGTTCAGAGCGTGCTAGTTGCAGGGCAACAATGTATAGCCAAAGGGGACAGACTCAATTCCTAATCCAGATAATTTGAATTTACCACCAGCCACGTGTCCCTATGTTTTAGTTCTAGCAGGCGTCCCTGCATTGAAAAGGGACCAAAGAGAATTCTGGCATAATTTAAGGAATAAAGTTGTAGACTGACTATCCAAATATAAAAGGTTTAACCCAAACAAAGCAAGTGAAATTCTGATGGTGCGTAGGGTAGGGTGGGTGGGAGGTTCTCCCAAAGACATACAGGGAGACTGTAATGTTGTAAATTTTAGACACCCCCACACAGTCCGTACCCTACTGAAAGCACATGAGGAAACACTAATCTGGAAGACCAATATCCATGCATTACCATTGGGATATTTTTACAAACCTTTGGGAACTGAAGTGAACAAAAAACAAGCAAATTCATTACTCCCAGAGACTCTCAATAGATTCCAGGAGCTATCCCTGTTGGAAGAAGTGGATTGACTGCATCAGCTAAAACCTATTACAAATGTATCCATTTTGTTGAATAGGGAACTAGAGAGGATAAGTACAGTACCTGTTGGGAATTCGGGTAAGAAGACTAGGGAGAAAGAAAAACGCTGTGTGAATAAGGATGAGTCATCGCTCTTAAATGGCATTGATATAATAACTAGCGAAGAATATATACGTGATGCAAACTACAAAGCCTGCCCCGATTTAAAAATTGTTTCATGGAATATTGCGGGTCTTAAAAAGAACACCAGGGATCCGGAGTGGAATGAGTTTATTGAAACATACGATATCTGTTTGTTACAGGAGACATGGGCAACTGAGATCACACATAGGGTGGGATACAAAAGTTTCCATATAGCGGCTGTTCCATCTACAAGAGGAAGAGCCTCTGGTGGACTGGTTATCTGGGTCAAGGTGACCCTTGATATTAGTGTAACTCAATTAGTGACGGATTCCTTAGATATACTAGGGATCAGAATAGCGACAAAGGATAAAAGGGTGTTGCATATATAATATTTATAACCGACCAGGTCCGGCATCAAAGGAGTCAATAACAATTGATAAAATTGACTCCATTTTAAATTTAGTGGATTCTAGTGTTAGTACAATAATTGGTGGAGACCTTAATTGTAACTATGACCCCATTACAGGACTCAAAATGATTTTAGAAGATGAAGATCTGGCGAACAGGATCCCTATTTTATCTAACTGTAAACCGGTCTTGTGCACTGTCCTAACACTCCAAATAATGAGATTGATAGTGAATCATGGCCTGAGGGCATGTAATGGTCGCCTTCCATCAGATTTATTAAAGGCGCCAACCTTTTTCAGAAGTACTACTCAGAGCGAAATAGATTATCTTATTTTATCATTTGACATTTGGCTTTATGCTGTAGATCTAAAAATTGTACCAAGAGTGGCGAGTGATAATCGTCCACTTGAACTAGTCTTAAAAAGTAGTATTTTGACTAGCTCAGTTGAGAGTAGATGTAACTCCCGTAATTGTATGGACAATATCATAGTTAGTAATAATCGCCGCTCTGTTAAATGGGCGCATATGTTGGAGCATGGCGAGAAGTTGGCAAGTATTTATAGTACTTTTGCATTTACTTTTTCTAATTACACTTCTATGGAAATGGACAAGAATAAATTTTTAGATTTACATAAGGGCCTTTTTAAAGCATTAGTCCCATTGGTAACAAAAAAACTAAAGCGAATGAGGTAAACAGTAAACAAAAACCGATGGGGAAACCTTGGTACAATAAAGACTGCCGGGGTGCCAAAACTGAGTTAGTACTAGCCATTAAAAGTAATAATAGTTCGATAGTTAAGGGAGCAAGATCAAATTATAAGAGAGTGTTAGAGAATGCTAAAACACTTTGGGCCGACAAAATTTGGCTGGATCTGTTGACAGCAGCAAAAAGCAGGGACCAAATGGCTTTTTGGAAAATCACTGCAAATGGAAATGGAAATGAAAAAGGCTCTAGAGATGTCCATCTTGACGAAACTACTTGGATAGACCACTTTGCAAAATTGTATGCCGCCCCTGAGATTGGAAGTTCCATAAATGACGGGCTTCCTTTAAACCCGAGTGAAGGAACTCTAGAATTCGTTCTACAAGAAACAATTCTGGCTATTAACGCAGTTAAAACTAGTAAAGCCCCAGGACTAGACAAGATCCCTGGGGATCTATACAAACATGATACTGGTGTCTGGGGTCCTTACATTAATTATCTGTGTAATTTTATAGTCGCAGGATCTGACATACCAGAGACATGGAGGGGGGGCAGAAATTATTTGAATTTTTAAACAGGGCGATAGAAGCGATCCCTCAAACTATCGCCCAATTAGTTTAATTGATGTTTTACAAAAAATTTACGCAAGGCATATTTTAAATCGTATTAACTTTTGGACCGATGAACGGGCAATTCTCTCAAAATTCCAGGTGGGATTTAGAACAAAAACAAGCACCATAGATCAGGTGTTTAGGTTCTGCTGTATGTGTTGGAAGTATGAAAATCTGAGGAAAGGCCATTTATATGTGGTGTTTGTTGACCTAAGGGCCGCGTTAGATCTCATCCCTAGACATTTACTATGGAAAACACTTATTAGCCAAGGACTCCCGGCCAACTTACTGGAACAAATTGTTAGATTGCACCAAAATAACTATGCAAAGGTGAGATGGGGTCCGGGTGGCGAACTAACAAGTTCAATCCCCAGAGAAAAGGGGGTTCGCCAAGGATGTGTCCTGGCACCAACTTTGATTTCCTTATTAGTTAACAATATTCCTTGTTTTCTACAAGGTTGTAAAAATGATGCACCGAAGTTGGGAGGTGAGTCAATATCGGCCCTATTATTTGCGGATGATACCATTCTTATATCGCAAACACCAAATGGCCTACAATCTTTGCCTAGTACTCTCCAAACCTACTGCAGTAAAAAAGGTTTAGAGATAAACACTAATAAGACAAAGTATATGGCAATAAATCCTCATAAGTCTTTCAGAGAAAATTTGGTTTTAAACGGACAAAGAATTGGAATATGTTCAACATTTTAACTACTAGGGGGTTTCATTAGATTCCAAAACAACATGGAAAACCCAAATTGATAAAAGCAAGCTGTTATTAACACAAAATACACTACCGATCTTGAAAAGACACCGAAATAGTCTCAATAAAGCGGTATTTCCAGCACTTGAGATATTCCGGTCTAAAGCTCAATCGGCAGCACTATATGGTGCTGAATTGTGGGGCCCTTCGAGTAAAAACGCGTTCGAGGTTAATGAGAACAAATTCTTAAGAGCTTTGCTAAAAATTCCAGTACGTACACCGTTAACTCCGTTAATGCTTGACCTTAACATGAAGCGTATGGATCACCATGTAATTATTAGACCATTGATGCTGTGGGTCAGGCTCTGGACAACACCTGAGCTGCTGGATTATAGGGCGGCTCTAACAGAGATTAAGGATTTGGATGAAAATAATTGTATTACATGGTTTAAACATGTGAGTACTTGGTTCAAGAAGATTGGCTTAGCACACTTTTGGAGTAGTCCATCGATATTAACCTCAAATTCAAGAAAGATATTAAAAGCATCCTTCTGGGCCTTCATAGACCACAATAGATTAAATGATAGAGCAAATGGATCCCTGACCAGTGAGTTTCTTATGTTTAAAGATAGTGCTTGCTTTGAACCCTTTTTGAATGAAGTGAATCCACCGTTGGCTAAAACGTTATACTTGAAGTACAGATATGGTGTACTGATGATAAAATCAAGCATAGCAAGGTGGGAAAATCATAGCAATGATATATGCGTGTTGTGCTCAGGAAAAGCCAAGGAAGATATTACACATGTTCTATTTTTTTGTCCGGCCTATTCGATCCCAAGAAAAAGATGGATTAAACCTCTTTGTATTAATATGGGTGTGAGTTCGCATAGAGAAGCAGAAAGGATTCTAAAAACTGACACTCGCCAGGTTATTGTTTTTGGTATTAGCAGGTTTCTGCTGGCTGTAAATTTCCTCAGAATAAAGGCTGGTGAGAAGCTTTAGGAATTTTTAGGGAATTGTTAATAAAATGTATGATATACTCGGGAGCTAATGAAATCAACTGAAACAGCAAAGGATAAATGTTTGTATATCGATTGATTTATGTGCTGTGGAACAAGCTGTATATTAGCTTACCGGAAACGTGCTTGTAAATAGAATGATCTCATTTTTATATATGCCTTTTTCAACTATTTATATGGTTTTTAGCATAATGATTGATCCCCCCAATCCATTTCTTATTAATTGTTGATTTATATCTATATTTTGCTTGGGCCGGGGTGGTGCTAAATGTTGCTTGTTAATCTTTATCTCCACAGCGCGAGGACACGCCGGGATGGCGTCGCCAGGCGCTTTATAAACTACTTTATTATTATTATTATTATTATTATTATTATTATCTATGGTAGTTGTAATGTTGCGAAAAACTTTTTTTCTTTTTTATATGAACTGTATTTTAATGTATCTTTTATGATACTGTTGTATCGAAATAAAGATCATGATGATGACAAAGAGTTCCTTTCCAAGTAAAACGAAGGTACTTGTGACACTCCTCGTTCATGGGTATGGTAAAATATGCGTCTTTTAGGTCCAATTTTACCATCCAATCCCTTGTTTGCAAGATGTCCCTCAAAAGATGGATACCCTCCATCTTGAAGTCTCTGTATGTTAGAAATTTGTTTCAATTTTTTAGATTTATAACGGGACGCCAACCCTTGTCCTTCTTTTTGACAAGGAAAATAGTACTTAAGAAGCTCTTTGTGAGTTCTGAAAGAGGAACTTTCACAATGGCTCCTTTGTCTAACATTGTGAAATTTATGATCTAATAATGATCTATTAAATTTAAGTTCTCCTTGTCTAGAGACATTTCGTTTGGAATCTTTTTTTGAAAGGACTCTTTGCAAAAATCTATCTTGAAACCATCCACAGTTTCCAAGACCCATGGGTCTTGGGTGATTTGAAGCCAATTGTTTGCAAAAAATTGGAGTCTTCCTGCCACTTTGGAAGGAAAGGAGGGATTCACACTTACCTTGGAAGGATTGGTTGGTGAACCTTGATCTTCCGCTACGGCCTCTTGAACCCCTTCCTCTCGGGGGGTGGGGGGGTAGAAGTTTGAACGGGACCATCTGTAAGAACGAGTGTCTCTTATTTCTTGTGGATAAAATTGGGACTTGAAGTAACCCCGGCTGACAGGTTGTCCCCTCCTGTCAGCCCTTCTAAAAAGTGGTCGTCCCCATATTAGATTGTGCCTTAGAAAAAGCATTGAAGGTGGCCACATATTTTCCTAAGGATTTGACGAAGTTATAACATACCCTTGGAATCACACATGTCTTCTTTAGCGGAAAGGTCCGCGAGTTAAGGGTTCATTCTGAGGAGGACCGCCTTCCTCCGCTCGGTAATTGGGTTGGCATTAGCATTTCCAATAAAGCAGATTGCACGTTGGGACCAACCTCTTAAGAGCCCGGTATTAATCAGAGTATTGTTGGTCCTGGCTTCTTCCGTCATATCAAGAATTTTTTAAAGAGGATCCAGGACATCAAAAAGCTTATCTTGACACTGCTTTAAGCATCTCTCAATTCCTTTCCTTGGGTCCCTCCCCGATTTAAAGAGAAAAGTGATCAATTTGGGGCCAAGGTTGGGGGTACTACAGATCTTATCCTCAGAAGAGGTGCGAGGGCACTCATTATGCAGTAAATTGTGTGTGTCTCTGTCCATGGGTTTCCTGACCCATTTAGATAAATATCTACCAACGTGGTTCATGGGCCACCATTCCGTGCTGCGAGATGACGAATAGCAGTGAGATTGAACATCTCTTCCCCGAGGGGCTCTCTAATAGTAAATGAGGATGTTGAAGGATGTTCTAAGTCCTCGTCAAGATCCTCAGGGGTATCTTGGGGATCAAATATAAATTCATCTTCGTCATTAAAAAAAGGTAAAGAGCACTCGCAAAGCTCACCATCCCCTGGTATGACGGGGGCATGGCGCTCCCCGATATCAAGCGATATTATTGGGCTTCCCAGTTGTCTGCCATTAATCATGTGATGTTTTCCCCGGGTCGTAATCCTGCATTCGAGATGGACAGACTCCAGCTTCCAGGTGGGGACTTTACTAGAGCGCTTTATTCCCGATCGGCCGGGCGCCATCTTGTGGGCCCATCCAGGATTGCAGTAACGGTGTGGCGGGCTGCGAGTGTGAGTTTGGGGTGGGAGGATCGATTGACGTTAGCGACACCGCTTTATGCATCCGAACGTTTGGGCGGACTCTGGTCTACCAAGGGTTTCGACCGCTGGGATATGATTGGGATCTGTAAGGTGGGTGACGTGTACTCGAATGGTTGTGTAAAGTCGTTCCAGGCCCTCCAGGCGGAATATGGTTTGAGTGGTAGGGAATTTTTTCGCTACCTGCAGGTCCGACATGCCCTCGTCTCAGTCTTGGTTCCTGATGAGGCCTTGCCTGACTCTTCCCCCCTCGAGGACCGTATCCTTGATGGGCATCTTCCCGATAGCACTATTTCTCTGATTTACAAGAAATTGATTAATAATCGGGTGGACTTACTGATCCGACTTCGGGAGGCTTGGGTTCGCGATGGGTTGGAACTGGACGACGAGGATTGGCAATCGGCGCTCTCTTCTCCCAAGGAGGTGGCCATTCCTGCCCATCTCCGTTTGGTTCAGCTTAAGATTCTTCATCGAGTCTATGTCACTGGTCCGCGTCTGGTTACGATGGGCTTTTCTTCGGATGGGCTATGCAAGCGTGGATGTGGCTTGAGTGCGACATTTTTGCATATCCTTTGGGAGTGCCCGGTTATAGCTGCTTATTGGACTGCTGTGCTTGAGGTGATGACTGCTGTTACGGAGGTGGCCCTGCGACCGGAGCCTCGCAGATGTCTGTTGAATGTATGGGAACCCACTGACTACTCTGTGGCCCAGACCAGATGGGCTACCCTTGGTTACATGATTGCGAAGCGGGATGTCGCGCAACTCTGGGGCGCTTCCAGGCCCCCTGAGGTCTCGAGGTGGGAGGACAATATGGACTGGTCCATGTTTCGTGAAAAGACGGTTTATGTGGCCAGGGGCAGACCCAGGGAGTGGACGAAGGTTTGGGGCCAGTGGAATGATTATCGTGGGGGTATTTGCACCCCTCCCCTTGAAAACACTGCTGAGATTGTCCTTTCTCCCTAGACTAGAGTTCCCGGAACCTTTCCGTATGGTTTTTTATACTTCCGGTTCTCCCCGCTGCTCCCCTCCCCCCCCTCCCCGACTTGATTGGAGCCTCCGGGCTCTGGGTGTGTTCTCCTGATCGTGGAACCGTCCCCTCCGCTCTTTGGGCTGACCTTAATTATCGTCCATTCGCCTTTAGTGTTTATGTTTTCTTTTTGTAAAAAATAAAAATACAAATTGTTCTGTGATGTCTATAGAGTAACGCTTTGTACTTGAGCTGTACCTATCCACGGGTGTATATTTTCTTACATGCATTTTGTCTTGTCATTAGCGGCCAGCCCGTGTGGTTGTAGGCTCATTCTTGTACTTTTCTATGCTTACTCCAATAAAGGTTTTGGGAAAAAAAAAAAAAAAAAAGGTAAAGAATCCTCATTAAAATCATTTGTATCGTATAAAATATCAGTCTCTATAATGCCGGTATGGGCACCTCTTCTCCCAGTCCCAGGTAACTGGGATCTCTCTATTGTGCTGCTACGAGCACCAACATCTCTTGTAGCATGAGGGCTACCAATTTGAACAGCATGGGTAAATGCCTTATTCAGGTGTTTTCTCTTTTGAAGTACTTTACCCCTTATTTGAGGTCCACTGCCGGGGGGGGAGTCCCCATCAGAAAGAGAAAAAATAAATCTCTTCGGGAGGGGACATTCCTCTTAAGTAGAGCAACATTAACTGCTTCCCTGATGGATGATTGGACCTCTTGGTTTATTCGTTTGTAGGTTTCGCCTGGCGTTTACTGCGCAAGTAGTATCGCGCAGGCGAAATCTTATGTTTACACAGTATGTAGCTTTGTCCCCCCTCTCTGTTCCATTGGCTAGCTCCATAAATGGAGGCTAGCCATTGGAACAGAGATCTGCCCGTCATTGCCGGAGCAGATTCGTGGGCGTTCCCGCGATTTTTACTCATCCCGCCCCTTTGTGATCGTCATGCGGCTGTGGGCGTGTGTTTATTTTATTTTTTTTCTCGTGATGTTTTTGGCTTTTTCGAAGTGCCTTTAGCCGGAGTGGTCTGTGAGATTTAAGTTGCCAGGAAGTTGTTGTTATTTGCGATCAGGTAAGCAGCATTTTGTTTAATATTTTATTTGCATGTGTATTTGCATTTTATTTGCATGTGTCTCATGTCGTCTGCCTTTTTCTATGTGTACCCCGTCTCATGTCGTCTCCCTGTTTGTTGTGTGTGTCTTTGCTGTCGTCTCTACATGCCCCGTGTTGTGGATGTTCCCCCGCCCCCCCTCCCGCTGTCCGTGTCTCCGTTCCCACCCCCCCTCCATTGCTCTCGTTCTCGTTCGTTCAACGAGGGTCCGCGTCGCATGGTCAGGCCGCTCACGCGTCAGGTCAGTGGTTGCCTTTGGCGCCTCTGGCGGTGAGTCCCCTGCCCCCCCTTGTGGATGCCATGGTCTGCTGGACACGCTGGCATGTTGCGGTGAGTGCCCGGGCATTGTCTCCCCCCCTCACCTGCAGTCCCCGAGGCCGGAGGTTGTGTTTTGTTGCATGTTTTGTTGCCCCTGTTGGGGGGGGGGCATTGGGGTTGGAGGTGTGTTGCGGCCAGAGCCGGGTTGCGTAGTTGTGGAGCTGGGTCGGCCCGGGACAGCTTGTGTGCGGCTCAGTGGATGGGTCTCCGGGGAGCTCTTGCACAACTGTTTATTTGTGGGAGCACTTCGGTGCCGTCTGTGCGACACGCTGGGCATGAGAGCCACGTTCATTGTCCTTCTTGGGGGGGTGGAATGGACTGACTTCAATTGGAGGGAAGGCGGGTGTACTTGGTCATGCGCTGCTCCTGGGCGGCTCATACGGTGTGTCCTCTGGGTGTTGCACAAGTTTTCCATGCATACCCTTTTTATTAGGTTTTGCCTGGCTTCCCTGCCCCCTGGCTGCGCTTGCTTCCCTGGCTGCGCTTGCTTCCCTGCCCCCTGGCTGCGCTTGCTTCCTTTCCCCCTGGCTGTGCTTGCTTCCCTTCCCCCTGGCTGTGCTTGCTTCCCTTGCCCCTGGCTGTGCTTGCTTCCCTGCCCCCTGGCTGCGCTTGCTTCCCTGCCCCCTGGCTGTGCTTGCTTCCCAGCCCCCTGGCTGTGCTTGCTTCCCTTCCCCCTGGCTGTGCTTGCTTCCCTTACCCCTGGCTGTGCTTGCTTCCCTTCCCCCTGGCTGTGCTTGCTTCCCTTCCCCCTGGCTGTGCTTGCTTCCCTGCCCCCTGGCTGTGCTTGCTTCCCTGCCTGTGCTTGCTTCCCTGCCCCCTGGCTGTGCTTGCTTCCCTGCCCCCTGGCTGTGCTTGCTTCCCTGCCCCCTGGCTGTGCTTGCTTGCCTGCCCCCTCGCTGTGCTTGCTTGCCTGCCCCCTCGCTGTGCTTGCCTCCCTGCCCCCTCGCTGTGCTTGCTTCCCTGCCCCCTCGCTGTGCTTGCTTCCCTGCCCCCTCGCTGTGCTTGCTCTCCTGGGTGGGTGTGTGTGGCTCTGGGTGGGTGTGTGTGGCTCTGGGTGGGTGTGTGTGGCTCTGGGTGGTGTGGCTGGCTGTGTGTGTGTGGCTCTGGGTGTCTGTGGCTCTGGGTGTGTGTGTGTGGTAGTAATTGCTGTCTGCTGAGCTCATCCAGTAGGGTAAAATAGGTCTCACATTTGCGAGAGATTAAGCTATTGGCAATGTAAATGAGAATGCCATTTATTTATCTGTTTTCAAAACCAACACATAAATAAAAAAATTGTCATTTACAATGCCAATAGCTCTAACTTTTGAAAAGGCGAAACCGTTGCATTGTAAATGCTTGTTTTAAATTATCCCCCAAAGGTTCCTTAGTGGCCTGAGGTGGGGTATTAGCGTCAGGGTTCATAGTGATAAGTATTCCAGAGGGTTAAATAATAATTAGCCTTAATAAGGCATAATCATGTACAAGTAAATAGAATCAAAAATATTACCCTGGTAGGGCTTACTCACGGTTGTGCAGATTCTGCACTGTAATCGTTTAAGCAATATTCCTCACACTGTAGCGTAAAAAAAGGCCACCGGGTGGCGATCTTGTACTGAAATATATAATAGAAGAAAGAAATAACTTGAAAAAAAGGCTCCGTGAAAAAGGCTCCGTGAAAAAAGGCTCCGGCTCTGTCAGTAATTGTTACGCGCTCGAGAAAGAGGCAGTGTAACTAAGGAAACTGACCTGGAGGAATGTATGACGTTACAACGAATTCCGTTGCAACGCATGCCTTTACCACGCATGCGTTACAACGGAATTCGTTTTCCACGCATAACCTTTACCTCGGATGCTTGCGTGCTGACGTCATACGTCGTTAAGAGAAAGCAGAAGTTTATTTTCCGATTTCTCTTAAAAGACGCTGATTAAATACATAACCCGACGTGACTTCAGGTGAGATTTTTTTTTGGGGGGGGGAGATCCCCCCAAGTCCCCCTTTTTTTACTTTTTACCTCTACCACATATGCCTTTACTACAAACCTCGTAGTAAAGGTATGCGTGGTAAAGGCTTTCGTGTTAACCACGCATGCGTGGTACTGCATGCGTGGTTAAGGATTTCGTGGAAACGGCTTCGTTGTAGAGGCCGTTTCCCGACCTGGAGCCTAGAAACTGACGTGGAGCCTAAGTCAAAGGACGCAACTTCATGCTCGTATGCGCGGCTCGAATCTAACATGTTGCCAGGATACCGGTGTTCAAATGAGGCAAACTCCGGTTAGGGTGAGTTTTTTCTTTTTATTTAAATCCCCAAATTTAGTTAAAATAAAGAAATGTGCCCAAGCACTAGCGTGTTTAAGGAAGTTATTGTCCTTTAAATGCTCGCACGAGCGGGAAAGTCAAGGAGCAAAACAGCACTTACCTGATGAGGAATATGATCGCAAGGCGATCGTTGGACATGAAATAAATCAAGGTGTTGTTCCCTGCCATAAATTGGACAAGGGGAAAGCTAGACGAAAAAGCGGTAGGCGAATAATTATCTAAAATTGAAATAAACATCAACACAAGCACAAAATCTTAAATATGAAAGATACAAATACATAAATATATAAATATCATAGCTCAACAAATCATACATAATCAGTAAAGGTTAAATCATAGATGGAAGGAGTACTGAGCTGTGTCAGCGCGGCGACCAAAAGACGAAGATGAGAGCCTGCACAGTCTACTTGTCATGTTGTTAATGTTCTACTTATTATGATGTAGTTACATTCTTTAAAGGGCTGCATGTTTGGGCAGCAAATAAAAGTATTTGCATAATGGTAGCCTCCCGTCTTGTAATGAAATGAAAGAGATTTTAAATTCCCAGTTCAAGAAAAACTTGCTTGATGTAGGCTAAACATGTGTCAGGATCGCGCCCGGTTCGCCCCCACCCTGGTTACCGTATAACGCATTCCCTTGCATTAATTCCAGAGATATGTAGTTCTCTGGTGATACATGTTGCCCTTGCTAAAAATATGTGCAGAGTCATGTCTCAGCACCGTGAGTTTGTGCACAACTTTGTTTGTGTTTAAGGCCCCCAAGGTCATAGTGTGTCTCATATTTGTGCCATGAGAATCAAAGCTATTCTTCACTGTGTATAGTTTTTGTATTTGACTTTATTTCAGTATTTCTAAAACTCTCTGCCCCCGAGTCTTGTGTTACTGGTCAGCCATGTGCTGTGCACACAGAGGTTTACCGAGATCTTGGCAAATCTCAGCAGCCATCTTGAGTGGGGTTTAGTACCTAAACCACACCCAAGATAGGAGGCTTTTCTTTGCCTAAAGAGATTCCAGATGAGAAGGGTGCTCCCTGCCCACATCAGATTCGACCTGTTATACGAAACAGGAAAACACAACGCTTGCCTGCAAATCAGATCGCTGGTGCTGCAACAGCAACTTACATCAAGAAAGGGCTGTTCCCAGCCCACTTCATTCAACAGCACAAGCCTTCTTTGGGCAACGATCTGTTCCCTGCAAGCATCAACAGTTACCTGCAATGATCAACAAAAGACAGTAAGGCACACTTACCTAACAACATTTTGTTCAAGAACAATAATCAGAACTTATTACAGGCAAACATTCAGAGAGTTTAATCTGAAGCAAAATTTCAAAACTCATAAGGAGGACTCAATAGACCTTGCAGGTATACTATGAATCCTTTGAAGAAACAAACATTGTAGGAATGGTGATTAGTGAAGAACGCTGTAAATGGGAAATTTAGTTACATTGTATATTTTGTTTTGTATTTCTCCCTATAAGGTGATTAAAGAGCTCCTTGGCAGTTCTGCAGAAACAAACCCGTTCTTATCTTTATGTCCTCCTTCACCTCCCAGTGCAAGAGTAATGCAAGTTGACTCGCAGGTATTTAGAGATTCTTAGGGCTGGGTTGGTGAGGTGGTAGGGGGAGATTTCCGGAGATCGCAAATCCTAAATTCTTCCTTCTTATTTCCCATACTGACTGCAAGCCAGCAACTTGAAATCGGAGTGTCAGCACCAATCATCAAGGTCCACATCCCCTTTTCTGATCTAGCCTTCTAGTTGTGCAAATAATTAACGGTGGGGAAGAGGGTTTGGTTTCATATTGTCTGCAAGGCTCCTAAGGTTAGAGACTGCGACAATACCATTGAAACCGTGGAATCAAGTTCATGTTGTCTTGTTTAGTGCAGTCTTCAATTATCATGTGAGGAAACTTGGCCACGGGTTGTGTCAGATCCTTAGCCAAAATAGTAAAAGTGCAATTCTCACAGTGCCTTCAAAGTAGGATAAACCTAACTCTGAATGCACAGTGTGGCTAGCAGTGCTCTCTGGAATTGACAGCAGCCTGCATAGAATTTTTTTTCTAAGGTTTGCAGGTTTCCTGGGATAGTGTAGCGCCATACTCCCGCCCCGTAAGTACCAACTGAAAGACATTTACTTTTGTGCAGTTGAATTATTTCTTTATTAGGCTTATGGCAACATTTATTCGCAAACATGAAGATTCTTTCAACGACCCAGAAAGGTTTTGTGCTCTCTAGGTTATCAGCTTCTTCCGCTTTAAATTGGCACAGATGCCAAAATAGCTAAAGTTTTTAACCTTAGCTATTTCAGTCCAACCTATTACATAATTTCTTGAGTGTACTTTTGGGACTACTAGTCATGATATATGATTTCTGGTGATTCACTTTTAAATTAAGGTTGCTCATAAAGTCATTAAAAGAATCAGGTAAAATCTGAAAGTCGATTTGCGGTATGAGCAATTAAAAAGGCATATTCGTCTTAAAGTAAAACAGGGACAAGGTGACTCGCAATCCTGGGTAGATCTTTCCCTTTCTGCACTACCACAAAATCCAGGCCATTGATATAATAATAATGAAATAAAAAGGGTGTTAGAATACAAACCTGCTTTGTCCTTTTAATTTGGACAGTGCAGTTCCTCTAAGTAGTACAAGATGCCACACTGGCAAAGCACCGGGCCCTGTCGGTGTCCCTATTGATATCTTCAAACAGAATCCGACGATTTGTGTACCTTTATTAACTATTGTGTTTCAAACACTAATCAAGGGTGACCTACCAAAATCATGAAGGGAATCTATAATAATCCCAGATTTTAAAAAGGGGGACAGGAACCACCCAACCTGCTATTATCCCAAATCACTTTTGGACTCTACCACTAAAACACTAGGGATGGTAATCCTTAAAAAATTAAAGGAGTGGACAGAAGAAAATAACTACTTCTCTCAAGTCCAATATGGCTTTTGCCCCGGATTAGGTACAATAGAACAATCCCAAAATGTATTCTCATTAATTAGGAAATATGTCAAAGCCAGGTTTTTATGGACCTCTTCTGCGCTTTTGACATGGTCAATAGGGGGAACTATGGGAATTGATGAGCTACATGGTATTCAAAATTCCCTGTTAGACTTACACAAACGACTGCACTGTGGAACAGTCACAAAAGTAAGATATGGACAGGATGGTGAAAGCACCCCGTTAATTAGGTCCAATCGAGGTACTCCTTAATCACTCTTGTATAAACTTTATCTCTAAAACCACTAACTAAATGCTTTTCATGACTTCTATCCTTATGAATAATTCTATTTGCAGCATCACTAGTTATATATTTTGAAACATTTCCCACAGGAGTCAGTAAGATCAAGATGCACAGACTGCTGAATATAATGACAGTTTGAGTAACAATTCAAGCAAAATATGCAGCGTTTATCCAGAAGGGGGAGAACCTTTTGTAATTGGTGAAGATCAAGTTGGAAATCAAACTGGAAATCAAGCTGCAACCTCAAGAAGAAATCTAAAACGACAGTTTTAAGTGGGTAACAGTTCAGGTGAAGAGCTTGAAACTCCCGAAGTCCAGTTACAAGGTAATCAGAGTGAAGAGCTGGTACCATGCAAAAAAGGAAAGCATGAGTGGCAACTAGAAGAAGTAGACTCTGATCAAAATAAAAAGCTTAACGAGTTGCAGCTGAAAATTAGAATTGAAAATACTCCATCTGGAAGAAGAAAATTTGCAGTCACTGAAGAGGTGAGGCCTGAAGAAGTTCCTGGAAAGAGAACTTGCAAGAAAACGCGGTGTGAACCAGAGTCAGAGACAAGTAAGCAGCTAGACTTGGAAACTAATGAGAGTGAAACATTGACTGAAATGAGATCAGGTAGAGGAAGAGTTTCTAATCAAATGTATGCTTCCCCACAAGGGGTCTTAATTAGCTACAGTGTAAGAAGAAGATACTGATGAAGCTGACTATTTCCAAATGAATTAGTATCATCATATTTTTGAGAGAGATTCCAATGAAGACACTGACTCAGAAGAAGAACCAAATTGAGGGTAAAAAAGACTTTGCGATTCTAAATGAAGAACACATTATTAGTTGTATAGACTGAGAAAGACAAATTGTTAACAAGAGTTAAGAGAGGCAGACTTTGAAAAAAAAGAAGAAAACACAAGACAGCTGAATTTTTCTTTTCTTTGATGAACCTGAAATTGAGATCTCATTTGATTTTTAAAATTCTTTAAGAGAACTGAGCATTGAATACTAATTTTATTATATAAAAAATAAGATTCATTCTTGCCACACTTATTTTTGGTTTGGTTTCTAACATGAAGTTAGGGTACAGCAATTTCTGTAAACCATTAGGGATGATGTTATTAACTTTAATATTAGTAGTACTAGTTAGTCTGTTGCTGATCACCACCCTCTGCTTCTTCTACTGCTTCAACTGCTCTAAAGTTTTTTGTAACAGCAGCTTAGATCAAATGAGGCATCCCCATACACTTGACTGCATTCTTGGCAGTTAAGAAGACTTGGTGAGGGCCACCCACTTTTTATCCAAGCAGCTTCTGCGAGCATGTTTCTGAATAACGATAAAGTACCCTGCCTTCAGATTGTGACATGATGTGTTTCTGTAATATTATATACCTGCAGCCACCTGGTGATCTGATGCGGACCATGCAGACCTGATGCGGTCCCGGGGAGGCTGATAATAGGTATAGCCGAGCGATTTTACCAAAAAGGAACAGTGTGTCCACAAGGTGAAACCGAACCCCCTGAGAGACCATGATGTGCTATTAAGCCCGATACCAAAATCCGAACTCGGTACAAACGTATGTATTTTTAGTACGAACGCATGCTTTTGATACTAAGAGTGTTCTGTTACTTAATCACTCCCTATTTGCGGATATAGGAGTGGCAAATACAGGGCTGGTCCCTGTATGGTCCTGAAGAAATGCTAGGGGAGCATGAAACATGTTGACCATTCACTAAACCAATCCTCATTATAGATTGGCTAACAGTGATACACACCCCACTTTTAATATACCTGTCTAGGAGCATAATAAATCTGTTGAGGCCCACTAAACACGGTATTTTTAACTCACCTACACCCACTCCACCACTTGTCTGCACAACACATAGTCTTTCACATAAAAGTGCTCCTGCGTAGTTCGTGAGTCGTAGCACGCCCCTTTTCGTAGAGAACTGGGATGGCCCCAATGATGAAGCATGTCACCGTGGGGAAACCCCGGTGAGTGAGGCGACACTAGAAAGAAAATATTCTTTCCTGTAAAGTTTCACTGATCATTGAGGTCAGTTGCCACAACATGAGTTAGGTCTCAAGACCCAGTAATCTGGATTCCTACTTGTGCCACCTTGTGAAAGACAGACCTTTGCAATAATCTAAAACGATAACATCAGTTATTGAAACTAATGCAGCTGAAGGTGCATGTGCAAGTCTCATTTCCCTTCCCATAATAATCTCATTGAGAGACAGTCCTGCTTTTTTGTTTGGTGCACATCTTATATTCATCAACCCAAGAAAAAGTGCATCGGGCCACTTTGAACCTGTTGAGGCACAGAGCTTTGCCAGTTTGTTTTGAGAGTTCCATTCATCATCTCCACCACACCGGAAGATTGTAGTTGGTAACTGCAGTTGAACTTTTACTTGATATCAAAAGCTGTACAATTTATCTGGAGTACCTCATTTTTAAAATAGGTGCCAAGATCAGTTTCAACAGAAGTCAGGAGACCAAAATGTGGCATTAACTCCCTCAACAACAATTTGGCTACTTTAAGGCTAGCTGCTCTCCTTGTGGGAAATGCTTTGACGTAGAGAACAAGCAACCCTCTAACAAGATGTATTTTAATCCATTGCAAAGTGGCATCTCAATAAAATCTTCATGCAATCTCGTAAATGGGCCTTCTAATTTGCCAACGTGATTCCTTACCGTGATAGTTCTTTTGCTTCGATTGTTTAGGTGGCAAAATAAACATCTTTAACATATATCCAAATTCCTATATTTTCCCAGTATTTCTTAAACACCCTAACTCTCCCTTCATGTGTCTGGTTATGCTAATATTTGCACATGGGTTGCAGCATGGCATGGGGAAGCACATATTTCTGATCTTTATTTACATACAAATACTGCTCATTCTTTTTATATCCTAATTTTAGCCATTTCAATTTTTCGTTCTCTAGAGCATCTTCTGGAAGGTCTCTTAGCTCACTTAAGGAAGGTTACAATGAGTCCATAAAGAAACAATTCACATTGTCTGAAAACTGTGTAACTGTATTATTTACAGAATTCTCATTGTTATTTCCTTGAATCACTGTCTCTTCCTGCAAGGCACAATACCTTGCCATTTGGTAAGCATATTTGTTTCCTAATGTGACCGAATATGTGCCAGCATTATGGGCTTGATACTTTGCAACTGTCCCTTGTTTTGGTTTCTGAATTGCAGTCATTGCGTACACAATCTTTTTTATAGGAGCACCTTTAGAGGTCATAAACCCTCTCTGCAACCAAAGAGGACCATAGTCATGCACAATACCAAATCTGTACAGCCTATCTATATAAATTGTAACATTTGAGTTCTCTGATGTGCAGATGGCTCTCGATAGAGCAATTCATTCTGCTAACTGTCCTGATGTCACATTTGGTTAACAAGATGCCTCTACTGTCTCTGAAACTGAGTATACTGCATATGCAACTCTCAATCCACATATGGAGCCCTCAGACAAGACCAAAGACAATGTCAAACCTGAGTTCTCAAGTAGGACTTCTCTAATGTCTGGTCTTGGAATTGCGCATAACTCAGTCACCTTGATTCACTCATGCTCCAACTGTTCATCAACAATATTTTGCCTATCTACACATTTGTCTGAAAAAGGAAGCAGTGTCACTGGGTTCAAAATATTACACCTTCAACTTGAGATATTCTCTGCTGCAAGCATGCTAAGTCTGCCTACTGTTCATAATGTGCTGTGCTTTTGTCCTTGTTAAAAGAATTTCAATTGAGTGTGTAACAAAAACAATCAAAGTATGACCCATTAGTATTCCTTCACTTTGTTCTATTGCCAGACAAACTGCTGCAACCAATTTTAGCATTCCTGGAAAACTTACAGCTAACGGATCCAACACTTCTAAGAGATAGGCAATTGGACGCATAAGTCCTCCATGTTTTTGTGCAAGCATAGAAAGCACACAGCCATCTTTTTCATGGCAAAATAGATAAAAAATCATATTGTAAAAAGACATTCTGAGTGTAGGTGCATAACACAAACTCTCAGTTTCTTAAATGATTCAAGGCACTCATCATTAAATGGTACCGGATCTTGAACATCATTACAAGCTAGGCTTACTAAAAGCTTTGCAATCTGGCAAAGAACTGGAATTCACTGACGAAAGCAGCCAACAATTCCCTAAAACTTCATAACCTTTCATACACCTTTTTCAATATGGTGCCCAAGATAGATAACTTCCTTCACACAATATTGCATTTTTTGTTGGTGAGAATTTTTGTAATTTTTTTCAAAATTACGCATCAGACCAATAGTATCCAATTTACAATCATCTTTAGTTTTAGATGCTAATAAATGTTGTATATGTATTGGACTAGAACTGAATTACAAGGCAATTTTAAACCCCACTGAATCCTTTTTAAGGATCTGGGAGAAAATTGAAGGATTCCCTGTATACCCCTGTGGAATCCTACATCAAATATCATATTTTATTTAAAAATTAAAATGCATACTGTGAGTCCTCATGCAATACAATTGAAAAGAACACTTGGAACAAGCCAATCACTGTGTACCATTCTGCCTCTGCTGGAATTTGAAACAGTATTGCTGCTGAATTCTGTACCACTGAACAGCAAGGAACTACTATTTTATTAGTCTTTTGAAGGGATTGCAGAATTCTCCATTTTCCCCCCAGTGTTTCTTAATTCCCATTATCAGAGAATGGTTAGTAGACTCCCAAGAACATCTCAAAGGATTCCCTGGTCAAGCATTTTTTTTAATTCACTGGTTTAATTCCCTCTTCAGTCTCTCTAGTCAGTCTGTACTGTCTAAGTCTTGGGACTATTGCATTTGGTTTCACCTTTCTTTTCGCGGGTTCTGCTGATATGGTTAATCGGGTTGCATTTACAGAAAAATGCCACACCTCCTCTCTGACTATAAGTCTTAAAGCTGGGAGCAATCACTCTCCCAGGAATTTGGCTCCAGAGGACATGAAGGAAAGGTGAAGGGCCAGGGATCATGAGTTGGAGGTCATGAGACTCCAGCCAAAGGGAGAGGAGCAAGAATGCTTATGCCTTAGAAGAGAAGAAATTGATTTTTGTACATGAGGAATGAGAGACCTTGATGAGGAGCTTGAGGCCATGAGTGTCTCAACCAAGCAAACCGAAATGTGTGTTGCTCAAGAACTGAGCTTTGCTGAGCCGAAGGTGGCAGCCAGGAGAGTTGCGTCCAGCTCGGATGGTGGCAGCAAAATGTGATATTTAGTGCTGAGGAATTACACACACCCAGAGATGTGGCGCCTGACTTGAAGGAGGGGGTTAACATACACCAGGGGATTCAGGTTGATGAGGAAGCTCCAGTGCTTCACAGTGTCCCTAAGGTGGATTGGGGAACTGGCACAGGGTTTCATATTCCTAGTAGTGGGAGGGACACTCTACTGACTCTAGTTGAGAGGTGCAGGGAGAGGGGTTCCCCCATGGTAGGAGCCCTGGTGTGTGAGTGTGGAGACCGCCCGGAAGAGTGTGGGTTTAGTGACAGAAACAGTCAGACATTGTTTTGGCAGTCTCAGGAGGGTGATTTGAGGCACTTGTGTGAAGCACTGGATGGTGAGGCAAAGATTTACTTGGCTAACACTTGTGTGGGGCTGTGTGATTCAGTTGTTGGAGAGCATATTTTAGGTCCCTGTTTTCCAGAGCTATGCCAACACCTGGTGGAGTGTGAGTTCTCTGACCCCAAGGAGCGTGAGCTGGAGGCAGACCTTTTGGCGGATTCCAGAGGGTCTTAAGAAGCTTTTGGGAGTGATCCTGAAGGGGGTGGCTCATGTGTTCCCCAACCAGGTGAGATAGGGGGGCTGATAGTGACCCAGATAGGTCCCAGTGTAGTGGGATGGGTGAGGGGTCTCATGTCCTGTCTCTGAGTAGAGGGAGTGGGAGTGGACTGAGTCCCAGAGTGCCCGAAACCCAGTCCCAGCGCCTGGTTGGTTCCATGAGTGAACACTAGGAGGGGGGCCTAGTCTGTACCGGGAGGCTATCCCTTGAGGGTGATCACAAGGTATCAGTTGAGCTGTGGGAGGCAGCTCTGGTGTCTGGCAGCACATCTCCAGTTGGAAGAGTGCATGAGTCCAGAGAAAAGGTTGAGGTGGGGACGCAGTCCCCAGTGAAAGGACCAGTGCATCAGGGGTTACTAGCTCTGAGGTCAGAGCACCCCAGGACTGATCCTTGTGAGGCCCCTTCTGGCCTGGGAGGACTTCATACTCTGCCAGGTGGATAAGAGGCTGGAGACCTGCATCAGGCAAACTCTCACACAACTCATGAGGGGTGGTTGGTGTACTCCCCCGTAGATACCGGGTTACCAGGCACAGGTCCAGCGTAAGGGTACAGACCTTGAGTTGGAGGACCAGGTTCAGGGTGTCCCCCCTGACCTGGAGGAAGGGGTGACTGCTAGCAGTGCCCCTTCCGGTTTGTCTTGTGGGGGCTCCACTCCAAGTGGGAGGATGCAGAGCGCCAGGAGTGGGGACAAGGAGAGGAAAACTTCAGTCCGACCCCTGCCCAGCCTAAGGGTACAGACCTTAGGCTGGTGTACCAGTTGCAGGATAGCACTCCTGAACTGGTGGGAGAATTGTGTGGGATACCTGCACAGGTGCCCTGACAAATTTGGAGTCTGGGGGTAACGCCCCAGGCGGGAGGGTGCAGATCCCAAGGGAGAAGAACAGGGTGTGGGAGAGCCCATCCCTGTCTCCTGTGTAGTCTCAGGGTACACACCCTAGGCTGGTGGGTCAGTGTCAGGATGCCATCCCTGACCTAACAGGAGGGAGTGTAGAAAAAGTGTGCCAGACACCAGGGGCTACTGCCTCCCACTCTCTGACGCCACAGAGGTTGGAGAGCCCTGAGAGGCATGAGCCCTGAGGCCTGACTCTCTTAACTGACATCTGTCAGTGGCCACTGTGGCTTGCTGTCTTGGTGGACAGAGTTGCCCCCGGAAGGGGGACAGGAGCCACAACCCGTCAGTGGACTGAGCCACACCACTGTGTTGGCCATGTGGGTACTGTCTGCCTGTTGGGACACATCTGTGAGCAAAGTAAGTTTATGAGCTGCACAGATGGGGTCCACAGGTGAGGAGCTGGGTTCCCCAAGGGTCAGCTTAGTGGGCCCTGAGAGTATGAATAGAGGGGTCCAACTGGGTTCAGGGAAGCGGAGAACGGGAATAGACCTCTGCTGTTGTGGGCCAATTTCTATGTTCTAGCGCCCCAAGCAGACAAGCCCTTTGCGGTATGGATTGCTCTTCCCTGGCTTTAGGCTGGAAGGGGGTTGTGTTGGACTTGGCACTTTTGAAGGGTAAACCCTAAACATTTTGCTTCTTCCTCCTATTTGTTTCTGACCTGTGTTTGTTGGCTTTAGGACTCTGGCCACTTTACCACTTCTAATCAGTGCTAAAGTGCATATTCTCTCCGGGTAAATTGTGTTTATGGATTGGTGTTTCCATGGTTGGCTATTTGATTTACTGATCAGTCCCTAGTATAGTGCACTGTGTGTGCCCAGGGCTTTTTAAATCAAATGCTATTATTGGGCCTGCAGCATTGATTTTGACACCGATATGAGTAGCCCTAAAAAGGTATCTCAGACTTGCCACTGCAGTGTCTGTGTGCAGTTTTAAACTGGCATGTCGACCTGGAAAGTGAACCCACTTGCCAGGCCCTAACCTTACCTTTTCTTACATGTAAGGCACCCATATAGTAGGCCCAAGATACCCCCATGGGCAGGGTGTAGTGATGTGAAACTTAGGACATGTACTGGTGTATGTAACATGTCCTGATAGTAAAATACTGCCAATGTAGTTTTTCACTATTGAAAGGCTATCTGCCCCATAGGATAGAATGGAAGATACTTTATAACATCTTACAACCATAACTTCCCATTGCTACAAGATTAAGAAATAAAATTAAAGCTCTCTGAATTTAGAATTTGATAACATCTTTTAGTAAAGATGTTTTTTAAGTTGTGTATTTGAAAATTTATTTTTTAGAAAGTAGGCATTTTCTTCTTTAACCATTCTGTGGGCCTCTACCTGTTTGTGGACTGACTGTCTGGGTTTGGAGTGACAGGGCCTGAGGATGTGTATTAACTGTAGACAGCCACCAGGGGTGGATGAGGTATGCCTGGTCCCTCCTGGATGATTCAAAGCTGAGCTGAATAGACCTTGGCTGAGTAGTGGGAGGAGATTTCTTTTCATTCATCATAACAACAGAAGAGTGTACCTTATATTTATACAATATAGGTAGAGCACAGGGAAAAAGAGCCAACTAGGTTCTTAATAAAGCCCTCACTCACCAGCCTCGTTGGTGACGTGCTTCATCATCGGGCCCCACCAGGAGAGGCTGAGTGCCACCCTGGTGTGCTTTAACGCCAGAATTAGGGCGGAGCTGGTAGTTCGTGTGTAGTGAAAAAGTGACAAGTGAGTATTAAATTTGCCAAGATTGTGTCAGACAATACATTTTATTAGGAGCCAATCGGACACGGTTAAAAACAGTGTGGGACATTCGGGCTGAATAAATTGCTCAGTGAAGTTCACTAGGAAGTGGTCAAGATGTTTCTGCCTATGTGTTATGGATTAAACAGGCATTCGTCAGGACCGTGAAGTGTAACCTCGGCGGTACGGGCACGCTAAGGCCCACCCTAACCTGAGGTTATAAGTGTGAAAAATATATAAAAAAATACTTACGATTTGGTATCTCTCAAATTTGGAGAGGAACCGAGTTTATTATGGAGAGTAGTTACTAACTACCTCATAGGTCTCGGGAGGGGGGTGGTTGCAACAGTGGTACACCGCCTTCAGTGCAGAACACCCGCTTGGTGCCTGCAAGCACTCCCTCAGTACCAGACACCGATGATTTCTTTGCACCTGATTAGGTCTGTTTCCCTTACACACTGCTGTCTCCACCCCCTGTGGTCATACTGCATCAGTGAGGACAGAACTGGTTTTTGACTGGGCTCAGAGACCCTTGCACAAAGAGAACAAAGACAAAATGGGCTGTAAATAGTAGACCTTAAACCCCAAAACTTTAGATGACTTCTGGACTCAAGAGGAACCTTTGCCAAGGAGAGCTGAAGAGCTGTGAGGAAGAGTACTGCCCCTTTGCTGTGTGATGTGTGGGGTTGGCCTGCAGTTGCTGTTTATGCCAAGGAGAGGACACAGACTGGAACTTTGCTGTGAACCTGCTTGAAGAAGAATCTCCAAGGGCATGTGTGTTGGCCTCCTGTTCTGAAGTCTCAGGGACACAAAGACTTTTGACCCTGCTGTTGGGAGCTGGAGGAAACCTCAAGAACTGAGAAAATCGATACATCACTCTTCTTGTGGCTGTTTTTTCCGATGCAGCTCCGCCGTGCGAGAAGAATATCCACTCATCACCTCGCCGCTGCTGAGACGACGCATCGACTGTCACGGCTGCAAGAACCAACGCATTGTGGGATCACGGCTGAAGAAACCGACGCAATGCCACTTGGCTCCGCTGTATGCCAGATTTCCACGCATTGCACCTGTGCGGCAAGTTTTCCCAATGCATCAACCAAGGACCAGGACCATCTTGGAGTCGACGCATCACTTCCCCCTACAGTTCGGATTCAACGCAGGCAGCAGAACTGTTGCATCACCTCCCCGAGGACTCAGGAACTGATGCATCGCATTGTTTCTCTATGATTCCCATCTCTGTGGCTGTTTGGCCTTGTGAATTTTGACGCATCTACAGGTACTTTGTGTAGAATCACGTATCCATAGATTTCTATCTACCCAGTTGCTTGAAACCCTTTAAAGGTCATAATCGTATTACATGTATGTTGGATTTTTGTTGCTTTGTCTTGTTGAGTTTCGATAAAGATACTTTATTCTTCTAAACTGGTGTGGTGTCCATTTGTAGTATTATCACTGTATTACTGTGTGTTTTGATTAGAAATACTTTACACATTGCCTTCGGGATGTCTGTCTGCTCGGGCCAAGCTACCCAGGGGTTGAGCAGGGGTTATCTAAAGTGTGTATCCCTCTCACCCTGACTAGAAGCAAGGGTCCCTAGTTGGACAAAGGTGCCTACCTCTGCCAACTAGAGACCCCCATTTCTAACAGTAAATCTTTGGACTAAATCAAAGCGATTAGAGAAGTTGCGATCTCTTCCTTCTGCATAGTCCTTAATAACTTGTGTTGCTTTTTACCTGTGATGCTTTCCTCATAAACAGTGTTTCTTCCAGATTTTTTCATTGACATTAGATTCTGTTTTATGTTTATCAATTTCTTCTAGCACTTTGGTTAGCTCCTTTTTTTGATTCTAAATACATTCTAGCCTACTTTATTAGGAGTTCTATTATTCCCATGTATGTTTTTATCATGAATAGTGCCCATTCTCTCAACAGTTTAAGGTAGAATTTTCATAGATTGGATTAATAACGATCCGTAAACCTCTGAGAATTCAGAGTACGTCTGTGATATTTGTTAGCGATGTACCTTTCTCCAATAATTGTAGATTTTGTTTCAGTGATAATTCTATTGTAGAGTTATCTGTTAATTTCAACATACCTCTTTCTAAGCCTAGATTTTGATCAAAAAGCGATGATGCCACGGCTTGTTGTGTGGATTCTCATTCATTCATGTCCTAAACTGAGATATAGTTATTTGATCAACAACTGATTATTTGTATGAAATATTCCTTGTAGACTACAGAACAGTAGGAGATGTTCGTGATTGCAAAAGTCCAATTGCTACTGGCATGCCAGTGGGACTTGAGATGCTTTACCCATATTAGAAAAACATTGGTACATAAGCAAAATATTCCATGAAGGAAAGAAAAAAGAGAACAAGATAATAATGAATTTGTGATCAAGACCCAAATGGATAATTTTCACTTTGAGTTTGTGAGAATTTGTTCACACGTAGTCCATGCTGATTTTCTTTATGCGTGTTATTATTTATACAACTCCCTTTGTAGGCCGTATTTCATATAAGTAAAAATGTCAAATGCTGATGATTGGCCACTTGGAATGCATGGCACTGATGTTATTTGCACGACCCATTGACCGTGTCCCAGAAACATACATTTTGCTGCTGTACAAACTGCTATTTCAAAAAGGGGGTGGTGATGGACAGAGTATCTGAGTTAATCAGAACACTCCTACCCAGTCAACAGATCAGGGCTTGATCCATCACCGTTTTTTAGCTCACTGCACCATCCCAGTTCAGAACCTGGCTATATGCAAATTAGTCTGTCCCTGACCCAGTGCATCATGGGAACAGGGCAGACCAAACTACCAAGCCAATTCTTCACTGGAAAGGAGACAAGCTTCCGGGGACCGGTTTCTGGCATTACAGCCGTCTTCGGCCCGGCTTGCTTGAATCCTGATGGTGCAGTGAGCAAGGGACTCATGTCTGAGCATACCCTTCCACACTTGTGGTGGCCAAAATATTTCAAAAAGGGGGTGGTGATGGACAGAGTATCTGAGTTAATCAGAACACTCCTACCCAGTCAACAGATCAGGGCTTGATCCATCACCGTTTTTTAGCTCACTGCACCATCCCAGTTCAGAACCTGGCTATATGCAAATTAGTCTGTCCCTGGCCCAGTGCATCATGGGAACAGGGCAGACCAAACTACCAAGCCAATTCTTCACTGGAAAGGAGACAAGCTTCCGGGGACCGGTTTCTGGCATTACAGCCGTCTTCGGCCCGGCTTGCTTGAATCCTGATGGTGCAGTGAGCAAGGGACTCATGTCTGAGCATACCCTTCCACACTTGTTGTGGCCAAAATATTTCAAAAAGGGGGTGGTGATGGACAGAGTATCTGAGTTAATAAACGGTGATGGATCAAGCCCTGATCTTTTGACTGGGTAGGAGTGTTCTGCTTAATTCAGATACTCTGTCCACCACCACCCCCCTGTTTGAATCGTTTTAGCCACCACAAGTGTGGAAGGGTATGCTCAGATGTGAGTCCCTTGCTCACTGCACCATCAGGATTCAAGCAAGCCGGGCCAAAGACGGCTGTAATGCCAGAAACCGGTCCCCAGAAGCTTGTTTCCTTTCCAGTAAAGAATTGGCTTGGTAGTTTGGTCTGCCCTGTTCCCATGATGCACTGGGCCAGGGCCCGACTAATTTGCATGTAGCCAGGTTCTGAACTGGGATGGTGCAGTGAGCTAAAAAACGGTGATGGATCAAGCCCTGATCTTTTGACTGGGTAGGAGTGTTCTGCTTAATTCAGATACTCTGTCCATCACCACCCCCCTTTTTGAATCGTTTTAGCCACCACAAGTGTGGAAGGGTATGCTCAGATGTGAGTCCCTTGCTCACTGCACCATCTGGATTCAAGCAAGCCGGGCCGAAGATGGCTGTAATGCCAGAAACCGGTCCCCGGAAGCTTGTTTCCTTTCCAGTAAAGAATTGGCTTGGTAGTTTGGTCTGCCCTGTTCCCATGATGCACTGGGCCAGGGCCAGACTAATTTGCATGTAGCCAGGTTCTGAACTGGGATGGTGCAGTGAGCTAAAAAACGGTGATGGATCAAGCCCTGATCTTTTGACTGGGTAGGAGTGTTTTGCTTAATTCAGATACTCTGTCCATCACCACCCCCCTTTTTGAATCGTTTTAGCCACCACAAGTGTGGAAGGGTACGCTCAGATGTGAGTCCCTTGCTCACTGCACCATCAGGATTCAAGCAAGCCGGGCCGAAGACGGCTGTAATGCCAGAAACCGGTCCCCGGAAGCTTGTTTCCTTTCCAGTAAAGAATTGGCTTGGTAGTTTGGTCTGCCCTGTTCCCATGATGCACTGGGCCAGGGCCAGACTAATTTGCATGTAGCCAGGTTCTGAACTGGGATGGTGCAGTGAGCTAAAAAACGGTGATGGATCAAGCCCTGATCTTTTGACTGGGTAGGAGTGTTCTGCTTAATTCAGATACTCTGTCCATCACCACCCCACTTTTTGAATCGTTTTAGCCACCACAAGTGTGGAAGGGTATGCTCAGATGTGAGTCCCTTGCTCACTGCACCATCAGGATTCAAGCAAGCCGGGCCGAAGACGGCTGTAATGCCAGAAACCGGTCCCCGGAAGCTTGTTTCCTTTCCAGTAAAGAATTGGCTTGGTAGTTTGGTCTGCCCTGTTCCCATGATGCACTGGGCCAGGGCCAGACTAATTTGCATGTAGCCAGGTTCTGAACTGGGATGGTGCAGTGAGCTAAAAAACGGTGATGGATCAAGCCCTGATCTTTTGACTGGGTAGGAGTGTTCTGCTTAATTCAGATACTCTGTCCATCACCACCCCCCTTTTTGAATCGTTCAAACTGCTATTGACATAACGGTCATGTTCGTAGCATTGTTACCACACTCATGAGTGAAATCATTTTTTCATATGTATGTGAATAACAGATTTGGCAACAGGGAGGCAATTGTCACAAAAAGTCATAAACTAAAAAATACTGAATCCAAAAGTCTGGTGTTTAGTCAGCACAAGTATACCTTCTATATGTGATGTTTTCCATGCAGTTAGTGCAATACTGATTAGCTTGTGCAGGTGAATGCTTATCTCTGATAGATTCATAATTGACACAACTTGATTGGTCTATAATCTTAAATCAAGAAGACTGGTGTTTGGTCAGCACAAGTTTCCCTTGTATATGATGGTATTGACGCAGAGTGTTGCACAAGCTGATTAGCATCCATGTTCCAATTCACTCCTCAGTTAGTGCAATACTGATTAGCTTCTACTGGTGAATGTGTATCTCTTATAGATTAAGAATTGACACAACTTGCTTAGTATCAAATGGCTCATACTGTAATATTTGATTTCATGATTAGTTTGAAAGAATACACTATTGCCACATCCAAATTTGAGTATCAAAGAGTGTCAAAGAATAATATTCAATGCAAAGAATGTACAAATGCTCTGTGTCCCAGTTAGTAATTATCACTTCAGACTGGTTCATTTGTTTGATGTTGTGTTTGGGCCGCTGCACATGGAGTTTAATTTATTTGTTTGTTTGAATAATGAGTATTGCACAAGCAGATAATTAGGTAGAAAAGGCAATTTGCTCTATGCATGATCCGACAAACAATGTTTTTCTATTTTGATATAGCATCTACGACGTGAGTGTTTTGACAAAGTGCTTTAAGTTGATAAAGTGAAAAGTCCATGAATATGATTCTTCTTATGGATCTACATGATATGGTATACCTTAAAGCTACCCCACACACATTAGTGGCGGCGGTGCAACTGCCCTGGCTCGAATGAAATAGTAGTAGCGTGTGCTGAGCGAGACACTGCAGGAGTTTGCTCTGCCATGTGAGTCCTCAAACTCCAGAACGCTGCGACACTCTACCCTAGCCACCCCCTGTTGATGTTCAAGGAATCTTGATCGGGCAGTTTCAGTACGTTCAACTTCCAGAGCAACCTTATCAACGTTTCAAGGTAAATGCAAAAAGAAAAGTCCAAGGTCATGCTGATAGCAGGCCTTGCTACAGTCTCTACGGTCCACTGCTCCCTCCAGAATAAATTCAAAGCTGTTGTCACATCAATACTCTGCAAACTGGAAGTGGCACAGCAATGCAGGTAGTTCACCAATTTAATCGTGCTCAACACTGACACGTTTCAGCTTCACAGAAGCCTTTCTCAAAGTAAATTAGAAACACTGAATTCCTTCTAAAAATGCACATCTTATTACATGAAATGAAACAACTTCTATGCAGTAATAGGCGATGAATGAATGCATGATATTGAATGTTAAATACATACTTGAAAATATAGTTGGACAATTTTTAAAGCATGTTTCCTCATATTAAATCACATATTTTCAATACATGGCACATAATTACTACTGTTACTCAGATATATTGCTCAATTGGGCAGAGGAATTTGAGAATGTATCTTTCAATACGAATATCAATAATAAAAGTGCAAATTATATCAAAAAAGGAAATGAGAGTTGCCAAAAGTTTAATAAGTATCTTTTCAATCAAATAATTCAAATACACGTATTCATCATCATGTGTAAAAAATCCTATTTGTCAACATCGGGTATTCAAATGATACTATGACACGTGACTTCACAAACTCAAATTCATAAAACAAAGAATCACATCTATTTTCCACCATAGCCTATAACAGGTGATGGAATTAAGTATTAGCATTTGCTGTCATAGAATTACCACATTTGTCTCATAATTATAATAGAAAGCACAATTCAATATATATATATATATATATATATATATATATATCTTTGACTTTTTTTGTGTAACTGGGACCTCTTCAATTTTGTTACCAATTTTGCACTACAGGGCATATTTTGTGATTTGTAGCCTTGCAATATGTCTGCCTGGATTACACAGATCCGACAGATGTCTGTATGCTTAATTCATGTAGTACTCTTATTTTTTGTCCCACAGGTACGACCGCGACTATATACTTAGTGGTACTCACTACCCCTTAGCACTTTAACATTTGACATTGCAGGGATTTTGGACACTGATAACATTTCCACAGCCTGCACTTTGCGTATTTTAAGATGGCCGACAAACTTCATGAAACTGTTTATCTTTTCAGTTTTCTTTCAGTCATGATATGCCCTCTACATTTGGCAGAACACTTCGGGGTCGATTCCGATCCGGTAATATATTCCGCCGTACGATTCGTATTCGTATCCGAATCCGTACGAATGGGAAATTACCGTCCGACCGGCGAATTCCGATCCATTTCCGTCGATTGCCGTACGAATATCAGCGAACCGCATGAACCACAGCAGATGACCCGTACGAATAAGCATCGTGAATCCTACCGTACGATTTGTAACCAGGCCGTACAAACACACTAGTACGATCCTGTACGAAAAGCCTGTCCGCGATTCGTACGGCCCAAAGTATTCGCGCATGAAGATTGATTCGTATGGGATATTTCGCCTCACAGCAAGCGGCATCAACACATACCACACGTGTACGCCTCGATCAAGCCTAAGCGAACCCCGCACCCGCCAACGGCCCGTACAAGTCAACCGCATGCACAAGTACGACACGCACACCCCCCATCAAGCCTACGCGAACCCCCTCACCCGCCAACGGCCTGTACAAGTCAATCGCACGCACAAGTACGACACGCACACCCCCCCCATCTAGCCTACGCGAACCCCCCCCGCCAGCGGCCCGTACAAGTCAATCACACGCACAAGTACGACACGCACACCCCCCCATCAAGCCTACGCGAACTCCCCCTCCCGCCAACGGCCCGTACAAGTCAATCGCACGCACAAGTACGACACGCACACCCCCCCATCAAGCCTACGCGAACCCCCCCACCCGCCAACGGCCCGTACAAGTCAATGGCACGCACAAGTACGACACGCACCCCCCCATCAAGCCTACACGAACCCCCCACCCGCCAACGGCCCGTACAAGTCAATCACAATGTCATGTGGCTCAGCATAGTCTTGCCAGTATGTGTTGCACACACAGGGATAGAAGCTGTAATGGGTGAGTTTGAGGCATCGTGATACCAGGAGGATGATTGTCTGGTGTTCTCTGTGTGTAGGGTGGCTGGAGCATGCTCTACAAATGGATGGAAGGAGGGGTATCCTGTAGGCGTGTGTGGTCCTGGATAGTGTGCGCTGCATTGTGGCTGTGTATGCAGCAGCAGGAATGAGTGAAGACATGACGGCAGGAGGGGTGTGACAACTTGCAAAACAAGCACATACCACAAGGGCATTGGCAAGCCACAAAGTGACATGTGTATGTGAATGCAGGAGTGTCTGCTTCACTCAGGGTCACTGCAAATAAAATGGCACAGTAATCACCAAAGATCACGGTCACTGGATCAGGCCCCTTAGGGACAAGTAGGGCACAGGACACACAGCGTCAGCAGGTGTAGACTACAGCTAGTGTGTTCCAAGCTAAACAGCAGCTACACAGCCATCTACCTCACACACAATATAGTATTTTAACCTTAACCAACACCATGCATGTAGTCCCTGTACACGTAAACACATAACAAGCATAAGCTTACTTCATGCCATATAGTATACATGCACATTAGAAGGACATGTGCGTTGACATCAAGGAGGCACAATATTCAGTTGAAATCACACGTCATGCACAACATGATGATTTACCTTGTGAGCCCATGGAGCATACATGGGCATTGGCATTGGCAAAAAGACAAAAAAAAGTCTATGAATGATGTCACCTGTAATGCAGCAGAACTATTCGCTACAAGCCTGTCTCCAAATAGCCCCTTGGTCTGAGTACAAATGACAGACACAAAAGGGTGATCAGGCGAGGGAAGGAGAGGATGGGAACTGCAGGGAGGGAGACCTGAAACAGAGGCAAATAACCATTAGGAGTATTTGAATTTGAATTTAAAAACATTTGTACAGCGCTCGTTTACCAGGCGGTTTCATGGCGCTAGTGGCGGACGGTGGGCGGCGGTGACAGGAGAAGTCTATGTCAGGAAGGCTTGCGTGAAGAGGAAGGTTTTAAGGTTCTTCCTGGACAGGAGGTAGGAAGGAGAAGTGCGCAAGGCAGTAGGGAGGGAGTTCCAGAAGGTGGGAGCCAAGACAGCAAAACTAGATCCACCCGCTTTCTGTTTTTTAAAGCGGGGAATAGCAAGAAGGGCCGAATAGGTGGAACGGAGTTCTCTGCCGGGAAGGTAGGGCTTAATGGCCGAACAGATGAATTCAGGGGCAGTGCCTGATCTGGCCTGGTAGGTGAGGCAGCCAAGCTTGAAGAGGGCGCGCTCTTTTATTGGAAGCCAGTGCAGGGTTTTAAGCAGTGGGGTAGCCCGATGGTATTTGGGCTGGCCATAGATCAGGTGAGCCGCCTGGTTCTGCACCAGTTGCAGGCGGTGGATTGCGTAGGCCGGGGCCCCATTGTAGACTATGTTACCATAGTCTATACGGGACAAAACCATGGCCAGCACGATGATTTTTAAAGCAGGGGTAGAAAAGAAACGGGAGACTTTCCTAATTATTCTAAGGGAAAAGAAACAAGAAGAAACTACGGAACTAACCTGTGAATGTACAGTGAGTTGAGAGTTGAGGTAGATCCCCAGGGTTTTCACTTTGGGCACGGGGAGTGGGGGGACACCAAGTGAAGGGGGCCAAAAGGAGGGGGACCATGGACTGCAACCACCTCCAGTCAAAACCAGCTCGGTCTTGTCTGGGTTAAGCTTGAGGTGGTAGTTGAGTAGTTGAGTAGTTTCTCATGTCACTGACATTAAAAATACCTCATGAGATACACTGTACCAGTCACACCTGTGAAGTGTAATGACTGTAGCCAATTAGAGATCACTCATCATGCTATCACATGACATCCGATGCCGTAACATGGACACATAAAACCTAGGACAGTCTGTCATCTATTTGAGTCTCGTGTAACGCTCACAAGTCAGCTACCATGCAATGAGATCTATATGGACAAAAACAAATTCACTGTCTCTGATGATGTGGACCCTACAAACAAATTAAAACATATGGCAATGCTGCTTACGCAAAGTGTAATATCTGTATTTGATTATGTGTACCCGTAAGTAACCCTGGGCGTAGTACGCGTAGTCGCCCTACGCGAAGCTACACGAAGACGTTCCCGCACTACGCGAGCTTCGCGAGCGTGCGTAGTAGCTTGCTGGTCCCGTTCGCGAGCCGTTTTTCTTGCTCGGGAGCACGTTGTGCGTGTTCAGGGCGCTGTCTGCGTGTTCGGGGGATTGTGACGTGCGACCTTACCCATGTGGTGGGCTATGGGCGCGGCCATCTTGTTTTTTCAATTGTCCCGCCCGCTCGCGTCCCCTATTTCCTCTTCCGGGTCGCGTATAACGTGTTCGCGCGGTGCACGTCTTGTTCGGGAACACAACTACTTGTTCACGCTGACAGCGTGTTCGCGTGAAATCGCGCGCTAACTTACCCACGTGGTCGCGATGGGCGCGGCCATCTTGTTTTTCACACTCTATGCTATGGTTCTAGGCCTAGTTTTCTATCCACCTTATATCTGTGCAATCTTTACCTATTTTCACAGTTTTTCTTACTTTTTTACTTATCATCTATCTCTCTCTGTCCCTAAGTTTATATTTTGCATTTTATTTCTACTTTTCCACCTTTTTTTTAAACTTTTCTACTTTTTTATTTTACTTCTTTATTTAAGCTCCTACTTCTGCCCCCTAACTTTTTTTCCTTTTGTTCTAACTTTTCTTTTCCACCTCCACCTCCACCCCAGAACCATGGCAAAGGGGAGCAGCAGAACCGGCTCGAAGGGCAAGGCGCCTGCGCCCAAGAGCCGGCTGCCTTGCGGTAGAATGCGACCATCAGGGGTGAAGGCCCGGAATCTTTTCGGGGAGGCGGAAGTGGCCGCCCTTGTTTTTTTTATCCAGCGCCTCCTCCCATTGACCTTGGCAGCAGGCGGCAGGCCAGGCTCTGGTTACCTCCCAGAGGAGCGTCACCGCCGGTGGGCGAAGGTGCGCCGGGCAGTCTTCCGCCGCACGGATATCCGGCGTACCCACCAGCAGCTGGTCCACCGGTGGGCAGACATTCTAGACAGGGAGCAGGACCTGTTGGACCTGCTAGGTGTCGAGGTCGTGGGGCTTGGTGAGTAGCTAGTAATATTAATATATGTATATATAGTAGTATAAGTATTGTGTATAATTCTTGGACGAATAAGTAACACGATTACTTGTGCGCTTAGTTATATTGCAGATCAATTCCGTCTCAAAATCTTCTGTTACCGTATGACACAGGTGCTGCTCGCTCGCCACTTCTCTTACTGGTTTGTAACTGTGCGCTAGCTGGGGCTGGTGATTATTGATGTTAGCGTTTACTTTAGAGAACTTAAGTTAGTTAATGCTATTGCTAGAGTCTAGTCCTTACATTGTCCTTTAGTGAAATAGTGGTGGATGGATAGTATTGGTTCATATTTTCTTAACGGTCTGCATGACGCGGCGCCTCCTCTGTCACTGAATGCTTAGTTAGTTCTTATTTATCCCACCCCTCCATAGAACCGGTTTGCAGTTTGTTTACTGAGTGGTAGGCTTAGCAGCAAAGCATTGTCACGTCAGTCAGTAGCACTTCATATGACGCAAGCAACCAACAATTACGTGTATGCACAAATTTATGCATGTGTCCTACTCCTCCATCTCATCTATGCATGTTTGCGGGCAAAAATAAAATGGAAATGCCGACTTACTGAACAATTGGCCCGGCTGGATTCTGGAATAGGTGGTGTAGGTCAGGAGGTACTGGCTTCGTTAGTATATTCTGCAATCAGAATGTTTATGGAACATTTGATTAGTGTTCTATAAGTAGATGGTCTGTGAATCCTGCAAGCCAGTAGTCATTTAGACTTCGAAGTAAATTTTATTGCAATTGTTGTTTCCTAAAATGTTTGAGAGGATTTTTGAATGATGTATTTGTTTCACAGCACTCAATGTTTCTCTTTCTTTATTATTTCTTACATGATCAGCACCACCCAGGGGCCCGAAGACGGGGTCCGAGATGGCGGGACAACCACCAGAGGAGCGCTCCTCTACCGGGGTTCCTGCTGCTGGCCCCAGTAAGTCCTCCAGTGCTTATATTATTATGAATTATATTTCCCTAACTTTTTAACGCACCTTATTGTTTCAAACCTATTAAGCCTCCTTCCTAATTAAATGTTAGCTAAACCTTCTTTGGTCTTCAATTTGTTTTCCAAATTTTGGGTATCTAATGCCATTCCTGACTAGTTTAAATTCCTTCAAACTGCCTCTGCCCGATGACTCTTTGTGCTACTACTATTAGACTGTCTTTAGCTAAGCTTGCCCTGTTGGCCACTCTTTAGTTAAGGTATTCTTTGGAATAAAGCTGTGATAGAATAGCTGTAGCCACTGGGTCCACTCCTGTCTTTTGCGTTGTCATCTGTAATCTCTAGTCTTTGTCAATTCCCACCCCAAAAATGTGCAACCAGATGTTTGCCTACTAATTTTTGTTAGGTTATTATACTACTACTACTGTTGCGGTTATTCTCTGCACAGGCACATACAGAACTATGCACAAGAAAATAGGATGTTGGTGATAGGGACGTTGGACCTTACTTACACCCTAGTCACAGAACTCAGTCAGAAGAACCCACAATTCAACGACAGTCTACCTACCTAAGTGTCTCAGTCATAGTCATTTGTCCCACTCCGTCCCGACCCCCACAAGAAGATAGTTAGATATACCCAATGATTTTCTTACACAACCCAGAACAGAAGAACACCCTTTCGCTCACTCACTCGTTTAAGTCCACAACACCCCAGACACTCAAAATATACCACAGAGTCTATGTGCAAGTTCAAAAACTTTATTTTTTTAACAACAAGCTTTGTATTGTTGTAACTTGTAAGTTGTTCCATGAAAAACATCCAGCTCCACCATGCACAATAAAGAAGATTAAATACTATACATTTTTGTACAACTAGTGCACGATAGAGAACTGTGGGAATTGTGGGAGACCCCTCACCGTTGAACGTATACTGGTTACACATGCATCTTTCGAAAGCTCTGCTAATCTCTGGTTCGTAGAAGGCAATCTTCTCATCTGCCTAGGAGAAAAATGTTGCACGTGAGACAGTGAATAACTATGCCAGTTTATAGCAGTCATGCCAAAAAAGTGTAACATTATGGATAAGCAAAAGGGATTAACAATACTGTAAATAAGTAAGTCAACCTCTTTAGTTGTATGCAACACTCATGTGGCCTCAAAGGTGTCTTTCTTACTGCAACAAGCTGCAAGGTAACAACATGGGCAAAACAGTAGACCCGGATCATTCTGAAATGGTTACATGGCTCAGGCTAACGTTCCAAAGACTAGAGTAGGAGTAGAGATTAGATGACCCTAGGGACCATCTAATAAAGTAAAACTAAACTCTGTCTAATGACTGCTGTACAGTAGTATGCAATTAGACTAGTCACACTTACAATGCTTTATGTTGTACGTAACTGTATTTTCAATCTTCCTTCCTGGTGAAGTACAACTAGTAAAATAGGGGAAGTTGTGCAGGCATCTCAAAAGGTGTACTTGCTTTTATAGGTGCACAGTCACTAGCAACGACCAGTGCCACTGCCGACGGGGCCAGCGGCGATACTAATGCCACCCAGGAGGGGACAGTGGCTGCGGCACCTGCAGTAGCAACAGTGGGGGAGGAAACTTCAGCGGTGGGCGGTGGTAAGTTATATTCATTACTTATTTGCATTACTAGGTGGAAGGGGAACATTTCCCTCACTGTGCTATGAGACTTATTAAGAAAGTATGAATTTGAAATTGTACTGGACAATATACAATGGTTGAAGAAGACACCCTTTGCAGCATTACCAGCGTGAGTTGAGTAAACAAGGCCTCTTCTATCAGACTCCAACTCAGCTGTGAAAGTTATGGAGAAGACTAAAAATCAGATCAGATGACCTTGAGGGATGTGTTGAACAAAAAGGGAAAGAAGTGAACTAGGGAGGAAGGAGGAAGGACGAAAGACCATAGAAAGATACTTTGGAAGGTTCATGCACGTGGCTGATATGAATCCGATGCATGGGTTGTTGAAGGATGGGTAGAACTGGAAGGTGAAAGAGAAGATGCATGCCTGGTTGGGCAAAACAATATGGGTGCATGGATATAGTGGATAGCAAGAATCATGAGCGGAGTTTGTGACAATGAAACCCAAGGCAAGGAAGGAGTGGACGCATGGGTGGTTGTTGGTGAAAGTGAAACCAGCTAAGGCGATAATAAAGAATGATAGACATTTATTTTTATTGGTTGTTTTTCCCCTAAATGTATTGTATTCATCATAGGTGGAGACTGTCACTGGAAGCAGAGTCTTACTTTGAAAATATAAAAGTAGATACAAAAAAGACTGGTGTTCTTCTGTGTACTCAAGTCCACCTAAAGTACTAGGGCCAGTATAATGCCAGAAAAAACTTCAACAAAGGTTACAGGCAGGGGAAGTAGGAGGATAGATTAGATAGATACTAAAAGTTGCCACCATTTGTATGTACTGCGCTTGGTAGTGCTACTATGCCACTATGTGTTGAATTAATTTGGAAGCGTTTCAGTTACAATTCTGTTCCTTTTTTTATAGATACTCATACTCCTTCCCACAAACCATCAAGGAAGGAGTTGGCAGCCAGGGCCCGGCAAAGGAAACTGCAGGCCATTGTTGAGGAGTACCGCCGGCTGGTGGCTGAGGCCGAGGAGGAGGAAGAGGCAGCAGCTGCTGCTTCTACCAATGCCCCATGCCCCAGCCAGGCCCCACCTGCAGGAGTACGGCGCCGTGGTCAGGCATCCGCTCACCGCCAGCATGTAACAACATCTGCCGCCCCCCCACATGGATGCAAATGTAGGTGCCGTGCATTTCGGCAAAAGATTCTCCTCCGGGTGTCAAAGTTGGAGGATCAATTAGAGGAGCGCATGAAGATATTGGTGGACAAACACCTTAAAGCCCGCCGATTGTGATGGACCCTGTTCATTTGCCCCTTTTATAATACTTTTGTTGGTGGGTGGGAATTGGGTGTTGGGGTTAACTTATTTTTGTGGGACATTCTTTGGACTTGGACATTGGTTGGGGTTAGGGTGGGGATAGGGGTGGGATAGGAGAGGACTAGGAGGATTCGTTTTATGTACATCAATAAATGTTATTTATTTTCAACGTACACATATGATGTTGTTTTGTAGTGGGTTTACTGTTGTACGTCACAAGGTTTACTCTACATGCAGGGCAGCGGCCAGTGTTTGATTGAAATAATTTATTAATTGACCACATGTAACAACATCATGCCAACAGATAGATGCGGTACCCCTCACTGAGTCATATTTGTCCTATTTGTACTACCAGTCTCTCCTCCATTATACCTCCTAGCAAACTTCTCTTCTTACCTGTGATTGATGATGATTAAGTTTGGCACTCCAAGCAAAGCCTAGTTGTCAGGGAAGAGGAGCTCGTCCTCAAACCCTGGTGGTTCTTCCGACAGAAGTAGGTCCTGTAACCCACTAATTATTTCTTCCGACTCGCTCTCCTCTTCCAGCTCTGATTCACGTACTTTGTAGTCTGGTGGTATCAAGTGCTGATTCATTTTTATCATGGTTAACCTCTCCACGCTTTTGGGCGAGAGACTGGTCCTTTTCACAGTCACAATGGCACCAGCAGCACTGAAAACACACTCAGAAAAGACACTTGCAACAGGGCAAGCTAGATACTTTATCGCCAGCCTGCTGAGCAGTGGCCATTGGCTTCTTGTCCTATACCAATACACCAATGGGCTTTGCTCCATGAACACCTCTGTTGTGTCATCCAGATAGGCCTGGACCAACCGCTCAATGTTCATTGGTGCTCGGGTTTGCTCGTCCTCTTTTTGCTTTGCGACAGCAACGGACTTACCCATCCCTTTCTGTAGAAACCAAGCAGCTATTTTTTTGCTTGTGTCTGATGATTCAGATCCTGTTGGTGCGGTTGTTGTTATTGTTTGTGTTGGTGACTGCTGGGAAGCAAACACACTGCTCTCATGCTGTGAAAAAGAACTTGACTCTGTAGAATGCTCAGTAGTACTTGCACTGTCCTGGGCTGGCACTGGCAGGCCTCTAATTGAGAGCCGTTCGTTTTCTAAATCAGTTGCTTCCTCGGCTATTACAGTTTTGTACTTGGAAACATCCCCTTCTGAAAAAGGAATAACTGCATTACTGTTCAAAAATAATTTGTACCGTGGATCCAAAATTGTGGCAGTAATGTAATGTTGATGCGACACAATCTTATTTTGAATCCTTGTATTCTGAGATAAGCGGCCGGCTAAGGACTTCGCCAAATTACATGCTTCAAGTTTTCCTTCAACACCTTCGTATGCTTCAGACACCTCCTTCAGCTCTTGCTCCAGCATGTACAACAATGGGATAACTTGGCTCATAGTACAGTCCTCCCTGCTGACTGCACGTGTGAAGACCTCAAAAGGAAGTAGCATCTCTGTCAGGCATTTAATGAGGTCCCATTGCGACATCTCAACTGTCATGGCTTTAATAACACCAGTTGGATCCCCTGATGTTCTTGTCATGACATAAGCATTAAGTGGTATGTACTGCTCAAACAGCCGATCAAGCATGTAATAAGTAGAGTTCCAACGTGTTGGTACCTCCTGGATGAGTGCTTTCACTGGCATTCTATACTCACGTTGAATGACCCGTAGCTGCTTCCGGGCTTTAAAAGAATGATTGAAATGCGTGCAGATTCTTCTGCAAATGGTCAGTAAGCTGCTGACTTTGCTTTCATTTTTCAGAAAGTCTTGAACCACAATGTTAATGCAGTGTGCCAAACACGGGACCCTAAAATAGCCACCATCTTCCATGGCCTTAACTACATTACTGCCATGGTCGGTGGCAACAAAACCAATATTGAGGCCTCTTGGTCGCAGCCATTCAAAGACCTTGCTGTTGAACTCATCCAAAATGTTTGCAGCAGTATGCGATGTCTCCATAGCAAACATGGCTACAGTAGCATGTTTGCGAGTATCATTAAAAATCTCAGTAGTGTCAATGCCTATAGATATCTTGTCTCTAACACCTGTCAAAGAGATCCAGTGTGCAGTGATGCACGTGTAATCAGTGGCTTGGCTACTGGTCCACATGTCTGTTGTCAGGTGGATACTATGCACAGCACTCTGCTGCAAGGCTTTTCCAAGCAATTCCAGCACGTCGTGGTGTAGTGCTGGAACAGCAACTCTGGCAAAATAGTAGCGGCTGGGAACATTCCATTTTGGGCAGAGGGTTGACACAAATTCCAGGAAACCCACCCCTTCAACAAAAGAAAAAGGGAGAAGGTCCAGAGCTAACATTTTAGCAAGCTTAGCATTGTACAAATGTGCTATTGGGTGGTTGCGCTCGTACTTTCCCTCCTGCCTAAACATGCTAACAATGGTACGCTGCTTGGTATTTCTTTCTGTTGTGCCCGATGCTGTCATTCGCGTCGCAGACTTTGCACCCATACTCCTTGGTGTCTCCGAGTTACTCTTACTCTGGTGCCACAGAGATGTTGCTGATGCGGAGGATGTGGGATCTACCACTGCAGTGCTGGGGAGTCGGACAGGGGTACTTAGTGTACCACTACCAGATAGAATGTCTCCCTCTTCTTCCTGTTCGACCTGTGGACCTTCTACTGCTTCCCCACCAACATTAATGGTTCCTGCTTTTATGAGACGTAGGTGGTCCTTCCACTTGATTGCGTGGTGTTTTTTCATATGGGTCATTTGGCCTCCGGTAACATAGTTTGTACCAAGCTTACCACGACTAACAGAGGAATGACAAATGGAGCATATAGCAATGTTCCCCTCATTTGCGCTAACTGTAAAGAAGTCCCACACTGGGGAGCTTAACTTTTGTCTCCTGCTAGAGGTGCCACTTCCAATGCCGGATGAACTGGAGGTTGTTGTGTGGTGAATTTCGCTATGTGGCTGCGCAGTAGTACCACTACCTACTTCTGCTGAGGTGGAACTTGTGCTGGATGTAGGATGCTGCCGGCTGTTTGCAAATGTAAAAATGGAAGCTGGAGGTAGTTTTGGTGTGGCCTGTGTTGGTGGTATGCGTGCTACATCCCTAGTCGCAGCCATTCTTGACAGGGTTAAAATGTTGGTCTCCATGTCCTCAGGGCCAGGAGTAATGCTTGTGATGACTGGGTCTGACTCATCATCACCATCATTATCCGGCTGCTCAACATCACACTCCATAAGTGGTAGGCTTCCTGGAACCTTCCTTTTCCCTAGCCTGGTCTTCTTGGGATGTCTCTCCCTCTCATGCTGAGATTGTTGTAGCTCCCAATTGAGATCAAGATCATCAGAAGGGATGCTTGGCGAAGAACTCAATGGACTAACCCTCCTTTTCCTTGGTGGGGATTTGGAAAACAATAGATCTCCTGCATGAGGTGCTGCCTCGTCTTCTTGCTCTGCATCAGGCTCAATTTCCTGAACTGCCCCGACTTTGGGAGGAACAACAACTACTATTGGCGGTGGTGGTTCTTGAACAACATCTATTGCAGGCGGTGGTTGTGGTTGTTGTTTTCGTTGAACATCTACTATTGCGGGCGGTGGTTGTGGAACACCTACTATTGCAGGCGGTGGTTGTGGTTGTGCTTTTCGTTGAGCATCTACTATTGCGGGAGGTGGTTGTTGAACAACTACTATTGCGGGCGGTGGTTGTGGTTGTTATTTTCGTTGAGCATCTACTATTGCGGGAGGTGGTTGTTGTTGAACAACTACTATTGCGGGTGGTGGCTCGGTTGAACATCTACTATTGTGGGCGCTGGTTGTTGTTCACCACTTTTCTGCTGTGTTCCCTCTTGCGTGGAATGTGTACTACTTTGAGATAGCGATAAGTTCAGCTCAGGCGCAGTATCACTGCTTTCCACCATTAGGCAGGCCACCTCTTCCCCACTCATCTGCTTGGGCCTGGGTTGGTGGCTTGGGCCCACTGATGCGGAGGTGCTGGCCCCAGCTTGGACCCCGGTCACTGCTGCTGCAGGGGTACTTTTTTTTTGCCCAAAAAAGGTTTTCGGGTCAACACCAGACTTAAGTGTCACTTCCTTCTTCTGTTCTTCCTTCTTCTCAGCTACTTTCTTGGTCTTGGAGGACCTGGTACCTGCTTTCTTTGGGCCCATCTTCTTCAGATGTCAGCAGCAGCACTCAGTTGCACAAGTTGCTGAGAATGATGTCTGGTCAGGTTAGTCACACCACACGTGACGTAGTACAGAAGGACGTCCGTCTGGCAGTAGAACAGGCGATGAATGATGACACCTCCTAGAAGTATTAGTACAACCAGTATGAGTAAGAATAGCAAAGAACTAAAAAGCTAATGTACTGGAAGTGGAACTTGTTTATCCTTAATTTGTGCATCATTTCGGATGGATGCAGCATCTGTGACCTGCAGCAGATAGCAATGGGGATGTGAACAGTAGTAAGCCAACAGGAACAATGGCAAGACACAGGCCAATTTGTCAAAAACAAAACAGCACACTACTACTACCACCCCAGCTCCACATGGGCACTCTCATCACAGGTACATGGGTAGAAGGGCAAAGGCCAGAAAACAATAAAGTCAAGCAGGCCTATATCCCTCCCTATATGGCCAGAAAAAGGAGGATGCCTGCATCACAGCTTAATGCAAAAAAGAAAATCCCCATGGCTACAAGGTTTGAAAGTTACATAATAACACACACAACAAAGGCATTTAGAGTTTTTTTCACCCAAACAAATAGCTACACCCCAAACACCACATTTGAAAATTCAATGCATTGCCACCCATGCCCTAAATGATGTTAAATTCAACAGACAAAATGGACAACGCTACAGCAATCATCCCGCTGACTATCTCTGGGACTCTAGGCCTACTGGCAGAAAAAAAATCACACAAGTTTGTAGGCCTGCGGCAAAAAACACTTAACCACGATGGAAGGTCACACAAAATGGCTGCCCCCACATGGCCTGGCCACCCACAAAAACATGAAAAGAAAGAGAAGACAGACAATACATTCCTATGGCAAAAGGACAATGGTTGGCTGCTTGACAAAATGGCCGCCAAGCCGCCCACATGGTCAGGCCACCCTCAAATAATAACAAAGTACATAGAGGACAGAAACAGTAAGTGGTCCATGCTCCAAAAACTACAAGCAAATGACAACCTGAGGAGTTTCTTTTAGCAAAATGAACAGCATCTACATTTTCAGGAACGTTTTAGGCAACTCGAGAGATATAGCTCGCGAGAATGCAAATTCGGCGTGTTCGGCAGCGCGAACTGTACAAAACGTCGTTATCGCGTGCCCGAGCACGCACATTGAGCGCGCGAAGAAGACAAAAACTGTATGGTCGCGTTGTAGCACTGTGCAAAGTTACCAAAACTACGCGAGCTGAATTCTAGGGTTACCTAGTGCGCATATTATTCAACACACACCCAAAACCTGCAATTCAACACCAAAAAAACATTTTGCTAATCAATCCAAAGCCATCCATGACCTATGATGTAACACTTACAACTTAAACACCCAAAATCAGTTGAACAACTTTCATGCACCCACATGATGAGGACTCTAGTAGTACCTTTGGGCCTACTGGCAGAGTAGGCCACAAGCTTGGAGGCCTATGGCAAAAAAAAACAGTGGCTCCAAACTCAAAATGGCCACCCCCACATGGCCTGGCCACGCACAAAAACATGAAAAGAAAAAGAAGACAGACAATACATTCCTATGGCAAAAGGACAATGGTTGGCTGCTTGACAAAATGGCCGCCAAGCCGCCCACATGGTCAGGCCACCCTCAAATAATAACAAAGTACATAGAGGACAGAAACAGTAAGTGGTTCATGCTCCAAAAACTACAAGCAAATGACAACCTGAGGAGTTTCTTTTAGCAAAATGAACAGCATCTACATTTTCGGGAACGTTTTAGGCAACTCGAGAGATATAGCTCGCGAGAATGCAAATTCGGCGTGTTCGGCAGCGTGAACTGTACAAAACGTCGTTATCGCGTGCCGGAGCACGCACATTGAGCGCGCGAAGAAGACAAAAACTGTATGGTCGCGTTGTAGCACTGTGCAAAGTTACCAAAACTACGCGAGCTGAATTCTAGGGTTACCTAGTGCACATATTATTCAACACACACCCAAAACCTGCAATCCAACACCAAAAAAACATTTTGCTAATCAATCCAAAGCCATCCATGACCTATGATGTAACACTTACAACTTAAACACCCAAAATCAGTTGAACAACTTTCATGCACCCACATGATGAGGACTCTAGTAGTACCCTTGGGCCTACTGGCAGAGTAGGCCACAAGCTTGGAGGCCTATGGCAAAAAAAACACAGTGGCTCCAAACACAAAATGGCCGCCCCCACATGGCCTGGCCACCCACAAAAACATGAAAAGAAAGAGAAGACAGACAATACATTCCTATAGCAAAAGGACAATGGTTGGCTGCTTGACAAAATGGCCGCCAAGCCGCCCACATGGTCAGGCCACCCTCAAATAATAACAAAGTACATAGACGACAGAAACAGTAAGTGGTCCATGCTCCAAAAACTACAAGCAAATGACAACCTGAGGAGTTTCTTTTAGCAAAATGAACAGCATCTACATTTTCAGGAACGTTTTAGGCAACTCGAGAGATATAGCTCGCGAGAATGCAAATTCGGCGTGTTCGGCAGCGCGAACTGTACAAAACATCGTTATCGCGTGCCCGAGCACGCACATTGAGCGCGCGAAGAAGACAAAAACTGTATGGTCGCGTTGTAGCACTGTGCAAAGTTACCAAAACTACGCGAGCTGAATTCTAGGGTTACCTAGTGCGCATATTATTCAACACACACCCAAAACCTGCAATTCAACACCAAAAAAACATTTTGCTAATCAATCCAAAGCCATCCATGACCTATGATGTAACACTTACAACTTAAACACCCAAAATCAGTTGAACAACTTTCATGCACCCACATGATGAGGATTCTAGTAGTACCTTTGGGCCTACTGGCAGAGTAGGCCACAAGCTTGGAGGCCTATGGCAAAAAAAAAACAGTGGCTCCAAACTCAAAATGGCCACCCCCACATGGCCTGGCCACGCACAAAAACATGAAAAGAAAAAGAAGACAGACAATACATTCCTATGGCAAAAGGACAATGGTTGGCTGCTTGACAAAATGGCCGCCAAGCCGCCCACATGGTCAGGCCACCCTCAAATAATAACAAAGTACATAGAGGACAGAAACAGTAAGTGGTTCATGCTCCAAAAACTACAAGCAAATGACAACCTGAGGAGTTTCTTTTAGCAAAATGAACAGCATCTACATTTTCGGGAACGTTTTAGGCAACTCGAGAGATATAGCTCGCGAGAATGCAAATTCGGCGTGTTCGGCAGCGTGAACTGTACAAAACGTCGTTATCGCGTGCCGGAGCACGCACATTGAGCGCGCGAAGAAGACAAAAACTGTATGGTCGCGTTGTAGCACTGTGCAAAGTTACCAAAACTACGCGAGCTGAATTCTAGGGTTACCTAGTGCGCATATTATTCAACACACACCCAAAACCTGCAATCCAACACCAAAAAAACATTTTGCTAATCAATCCAAAGCCATCCATGACCTATGATGTAACACTTACAACTTAAACACCCAAAATCAGTTGAACAACTTTCATGCACCCACATGATGAGGACTCTAGTAGTACACTTGGGCCTACTGGCAGAGTAGGCCACAAGCTTGGAGGCCTATGGCAAAAAAAACACAGTGGCTCCAAACACAAAATGGCCGCCCCCACATGGCCTGGCCACCCACAAAAACATGAAAAGAAAGAGAAGACAGACAATACATTCCTATGGCAAAAGGAGAATGGTTGGCTGCTTGACAAAATGGCCGCCAAGCCGCCCACATGGTCAGGCCACCCTCAAATAATAACAAAGTACATAGAGGACAGAAACAGTAAGTGGTCCATGCTCCAAAAACTACAAGCAACTGACAACCTGAGGAGTTTCTTTTAGCAAAATGAACAGCATCTACATTTTCGGGAACATTTTAGGCAACTCGAAAGATATAGCTCGCGAGAATGCAAATTCGGCGTGTTCGGCAGCGCGAACTGTACAAAACGTCGTTATCGCATGCCCGAGCACGCACATTGAGTGCGCGAAGAAGACAAAAACTGTAAGGTCGCGTTGTAGCACTGTGCAAAGTTACCAAAACTACGCGAGCTGAATTCTAGGGTTACCTAGTGCGCATATTACTCAACACACACCCAAAACCTGCAATTCAACACCAAAAAAACATTTTGCTAATCAATCCAAAGCCATCCATGACCTATGATGTAACACTTACAACTTAAACACCCAAAATCAGTTGAACAACTTTCATGCACCCACATGATGAGGACCCTGGTAGTACCCTTGGACCTACTGGCAGAGTAGGCCACAAGCTTGGAGGCCTATGGCAAAAACACAGTGGCTACAAACACAAAATGGCCGCCCCCACATGGCCTGGCCACCCACAAAATCATGAAAAGAAAGAGAAGACAGACAATACATTCCTATGGCAAAAGGACAATGGTTGGCTGCTTGACAAAATCGCCGCCAAGCCGCCCACATGGTCAGGCCACCCTCAAATAATAACAAAGTACATAGAGGACAGAAACAGTAAGTGGTCCATGCTCCAAAAACTACAAGCAAATGACAACCTGAGGAGTTTCTTTTAGCAAAATGAACAGCATCTACATTTTCGGGAACGTTTTAGGCAACTCGAGAGATATAGCTCGCGAGAATGCAAATTCGGCGTGTTCGGCAGCGCAAACTGTACAAAACGTCGTTATCGCGTGCCCGAGCACGCACATTGAGCGCGCGAAGAAGACAAAAACTGTAAGGTCGCGTTGTAGCACTGTGTAAAGTTACCAAAACTACGCGAGCTGAATTCTAGGGTTACCTAGTGCGCATATTATTCAACACACACCCAAAACCTGCAATTCAACACCAAAAAAACATTTTGCTAATCAATCCAAAGCCATCCATGACCTATGATGTAACACTTACAACTTAAACACCCAAAATCAGTTGAACAACTTTCATGCACCCACATGATGAGGACCCTAGTAGTACCCTTGGACCTACTGGCAGAGTAGGCCACAAGCTTGGAGGCCTATGGCAAAAACACAGTGGTTACAAACACAAAATGGCCACCACCACCTGGCCAAGCCACCCACAGAAAGTAAATGAACTCAAGCAGGCCTACACTAACTACATGAACTACTAGGGTTACCTAATTTTACCAAAAACAAATTACATTCCACTACAACAGAGTATGCAATTAAATCCAATGCCATCCATGATGTTTTACAGACACAACAGAAACATGGGTGGACCCTTGAGTACCTCTAGGCGTACTGGATGAAATTTCAAACACATACAACTTGGCCCCTCATGAAAGTACAGGCCTCCCTCAATAATAATTTTTAAGAAAGATTGAGAAGCACAGAAAACTGTAGTTAAAAAAAACCCAAACCAAACAAACATTTACAGTACACCAATTCTCAATTCTCAAACTTACTTGTAAAAGAAAAGTTCAAATCCAAAATTCCTCAATAAATCCAATTAAATGCTATGATGCAGCAGAGATACACAAAGAGTGATCCTTCCAGCTCTAAATCCAAATGAAAGTGAACAACACCACATGGACAAAGCACTGGGAGGAGCCTGGTGGACAGGAACAGGAAGTTGGAGACTCAGGGGCACTTCCTTTCGCTTGAAAAAAAGAGTAGAAACAAAAAGAGGACTCCTAGCCCAAAAAAATACAGCCAAATCACAATCTGAGGGGTTAAATGAACATTTTTGAGAAGATTTTAACATGCTCGGGAGCTATTCTGTGCCAGATTGCAGTTTCTGCGTGTTCGGAAACGCGATCTTACCAACATGGCGCTGCAAGGAGGATCGCATGTCCCAATGACATGTTCGCGCGTCCGAATGACGTATTCGCGTTCTCAAAGTCGCATGGGATTGTGCGACCGGATTCCAAACATCGTAGCGAACGCGACCGGGAGAGAAAATCGAGGAAGCGAACGCAGAACCACGGTAAGTCATTACAGCGCACGCGAGAATGCTATTGAGCGCGCGAGGAAGAAAAACTACTACGCTACGCTGTAGAATGCGAAGTAGTCGACAACTTTGCGCTCGCCACAAAGTGCGAAGTTGCCGAAAATTCACAAACTCCGCGAACGGAGCATAATTCTCCGCCCAGGGTTACCCGTAAGGGCCATGTAGGCAAACTTGACATCACCCACAACAGCTGTAAGAATCACATATGATGAGGAAGCTAATGACCTACATGCAATGAAGGGCAACAAGAAAGGTTTGGGTCCTGTCTTTGACCGGCTTGGACCTCAACTATCTACCAAACAGAACAAGTAGCCGGTCAGGTTTGCTTTTTTTTGTAATTTGTACACACCCAGCCTATAAGTACTGAGTGATCCACTGTGTTGTTTGAATTTTTTTTAAATTTATTTTATTCAAATTTTTTAATGACTTCTTTGCATGTCCTCAAAGGCACAATTTATCAAAACAATCAGGCATACATTCAGAAAGTAATGTGCGCAATATATACAAGTGTTGGATCTGTACACAATCAATACTCGAAATTCAAAAACACCAAAAACAAAAATATACACAATTAAATTGATACAATAAGAAACAATATAAACAAGCACCAGTCCTTCAAATTGTATACCAAAACACAGGCGGACAAAGGGATTCAAAGATACTGCCTGCCTGTCTAACTGTGCCTGTGATTGGGTACTTATAGGATTGAACAACTGGGGTGGTAGAGTGGTATTATTTTAATCCCTAGTTGCACCCTTCTTCCTTGTCACAGGCTGCAATGAAGGCACTCTGTAGCCAGTCTTTTGATCTATCAACTTTGCATCACTATGCTAAACATGACAAGCAGGTTGAAAATAACTCAACAGCAAGTGATGTGGATCCAAGCCACATAATGATACCCTACCATCGCACAGAAATGCTGCACGGGACAAGAGAATCATGTGACTGACCGCACTCCACTGGTGCAACACAATAATTCACATATGCATCATCCCAACATTGTCATGTCTAATGCTAAACATACATGGCATCATGTGAATTAAAACAGAACTGCTACTCACCGTGAAGGCTGGCGTATCAGTATTCTCAACCTGCACTGAGGTAACGACATGACAGTGACATGACATACTGCAACAAGGGGCAATGCATCCATGCGAACAGAATCACAGGACAGTTGTCTTAACATGTGGAACATACACTGGGCCACACCTACACAACATGGTTTAGTGGTAAACAAACTGGACTGGCCCACAAGGTGGAGGTGAGAAACCAGACACAGTGAGGCTGCAATCCCCCATGGAGTCCGTGGTTGTGACCTCTAACACAATGTCAAACCATGGTATATGCAATGTTGCAGTGTCAATGTCTACACACATTGATGCATTCACCCGAGTCTAAAACTACAACAGATGACTGTCAGATGGGGTGACTATCCTGTCATGGGAGTGGGCATACATGTAATAAGAAACATTATGTTGTTGCATGTATACATGGTCTCACAACATGCGCATGAACATGTACCACACATTTGAAACCATACCAACGCTAAACAGATTCATATGAGTCCTTACCCAAATTGACTTCTCCACATGTCCATGCATGCTCCGTTGATTCGGCTGATGTTGCAATCATAATGAGCAATAGCAGGCTGACCACGATGACACCAACGGACAACAGGCAGGGCGAGCTGGGGATGAGAGGCACACAAGGGGTCAAGTTCCGTATAATGTCATTCTGACATTGTCCTGTTGAATAGCCTGATGTTGTAGTACACCTGTACATTCCAAGTACACGCATAGCACGTATGTGTGTTGCATTACATCTGCACCTGTGTGACACTGCACAACAAACATCCAAGTGACATTGCATACAGTCAGTTGCATACACAGCATGCTACCCATGCAACTCTATAGTACATGTTTTACCAAAAAGCACCTATGACTCACCATTATGAAAAGAAGTTGCGGATGAGGTGACTCCGGATATCATCTTCATCCCCCTCATCCTGGGCAAGGCCTTCATCCTCAACGGGCGGATGTTCCACCTCATCAGGATCAAGGTAGAGTGGCACGGCCTTCTCCACTGCCTTGTTGTGTAGCATGCAGCACACAGTGAAGATGTCACACACCTTGCGTGGGGTGTATTGGAGGGCTCCGCCTGTCTGGTCCAGGCACCTGAACAGGCTCTTCAGGAGTCCAAATGTTCGCTCGATCACCCACCTGGTCTTCCCATGAGCATTGTTGTACCGCTGGTCTGCAGCTGTCCTGGGGTTGCGTAGCGGAGTCATTAGCCACGGCATGTTTGGATATCCTGCGTCTCCTGCAAATTGACATCATGGAAATGAGTGTGTAATATGATGCAGTCCATGAAGTTTTGACATACTGACATACATAGCTGACAGAGTTTACCCACTAACAAGACATGCCCGGTGGTTGTGCAGCTGCAGCATCATCTGTGGTACCCTGCTACGCCTCATGATGAAAGCATCGTGGCACGATCCTGGAAAACGTGCAGAAACATGTGAGATAAGCATGTTGGCAAGACACACCACCAGGGCATTTATCGAGTGGTAGTGTTTCCTGTTGCGGCACGCTTGCTCCTGAGCCTGTGGTGGCACCAGAGTAACATGTGTACAATCAATTGCACCAATTACATGTGGCATGCGTCCCAGGGCATGGAATTCCCCCTTGACATGTGTCAACTGTTCTGGAGTAGGGAATGTAATGAATTCATCAATGTGCAGCAACATAGCTGCCAATACATCACTCAATACCCGGCTAACCATTGTCTGAGACATCCCTCCCACATCAGCTATGGTAAATTGGAACGTACCTGTGGCAAAGAAATGTAAGGCTGCCATCACCTTTACCTTGGGTGTCAGCGCAGTTGGATACCTGTGTTGTGGTTGCAGGTGATCTTTCAGCCTGTCCGTCAGGTCTGCCGAAGCGGTAACGCCGTATGCAATTACGTTCCCTCATGGCTTCCAAGTCTGGCAACGGCCTTTCCGGAGGGGGTGCCCTGCAAACCATATTTAGTAGAAAATGTGTACAACTGTCAGACTACGACAATAACAATGTACATGGCACAAGCAACACTGCTTCAACAAATCTAGGCAATTTTGAGTGTGGCGTGGGAGACACACTAAGGAAACATGTGCCAGCTGCCAGTCACTCCTCCGTGAAAAGTTAAAGACCTGTGGTCTGTGGAATGGATATGACATGCATACAAATGATCTGATGGGAAGGTCTGAGTGAGCATGACAATGTATCATGTCAGTGACACACGTCACGTGAATTGCATTAGGAGGTTGTCTGCACATCCAGACAGCTGACAGCAATACACACACCCACATCACATGTGCCATCATTTGCACCGATCTGACATATTCCTATTGCGGTGTGATATTTCCCAAACTATTACATGGACATCATCAGACAGCAGAAAGGTTTGATTTGTGATAAATGGTCTGTGATGCCATCACACATATGAGCGGTTCATTTGCACAAGTGGCATGGTGTGCGTACATTTGAAACCCTGTCATCACGGCAAGGACCCAACATAGATGCTCCTACAGCAGATATACTGAACAGTATGAACTAGTTACTTACCTTTTGTAATGAAATATCTGTAAGGAACAGTAGTTAGTACCATATTCCTAACTTGGAATACATACCAGGCTTTGCAACTAATTGCCTCCGTGGATGCCATCGCCCTGCCCAGTGAGTCGGTGCTATCCAGCCCACACCGGATCGAATACCGTGTCGCAGATCGGCATTCTACAAGGGCTTGGCCAAGTATTGCCCGTACCTACAATGCCCACTCTGGCAGCAGTTCCACAACCGTGTCCCACAGAGAGTGTGTGTAGCGGACAAAGTGGCATGTGATGTTGGAAGACCTCAGTCCCAGACTCAGGGAGGATGATACCATCTTTCCGTACTGGTCATACCTCTTGGATACCCTGTCCAGCGGAGCAAACGGGAATGCGGTCTGTGATTTGGAGGCCTGGATGCCCATGCTCTCTGGGGTGGGGTGGGAGGACAGGAAACATGGGTGGTCCGGGGAGGGGTGTGGGCGTCTGGCAACGTGCCTATCTACTGCCAAACCTGCAGCGGGCCTGGACATGGTGGCCAATATAGCGTCAGTCAATTCCTCATGAAACGGCTGCAGAGGCTCAGCAGACCTTGACTGCAGTTTAAGGACCTCAGTGAGGAGGTTGGTCCTCACGGCCGCAAAGGGGTGGTGAAGGGGCAAGGCTTCGGCCGCCCACGTAAACACAACATTGTACGTTGCCCGCTCATCCAAAGACACGTTTGAAGTAGAGACATTACCAGTGTCTGGCGAGGTGTCCAGACCACTCGCATCCCCCAGTCCACCTGTCCTGTTGTCTTGGGACTGACACTCACGTGTCAGTGGGTCTTCAGAACCCTCCCAATACTCCTTATCACCCATTCCCTGATGATCAGGGTTGTCATAAGCTGTGCCCGGCTCGTTGAAGTTTAACTCCACATGCAGCAATAAAAGCGGTGTTCTGCCGTGCAGTTCCCACGCCGGAGCCGTATAGTGTGTGGTATCGGGGACAGCACCACCCGAGGACGGCGCCAAGGGTAACACCTGGGGGACTGTTCCCGGTGAGGTTGTGAGGTGAACCAGCGAGGACCAGGATCACCAATCGGATCCTGTCTGTCCCAGGGGGGCCGGGACGAAGGCGCCGCCAGTGTCAGAGCCAAAGCGAGTGACGGCGTCGGGGGCAAAGCACCAGACCCGCTAGTGCCCCCAGATGGGTCCGCTGGGCCCAAAGCCGCGGCGTTGGTCGTCGGTAGAGTGAGGGACATTATGGCCATGGGGAAGCGCACTTACTCCTCCTGCGTCGCATGCTGGCCAGGGACCGGAGGTCGTGGTGCAGGCTACGACGGCTGCAAATCTGACGGAGCCGTGTGGGCGGTGTCACCCGAATCCCATGCAGCATTGCACGTGCATTGTGGTGAGTTTGAAGTGCGATGATGTCTCTTTGACTTCTTGTGGTTACCTGACGACTTTGCCCTGGAGGACTGATGTCAAATCCCGGGGCTCTGATGTCTCAACACCCACGCCCTGGCACTCGACCTACGTCCAGACCATGAGCTATTGCGGTGCAGGGCCAACTGCTGGAGTCCGAGCCGCTTGTGGGACCACTCACACCTAGCTTCATATGTCTGGTCCTGGCAGTCGGACCAGCTCGTGTTGTCGTGCTTGACGTCAAAAAAGTGGAGACACCGACGGTGAGGGTTAGTCACCGACATGAGTCGGTCGCAATCCTCACAGGCTTGGAAACGGCCATCCCTATTGGCACCGTCCTAAGTCGGACAATCCAAGTTAAATGGTCAGAAGTGATCGTACTATGATTTGAATAAGTAAATTAGTAAGGTTACACTGATACGGGATATGCGCTGGTGGTGTGAAAAAAGAGGACCTGAAGTGAGCACGCAGAGGCGACGTATGAGTACTCAGACAACGTCATCACGGCGCACACAACGCCAATGACACACGTGGAGCCGCAGGAGATGCCTACCAACACACAAGTGTACTGCTAAGCGCAAATTGCCATATCCAGTATGACACTTGGGGATATTCTAAGGTGAGGAATATAATACTGACCTGTTTATTTCATATGCAAACAGCATGCACAATGTCGCACATGGCACACACATGACGTGGTCACACAGGGTCATGCTGTGCGTCAATTCGACCTCTGTGACAGTGGTCATGTTGCTGTCATCATGTGACAGTTCCCTGTACTGAATGGTGTGCCATTCCAGTGTTGATGTGCATCACAATATGTTGCAGACGTTACTCAGGTGCGAAGTGTTAAATGTAAGTGATACACATCTGCAAAATGATTAATGACATGTCTCAACAGCTCTTCACACATCAACTGAGCCACAAGGTCACAGTCCCTGTGCTTCTTCAATGTCTGCCACACCTGGGGCCTGCTGATGTAAGGATGCCATGCTGATGTATGCATCCACATCGTCAACATGAGTGTAGACTACATCCCTGCAATGTGATTTCCTGGAGTCACTCTCCCAATGGTGAGATGAAGGAGTTCAGGAACGCAGCCTACACAAGCGTTCACTTGAGCATGTCTGACGCACTGTACCCCAATGGTACATGTGTGTGTAGGCCTCGTTTCCCAATTGCATTTTAGCCATACGCGAGCACAGCGTACCCCAATGGTACGTGCGTGTGTACGCCTCGTTTCCCTATTGCAATGTAGCCGTACGCGAGCACAGCGTACCCCAATGGTACGTGCGTGTGTACGCCTCGTTTCCCTATTGCAATGTAGCCATACGCGAGCACAGCATACCCCAATGGTACGTGCGTGTGTATGCCTCGTTTCCCTATTGCATTTTAGCCATACGCGAGCACAGCGTACCCCAATGGTACGTGTGTGTGTACGCCTCATTTCCCTATTGCATTTTAGCCATACGCGAGCACAGCGTACCCCAATGGTACGTCCGTGTGTACACCTCGTTTCCCTATTGCAATGTAGCCATACGCGAGCACAGCGTACCCCAATGGTACGTGCGTATGTACGCCTCGTTTCCCTATTGCATTTTAGCCATACGCGAGCACAGGGTACCCCAAAGGTACGTGCGTGTGTATGCCTCGTTTCCCTATTGCAATGTAGCCATACGTGAGCACAGCATACCCCAATGGTACGTGCCTGTGTACGCCTCGTTTCCCTATTGCAATGTAGCCATACGCGAGCACAGCGTACCCCAATGGTAGGTGCGTGTGTACGCCTTGTTTCCCTATTGCATTTTAGCCATACACGAGCACAGCGTACCCCAATGGTACGTGCGTGTGTACGCCTCGTTTCCCTATTGCAATGTAGCCATACGCGAGTACAGCGTACCCCAATGGTACGTGCGTGTGTACGCCTCGTTTCCCTATTGCATTTTAGCCATACGCGAGCACAGCGTACCCCAATGGTACGTGCGTGTGTACGCCTCATTTCCCTATTGCATTTTAGCCATACGTGAGCACAGCGTACCCCAATGGTACGTGTGTGTGTACGCCTCGTTTCCCTTTTGCATTTTAGCCATATGCGAGCACAGCGTACCCCAATGGTACGTGCGTGTGTACGCCTCGTTTCAACATTGAATGGGTTGCATTTGCAACGGCAATGGCACCGTACTTGTGTGTGTATTCAAATAAATACATAGGGAACATCTAGGGGAACAGTGGAATGATCAGAATGCAACTAGGTTGTCATGGATACAGAGAGTGTTGAGCCTCCTACAGGTGTTCTAGAAAATTTAGTTGGGCTAAAGTATACAATGTTGCAAAAGTTGTTGTTCAGCTCTGGCTCAGTTTTCAAACCATGCATATGTGTGTCATGGCCTTATGTGTGATGGGATTGGATGAAACATAGGATGCTAACTATGGTGGCCTATCACACACTACTCCTTGGACTCACAGACCCTCTGCAGCACAAATATAAGGCAGCATGTAGCTGTGGGAGGGCACTTGCCTGCACAACATTGGAGTGGTAAACACAGCTGCTGTCTCTGTATCCTCTGGACCCTGATTAGCTGACCATGGAGAGGGCACCTGCATTCAGTGATGGTGAGAACAAGGCCCTGCTGGATGCCCTCCTGCCTAAACTACAGCAAGCTGTATGGGAGACCAGAGGATCAGGTGAGTGATGTGTGCAATACCTTGGAGTGTGAACCTGTTGTGTGTGTGAGATTATAGCCACTGTGTATGTATAGTGGATAGATGCTATGTTGTTGGGAGTGAGTGCCAGGGTGTACAGTGTTGTTTCAAGAGGGTTCTTTGTTGTAGTGGGGTGTGTGACAGCATGTCACGTGCTGCAGTGCACCCAGATGTAGCATATATTGCTCAGTGAGTGCCATGCTCAAAGAGTGGTTTGCACCCCTCATGTCATCTGTAGCCTTTAAATGGCATGTAATGCAGTTGTGTTTGCTCACAGGCCACATACTCAATGATGCAAATGTGTGGAGCATCCGATGCCTTGTTGTCCTCAAGTATTTTGTGCACATATGTGTGTCATTGAAACATGGACTAGGTGTACTGATGTTCTTTTACTTTACATTCGTGTCAGGTATCTGCCTATGAGAAGGGTGAAATCTGGGTGCCCATCGCCAGGGCTGTCAGGAGTGAGGGGGGGCCTCGTAGGAGGCTCAGAAACCTTCAAGAAGAGGTGGCAGGACATCCGGTGCTGGACCCGCCGCATCGCCAGAGTACAGCTGAAGCTGGAAGCTCCACGCCGGCATGGCGGTACCCGCCACCTCACCCCCCACATACTCCGGGTCCTGGAAGTGGTGTTCCCTGACCTCCATAGGCAGTTGCAGCATGGACAGCAGAAAGAAGGGGGTAGGTACATGTCTGTTTGTTGTCATGTGTGTCACATGCTACCTGCAGTGCTCCGAGGCATGGTAACACTCCCATAGTTGGAGTCGTGTGGTCAGACAGGCACTTAATGCATTGGTATAAGAATGTCCCAGTTTCATCAGCTGCTTCTTTACATGCCTTACCCTACTCCACATTTGACCAGCGCTTTGGCTAATGATTGTTTTTCACATGTACTCATATGGTGCAATGTCTTAGTATGCATCTTCCTTTGCACATCATCATGTTGGAGGGGGGTCTGTGACACCTGTTGGTACCTTACATGTAGCACCACATGTGCACTGTGTCTGGCCTTCTTCATATTTTGGCACTGATCGTGAGTCTCAACATGTGTTTTCTGCACGAGTCAGCCTCAGTGGCCTTTTTCCATGGTACACTTTCTAATTGTCATATGTTAGCTACAGGTGCACACTGTACAAGTGCACTAATTTTGCCTTTTGCATACTCACATTGGGCAGTGCGTGTGTGCATATTCTCTAAATATGTTGCATGTTGTTTGTAAATAATATTGATGGTCAGCCACACAATGTGGCTTTGGGTGTAGACAGCTGTGATGCCAGTGTGAGGTGATGGGACACTTGGTTCAGGTCCCAGAATGGCATCACATGGCAGTTCAGGCAGGAGTTTTTCCCATGTGGCACAAGGTCAAAGCAAATCAAACATGACCAGGTCTGGTTTTGGGTGGCAGGGTGGGCAAATTAACTGTGATGCATCATCAGCTATCCTGTTGTCAGGCAGTGGCTCATCATTGTGTCTCTCATACAAGTTTTTGCCTTGCCTGTTGCCTGTATCCTACTATACATTGAGCGTTGTCTCTCTTACAATTGCCCAAAACTAGACTTAGCATTGTGCAGAGTTCAGTCGCATGTGACTCATGATGCATGCCATGTTTATAAATGTACCCTAATGATTTGTAGCTGATATGTCTGATGTGTACAGGTGACTGATATATTTTTCTTATTCTCCTTGCCAACAGCATCATCATCAGAATCTGGAGGAGACACAGGCGCGGACCAGGCAGAGGGACCCAGCGACAGTGCCACCTGCTTTGAGGAGTCAGAGGGAGGCAGTGGCACGGAGGGTGAGGAGGGTCTGCAGGCCGGACCACATGTGACTGACACATCCTACCATTCGGACGGCTCCGAATCAGACTCTCAGGAGGAGGGGGAATATGCAGCAATGGTCACTTCTTCATCTTTGGCTGGCCTCCCCTCCTCCAGTACCATCTCCACCCTCCCAGTTGTTAGTGTCCCTAGGGTCCGTGCTAGCCCCCGTGTCTCCTTTGTTCCCGGCACCGCAGCCCCTGCCCCTGTGTCCCCTGCTGCCCTCAGTGCTGAGTCTGTGGACCTACTCCGGCAGATTGTAGTAAGTCAGACATCCATGTTGACTGTCCTCCATGGACATACACGACTCATTACACAGTTGGAGTCGTTCATGGAGGGCATGTCATCTGCCATGTCTGATCTACGTCGGAGTGTGGCTGCCATAGAGTCAACACTGACGGCAGTTCTGTACACCCAGCAGCATCTGTCCCCCCCCATCTTTAAGACCCATCCACCTCAGCCTCTCCTATACCTACCCAACATACACGCAGACGCCACAGGTCAGACACAACACCAGACACACCCAGCACACCCACACGCCAGAAGAAGCTCAAATCTCCACGTTCAGAATCTCAAGGGGATGTAGGCACACCCACAGGGAGAGGGGACACACCTCACACACACATCCACAGACTCAGGAGAACAGACTCACAGCCCTCTACCTCCACCCCCAATGTGTCCCCGGGTTCAGGTGGTAGTTTTTCCGTACTGGCTGAAGTGTGCAGCCAAGTTTATCTTGCTACTTTCAGAGATGCACCGGCCAGTGTGGATGAATCCACAACACCTGCACCCACTCCACCTGTCCTTCCCTCTCCTGTCCATGCGGTGCCGGAGGATTCAACAGATGATGTCCCCAAAGTTACCACAGCGGATTGAACTCCATGTGCAGGCAAGTTTGGGTGTGAGCACATCCATGAAGGCACAAACTGTTATTCTGACTTGTTTGGACTGGCCATTGGCCTTTTATGAGCAAGGACTCTTATTTGCGTTTTCAATTTTGAACCAGCTGAATAAACCTATTTATTTCATTTTATGAACTTTAGTTTGTCTGATAATATCTGTGACTGCTGTGTGCCTGGGAGCTGGTGTGATGTTCAAATTTGGGTATGTTAACATGTGTCTATCTCCTGATGGTAATGAGGTTAACAATGGTATGTATTTTGATTTAACGGCTGGGCACTGCTGGGCACTGGTGGGGGTCTTAGCCACACACACACTCTGATGCTGGGCACTGGTGGGCACAGGTGGGGGTCTTAGCCACACACACACTCTGATGCTGGGCACTGGTGGGCATGGGTGGGGGTCTTAGACACACACACACTCTGATGCTGGGCACTGGTGGGCACTGGTGGGGGTCTTAGCCACACACACACTCTGAAGCTGGGCACTGGTGGGCACGGCTGGGGGTCTTAGCCACACACACACTCTGATGCTGGGCACTGGTGGGCACTGGTGGGGGTCTTAGCCACACACACACTCTGAAGCTGGGCACTGGTGGGCACGGCTGGGGGTCTTAGCCACACACACACTCTAATGCTGGGCACTGCTGGGTGTGTTTTCTACACACCTCTTACACTTACACTGACATGGCAGACATATATCCCACACGTCTCCGTATTGTACTGTTGATGTGCGGTGGCGTACCGTACCCCGAGGTCGATGACGTAGGTGCGGCACGTCTCCGTATTACACTGGTGATGTGCGGTGACGTACCGTACCCCGAGGTCGATGACGTAGGTGCCGCACGTCTCTGTATTGCACTGTTGATGTGCGGTGGCGTACTGTACCCCGAGGTCGATGACGTAGGTGCGGCACGTCTCCGTATTACACTGGTGATGTGCAGTGACGTACCGTACCCCGAGGTCGATGACGTAGGTGCGGCACATCTCCGTATTACACTGGTGATGTGCGGTGACGTACCGTACCCCGAAGTCGATGTGCGGGAGTGTGTGGCGCAACGTACCCAGACATTACAGTCGTGCAATGGAGATGTGCGCGTGTGGCACCACATACAGGTATGTTGGACTTCGTTGTACTCACCTTCTGCGCCGTCGTCCGTTTCTATGTACGAGGTGGTGGCCGTACAGGATTGGGATGACATGGACGATGGCGTTCATGTCCTGCTTGTCGCGTACCGGGGTGGGGTTCGTGCCGGAGTCCGGTTTTACGGTAGTTTTGAGCTCTTGTAGAAAAAGAGCCATACGGAGTGTGTTCAACACGGATCGTACTTCCTGGTTCGGAAGACGCGGTGTATTTACGTTCGGACGTAGCGTGGAGCGTCAGCCGACTGCAATTCGTATGGACTTTCGATTTGTACGGCGTTTTTTACGAGGCGTACGGAGTGACGCTTTTGGTTGGGATCGTACTTGCTGAATCGTACGGGGACGCTTACGGGTACGATTCGTACGGGGAAAACGCTCCGAACGGCAATTCGGAGCGCTTTTTACCGGATCGGAATCGACGCCTTCATGTTAGCACTCATTTCATTGTAAATACATTGCGATTTGTGTAACAATGTGGAACACTCAAGACCTTAGTTGGTCAATATATATTGTGTACGTGTATTTACACTGTAAGATGGCCGCCACCAGCACAACAATTCAATTTATATCTGCATGTGTAGTCTGTTTTAAATGTCATAACCGGATATGTAATGATGCTTCATTTCACAACTCTGGGCCCGATTCTGATGCGGTTTGGAAATCATTTTGACCAAATCGGTTTGAGAATTTTTTCCAACCGACTCGGATTGGAAGAGTCCGACCGACCGATTACGATGCATCCGGATGCTTCCAGATCAATTCAGTCGGACTCTTATTGACTTCAATAGGAGCCTTTGTTCCGACCAAATGCATAGGGTCCCATCGAGGAAAGGGGTGGCTGGGAAAAACGGGCCACACTGTGCATAGCTGGTAAGTGGGACCCATGGGTACCCTGACAGACCCGATTGGGAAGGTTCTGGGTGCAGGGGGGCCTGCTACGGGTCCTCAAACTCTGATTCCGATTGCCAATTTGAGTCGGATGGCACAATTCGGAAAGGCTGTCTGAATCCAGCATTGTAATCGGTCATTCGAAACATGCCCCGTCGAGACGTACATGTCTGCTCTGTACCGCTAGGTCATTCCGAATGCTGTCGGGTTGAGATTAGGATATTCCTAATGCCTAACTCAAATCGTAATCGGCCGGTCGGAAACCTTTCCAATTCGATCGGATAGACACTTTCCCGATCCGATTCGGACGGAGCAATTGCCATTAGGAGGGCTTGCAAAACACATCAGAATCAGTCCCTAAGACGCAAAACAGAGCATAATAATAAATGAATTGGTTCCAGTGAATGTGAACACACCCTCTTACTTATGGGAGGATGGGGATTATTCTTAGCAGTATTAGATACAGTGTTTCCTATAGTATATTTTATGTGTGGAAAAAATGCTTATTACAAATTGCCTAAGCATTGGTATGGGTGTTGCTAAACAGACTTGCTTTAGACATACTCCTAGCAAAAGAAGGCTGAGTCTGTTGCATGCTGAAAGTTCAACAATGTTGCACTTATATCACGGATAAAAGTACAGATTTGAAGGGATATATAAGCAATCTTACTAATTTGGGAAAAGATTTAACAGAATTGAAAGCAGATGGTGCATGGGAGAAAATTGGGAAAGGTTTTTCTTCTATGGGAAATTGGTTTGCAGCAAGGGAAAAAGTTGAGTGGGAAAAATGTTAACTCCACTAATATCAATTGCTTTTGGCTTACTAATAATAGTACGAATATATCGATATTGTAAAAATAAAAGAAATTCTGAAGAAACTAGAGGGAGAAAAAGGACTAGAGCAGAAATTGAATTGGAAGACAAAAGGAGTGATTTCTATGTTGAGATGAAAATGCTGGAAAAAGTAAGACTGAAACAAATGTAAAGAACTGCATTCTAGAGTGACATCAGATCATGCTTAAGATAAGATACAATTGTGTGATGGCTTAATTCGTCCTCAAAGAGGGAATTGATGGAGCATAAAAGTTTAAAGACAAGTTCCTCTACTAACAATTCTCTTTATTAAATAAAATTTGTGATACTAATATTAATAAATGTGTCAAATAAATAAGGACAACAACATGAGATTGTTTACTGCATCATAAAAGCACGCAGAAGTGCTCCGAGAAACTTGAAAATTGTGAAAATAAATAATTAAAGAAGGAGAGGATAGGTACTGGCTTTTTGAAATGTAATCACAGGATTAGGAATCTAAACATCGATAACCTAGAAAATGTGCTGCAGATTTCCTAATGTGATCTATGAGGAGAATGCTTATATGATGAATTGCTTGAAAATTATGAATATGCTTGATTTAAAGATGTTTGACGATAATAAGATTTGCTGTTTCCTCCTAGTAGCATGCAAAAATAAGCATGAATAACAGGAGTGATGCATAGTAATCTGCTTGAAGAAATTAAAAAATGTGCTAAATATTCTTTATAGTAGTACCTAATATTGATATGTAGCCTATCGGAAAATAGTAATAAGTAAAGTTTACTAAGGAAACTAAATTATTCATATTAATGTTTGGTTGGTATTAATCATAACATGGAAGTTATTTAACCATTTTCTCATGTAGGCCTTAAATGCTTCTTTTTTTTGTCTAGAAAGATGGAATCTAGCTGAAGTAGTCATTTGAGACTTTATGACAACTTTTATAGGTCCCTTTCTGATTCAGGAACAATTTTGACATAAATGTACCAATATACTTGCAAACCCAGAAAGAGCATCTAGGAATGTGAACAAATTAACTTTTCTTACTTCAGAGGAAAGGATGGAAATTATAAAGTTGCTGAAATTGATGATTCGGTAAAAGGATTACCTAATTCTTCCAGATTTTTTAGTGAGGTATTGATCACACCATGAGCAGCCCACTGTGGACAGCCAGTGGAAGACATAATGTACAATGGAGGTAACATTTGTGGGCGTAAACTGAGAACGTTTGGAAGTATAATTGCCCCTTTGGAGGAGGAGTTGGGCTGGTTATCATTTTCCATTTCCTTGCCTGTCATGCTGTTGGACGAACTTTGATTTCCTTTTTACGCCAAACCCCTTTGAACTGAACTTTCTGAACTGACGCACCTGCGCTTTGCCGGCTGGTATAGTGAGCAGGTATAACTGTACCGCTGGAGAGTTATGGACTCAATCCTATGACTCCTTACGCTTCAATTCTGCATAATTGGTGTGTATGACCTAAATGCTGAACTCGATTTCCAGTCTTTTCTCTCTATTCCTTATCCCCTAGGTGATTAGAATTTTTTTTATTTCCCTGAATCTGTATGACATTGTGTGACTAATTGTACTAAATGAATTCGATGAGCAAAAACTTACATTTGATTTGTGTTTCTTGATTGTTCAAATTGAGGCAAAGATAAATTATCAATCTGAGAAATGTCCTTGTTTTGAGTCATTCTTAGAGTGGAAATTCTTGTCATAAGATTTATTGATTCACAATTTCTTGAATGCTGTTTATTGTTAGTTAGAAAATTTGCATTTTCTTATTCCAGGTCCTTGTAAGATTTTGCCACATGTTCTCTTGATATTCAAGTCCCTGTTAGCTCACATAAAAGATGCATCAGAGGATCTAAAGTAGTTGATTTGGATTTTGACATGGGCCCATAGAGGAAATTGAGTGAGTGTAAATAAAAAGCTTCATGCTGGATCAAGTGGAGGCTAACATTATACATAAACCTTTATTACATACTCCCTTATGACAGGTATTTCAAAGAAACTATTAAATGTAACTTATAAACTGTAGAATCAGAATATTCCTTTGACTTCTTTGCCTCTCAAAACTCTTTTGGTTTTGAAGCTGCACTAATCCTTGACTTTCCCTTATGTTTTGTATGGATTCAGAATGACAATGGGTGATGGAAGAGTTGATTGATTTATGTTTCAAATTTACAGAGACAAGTGCTCCTGCATATGTAGGCATTTATAGTTTATTCGTTATAAGCTTGGATGTTGGAATAAGTATTATTGTTAAGCTGTTGCTGGGTTTTTGCAGAAGCTCATGATTTTTTTAGCAACACAGTTTCAGTTTGAATGCTGTTTGTATGCCTACAGTGACTGGTTCACACCGGCAGTTACGGGAAGCAAGTGGGTGGATTAGTATTGTGTAAGAGAGGTGCAAGGGCCATGGACCAGGATCCAGGCTTTAACACCTGAAAGTAGGCCTTGGGAATGAGCCCAAATCTTACGTGAGGAGCCTGTAGCAAAGTGTGCACATATTGAATGCAGATTAGGTTTAACAGTTTGATTGGTTTGCATGTGAAGCAAGACCTCGCTGTCATTTTAGACAGGGGAAATTTCCATTGGCATATGTTGGAGACTTGTGATGCACATTGGGAGAGTGCAATATTTACTTAGGACAGCCTGTAGGTTTTAACAGTTAGAGCAGAGCTAAGGCGGTTAATTTGGAGAAAGCGGCAGAGCTCTCAGTAGCAATATTCCACTCTATTTATGGTCTGATAACCAAAGAAGACATGGCTGAGTTAGGTTCAGAGTACATGAGGTAAGCAATTTGGTAAAATAGGCTGTTCAGTAAGTTTTAAGGCAAAGAAAAAATGCCTACTCCTGATGTTGAACGTTGGTCAGTACCAGAGGATGGTAGAGCTAGAGTTGTTTCTAAAGTGTTTAAAACCTCAGACAAATGAGGGATTTGGCAAAAGAAACGAGAAATGTGACTTGCTATAGGATCATAGAGAAAGGTGACCCAAGAATTACAAAGATTAATGGTGTCCTAAGTGACACAAGTAGAGATTGAGTCCAAGGAGATTCTATGACTAGTTATAGTTGAGGATGATGAATTCAGGGGACACAACCTGGATGGGACTCATGGTGATGAGCCTATGTTGGATCATGAAAGTGATCTATATTGTCAAATGTTTTCTGAAGAAGAGGAGGATTAGATCACTGACAGAGGAAGTCTTATGTATCCCCAGGAGAAGTTGAAGTTCATTCCAAAGGCCAACCGACACCCATGAAGTTCTGACTGGTGCGTGTGGCAGGGGAAGAACCAGAGGAGAGTTTATGGGAAGCTTTAACATAAAATGAGGGGAGCAACAAAGGCACTTAAAGAGGGGAGGTGGGAGATTTTAAAAAAGCCAAGGAGGAGTGGGGAAGCAACACATGAGATGGGGGTTGCAGGAGGAAGGAGGAGCACAGAGAGGTATCTGAGGGTGAAATCAACAAACTAGGCAGAAAGCAAACATATTCAAGGAGTGCTGAAAGAAAAAGAAAAAAGTAGTTCCCCTAATATGAGGAGTGACCAGTGATATATGCCATCCAATCAAATGGAGAAGAGGGAAAGGAAAGCCTTGGAATACAAAGCTAGAAAATGAGTGACAAAAAGCCTACCAATAACAAGCAATAGGCTGGCTCTAAGCCTTCTATCAGTTTTTGGTATGGCCTACCACAGGGTTTTGAAGAAAAAACTGCTACAAACCTGTCTGTATTTGAGCCTAAGAAAGAGAATGAAGAAGGTGGTTTCATTTTAAGTTCAAGTAAAGATGTTCTCAGTTAGTGGCAGGGGAGCAATGCAACATCCAACATGCAAATAATATTGGTTATTGGAGAAAAGAACTAGAGCAGTTAAAGAGGAAGCGTGCTGAAAGACAGAGGAGAAAAGGCACAGGGACATTCTTATTCCACTGTTAAAATGGAGGCAAATTTAATATTTGTACTGAAGTGCCTGTTGTGGAAAAATAGCTAATAAAACGATATACAAAATAATAGAATAGAAAAAAAACTGTAGAGACTTATAGGCCAGTTTATGCATGTATATATCTACCAATTACATCAGGATCAAATATTCAGAAATATTCATGGAATAGTCCCAACAATCCCAGACACCATGAATGTCTTTATATTCTACATATATCATTTTCTGTACAGAAACCTTGCCTTTTTTTTAACCATTGATCAAACTGAGGAGCATTAGGAGATTGATGGACCGTAAAAGTTTAAAGACAATTTCCTCTCCTAACAATTCTCTTTATTAAATAAAATTTGTGATACTAATATTAATAAATGTGTCAAATAAATATTGACAACAACATGAGATTGTTTACTGTATCATAAAAGCATGCAGAATTGCTATGAGAAACTTGAAAATTGTGGAAATAAATAACTAAAGAGAGAGAGGATAGCTATTGGCTTTTTGAGATGTAATCACAGGATTAGGAATCTAAACATCGATAACCTAGAAAATGTGCTGCAGATTTCCCAGTTTTTTAAATTATTAATGATCTAGCGACAAACATAAACATCTGAGCTGACTGAGTCTTAGTAAGAGTTCATTTTGCCGAGGAACAACCTCATAAACCTAATAAAGCCAGAGCAGTTTCAGGATTCATGTTTGTTTGAATTAATAGACTTAATTTAAGGAAACATTTTTGCCAAAATCAAAAAAACATGTGGAGAGGACGAAAACGTGTAACCAATCGCCTACTATCTGGAGGGAGCATCTAGGATAGCCTTTGTTTCAGCTATTTACTGAAAAAGATCCATCTGGTGAAAATGTGCCCTTGGAAGTACAGTAAAACTGAACACATTAGTGGTTTCCATTGCAGTTATGGTAATTCCTTTGCCAGAAATTCTTTCAAAGAAGGACCCATCTGCAAGGGGCTGTAAAAGTTTGTACCGGCAGCCGATAGTTTTAAAATCAGAGGCAAACAGGTCTAGGAGTAAATCAGCCAATTCATTAATCTCGATCAATGGCACAACCCTTATAATTTTAGAGAATGCATGCCAAATCCACTTTGAACAGGCCACCCTTGCTGCAGGAATCACTGAAAATGTTTCTATATTCTGTCATTGAAAAAATACATCTGGTAAGTAATGGAATCTATTCATCTACTAACACCTGACTCCTAGATGGGTCAGGAATGTGAATAACTGGGCACAGTGCATTCGTCTTGTTCCATATTAATACTTGACGTATGGAAAATGGTAACACGCTGATCTTTGTGCTTAAAAAAGATCTTGTGTCTGAACAACATTGGGTTACTGGGGATCACATGATCAAACAATCGAATCAGATAATAGTTTTAATGAAGATGGCCAAAAAATGGTTTGCAAATGAAGCTAGATAATACAGTCTTAAAGTGGCTAAAGTCAGTCTACCCAATTATTTTGATAAACAGAGGTAGGATGTAGCCATTCTAGATTTAGTGTTGCCCCCAAATGAATGTTATAAAGGTAACTATGTACTAAAGCAAAGAATCTTGTGTGCAATGATGTTGGATGGCTGGTGAGGGAAAAAATGAAAAGTGGTAAAATTGTCATTTTAATTAAGGCTATTCATCCCATGATCGTTAAATGGGTTGCTTGTGTTCAACTTGAGGGTGGACCTTGCTGGGCAGCTCAGGGTGAACTGTTCCTACTGTAGCAGGGTCAAGACTGATTTGCATATGGCTCGGTCCAAACTGAGCTGGCATGGCAGGCAAAAGAACGGTGGGTTGGAATGCCATGCTGAACGTTTGATAGTGGTTAGACCTACTGCAAGCATTTCTCTCATCACCTTTTCTGTGTTTGTCATTTAATTTCTAAATAATGGCCTGTGCTGAAAAAAGTGAAAACACACATTTCTGTGGATTATGAAATCATGTATCAACAGGCTCATTCTCCCCTCCCCCCCCGCCTACCCCTGTGAATCCACCCTCCACTTGCCATAGGGCCATGCTTGTTTATACCATCCGGCAACTCCATATGAACTCTTACAAGGTATGCTGACCAGCACCTACCCTTCCCATCCAATGACCCTCTATGACAGAGTGTGTTAGGATGCTAGCAAATTATTCTTAAAGGAGTTCAATAAGTGCGTGAATTGTCATTGTGAATTTGAGTAGATTCTTTGGTTTGAATAAGAATCATGATTTTTCCTTTTAAATGTATAAATTGTTTAGCTTATTGGACAATGGGGGCTTGTATCCACAATGTATTGAAGTGGGAGCTTTCCAGTAGCTATGGGGCCGATTACGATGGTGGGAAGGCCGCCACCGCTAGGCCGGTGGCGAGGACCGCCGGCCCGGCGGTGGCGGACTTCCCACCATCACCCTTAGAATTCCCACTGCCAAATTAGGATGGCGGTGGGAAGGGGAAAGGTACCTCGGCGAACGGAAAGACCGTCCGCCGTGGTCCTGCAAGGTGGGCCTTTTCCACCTGCCTTGCGGGACCAGGTACAATGGATCTATGGAGGCGGTGCCATGCAGGCACCGCCGTGGGCATTATGATGCCTGTCTTTTGCGGCGGAGTTCCTTCTGCAAAAAGACAGGCGGAAAATGCCTTTGGGGCCCGTTGTGGGCCCCCAGGTGGGTGGGGGGTGGGGTGCTGGACATTGGGGTACCTATGGTACCCCCCTACATTTGCATGTACAAGGTGGCAGGCACCGCACGGTGCCTGCCACGTTGTACATGCAAATGTAAAACATGTATTTTTACATTGTGGCGGGTGCTGCCACCCGCCACAATGTAAACATACAGGATGTGCCCGCTAGTGTGGTGGGTGCATCCTAATTCGTTTTGCGGGACCGCTGCACCGATGGTGGGCGGGCCCTTTTCCAGCAGCGAAGTCCGCCCGCCATCGTAATCGGCCCCTATATTCTTTGGTGTTCCACTCTTTCCTGTACTTGAAGCCTACATACATAAGCATGGGGTTCCCTTTCTGTGACTATTAAAGTGGCTTCATTGGACATGTTGTTTCTGTATTTAACTTAAAATATAAAATGCATGTTAATTACATTTTTCGATGTGTTCATTAAGTTAATCAATATTATATACTTAACACATTATTTTAGTTAAGATTACTTACATTTTTTTTATTGTTTTCTTTTTTCTGGTACATTGATTTAAAATTTAGACTTTATTTTTCTTAAATATTGCGTCTCTGGAATTTCTTTTTTTTCTTCTTTATTTTACAGTCCTGTAGATATCTGAGCAAATTATAGGTCACGGTTTTAGTTTTTATTTGTTTATATTAAAGTTATAGAAGTTATTTTTAATAGTTGAATTGTTTAAAGCCTTTGAATAATTTTATTTACTTCTTGTAGCTTTTTCAGGATATATGTGGACAGCATGTTAGGCATCTGTCTTCTTTGTAGGATGCAGGCACAAAAGTGGTAGTTTTGTTGTTTCTTTTGTTTCTTAATTATTACTTTGTCCTGATTGCTGATAGTTTCTGATTTGAATGGGATTGGTCAGTTTATGATTTTTTGGGGCATTTTTCCTTATTTGGAAATCGCTAATTAAGCCATGTGTATTTTTGGGGGTAAAAAAGTTTTTGGACAAGCATGCAGTTTTTGATGTTATTATTTTAAATTTCTTCAAGAATATGTTTGTCTAGAGTTTAGATTGTAATATTTTGGTATGTTTTTATTTTGAAGGTAGGTGTGTCTATGTTATATGTTTCAATATTTTGCTTATTGATATTTTGTTCGCTAGAATATTGAATTGCTCGATGTTATAGTTTTCAATATATAAAGTGTTGTTTATAGAGTGAATATAAAGTCAATATTCTGGTGATTATATTTTTGTCTCAATATTTTTATAACACAATATTTTTATGGCCACTATTCAGTAGTTCAATCATTCTAGTAGTATCCAAGTTCAGGGCTGAGGTCTTTGATCCTCAATGCCAGGCATATGAAATTGACCCACTCGATGTATTTGCAACATGTCCCATGCTGAACCCATATTGACTAGCCATCTTCAGCAAACTCTCTACTGCTATAGCCTTCTGATCTAATTCAATGCATCACTGACAATGATGGGAATTACTAGAAACCCTAAACATGATCTGGCAATTTGTATAGTACTAACCATGCTTTTATGGCACAGTGCCTACCACCCTTGTGTAAGGAAAAGTGCACATGGAGTCTAAAATCACTATTGCTTTGATGAAAGGATGTCTTAAAAATTACAACAGTTGGTTCAGATTTATCTGGGGCAAATTTAATAATGAACAATGCTCAAAGCCCACACCAAACCATATAATAGTTGAGGGGAGGAATTAATCAATAACTTTAATTGGCTGATCTCTACTGTACTAGACATTTTTGGTTTTGTATCACTTTGTGGCACATGTAGCAAGGATATAACTAAAGCAAATTGAGGAAAACGAATGAAAACAATTACTAATTAATCAATAAATTCCTAATTGGTCCAGAAATTTAATTTGAATTTATTTTAATTTATTTCAATGTAAGTTTGTTCCTCCAATATAAAAAGGTCTTGATTAATGTAATGCTGTAAATGCGTGCTCAATAAAAAAGTTCAAACAAATATATAGTGTCGTGGAAGTCACTGCCTGGAAAGATAGCTAGGGATGTGAATATAGTAAATACTGTTGAGTTTGTTTTTCTGCATTGTAGATTACTTCCATTGCTCATACCTAGCTCTTCCGGGTTTTGTTATGATTTTGTCTCGGTATGTGAATAATGGAGAAGCTAGTGGAACCAGCTGGTTGATGATATGATTGGTACTATAGATGTTAATTATTGTGACATCTGTCTCTATCTCTAATTGAGATTCACAGAGCAACAAAATGGTGCATTTGTTACTTACTGAACTTAAGGAAGACATTTCATTATTATGCATTTTACATCACATTCTGTAATGGATGGCACATCCTGATGCCCTTTTCTGATGTGTTTTTGTGACCCATGTTCATCAAATTTTAACAGACGTTTGCTTTTGCATGATTTATGCAGGCATTCTTCAAGCAGAATCTCTTAACTCCCATTTTTGAATTTGGGGAATCTCGACTGGTTGTGTCCGTATCGGTAAATTCTAAAGCAAGCTAGAAACCTGAAAGGCCTTAAAGTCCCATTGAAAGGCATGGAAGAGTTCCTTCTTTTGCTGAACTGTTAACTCATTTAAAAGCTTCTTGGTTAACCAAGTGTGGTTCCCTTGGAAGGATTTATTTTCCAGTTTCATCATCCAACTCCCCTTGTGTAACCCAAGCCTTTGCATTAGGTGTCGCACCTCAGTTTCCAGGATAAGGCATAGATGGCATGAACTCACCATAGGTTGCCAGGGACTAGTGGACTTTTGCAATCTTTGAGTGAGAAAGCTAAAAATAAACTCTTGAAAGGGCATTTTGTCTGCAAATTGCTGCAGGTAACCAGAGACAAGTCTTTCGAAAGGGTCCCTCACAAAGATAATTTTTGTGTAGTAATTTGGTATGTTTCCCATCTGCAATAATTGGACAGAATTGTTGCCCTTTGGTGGAACAGCTTCAAGAAGACTCTGGTTGGAAACAATTGGTGTCCATAGGGTTGCTTCATCTGTAGTCTGCAGTTCCTGTAAGAGCTGCTCCCAAACGTCCAGTTCGATTGCGGGTGTTTTACAGTACATCAGCTCAAGCTTTGCATTAACCACCATACTGGAGAGAGGCCCCACTCCACTTTTGTGGCTCTGGGAATTGAAAGCTTTGGCATGTCTACTGCAGAAAGATTTCAGCCTGATCTTTCTGAGTTTTTGTGCATGAAGAAGTGTCTCATGTGTCCAGGAGATATCTTTGGGTTCTTTGATAAATCCACCTGAAAAACAAAATTAGTGGAAGGAATGTTAGTAGCAAGATTCAAAAGTGGAAAAACGTCTAAATTGGTTTATTATCACACTTGCCCATTAGAAATATGACTAATGAGAAATAACAAAACACAATATACCATCCAAATAAATCCACAGGGTATTTTCAGAAAAGGTCACATCAGTTCAGGTAGTACTGGTAGTATTGAGGAAAATACAGGCAAAAATAGAAAATGTATTTGCCCAAAAAAGAGAACAGATATGCCCAATTCAAATGAGATTAGACCATATAACTGAATTACAGCAAATAACCCATTAAAACATTATTGAACCAGCTAATGGAGGTTGTGAGAACCATTTGTTCATGTAAAGAACAACAATACCTTGCCACAGCTGCACTCATAGCTTCTTTAATCGAAAGGCTCAAGCTGCACCTCAATGGGGAGGCCCAACAAGGCTGTGGTTGCTGGAGATCCCATGCAGAGTGGATGTTGCCTGAATATTGAAGCTAGACTGTTCCCTTCAGAGGGTCCAGCTTGAATGGTTTGCATATGTTTCTATTGTGCTAAGAAACAATGGACTACAATGTCACCCACAGGAACCAGTTTCTGAAATTAATTCAAGCTTTCAACTTCTCACTTTTTATTTTTTTTGTAGCTTATTGGCACCATTGGCCATGTGATGATTCGAACTTATATTGCCAGTGGGCATTGGATATTCAATGGACAATTGGTCATGTTGACAATCATGGAACGGTATTAAATAGGTGCAGCATGTTCTCAAAAGAGTTTGCAAGTAAATGTAATATTACTGCAGCTTATGATTAGCATTCTCTGGAAGTAAGGGTGTTCCTCTTTTTTATTTAGCTTAAAAGGATTCTTATCTGAGAAAGGCTTTGGGGTTGGCAGGATTGGGTCTGATTTACTGCCAAAAATAAATGGGAATTATATGTTCTGTGGCCTTGATTTATGTCAATTCTGACATCTTTAATGTGTTGTATTTGACAGCATAACTGTGAGTGAAGAAGGGTAATTTCCTCACATATTTCCCTATATGATTTAAATGATTGCCAAAATATGTGCATGCTATTTCTTTAAGGTTAATGTAAAATGCAGAAAAATCAGATATTTGGTTCATATCACAGTGACTAGATCATCTGGAGTGCTAAGACTCACAGGTTTCCCAATTAGTAGTTTCTTGATAGCTGCAGATATTGTAAAGCATTTAGTAATGTTATCAGGCAGGCTTTGGGTGTGTGACATTGTGCAAGAAATGATCTATGCATATAGAAATCCTGCTCTGAACAATGGCAGTCATAATTCCATTCATTTTTTGTTAATTCTGCTGTAGGCTTTAGAGGTATTGTGGAAGAAGCAGTAATGCTGTCAACACATTTCAATAATTATTTATATAACCGCCACAGGATTCATAGATTAAAATGTTTGCTTGAGGGCATTACATAAAAATCAGTTGTTCTACCAGGTTATCTAATATGTAAGTCTTGCTTGATCCCACTGTACTAGAAGAGATATAGGTCAATTGACAAGAATATGTGCTTAAGTACTGTCAGGTCCAACACGAAAAGTTCTATTAACCAGAACTCAACCCTGGTAGTGATGGAGAATAAAGAAAATTGTATAGAGTAATTCTTAGTACCAAAACAAGTAAAAAGTCAAAACAAAACACAATCAACATTCCACAACTAATTACATTTTGGAGAAAAAAATTATATCCAAACAACAAAAATCCAATAAGTGAACTTAAGATATACATTTTCAAAGTTTTAGGGCAAAAAGTGTCAAGTAAGAGTAAAGTGCTATTTGGAAATCACTGTTCATGATTGAGTGGGACTTTGGGCGACTTCATTCTGACCGTGTCAGAGGTTGGATGTCCCAGGCAGGTCCTCCTGGTCAAAGTTCTTACTTTCTGACCTAGTGCCTGAAATAGAAGTAGAATTTCTCTAGCAGAGAGAGGCTGAAGGCTGTATCAGGCGAAGTCATCTTGAAGTCGGCTAGATTTTGGACGAGGCCCCGCTGAAGCTGTTGAACAGACATTTTTGCCACAAGGTCCCTCTGGAGGTCTTCGAAGTACAAAATATTTCTAAGTTATAACTTTTCAGGCTTTCTAGAGCAGCTTCCCTTGGTCACTTCTATGGCTCCCCGGACCTCAGGACAGGTCTCACTCCAGTACCAACAAGGTCCAGTCCAGTCCAGGTCCAGTTGCAACTGGCCAAATGTTCACTGCTGGAAAACGTCTCATGCACCTTGCTGTGTTCATGTAGCCACAAAGGTCAACCAACTGACCCTTGGAATCCACTTCTTAGATCTGGGTATAAGTGGGACCAAGTCCAGCCCCAGATCTAGTTTTCCTCTGCAGTTTCACATGTGTTCTAATGAGGTAGGGGGTGAGGTGTCACTTTTTTAGGATTCATTAGCTTGGATACTCCATAACCAATTAAAAAAGTTACTAAAGTCAAGCATTCCCATTTTTGAAGTGCACCCTGGTTGCCCTACTGCAAACTATTTCACAATGCATTATTCTGGGTTTAATCCAACATGGCAACATGGCATTAAGGTGACTGATGTCCCAGTCAGGAGTGCCTGTAGGAAAATGTGCAATCCCTTCCTCCTTGACCACACCAAACTGGTAGTAGGACCAGCTCTCCTTCCCACTGGGCTGGTGACAAGCTGACTACAGTTAACCCAGGGAACAAAGGCTTCTCATCCCCATAGATTCCTTTACACTTACCTATGAATGGACAGAACAAACCCTGGTCCCTTTTAAGTTAATGAAGTTCCTGAACCCTCCCCAACTACCTTTACTTAGCTGAGATGACCCACATACTTCACACAAAGGTTTTCCTTCCCTGGGAACAGTTTTCAAACCTCACTAAGGGAAAGCACTGACAAGGGGCAGCTGCTGGAAAGCTAATGCAAATTTGTCTAGTGGAGGTTCAGGCAGACAATGTCTTACTTGTTACAAGTTACTTTCCATATATAGTTATTAAAAAAAAAGCTTCACCATTGAATTGGATTTTTTTTTACAGTATGGCCATCGGGGCATGTAGCAATACAGCAGCTAGCATGTTAAATTCCATAGGCAGCGTTCTGTGACCTCCGAGGGGGGAAGAACCCTCTTCGGTACCCTGTGACACATTTATATATTCCTTATAAATGATAATGTATTGAGCCTTCGTGCAGCATGAATCCTGGGCCTAAGTTCATACTGAGTCTTCCCAACATACTCATTATTGCACTTATGGTTTCAATTCATCAAAGCGGCGCTGCTTTTTGGAGCCTAGACCCAGTTTAGATGGGAAGGCTATTAGTCAACTTACTCCCGGCTGAAGCACTCAAGATTCCCTGATGGAGCGGAGATGGTGCTGGAGGCTCGAGCTGACGACATGTGATAAGACTCCCAAGATGGGGGTCTTTTTTCCTTTATGGGTTGGGCTTAAAGTTCAATGACCAAAGGAGATAAGGTAGGGCATACAGGAGGAGGGTACCAGAGATAGCAGACTGCAAATTTATCGAGAAGCAGATACAATGCATCAAGACACTCTTGGAAGGCATGCTCAGAGGAGCTTGGCCGACTTGGCAAGATCAGGTGCTTACAGCTCCTCCAGCAAGTCAGGGCGATTCAACAGCAGTCTATCCCAGGCAAAAACCACTTCTCAAGCATATGGTAATGTGAAAGCAAGTACAGCCCAAGTTATTGATGAGAAGAAGTCTGCTGAATATCCTGAGACAATCTCCCCAACTGGTGATTGATGCTATAGATTTACGAAAAGAATTAACCAAAAGAGCACCAGACATCCTGGCTAAGGCCAAGTGTAGAAGGTAAATGTGTTACCAAATATTACAAATGCAAAAGCAAAGAAGAAGATAACAAAATTTAATGTGCATCATATGACCGCTGATCGAAGCCTCAAGAAGTTAAAAGCAAAATAAATACCAAATTCGGGCTTCAACTAGGCGGATCAAAGAAGGGCTCACCAATGCAAATTAAGTCATTTATAAATCCGGTGGGAGGAGTATTCACGGGCCTGGTGGATAGGAAGTCCTCAGCCACGCCAATAGTGAATACCCCATCCACCATAATATACATCTGGCCCGTAGGGATGGATTTAATTCTTGGCAGAGCGGTCAAGATATGACCACAGAAGGACTTGTCGGGCGTCTGCAGCGGCAGCAGTAAGGATACTATGACGCAACGGCGACGGAGTATCCCCACCTCCAAGAATGTGGTCCGCACGCCACAGTTAAATGAGGGCAGACTTTCGTGTTAATCACGGAGGAGACTACTCGTCTCCACAGCGAATAACCCCCCCCAATGGCCCTAGTGAGCAAGGGCCTTCAGAGAAATTACTACAATTTTGAATGGGCAGACATGTAGTCATTTTAAGGTTCAGCCTGTAGGCAGTGTGCATGCGCTCTTGCGATGGCGACGATCTATTGTTTTAAAAAAACCCTCAGAAGGTGTTTTTAGCCCACCAACACTTAATTATTGGCCCTCCGCTGCTTTCTTTGTGAATTATCTGTTACTATAAAGAGGTAGTGAATACAAAGTGCCATAATTTGCTGTGACAGCTTTAGAATGCGTAGAAAAGGTACAAACATATCCTTTCACTCCTTAGAAAAAACCAATCTGCTTACACTTCCTACCTTTGGGATTTGATCTGTTCATAGACAGAGTGATAAATAAATGAAAGTGGACAGTTCTGCTTCACAGCACTCACTGCTTTAAGTAAGCCTCAAGAATTAAATCAGGGACCTAGAATGATGCCACTACTGTCAGTAAGACAAGCACAAATCACCTACAATATGGATTGTGCTGCTTTCATTAAAGAATTATTTCTTTGAATTTAGGCATCGGGTGAAGAAACTGAATAGTTCAGACAGCTGAATGACCAATCAAACTGCATTTAGGTTACACGTAGTGTTAACAGTGAGTACTTGGATTCTTATTCAGCAACATAAAAATTATAAGAATGGTGAGTAAATTATGAAAAGTTGCTTAACTTAATAACTTGTAATCTTTGTGCCAAAAGTACCTCTAATTTGAACTAGTGCAGTGTGAGTGAACCAGAGCCCGGAATATATTCTTCGATTTGACACATTAGTGCTTTACAGCCACTAGGAGTTAAGCCGTGCATTACTGGCACAAGAAGGGACATGGTGCAATAAGTACAATATTTCTTCAGGGTTGCCTCCACATCCAAAGCTGTAACATGCTGCAGGACCAATGTGTGTAAGAATGGAGTATTTGTATTCAGCCTAAAGTTGCTGCCTTTGTGATTGGCTGGCTTACTAAAGGTTCTCAGAAAACTTGTGCATGTGGATATTCGGTGCACAAATCTGTTATCTCTGTTCAAAAGCGTCAGATCTTTGGGCCAAAATCTGCATATGAGTTTTTGTGGAGATTGCATTTAGGATTCAATACATGTGGCTTTACTCAATGGTGTAGGTGTGGTTAAAGGGTGGGAAAATGTGCCGTTCCATGAAGGTGTCATTGGAGAGGCCAAAGCAAATGTTGGAAACACCAGCAAAATCATAACCTTGTGGGCATGGTGCAGTCAGAATGCTTTCAACAAAATGCAGTGAGTTCAATACCTGCCGGCAGGTTTCAGTGCTGCAGGACGCGGGTTGGTCACAGTGCATCTGGAAATTTTAGGCACGTTCAGCCCTCCTATTTATACCTGGGCATTTATATCTTTTCCAGGCAGTATTAAGGATTATCGCCTGCTGTATCCAATTTACCACAGTAGGCAATATACTTACAGGTGCACTATTTCCAGTGACGCCAGTGAGACTGGTGATGACATTTTTCAACTGGATAGAACTTTCCCCACTACAGCACTGTATTATGTTATTTACAGCTATCTTAAAGGTAGCTATGTCATAGCATAAGCTGTAATGCAGAATTGCTGTTCTGCCACTGCCAACAGAGATATGGGAATGGGCCTCAGTGGTGCTTTAGTAGTATCTGCAAAATGTTGCTGCAAGATATTTCAAGGAGTATCTATCTGCAAATCAGAATGCAACTTCACTCTCCCTTTAACACGAGCAGGCAAATCAAACTTTGTATGCACACATACAAATCCCTACACAACAAAGGACCAGAATACCTGAGCAGCTGTGTACACCTTCACTAACCCACCAGACATCTACGCTCTACCTCCCTCGCACTCGCGCACATTCCCCGCATCCACAAAGGCAAAACTGGAGGTCGCTCATTCTCCTACATTGCACCCAAGACGTGGACTGACCTCCCTCAACACATCAGAGCCTCCTCATCCCTTCTTGAGTACCGCAAGAAGCTGAAGACCTGGCTCTTCTAATATGCACCTCGAAGACCACACACCTACACACCTGCCCAAGCACCTGGATACCCTCTCAGTAGATTAGTGCACTATACAAATCAATACAATGTACCATAACTCTGCACTACTAATCACAAACTGGAAGAAATTATGGCATAACAATTTTGAGGATGCTTGTGTAGAATCACACTTAAAATACAAGGTATTATTCGGGGCGTGGCCAAGCAGCGATCTATGATGGCCGCGTAGAGTAGAGCTCCGTCGCCCGACTTTTCCCCACGTCTATCCGACTCCTTTATCCGGCCCATCTGAAGGTGGCTCGATGCATCGGAGTGTTAGCAGTGACCATCCCGCCCTTCCAGGCTCGTGTCCGACATTTGGGATTGAAGATACGGGGACTTGAGCAGTGAGGCCTGTGTGTCCATCGGAAGCTGGAACCCACAGTGCCGTGGGAGGACGGGCGTGATTCGTCTGCGCTGAAAACTTCTCGCGGCAGCACGAGATCCTGGAGATGTCACCACTAGTGGGAGAAGGCTGACCGCAGTGTGAAGAACGGGACCCTGCTATGACCTACAGTCAGCAGAGGTCCGGTGAGGGGGACCCCTGGGGTAGGAGGGGCCCAGAAAAAGCACCATCCGCGCGTGGTTGGCCAAAAATCGGCAGATGGCAGAGCAGCGCCACTGAGACCTGTGGCACATCGTTTTGCTCCATCCACCCGCAGCTGCAGTCAAGGACAGTAATTGCTGGGTTCTGCGCATAAGGGCCTATTGTGTTGGAACAGTCCCCAAGCACCAACGAGGACCCGGGGAGTGCTGCAGGCGGGTATTTTGCATCCCGAGCTGCAACAGAGAAGACCCCACAGAAGTATCTCCATGGAGAGAAGCAGGTGAGAACCCCCCGGGCGGACAGTAAGGGCGTATGGCCAAGCACCAGTGACGACCCAAAAAGGAGGGCACATTGGGTCTAGAGAGGCTCATTTTCAACCCTGGCACCAGGTCTATCAACGGCGGCCGCACTATATAGCACTGGGATTCCCCTGGGGGAGACAGAGACTGTGTTGGTTTCCCATCATCTGAAACGGTGGGGTTTGCAATACCACGGACTCAGCAGCCGGGAAAGTGCAGTGAGAGACTATTCCGACACCTGCCCAGTGTGACCTGTGAGCTCTAGAGTGACTGATAAGCGGCGTAATGAATCGCGGTAAAGGCTCAGGAGCCCGGGGGCTCAAAGTGGAGCAAACCAACAAATCAGACCGCTACACTATTGCTAAAGACACACAACAGAACCGACTGTCCAGAGATACCACCCAGGGTGGCTTGGGTGAAGAGGAGCAGGAATTGTCACTAAAAGATGTAATGGAGGCTATCACCGGAGTTAAAACCTCCCTCGAACATAAAATGGACACCATAGCAATTGACGTAAACCTCATCAGGGCGGATCTGGTGAAGCTGCACGAGAAGTTCAAGCAGGTAGAGATCACCGCCACAAGTCTCGTCGGGGATGTCATGCAGCTCCAAGGAGAAGTCCGCGAATTACAAGACTTCCGCAAACTCACAGACTTAAAACTGGACGACTACGAAGGCCGTCTACGGCGCAACAATCTCTGCATTTTGGGTGTTCCAGAAAAATCGGAGGGATAGTCCCCCGACCTCTTTGTTGAAGACCTCATCCTAAAACATCTACAGCCTAAAGGCCTCAGCAAGTTCTTTGTCATCGAGCGGGCACATAGGGTCCCGGGCCGCTGTCCCAAGCCAGGCGTTCCCCCACGGCAGATGTTAGCCAGAGTTCTGAACTTCCTGGACAGAGATGTCATCCTCCAGAATGCCAGGATGCGGGCCCCCCTCCGTTATGAGAATGTAGACATAACCTTTTTTACTGATTTCACGAGGGGGTAGAAAAGTAGAGGAGGTCGTTCCTCTCAGTGAAACGAGTACATAGAGACAGAGGTCTAAAATATTCGATGTTATTCCTGGCACGTCTTCAGTTAGAGGCAGAGGGAAGGGCATGGTCTTTTGAACATCGTGAAGCAGTGGCAGACTGGATTGAGCATCATGGAGGGAGGAGCCCAGGCGACCACACAGGAAGGGAGATTGAAGACAATCAACCTGCCTGAGGAGATGACCATGTCAACATCTACTTCTGGATTGGCCTGGGGCGGGGTGGGCTTGGGTGGGGAGTTCTTTATTTCTGTTCCTTTACGGTGGTGGACTCTTTCAGACTGGACACATTTATTTAAATGGGGATGTACATTTGACTTGGTTGAGGACAGAGAAGCGGAGCGCTTTATTCCCCCCTTTTCTTCTACTTTTAGTTCTTTACGAGGGCGACAGGCACTCTGTAAGTTTTCGATGGGCAGTTCTAGGCCCAGAGTGCAGGGCAGCGGGGTGGAGGGTTGTTGGGTGGGGGTGTGTTGTTCGCTTTTAGTAGTATTCATTGCATCGGCGACTTCTATTGCAGTTCCCGCAGAGGAAGTAGAAGCACATGCTGCAATTTCCGTAGAGGAAGTTGAGATATTTTTTAATTTGTCATGGCTACGCGGTGGGACGGAGGGATTAAATTGCTAAGCTGGAACGTCAGTGGGTTGGGGGACAAGATCAAGCGTAGTGTTGTCCTCCAATATATGAAGCGTCAGGCCCCTGATTTTGTATTGCTTCAAGAAACTCATCTCATTGGAAATGCATGCAAAGCCCTACACAGAGGAGGTTACATAATGTTGGCCCATGCAGGATTCACCACTAACTCACGAGAAGTGGGTATTATGATGAAGAAATCCTTTCCTCTTGTGGTGCAGGCAACTTGGTCTAACAACCGGGGATGGTATACTAGGGTATCAGGCACATGGGAAGGGCACCCTATCACACTCCTGTCGGTTTATGTGCCACCTGGCTTACAGGCCACCACCTTTAGAGACTTAGAGAATATATTGCTAGCTATTCCGGAGGGTCTGCTAATGCTAGGAGGGGACTTATACTGAGTAGTCTCGGGCGAACTCGATTGTCAACCCCCCCAGAAGTGGGCTCCACATCATGTTGGCTTCCTGAATTCCTTGAGACCATGGGGCTAGTAGATAGCTGGCGGATCTATCACCCAAACACAATGCAGCACACCTTCCATTCCGGGGCACACAGGAGCCTCTAATGCATAGATTATTTTTGATCCCCGCATCTCAGATTGCTCACATCCACAAGATTAAACACCTGGCCAGGGGTATTTCTGACCATTCGCCAGTTTGACTTCACCTGGCTCTTAACTATAAACAGGTGGGATGGGTGGCCTCCGTCAACCCGTGGTATTTCCGGGATCCTAAAATTCGCAAGGAACTTCTCGCAGCAATAGATAATTACTTTATTGACAATGAGGAATCAGTGGACTCCCCGCAGACACTATGGGAGGCCTTCAAGATGGTAATTAGGGGTCAGGCCTTATCTTAAATCTCTGGAAAGAAGAAAGACCACTAGAGAGAGATAATGGCCATTGAGGCGGAGATTAGCCAATTAGAAACTGACCTGGAATCAGAAGTTACACCCAACAAACTCCATTATCTCAAGCTCCGACAGCAGGAATACAGAGCATTGGCGACTGACCAGGCCAAAGCCTTGGAGAGAGCCACGCAGGGACGGTTATATGATGTGGGAGACAAAGCCGGGAAACTACTAGCGTGGTTGGACAAAAAAGAGTGGGCAAGCTGGCTAGTGCCAGAACTTCATGGGGAAGGGGTAGCCCCTACAGAGATCCCCAAGGTATTGTTGACATGTTTGCGGCCCATTTTGGTGCTGTCTATTCTTCAGCTGCTCCCTATTCCATAGGGGACTCCCGGCAGATGTTAGCCGACATAACGCTGCCCAAGTTTTTAGTGGACAACCGTAATTTTCTAGATAGCAACATATCCAATGAGGAAATAGCAAAAGCAATCAGGTCCATCAACTTGGGGAAAGCCTCCAGCCTTAATGGACTCCCGGTCGAACTATACAAACTTAAACCGGACAGACTGGCCCCATATCTCAGGGCCATGTTTGAGGACTCAAGGGGAAAGGGGTTCCTACCGATAGACCAGAGGACGGCCACCATAATCACTATCCATAAGGAGGGGTAACCGAAAACTGACTGTGGGTTGTATAGACCGATTTCCCTCTTGAATGCAGAGCCCAAGATTCTGGCTAAGCTTCTGGCCAACCGTCTGATCACAGTGATCGAGACTCTAGTTCATCCAGATCAATCTGGTTTCATTCCACATCGTAACACGGCGCTTAAATTGCGTAGGGTGCATGGAGTAATAGGCAGAGCAGCCTCTATCTTAGAACCAGCTATAATAGTCTCCCTTGATGCCACCATGGCTTTTGACACGATTGAATGGCCGTATCTCTGGGCAGTTTGGAGAAGGTGGGTTTTGGCCCAAAATATATTCAATGGGTGCAGCTCCTATATGCTAAACCTCTAGCGCAAGTGGTGGTTAATAATAAAAAGTCTGCAGGGATGTCTGCTGTCCTTCCTCCTGTTTGCCCTAGTGTTGGAACCACTGGCAGCGAGGATACGCAGGGACCTGATGATTCGGGGCATGCTTTGGTCCCTGGAGTGGGAAGACCGCGTCTCCCTCTATGCAGACGATATCCTACTTTATCTGACCTCTCCGAAGAGGTCCCTGATTGTTGTCTTGGATATCTTTGCTATTTTCTGTAGATTCTCTGGATAGTCTATTAACTGGAGCAAATGACTGTTGTTTGTTTTGGCAGGAGAGCCCCCTATCCCACCGAAGGGATGCCCAATACAGATACGTACAGAGGGATTCAAGTAGCTGGGAATTTTTCGCTCCCTAGATCCATCTAGAACCTGCTCCCGCCCTTAACCAGGCTATGGAAAGACATAAACAATTGAAAGTCACTCCCACTTTCAATACTGGGAAAGGCGGCTCTTTTTAAAATGATGTCTTTGCCTCGGTTTTTATATGCCCTGCAGAATTCCTTAGACCCTGTCCCAACGTCCTATTTCAGGGAGGTGGAAGGCCTTTGGAGAGACTTGTTATGGAGTGGAAAGCCACGAATCGCCCTCAGTAAGCTCACCCTGAATTGGTGCGACAGGGGCATCAGCCTCCCTGACATGAAAAAGTACTATTGGGCGGCCCACCTAGCTGCCATCAATCATGACACCTACACCTGTCCCGGGGATCTAGGCTATAACATGGATAGATGGCTTCTCTCTGGTGGGAACTACAATACAGCCTCGTATTCCAAACTGCAACGCTTTAAACTTACGGGCCCCAACAAGCATTCGGTGCATGTTTGGCACACTGCCACTAAATACCTGGGATGGGATCGCAGGCTTACACTTGCGACCCGTTATGGGACTCAGAACAGCTGGTTAGCTTATGGAAAGGCAAGGGGTTTGACAAGTGGGATCTCATAGGTCTCTCGCGTATAGGTAACCTGTGGGATAAGACGGACGTTAAACCATTACCTGCCCTGCAACAGCAATTCGAGCAAGCGGACTCGTAATTCTTCCGTTACATACAGGTCAGACACGCTTTGCGCTCCCATTTGCAGAGTGGTACCACCCTTCCCGAATCTTCCCCATTGGAGCATAGAGTACTAGACGGCCACGTCCCTGACAACACTATTTCACTGATATATAAAACATTTATAAATAATATGCCAGACCCCCGTCAATCGCTGGTATCATCATTTCAATACCAGTGAGCCTCCGTCTAGTCCAACTTAAAATCCTTCATAGGGTATATGTGACAGGACCCCAGATGGTACGGATGGGGAGAAAAATGGGGGGGATTGTAGACGGGGATGTGGCCAGGTGGGTACTTTTATGCACATAATTTGGGAATGCGACAGTATCCAACCCTACTGGCGCAAGGTACATGACACCATTAACTCAGTTTTATCCACGCAACTCAGCTTTGAAGCTCTTAGATGCTTATTGAATATTTGGGAGCCGACAGATCTGACTACATGACACAATGGGTCACTTTGGGGCTTATGCTCGCTAAGAGAAACATCGCACAGCTGTGGGGAGCGTCGCATCCTCCTACAGTTGGAGACTGGGAGAAAGATCTGGATTGGTCAATGTTCAGAGAAAAGACAGTGTATGTGGCCCGGGGTTGCCCTAAGAAGTGGGCACGTATACGGGGCTTGTGGAATCGGTATCGTGGGGACATATGTCAACCGCCCTTCACTGTTGGCAGTGAAGATCCCCCTTCACCCTAGATTTTCCAAGTGATATTTTGTAAATGATTGACTTTACCTATTGTCCCCATGTTGCCTGACTTATTACTTCTTCTGTAATGTGATCAATAAGCTGATGTCTGTTAATAAACAGTTTTATAAAAAAAAAAATACATTTAAAAAAAGGCTGTAGATTCAGAACATCATGGCTTCTCAAAAGAACAGACTGTCTTTGCAGGCAGCATCGGGTATGGGACTAATGCTGGGCACCCTTCATAACAGTGATTCTTTCAGTGCTAATTATCATTAACCAGGATTTACTAAATAGGGAATTAAGTTTATGTATTGTTTTGTCTGTGTTCGTAATTACTCATTGCTGATTTTTAATCGCTACAAGTACTTTACAAGCTTGAATATTTTTACATATCTTATGCGTTAGATAGGCTCCAAATAAAGCTTGGTAAAATAATGCTTCAAATAAATAAATAAATAAATAAAATACAAGGTATTAAACCAAATAATGATGTATGGATTTCAAATGTCATACCCCTTTCGGCACTTCAAAAAACTCTTTGAAAATTCACTTTCTCATTCTCAATCTGGATAACACAGTTACATTTTATAATTCATCGTTAAATCAAAGAATAAGTTATAAAGAACAATGTATAAATAAAGCGTCCAACAGAATACACCAGAACATGGATTAATAACCAGAAATGTAGTCACATGCAGCAGGATGATGGAGATCTTTGAACATTATTGTTCATTCACTTCAAGCAAATCATTGTTTATACTGTACTTTTTACTCCCTTGGTTAATATCTAATTACAAACGTTGCTTCTTCTTAGTGTTTGTTATACTGCAATTACAAAAGTTAACTTATCTGACATCAACAACTAAAACATCTCATTATTCCATCTTTCTGCATGCCAGAGCAGTAGGAATACAAGTCAGAGAGCCTAATTTAGAAACATTAGGTAACATATGTTCCCCAGAACAGAGATAGTGGGGTAATAACCTCAATGCTTTTCTGTTTCCCAAACTCTGGAATGCGCTCTGACGGCACATATGACAAACTGAGTCGGAAGCATTATTCAGGAAACTGCTAAAAACAGCTCTTTTTACGTCGCACCTGTATGCAGCGCGCATGCGTTATCAGTATGGCGACGATCTATTGTGTATATAAACAGAAAATCAGACTGAGCTTTTAGCCCACCCCAGGCACCATTAGTTAACAGCATAATCACCCTCTCTTGCTGCCTTCTAATTTGGTAAAGTCGTGATACGTCACTTTGTGTGGCTTGTATGTAGCACCCCTCAACTATCGATTGATTAAACTTAATTAGTGTCTCTGCACTGCAAGCGCTGTGATTAAGGTACTAGTTCTACTTTTTTTTGGTGAATTGTGTGTTACTATGGCACGATTCTTTTTGTTTGACTCTGTTTGTGGATTGTAATTATGTGTTTGTGTTTTGTTTACTTTGGCTCTTTTGTTTATTTGTTATGTTATGTTATGTTAATAACTTTTATTAGGCGCACAGCTGCCCCAGCGAAGGGGCGTCCTGGCGCCAGTACAAGTACCACAACACAACAGATCAGTACTGGAAGGACAGGGGATCAGTCAGTAGTGACAAACAGATGAGTTTTTATGGCGTGTCTGAAGAGAGTCAGGCTATTCAAGGCACGGATATGGACAGGAAGGGAGTTCCACAATCCTGCCGCCAGGACTCGAAACGAACGGCCACCCATCCTACTCAGCCTAAACCTGGTCTTAGTTGCCAGGTATAAAGATTCCGACCGAAGGGCCCGTGGGGGAACATAGGGGGAGACAAGGCCCACAAGGGCAGGAGGAGAAGACAGTTTCAAGATCTTAAATGTTAGACAGAGAGCCTTGAATTTGATTCTCTGTCTAACCGGCAGCCAGTGTAAAGAAGTCAGGACAGCAGAAACAGAGCAACGTCTCGGGAGGCCGACAATGGCCCTCGCTGCGGCATTCTGCAACCTTTGCAGCCGAGTGGCCTCCGCCTGATTCACTCCTAACAACAGTGCACTCCCATAGTCCAGCCGAGAAAGAATGGAGGCTTGGACCACCAGTTGCCGAGTAGGGGGGTCGAAGAACTTGAGGACTGGTCTCAGTCCTCGCAGAATACCATAACAGGTAGCTGCAATCTTCTTTGTATGGCTGGTAAAAGATAGTGTAGGATCCAGCCAGACCCCCAAGTTCTTAACTTCGGCAGCTGGGATGGGAGTTACCCCTAATTCAGGCGGCCACCACTGATCTCCCCAGAGTTCCGCTTGCTTCCCTAAAATCAGGACTTCGGTCTTTTTGGCATTAAGCTGTAAACAGTTAATGCGCATCCAGTTAGCCACGGCTATCAGTCCTGCACGGAATCTGGGAGCAGTCACCTCAGGGTCCCCACTGAGTGTCACCGCCAGCTGCGTGTCGTCGGCATACGATGTCATGGTTAAGCCACTCTGTCTAACGACTGCAGCCAGCGGTTTCACATAAAGATTAAACAGAGTGGGGCTCAACGCAGAGCCCTGAGGGACTCCCAGTCCCAAAGAATGAAAAGAGGACTGACCAGGTGGAATGGCCACTTTAAAAGACCGGTCCGAAAGGAAGGAGCGAAACCATTGGAGAGCCATCCCCTCAATTCCCACCTCCTCCAGACGCCGCATCAAAATGTCATGAGACACCGTGTCAAACGCGGCGCTCAGGTCTAACAAAAGGAGCGCCGCAGTCTGCCCCGCATCCAGCACCGAACGCAAATGCTCGGTCATGAAGAGCAGAGCGGTTTCGGTGCTGTGTTGTGCACGGAAACCATTCTGACTCTCATCTAGGATATTATTACGTGAGAGATGGGCAGACAAGATGGAATTCACATGTGCCTCCGTGACCTTGGCAGTCCAGGGCAGGAGGGAGATGGGGCGATAATTCTCAGGAAGCAAAGGATCAAGATTAGGCTTTTTCAAGATAGGACTGACCACTGCTTGCTTCCAAGGGGAAGGAACCACGCCCTCAGTGAGTGAGAGATTAATCAATTCCAATATAGGCTCACGACAGAGGGGCGGGAGAAGAGTAAATAGCTCTGGCTTCAACGGATCTAAGGGGGAGCCAGATTTGATTTTGAGGCTAAGAGTGTCAAAAACCTCGGCAGACATAGCAGGCAGGGAGGAAAGAGTTTCGTGGACTGTGGCCATCACATCACTAGACTCAGCCCCGGGCATAGATGATATAAATCCTCTGTAGATTATCTGCACCTTCTCCACGAAAAAGGATGCCAAACTTTCGCAGTGAGAATCTGTGCAGATTTCTTGCGAGGACGCCCGTTTTCCCATCAGGTCTTTGAGAACCTTGAAGATTAATTTAGATGGGTTGGGGCTGCTGAGAAATTCAGAGGCATAGTGAGCAGCCCGAGTTTGGCAAATTGCCCTATGGTAGATCTTAAGCTGGGCAAAATATACCGATTTTAGGGTGGCATCAAAGGATTTCCTCCAAGCCCTCTCCGCTTGTCGGCATGTTCTCTTGAGCTCGGCAAGAGTATCATTATACCATGGGCTGCGAGTTTTAGCGTGACATTTCGACCAGCGCAGTGGTATAAGAGAGTCAAGGGCGGTTAGGACCCAGTTGCAAAACTGTTCATATCCCTGTTCCACATTCGACAAATTGCCCAAGGGCTGCACCTCCAAGATTTTAACAAACTCCTCCAGTTTAAGCTTACGCCAATTTCTTTTAAGGATCAGTCTATCCACAGATTTAAATTGTGGGTCGACTGAAGGGAGTGACACTTTAACCAACAGATGATCAGTCCAACCTACCACCATCGGGTCAGATACCCTAGCCCGGACCAGAGTGGTAAAAAAGGGGTCGAGAATATGACCTCCTGTATGGGTGGGAGAGGTGACTAGTTGTTTCAGTTGCATGGCTTCAAGGTCAGCTAGAAAAGAACTGATAGGTAAGGATGACAGCTGGTCAAGATGTATGTTCAGGTCACCAACGATGTTAAAGTTAGCACAACGCGGCGCCAACGAGCTAACCATATCAGCAAGAGCGGCCTTGAAGACAGTGTCATTCCCTGGAGGACGATAAATAAGCAGGCCACTAAAAGTGAACTGATGACTGAAATTAACCTTAAAAGAGGCGCTCTCGCACTTCGGTAAGTCAAGGGCTTTCCAATCAACCGGAAAGCAAGATTTTGTCGCCATAGCTATGCCACCTCCCCTAGACGTACGGTTCAAAGTGAACACTGTATAGGTAGGAGGAAATGCCAGATTTATTATAGCAGTGTCAGCATCTTGAAGCCAGGTCTCGGTGAGAAAAATAAGGTCAGGAGACTCCGTGTCGATCATATCACGTAGAGACTGATGGTGCTTAACCAAAGATCTCACATTCAGGCTCCAAATAGTGAGAGCTCGCTCAGTACTGTCAGTACGAACACTTAGGGCCGTCCTTTCAACAGAACGCACCCCAAGGGGGGTATCCAGAGAGAACCTACCACAGAAACAGACATGACGTCCCACGAGTGGGAACACCGGATCATGAACACACGCCGGAATACCGTCTCTAATAGCAAGAAGGTCAGCGCGATTGTACCTGATCGATGTAGTGTTATACATGGGGATCTGATGGGCAATGGCCAGAGTCCCTGGCCCGCACCCGCTACCTTCGCGCGGACGAGCGCAGACGGGCAGGACTCTGGCACGACTCCGGCACAGCGCAGGCGTCACCACTGCGCGTCCCGCTGCGCGGGGGGGACGACTTTAAATAGGCACTCCCCTGACGAAGGACGAGCGTCAGGACGCTCCAAGATGGCGCCCGCCGATTGTACCTAGTGCCCAAAGCAAGATGGCGCCAAAAAACGAATCCCAAAGCCTCCCAGGGACCCAGGACCCACCGAAAACGGTGGTGAAGCTTCCGTTATATGCAGTGAGTGGTGGGAAGAGATAGAGACCAGCGAGGTCAATTTAAAACCAGGGAAAATAAAATAAAAATAAACAAGATACAAAATAGGGAAATTTAAAATTGGGCACTGTGTTTCAGCTTCATCCATCCTCCTTCGCGTTCATCCCGCCTCTCCCTTACCCCACTCAGTTTACATAATTTTAATTATATATTCAACATTTTAACAAATATTTTGAATCTTGATAATGTCATCACTGTCTTGAGTCTCTGATGGAGTTTGTGCAGAACATCTACCAAAATTCTTGCCTGGTGCATTAAAGAGACAATTTCTATTCCGTCCATTCGTTGTATTGTGTCCGTATTTTGTTTCAATGCTTGCCATTCCTTCTAGTACATAAAGAAGCATGGCTGCCCCCTTCACCTAATGGGCCGAGTCATAAACAGAACACTTTTGTAACATACTTATGCTTTCTCTGTAGATTTCTAGTAAAACTATCACATTAATGATTGAGGAACTTTATTGTCAGCTGTTGCATTGTAACAACTCGCCAATGGCAGAGTTGTACTTTCCTGTTCAAGCACTTAGGGGCCTATTATGATTGCGGTTTTTCCGCATCCTCCGGGCCGGCGGAAGCCGCCGCCGGCCCAGAGGATGCGGAAAAACTGCAGCGGACCCACCAAAGACCCACCGCCACATTAGGATGGCTGGTGGGTCCTGGTTTCCGTCCGCAGCTTTTCCGCCGCGGGTTAACTTACAACCGCGGCGGAAAAGCTCTAATATGGTGGCGGTGTCTCTCAGACACCGTCCACCATATTAGGAAGGGCTTTAAAAGATGCTTTTCCGCAGTGGGTTTTCCGCCGTGGAAAAGCATGTGGAACTTCACTGCGGGGGGCCGTTGCGGGCCCCCTAGGTGAAGGGGGGGTTGGGGGGTGCACATGGGGGGTAACTATGGTGCCCCCCTGCATTTGTATGCAGAAATCGGCAGGCACCGCGCGGTGCATACAAATGCAATGTATGCATTTTTAACATTGCGGCGGGTGCAGCTTGAAGCTGCACCCGCCGCAATGTTAAAGATAGAGGATGTGACCGCCACCCTGGCGGTCACATCCTAATCTTCACGGAGGGAACGCCGCTGCCCATGGGGACGTTCCCCCCTACTCTGGGGTCGCGGACGGACTCAAGTCTGTCCGCGATCCTAATGAGCCCCTTAGTCTCCTCACATTCCTTCTTCCTGCTTGCTTGGTCTTTTGTCATTTGGCTACCACTTATCTCTGATGTGCCTCACCCTACCTGATCCTTGCCCTACCCAGACACCATGGAATTTGGTCTTTTTTCCTGCCTCGTTCTTTTCCTGCATATAACATTCTGCACAAAATCGCATTTATTATTCCTACCCATTAATGTTGTTTTTCTAACACCTATTGTTCTTTGAGCTCAAGTGGCGTCAAACAAAAACTTTGAGTCAGCGTAATAATCTAATCCGGAGCTTTCTCTTTTGCAAAAGCGTTCTGCTGTATAGCAAGTGCCATGTAATGTTTGAAAAAATGGAGACATATACATTTGTAACCACATTTTCTATTTCTGTATTAATAAACATACCACACTGGATTCTCTTCTTACTAAAGGTGTGCCCCAGACAATAAACTGTCTCAAGCCTATTTCTCATTACTATTGTAGAGTATACATAACAAGATTAGGAGCATATGCACTGCTTGTTATAATGTGGCAGTTTTTTCCGGAGTGCAACACACAAGATAGTATGTCAGGACACAACTATAATTGAATATTCAGTTTTGTTCTTGTATTTTTGCCAAAATTAGACCGGTCCTTAGTGTAGTAGACTACAGTTATAGGTCATGTAATGCCCATTGATTAGCAGCCAACAATGTACCTTCCTAATATTATATCATATGTGCCTAGCAGAAAATACAGAGCGAAACAAAAGGGGATGATGGACGGAGCGTTTGAGCAAATCAAACACTCACCCCCAGTCAACTGATCTGGGTTTAATCCACCACCATTCTTTAGCCCACTCAGCCACCCCATTTCAGACATGGCTATATGCAAATCAGTCTGCCCCTTTTAGCGAAACAAAAGGGGATGATGGACGGAGCGTTTGAGCAAATCAAACACTCACCCCCAGTCAACTGATCTGGGTTTAATCCCCCACCATTCTTTAGCCCACTCAGCCACCCCATTTCAGACATGGCTATATGCAAATCAGTCTGCCCCTTTTAGCGAAACAAAAGGGGATGATGGACGGAGGGTTTGAGCAAATCAAACACTCACCCCCAGTCAACTGATCTGGGTTTAATCCACCACCATTCTTTAGCCCACTCAGCCACCCCATTTCAGACATGGCTATATGCAAATCAGTCTGCCCCTTTTTTTAGCGAAACAAAAGGGGATGATGGACGGAGCGTTTGAGCAAATCAAACACTCACCCCCAGTCAACTGATCTGGGTTTAATCCACCACCATTCTTTAGCCCACTCAGCCACCCCATTTCAGACATGGCTATATGCAAATCAGTCTGCCCCATTTGTTTAGCGAAACAAAAGGGGATGATGGACAGAGCGTTTGAGCAAATCAAACACTCACCCCCAGTCAACTGATCTGGGTTTAATCCACACATTTGTAGCTGCACCCTGTCACTCGCTAAGTAATGAGCATGCTGTACAAAGTTCTACAAAAAAAGACACACAACAGAGTTCTTTGTTTTATTAAGGTGGGGAGGGCATATCCTTACCAAGTGCATTCATGTTTGGCCGTTTACATCATGTATTATATGATTTTAAAATAATTATTTATAGGCATTTTTGTGCCATGGGTGGCAGCCCTCAACAGCACACCACATCATTAAACTCTACTACATACCACTTCACAACACAAAATACCATTCTACATAATTACACTCCAAAACACACAATCCCACGCCTCATAATTCCAGTGCACTCAATACAAAATAATTACTATCTATATAATTCAACGGCACACCATGCCACATAACTCCAGTACACAAATCCACTCCACACCATACAATTCCACGACACACAATTACACAACAAACTAATCTAATACCAACCTACATAATTCCACAACACACGAAATACATAAACTCCATAACACATAAGTAAAAAAACATTGCCATTTACAGTGCCATTAGCTCCCACAAATACAAGGCCTATTGCATGCTTAAACACATTGCCATTTACAATGCCAATAGCTCTAACTCCAACAAACATGAGACCTGTTCCCTTTCCAATGCGTGTTTACTGTTTCTTACCACCACCAGGTAAAACCGAGCGGTAAGGGAGAGTAAAAACATTTTAATGCTCCCCCACCATGGGAGAAGCCTTCCAGAGTGAGTGGTGCATTACTTTTTATCTTTACAAAAAATAAAGTCCTGTTTTGGGATTTCTTTTTGAAAAGAAAAAAAGTAATGTTCTATTCACTATAGGAGGCTTCCTCCAAGGCGGGGGAGCATTCAAATGTTTGATGCAGCCCTGTAACAAACAATAAAATGCATTGACAGGAACTGCCCACATGGGTTCCTGCCAATGCCTTTATAAATGACCGACTGCAAGATGGTCATTTATAAATTTGGTGGTCGAAATAATTTCAGCCTGGTGGACTTAAAGTCATCTGCCAATGCTATGTTGACTACTCCAACCGATAACAATTAAATGGGACCCTTAGCACAGAAGGTACTCTCAGATGAGAAGGAAATGACTGCATTTATTGAAACTAGTAAAAATGTGACTGATAAAATTACCTATCTCGAGAATACTACTCAATATCATGAAAAATAAAAAATAATCGAAAACCAAATTAAAACAATTAAGCAGAAATGCAAAGATTTAGAAAAATACTCATAAAATCTAACCTTAAAATAGTTGGGATACCTCAAGGTATGGAACAATCAGGATTAAACATAATAGCCTGGATTGGCAAGCTCATTCTTCAACATATATTGGAGACCAAGATGGGTATTTAAATTAACTTTATTCCTCTCAAAAGCACACAGGGTACCTTGGGGCTCTCTCAGGCCTGTAAGCAAAACATATAGGGGGCTATTACGATGGCAGGCGAACAATGTCCGCCCCCCATAGCAAGGGAGCTAGGGACCAACCGCCGAAGTTGCGGCGGTCCTGCCATTGGCATTAGGATGCACCTGCCACACTGGCGGGCACATCCTGTGCCTTTTACATTACGGGAGGATCTGCTGGCTGCAGACCCACTCACAATGTAAAAGCACTGTGCCCGCAACGGGCCCCCACCAGCAAAAACCGCATGCCAACGCCACCATGGAAAGGCTACTACCCACCTGCATTGTAATATGGATGGCGGTGTCTTGCAGACACCGCCACCATATCATGTCTTTTTCCGCCCGGTCAGTCTTTCCGTCCGCCATGGACCCCCCAGCCATACTAATATGGCGGGGGGTCTTTCAGGTATGGATGGCGGGTGGATCGCCCCCCCCACCGGGCTGACGGTGGCTACCGCCGGCCCAGCAGGGTCGATACGCCCGCCATCTCAATGGGCCCCATAGTATTATTGCTTAGTTTCATTACTTCTCTATAAGGGAAACAATATTGACTATAGCCAAAGAGTGTTGAAGATTCAATACACAGGAGGAATACTCTTCTTTTTATTTTTCACGATCTTGCCTGGGAAACTTTCTTCAAAAGCATATACCTCCACTTCCAAATCTTAAAATTTGCTCTCAACTAGCTGAATACACTAATAATATATACTTGTCCTTACACATTCCACCATCCTAGTTAAAATATTATAGAACACAAGGGTGTGAAAGTTGACAATCTATCTGGATAAAAATGAAATTCTAACAAGGCTTAAATTGTCTTAGTCAGTTGGGCCACCCACACAAATGTATGTTACATCACTTGCTAGAAATTTGGGTGTTATGATTGCACCAAAATTAGATATTTGTTTTAAATATAATTACATACCTCAATTAGCTCTATTAGAAGAGGTTAAAGCCTTACTACCTAAATGGAAAAATGTGATGATCTCAGATGTATTAACTTAGTCAAGATGAATATCTTTCACAAGATATTATGGGCCCGATTATGATGGCGGTTTTCCCGCATCCTCCGGGCCGGCGGAAGCCACCGCCGACCCGGAGGATGCGGGAAAACCGCTGCGGACTGAAAAAGACCCCCCGCCAGATTAGGATGGCTGGGGGATCGTTTTTCAGTCCGCAGCTTTTCCGCCGCGGTCGCCTTCCGACCGCGGCGGAAAAGCTTTAACATGGCTGGCGGTGTCTATCAGACACCGCCAGCCATATTACGATGGAGTAAAATGTATGCTTTTCCACGGCGGCTTTTCCGCCGTGGAAAAGCATATGGACCTTCACCTCGGGGGCCCATTGCGGGCCCCCTGGGTGAAGGGAGGATGGGGGGTGCACATGGGGGGTACCTATGGTACCCCCTGCATTTGTGTGGACAAAGCAGCAGGCACCGCGTGGTGCCTGCCGCTTTGTGCACGCAAATGCGGTGCATACAGTTTTTAACATTGCGGCGGGTGCAGCTTGAAGCTGCACCCGCCACAATGTTAAAAATACAGGATGTGACCGCCCGGGTGGCTGTCACATCCTAATTGCACAGGAGGGAACTCCGCAGGCCATGCGGAGGTTCCCTCCTACTCTATGGTGGCGGACGCCATCATAATCGGCCCCTAAATCTTTTTCAGGCACTGCCTCTTTATGTTCTTAACACTTATTTCAAACAATTAGACTCTGTCATTTCTAAATATAGTTGGAAAGGGAAAGTAGCCCGTAGGCCTATCCAACAGTTAAGGCTATCAATTTATTGAGGAGGTTGGGCTTTACTGGGCTAGAGACTCTATTATTGGGCTAGCTTAGGGAACTGTATTAAACTTTTGTATGTTAATACTCCTGCAAAGTGGCTCCTTCAAACACTTTAGATAGCTATCCATACTGAGGGGAAATGTGGTGATTTTTCAGGAAAGTTAGATTAAAAACTGTTAAAAATGTGAGTAAGACTTGACATAAGAACAAACAATTTTTAAAGAATCCAGATTTACATGCATACATTCCCATACAAAATAATAGCAAACTACTTGAATGTTTTACGACTCCACTCTTAGCAAACTGGCACTAATCTGGAATTACCCAAGGATTTATTGGATGATTGTTTTTTTTAAATCATTTTCATATTTTCAAATAAAATCTGATTTCCATTAATATGAATTATTTAAATATTTAGAAATACGATCTTATCTTTTAAATACAAATAATAGTGTTGCATTACCTTTAATTAAACATGATTTTGCCACCATGATTTTTAGCATAAGTAAATCCTCTATTTCAGAACGATAAGCTTGTTTGATGAAATTCAAATCTGATGACAACTATAGTATTCCCAACAGCTAGGAGAAGCAGTAACACCTAACAATATAATTAGCACAAGGGCCAGCTTTAGGGCTGTGAGACCGGTGCGATGGCACAGGACACTGACGTGGAGGGTGGCAATGACCTTAGGGGGTCGCTGTGTTAAGCAATGACTTAAGATTTAAAAGTACCTGCTGCAGAGTTCCTTGTGCGTCCAGCTTTCAGGCAGCAATACAAATGTTAAGATAACTTTTGTGATTAATGTTCCTGCTAGAGAGAGAGATTGGAGTTTTGTCTAGTGGCAGTTTTGACTCACCATAAAGTAGCACAGAAGGTTAATATGCCCTCTGTAAAGAACAAATCCATATTTGATGTGGATAGCTGAGTGGATTAGTACAGCCAGCCGTTACCAGCGCTTTAAAACAAAGGAACTGTATGTGAGAGAGGGAATATGGATTAATGAGGGGCACTGGGTGGTAGTGAGGTAATAGGGTTGACAAAAAAATATTGTTGCACCAGGCGCCACCAGCGCTAAAGCTGGCCCCGATTAGCACTCTTACATATGACTGCAGAGCCACTACCCGAACAATAATAAGGGGTAAATTATACAGCTCTATTGTTGATTTCTACATCACCCCAGCCAAAATTGATTTGTTGTACAAAAGACCATCTTCAGGACTGAGGCCCGAAAACAAAGCCAAATGGACAGACCCATGAGGAACCCAAAGATCTTGAACTCATCAAAAAATCTTGCATGTCCTACTTAAGAAAGATCACTCAAAGCAAATTATATAATTAAAAATCTGAAGGTACCAAGTTCATTAGTTCTCTAACTAGTTTCTATGCCGGATTACGAGGAATCTAACTGGCACCTATCTTCATGAATAAAAGAGACCATTTGGTTTTACTTTCTTCACTCAGTCCCGAGGATGGTCTTGCAGACTCTTTAGTCATTCGAGACCGAAACGTCGACAGTATATCTTCTCTCACTGCTGTCTTCCGATTTCAACCAAATTTTCAATCTTGAATGGTCTATGGTCAGAAAGTCTGTGATATGTTATGAGGATATACCGAATCCCATTAATCACCAGCAAATATATCACAAATAGAATTTAGTGATTATTGTGGGTAGGTGGTGTTTTTCACATTATATCTCGAATGCTGGTTAAACGTGAATTGTATATATTTTGCATAACCATTTGATACTCAAAATTACTGACCTATTGTGCATGTCTATAAAAGTAAATTATTTTCACAATTAAATTGTGTGGTATGCCTTATTACATCTATGTCATTTTCGTGTAATTTATTATAGTAAATTTGTTATACCAAATCAATTCACAGTACATGTAAATTACTTCTCCAGGAAATAGCTGTTTTATGATTAAACCTGTAATGAAGCATGTCACCAATGTGTGAGTGACGGGACTGTCCTTTTATAAAGGAAGACCCACATGTAAATCCCTTTTTGCATCACCAAAAAGTGTGAGAGCACCATAACTTTATATTTTGCATGAGTAGCGTTGGATTAGTGGGTGTATCCTATGTGATGTGGTAAAACATAATTTTCATAGTGGGTAGAGCTGAGGATGTTGAGCTGTTAACTACATGTGTTGGGAATTAAGTTACTGGTTGAGGGGGGTGAAATCTTACTCAAGCAGCGACAACAATTCTTGTCAGGGTAAAACACAAGCAACCCACAAAGTAATCTTTGCTTTATCCTCTGATAGCATGGCACAAAAGCAGTAAGACTTAGCTTAGAGGAAATGTGTAACGTATTTATTCAGCACTTCAAACAGTAATTGAGTGAAAACACAACACAAGAAAAATCCCAATTTTGAAACAAAGAGTCAAATTTAACATATTATTTGAGACCAAAACAACAAAAATCCAATTAGTAGAACCAGAGATATGCAATTATATGGATTTAAGTGAAAACAGTGCTTAGAAGCACAGAGCAGCAAATGTGATTATCTAGTCACACCAGACCTTGACAACAACTGTGATGGAGCACGGGTCAAATACAGGGACTCAGTTAGGCAGGCTGAACAAAGTACCACAAATCCAGAATGCAGAGCCTTGTGAGGTCCCGCGTCAAGGATGTGTCGAGCAGCAGCAGCTGCCAGACCCTGCTTGAGAATGTGTCATGCAGCTGCGATTGGGAGAAGCTGAGATGCAAGGTCTTGTGTTGATGAGGCAATGCGCAGCAGTGATTCCAAGGCACTGTGGGCTGCAATATATGGTCTTGTGTCATTGATGCATCATGCAGTGGTGGTTCTGATGAGCTGGGGGGCCATGCATTTGGACTGAGTCTCGCTGCAGCAATTTTGATGTGGGGCTGTAAGGCGATGTGTCACACTCTGTAGTTTCTGCCCAAGAGACCACAGCTGAGCACCTACAGGCCCAAGTCCCATAGTTCAGGACTGGGGTGGCACCACTTGAAGGCAAGAATCACAGCAGGCAGAGACCAGGTGCTGGGTTCAACGTGGTTGGAGCCTTTTCTGTCCTTGAGGGTCTGATTAGGAGGGAAGCAAACTAGGCCTTGGAGTCACTCTAGTTGTCCTAGGTTCAAGATGCAGGTACAATCTTTCTCACTCAGCCAGCAGGGCAGCAGAGTAGCAGTTTTTCTTCCAGAGTAGCGCAGCAGTCCGTCTGAATCTTCCACAGGTCTAGTGGTGTATACTGAAGAATTGGGTCTGAGGGTCTGATATTTACACCGGATGCCCACTTTGAAGTAGGAGAAGGTTCTGGAGGTTTCCACCCCCAGAGGTGCTTAGAATTTCCTGCCTTCCTGCCCTTGCCCAAGCTTGTCTGGGGTCAGAAAAAGACTAGTGTCAAACCCTTTGTGAGTGTTGTCAGGAAGTGAGTTTGTGATGTGTAAGTGTGGTAGATAGCAGATTGTTCCCCTCATCAAATCAGAGATAGCCCATCCTGCCAGTGCCTATTCTCCCTTTCTCTCTTTGTCTGGGAGCAATACACAAAGACAACTGCTAGCTACACCTAATCAAGTGACCCAGGATACAGGCTGCAGGAATCAAATGGTTAGGATTTTCGCACCCGATGCCCACTTTGAAGTAGGAGAAGTTTCTGAAGGTTTCCACCTCCAGAGGTGCTTAGAATTTCCTGCCTCCCTTCCCTGGCCCAAGCTTGTCTGGGGTCCAAAAGACTAGTGTCAAACCCTTTGTGAGTGTTGTCAGGAAGGGAGTTTGTGTTGTGCAAGTGTGGTAGATGGCAGCTTGTCCGCCTCATCAGATCAGAGATAGCCCATCCTGCCAACACCTATTCCCCCTTTCTCTCATTGTCTAGGAGCAATACACAAAGACAACTGCTAGCTACACCTAATCAAGTGACCGAGGACACAGGCTGCAGGAATCAAATCGTTAGGAGAAGAAAATGGCAAGTTTCTAAAAGCGTCATTTTCAGAATTGTGATTAAAATCCAACTTTACCTTTAAAGAGGATTTAGAATTACAATTCTTTAGAAACCAAAGTCGAGATTTCTACGTGCTACTAATTGAAAGTTATCACTTAGTCGGTCGGAAGTAAAAGATCATGGTCACCGCAGAGTCCTTTTTCTACCTTGGTCTGCAGACATAATATTGAGGGGCCCATTAGGATGTAGTGTGGATTGCCACCGCAATGCGGGCGGTGGTGATCCGCCCTACATCCTAGCCCGCCAGCCGCCCATTTCCCCCTGCCATATTAGTATGGCAGGGGAGCGGGGCGGACGGAAGACCGTCTGCCACTTTTCCGCCCGGTTGACAAGTCGACCGGGCGGAAAAGGGTTTCATATGGTGGTGGTGTCTGCTAGACACCGCCATCCATATCAGGATGCAGGCGGGAGGGAGCCTTACCGTGGCAGCATCGGCATGAGGTTTTCTAGTTTGGGTGCCCGTTGCAGGCCCCCTGGATGTTGGGGGGGCGGGGGAGGCACATGGAGGGTACCTATAGTACCCCCCTACATGTGCATGCACTACATGCATTTTTGGCATTACGGCAGGCGGTGCTGAAAGCACCGCCCGCCACAATGTTAAAAATGCAGGATGCGCCTACCAGTGTGGCGGGCACATCCTAATGTCACTCACAAGACCCACACACATATGGCAGGCGGTCCCTTTTAACGTCAGGATGGCGGACTGACTTTGTCCGTCCGCCATCCTAATGACCCTCTAAGTTTTTAATATCGACTGGCAGAAATATCCTGTCAGAAATATTGTGAGTTTGAAATATCAACAGCAAGAATATCATGGTCAAGAATACCGACTTTAGGTAAGTAATATCGATTTAAAAAATATTGAAGATTTTAATATCGTTTGCAAAAAATATAGTTCGTAAAAATATCTATTTTTTAATTAATGTTATGTATTTTATTATATATTTTAAATGTATGTGATGTATGTTTTTTGTATGTAAAATTGTTTATATTTTTTAATATATGTGTTACATTTTTGGGAGTTATTATTTTTTTTATTTGAATTTTGCATTTTTTTGTTGTGTAGCAGGTAGTGGGTTTATAGGGGAATAGGGTAGGAAGTAAATTAATTATATTAAATTAATTGATTATTTTTTATTTATTAATATTCATTTAACTGATATGTTATAGTGTTAACCACATGAATTCTACAGCAATTCATGCTCTGTGCTGCAGGTCCATATTTACCATTGTTCATGACGAGCTCAGCTCGTCATGAGCACACAAGCAGTGTACTGCATGACGAGCTGAGCTCGTTATGAGCATGGAAGGGGTTAAATGTGTAAAGTAATGTATTATTAATTATTTTTAAATGGTTGTTAATTAATAATGATTAATTAATTTGGTAATTAATTATGGTAATTGTGTAAGTAATTTGAGGTGTGCGTTTGGTATTTATAGGTGTAAAGGGTGGGAAGTAATTTCTTTTAATTGATGAATTATTAATTGATTGCTAATTGCTATATCAATAGGGACTCGAGAGGAGGTGGCATTGCTGCCATCTATAGATCTTCCTTTACCTGCTCCTTTCACAAAGAAAGCATAGCGGACAGTGAATGCGCACGTTTTAAAATAACCACGAGCCCGCAGTACTCTTTCTCGGGCCTGTTTATCTATAGACCCCCGGGGCCTTCCTCGAGATTTATGGAAGAACTCCTTGAGACATCTCATGCTCTAATTATTGGTTCAGCGAATTTTACCATTTTAGGGGACCTTAATCTCCATCTAGACAATACCACGGATATCAACATCAGCAACTTTTTAGCGGACCTAGCAGCCCTGCAACTGACCCCACTCGTTCAAACTCCTACACATATAGCTGGTCACCTACTTGACCCGGTGTTTACTAACATCTCAGAAGCCAGAGCTGATGAACCCAAACCCATGGTCTGGACAGACCACTCTCTAGTCACGGTCCATATTCCTAACGTCTCGCGTCCAGTTAAAATGACTTCCACCTCATGCATGAAGCGGCCCTGGCACAAACTCCAACACCTCAACCTTGCGGACAGCCTTGGTGAGCTTAACTTGGAGGGCAGTAACGACATTGAAACGTCGTATGCAGCCTTCCAGGACTGGCTCATCAAGGGACTGGACGCGATCATACCGGCTAAGTGGACGAAAGGACGTAACACTCCCTCCAACCCTTGGTACGATGACAATCTGAAAAATCTGAGGAAAGTATGTAAGAGGGCGGAACGTCAATGGAGGAAGGATTACACTTTGGAGGACAAAAATGCTTATTTAGACCAGCTCAAATCGTATCATAAAGCCATACGCACAGCCCGCGCAGACTTTTTCGCGAATGAGATCAAAATAAGCCCCAATCCTACAAAAACTATCTTTAAAATCGTAAAAAAATTACAGAATGGAGACAAACCCGCTTCTCACATCACTTCTACTCAACAATGTGAAGAGCTAGCCACCTTTTTCACGGAAAAAGTAAAGAAAATTTATAATTCCTTCAACTACAACCTTCCAGAGGACATTAATGTTCCCAAGGTAATTCTAGACGGCTCTAGGCTCTCCTGCATACCAGCTATCTTTTGCGAGGATCTAACTAAAATATGCAGGAAAGTAAAATCAGGCGCCCCCGCAGATCCTATGAGGCCAGTATACTTTCAGAGAGAACTGGAATTTTTCCTCCCTTATTTAACCTCACTCCTTAATCTCTCTTTTGCCACGGCCACGGTACCCATCTGCTGGAAGCAGGCTTGGATTACTCCGATTATAAAGAAACCCACCCTAGACCCCTCCAAACCGGAGAATTACCGGCCGGTATCATTGCTACCATGGGTAGCGAAACTAGCGGAGGCCCATGCAAACAAAGTGCTTAATAACCACATGGCGGCAAACAACATCCTGGACCCTTCCCAACACGGGTTCAGACCGGGTCACAGTACGGAGTCAGCCCTTCTTACCTCTACAGAACACGCCGCGGAAATTGCGGCCCCCAGGTTTCAGTCTGGACTGAAGGCGGTGGCTAGTTGGCTGACAGGCAATTGCCTTCAGCTTAATGCCACAAAGACGGAGGTGATGGTCGTCGGTAAGGGAGTGGAGCTGTGGGGCGACCAATGGTGGCCTTCAGAGCTGGGACCTACTCCGACCCCGGTGTCGGAGGTGAAAAATCTCGGGGTATGGTTGGATGCCGGCCTCTCCTTTGTAGGGCACACACAAAAGACTGCGGCCTGTTGTTTTGGACTTCTAAGGGGCTTGAGACCAGTACTCAAGTTCTTTGATGCCCCAACCAGGCAACTGGTGATCCAGGCTACTGTCATCTCTCGCCTGGATTATGCCAGTTCTCTCCTGGCTGGGGCTAACCAGGCCGAACTAACCCGTTTGCAACGGGTTCAGAATGCCGCGGCGAGAGCGATTGTTGGCCTGCCCAGATTTAGTTCTGTGGCAGGTGTCCTTCGCTCTTTACATTGGCTTCCGGTTAGGAAGCGCATTCTCTTTAAGATCTTGTGTCTTGCTTTTAAGATTCTGAGAGGTATCGGCCCGGAAATTTTGTCGAGCTGCCTTTCCTTTTATGTCCCCACCCGCAGTCTCCGTTCCCAGGGTTTGGCCCTTGCAGTGGTCCCCAGATTCAGGCTCAGCCGTATGGGAGGCCGTTCTTTCAGGGTCGTGGCTGCATCAGCATGGAACTCCCTCCCTGTTGAAATTCGTTTGATGGAGGACCTTTTGACTTTTCGGAGGGCGATAAAAACTTTCCTGTTTTAGTGGCTCTGTCTTTATTCTCTGTTGTGTTGTGTTTTGCCTTGTCCTTGCGCCGGGACGCTCCTTGGCTGGAGTATCTGTGCGCACAATAAATCACCTTAACATAACATAACATAACATAACCTGCGGAAAATCATGGATGCCGGTAAAAGTGCTGCGCTGATATTGCTCGACCTCAGCGCGGCCTTTGATACGGTATCCCATGATATCCTACTTCTACGCCTGGAAAACATCGGAATCACAGATTCGGCACTAGAATGGTTCCGGTCGTTTCTCTCGAACAGATCCTTCCAGGTATCTGCCCCCCCATTCATTTCCCAACCCCAAGACATAGGACAAGGGGTGCCACAAGGCTCGGCCCTTAGCCCATCACTTTTTAACTTGTATATGCAACCTCTGGCGGAAGTTGCCAAAAAATGGGACCTCACAATGACATCGTATGCTGATGACACTCAGTTGGTCATCAGCCTTAGCGAAGCCCCGTCCCCCGATGCCACTAGATTTAGGGATGGACTGACAGCAGTGGCCAATTGGATGACCGCGAATTGCCTCCAACTTAATGGAGGAAAAACTGAGGTGCTGCTCATGGGTAAAAATACCAACAACTGGAGTGACCTCTGGTGGCCCAGCTCATTGGGTCCGGCCCCCCTCCCTAAAACTTTGGTAAAAAATCTAGGAGTATGGATGGACTCGACACTCAAGTTCCAGGCTCATACTATGAAAGTCGCCGCAACTTGCACTGGATTATTGAGAAGCCTTAATCCCATCTTAGGCTTCTTCGACTCAAAAACGAGGCAATTGATTGTTCAATCGACCATCCTAGCCAGGCTGGACTATGCCAGTGTGCTGCTATTAGGAGCCAATAAAGCTGAAATTAAGAGATTCCAACGGATTCAGAATTCCGCCGCCAGGGCAATAGTTGGCCTACCCAGAAAGTGCTCCGTAAAAGCTACCATCCATAAACTGCATTGGCTGCCTATGGAAGCTCGCATCCAATTCAAGGCCCTCATTTTTGCTTTTAAAATTCTGAATTTTGAAGGACCAGAGCCCCTGCGCCCGCTGCTCACACCCTACAACCCCCAACGCAACCTTCGCTCTAAAGGGCAAGGTTTAGTCGAGGTCCCCTATACCAAGTTCTGTCGCATAGGAGGTCGTTCCTTCAGACTGCTAGGAGCCAAGTTATGGAATTCCCTCCCCCCCCACATCCGCTGCATCGACAACCTCCTAGCTTTCCGCAAAGCTATCAAAACTCATCTTTTCCCCCCCCTGTAGGTCTTCTTCTTCCTCCTAGTTGGTTATGTTGGTTCTAGCGCCGGGACGCCCTGTTGCTTGGGCAGCTGTTGCGCTTTACAAAATGCTTAACATAACATAACATAACATAACATTAATATTAACTAATTAATTGTTAAATAATTGTGGGAATTGTGTAAATAATGTTGGTGTGTGTTTTGGGTTTTTTAGGGGCAAAGGGTGGGAAATATTTATTTTTATTATTAATATTTATTTGTTAGTTGATAATAAGTAATATAATTCAAAATTAATGCTGGTAATTTGGTCATTCATTTTAGATGTGTGTTGTGGTGTTTATGGGGTAAAGGGTGGAAAGAAATTTGTGTTTATTTAATGAATATATAGTTGTTAATTAATGTTAATTATTTGATATTTATTTTGGGTAATCGTTTATTTTTTGTGTGTTCATTTTACTTTTAAAGGGGAAAAGGGTGGGTATTAAATACATGTTAATTACTTTATAATTAGTTGTTAGTAGTTTTTAATTTTAAAATAAGGTTTGGTTGTGTAATTTATTATTTTACAGTTTAATTTAGTTGTGTGTTGTGCATATTATAGGATTAAAGTGTGGGTAGTACATTTGTATTCGTTTTATTTTTTTATTAATTATATTTTTTTATTGCAAATTAATTATGTCAATTATGGAAGTAAATTCTTTAAAAAGTACATTTTTTAATATTTCATTTTATATAATATTTGTAGGTATTTGTTATATGTAATCAATATTAGAACATGTTTTATTTTTTTGTTGAATATATTGATATTTTAATTTTTAACATATTTGTATTTTTTTATTTTTAACGGACTGGAGTGGGAATAGTAAATGTTCTCTCTCTGCTATCCAACACATTCTCTACTGTTGCATTCACTGGAGTGGGCATAGTAGTTTTTACCCCTTCGCTATCCAACAATTTCCCTGCTGTTGCACTCACTGGAGTGGGAATAGTAATTTTTACCACTTCGCTATCCAACACTTTCCCTACTGTTGGACTCACTGGAGTGGGAATAGTCATTTTTACCCTTACGCTATCCAACACTTTCTCTACTGTTGCACTCACTGGAGTGGGAATATTAATTTTACCTCTACGCTACCCAACACTTCCCCTACTGTTGCACTTACTGGAGTGGGAATAGTACATTTTATCCCTCCGCTATCCAACACATTCCCTACTATAGTACCTACTGGAGTGGGAATAGTAATGTTTACCCATAAGCTATCCAACACTTTCTCTACTGTTGTACTCACTAGAGTGGAAATAGTAATTTTACCTCTACGCTACCCAACACTTTACATACTGTTGAACTTACTGGAGTGGGAATAGTAAATGTTATCAACTCCGCTATCCAACACTTTCCCTACTGTAGTACCCACTGTAGTGGGAATAGTAATTTTTACCCCTTCGCTATCCAACTCTTTCCCAACTGTTGCACTCACTGAAGTTGGAATAGTAAATTTAATCCTTTCGCTATCCAACACTTTCCCTATTGTTGTACTCACTGGAGTGGAAATAGTCATTTTTAGCCCTCCTCTATCCAACACTTTCCCTACTGTTGCACTGATTGAAGTTGGAATAGTAAATAAAATTTCTCCGCTATCCAACACTTTCCCTACTGTCGCACACATTGGAGTTGGAATAGTAATTTTTACCCTTTCGCTATCCAAAACTTTCCCTACTGTTGTATTTATTGGAGTGGGAACAATAAATTTTACGTCCCCGCTATCCAACATTTTCTCTACTGTTGCCCTGAGTGTATTGGGAAATGTAAGTTGAAATATTTTTTAATAGTGTAATGTTTTAATAGTGGTTTTTCACTTGTGAACTGCCACAATAGTAATGTAACCGGTCATGTTCTTCTGTTAGTAAAGTAAAGTAAGTATACTTGTAAAGCGCACTGTTACTCCATCTCGGAGTGTCCTGGCGCTGTATACCGCTGGGGAACCCGTCCTGGCTTTCCCTGTGAGATGATCCCTCCTGGGCACCTCCAAGGTGAAGCCAGGCATCCCCGGCGCTGATGGGGCCATTGTGGAGATTAAGCAAGCTATTGCCCAGAGTTGCAGAGTGGGACCCATGGTTAGCGTAGGCACCTCGGCGAGAATTATCGAGTCCGCGGACATTGACCCAAGACCCTGCCGCGTCGGGAATTGAACCCTGGTCCCGGGCCGATCTCTGCTTCAAGGTCTGCCGCTTCTAACCAGTGAGCCACACTTGTTATAGTACGAAACTGTGTAAATTAACTAATGTTTGTAATGGTTTTAATTAATTGTACAATAAAAACTTACTTACTTAGGAGGTTATTAGGATGGCGGGAGGACTTTAGTCCGCCCGCCACCCTAGCGGTAACGGGTCTGCCGGCCTGCTACTCGGTGGGCCTGCCACCCCAATTATGATGCGACCGCCTCCGCGGCGGTCGTATCTGGCTTTTTAACACTGCGGCGGGTGCTGCTGGCTTCAGCACCCGTGCAATGGTAAAATGCCATGCTGTGCATTGCCATGCACAACGTGTCAGGCACCGCACAGTGCCTGCCACCTTGTGCATTGCAATATAGAGGTGTACCAATGGTACCCCCCCAAGTGCAGCCCCCACCACCCCATTCCTCGGGTGCCCGCAACAAGCCCCCAAAGAAAATCCCTGCCAGCCTTTCCATGGTGGCATCGTCGACATGGAAAGGCGAGGAACACCACACATCATAATATGGATGGCGGTGCCTTGCTAGACACCGCCACCATTTATGTGCCCCAGCTCTGCCCGGCAGGCAATCATAACGATGATTGCCGACCATTGGAAAAGTGCCCAACGGACTTTCCTTCTGCCGCGTTACCCACTGCCATTGTAATCTGGCGGTGGGTAAATCAGGTTACGATGCCGTGGCGGTCGCCACCGCCGGCATGGTGGTGGCGATTGTTACGCCATCCTAATCACCCCTTAATGTTTTAATTTATTATAGAATGTTTTTTCTTATATTTTAAATTATTGATATATATATAAAAAAATATATAGTATTTTAAACGTTTCAAATAAAATTAATAATAATAGTTTATTCATTCTTTTAAAGTAAATATGTATATGTATACAGTATTATGTTTGTGTGTTTATCTTTTTTTAATTAAGTTTATTTGTATTATTTTGTCAAAAATGTATATTAAATTATTTTTATTTTGGTAAAATTCCTATTAATGTTTTATATATTTAATATATATTATTTTATTTTTATATATATATATATATATATATATATATATATATATATATATATATATATATATATATATATATATATATATATAGCGATATTTTGTACATCTGTGTTTTTTACATCAATATTATTTAGTCAATATTTTTGTACTTACCTGTTTAAGTATAGGGAGTCTATATTTTTGTAGTCTATAGTTTTTACAGCGATATTTGTGACATTGATGTTGTGTCAATGAACCCTCTACCTGCACTGGCTGGCCAAGTCAGTGGATCAACTGGCAGGCCATGGAGTCGAGGCATCGATGCAGTCTGCTTTGGTTCTTAGCTCTGGCTGGCAGCAGTTTAGTCGCTTGAATGTGCTCTACAGCTTTGTCAGAAGCTACACAGTCCAAATGAGCACACTTCAGATCAACGCCTTGAACTAGTGCATTCCGGGCCACAATGACATAGTCCATTCAGATACATTTTGGGAAATACTGTGGGCTTTAGAGTGCATCAGGCAAACTTCAGGCAAGTACCACAGGCGTAGCAGTTTTCCGGTTAGGCTGCGCAGTCCACGCTGACACACTGTTGGAAAGTACACCAGGCTAACATCAGAGTCCATTTGGGTGAACTTGAGTCAAGTACCACAGGCTTGGCAACAGTCATTCTGGAATACCTCAGACTAGTGCCCAGACTAAGCAACAGCTGTTTGGTGGTGTGATCCTGTCTGCCACAATTGCTATGGATCTTCCATGTTAGCAAGGATGACAGGCTGTGATCAAACAGCAATCAGGTCACTCTCAGAAGGTTTTTGTGGACGGACCATCAGTTGCGAGATCAGCCTGCTCTTGTCCACTCTGTCAGCCAGATGCTTCTGCTTCAGCTCACTTCTTCCATCTTATCTCAGCAGGGTTCTTCCAGCCCCTTCAGGACAGGGAAACAGCTTTTCTTTCAGATCAGATTCCGGGCTTTGTCACCTCACGTCTGGTGAACTGGCTGTCAGGCACACACTAGCCCCTGGTTGCTCAGCAGTCCTCTAGTAACTCTACAGAGCACCACCGACTTGGAATGGGAAGAACAAGTGAGTCATCCGCTCTGACTTTTATACCAGTTCAGCAGACAAGGCATGTCTATTGTGGACCTTCAGAACTGTTTTGTGTCAGTTCTCGTTTCCTGTGTCCTTTCCAGGCTGTCTCCCAGACTCAGCCTTTGTGTAGAGCATGCTCCTCACAGCAGCGTCACAAAACAAAGTCTGAGTATTGTGCACCTGGCTATCAACAGCCGCATTGACAGTGATTATGAGAAGCGAGAAAAAAGGCTGATGCCAACTTAGGGACCCTCAAAAACAGAGGCTGTAGTCCCACCCTTCACTCGCACCCTCTACCAATTGGCAGTGTTTAAGAAGACTAATCAGCAGCTCTCTTGCACAAAAGGACCTAATTAAATTTATAATGGCACAGCTGTCTCCTCTCTCACACTTCAACCTCTAAATCTCCCCATCCAGTCTCAGGAATGTCAGCTCTACACTTCCGTTGTCTGGTAAAGCAACCTCACTTCCATCTTGTGCACATGAAAAGGCCATAGGTTTCGATAATGGAAATCGCACACCATCTCCATTCTGGTTCACTCGCACACCTTCCATGTGTATGTTACACACACCACACACACACACACACACAAGCATACATACATAGAGATGCTATTGCAGGTGTTCAATTTAGTCTGTAGCAGCTGAACATTACATGACGGAGCCATTAGGCTCTCCTAACCAAGACATGGGTAAAAGGGTCTCTTTCGGACTACTGATTCACGAAACCATGGTATTGCTGCCACCACCGCTCAACAAGCTAACTCCTCAAAGCGACGGAAATCTAATGTCACAAAGAAAAGAGTGTTTGTTGTGCCCCTCCACATTCAGGACATGTCCAGGACCTCACTCTCATAAAGGGGCAGCCCTAGGTTTCCATGTACATCTAAATTCGTGTGAGTATGGGCCAAATATCCCAAAAACTGGATACTAGATATTCACGGTTGGGTTTTCTGGACAAGGGGCATGACTCTACACCATGCAGGGGACACTGCCGTCACATCATTGACTTTTGGTGAAAATCCAATGATGACAGTTCCTCTAGAGAGGGATGCTGTGAAAGCAGGGATGCCATTTATTGTATAGATGGATGCTGAGGAATGTGTAATGTTACTTCGTGTACCAATAGATGCGGGAAAATGAGGCTCTACATTTGAAGATATTTTTGGTGGAAACCAGTGGTGTGACTTCTTGAAGAGATGGATGCTGGGAAGGGCAATGACATCGTTCCATGTAAAGATGGATAATGGCAGGAGGAGGCATTCAATAATGTATCTTTGAAATTAGGTACAAGATAAGACATTCCACCCATGAACATCCTGCTTGCTGGGAAATGAATGATCCTGAATTGTTTCTCAGGCTAGATAGGCTCACTCTGTAGAAACACTTACAACCTTCATTAAAAGTGTATTCTACTTGCTTAGTGCCGCAAGTTCATCTCAAGTAGCAGGATGTGAATGATGGTTATAGGTTTTAATTCAATACAATCTTGAATATAGTCATAAGCTAAGGAAAAGTTTTTGAGCCAATTAAACGGAATTTTGGAACAATGCCATGAAACCAGGTGGCTGTGAAAGGGTTGTGAAGGGGGCATGATTTGAGATTATTAGGGTGAAGATATTGTTTCTTTAAAGTATAGGTGCACATTGCCAGATAATTTGTGAGAATTATTCAAGCAAATTCAAGGGACTTAAAAGGTCAAATTAAGTGTGGTTTCATGAGGATAGCAAACTACGCATGTTCTAATGTCCTCAAACTATTCATCAAACGAGTTTAAGTATTTGAGAGAGTGCGGTATGCATGGAAACAGCTGTCAATGCCATGCCCATTTGAAAATAAAAGTTTAAAAAATGTTGGCATTGGACATACTAAGTAACCTTGTCTGTCACAAAGACACCTTTGCCGCCCGTAAAGCGTGGTATACATTTTACACACACATGATGTTAAGTATACTCTTCGGAGAGCAGGTACAAACGTACATACTAGCCTTTATTGGATAACACTGTACCCCTATGAGCCCAAACTTACAAAGATGCAAGGATTTAGCCTAGATAGCCCGGGACTGATGATGTAAAATACATTTTAGTCTGAAACAGTGAAAATCTTGTCTGTGTTGGCGCTCCTAGCTTGAGCAAAGCCAAAATGTCAGGCATTAATGTGCTCACTCGTGCAAATGTTACCGGATTACAGCTATCAAACCTATATAAGCGCTTCGACGCCTCGTCATGGATAGTAAGCGCTATGTAAATGCAATTACAATACAATACAATACAATATGGCCTTTGTAAGGTGGGAAGAACATTACAGATTGAACAGGACACCCGAATAAACGCAAGCAGACAAAAGTATCACGTGAAGTCTGTGCGATTAGAGATGTCGCATGGACGATGAAGCCACGCTTTCTAAATTAATGCACATTGAAATAAAGCGCTTTTTCCATTTTATGTGAATGCAAACATACAGACGCCTTCTCAGTCTCTCGCTCTTAAAGGGCGCGGTGAAAGCACTAGAAGGCGCATGGATGCTGCCGGAATCATCTCGAAGCTTGTTGTCTTCCTGCTTGGCTACAGAACCAGCCGCCACCCTGCCTTCCGTTCGTCATGTTGCAATCCCCCCAGTGTGAAGCCCCTTTGCTCGCGCATTACCTTCGGGCGGAGAGGGTTGGTGCGTTGGAAGCCACGTCCACAAACCAAGGAGTGACGCCACCACGAGACACACCGAGGAAAGGCGGCAAAAGAACGGGATGGCTCTCACGCGCAGCATTGAAGATGCGCAGGCTGGAGAGGAGATGTCTCTGGAATCAAACAGCTGCTCGAATGCACTAACACAGGAAGTTTGTGTATTTCAACTGCAAACAAACGAGGGGCCGAGCTCCACTGACCTTGGTTGGGGCCGTTCACCCCGAAGCGCGGGACGGAAAACAGTTCTAACAGAACAGATACACTGAACGGGTAAATGTGACTCCATTCGGGGCCCACTGGTGGAATCCTTCCCCATAAAACCGTAGCAAGCCTTTGCAATGCAATAGGTCTCGCATTTACACAAGTTTAAGCTATAATTGGCATTGTAAATGACAATGCCTTTTATTTATGTTTTAAAAACGAAAATAAAAAGCATTCTCATTTGCAATGTCAACAGCTCAACTCGGGTAAATGCGAGACCTATTGCATTGCAAATGCTTGTTTAGGTAAAAGTGCCTGCTTTTCACCACAACAGAACCAAGCTTCGCGTGACGTGCCTGGTTCTAGCACCGCCTGTGCCCCGGTATGTAACGTTTACAACAAATTTTTTACAACGCACTACCATTACAACGCAGGCATTACCACGCATACCATTACAACGCATTGCGCTGGGGGGCGCTCTAGGATAGGTAATAGGTTTAATTTTCTATCCAACACCTTCCCTAGTGTCCACGGGGACTGGAGTTGGAATAGAAAATTATACTTACCACTATCCAGCACCTCTAGGCACTATGCGTTGTAATGGTATGCGTGGTAAAAACCGCGTTGTAAAGGTATGCGTGGTAAAAGTATGCGTTGTAACGTCATACATCCCTGTGCCCCACACGCAGAAGAAAACAGCAAATTAGTTAAATAACCAAACGCGGTCGCTAAATGGTGCAGACCGCACTGCAAATTAATTAAATACAGAAGCACAGTCGCAAAAGTGAAAGCGGGCTGGGCTGCAAATTAATTAAATAAACAAGCGCGACCGTTAACGTGAAAGCGAAGAGCGTTACAAATTTAAAAAATAGTGCTCTTAGCCATGATAAAGCAGTCCGTATAGCATGACAAGTAAAAGGTCCAGTCTTTATGGGTGGTAACAAATGGAGACAAGGCGGTTCCAAGGAGGGACTCAGAAACCAGCATTGAAGAAGGACAATGACGAGACAGCACGGCGACGCAAGATGGCTGCCACCTGAGAGGCTCCTCCGCATCGAGCTGCGCTCGAACAAGACGGGACCTTTTCCGGGAGTCCACGCTCCATCCAGATGACGGTTTCCAGTGGCGTGAAGCATAGAGACGTATCTGTGAAAGTCTCAGAATATGTGTTAGAGCTGGCACCATTGGCGTGGGTCTCCCTTCCATTTTTCGCTATTGTCTCCCCTGTTTTTGCTGGTATTAGATGCTCTGGGCGCTGTGCCACTGCCATTTAGTGCCACTGCGCAAAGGCTCCCTGTGTAAATATGACTGTGAATTGGTATATCCCTGATTGGCTTATTTGGTTTACCTGTTAGTCCCTAGTAGTGTGGCCTGTGTGTGCCCAGGGCTGGTAGCCCAAATGCTGCTGGTGGGCCTGCAGCTCTGGTTTGCGCCACCCACAGAAGCAGCTTGTAAAGTGTACCTCAGACCTGCCACTGCAGTGTCTGTGTGCAGTCCATAACTGCCATCTTGGCTGTGAAGTGCCCACACTTCCCAGCCCCTGAACCTTCCCTTGGCATCATGTCAGTCACCCCTATGGTAGGTGCATGGTGTGTGATGATAAGTCAATTGGTATGTGGGGTCGCACTCTCCTTTGTATGGGTGTCTTCTATTAATCAAGGTAGGTGGTGCTGAGCTGGAAATCCTTCTGGGCACAATGATTATATATTCATAAGTTCACATGTGTGTTCTGAACGTCAAAACACATCACCAAGCTCGCACTCGATTATCAATTCTCAAAATCAAGTATACAAGTTCTTTTATGTTCAAATTGTCTTTATTTGTTCATGATTTTTTCTTTAATTCTTGACTATTTAAATCATAGTCTTTTCATTATGCTCTTCATTGATTTCTTATTCAGATTTGAGCCCAATGCATTTCGGGCACACTGCCCTTCTTCGGTGGACTTTGTAACATCTAAAGGTGTATAAAACATATAATCACTCGTAAATTTGTATATCAAAATGTTGTTGCCACTCCACCCGGTGTAAACGTGTGTACAGTTTATAAACGTGATGCTTCATAAATATGAGTGACGAAACATACATACGATTGTGTTTATCCTAGTACGTGTGGTGTCATGCGCCGGCTTTGTGATCTAATGTGTCCGGATAAAGAGAGACGTGAAAGGTGATGTAGCCGAAGCTCATTAACATGAGAAACTGACTTGTTTGTTGTGTTCTAAGTGTGCTCGTTCTAGATTGGAATGAACACAAATGTTGATATTAGTGCACACAAGATACGCATATAGTTTCAACGATTTAAACACGTTAAATCAAAGATTAATGTTCGTTGCAGTATCTTACGATACTTAGACAAGTCGCAGCTTCGTTTTGCTCTTCGTACGCGTCTTCCGGTATTAGTAAATTCACGCGTTACGTTCCTAAGTTGTGATCGGTCCGGTCACGTGAGATAGAAATAATGAACAGACTAAGTTTAAGTCTGTTTCAGAAAAACGACTAGGATGTAAATACTAAGATGTAAATACAAATAAAAATAAAACGGGATGTGCAAAACTGCGAATGATGTGATGTGTGTGTCGGCGCAATATGAGGTGAAAGTTAAATATAGGAAATTGGAATATGTGTGTTGTGTAAGATAGCACACGTGTATACATCTGTTAGAATGTGTATAAATGGTGAGGGCAACTCTCAATGTCGTATAGACATACTTGTTTCTGTACATGTGGAAAGCTCATAGTGAATTCTATTAATGCTATTGTATTATTTATAAACAGTATAACCAATATACACTCTCATAGAAATCCAGGTTCAATTACTGTACCACTTTATAAAAAACAGCTTAAGTCCATCCGTTCATTTAACCCCATCGGGTGAAGAGTACATAGGTGGTTAATCCAAAATATCTCCCTTCTTAATAATTGGCTGGTGTTGTCTCTTCCTGGTATAATATTGACGTTCTCAAGGATACAAATTTTCAACTGACTTGGCTTATGTTTTGCCTCATTAAAGTGTACTGCTATTGTGGATTTCATGTTTTTCAATCTAATGTTACTTTTATGTTCAATTATTCTTGTTTTAATCTTTCTTTGCGTTTTTCCGACATATGATAAGCCACACGGGCATCTTAGCATGTAGATTACATTACTACTGTCACAAGTTCCAGAGGACTTTAATTTCACTGGTGTTCCCTTAGTAGGGTGATTAATGATGTTCCCTTTGATTATTGCGCTGCAATTTCCACAGTTGTGACAGGGTAATGCACCCCTGTGTTTAGTTCCATCAGTGATCTTTTTTTCTTTTTCTTTGATGAGTTCCTTGAAATTTTTAGTTTGTTCATATGCAAACCTTGGCTGATTGCTAAAAATGCCAAAAGTGGCCAATGCTTAATGATTGTTTTTTTAATTTGATAACTTCTGGTGGAGAATTTGGAAATGAATACAGGTCTTTGTTCTTCGCTCTTCACGTTTGTGGTCAACAGATGTTTCCTTTGTAGCTTATCTGCTCAAATCTGAATAAGAAATCAATGAAGAGCATAATGAAAAGACTATGATTTAAATAGTCAAGAATTAAAGAAAAAAATCATGAATAAATAAAGACAATTTGAACCTAAAAGAACTTGTATACTTGATTTTGAAAATTGATAATCGAGTGCGAGCTTGGTGATGTGTTTGGACGTCCAGAACACACATGTGAACTTAGGTGCATGGTGTGTGCAAGGTAGTACATGGCTTGATATGTGTAGCATATCCTGGTAGTGAATTGCATTCCATTTTGTTTTTCACTGCTGAAAGGCTACCTGTTCTCCATAGGCTAGAATGGGCAGATTGGCTATTACATCTTATAGTCCTATCTGACTCAGGGAACATGGTAAAAATTCGAGTTTAGTATGCCTGAACTCAGAATGATAAAATACATCTTTTCGTGAAGTTGGTTTTAACATTCTGTGTTTGAAAATACCACTTTTAGAAAGTGGGTATTTTCTTGTCTAAGCCTTCCAGTGTGCTCTGCTTTTATGTGTATTGGCTGTCAGGGTTTAGAGGGGCAAGGCAGGCTGAGTCAGACCTGGGTTGAATAGAGAGATCTGCATTGAGTACTGGGGAGGGGTAGCTCCTTGACCTGAATAGGGCTGTGCTTGGCAAGGTGAATGCTGGCTCCACCTCCTACTGTGCGTCTGATGGCAGACTCTCTCTTTCTGAAAGGAAGGATGCAGCCTGGTAAACAAAGTGCTCCAGGCCTGAGCAGAACTGGTTTTGGCTGGGTCCAGTGACTAGTGACTTTTGAGAACAAAGACTTTTGGGGTATAAATATCTGTGCCCAAACCCCTGATTTTGGTATTGCTCCTGGATGTCAAGAAGAAACTCTGTCCGTGTCGCTGAAGGAATCCGCAGGAGAGGACTGTACTTGTGCTTGTGTGCTATTTTTGGGATTGGCCTGTAGTAGTTACCCTTGGACTTGGAAGAAGAGGGAAAAGGACTTTTGAGAGAAATTTTATTTTGCTAAAGCAATCACCCAAGGGCTAGAAGAGAGCTAGCCTCCTGCTGGAGTCACAGGCAGATCTGACTCCCCCACTAGCCTCCTTATTCCTCCCAGCAAGGATTTCTATCTGCAGGTGAAGCCCCTGTGAGTTCCAGAGCCTCTAGTTCTATTCCAGAGAAGAGAGTGCTGAAATCGTCGCTAACGCCCGTTTGCGAGCCGCAACAGCTGAATAGCGTAAGAAAAATCATTGCTCTGCTGCCGCAGAGTGCTCGCAAACCAAAGATCATCGCATCGCACGCTCGCGAACCACAAAGTGCTCACTAACCCCGGATCATCGCATCGAGATCGTCGCATCACGACATCGCAGTGCGGGTGCCGTGCGTCCGCCATTTTCAACGCATCGCACCCGATTTCTTTCATCGCAATACCGTTGCACCCGCAACCGGACCAGCGCATCATCCTCTCTTGCGGCAAGGATTCAACACATCGCTGTCCTAGCGTGGAGAAGTCTGTCGCTTTGTCCCGCACGCATCCGCAGACCGGCGCATCATCCTCCCTTGTGGCAAGGATTCAACGCATCGCCGGCCTCGCGTGAGGAAAATCATCGCTACAGCCTGTTTGTGACATTTTGCCTGTTTTGCTACGAAATCCAGGTACTTTGTAAGTAAAAGGGTCGCAGAGACCCCTGCTTTGAACTGAACCCCTATTTGAACACTTTGAACTCTTTTTCCAGCTTTTCAAGAGTACCCCCAGTTTTCAGTATTGTGGCTTTTTACCGTTATTGGTCTTGTGTTAAGTCTTTGTATAAATATACTTCTTTTTTATAACTACTTGTGTGGTGTACCTTTGTAGTGTCCTTCACTGTGTTACTGTGTATGATCATAAATGCTTTACACACCGCCTCTGAGATAAGCCTAGCTGCTCGTGCTACGTTACCACAGGGTTGAGCAGGGGTTATCAAAGGGTGTAGCCCCCTTACTCTGACTTAGGAAGAAGGGTCCCTACTTGGACAGTGGCCAGCCACTGCCAACTACAGACCCCCATTTCTAACAATATGGCACGGTCTGGAAACCCATTTATTTTGCTTTAATTCCTCCCGATTTTACCACAGCCGCCATTTTAAATATTTCTCCTCACACGCTGCATTTTTACTAGCGCAATGCTGCTGCCTCACCAATTGCCTTCTATACTTCATCATATTTTTGCAGCACACTAAAGTCTTCTCCCGTTGAGCGCAGGAAGATTGTTCTTTGCATTTATTTTTCCCTTTTTCTTCCCATTGCCATCGAGGAACTAGGCTTTTGCCTCATATAATGCTGTGTAAATGGTGGGTCTTGTTGTTTGCAGTATTTTACATGCAATCAACTGCACACACTGGGAAGCGAGGCAAGATTTTCTCACAAGTTCAGACAGGTATTTATAAAGAGCTCATGCTTCCTTCTTTGATTAGCATATTGTTACAAACCTGATTCCAGCGCTTTTCTTAATTCATTTTCATGTGATCTATATTTGATTCATAGAATTTGTGTGAGTGCCAAGAATAGACACTTTTTACAACACAGATAAAGGAAGCAGCCTAGCAAGATCAATTCAGGTAACATTAGTTAGCACCTTATTATTTACATCTTTTTGACGGCGTTCCTTATTTAATAGACAAGTTTAGCAATGTAAATTTGTGAAGCAGTCTGGTTATATTGTTTATAATAATATTAATTTGCTGCGCTTTGCCTCCATAAGGTAACATTCTAGAATATATATTTTTCTTATGCCGGTACAGTTTATTCCATCTTAAAGCACCGTTACTAATTTCCTAGAGGCCCCAGATTTTAGTAATCTGGAACCAGTAAACGATTAGTGTGGTTACATAGTTTATGGTAATATGATTTTGCTGCGCTTTGCCTCCAAAAGGAAACGCTTTAGAATATATATCTTTCAGACCCCGATACATATCATTCCATTTTAAGGCACTGTTACCAATCTCCCAGACGCCTTATATTTTGGCAACCTGGTACTATTAGACGATTAGTGTAGGGTACCATATGTATTAATATACACAAAGATTCCAACTTTTGCCATGTAAAGTAAAATATTATTTAAGTAAGAACTCCATCTCTTTGTTCTGCCATCACTGAGATAATACAGCTTCGAAGTAGGTTAAGGTTACTCAAAGTGGTTTTTTCCTTCTTTTATCTTTACATTGTATGCTCTTTTTTCCATCTAGGGAACAAGGGTTACGTAATCAATATTCGTTTACCTTTCAGCTTATCGTGTTTTATCCCTTCACACATTATCAAATTAGAATCTACTCGTGTGATTGTCTGCTATAACGGAATTTGAGCAAGAACGTGTAAGTACTATAGCGTCAAGCATTTAGCTACATAAAACGCTTTAATACAAGAGCAATTATTTACTGTTATCACTTGTTACTTTTTAGAACAATTTCATGCCTTCATGTTGAGGCCTTAAGAAATCAGTTTGCTGTTTACCAACCCAATTGTGTAAGTAGCCTTGGTTTACCCTCCCCCTTTCCTTTTTTAATATAGGAGACCATCCGTACCTAAATAATAATGTTCCGGCCTGATGTCACTAAAATAAACAACACTTAGTGTATCTTTTTATCATAAGTCAACCCTTGGCTCGCGGTCTTTTATCATTCCCCCTTCCTTCCCCCTCCCGCCCACCCCAGGTCTGAAACAAAAATGTACATAAAGAGATGAATGCTCTTTATTGTGGCTTCACGGAGTTATACTAACTCGTTGTTGCTCTTTTGTAAAGAAGATGTTGTTACGATTTTGTAGGTTTACTGTACTAAATCTTGATTGTTTAATTGATTATGAAATGAATACTAGTAACTATAGTATGTCAATTTGAATATTGTTTTTCTTTTATTCATTTTTTGTGATCTTTAGGTGATACGTGGCTACTCCAGAAGAAGGCGCTGGTCGCCGAAACGCGCGTAGAGAACCATTTGTTATGCCACCTTTTTTAATATTGTGATTTTCAATCATTTGTTGCGTCATTATATTTTCTAAAAATATTTGTGATTTGTTATTACGTTTTATTGTATACTGATGATGTTTTGTGCATTTTATGATGTTTTGTGTATTTTATGAATAATTTGATACTGTCTAAACTGATAGTTATTATATAAGTTTTATGAGTTTTATTTTTAGATAAGGTCAATAATAAAATTTGATTACAGACCTCCTACTTCCTCTTTACATTTATTGATTTGATCGGATAGAATCCTTTTTTCAAGTGCCATGGTTGTTATTTTGCACGCTGTTTTTCCCTGACCTAGGACTTGTAGTATCTACTATCTCAGGGGGTCCTTGCTTTTTACACATAAATGGTGGGTCTTCACACTATCTCCTACCCCTCTTGAATGGTGATAGTTACATCGTTTATCCTGTAGTAATTTTTATCACATATCCTCATTTTTTCTTCTATTATTGCCTCATACATCGCTTTTGCCGGCAATTCGCTGCAGTATTTTTGTTTTCCTCGCTAGCAATTTTTCCACTTTACGCTAGCTTGTTATTGTCAATCTTCTTCAGATTGCTCTTCATTCACACCTTCCCAGCCTTTCCGTGATGATGGAACATTCACATAAGTCTCAGGGGACCACTTCTGGAGGGCGTAAGGATACCAATGCTGGAGCAGGCAAACGCCTCAAAAAGGACCCACCTTCTCCCTCCAAATCACCACTTCCCTTCACATTGGAAGACATTATGGAGGAATTGCGCCTTATTAGGCCCTTCATGACTGACACTGCGGCCACCCTTCAACGTATCGAAGATAAATGGTCGGGTCTCGACTCCAGACTTTCAGATATTGAGCAAAAGGTTAGTGATGCCCAAGACATCGTAGCCAGTGTAGAAAGTCTCACAAAAGAAGTATATCAACTCAAAAAGACCACGGAGGATTTGGAAAATTGCAACAGACGCAATAATTTGCATATGTATGATATTCCTGAAAAGTCTGAAGGCTCCAACATGATTGCTTTTTTGAAAACTCCAGTTCTTCAAATTGTTGGTCTTCCAAAATCCATGGAGTTCAATATTCAAAGAGCTCATAGACTAGAGCCTCTGAGTGCGTCCTCCTCTTCAAAACCAAGAGGCATAATTGCTTATTTTCTCTTCTACTCAGACTCATGGCAATTCTCAATGCTGTAAAACAACACAAGCAATTGCTATGGTCTGGCCATAGAATCTTCTTCAGTCAAGACGTCTCCAAGTCGACTGCCAACCAATGGAAGGAGTTCCTTGATCTCAGACCCGGCTTGCGATCTATGAATGCACGCTATGGATTAATTCATCCTTGCTTTTTTAAAGTCACTTACAAGGACAGAATTGTGAGTTTTGAAGACCCAGCAGATATCTGAAAATGTATTCATTCCCACAAAGGAGAACTCATGGAACTTAGCAAACCATGATTGTCTGTCACAGTTTTCCTGATGTGTTTTTCTCAATGTTTGACCATTTCATTGTAATTGTTTAATATATCCTTTTTTTGTTTATTCCCTCTCATGTTTCCTAGGTCCCCCTCCCAATGTAGCTGTTATTGTTCCTTACCCTCGTTTCTCTCGTGTTTTGTATCGCATGTGCTGTTCAACTTCGTGGCATCGGTCAACCCTCGTGTATGGTAAGCTCCCTTTTCTTTTACCTCATTTTATCCTCTTTTAATATGTAAATCTCCTATCCTTTGTCTCACAACCCAAATTTGTATTCAGTCCCATTCTGTAATTTTCTTCGTCTCTGTGTTTCTTTCTGGTGTGGTTGTCTTGCTTTTCGCCGCCCCCTCTCACTTCAATGTCCTTTCTCTTAAATGGCATTATGGCTAAAGCCTACGGGCTTTTTGTCATCTTCCTCTTGATAAGCGCTTTGGTGGAGCTCTGTCCTCCTCTCTTTCCTTTTCACTCTCTGCATCTCTGGGTCCTCACACATTATTCTTCTCGTTATACCTCTACTTCCTTTTATTCCACACTCTGTCCCTCTGCTTCTTTCTCTCTTCTATTGTTTTTCTTTTTTAATTATGTTCAGTATTCTTCTTCCTTCATGCTCTCTTCTTTGCTGCTGTATGTCCTGTTTGCTCCCTTATCCTTCCTTTTATTTACACCTTCTTGATCCTTTTTTCATACCCCTTTTCCTGCCCACTGATGTTTCAGTTACTCACACTTACCCTTCATTCCCAATCTGCTTTCCTTTTCAAGTATCTATTTCTCTATATCTCTCACTTATGAAAGGACTTCGTGTTATAACCTGGAACGTTAAAGGATTGCGTAACCCTGTCAAAAAACAGCGGGTGCTATCTCACCTCGCTAGATTGAATTGTCAGGGTGCGATGTTGCAAGAGACACACCTTAAATTACAAGACTTAGCATCATTACATAAACAGTGGGTGGGTGACATATTTTGTTCACCTGCCTGTAACAACAAAAATGGTGTGATAATTTTATTTAATAAATCTTTGAATGTTTCATTGTTAAACAAGTTTATTGATACAAATGATAGATGGTTATATTTAGATGTTAAAGTTAACAATCACCAGCTTTCTTTTTGCAATGTTTATGGTCCTACTGGCACCGACTTGTCTTTTTGGAACAACCTGTCCACTTTTCTTTCCTCACACTCAGCTGAGCACTTGATTGTGGGTGGGGATTGTAATCAACTCATGGACCCCTTTCTTGATCGGAAATCCCAGACCAGATACATTCCCAATAAGATGCAGAAAGGGTTTCTCAAAACCATTACTAACAGGGGATTGTTCGACATTTGGCGTATTTGCCACCCTGATGTTCTAGAATTCTCCTTCTTCTCACCTGTCCACAAATCACACGCACGGATTGACTACATTTTTCTCACTCAACCTGCCTTACAATTTGTGAATAAAGTTGAAATTGGCTCTATCCTCATTTCTGACCATGCTCCGGTTATTCTTGATATGGATTACCCTTCACCTTCTCCCGCTTCCAGACGATGGCGCTTCAACAACTCCCTTCTTTTAGATTCGCAATTCTCTGCGCAGTTTACCTCATTTGCCCAGGAGTTTTTTCAAAATAACCTTTCTTCCGTCTCTCATTTTCACTCTGTCTGGGATGCCTTTAAAGCTGCCGCAAGGGGTTTTATCATAGATTTTGCATCTCGGAAAAAAAAAGAAAGCCCTCTCTCATTCAACGTCGCTTCTACAGCAAATCATATCTTTGGAACATAAATAAAACTCATTACTAACTGCCCGATACATTGCCCCTTCTTTTTAAGGCCAAAATGCAATATAATAAATTATCTTGGGATTCGGCCAGCAACATTCTCCTCAAATTTAATGCTAAAATGTATGGTGGCAGTGAGGGCGTGGCTTGATCGCCGGTGGGAATGGCGACGTGAGCTCTGAGCTCCGTGCCTGATCCCCCTGTTTATCCTGTATTTTAAAGTGGCTGACCGTTCGGATGCAACAGCCTAGACAGCGACAGGGACTGGGACTGTGGCGGCGCTGTCTGAAGTGAGCGGGGATACTCCGCAAGTGAGAAAACGAGGGTGCGTGATCGGAGCAGCCTGGGGCCGGCGACGAGGCAAAATGGCGCCCGTGGGCTGATCGGACTCCCGGAGTCGGCGACCCTAGCGGATGAGCGGTGGCTCTGCTACGATTAGACAGCGGAGAGCGAGTCTGCCGCATACTTAAGGAGTGCGGGCCGTGCTCCGAGTCGGGAGAGCAACGCGGCCCATCCACGGCCGATTCCCGGTGTGCGCCGCCTCCCTTCATGACGGAGTTCGAAGGGCGGCGAAGCGGCTGATGGCCGACAAAGAGGGGAGACAAGCGGAGAGCCAGGGAGCTGAGTACCGCGGAGTGCGGGAGAGGTGGAGCGACGTGGCCGAGAGGGAGTGGAGACCTGGTACCGGCGGATAGCTTGGCGGTAGGAGTGTGGCCTGCTGAGGGTACAGAGGTCGGTGCAGTGCGCTGGCGCTGAGTGGGGGCCAATAACACTGAGAGAAGGCTGACCGCCTGCCGAGAGTCAATTGCTTTCTCATGACAAGGGGCAGGAGGATATACGAGCTGGGCCCCATGTCACACTGAGGCCAATAGACTGGTAGACTAGAGCGCCCATCGCCGACGGTCCCATTTAGGAGAAGGATGCATCAATCAATCAATCAATCATGCCATTTGTATAGCGCACTACTCACCCGAGAGGGTCTCAAGGCGCTTGGGGGGAGGGGTATGCTACTGCTCGAACAGCCAGGTCTTGAGTTGTTTCCTGAAGGCGAGATGGTCCTGGGTCAGCCGAAGGTGGATGGGGAGGGAGTTCCAAGTCTTGGCAGCCAGGTAAGAGAAGGATCTTCCTCCGGCGGTGGCTCTTCGGATGCGTGGTACGGCTGCGAGGGCGAGGCTGGTGGACCGTAGCTGGCGGGTGGGCGTGTAGAAGGTCAGGCGGTCGTTGAGGTACTTGGGGCCCAGGTCGTGGAGAGACTTGTGTGCGTGGGTGAGTAGCCGGAACGTGATCCTCTTGTCGACGGGGAGCCAGTGCAGGTTCCTCAGGTGGCTGGAGATGTGGCTGCGTCGGGGGACATCCAGGATGAGTCGGGCGGATGCGTTCTGGATGCGCTGGAGTCTTTTCTGTAGCTTGGCTGTGGTTCCGGCGTAGAGGGCGTTTCCGTAGTCCAGTCGGCTGGTGACGAGTGCCTGGGAGACAGTCTTCCTGGTCTCGGTCGGGATCCAGCGGAAGATCTTGCGAAGCATACGCAGGGTGTTGAAGCACGATGAGGAGACGGCGTTGACTTGTCTGGTCATCGAGAGGGAGGGGTCCAGGATGAAGCCCAGGTTGCGTGCGTGGTCGGTTGGCTTGGGTGCGGTGCCCAGGGCTGGGGGCCACCAGGAGTCGTCCCAGGCGGAGGGCGAAGATCCCAGGATGAGGACTTCCGTCTTGTCCGAGTTCAGTTTCAGGCGGCTGTCCTTCATCCACTCGGCGACGTCTTTCATCCCTTCGTGTAGGCAGGTTCTGGCGGATTCGGGGTCTCTGGTGAGGGAGAGGATCAGCTGGGTATCGTCGACGTAAGAGATGATGTTGAGGTTGTGCTGGCGTGCGATGGCTGCGAGAGGTTTCATGTAGATGTTGAAGAGGGTGGGGCTGAGTGAAGATCCTTGCGGGACGCCGCAGATGACTTCGGTGGCCTCGGAGCGAAACGGGGGAGGCGGACTCTTTGTGTTCTTCCGGCGAGGAACGAGATGATCCACTCCAGTGCCTTCTCTTGGATACCGATGTTGCTGAGGCGCTGGACTAGGGTGCGGTGGCAGACCGTGTCGAACGCAGCGGAGAGGTCCAGGAGGATGAGGGCCACTGTTTCCCCCTTGTCGAGCAGGGTCCGGATGTCGTCGGTGGCTGCGATGAGGGCGGTCTCGGTGCTGTGGTTGGATCTGAAGCCGGACTGCGAGGGGTCGAGGGATCCGTTCGTCTCGAGGTAGGCGGTCAGCTGTCTGTTGACGATCTTCTCGATGACTTTAGCAGGAAAAGGGAGGAGCGAGATGGGGCGGAAGTTTTTGAGATCGGTGGGGTCCGCTGTAGGTTTCTTCAGGAGGGCGCTGATCTCGGCGTGCTTCCAGCTCTCCGGGAAGGTGGCGGTGTTGAAGGAGGCGTTGATGATGTTCCGGAGTTGGGGTGCGATGGTGGAGTCGGCCTTGTTGAAGACGTGGTGTGGGCAGGGGTCGGTCGGTGATCCGGAGTGGATGGTGTTCATCGTGCGGGCTGTGTCTTCGGTGGTCACCGTGGTCCAGGTGCGAAGGGTGGCGGTGGGGGGCGTTGGTTCGACGGTTGGGTGCGTGGGTGGGGTGCCGAAGCTGTTGTGGATGTCGGCGATCTTGCGGTGGAAGAACGAGGCGAGGGAGTCGCAGAGGTCTTGTGACGGAGTGATGTCGTTGGTGCCGGTGCTGGGGTTGGAGAACTCCTTGACGATAGTGAAGAGCTCGTTGCTGTCGTGGGCGTTATTGTCCAGTCGTTCCTTCAGGGATTTCTTCTTGGTGGTGCGGATGAGCTGGTGGTGCTTGCGGGTAGCGTGTTTGAGGGCGGTCATGTTGTCGGTGGTCCGGTCGTGGAGCCAGGCTTTCTCGAGGGTGCGGCAGGTCTTCTTGGAGTCCTTGAGGTCGTCGGTGAACCAGGATGCCTTCTTGCTTCTGGGTCTGCTGGGAGGGTTCTTTAGTGGCGCAAGGTCATCGGCGCAGGCGGTCAGCCACTGTGTGAAGTTGCGGGCTGCTTCGTTGGGGTCCGTTGTGTTGGCGGGTGGGCTCTGGCTGAGGGAGGTGGTGAGCTGGTCTGCGGTGATCTTGCTCCAATTCCTGTGAGGTACCTGTTGCGGGTGGTGGTGGGTCGTGGATCTTTTGAAGCTGAAGTGGACGCAGCTGTGGTCGGTCCAGTGGAGTCCGGTGGCGTGGCTGAAGGTGATGTACTTGCTGGAAGAGAAGACGGGATCAAGCGTGTGGCCGGCGTAGTGGGTGGGGGTGTTGACCAGTTGCTTGAGTCCGAGGTTGGCGAGATTTTCCAGCAGGGCGGTGGTGTTGCGGTCCTTGTTGTTCTCCAGGTGGAAGTTGAGGTCCCCGAGGAGGATGTAGTCAGTGGAGGGGAGGGCGTGCGGGCTGATGAAGTCTGTGATGTCTTCGCTGAATTGTGTGCGTGGTCCCGGGGGTCTGTAGACGAGGGTGCCTCTGAGGGTCGTCTTAGGGTCGGTGTGAATCTGGAAGTGGAGATGTTCGGCTGCGGCGAAGGAGTCGTTGGCGTCAGTCGTGATGCGGATGGTGTTCCTGTGGACGATGGCGATGCCACCTCCGGTCTGGTTGATGCGGTCCCTCCTGATGATCTTGTACCCGTCCGGGATGGCGATGGCGATGTCGGGTGCAGAGGAGGCGTTCATCCAGGTTTCCGTGAGGAAGGCGACGTCCGGTGATGTAGCGTCGAGGAGGTTCCAGAGTTCCACGGCGTGTCTGTGAACGGAGCGGGTGTTGATCAGGATGCACTTGAGGTGGTTGCTGCTGGTGTTTGTCTTGGCGGGTGCGGGGCAGGTTCGGAGGCAGGTGAACTTGCAGGTGCAGCAGGTGAAGGGTCCGTGGGTGCGTCTCGGGGTGGCTCGGCAGCAGGCGTGGGTCCGGCCGGCATTGAGTGCGTTGAGAGTGGCGGCGTCGTAGGTCAGTCGGGTCGTCTTGCCTCGGCTGGGAGGGCCAGGGGTCCTGGCGCTGGGCGCGGGCCAGGTTCGGACGGGCGCAGACGGGCTTACCTTTGGCGCACCTTCGGCGCTCAATTGGCGCTCCCGCTGTGCGCGTCCGCTGCGCGGTCGCTCTGAGGGCGTCATAAGTAAGGAGCCGGGAGGGAGGAGCAGCTGGGTGGCGGGAGCGGGGCGGCGAATGGAATCACAGGGGAGCAGCGGGCATCGGGAAATTCCCAGGAGCAGCAGGAAATTCCCAGGAGCAGCGGGCAGCGAGCGAAGGAATCTGCAGGCAGGAGGCGGCAAAGGCAGGCAGGAGCGGCAGCAGTGAGTGGGGCGACCAAGCCCTGTGGAGGGCTGAGTTTTCACACTCTGTGGTCCCCTTAAGTAAGGAGCCGGGAGGGAGGAGCAGCTGGGTGGCGGGAGCGGGGCGGCAAATGGAATCACAGGGGGGCGGGGCCGCAGGGAGGCAGCGGCGGGAAATTCCAAGAAGCAGCGGGCAGCGGGAAATTCCCAGGAGCAGCGGGAAATTCCCAGGAGCAGCGGGCAGCGAGCAAAGGAATCTGCAGGAGGCGGCAAAGGCAGGCAGGAGCGGCAGCAGTGAGTGGGGCGACCAAGCCCTGTGGAGGGCTGAGCGGTGCATGGGGCTCGACTCAGAGGGGGCCTGCCAGAGGGAGCTAAGTGAATTCCTGCGACCCCCCCACCCGACGGAAGTGGAGTACTGCTGTGTTCGTGTAGGAGAGTGGCCCCCTGACAGACTGGAGGACGGGCCAAACAACGGGGTACCAGGTTGAGGGGAAAGGAGATTTGAGACACTGGGGGCCACCAACACACCGAAACTCGAGGAATCTCTTGTCCCGCTGGTGGTTTCCATGCGTAGGAAGTGAGCCCATCGAAGCATGCAGTGACGCATGCAGGTGGCTGACCGGATTCCCTTGCTAGTGCTGGGGACCTCTCTCTTGGGAGCGCGGGGGGTAAGAGGCCTTAGCCTGCTGCGAAGAAGTCCCAAGTTGAGAGCTGCGACTTGAGCCACGAGGTTGGAGGGAGCCGGCGCTTGAGGGGTGTGGCGGTCACCGACATCGGAGCTGCGCAGCGGAACGACATTTGGCAGTGCCCCACAGGTTGTGCGACCGGTGCGGGGATCCCATCCTGCACCCTCGGCCTTGTACTGCCCCAGGCGACACTTGTGATCCGCTGAAGTTGTGGGAAGCCCTGCATCATGGGAAAGCCTAAGGGGAAAGTAGATGCCACCACAACCACAGAGGCGCAGGAGCCTACCACGTCTGGGCCCACGGACCTCCAGCAACTGCAAGACCGCATCCTGGAGGCCATTGCGGCAACAAGAGATGCATTACAGCAGGACATTGCGCAAGTGGCATCTGGGCTGGGGCTGCTCCGAGCGGATCATGCCAAGCTAACGGATAGAGTCAAGCAGAACGAGGTCACGCTGCAGGAGTTGACCCCCGCTCACTCAGCCCTAGAAGTAAAGATGGACGCTGCCCTAGTTAGGATACAAACACTGGAGAGGAGAGCTGAGGATGCCGAAAACAGGAACAGGTGTAACAACATCCGCTTGGTTGGCCTTCCAGAAAAAATTGAAGGGGGGTCATGATCGGCTACCTGGATTCATGGCTTAAGACGATAGTGGCCCCGGAGGGCCTGTCGCCTTTTTTCACACTCGAACGGGCACACCGGGTCCCTGCTAGACCTCCTAGACCGGGCCAGCCACCCAGGTCGGTTATAGCAAAACTGCTTCACTAAAAAGACTGAGACTTGCTGCTCCAGAGGGCCCGCGACACGGGTCCCTACCAAGTAGAAAATAGCAAGGTGACTTTGTTTCCTGACTACACCTATGAAACACAGAGGCTCCGAGCCTCCTTCCTCTCTGTTAAGCGAGCACTCCGAGATGAAGGAATACAATACTCCCTGCTCTTCCCGGCCAAATTGCGAGTCGAACTGGACTGCACGGCTCGCTTTTTCCAGTCGCCAGAGGAGGCCTGGTCCTGGATCGAAACCTACAAAGCGGGAACCAACCGCACGCACCGTCAGGAAGAGGAAACACAGAGGCCGACACAGGTGCGAAAATCACAGAGACTCTGCAGATGAAGGCGGGGCACCCGTGCACCGTCCATATCATAGACAGACGAAGAGCGGAAGGTGGCAGTGCAAGCAGTGGTGACGCTCTCGGGTGCTAGCCCGCCTCTGTCGAAATGCGGCACAGAATCCGAGGGCAATCATACGGGCTCGGAGACTGACTTATCGGAGATGCATGGTGCCAAGGGTCGGAAGGTGACGCCGAAATCAGCGGAAGACATCCTAGATGCTTGACACGTGAGACCGTGGAACTTTGTCCTAGTTGTAACTGTTTACGGGTGATGGGAGTGGAATAGATGGGGTTACTAGCACGAACGGGACTGCCGCAAGTTCTTTATGGGGGATTCTGGGGGCGAGGGTTGCGGGCTGGCACAGCTGTCTGTCGGTCTGGGGCCATCCCCTTACGGCCCTTAAGGCCCCTGTAGTAGCGACTGCAGGATAGACGGGAGTTAGAGTCGAATGGTGGCAGTTTGGACGGGGTCTGCAGCGTAGATGGCGAGGTCAGGTGTTCAATACCGCCTATTCTGCATTTGCTAGAGGTACACTGATCTGGGTGAGAGCTGGAGTGCCATTTCAGATGGCACGACAGGCGATTGACCCTAAGGGCAGGTTTGTGGCGATTGCGGGTAAACTGCGGGCCGTGATATTACACTATGCAGCATATATGCACCCAATACGTAACAACTGGCTTTCTTGGGGACATTATCGGGGACACTTGCACACTTCCTGACGGGCCCTGTAGTGGTTGGAGGGGACTTCAACTCGGTGACAGACGTCTCGTTGGACAGATCTCACCCACCGCTTGATGACTCCCCGGTACATCGGCTGGCCAAGGGTAGGCTAGAATGGCAGGCACACTGGGGTCTGGAGGACGCTTGGCGCGTGCGACACCCGACAGACCGGGACTACTCCTTTTTTTCTAGTGTACATGAGCTGCATGTTCGGCTGGATGCAATGCTGTGCTTTCTGCTGGTGATTCCATCAGTGGTGCGCGCTGAGTATCTCGCCAGGACAATTTCAGATCATAACCCCCTTTTGATCACTTTAGACTGGATGTCTGAGACTCCATGTGTTCCCACTTGGAAATTACGCCCCGCCGCCTTATATGACCCGCTCTTTCATACAATGCTAGAGGAGGGAATTACGCAATATTTTGCGGATAATGCTGGCACCACCGCATCCAGGGCAAATGAGTGGGACGCCTTCAAGGTTGTCATTAGAGGGCTCCGTATCGGGAAGCAGGCGGGGGTACAGAAGGTTCTCCTGGGAGACCTCGATAAAGCGGAGAAAAACCTGAGAGACGTAGAATTAGCACGACCTGGACACTCTGAATTACAAGAGAGAGTTGGCACAGCTCGGGAGGCAGTGGCTGTCGAAGTAGAGAGACTAAGTAGCCTTGACTACAAGGCCTACTGTGCGAGGGTACATGCAGAAGGTGATAAAGCAAGCACACTGCTAGCATGGTTGGCCACCCCCACACGGCGACATTCCTCCTTCCTGGCTTTGAAGGCAGACGGGGATACAATGGTGCATACTCAGGCCGAAATACTACAGGGCTTCACTCGCTACTACGAGAAGCTCTATAAAAGCATACTGGTGAACGGAGACCCGGCTCTGGACGCCTTTTTAGGTGAGCTGGATTTGCCACAAATAGACCACAAACAAGCGAAAGATCTAGGGAAAGATATAGAGCTAGGGGAGATTCGAACCGCTATAAAACGCATGGCCCGCAACAAAACACCAGGGCTGGATGGCCTGCCGATAGAAATTTATTGTCAATATGTGGACCTATTGGCGCCACGGTTGTTGGTAGTGTATAGGGAGGTTAAAGAAATGGGACGCTTGCCCCAATCAATGAGAGAGGCGCTGGTGGTCCCGTTGAATATATATGAAAAAAGTGGTCCTAGATACACAATTTAAACGCAATTAATGATATGAATATTATTTCTTCACAGTCAAAAAAACAACAAAATCAGACTAAATCTGAACATACAAACACAAGGAGATGTATTATTGGCTTAATTCAGCTCAAAAAACAGAAGAACCCAACACAACAATGTATACGACAATTTCTACTGCAATTTATTTACAAATTCATACCCTGGGTCGAAACGTCGACGATCCCCCCAGTTACCCCCTTAAGCCTACACCTGCCCCTTCCTGTCCCCTTGTATATTATTGTATATAGATTGTAAATGGGTAGGCTTTACATGTGCAATGTACATATAAATTCTCTGTTGCACTAAATTACTTTGTAATTCTTTTTCCTTCACTTGAGCACCAACTTTGTTTCCTTTCCTTTTTTCCTTGCTGAAATTTTATGAATTTGTAAATAAATTGCAGTAGAAATTGTCGTATACATTGTTGTGTTGGGTTCTTCTGTTTTTTGAGCTGAATTAAGCCAATAATACATCTCCTTGTGTTTGTATGTTCAGATTTAGTCTGATTTTGTTGTTTTTTTGACTGTGAAGAAATAATATTCATATCATTAATTGCGTTTAAATTGTGTATCTAGGACCACTTTTTTCATATATATATACAGTTACCCAGGTCCTATTGATCTTTTGGGTCTACCCCATTGTTATCAATGGTGGTCCCGTTGAAGCCAGGGAGGGACAGTAGCAGCACCGATTCGAATAGGCCGTTGTCCATGTTGACGACTGATTCCAAAATTCTTAGTAGTATATTGGCAGCCCGCCTACTGCTGTATATGACCTCGCTGGTCCACAAAAATCAGTTGGGTTTTATACCTACGCGCAACACCACCTCGAATATTCGGAGACTCATACATCTTATGAGCGATGATGACCCCCGAGGCACAGCTACCATTGATCCTGTCCGTCGACATAGAAAAAAGCTTTTGATAGCTTGGAATGGGACTACTTATATAATGTTTTGAAGCGCTTCGGGCTTGGAGAGAAGTATATACAATGGACGAGAGTATTATATACCTCGGCGGTAGCGAGGGTGCGGGTGGGGAGGCTGATTTCGCGTCAATACCCGGTAACACGCGGGACGAGACTGGGATCCTCGTTGTCGCCCCTCTTGTTTGCCCTCGCTATGGAACCACTTGCTGGCGAGATCAGGACGGGGAGACATTATAGAGGGCTGGACGGTAGGGATGGGCGACACCTGATATCCCTTTATGCAGATGACCTCTTACTATTTCTTGAGAATGCGGAGGCGGCTCTGACTGGGGCGGAAAGACTACTTCAACCTTTTGGAGAGCTCTCAGGCCTTAAAGTCAATTGGTCCAAGACGTGTATGTTTCCAATACGGCAGGGCGAGGTTCGGCCCGATGGCCACCCGTTGATAAAATGGGAACCTACCTGTTTGAAATATCTCGGGGTATACATATACCACACACCGGCGGACATGTTGGAAGGTAATGTGGGTCGCTGTATACGGACACTGAAGGGCAGTATGGCCTTTTGGACGACTCTGCCACTGTCATTGATGGGCCGGGTGAACAACCTTTACAACGAAACTTTTACAACGCACTACCTTTACAACGCGGTCAGTACAACGCAAACCATTACAACGCATTGCGCTGGGGGGCGCTCTAGGATAGGGAATGAGTTTAATTTACTATCCAACACCTTCCCTAGTGTCCACGGGGACTGGTGTTGGAATAGTAAATTAAACCTTTCACTATCCAGCACCCCAAAGCGCTATGCGTTGTAATGGATTGCGATGTAAAAACCGCGTTGTAAAGGCAGGCGTTGTAATAGCCTGCGTTGCAACGTCATACATCCGATGGGCCGGATCTCCCTCTTGAAAATGGTGGCATTGCCGAGACTTCTGTACTATTTTCGTACCCTGCCTGTGTGGATACCTTGCTCCCTGTTCAAGGCATTAAAATCGCAGATATCCTCGTATCTTTGGGGCACAGGGAGATGCAGGGTCGCCCAGAACACGCTCCTCCGACCGAGAGATGAGGGGGGACTTGCAGTCCCGGACTTCGAACTCTACTACTGGGCAGCCCAATTGCAGCTCTTTACACAGGAAGTGGCTAGAGTGTTCAGAGGCCCGGAGCAGGAGAGTAAGGGAGGCACACCGCGCCATTTATTTGGCATACATAACACTACAACAGAAGCTAGGCGTGCGAGACCTAACCATGGAGGAACAAACGTTCCGACTTTGCTGGAACAGATCCCGGCGGCTGGCAGGAGTGCGTCACCCGTACGCGCCGGAAATACGTATTTGAATGGTGACGGCGTTGCCGCATGGTGGGGACTGGTCACAGCTACAGGTCTGGGAAGAGGCAGGACTACATGTGGTGGGGGATCTGTACGAGGACGGGGCGCTGCTGCCTTATCAATTGCTCCAAGAAAGGTTTGACCTACCAAGGGGGGGATTCTTATTGCATGCCGCAATCACTAGAGCCATACAAGCGCACTGGCAGGAGGGATTACTGGAACCCGCGACATCTATGGCCTGCCAATATGCCATGATGGCGGCGTGTACTTACAAAGCGGTCACATGCCTCTATGCTAGAATGCTCCGAGAAAACTTGCCACCTCTGACCGGGTTGAAAACCAAAAGGGAAACGGATATAAGAAGAGAGATCCCGGAGGCAGCTTGGGCGCAAATAGTGCGACGAGCCCGCAAGAGTACTAGGAATGCACGCTTCCAACAAGTGCACTTTTTCATCTTACATAGAGCGTATTTAACCCCAGGTAAAATCCGTAGGTATTTTGGAGCGAGCAAGGCCGCATGTCCTAGATGCACTTGAGAGGCGGTCGAACGGGACCACATGCTCTGGACTTGTCCAATGCTGGGAGACTATTGGAAGGCGATAGGAGACACGCTGAACGAGGTGACGAAGAGACAGTTGCAGTTTGACATGGCTATCAGTGTCCTACATTGGTTCCCTCATACCCCCAAACACAAGAACACCAGTAAATTTATTGACATGGGTCTAATTTTAGCCAAACGCGAAATCACTCGGCATTGGAAGGCAAGAGCTGGTCCTTCGTACAGACGTTGGATGAACGAACTCTTGAAATGGGTTGCCTGCGAAAGCTCCCTTAGATATCAGATGGCGCGTAGGCGACAGGACGACAAAGCACTAGACGCGGCGACAGCGTGGGAGGTGTTAGTACAAGCCGTAAGGGACCTAGAGACGCACGGCGAGAAGGAGGAACAAAATAATGAAGGAGAACCCCTCCGACATACCTAGGACACATCACACTCAGAAACACGTACCGCTCCTGGCACATAACTTTAGAAGACCGACTAAGATGGCACGCAGAAGTGGATGGAAGTTGGGGAGGGGGGGTGGGGGTGGGGAAGCCCCATCGATAACACTAAGGGACTATAGATCACACAGCAGCACCTCCTAATGAACATTGTAGAAGGAACCTTTAGAACACGACACACGATCTCATGAGCTCGACGAGGGACACTCTTGAGGAATGTTACGGAGGTTGTTCCACTTGAACGGGGGTAGGGAGTTTCATATCAGGCATAGCTGCCCGCTGAAGGGCTCACAGGATTAGGGGGCGAAGTGCCATGGCAAGCTGCATTAAGGCACATACAGTTGTTTATGTTTGTCTCCTAAAGTTGCTAAAGAGTTGGGAGTTGTTGGGGGGGGTTTCCCGAAGAGGGGTTGTTCATAAATGGAAAAGCGGACTTGAGGTATTTCCACTAGACGGCTGCGATTGACTCTTACTTTGAGTCCTTTAATTTCTCGTGGTTAATGCCGCCCGACCTCCGGTATGTGGGCACACGGGCTGTGTAACGAGATTCTGGAAGAATGATAATTGGCAGCCACTGGGCTTGGAAATGTAAAAAGTGATTACATGTAACTTTTCTACTGTCTGCAATAAAAATATATTTAAAAAAAATAAAATAAAATGTATGGTGGCCGTAATAAAGCAGGGAGATCTCTAGCAAACTATCTCAAAATTAAGAAACAAAAATCTAAAATTGTGGCCATTAAATATGAATCAGGGAATATACATCTTCCAGACTCTAACATACTTGAATGCTTCACTAAATATTACTCCTCTCTTTATAGTCCTGAGAACCACCCTCCTCCGGATCTTATTGACTCTTTTTTCAAAACATTCCTAAATTGCCTGATAATAACACTGATCTTTCATCTCTTGATGCACCCATTTCCGTTAAGGAACTTATCGAGGCGATGGCCTCATTAACCAAAGATAAAACATCCGGGCCGGATGGTTTTACAGTTCGATTCTTTCTACACTTTAAAACACTTTTGACCCCTCATCTTATGTCACTGATTGACTCTTTTTTGCTTAATGGTGAGTCACAGGGTTCTTTTACGCAAGCGATGCTTTGTTTAATACCCAAAAAAGATAAAGACCCCTCTTTGTGCAAGAATTATAGACCAATTTCCTTAATAAACACTTGTCGTGTATTTCTATAGGTTCTGAATCGATCCCCCTATTCCTGACCCTATTCTGGTTAAACTAACTATCAAGTTAACTAACAGTCAGCCCATGAGGCAAGAAAACCCCCATGATGCAGATACCGTTATCTGACGCAGTTACACTACGGCACAGGAACGTGTTATCTGATTAGGTCATAACGCTTGAGATCTAATTAGACAAGCGACATTCCTCCAGCCCCTGATAAGGCATACGACGTTCTCATAACAAATCAAACCTATGACAACCTGGAAAATCCGTGCGGCCATTGTTTTGATTTCACAGAGAACTTTAGTAAAGAATGTGCTAACGAGCAAATCGTATGACATCTTTATTGACGTATCTATGTCCATCCTTACGTCAATCTCGGCACCTTTAAGGTATAAATATTGCCGACCTTGCCCTATGCAAACACACGCGTGGTGACAAGACGGAGCAGCCATACTTGCCGAAGCCGAGAGCAGAAGCAGACCCCGCTGGCAGCAGCCCCGCCTTCCTGACGCGCTGAGAGACGCGCTGCTATCTCAAGCCGAGAGACCCAGCACCGGCGCTTTCGGGCAGCCCTCGCAGGCAGCCTGGAATATCGAGAGCAGAGAAAGAGATACTATTCCTCATCCATCCTAAATTCCAGGTACAGAACTGAATAACCCCTCACAGAGAATTCTTTAGTTATTCACTTGGCAAAAACAAACTTAACTTAAACTGTAACTTTCTATTCCCGCCCACGCATTAGACTTAGGTCAGGTACACGGGGTAGGCGTATTTAGAAACACCAGTTGAGTACGTTTAGTCAACTGTATATGTGTATGTAAATATATTTTAATCATTTTAAACATCATATGGCTCAGAAACCATATCAATGTTTTTACAGTATTATTTTATACTATTGCTTTTAATGTATGCACTTTACTTAACTATAAGTATTGCAATAATATCGATCCATTTCTCATGTATGAGAAAAGAGACTGATCAATAAATAACACCTTTTTATTGAACACGCCCGTCTCTTCCTTTTCTCTACATTCTGATGAGACTAAGAATGCACGTACTGACTGAGTAAAATAATTGCCTTGTGCTCACACGACTCTCGAGATTGACTCTTGATTAGGGGAGAGCAAAGTTGTCATGTTCTATGGTTGTCAGAAACTAAATCCCTTCTTGTCTAATCAGGGAAGTTAATTCCTCCTTATACATTCGAGAAAGTTTCTAGCGAACTCTGAGCTTAGCTGGCAAACCCAAAAATTAAGTCTAGTATCGACAGTAGTAGACCTAGTTAACGTCTGGCCTAGGCCTTTACTGCTGTAGGTACTATTCCAATGCGCAGAGCCTATTGGGAAAATAGGAGCTACACTACATGGCGCCCAACGTGTTTGGAAAGGGCGATAAAACTAACGTAAGACATTTAGAGTAACTCAGTCGTGCTTTCTCACTCAGACCCCTTTTCCCAAATACTCCAAAGACGTCTGGAGTGGGTGAAAGGTTATATCCTCCAAAACCTCGCAGGAGGGAACTCCTATGTATGGTTCTTGGTCAAGTCAACGTTGAAGGATAAACAGTTCCAAAATATTGTGCATCTAATCTTTGTTCCATAAAGAAACCTGATCTGCAAATAGACATAATACCATCCTGTCTGTAAAATGGGAGACAGTGATGAAGAAAGAGAGGCAGTTAGATTAGCTACTGAACTCGCAGATGCTGATGCTACCATGCAAGCAGCAGACCCGAATATAACACTCATTCCGGTCATTAAAAGGAGATCTATAACCTTAAAACTTATAGAAAATGGACTGACACCTAGAGGTGGCACAGTCATATTCGTAATTGAGGCACACGAATATCGGCAGACAGAGGTATACTATTCATGGATACATTTTCCAGCAGCAAATGCTGTAACAAAGTACTTCCACTATTACAAAGTAGAGGAACCTCCTGAAACATACACTCCTTTCGAGGAGGTGGAAGTACCACTCAAATTCCAAGAGCATTTGCTCTTATTTGATGGCGCCCTAATACATAACAATCACATTACAAGGCTCGGTCCTTTAGGAAGACCAGGAGCAACGTGGCCGGTCTTAGCCGGATACACACCGCATCCAGACATCGATAGAATGCCTGCAGCAGAGCTGTTAATACAGCTAAAACAACTACTAAAAATTCATAGACAATTAGTTCAGTATGTAATGCGGACTTCAACAATTCAGCCAGCGATTAAACTTCCACAGCTGACCCCTCACCAGGGGAACACAAATAAAATCACACCACAGAACATCCAATCCTGCCTAGGTAAAGTTCCAGCTAAACGGGAACAAATACCATTCTGGTTGGCACAGAAAATCACCCAAATAGAGGCGGTGTTTCCTGACACCACCCCGCTGGAAAAACACAGGATTCTGACTATATGTCTCCCAATGGGAATCGCACCACACATTGAGGACTGTGACACTTGGGGTACAGTCTTTGCTTCCATCTATTCAAAAACGCACGGTGTCCCATCCATTTCGGTAATACCAGATGTGCTAAAACAAATTCAAGATGAATACGGTCCAGAACCTGCTTTAACCCTTGGTATGAAATTACTAAAAGACTTCAAGCAGGTCTCGGCTATATTATTAGCCAACATAAAAGGTGAAGCAGCAAACGTGGCGATCCGCCAGAGGTTAAAAGAGACAGATATAGCAGACCAACCAGCTGAAATTGCCAGAATCATAGAAAAATCCTATGAGGAACTAGGCAGAGATAGCCTAGGTGGAATACCAGTAAAACCGCAACTGACTACAAGTCCAGAAAAAATATTTTTTAATAATAATAATTCACCAAAAAAGAACTGGGATGGAAACAAACAATCCAATCCTAAAGAAAAGAAATTCCAGTCCCGAGGAAGGTCTCCTAGGCGAAGAGAGAAATCTCCAAACCAAAGACAGAGGTCACCGCAGAGTGACCCCTCTGGGAATAGATATAACCTTAGAAATAGGGATAATATTAAAAAACCTGATAGATATCAAGACATTGATACACGTCCCTCTCAATCTTTTCAGAATTCCTCGCAGAAATCGGAAAGAAGAGGACGATCAGAAGAGCACGCCAAGTCCAAAGACAAGGAACCTGCTCAGCTAAAAAAGAAATTACAATTTCCAAAAAAGAAGGTAGCCAGTATCAAGGTAGTTAAAAATGCCGAGAATACTGAGGACACAACTGAAAAACGGAGAATGGGCTCAGACAATGCTAGACAGCGCAGCAGAGGTGAGCATAGCTCGCAAAGTCCTTATGAATCATCTGGAGACAGTGGACACGAATGAATACCTTCAAGTGGAAACTGCAGACACCAGAGTTAGCAAACCCCACAAGATATACGAGATAACATTACGTATAGAGGGAGATAAGACTAGGAAAATAAGGGGACTATTTTGGGATAACCTCTCAAAGGGTTATGACATCCTTCTAGCTGAAAAAGACTGGCCACCAGAGTTTGTCAGGGAGTGCCCTCATGGCGAAGAAGCAAAATTATGCCTGCCTTCTCGAATCAAATCCCGATTCATAAAAAATATACACTTGCTAGAAAGTGGGCAGTGGCCTTAGCACCTGCTTTATATAAAAATCATGTAGGATGGGATGAGGATTCTCCTCCTCACAAAATCCAGTTAAAATCACAACCTACTGCACAAAGGCAGTACCCAATTAAGCAAGAAGCTAAAAAACAGGTAAATGAAATACTAGATCAGCTAGAATACCAGGGGGTGATTGAAACTTGCACCTCACAAATGAACAATCCTTTGTTTCCGGTCTCCAAACCAGACAATTCATATCGTCTAGTTTTGGATTACCGACACCTTAACACATGTTGCAAAACCTTTGCAGTGCAAAACTCACACAGTGCTGCACTAATGAATAACATAGTGCGCAAAAAATACAAAACAACCTTGGACATCTCCAATGGATTCTTTTGTCAAAACATAGCACCAGAGAGCAGATATTTAACTGCATTCTCAGTAAATGGCACTCAAAAACAATTCTGTCGGTTAGCCCAGGGGTACAAGAACAGCCCAGGGGTATTCTCAGCGAGAGTAACAGAATTACTACAACTATATGATGATGAAGCATTATCTTATGTCGATGACATTTACTTAACAGATGATGACTTGGAGACTCACTTGAAAAGAGTGAACACCATAATACTTGGGTTCGCTGCAGAGGGTTACAAATTCAACTTTAAAAAGTCCAGAATTGCCCATCTGACAGTCCTGTTCTTAGGATATGAGTTGTCAAGTGAAGGCAAAAGCCTGGCAGACAATTTCCTAGAGAAATGTGCCGTAATCCAAGCTCCTAAAACACTAAAAAACCTACAGTCAATTCTAGGCTTCCTAAATTTCAGAAGAACTTACATTGCAAATTACGCAGAAAGGGTCAAACCCCTTTATGATCTAATTAAACCAGACTTTAAAAGATCCAATTGGACTCAAACACACACAGAAATTTTGGGATCCTTACAAACAGACATGCTAATTAAAACAAAATTAGAAACACGTGATAACACACGCAACCTTGTGATCCGAGTCATCCCAGGGAGATGCGGATTCACATACCTGACCTCTAATGAGGGAGAAAAGGTACCAATTGCATTTAAATCACACTTGTACACTAAGGCTGAAATGAAATTTAGCCCAACGGAAAAAATTCTTACAGCAACACAGACAGCTATAGCAAAAGAACGAGCCCTGGCACAAGGTAAACGAATAGTAATCGTGACACCAATACCAGCCTTAGAGGCGGTAACAAAGGCAAGCATTCCAAGTGCTAAAGCACTCCATCCGAGATGGATACAATGGGCTAACTCTCTTGCTGCAACAGACGTGGTGTACGAATTTGATCCTTACTTAAAAACACAAGAATTTCTCCAATATGAATTTGAATGTCCTCCGCCAACCGAAATTCTGCCTCTAGATCACTACGGCTGTATAATATATACAGACGGATCAGCACAACCCGCAGTAGGGGGTAAACAAGCTTACAGTGCTGCGTGCGCGATTGTTAAAGGTCGTTGGCACGAAGGGAAATTCAAACCAACCCTCACTAAAACACAATCCCTAGGAGATTGTACAGCTCAGCGAGCTGAACTACTAGCATTCAAGATGGCGCTTGAAAATACCGATCGAGAATTCCCCACACTCATAGTGTGCGATTTGTATTATTGCGTTCAATCTTATAATGAATACTTGCAGATCTGGCTTCAGAACGGATTCAGGGATGCGAAAGGTGGCACAATCAAGCATAAAATGCTCTGGGAACAAGTAGCTCTTTTACAAAAAGAACTACCAAAGACTCACGTGATACATACACTGAGTCATCAACGTGATGGCGTTCACGTTGCAGGGAATTCATTGGCTGATGAGGCCGCGAAGGCAGCTGTGCAAACGGCTTCCGTAGCTGCCGTCACCCGGTCAAAAACAAAAATAGACAGCGAAATTTTACAAGCTGTCAGCGCTTCAGAAAAGGATTCGATAGAACCACTCCCTAAAGGCTTTCCAGTAAAATACTCATACATAACTGATGCAAACAATGTTCCTTTTGCTCGAATCCCTGGAGTGGGGGATAGGGCAATTCCAAACATGGAACATAGGTTAGGACTAATAATAGCGGCACACGAAGGGCTTGCTTCTATTCATGCTGGCGTCTCAGCCACAGTATCATTATTAAAACAGAGATACTGGTGGCCACAAATGAGAAGACAAACAAGGAACTATGTTCTAGCATGTGAAATATGTCAAAAAATGAAAGTATCAACGGTGAGACGTCCAGCACAGACGCCCCTTCTAATCTCGGATAAACCATTAGCCTGTGTTTATCTAGACCACTGCGGTCCCTTACAAAGGGATGGTAACTATAAATATATCTTGGTCGCAGTGGATTCATGCACGAGATTCATATGGATGTGGCCCCAGCGAACGGCTGACGCCAGAACTGTTATAAAAGATTTGCGAGTCTTTATCGGCACATACGCAATTGGCATGCTGCATTCGGACAATGGTCCTGCTTTTAGCTCTCGGGCTTATAAGGAGGCCATGGTCAGCATGGGCGTGCAATTGCGGTACTCTTGTCCATTTCACCCTGAGGGGAACGGAATTGTTGAAAGAAAAAACCGTGACATAAAGCAATCTATAACGGCAAAGGTATTAGGTTCGGGAGCTGAGTGGGTCAAACATCTAATAAGTGTCCAACGTAGTCTAAATAACTTGCCAAGAAATTCTCTGAAGGGATTCAGTCCGTACGAATTATTATTCGGAACTAGGATGTTGATCTCTGACCTTGATAGTCAGACTTCAGTGGTAATAGAAAAAACCTTTGATGTCAAAGACCGTTTGGCTATTTTGCAGGACTTAAACAAAACAAGAAAAGACCTGAGCAACATACAGTTGAAACAACAGCCAACAACCACTGAAGAATCACCACCTGTCCCAGCAAGACCTGTCTGGATTCCAAAAGTCGGGGATCTAGTCAGGGAGAAGATCGCGGTAAAGAAGGAATTTGGGCCTTCTTACAGAAAAGCAGTTCCTGTCTTGTCTGTCAACGGGACAAGATCAGTTGTACTACCGCCACTTGCTGGTAAAAAGGAGAACCGAGTTGTATCCATCGACCTGGTAAAACCACAAAATGTGGCCGATAACAAACAGTAGGCCAAGTGGACTCCCAATAAGTAGCAGAACACCAAGGTTTGCTACCAGTACAGAGGTCCTAACAAAAAGGCTCATCACATTCGAAACGCCTAAAGAAGAACAAGAAGGACTATGCAACAATGCAATAGAACTCAGACCTCTTAAAACCCAAATAAAGACATTTAGCAGAGACACACCAATCTATACTGAAGTACCAAGTGAAAATGCAAAAAACAAAAATCCTGAAGCAATTGGAACAATTGACAGAACTGCATCCGGGTACTTCATCAACTTCGATGATTCCTCTGAAAGCCTCAGTGAATCAAAGACGCAGCCATCATCAAAATCCTTTAAAGACAAAGCTAAGGAACTTTTGAAACATCTGAAAGAAACATATCTGGTTTCTCCATGGATTGAATTTTGGGTGGGTTTTGGTGCATTTATCCTTATACTTTGGCTCATCATGGTATTTACTTTGGGACGCTTCATTGAGGGAAAATATGCTAAAATGGACACAGCAAGTCAGAACATCAACTTGATCCTCAAACCACACACATCTTCACACGTCGAGAAAAGAGAACTCTCTTCAGAACTTTCTTCAGCCAACTTCACAGCCAATCCGATACCTGGTGGGGTAGCCTGGGACAACACTGACTATGAAATTTATGGTCCGGTCGAGATCCTGAAATATCCACACCAAATCAAGATCTCATTGAGTGATTTTGCAAAACCAAACTCATTTGCTGATGATTGGGACTTCGAAAGCATCAACAATATGATGTCTGACTTAGTAATGTCTGCTAAATTTACAAAACATGATTATTTGCAAGGTTCTACAAATTATGACAGTATGTATTGCTATAACCATTATGGTAACCATTTTTTGCATAAATCGGCACAACCTAGAAATGTTTTAAATTATAATCAATGGGAACATTGTGCTACACCTCCAAAAGGGAGCTCTAGAACCGTTTATGACAAATATTCATCTTTTTCAGGTTTTAACATAAGTAATGCTGAAACATTTTATTTTAAATTGTCAAACAAGACAGGGATGAAAACCATGATAACCAACACAAAATTGATATATTCAGATTCATTCTTTGAAAAAATGAATACATTTGGATTTGATTATTGGGACAAAAATGTTGATTTGAAAAGTGTTTGGGGTACAAAAGAATGGCAAGTACAGGGTTTAGAAGCTTTGTTTAGAGCCTGCATGATCCCAGAACAAATGATATTTTTAAATGACACTGTTCAACAAACCACCTGTCTTGGCTTAGCCAAAATCAAAGATTTAAATAATCCGTCTATTCCAAAGCCAATAATGTTTAGCAATAGCTCTGATACAGATGAAGAGATAGACGTAAACCAAATATTAAACCAAAACAGAACACATCCTGATTGGAAACAATGGTTAATCTGGCCCACAGATACAAATAACTGTCAAGACAGATTCCTGAACAAAACACAAGGTTTCAAAATGACCAGGCCAGACCCTAGATATCCCCAAAGACATCACCCAGGGATAATAACAACCTACAGTGTGGGCAAATTATGCCTTCAGTGGCTACAAACTTCCACACTGCCTGAAATTAAGCAACACCTAACTTTACTTACTGATGGTGCTGACTTGCGTGATTTCATAATGGGACCACGCAAACAGCGTCAAAAGCGTTTCATAGCAGCCTCTGTATATGCAGCATACAATGAGGCCTGGAAGGTTAATCAAATTGAAACAGCAGAGATAATACGGGAAATTGACCGTATTAATTTGGAAAAATCACTTTCTGTAGTGGACAATGGGTTAATGACTCTGTCCTCCAGAATTTTTTCATTGGACAGCATTGTGTCTTCAGCAATCGATATATTATCGCAAGACTTACTGTTATTACAACATGGTCAGTCACAATTGCGTTCTATTGTACAGCTTGGCTGGACGTTACAAAATCTGCGTTCAGGCTATGTGCCTTGGCGTTTAATCAACACAACGTCACTATTCCAAATCTTTAACCTTACTGATAGACAAATCGGTATGGCGCAAAAGGGTGCTGATTATACAATCTTGAGCATTGAAAAACTAGAAAGATTACCGTTGACAATGTCAGAACGACCTGTCAGTGAATGGATAATCCACGGAATCATAAATATTCCAATCTCAACCTTCAGGTTTCAATACTGCCAAAAATATATACAGGCTGGCATGTACGAGAAATTGGGAAAGGGGTACCTTAAAACAACTTGGAACCTGCCCTATTCACATGCATGTGTCAGTAATAAAGGACAGAAAGTGTTTCTTAGTGGCAACAATTGTGCTATGTCACTAAGCGGCACGCTTCTGTGTAACGGAATTAGTTTGCATGGAGCCTGTGAAGGGAATTCATACAACCTTTCATGTCACCAGCAAGGCGCACCTGCAACTGAAATAGAACCATTCTTTCAAAGACTCTATAATGGGAGTTACATTCTTATTGTAGACCGCAGATGTTGCAGTCTTATGCCCGGGACTCCTTATCTAGTAACTACAACGGCGAAGGTCAAGTGCTGTGGACGTTCTTTATTCCCCAGCTCCTTTCCAGACAGGGAGGCAAGGGCATGGCCCAATTTGAAAATTACTTCTATTCGAATAGATACTTTAAGCAGAATGAAAACAGTGCTTCTTCAGACGCCTACAAGGCTCACGTCATCAAAAGAAACGTATGATCTACAAGTCGCAAGGACGACTGCAGAGATACATACATTATTATCAACTAATTCCCCCGTACATTTCGAGAAATCCTAAGCGAAATCTTAAATATTTCTGATACCACTGGGGTCTCAAAGTTATTTAAGACAGTATTTTCGATGGCATTAACACCATTCAAAGCCATACTGGGTATTTTTCCAGATTTCGTCCATTCGATTTTTGGCGGACTTCCCCTGATCCTGGGACTGATTGCAGGAATCCTATTCCTAGTCCTTATTTTTCGTTATGGCAACCCATGTCACAGATCAAACTCTCGCGACAATGGAAGATACGATCCTAGCCATTGGATACCGGGACCGGATATCAAAAATCCTGGGACTCTCCCGGCTTAGAGACCTGAACATGACTTGGTTTCTATCATTTCGACCAATGTGGCAAAGATGTGTTTTACCTGTACTAAGGTGTCTGCTATGCGGAGAAGAATGCGTGTTAGACACCTGTCTGACGCTACAATCGGATGCGCCAGTGGATGCAGATACACTGTTGGTTCCTACCAAGGTTCACGCTTTGTGCTGCCCTCAAAGGCTGCCAATCCTGATGACGGCATTCCTGGAATCTTCACCACTACGATTGAAGAGTAGTGAAGTTCAAGGTGAAAGCAGCATCGAACAGGTACAACCTTCTGTCAGCAATGCGAGTCAGAATGTCAATGGAGACAATCATCAATCAATCAATCAATCAATGACACTTGTAAAGCGCGCTACATACCCGTAGGGTCTCAAGGCGCTGGGGGGGGGGGGGGGGGGGTGCCGCTACTGCTCGAACAGCCAGGTCTTCAGCTTCCTCCTGAAGGAGAGGTGGTCTTGGGTCAGGCGCAGGTCTGTCGGGAGGGAGTTCCAGGTCTTGGCAGCCAGGTAGGAGAAGGACCTTCCTCCTGTAGTCGCTCTTCGGATGCGGGGGACGGCGGCGAGGGCGTGGTTGGCTGATCGAAGGTGGCGTTTGGGAGCGTAGAAGTTGACTCGGCTGTTGAGGTAGCTCGGGCCTTGGTCGTGTAGGGCTTTGTGTGCGTGGGTGAGGAGGCGGAAGGTGATTCTTTTGCTGACGGGGAGCCAGTGAAGGTCTCTGAGATGTCCGGAGATGTGACTGGTTCGTGGGATGTCGAGGATGAGTCTGACGAATCATGCGCACGAATGCATGGTTACCCCTATTTCCGACTTAGTGGAACTTTCCCATGAAGCTGTTGACAGTTTTTTCGAAAGCCTGAATGATATGATGTTCTCTCCAGAACAGAAATAGAGACTTTTTGAGTAAACTCGCACACGGCGTTCCCTGAATTCGGCCTTCAACTTTAAAAATAAAGTCACATGAACAATTTCACTCCAGCTCACGGACAGCAATATTTTTCAGCAAGCCCCTTAAAATATTTTTCTACATATTTTTTTCCCGGGACACTGATCTTCTGCTTAAAGTAAGAAACTATTCCTAGAGAACTAAAATTTCTATTTTTAGATACTTTATAGACTTTAGCTGCTCGCTGGGATGTTCACGAATATTTTATTATGTGATGAAATGGTCTCGAACTTCCTTTCTGTATAGCCATATTAAGAGCCATTTCATGTGTATTTCTCATATACCAATAAGCAATAATGCATAAAAATGCGTGTTGACTTTTGCATTTAATTCATAGCTTAAGTGCATACAATATATATGACTGCAATTTTTCAGTATATTTGAAAATTTCGAAATGCATTTATGTATTTTGGGGTGGTAAGGTATACACTATACTCTATAGTATGTTGTACTATGTTATACTATGCATAGATTAGTAGATATGACCATAGTTAGCGTGGAGTGGGTGTCGTGTATTTCTATAGGTTCTGAATCGATCCCCCTATTCCTGACCCTATTCTGGTTAAACTAACTATCAAGTTAACTAACAGTCAGCCCATGAGGCAAGAAAACCCCCATGATGCAGATACCGTTATCTGACGCAGTCACACTACGGCACAGGAACGTGTTATCTGATTAGGTCATAACGCTTGAGATCTAATTAGACAAGCGACATTCCTCCAGCCCCTGATAAGGCATACGACGTTCTCATAACAAATCAAACCTATGACAACCTGGAAAATCCGTGCGGCCATTGTTTTGATTTCACAGAGAACTTTAGTAAAGAATGTGCTAACGAGCAAATCGTATGACATCTTTATTGACGTATCTATGTCCATCCTTACGTCAATCTCGGCACCTTTAAGGTATAAATATTGCCGACCTTGCCCTATGCAAACACACGCGTGGTGACAAGACGGAGCAGCCATACTTGCCGAAGCCGAGAGCAGAAGCAGACCCCGCTGGCAGCAGCCCCGCCTTCCTGACGCGCTGAGAGACGCGCTGCTATCTCAAGCCGAGAGACCCAGCACCGGCGCTTTCGGGCAGCCCTCGCAGGCAGCCTGGAATATCGAGAGCAGAGAAAGAGATACTATTCCTCATCCATCCTAAATTCCAGGTACAGAACTGAATAACCCCTCACAGAGAATTCTTTAGTTATTCACTTGGCAAAAACAAACTTAACTTAAACTGTAACTTTCTATTCCCGCCCACGCATTAGACTTAGGTCAGGTACACGGGGTAGGCGTATTTAGAAACACCAGTTGAGTACGTTTAGTCAACTGTATATGTGTATGTAAATATATTTTAATCATTTTAAACATCATATGGCTCAGAAACCATATCAATGTTTTTACAGTATTATTTTATACTATTGCTTTTAATGTATGCACTTTACTTAACTATAAGTATTGCAATAATATCGATCCATTTCTCATGTATGAGAAAAGAGACTGATCAATAAATAACACCTTTTTATTGAACACGCCCGTCTCTTCCTTTTCTCTACATTCTGATGAGACTAAGAATGCACGTACTGACTGAGTAAAATAATTGCCTTGTGCTCACACGACTCTCGAGATTGACTCTTGATTAGGGGAGAGCAAAGTTGTCATGTTCTATGGTTGTCAGAAACTAAATCCCTTCTTGTCTAATCAGGGAAGTTAATTCCTCCTTGAACATTCGAGAAAGTTTCTAGCGAACTCTGAGCTTAGCTGGCAAACCCAAAAATGAAGTCTAGTATCGACAGTAGTAGACCTAGTTAACGTCTGGCCTAGGCCTTTACTGCTGTAGGTACTATTCCAATGCGCAGAGCCTATTGGGAAAATAGGAGCTACACTACACACTGATTGTAAAATGTACGCAAAACTTCTCGCACTTCGCATCAATAAGGTTATCCCCAATTTAGTTAATATATATCAATCCGGTTTTGTGAAAGGTGGATACATTACAGATAACTAACGTACTTTTCTAAACATCATACGTTTAGCTCGAGGTCTGATTCTCCTGTCGTAGCCATCACCTTAGATGCTGAAAAAAGCATTTGACAGGGTTAGCTGGAATTTTATATTTGGGGCTTTGAAATGGCATGGTTTTAGTCCGTCTATCATCAAATTTGTGAAACTCCTATACTCAGCACCAACTACATCCGTTTGGGTAAATGGTAGTCAATCCTGATACTTCCCCCTTCTTAGGGGCACTAGACAGGGTTGCCCTCTCTCTCCCCTTCTTTTCATCCTCGCCCTTGAACCTTTCCTGGGAACTATTAGACGTTCAGCACAATATACTGGATTTCAATTTCAAAACCTAGATATCCAATTCACTGTTTATGTAGACGATATTCTATCATTTATTTCTAATCCTTCTGTCTCTTTACCGGCCTTTGTTTCCTTACTACATGATTATTCTTGTGTTTCTGGATACAAATTGAATGTTGACAAATCAGAAATCCTACCTCTAAATACATTTTGCCTTCCCTCTATGTTTACTGATTCTGGCTTCAAATGGACCTCTTCTCATATCAAATGCCTTGGAATGTTATATTGTAACAATATCAAGGAACTTGTTAACTCAATCATATTGATATCCTTAAGAAACTCGCTGCCCTCATTGATGGTGATGGAGCAAGAATTCGCACGTTACGCGGCTTGCTCGTACTCATGAACCTCAAATAACTTATAATATATTAATTCAACCTGTTTGTCTTACTAATTTCCCTGTATTCTGACATTTGGGGTGTCCTAGAGACGCTTGCATATGTGTTTACTAATTTAATAACTCTTGTTCCTAAAATGGCCGCTGCTTGGCGGGGTTTCTTTCTGCGCATGCGTTAGTCACACTCATGTGACGTGACGCACTTGCAGTTCTGGTGGGAAACTTTGCGCTTGCGCACTTGCTTTTAAGATGGCTGTCTGTGTTCTCACATGATGAAGCTTGCGCAAATGTTTTATGTTGTTGTCTGTCTGCACTAAAACACTCACGCATTAGTATATTACAATTAAAGGGGTATAGAGTAGCTATTCATGGTATACAGTGTATTCATTTATTTTCTATGTTTTAATTTGTTTTCGCTTACTTTTCATGTACCGCGATATTGAGGGTCTAAGGGACACTCGAGAAGCCATATTGAAATGCTTTTCTGCGCATGTCTGTCTTCGGCCGGTGACATTGAACGACTGCCAACCAGAGGTGGCGGCCAAGATGTGCCTGGGAAGATGCACCTTCACCCAGCCGAAGCGGCTAACTGTTCTGCAATAGATACTTTGTAATGGTTTCATTGTATTCTGTAGAGTATCTCATGGGAACCCCAAATTTGCTAGGCGGTCCCAAAAACATGCAAATGTGGTATTGTAGAAGTTTGTTCTGATTGGTGTGTTGACCTATCCTACTTAGGGACCAATCGAAATTGGGGATTCTGACACTTGCAACATTTGGGGGGTGGTACACTGACCCGAAAACCGTATAACTAGCCTAGGTTTAGCTAGAGAATTTGTCCGACTTGTCCGAATAGCTGACCTGTCACTGACCCAACGCACTCAATAGGTGACTGAATACAGAGCGCTGCGGAGCACTCTGTCCGAAATATACCATAGACTCAAGAGGTTTTACTAAAGCTTAAGTGCTGGCGGAGCACTTTGCTGGGGAGTTCGATAACCCAATCGGGGTTCTGGCCGATAGCTGCAGAGAGGGTGGATCGCAGGCGTTGCTTCCTAACTGCGGGTGCTGGTCGTGCCTTGGTGGTCCTGTCCTGATCCTAATCGGGTTTTCCTGTCCTGTCCTGGGGTGTCCATTCTGCACCTGCTGTCCCATTGATGACTGTCCTTCCTTGGGGTTTTTCCTGCTCTTGACTGATCTGTGGCCAGGGTTGGTCTTCACACCATTCTAGGTAACTATATAGTGCTGAAACTCTATACTGCACCTTCTATTTTCTGTCTTTTGCTTTAATAAAGACACACCTTTGCGCATATTTGATTTTCCATGCTTTCGCAAAGCTACTGAATAAAAGCTCTTACGTTATTGCTGTTTTTTTAGCATGTTCCTATGTTACCCTTCCTTTAAGCACAATTCTTCATACCGTTTATGAAAATATAGATGTGGTTTATAATTTTCTCCTCTCGAATTGATTGAAGTAAGGTTTCTAGACTATAGCGTGTTCCAATTTTACCCTTCCTATAGCTGTATAGGATTTCTAACTTCTCACCCAACTGTTGAAGTATTTCCCCGTAGTGTAATTCTAGTAAGTGCATAAACTTGCCCATTTTTAGTTATACTTTCTTAAGTTCTATTTCCTGAAATCAGTTTAGCATTTCTCATGTCCTTATCTTCTTATAGACTCATAAATGGTTGCCCTGATTTACTTTCTCTATGGCTATGTGCTGTTCGTTATTTTGATTATTGATTGCCTTTTAGTTGTAAACTGTATGCTTTCCGAATCTGAATTCTAGATAAAACTTAAAAACTTCCCAATAGTCTGTGGTCATTTAATGAAAGTATAAGAGTATATGTTGGTATTTTGGTTGTCTGCCTTTCTTTCACAGCAAGCTCCCTGATCCGTTGTGGTCATAGGTACCCGTAACAGTGGATTGGTAAGTCGGGTACAGGTAGAAATAAATGGGAAAGAATCAGGGTTACTGGTAGTAGAGTGTAAGGTCACCCGATTAATGTATATGATATAATTGGAAAAATATATGGGCCCGGTACGTGTATGGTGAAATTATTGGCTGGGTGACCTGCGATCTCTATCAGTAATTTTCTGGTAGCAGAGCTATGGTTAGGGACTAGTTAAAGTTAGGTAGGACTAATTAAGGTAGTTAGATAGGTCGGATGCTGCTATAAAAAAATTTGCTGCTAAAAACGTTCGAAGGTATTTACAAATGTGTTATTGCTTTTGAAAATCATGAAATGTTTTAAATTGTTTTTCTTATTGTTATATTGATTTATGTATTAACCCACTCGTTAGTAATTGTTTAGTGTTTGTCTGGAATCCCCGGGGAATTGAATAGCGGGTGGTAAAGAGAATCCACGCCGTGGTGAGGTCACTGGCTCTAGGAAAATTAGTGCAGGTTAGGCAAAACTGGAAGCACTAATTAGGGTTTTTCCTGAACGTATGCTTGAATAAATGATAGCAAAGAGTTCGCTGGCAAAACTTCCACTGTGGCATAACCTAGTGAGGGTCACACGGAAGGAGTAGCAGGTTCATCTGAGCTTGGGTGACAGCAAAGGGGTTCGCTAGTGAAACTTTAGACTTAGTATATATCCCGGAAAGAAGTGGATGAGTCAAAAGGAGTAGTAGGTTCCCTAATGCTTGAGTGAAGGATAGGCGGAAGAGATCTATCCGTAGTGTGTGAAAAGTAGACAGAAGAGGTTTACTTGCAGTAAAACGTATCTTTTCTTTCTAGACACTCAAGTACAGTGGCGAATGTGTTTTCGTTGTTAAATAACTAAAAGCACTTGCACTTTAAAAGAGAAATCAAGTTTCCGTTACCTTGTAAAAGAGGGAGTCAGTTGCGGAGCTGCTCTGATGTCACTCTGTGCCGCGCTGGCATTGGTCGAAACAGCGGGTGTGTAGCGGAGCTGAAATTGTAAAGGAGGGGTGAGTGCCGAAGCATGAGAACCTGTCTCGCGAAAGGCCGCGCACCCATTGGTCGAGATTATTTGAACCCGTGCACTTGATTGGTTGCACGAAAATAAAAGGCGCATTTGGATTGGGAGTGATTTGTAAACAAAGTCGCTCGCAGAAGTCGTATGTGGCATACGTATAGACCGAATACTAGACCTGATCCACGACAATTAGGGTTTGAAAACGATCAGTGGAAAGGGCAGAACACTAGTATTATGTACGGAAATAAGAGAAAATTGTCCCTTGTAAATAAAGTGAGGAATTACTTCAAAAAGGACAAACCTATAAAAACTAGAGAAGGTGTTGTCATTCCGCCACCTAATACTCCCGCATCTTTCATGATGTTTGATAAAGGGTACAACTCATGTGTATGGTTGAACAATTGGGCGGAATACACAAAAGACGACGGAATTTTGGCTTTTCCATTAGAAGGTACATTTAATGGTAGAATTCTATTTAATTTGAGAACCCGAATGAATGACTTACATCCCAGACCTAGATTAACGCAGTACGAAGCATTAGAGGAATGGGAGATCGAGGCTTTTGAGAGAGACAAGCCCCGATTGGACAAAGGGTTAACAAAATTTTATCCGAAGTTAAAACAAGAGACCCGTGATAAAAAGATGAAACAGTGGAGGCAGAATATGATTGTGGAAGGATTGTTCCCAATGATGCCAATGGGTGGTCCTGGGGGAGAGAAAAAGACAGAAAAATGCAAACATTGGGTGCCCCTTGGGGAGTCGGATGATGAATTATTAGATGACATGTTTATGAAAAGTCGGCCTCCTTATAATGAAGGACCCAGATCATCTAGTGTAGGGGATACCTCCCAACGTCCCCCGTGTCAGGAAGGGAGTGGATCTGGAAACCCAAGAGATAGCTGTCAAATACCTTCCTATAGCGAGGGGCCTAGGACTTATAGGTGCCGGAGGCACCTGTCTAAGACCACCATTTAGCGGGGAATCAAGATATTCAGGTGACCGAGATTTCGGTTCAAGACCTCCTTATGAGGGAGGACCGAGAGCCTTAAATACAGGAAGCTGTTTCCCAAAACCTAATTATGGTGAAGGACCAAGTACGACGCATCCCACTGCCCCGAGTTGTGCTCCAACTTTGACTCCACAAGTATTGCATGAGAAATCCCTAGAACGGTTATTGGAGGAAACAGAGCGAGAGGCTCTAGCCAAACAGAGAACCAAGATCATTCAGAAACTCTCCCAGTTAAATACAAGCCCCGAAGCCTTGACAATCCCAGTAACTATTGGACCTGTTGTTCCTTTGTATGGGGATAGACAAGTGAGTCCACAAGCCCCAATTATTTCCCCGACTATAGTACAGCCTCGAAGAGAGCCCTTAATTGTAGATGATCAGACAAGTGAGTGTGAATCTGAAGCTTCTTTAATGGATTTACCGATTAGGAACTCAGGAAGGAGTTTGCAGAAGAGACATAATCCTTTCAATACAAGAGAGATTCAAATAGAATCAACTTCAGGTACCAAAAGTGTCACATTGGTAACTCCTGAAGAGATTGAGAGATGGAGTCGAGAATTAGAGAGACAGACTCCTCAGTCAAAACCTTTAGACATCTACAAGCTGAGAATAGAAATGGAAGAACTGACGGCCGGAAATGTGGGGTTAGACAGATTAAATACCTTTTCTGAGGAAGAGCTGCTGTTTATCGGCAAGAGTCTTACCCGTAATACCAGAGTGCTCCATGAGAAATTAACAGACACTGCAGCTAGTATGGGAATAGATATTTCCAAATCAAAGCCATTACAAAAGCTCTACAGAGCAGATTTCTCAGACAAGGATCTGGAAAATATGAATGTGTCAGGAAAGAAGGTTCAGATCAAAGAATTGTTGACCGTGTTGCAAAAATGGGGAGATGTAGAAAAGTGGAAAGCCAGGTGGGCAAAGAAAAAGGAAGAGGTTAGGTCCAAACAGCCGACTTCAGAATTTGCTTTAAGGGAAGCAGACAAGCCTGAACAGTTATACCCCATGCGAGAGGTGCCAGGTGGGAAGTACGTGCACGTTCCATGGTCCAGACAGGATATTGTGTCCTTTACAAATGACTTTCCAAAATTGCGAGAAAAGCCTGTGGAATGGTACAGGCAAGTAGAAAGGTTTGTAAAGGTGCAAAAATGCCTATGGAAAGACCTGGATGGGTTTTTCGACATAGTGGTGCCTGTGGATTTATGGACCGAATGTAAAATTGCCGTTGATTGGCCTAATAAAGAATACACGAGGGACCCTGCTACAGGAGCTCCCTCTGATTAGGTGATGAGAAAATACGACCAGGTCATGTTACACCTAAAGAAAAAGGTGCCTGCAAAGGAAACTGATTGGACCAAGATAGATAGAACCACGCAGGAAAGGGATGAGACTGTGCACTCCTTCTATGAAAGACTGTTACAGGTGTTTAAAACGTACAGCGGTATAGATAATATCGAGATGAAGGATATGACCCACTTCATTTGCAGGTTTGTAAACGGTTTAAGACCTGAAATTTGTCAGTGGATCAAAGACAATAAAATCTGTTGGCAGTCTAAGAAAATAGATGAAGTCTTGCCATACGCAAAGTATTGCGAGGACGAGATGGCAGACAAGCGAAAGGCTCTGAAGGAAAAGGTTATGTGGGCACAGGTAAAACTAGCGGAACAGCAGGAAAAACAATTAGGTAAAATGAATAAAAATTCCCAAAATCAAGGTTCTGGGGGAGGAGGGAAGCCAAGAGTGAAAATGAGTCGAGAGGAAGCCAAAAAAAAATTTCCCTGTCACCAGTGCGGAGAAATCGGGCACTGGAGAGACGAGTGTCCATATTTACAGAATGGTAACCTCTAAAACACTGATTTAAATCCACAGACGCAGAATGAAAGACCAAGAAAGACCCAGCAACAGGTAAAGGCGAGTCAGTTGCCCCGTGCACCTAAACCAAATTATAAAGGGAAAACACCGCAGGGTGATGACATAGAGATCTGGGGAGGAAATGAGGATAGAAATGCAGCAACTTCGCAATATCTGTTGATTGACACTTTTTTCTGTGACGACCAGTACTGACGGGGCCTGAGGGGGGAGGACGAGGAGTGCGTGCTTGGCGCCTCCTTGCCGGTAGACCAGTCTGGGCCATACATTGAAGGAAAGGTTGAAGGCAATGATGTCACCTTTCTGTTGGACACTGGTGCTACCCGTTCTACTGTGAGAACAGCCGACGTTCCAAACCTACCCCTCTCGGGAAAAGCAATCCAAGTAGTGGGTGTATCTAATCAATTGATTAGTACCCCAGTTACCGAGCCCATGGAGATTACAATAGGGAATTTCAAAGAAATGCATAGATTTGACACCAGTCCAGTAAACTTACTAGGACGTGATTTGTTGTGTAAAATGAACTGCACCATCTTTTGCACACCAAAAGGCGTCGAAATTCAAACCCCAGACGAAGATGGAATATATAAGTTAATGTTAATCAGATCTGACTCAGAAATTAAACAGTTGACTATACACGACTTACCCGAAGAACTCCAAAAGACAGTGAAACCAGAAGTATGGGACTTTACTGGAAAGGATGTAGGTCTAATGGCAAATGTAGACCCCATCAAAATAGCCATGAAAGAAAATGCAGTTTACCCCAATACCAAGCCATACAAAATGAGAGCAGAAGTTAGAGCAGGAGTTGCCATTGAAATAAAAAGATTATTGGAAGCAAACATCATACAAGAAGTGATGAGTAGCCCATGTAACTCACCCATAATTGGAATCAAGAAACCCAGTGGCAAGTACAGGGTAGTGCAGGACCTGAGAAAGGTAAACAAAATAGTTGTTCCTTGCTGTCCTATTGTTCCGAACCCAGCAGTGATTCTGTATCAGATCCCTTGGGATGCTGAGTGGTTCACCGTGATTGACCTATGTCATGCATTTTTTTTGATCCCATTGCATCCAGACAGCAAATTTCTTTTCTCATTTACTTTCGACAGTCACGTGTTTGTGTGGAATCGAGTCCCTCAGGGGTACACAGAAAAACCCCCTCAATCTTTAATCAGATTCTGAAAAAGTGCCTTGAATCTTTAACTTTACCTGGAAACTCAGTTTTGGTGCAATACATAGACGACCTCTTGGTGGCGTCTAAGAGTCAGAAAGACTGTGTTGTTGACACCATTGCCCTTCTGAACCATCTGGGTGAAGGAGGACATAAAGTGTCACCTGACAAACTTCAGTTCTGTACCAAGTCAGTAAAATATCTGGGGCACCAGATAGAAAAAGGCATCAGGAAGGTTACTTCAGAGAGAGTCAGAATAATTCGAAACATGCAGTTACCCCGTACTCAGAAAGAAGTTAGAATGTTTCTTGGAGTCGTAGGCTACTGCAGGCAATGGATTGTGGGATTTGCAGTCCTAGCAAAGCCTTTAATAAAAATGAAAAAGAAAGGAGCAAAGGACCCAGTAGAATGGAATGAGGAGAGCATGACAGAATTTACTAAATTACGAGAATGTCTGTGTACAGCCCCTGCTTTAGGCATGCCTGACTATTCTAAGGAATTTTCATTGTTTTGTGACACACGAGACAATTGTGCGTTGTCAGTTCTAACCCAAGCCCATGGTTTGACTAGACGTCCAGTGGCATATTTTTCTGCCACTTTAGATCCAGTGGCTGCTGGATTACTTGGATGTCTGAAAGCTGTAGCTGCAACTTGCACAAGTCTGGAGCAAAGTGAATCCATTATTATGGGACATCCTGTAACTGTGTATGTTCCACATGCAGTTGTAATCTTACTGACAAGAACTAAAACTCAGTACCTCACCCCTAGTCGGCTGACTAAGTACGAAAGGATCCTTGTAGGTGCTGCAAATGTAGTCATTACTCGGTGTAACATGTTGAACCCAGCAACCTTGTTGCCTGAGTCACTGATTGCAGAAGCAAAGGGAGAGGTCGAGCATGACTGCATTGACCTAACTGAGTTCAGTACTAAACCACGCCCAGATATCAAAGAAATGCCCCTGCCTGTAGAAGATTGCGAGCTGTTTGTAGATGGCTCATGTCTGAGACACGAACTTGTAGGCCTAAGTGCTGCTTATGCTGTAGTCACGGTAAAACACACTATAGAAGCATCCTATTTATTTGGAGTGAAGTCTGCACAAGTAGCCGAATTGATTGCTCTGACAAGGGCCTGTAAAATTGGGAAAAACAAAAGAATAACAGTATATACTGACAGTTAATACTGTTATGGGGTTGTGCATGACTTCGGCCAATTGTGGCTACAATGAGAGTTCCTGACTTCTTCAGGTACTCCTATCAGAAATGGAAAAGTTGTACAAGAATTACTGGATGCAATCCAGTTACCAAAAGAATTGGCAGTGGTAAAATGTGCTGCTCACAAATCTGGCACTGATCATGTGACAGTGGGAAATAGATATGCTGATGAAGTGGCCCAACATTGTGCCAGACATCGAATGTCTGTAAATATTAAGTTGGGGGGATATGGAAACAGCTGCCAACTTATGGTGTTTGAAGAGGTGCCTACATGGGAGGAATTGAGAGATTGACAGTATGCTGCACCACCAAAGGAAAAGAAAAATGGAGAAAGCTTGGTTGTCGACAGAGAAGTGAGGATGGTATCATTGTGGGCCCTGACAGTATGCCTGTGTTGCCTAGACGCTTGCCTGCTTCTATGGCCAGATTGATGCATGGAGATGCACACGTTGGCAGGGATGCCATGGTTCTGGTTCTCCAACAAACTTGGTACAACTCGAGGTTCAGGAAAGTAGCAGAGTCACTTTGCCAGAGGTGTTTGACATGTCAGCAGTTCAACGCTGGGAAGAGAACAGTAGTTGAATTGGGAAAAATTGGGAAATCAGGAGGTCCCTTTGTAAGATTACAGATAGACTTCATCCAGTTGCCCCTTTGTAAGGGAATGAGATACGTCCTTGTCATTGTCTGCCTGTTTTCAAAATGGGTGAAAGCTTACCCAGCCAAAAAGAATGACGCCATAACTGTAGCCAAGTTGTTACTGCGAGAACTAATACCTAGGTACGGGGTTCCAGTCACAATTGAATCAGATAGAGGTGGGCATTTCCAGAATGAGATAATCGATCAGCTCTGTAAAGCATTCAAGATTACACAAAAGCTGCACTGTGCATATCGTCCAGAGGCTTCTGGAGTGGTGGAACAAATAAATGGCACCATCAAATCGAGATTAGGAAAGATGTGTGGATCCACTGGTATGAACTGGATAGATGCTTTGCCTCTTGTTCTGATGGGAATCCGAAGTATTCCAGACCGAAAAACAGGCCTGAGCCCCCATGAAATCCTGATGGGAAGAGTGATGAGACAGGCATGGGTACCAGGATACAAACTGTTAAGCATTTCTGATGATTTGGTACTTGAATACTGCAAGCAACTAGGTGACCAAGTGCGTTCTATCTCTCGCCAGATTGGGGAGGACGCCTTCGCCAATCCAACAACTCCAGTTCCAGGTGACTGGGTTGTACTCAAGAAACATACTCGTTCAAATTGCCTTGCACCGAAGTGGGGACAACAACGCCAAGTGATCCTGGTGACCACGACAGCGGTGAAGTGTGCCGGCGTCCCGAAGTGGATCCATGCCAGCCATACCAAGAAGGTAATAAGAGACGAAAAGAAGACCGACGCTGAAGGTTGCCCAGCTGAGGAGTCTCCAGACGTAGGTTCCGAAGTAGCTGATGAAGAACAACCGAGCACCAGTCAAGATGAATGGATACCCATAATCGACCTAACTGACAACCCAATCAGAACAAGAAGTCAAACCTATGCAGACAGAGAGTGGAATAGTGAGGACGAGACAGGAATAGGAGAAGACAATCAGATTATCGAAATCCAGGTAAAATCTGAAGGAGAAGAAGATCAGATAGGGACAGAACAAGTGATCGACACACCTCCACAAACTCCTGAGATTGAAAAGGGACAGACAGAAATTAGGGCGAAAGTTCAAGCGGAAGAAAATCAAAGGTTTGAAGTGCTTGAACAGGATCAGATAGAATTAGAAGAACGTGTTCAGGACACAGAAATAGGAACGCCCAAAAGCCAAATCCAGTATACACCTGAACAAGGCCAGCTTAGTGACCAGGCAGAAGAAACTGAAGAAAGACCTGGGACTAGTCAGCCAGGAAGGGAAGAAGAAGAAGAAGAAGAAGTGCCACAAACAAACGAAAATAAGAGAGCATTAGAAGAAAGCCAAACTACAGTGCCAGCCAAAAGACTCAAGAAAAAGAAACATATCGAACCAAGATATATTAAGAGACTCAGATTGAGACTAAAAACAGTAGAAGAAAAGCTTGAGCAAAGAAGAAAAAGTTCTCGTATAGCAGAGCAGTCTGGAGAAAGCTCCAAAAGAAGAAGTGACCAAATAAAAAGACTAAACGAAGAATATCAGGATCCTGAATGGACTTTTTTGATATTGGAGGAATTTGAGGATCTTGATATAACTGACGAAAGTGACGAAGAACAGACGGCTGATCAGTCTGCCGAAGAAGACGAACAAACCTGAAGTTGCTCAGTGTAAGCTACCTGTGCAAAGTTACAAAGAGGGGTTGAGAACTTCTTCTGAGCAAAAATGTCTGATTCAAATGTGAATGGAAGGCCTAGACGTAATTGTTGTAAGACATGCTGCAAAGTATGCATATGTAGTGTAGCTATAGTGTTAATATTATGGATAGGACTAACCGTTTTTATTCCTTATATGGTAAGCAAAAACACCAATATTGACCCTACACAGACTGTGACAAAAGACACTGAAGAACTGACAACACGAAGTATAGAAAGACGTGAGAAAACACTTAGCCTCAGACAAACAAAACCAGACTTAGAAGCACCAGATGAGGAAGGACTACACTATCACGGAATAAAGAACCAGACTCATCTAAATGTATTCGCTAACCTTTTAGTACATTACGTAGAAACTATGGAGATAGGAGACTGTTATGTCTGCATGAAGCTACCTACTTCTGTGGCTGAAGGCGTGACTTATCATCACCTGCCCTTGACTTATGGAATTTCCTGTAGTATTTTCGCTAGTTTATTTTACAAAAGAGGACCGTTACAGTACTACTACTCAAACTCTGACGTAATATTTTCTGAACTTCCTATACGTGGAAATCTGAATCCTGTACATACTAAAAGTGACGTTACACGTTATATGGGAGAATACTTCCTGACTATAGGTACCATAGATTTAGGTGAAGCACACAGAGATAACTTGACCTGTTCATTACATGAACAAGAGAAAATGTTTTTAAACATGGCAGAGAAAAGAAGGGAAAGTTTCCAAAGAAAGGCAAATGACAAAAGGCAGAAAACTCCTAAGTGGGCTGAAAACATGGAAAGCCCCTCAAATGGTGGGAGTGGTCCTGCTTTGTTGCTGGATTTCGAGAGAAAGGGGAAACTCTGTCTTCACCGAGAAAAGACTAGTTATTATAATAACATTTTCATTGGTTCCAGTCAATGTGAGCACAATTACAAGGTAATTGGAGGTTGGGGTTTCAAAAATGGGTCAGAACCTGTGTTTCCCGGAATTTATTATATATGTGGAAACAAGGCTTATTTCAAATTGCCGGATCACTAGTATGGAAGCTGCTACTTTGGCATTGTCTTCCCGAAAATATACCATGTGAATGAAATTGCTGGAAGCAGTGAAAACACTAATGGCTTAGTGCGTAGTAAAAGAGAAAGCGTAGGTGAAATAATGGGTAGTATTTTTAGTGCACTGATACCTGGAGTGGGAGTGGTTCTGAACACACACAGAATTTGCAAATTGTCTACAGTAGTGGATCGGTTAGCTACTGACACTGCTAGTGGATTTCTGATGGTCAATACCGAAATGGTTGCGATCAGATCTATGGTTTTACAGAACAGACTTGCGCTTGATACCTTATTAGCAAAAGAGGGCGGAGTCTGCCGGATGTTGAAAGCGCAACATTGTTGCACTTACATACCGGATAAAAGTGTACAAATAAAAAAGTATGTGAGGAACATCACAAATTTGGAAAAGGAACTCAAACCACTGGAGGTTGACAGTGCCTGGAAAAGACTTACTGATGGTCTCTCGGCTGTGGGTCATTGGTTTGCACAGTTAGGTAGAGGTTTGTTGTTTAAGGTACTGATGCCAATTGCCATAATAGGGTTTATTATATTCCTTATATTTGTCTGTTGCAAATGCCGCCAACACCAAAAGAAATATACTGTGAATAAGAGAGGTGTGAAAAGGAGTGTGGATGAACTTGAACTAGAAGAACAGAATAATCAGATTTACAAAAAGGTGAAAAATTCTCACCCTACCAAAGACGTTAAAGAAAAATTGAACCGAATGTTGGCAGAAATTGAAATGTATAAAGTGTGAAAGAAAAGTTGGCATCTGATTCCATTAGTTTTTTGTGATGATAGTAAATATCATCAAAGAGGGGATTGATGGAGCAAGAATTCGCACGTTACGCGGCTTGCACGTACTCATGAACCTCAAATAACTTATAATATATTAATTCAACCTGTTTGTCTTACTAATTTCCCTGTATTCTGACATTTGGGGTGTCCTAGAGACGCTTGCATATGTGTTTACTAATTTAATAACTCTTGTTCCTAAAATGGCCGCTGCTTGGTGGGGTTTCTTTCTGCGCATGCGTTAGTCACACTCACGTGACGTGACGCACTTGCAGTTGTGGTGGGAAACTTTGCGCTTGCGCACTTGCTTTTAAGATGGCTGTCTGTGTTGTCACATGGTGAAGCTTGCGCAAATGTTTTATGTTGTTGTCTGTCTGCACTAAAACACTCACGCATTAGTATATTACAATTAAAGGGGTATAGAGTAGCTATTCATGGTATACAGTGTATTCATTTATTTTCTATGTTTTAATTTGTTTTCGCTTACTTTTCATGTACCGCGATATTGAGGTTCTAAGGGACACTCGAGAAGCCATATTGAAATGCTTTTCTGCGCATGTCTGTCTTCGGCCGGTGACATTGAACGACTGCCAACCAGAGGTGGCGGCCAAGATGTGCCTGGGAAGATGCACCTTCACCCAGCCGAAGCGGCTAACTGTTCTGCAATAGATACTTTGTAATGGTTTCATTGTATTCTGTAGAGTATCTCATGGGAACCCCAAATTTGCTAGGCGGTCCCAAAAACATGCAAATGTGGTATTGTAGAAGTTTGTTCTGATTGGTGTGTTGACCTATCCTACTTAGGGACCAATCGAAATTGGGGATTCTGACACTTGCAACATTTGGGGGGTGGTACACTGACCCGAAAACCGTATAACTAGCCTAGGTTTAGCTAGAGAATTTGTCCGACTTGTCCGAATAGCTGACCTGTCACTGACCCAACGCACTCAATAGGTGACTGAATACAGAGCGCTGCGGAGCACTCTGTCCGAAATATACCATAGACTCAAGAGGTTTTACTAAATCTTAAGTGCTGGCGGAGCACTTTGCTGGGGAGTTCGATAACCCAATCGGGGTTCTGGCCGATAGCTGCAGAGAGGGTGGAGCGCAGGCGTTGCTTCCAAACTGCGGGTGCTGGTTGTGCCTTGGTGGTCCTGTCCTGATCCTAATCGGGTTTTCCTGTCCTGTCCTGGGGTGTCCATTCTGCACCTGCTGTCCCATTGATGACTGTCCTTCCTTGGGGTTTTTCCTGCTCTTGACTGATCTGTGGCCAGGGTTGGTCTTCACACCATTCTAGGTAAATATATAGTGCTGAAACTCTGTACTGCACCTTCTATTTTCTGTCTTTTGCTTTAATAAAGACACACCTTTGCGCATAATTGATTTTCCATGCTTTCGCAAAGCTACTGAATAAAAGCTCTTACGTTATTGCTGTTTTTTTAGCATTTTCCTATGTTACCCTTCCTTTAAGCACAATTCTTCATATCGTTTATGAAAATATAGATGTGGTTTATAATTTTCTCCACTCAAATTGATTGAAGTAAGGTTTCTAGACTATAGCGTGTTCCAATTTTACCCTTCCTATAGCTACATAGGATTCCTAACTTCTCACCCAACTGTTGAAGTATTTCCCCGTAGTGTAATTCTAGTACGTGCATAAACTTGCCCATTTTTAGTTATACTTTCTTAAGTTCTATTTCCTGAAATCAGTTTAGCATTTCTCATGACCTTATCTTCTTATAGACTCATAAATGGTTGCCCTGATTTACTTTCTCTATGGCTATGTGCTGTTCGTTATTTTGATTATTGATTGCCTTTTAGTTGTAAACTGTATGCTTTCCGAATCTGAATTCTAGATAAAACGTTAAAACTTCCCAGTAGTCTGTGGTCATTTAATGAAAGTATAAGAGTATATGTTGGTATTTTGGTTGTCTGCCTTTCTTTCACAGCTAGCTCCCTGATCCGTTGTGGTCATAGGTACCCGTAACAGTGGATTGGTAAGTCGGGTACAGGTAGAAATAAATAGGAAAGAATCAGGGTTACTGGTAGTAGAGTGTAAGGTCACCCGATTAATGTATATGATATAATTGGAAAAATATATGGGCCCGGTACGTGTATGGTGAAATTATTGGCCGGGTGACCTGCGATCTCTATCAATGGCTGGTACCACTCTTCCTTTCATGGTGTGGTAGATTAGCTTCGATCAAGATGATTCTCCTCCCAATCATTAACTTCTACCTCTCTATGCTCCCTGTATTCCTTCCTAATACTTTCTTTCGTACTATCAACAGTTCATTGATTAATTTTCTTTGGAATAAACGTAAACCCAGAATCTCAATAGCTCGCCTTCAACTTTCTAAAGAACAGGGTGGGGTTAATTTTCATAATCTCAAAAGGTATCATTCAGCTTTTACCCTGAAACAAATTTGGACTTTTTTGTATGACTCTACTACTTTGTCATGTACGGCTTGGAGTGCATTAGAACAAGCCCAATTTTCTCAGTTTTCTCTTCTCTCCGCCATTCAGGTTACTTTACCTCCAAAGCGTATGTCCTTTCCTACTTTTTTTCACTCAAGGGCTCTCGTTGTTTCTTCTCTTCGCGCACATCTATTTATGAATGACCACTCCCTAAACACCCCGATCTGGTATAATACAAACTTCAAAATCAATAATCGTGCCTTATTCTGGAAAGAATGGATTGATAAAGGTATCATTACTCCCCAACATCTGATGAAAGATGTTTCTTTCATGTCTTTCTCTGAACTTCAATCCCTTTATAATATTTCCTCACACCATGACTCCCAATATAATTTACTCAAGGATGCCCTTTCTCGCTATTACTTCCCAACAAATCCTAATCCTACTGTTGCACCGCTACACTTATCTCCTTCTACTGATTCTATTGACTTCTCCACAGCTGCCAATGTTTATAAGTTATTATCGCATTCCCCTGTTGCCCAAACTAAATCCCCTATAGAATTAATTTGGGAAAAAGATTTAGGTCTTGATCTACCCCTTCGTACATGGGATCTCCTCTGGTCCAAAATCCACACTACTTCACGCTCAGCTAGCACCACGCAGACCTTATTCTATTTTTACAATAGACTATTTTTTACTTCTAATGATCTTTATAGATTTAAATTACTAGTTTCTCCTAAATGTTGGTCCTGTTCTCATGAGCATGGGGATTTCCTTCATATGTTTTTCCACTGCCCCCTTGTTAAAGCCTTTTGGTCTCGCATTTGGTCTAAATTAAATGATATTCTAATGTCTAACATTTCGTTTCATATTGAACATGGTTTTTTTTTTGGTAGTCTCTCCCCTGCTTTGGTAAATTATAAAAATGAAGGTAATTTTATCAACCTATTTCTAGCTGTCATAGTTCAGATTATTACTACCAACTGGAAAGATACCTAAAAAATTTCGTATCAAGCATGTTGGAATTTATTATGTCATCACCACAGAATGGACAGAGCCTATGCCACTTCCACCTCTTTGTTGATTAAAAGAGACTTATTATGGTTACCGTTAACTATTTTTTTATCTATAATGTCAGCTTAATTTCTATTGTCATGTATAGTTGTGTTTTCTACTATATACTGAATACTTCTCTTAAAATGTTCATTGTTTCACATTTCTTAGGACTTTTCTTTCTCTTCTTTCTTTCTCCTCTTTCTTCTTTTCTTCCTTTCCTCTCCCTTTTCTTTTCCTTTCTTTCAGCTCATTTTAAAATCTTCTAAAAATGCACCTGTACTCAGTATAGTTTTGATTTTATTAGGATATTGCCTGATATTCTTTATTATAACGTGTTCAAATTGTTTTTCTCAATGCTCTGTGATTATCAGAATATGTATTGATGTTTTACATTGTTTATAATCTCAATAAAGCATTCTAAACTAAAAAAAAAGAAGGACAATGACACAAAGCCAATAATAAATATGGCCGGAGAGTGGACGAGGCTTCTTCAGCATACCCTACTACAGTATGCATCGCAGAGCGAGAAGTGCTAGCGTGCTGCTGCTAGGCTCGACCTAAAAATGGGACAAGAGTCTAGACCATCACTTTAAATTTTAAAGCACAGTACTCACATTCAATTATTGTCAAATAGTTGCCCAGTTTATGGTGTTTACTTTTTGGACATTTTAATCCAGAATTATTCAGGTGTCTTTTAGACTTATTTTACCCATATGTATCCATGTTTGTTTTGTGAAAAGAATTATCAAGATGTACCTAGCATATGTTCACCTTTATTTAACTAGTATGTGTCCACTCGCACTTGGTTGTCTCACAGCTTTTAGCACTACGGGAAAATATACATATTACAACATTACACTTACCTGGAAACATTATAATACAAACACATGAGCACAGCTGCTTTTTAAACATTTTTCTTTTTTGCTAACCTGCTGGTAAACCTGCAGGTGGTGTTGGCCCGGATCTGTAAGTGGAGGTGTTCAATGGTCACGTTGGGTCATTAGGGTGCGTAGTCAGTCGGAGCGTGCCTTTTTTAGACAATGGCAATGCCTCCTCCTGGCCGCTCGGGGTGGTCCATGTGGGTGAATTTGTAGCCGTCGTAAATGGTGATGGTGATGTCCGGTCTGGAGCAGAGATTGGTCCAGGTTTCCATGAAGAAGGCGATATCTGACGAGGTGGCGTCGAGGAGGTCCCAGATTTCTGTTGTATGTTTGTGGAGGGACCGCACGTTAATGAGGATGCAGTTGAGCCGGTTGGCTTCGCTGCCAGTCAGTTCGGTGGTAGGAGTGCTGATGTGGCAGAAGGTGCATTTGCAGTTTTGACAGGCGCAGGGTGCAAGAGAATTCTACAGTGTTGCTAGATGGCAGGCTGTGTCGCATCCAGGATTGCTGGCAAGGAGGGTGCTGGCCTCGTAGCGGTGGAGTGTCCGAGAGAAAGAGTCCTTGGTGCTGGGCGCGGTCCAGGGGCAGACAGACGCAGACAGGCTTGCCTTTGGCGCACTAGTGGTACTCCCGCTGCGCATGGCCGCACAGAGGCCACCATTATGTAGTACCACATGGGGAACTAAACAGCTGGGAGGCAGGAAACGCAGGAAATTATACTGGAGGGTCCAGGGGCGCGGGGGCGCAGGGGTTGTAAATATCTTTAAAAAAAATACTTATCTCAAGGCCGGGTCCCGCGCTTTCTGTGCTCCTGCTCTCCTGAGTCTGCTTCCAGGAACAGGAAGCAGGCAGCTAGGCTTCATCCCCTAAGCCAATCACAAAGCTGCAATGCGGTGTTGTGATTGTTCTTGAGCGCCATGATAAGGCATTCAGCCAAGGGCTGGAGGAGTGGGTATGTTCTCCATGCAGGTTGTAATTCAGTCAGCATTGCGAACAAGGATGTGCGCATGACTGCTATGGGCGGCCTGAGAGGGCCGACCAAACTGTCATTGCGCACTTGAGTGGGCATACAACTTTGTCCCTCTCCTGCTCAGTGAGTAGAGCAACCTCATCCACCCTTCTGCCCGCAAAGAAAATATAGCATGAGTACATCAGAAAGTTATCATCATGTTATGTTTACTCTTCTTGCACTGCTTGAAAGCAGTCGGGCGATGCTCTTCCGCCATCGCAGATGAGCCGCCACTGAGGGTGCGTCATCTACAGGTGATAGGCCTGGGGCCCCGACTCGACCCCCGGGCCTCCTCCGCTGTGCGTTCCACCTTCTCCTCACCTGGACATTGACACTGTAACACAATCTGCTGCACTCTCTCCAAATCTGTGACTCAGCCAGCAGGGGCCTCAGCAAGGTGGGATTTCACAAGCCTGGGTACAGCAGTCGCTGCCAAGTCTGCTGGGAAACCTCCCGATGCAGGCGATGTCACAGGGCCCCCTTAGCCGTGAAGTTGCAGCGCTCCCTCCACACAAGTTCAGGGCAGCTCAGGGGCCTCACCCTCCACAGACTCTGGCCAGTGCGACATGCAGAGAGGTGCGGCCCACCATTGGTAATCTTCTCTGTGCATCCCGGTGTAGTGGTGGCGCATGGTATGCGATGTAGACCTCTCTACGTTGGTGCTCAGGAGTGGCTCTACCGTTCACAGCTCCAAAGGGCACCAGATGGTTTTCTCACAGAGGTCAGCAAAGTGTTTCCATGCGACTAGGCAGACTTCACCATCAGGTTAGGGTGATCGCTGGTGCCTCAATGTCTAAAGCCATGGCCCAGCAACTCCACAGCACCTCCACATCCCACTCAGGGTCCCGGATGCAGGCCCAGTGAGGCCTCCGGGCCCTGGGGATGGCCCGTGCTTTCAAGGTTTTGGATGCCATGCTGTTGCAAGGAGTGCACAATGATAAGAAATGCATCGCTGGTTTTGCCCAGCAATGTAGCTCTTTTCATGATTGTAGCCCTAAATTTCCTCTTACCCTGGGATTATGACTGGTCATCCTGGCTGTTGGGAGGGCTTGGGGGGCTTGTTGATCGGTGCTGCACTTGGCCCTGGCTGCTCCATTCTGCAATCCTTTGGTTTTGTTTCCTATTTTTCATTGCAGGTGGACTTATAGGCAAAACAATCATGTTGGGCTGATTAACGTGAGTTTTTTAGTCGCTAATGTGCCTTTTTGTCAGTTTTCATAGCCTAAAGTCAGAATTTGTATTGCCTTCATGCTAGTGTTAGTGGCAGTTTTCACTGCAGCTACCTGAAACTATCGCAATGTAGCGATGTATTGTAAATATATCACTAACAGGGTGATAGTCTTTGGTGATAGGCCGCGTTAAGAAAACTGCTGCTAACTAACGCTAACGCAAGTTAATGGAAGTTATTGTACATATGCCCCATATTGTTGAACGTGTAAGGAAAGCCAATCACCTTCTAAAGGCCACAGAAGTTCAAATTAAAAGACATCCTACAGGACTTAAGTGAAGTGATCACAAGCTCACAGGAGCTATACTTAAAAGAATAATTCTTTAAGTTCCTGAAAAAGCATCTGGCCAAGTCCCTGCCATAGAAAACATAAAAAGACTAATAACTAGAACAAGAAAAATGACTAGAGAAACACAAAGACAACCCAGAACATATGACAAAATATAAATCCCCCAAAGTGTAAGCATAGCATTTACTATCCAAGATATGATACTGCATGACAAGAAAAAAACAACAAAAGAATCATCCCCTGTGCATCTAACAACAATTTACCAGTCATAACACAGTGCAACAAAGGATGATGGATTTCACATTGTGTCCACCACAGTTTACACAAATATACACAATTCATGGGCAAAATATATGCGCTGCTGCCAAAGTAAGCAAAGTGCAACCTATAACAAACTATTAACTCAAATCAAACAAAAAAACAAAATTTTATAATCCCCCAAAAATCATGATTGATTTTGAACAAGCTGTAATTTCTACTGTTCTGAACATTTAACCACACATAACAATACAAGGTTGCTCTACCTCTTCAACCAAAGTATATAGAGGCATCTACAAACATCTACACCTACTATAGAATACTCCACAAATGTAGAATTGGCCTATGAAGTCAAACAATTAATAGAATTAGCCTACATCCTCGTCACAGAAGTAACATTACAACATATTATTGAATCCCCATACCATCAAAGAAACAAAAATAAACTGTAACCTCTAAAGGACTATTTCAAAGCCACTTGCACTGATTAGAACACAGGTGTCAACCCAAATTTCATATCCATGTTAGAATCCTACGGCAGCACCATGTCTCAAATATCCAAGGAAACTAAACAAATTCACCAAATTCTAGCAAGAAATGTGTGACTATATACTAACAACATTAATCAATAGCCAGAACACTATAACAATTTTTTATCATTCTGAATAACAATAAACAAAAAAACAGTATTTCTGAATTTAAAAAAAGGTAATGTTTAAAAATACCAGCAAAATATTAACAAACACAATACAAATTCCCACCAAACATATAAATAAAATAAAACTACTCACAATTTAGGCAGCTGAAATTCTATGTGGACAATACAAGAGCTCGAAAATATATAATACATCAAACAGTCTTAAAAAATGTAGCACAACATTTTTTACAAATAAAAATAAATATTCTTTTTCGAGCAAACAAAATACATGGAAACCACCCAAAATCATAAGAAATACATAACAAACTCTAGAAAATCACACAAAAAAGGAAAAAGAAAATATATTCAGTTGGTTTAAAATGTCAAATGACTTGCCCCTGTAACAAACCCATTAAAAATGTACCTCGTATACAAAATACTAATGTTGACTTCTAATTGAAAGTAAAAACATATAAAACCCCTTTCTCAGAACAAACATTCCCCACAGAAACACTAGGGGCCCGCATCACCAAACCTGGGGTGAGGCTGCCCACCAGATTATGAGTTTTCTCGTGTCTGATGGGTTTTTTTGGCGTTCCCATGGCAGTGCCTCTAAAAACAGGCCCCGTAATGGGAGTGTTGAAAATAGTTCCTGCAAGGCATGGACTTGAAAGTCCATGCTGTGCAGGAACTGATGTACATGCACACTGGGTGTGCATCCAGAAGGCATAAGGGGGCATAGTAGGGCCCCCTTTGTGTCCTCTCCGCCAGAGTTTACATGGAGGAGGAACTGCTATGTAAACCCTGGTGAACAGGAAACTAGTAATATGTTTCGCGGGACCATAGCAGTCCGGCCAAGCATATTGCGGCCTCTGACCACCGCGCCTGACAATGTCAGTGGGCCCATAGAGGTCCCACTGCCCGAGTTATAACTGGGCAATTGGGAGATCGCTGCCGCCATTCCCCCACAAGTCTGGTGGACCTCGGACCGGCAAACTCATAATCTGGCAAGCTGAGCGGTCAGACCGCCCCAAGAACGCCACCACCAACGACATTTGAACTCCCTCATCGGCGGCAGTAGGGACAGCGCCGGTCAATGGTGGCAGTGATGGCATGGGCACTGCCGTGATAATTATGACCTTATGCCTCTTCGTTAACCTTTTCTTGGTGGGGACGCCACCATGGAAAGGTTGGCAGAAGGCAGGTAAAAGGCCACAAAAAGGGCCCTGGGGTGAATAAGCCAATATGGAGTATGGCCAGGGCTCATTGTATTGGATACCCTCTAGCTTCACTGTCAGTGCGCATACTGCTTGCCATGTACGGCATGCAGGAGGCACAGCAGTGCGACCGGTATTGGTTTACGGCTCTTTTCTTGAGCCGAAGCATGCTGCAGCCAGTACTCCGCTGTCCATACCCTCAACCGCCGCCACAGCGTGCTGGTGGTGCCACCATCAATGTCATAATCAGGCCCTAAGAGACAATTAAAAATATCTAAAAATGGTTTAAATATAAGAAATGATCTAAGATTAAAAATACACAGACATTAAATCAGTTTTAGGCCTAATTCACACACCCCAAACAATCAGGAGAAAAACCCACACTAACTATAACTAGACGTACTAATATTAACCTTACTAACAATATGCCATTTCCACCTGGAAAAAGCATAAATATACAAATAATAACCTAAATAAAATTATACCACCTCGTAAGACATATTAGTCTCAGACAATATATTAAAATGAAACTTACCTTCATCAGAAAACATCAACGAAGAACCACTAACCTGTACACCCACCGATATCCAAAAACCCAAAAACAAACTACAAAATAAAGTAAGCAATAAAAAAGGACTGTGCTTGCCAGTTCCGATTGTAATTTTCTGTGCCTGCCTGCTATGAAGGACCAAGACTCAGAAAACAAGTTCCATGCTTATAATGACCTAGGAGGCGGGGGTACAGTATTTATTTCACCACTCTTCAACCGCTACGCCGGACAAGCTAGTCAATGCCGGTTGTTGTTTTCTGACGGTGCCTCCTGTGGGGAACCAAGACACGGACCACAAGCTCCACAATTCCACTGGCAAAGGAGGCAGTGGCTGCAGTATTTATTTGGCCACTCTACAACCAGCTGTGCTGGATGCGCTTGTCAATGCCCATTGTTGTTTTCTGAGTCTGCTTGCTGTTGGGGACCAAGAAACGTGCTACAAAGTTCACAATTTCACAGTCCCTGGAGGCGAGGGCTGCAGCTTTTAATTGGATACTCTTCAACCACTGCCCAGGTGAAGACCAGACCAAGAGTGGACCTATCCGCATCCATTTGCGGCGGGTCGAGAGCAACCCGGGCTCCACCTCGTAGCTGTGTGTTTTGGTTATCTTCCCAATGTGTAAGCGCAATGACCCATACATCAAGAAATCCTCTCTCTCTGTGCTGTGGGGCCATTACTGAGAAAATCAGTGCAAAGCTGAAGACCATGGTGACACTTTCTTTCTCATCTTGTGAACAGAGACTTTCCAGGACTGAAAATGCTATTTCAAAACTTTCTGGCCAGTTTAAGATTCACTTTACAATTGTGGCACTGGGGCTGGGACAACCGCCCAAAGAAGGACCTCATACTTTTATATCTGTTCCATCTGTTGTTCCGATGTATGTCTCTACCTGATGCTTTTTATCCCCTTGACTCCACTGTCAAAGCAGTCGGTTTACCCGAGGGTATAAATTACATTGTAGAAATAAAAAATGTGCATAAGCCCACTACTTTAACTTCTAGTGTACATAGTGTGCGCCCTAGCACTGTGCTGTTTAATACAAAAACCTATCCTTTGGTTGGTTTGAACTATATGGGGCCAACATGTAATGGGGGGCCTTGTCCTGTACCTCAATGTTTTGGTTTACCTTCAGCTGCCGCTCCTTGTGTCCTTATTTTGACGATGGTACCTCCTCTACCTGAAAACACTGTTGAGCACCATTCACAGTTAAAAAACAAAGTGGTCCACTTGGTAAACAAGCAGCTAGGGAGCAACACACAGTTGTTTAACCATATTGGTTTGGTGAGGGGGCTCCTAAGAAGGTGATCATGTCCTGGTAAACTTCAACAACCCCTCTTGTTAACTGATTTGGACTTTGTGCATGGGTCTTCTTCAGGCATTTCATCACTTCCCTTAGGTTATTTTTTTATAAACTCATTTACCAAGTGGTCAAGATATTAGCAAGGTCTTTGCTGTTTCTAATGCAACTAATATAATGCGTGTCAGCAATACGCCCATTTCTAACAGATTTACACCCTTGAGTACCCTGGACAGCATTGATTGATTGCCTCTTGCTTTTAGTTAGAAAGGTAATTTATTGTATTCTGGGTCTGTTAATGCCTTATATCTTTTCAGTTGGAGCATAGCTGGGCTTGCTGGTAAATCAGATAATGGGTATTTTTATCATTTTTGGCAGAACTGTTATATTGTTTGCATTATATTTTTTTCTGTATGGTTATAATTATTTTTCTGTTCCAGCCGTTCCTTCTAAATATGGGTGGGTCAAATGTGGTCTTCTTATTTAGATTGACTTAAATCTAGGCTGTAGGGCTAAGACGATAAGTACCAGTTCACCAAAGTTCGCTGCTGTTTTGCTAACATTTTCTGATTCTCCTAGTTAACTAGCCAAGCCCAGATACTCACAATTTTTATTTATTTTAGAAAGGACATAAATTCGTAAAAATACAAATGCCTTTGTCAATTAAGCTGGTGATTTTAATTTGTATATTTGCCCCAAGGGTTGTTTTTCATTACATAGCACTGTTGACCCAGTTTCACCTGACGCACTACAATTTGTTCACACACCTCAGAGTGAATGATTGAATTTGATTATAAGTTATTTTAATTTATTCTCAAGTATTTTTTTTCTGCTCTGAGGTTGAGCTCGTCCCAGAATTACTCACCTTCGTAAGTAGAGGCTGTTCTACAGTCATAGATTATCTATTTCTTTTTCTCCTTTGGTCCATTTAAATGTGATCCTCCGAGCAACCATAACCCTTTAACAGAGTCTTTAGCATAGAAATAGAAAAGAAGAAATCTTGTCTGCCTTTTTATGGACAACATTAGAACCCATGTGCAGGGGCGGCATCTCAAGTGGAATAAGATTCTCTTTGGTGTTTTTTATCATGAACCTTTTTTACAGATTGTGAGCACAGTTTTGATACTGAACATTATTTCCTGCAATGAATCTTTGAGTTATTTTGCTTTTATTTGTGAAAAAAAAAATCTTTTCTGACCTGCATTGTAAATCTTACAGGTACTTAGGGGCCCATTAGGATGGCGGGCGGATCGCCCCCCCCAGGCTGGCGGTAGCCATCCTTGCTCTGAAAACCCCCCGCCATATTAGGATGGCGGGGGATCACGGGGCGGAAAAGGTATAATATGGGGGTGGTGGTGTCTACGAGACACCGCCAGCCATATTATGATGGGCCAATGTGAATGCCTTTCCGTGGCGGCAATGCCACCACGGAAAGGCATGCGGAGAATCCCTGCGGGTCACCCAGGGACTCCGGGGGGTGTGGGGTGCACATGGGGGGTACCTATGGTACCCCCCCGCATTTCAAAGTGCAACATGGCAGGCACCGCGTGGTGCTTGTCATGTTGTGCTTTGAAATGCACAACATGCGTTTTTACCATTGCGGCGGGCGGCGCTTTCAGCACCGCCCGCCGCAATGGTAAAAATACAGGATGCACCCGCCACTGTGGCGGGCGCATCCTAATGCCACCATAGGGACCCCCGCCCTTATGGCGGGCGGTCCCTTTTTCGGATGGGATGGCGGGCGGACAAAGTCCGCCAGTCATCCTAATGAGGGCCTAAGCCTTATAAATGGTTTGATAATGGTTCTAGGGTCCATCATGACCTGTTGGAGGCAGTTAAGGTAAATCATAGAGACTGCTTAAGGGTCTCCACTTGGCATTCAGAGACCTCAAAAACCGTAAAACTTTCTTGCACAGGGAGGCCTGGGACCAACTTTTGTGTGCTAGCAGGTCCAGAGACAGTTCTAGATTTTCGGAATTATCAATCGTCCTTAATTTACACCGTCCATAGATCCATCACTATCTTACAATATTTGGCCTGATCTATGGGTCAGTTAGTTTAAAGCCATCTCTGATGTGCCCAACATTCTCTCTGAGTATTGTGAATTTCCCTTGAATGACGGTTCGTTGCGTATTAACTTTTCCAGGTAAGAGGTCAGAGATGGTATCCAAGAGCTTCCCAGGAATTAGGCCTTCGGTCCTGATGGGGGACCCTTAGATGCTTTTTAATCCAACATAACGCTCTTGGTTCCCCTGATTACATCAAACATTAATGCAGCTGTTAGGCAGGCTATACCCAATATTTGGTCCACTTCTGTGATACTGCCTGTATTTAAAACCTTCGCTGCGGAGATAATTCCCCCACGGTGCGGGGGGCGGGGGGAGCACAGTGCCGCGGTGCTCTTGACGAGCCCAGCTCGTCATGGGTCACAGTGGAGCTGTGCTAATGACGAGCTGGGCTCGTCACGACCCCGCCCACTGAATAATTCTCCCGCACAGGCGGGGAATTAATCGAGCGTGGGCGGCGTGCAGCCGTTATGACGAGCCAAGCTCGTCATGAGCACAGCTCCATTGTGACTCATGACGAGCTGGGCTCGTCATGAGCACGGAAGGAGCTAAAAAGGGAACAGAGCTGATCCTGGTTGTTATCATGCCATTTCTTGTTCAGTTCCATGAAGAAGATTATAGAACGGATGGTCCTTATTAGTTTAATAATGTGGGCTAATGAGTGTAATAAATTATAAGATGTCCAATATGGCTATTGGCCTGCCCTTGGTATGGTCGATCAATGTCTTCATTTGTACCTATTGTAAGTAAATATACAGTCGCCAAGCAAGGAGCAATCGATCCAGCTTTTTTGGATCCAAGCTCCACATTTGATAGAACAACAAGGAGAAACTCTTAGATACTATGTTGCGTTTGGGAGTCTGTTCTGCTTCAGTCAGGTATGGGCCCAATGTGGAATGCATCAAGCACTTTACTCTTAATCACGGGGTGCGCCAAGGTGGAATCTTGTCTGCATTTTATTTACTTTATATATAAACCATCTGGACATAGCACTTGTCAACAGTGGTGTGGGCATGCCCCAAATTGGCCTACAATTGATTCCAGTGTTGCTCTATGCTGACAACGCTATCCTCATATACAGGACAGCATTGGGGCTAGAGCGTTTGTTAAATCTGTTTGCGCACTTTATGGATAGTTTAGAACTGAGCACCAATTTTAATTAAATCTCATGTTAAGGTGGTTGGCCATTGGTCTACTAATACTATAGCCTTCAGTGTTAAAGGCAACAAAATCAGTTGAGTGGCAACTTTTCCATACCTAAGAGTACTGTTTGATTTGGCTATGCTTCTTGATATACTATTTTTACCAGGAGCACTGCCTCTGTTTTTGATTTTGATAACAGGCTGGGGTCACAAATCCATCAGGGCCATGTTGGGTATCTATAAAGCTAAATGTGATTCCATTGCCGCTTATGGCAGTGAAATTTGGGGCAATTCCAAGTTTTACGTGTTATAAGTTATTGAGAACAAGTTTCAAAGGAGACTCCTATGCCTTTCTTCATTTATTGGTCGTGAGGAACTTGGGCTAGGCTTTATGTCTGATATCTTGCAGTTGTGGCCTTTGTTACTGCGGCTGTCTGTCTGGTTGAGACCAAAAAAGGGCCTTAATCATTTAATCTTGAAGCACTGTGTTATAATCTGACTGCAGTTTTAAGGTTGCCAGCTCATGCCAGGAATGTTGGTAGTCTCTATTGTAATGGTTCTACTGGAGATGGTTATTGTACCCAGGCAAGGCTGGCAGAAGATGCTGTTTGTGGTGTTAGACTGGAAAAAACTTATTGAAATGTATACGGATCAGACGTTTTATTACCGGCGACAGGGGTGAGATTGGGGATGGGCGACTCCCACCACCAACTCCCCTGCTGAACCCACGGAATTGAACAACCAAAAGAAATAATGAGAGAAGTTTCTGAACACACATTTGTTCATCAACAGCCAGTACGGAGAGGTGTTTATACCCTGTGATCTTATGCTCTTACCGGAAAGTGATTTCTTGGAATTTGGCCGAGTCGGGGATTTGGAGCTGTTCTAGCAGTTTGAGCTTTGGGTCCCATCACACACTGGATTCTCGTGCTTGGCCCTGAAGTCTTCCATTGTTTCCCAGCTCCAGCTCATTCACGTGCTGTAATCCCTACCTTATTTGCAGCTGCCGTATTCTCGCCATACGCATGGCGGGATGAGGGCATGTGTATAGCGGAGTGCAGCCATTTTCTTTTCATGTTTCGCAAAGCCTAGGCCACATTCACAGAGTCATCACTTCAGCAGGAGCTCATTTGTCAGTTGTTCATTACGAACTCAGTTACGAGCAGGAGTGTTGTCAGTTACAAAGTCTGCATTGAAAGAAACACAGTAAGCGGGACTTGTGGTGGTGGTTTATGGACCGCCTCGGATTGGTAACGCGGGCATTCGGGCAATGCCCGAGGGGCCGGTGTCTGAGTTCCTGCTGTGGGCTGCTTTTTTGAGCAGTCTGTGGCCGATTTGGGGGGTGTCTCTATTTTCGGAATACAGCCAGCGGCCCAGTGGGTGGCTGAGTGGCCTTTCTGCAGGTAGATGGGCGCTCATTAACACCCCTGCCATCAACACCGCTGGTCGCCCACCCCCGTTTTATCAACAGGCAGAGGTGTCACTCCCTTTGTCTCGCTGGCCGGCCCATTAATGTATGCACATACCGAGCGGGGCAGGGGGCCCCAGTAGAAGTGGCCTCACTTGTTTTCAGGTGTGTTTCACTAGTGTAAAACTAATGCGTGCATTTTTTAAGCCCCCCCTCCTTCTTTTTCAATCAATCAATCAATCAATCAAGCATTTATATAGCGCACTACTCACCCGGAGGGTCTCAAGGCGCTAGGGGAGGGGGGGTCCGCTACTGCTCGAACAGCCAGGTCTTGAGCTGCTTCCTGAAGGCAAGGTGGTCCTGGGTCAGGCGGAGGTGGGTCGGGCAATTACGCCGAAGCAGTGATTGAGGAAAGGCATTATGCAAATGGGGCCGATTTATTTTGTGTGCCCCGGCCGATTTTCAATCCCAATCCGACCCTGTTTATGAAAATATTCTCTCTTTGTAATTTTGTCATTGATGCTATTTCATGAATCACCTAACCGTAAGGAGAGCACACAACATGAGAACCACAAGCATGTAACAACCCTCTTTCTTTCAGAGAAAGGTGAACTATTATTGCCATGGAACAGATGGAAGAAATTATTTGAGTCCTACATTGTAGCTATGGGGGGGAGAAATGTTCCACTTTCAGGAAACAAGCCATACTCCTGCACAACCTCGGCATTGAGTGAAGGAACATCTATGACAGAATGGATGAATTTCCAACTGTGAATGGATATGGGGAGCCCTCAGATGTTCATTAGAAGACAATAGAAATGCTAGAACGGTACTTTGAACCAGGCATCAATGTGGTGGCAGAGCGTCACAGGTTTTTTACAGGGATATAAGAGCCTACTGAAAAGGTGGAAATTATGTGGCGTCTCTTAAAACTTTAGCTCGTACATGCGAGTTTGGGGAGTTGTCTGACTCGCTTGTCAGGGACCAGTTGGTCAGATGTACCAATAGCAATACGGTACACAAGAAATTACTGTCCAAGAACCCTTCACTTGCGGAAGCAGATGTTTGGGTGCCGTGCTCTCACAAATTGTAGATGGGTAGATGGGGAGAAAATGGTGGTTGCATTTGCCTCTAGGGCACTAAGAGATGCGGAAGAACATTATTCCTGCATTGAAAGTGAGGCTTTGGGTATATTTTTGGCAGTGAGACATTTAAAGTTTTATTGATGGGGCATTCCCTTCCTGGTTTGACTGACCATCAGCCGTTGCTTCAAGTTTTCTCTTCTCAGCATGGTGATAATTTGACTCCTAGGATCAGGCATTGGAGTGAAGGGTTGCAGGAGTTTAACTTCTGGGTACAATATCTTCTTGGTCAACAGATCGGTGGATTGTCTGTCGTGGTTACCGTTAGAGTGCAAACAGGGTGATGTGGATGTTGATGGTGTGAATTGGGGGAGGAGTGGTCCAAGGACATGGAAGATGACAAGTTGTTTCCTGTTCCCAGGTCTGTCATAGTGAAAGGGTGTCCTGAATACATGTCACTGGACCCAGACTTGAAACCATACTGGTCGGTGAGGAATTACTTAACTTTTTGTCAAGAAAATTTTATGAGAGGTGACATAGTAGTTCCCCCTTGTGGTCTAAGAGACAGGGTAATAATCTGACTGCATCTTTAAGGCTGCCAGCTCATGGCAGGAATGTTGGTGGTCTCCATGGTAATGGTTCTACTGGAGACAGTTTTTGTACCCTGGCAGTGCTGGCAGAAAATGCTGTTGGTGGTGTTGGACTGGAAATAAACTTATTGAAATGTATACAGATCAGACGTCTTATTACACTGTTTGTCCCTTGATCAAGCCTCTCTAATTAATAAATTATGTCCAAACATACTTTGACAAATTGGGAAATTTTTAACAACCCAGAAACCTATGTTGATGGAGAAGTTGCTTGAACCAAGGTGGTCTTTATGGTCCTGAAATCAAAAAAGAGAGCCTGGATAGAAATGAACAAGTCTTAAGTAAGGGCCTATGTTTAGACATTTTTAGAGTCTTATTTATCGATTGATATGCCCAATCATCATTGTTTTTTATTGACCCGCTTCATACTCAATATGATTCATCACCAGTTGGTTATTCCCAGGGAAAGTTCCTTTGAGCCTCTTTCTGTATCATGTAAATGTGAATGTGTTTTAACACAGGACTGTATGTTGTGCTCCTTTTATGAAGCTTGCAGAAGTCTTATAATTTTTCCTTACTGGCTGGCAAACATTTTCAACAAGGACGACCTGCTTTGCTTTATTTACATCTATTGTCTGCTTTTATATGGCTTGTTGTTTTATCAGTAGCTGTCAGATTAGGGAAATTATTACAATGTGATTGATGTAATATATTTATTGTTGATGCCTTTTATGGTTTTAATTTGCTAAAACCGAATAAAGAATATGAGTGTAAGCCTTTCTTGCTATGCAAATTAGTGGAAACAAAATGCTAAAAAATTATTATTTTCTAAAAAGTAAACAAAATATATGAATAATGTAAATATATGTAAATATTGTTTGAAGCATTGCTATACAATATGTAAATACATATTTTAACATACTAATAAAATGCAAAAGTATTTAATTATAACATGTATATATATAGAAAATGTTACATATGAAAATATTGATGGAAACATGTAGAAGCTTTCTGTTAAAAAATGTTATCAACAATATGCATATAAATATCTCTAAAAAAAAATTTTAAATGTAGATGCAAAAACTATTACTTTTTTATTATTACAAACTTTACAAATGTGTACTTAAAATAAAACAATAAAAATAATAAAAGTAAAAAATATTAATATAAATATTAACATTGTGTATAACATTACAATATGAAATTTAAGTGTATTAATACCAAACTAACCAACATAACCAAATTGAACACTATTTATGTAACATACATTAAGGGCCTGATTCAGAGATTTACAGGACACCCCAATCCGGAGCCTGCGGAGACATGGGGGCCCCCAAAGTCACTTTCCGACAGGCTTTTCATGTCAGAGAGCCCAACCTGAAAAAACCTGTCAGAAACTGACTTCATAATACCCATGGCATAAACTCCGTACATAGGGGTTTATGAGCGGCCTCCGACTGGCCGATGAGTTCATTGAGACCATACGAAGCCAGTTGGTCCAACCGGCTGGTTTCAAATCCAACAGCTTTATCATAATAAGGCTGTCGGATTTGAAACTTACGATGTGATTCAGAAAGTCTCCGACCTGTGGTCTGAGGCTTTCCGACTCATTTCGTAATAGGCCCCTAAATATTTCCACTCCAAACTTAACCACATTGAGAAAAATTTACTTTGGTGGGTGGGGGGGGGAGCAGGGGGGATTGGGATTGAATTACTATTCTCACTCCAAACAACCACATTGGGGAAAATATTTCAATTTAGGGGATGGGGCTCATATTTACTATTCCCTCTCCAAACGTAACCCCATTTCGGAAGATGTTAGGCTGTGGGGATCAGCTTTACTATTCCCATGCCCAACTTAACCAGATTAGAGAAAGTGTTGGACTTTGGGGGAGGAAGGGGAGGTTAAATATTTTTTGTCCGTTTTACTCTGGGCAGGGAAACCATGATTAAAATGGGATTGAGGTTATCCTGTGTCCAGTTTTAATCACTATTTCTGCACTTTCAATCACTTATGATCCCATTTTTCTTTATTACTGTATGTTGTATTGTCTTCCCCATCCCTTTTACCCCACCTCCAGCTTTGGCTTGCGCAGAGGTGTGTTAGCAGCCCTAAGATGTAGCATGACACAGTTTGCTGTGTGTGAGGGCAGTTTTAACAACACTTGAGTGCTCCCCCTGTTTACAGCATTTCGGTACATATAGTTCCCTGTTTATTGTGTGCTAAAAGCTACTCAGAAGGTAACCAGCTTCACAAAGCCTCGCCACTCACCTTGGCATTAGCAATACTTTCCTGAGAAAAAGTGGGTCTACTTCAGTTCTTCCTGACCAGCTCCTCATACCCACCTGGCCTAGCAATTCGGGTTGGACTGTGCCCATGAGGAGCAGGGGTAAGAGAGATTTACATATGGCTGGGTCAAACTGGGGCGGTGTAGTGAGCAAAGGAATGATGGATTTAACTCAGATCTCTTGACTGGGGGTGAATGTTTGATTCACTCAGCATTCTATTCATCATTCGTTGCCGCAGTTCTTTTCACCCTAAGTGGGATGGGTATGCCCGGATGTTGGTCCCTTGTCCACTGTGTCACTGGATTCAAGCTAGCCTGGCTGATGAGGGATGTTACCCTAAAAATAGTCCCAGGATGCTTGTTTCCAGGGAGGACCCACCTTTGCAGTTCAGGCTGGACTTTTCCCACGAGGAGCAGGGTCAAGACTGATTTGCAAATACCTGGGTCTAAATTGGGGTGGTTTAGTAAGCAAAAGAACTGTGGATTTAACCCAGATCTCTTGACTGGGGGTGAATATTTGATTTATTCAGCATTCTATCTATTATTTGTTGCTGCATCATCCTCCTCTCTTCCAGGCAGCCTTTCCTTAAGTCAAGCTACATCCAGCACCCACTATACAGCTGTGAGTGGACTCCTTCCTTTAAGGTGAATTCAAGGCAGCACTTCCTAGTAGCATGAGGTTCCTCGCTGCTATGTGGTTTTGCTATTCTGTTGTTATATTGTTATTGGTTTGCTGTTGAGAGGAGTTATTATTTTACTGTGTTTGTGTGTTTTTTTCTAATCTTCTTCTGTTTTATTATCTTGTTTTTATGTTGAGTTGGTATGTTTTCTCATCTTGTTTTATTTTGTTGCTGTTTTGCCTTGTTCGTAGGCTGTTGTGTTTTATGTTGCATTGCTGGATTGTATTATGTTTGTGAGTAGAATTAGTCTATTTTGTTTTGAGTTGGAATGCTGCTGTGCTGGTCTGTTGTGTCCTTTGTTGTATGTTGTGTTTCTGTTATATTGAAACCATATTGTATTTTGGTAATACGTTGTGCTGTTCTGTTAAGGTGCTGGAGTTTCTTACCTGCAATTTGGTTGCTTAAGCATACACAAGCACACCTGTCACTCCATACCTCAGCTGCAAACCCGCTTTCATTATACTTTGATAATAGGTTTCAGCACATAACACTGCACCATTTATCGCTGAGCAAACATGTTTCATGGCTCCAATTTTATTCCAATGGCCAGTAGGTCATTTTTCAATATGCAAGGCTTAAACTAGGTGTAGTACTTAACTACTGTGTATAACCAGATCATTGAACCTTTTACCAGGTATGTGACACCTACACTTTCATTAACTTCTATTTTTTATGTGTAAACTGCTTATTCCACATCATACACAAAGCTTTATTTGGGTGTGTGAATGCATTATACAAATGTAACTTCCAAATAATTGTACATATGTGACCCTGTCAGTGGAGGGGTTGTCAAGAAAATGTTCCCTGGTGACCTTTCACAAACAAGAAACTGTGTATTTAGACAAGCCTGCAAGTGCATTTTCAACACGTACCTAGCGTATGCCAACACCAGTGTGGGCAATCTGAGCTTTGTCCTCTTTTTAAGGCCCGCACTGCTGCTGTGAACATTAATTTATAGGCTTTTAAGTAAGCCTCCCTGTTTATTAACCCCTTCGCCCCGGCGCGAATAACGCCGCGGGGCGGGGGGGGGGGGGCGCGCAGCCCCGTATTGCTCATGACGGCTCCAGGCTGTCATGAGTCACGGTAGTCGTATGCTCATGGCGGCCTGGACTCGTCAGAACTCCGCCCACTGATTAATTCGTCCACACAGGCGGGGAATTAATCGCGCCTGGGCGGAGCGGCAGAGTCATGACGACTCCAGGCCGTCATGTGCACACGACTACCGTGACTCATGACTGACTGGAGCCGTCATGAGCACCGAAGGGGTTAATGAACAGGCCGCTAAATGTGAGCATACCACTAGTTGGCAATATATGCTGGAGCAACCATGTTTTCTCTTTATTTATTTACTTATTTGTTTTTATATGGAGCAAACTTTACCCGAAGGTGTCAGAGAACTTAACAATAGAACCAGTTACATTACATAAGAACTTCAGTGTACATAAATTACATAAAAGATACAAACATAAACTCTAAATTCACATAAGAATAGTAGTCAGCACATACGTCTACTACAGATACTATTGGTTAGAGTTACATATATACAAGCTGAAAATTCACTCAAGGTTACATTTTAAGAAAAGTTTAAACGATTAAGGTTGGACAAATATATATTACATATTTACACAGCATTATCTTCTCACCATTGCTGGGGTTCTTGCTAAAATTGGTTCTTTTAGCTCTCACATCCACACAGCTTCTGCTGTCTGGCAGGAGCTATTGTTATCTCTCAACACACACCAAACAGCACATATCAGAAGAACATTCAGCATATGCACATACATATAGATACATATATAGGAAGGTATTTTTGGTGGCTCCTTTCAGACTTTGCGCACTGTACTTCAGCTGGTTTCAGGCAAAGGCTAACAAGGTTGTCTTCCTGTGGTTGTCTATCAGTGTTAGTATCAACCCACGGCATTTAGCAGCTATGAAGATCCTAAAAAAAAACACACATACTTTTGCATTAATTCCTGTGTTTTTTGAGAGCGAGGACCCCTGTGCTCAATCTATGTGCTTACGTTACAGAAAAGGGGGTATACCCAAAATAGTCACTAGGACCTGCGTAACTGTACAGTACGAGAGAGAGGGGACATAGAGTACTGAATAACAATTTATAACAATTTAAAAAATATAGAAGTCAAAGCACAAATATAAATGAAACGTTGTTTAATCACAATGTATCAGCAAGAGAATTATTACACAGAATCATGTCATTCATCAAAAACAGATTAGTGCCCCAAAGGGAGACGGGTAGGAAGGGTGGTGGTGAGAGGAGTAGTGCAAGGTTGTTAGGGTAGTGACATAGCAATGGTCGAAAGACCTTATTCAGCAATACAACAGGTCTACCGTATAGAAGAGCCAGATGTTATACATAAATGTCTCCAGCAATAAATCAACAGATCATTCTCCCAGAGAGTACAATAAATGAAATATTCAGGGTGGGAGCTGGCACATGAACAGATGGTCATATGGATAGACTGTCGACGTTTCGACCCACGGAAACGTAGGCAAAGCTGGTGCCTTACTAAGGGGTCTTCTTCAGGACGGGGTGGGGCGTAGTATCATGTATCATGAATGGTAGTCACGGAGCAGGTGAATTAAGTGGAACCGACATCATAGGTACATTAGGCTTCAATCACAATGTAGAGGATAGGCTCCATCACCGTCCTCAAGGAAATCCTTTCAAGGTAAAAAAACGCCACGTTGTGGTCGGTTACTGGTGAATCTGAAGGTTAAAGAGATCGCAAGTCCGTTGTGGAGCAGCATACACAAAAATTGCCGGGATGCTCCAGGCGGCCCCGATTAATCTGAGGGTTCCTGCAAACACCGCCGCACTGTGGTCAGTTGATTGGTGAATCTACTGTATGAATCAATACGAGTTCCGTCTGGAGCTCCTCCTGTGCTATGTGATTACTTCTCCAGACGGAACTCGTATTGATTCATACAGTAGATTCACCAATCAACCGACCTCAGGGCACTCCTCCCAGAAACCTCACAATGATTCCACAGGCCCGCCCCCCCCAATGTTGTTCAGGCACACGATTCATCCTTGAAGTAATCTCATACGAGGTATACCAGGCATAGATATCCCCACTCCTGTTATAATTCTGTACTAAATCTTTGGGGATATATACTTTACCCCTTGCACTGGCTGGGCGCTGCCACCATTTGAGCCGGACTCCAACTCCTTGGCCTTGATATCCAGTTCTCTCATGCTCAACTCATGAGCCAAAAGCAATTTCTTTTCTTCCAGGGCACGGGCATTCTTGCTCTCCTCCGCCGCCCTTTCTCTGTATTTCTACACTTCCAATTGCTTCCTCTTTAACCTCATGACTTCCAAGTCATAGTTTCTCTCCCTCTGATTCTCCTCTAACTCTTCTGGAGTGAAACCCCTACTGGAATGGGTGCTACCAGGCCTTGAGCCTGGGTTGCTCACAGGCAAATCTTGGGGTTGAAAATCATCCCTTCCACTTGCATCATTTCACTCTTGGGCCTCCCACCAGGCCGTTGAAGATTCTCTGTAGCTCATTCTTTCTAGAGCTGCTTTTCACAGGGCAACTACAATCTTTGCAGAATTGTTTGAGCTGCTCAACTTTGTATGAATACAGATCCACAATGCAACACTCCAATTCTGCTGGCTCACTTGGTGCATTCCCATGGTTAGACATGATGCTTTGAAGAGTTATTCAAAAATAGAACCATAAATCAAAACACGGTATGTGGTTGCATAGTGGTCTGCACTAGACTAGTGATGTACACCAATTACTGTGGGTCAAGTACAAATACAAGTTCAAACACCGCTGACCACCAATGTTAGATCTGGGGTCTCTAGTTGGCAGAGGTCGGTACCAATGACCCTTGCTTCTAGTCAGGGTAAGGGGATTCACTCTTTAGATAACCCCTGCTCACCCCCTTGGTTGCTTGGCACGAGCAGACAGGCTTATCAAAGGCAATGTGTAAAGTATTTGTACCAACACTCAGAGTAACACAGTGAAAATACCACAAATGGACTCCACACCAGTTTAGAAAAATAAAGTTATTTAATCTAAACTAAACAAGACCAAAATGACAAAAGTCCAACACACACAGTTCAAGAATATGATTTTGAAAGAGTTCTAGGGTTTGCGTCAAAATAATCCACAGTTGCGTCACGTTTAGCCCAAAGTATCTGTAGATGCGACAAAAGTTCCAAATGGAAGCTGCAGCGTTGAAAAACAAGCAATGAGTCACTCCTGAGACCATGGGGAGGCGATGCGACAGCCCAGCTGGACCCAGCGGGCAGGTTACGACAAACCCAGTCTGTATGGGGAGGGATGCGATATCATGTATGGATTCCAGTGCGCAGGTTCGGTAGAAAGTGTCTCGCACAGGCACGATGCGACAATCTTTGGGACGGCAACGATCTCAGGTGCAGCGTCGATCTTCTCCTGTCGTGGCCCCTCGATGCGATGGCTCTGCGACGATGTTCGTAGCGACGTGATGCGGTCCGCAAGCAAGCAGTGCGGCAATCTCACCCAGTGACGACAGGCTCTGCGACGATATTCGCAGCAACAGGAATCTTCCCGCACCGGGGTGATGCATTCTGCAAGCGAACGATGTGTCGGTTCTTGCAGTGGCAACAGGCGCTTCGACGATTTGGATCTTTGCGGCGGCAGGAATTTCCTCGCACTGTCGGGAATGCGCTCCGCAAGTGAGCGATGCGTGAAAATTGCAGATTTTCTTCTTTTCTCCTTGTCAAGCTCCCCAAACAGCAGGCACAACTTCCAGAGGCCCCACAATTGGATCAAGCACTCTAGGAAGGGCAGAACTCATACAGCAGAGTTCAGGGGGGAAGCTGGGGGTGAAGTCCTTTTGTTCCTGGGACTTTTTAACAGGAGGCCAGCTCTCCTCAGGCCCTTGGAGATCTGTTCAAGCAAGGGGACACAGAAACAGCAAAGTCCTTCCCCTCTCCTTGGCAGCAAAGCAACTGCAGATCAGCCTTACTGCAGGTCAGTCCTTCTTCAGTCTTCCAGATTTCTACTCGGCAGGGGTTCCTTCTTGATTCCAAGATGATCTCATTTTCTGTAGTCTGGGTAGCCCTTTTTTACCAGTCTTTCCTTTGTTCCCTGGAGAAAGAGAGGCCTTGGCTTAGTGAGAACCAGTTCTGGTCAGTCCTGGAGCACTTTGTTTTCCTGACTTCTTTTTTCCTTTCAGAGAGGGGCAGGGTCGTCAGCCGCCCAGCAGGAGGTGGAGCCAGCATTGTGGAAGGCAGGCACATCCCTACTCAGGCCCAGGTGATACTCCCTCCCACCACTCAAGATGCAGATGCAGCTATTCATCCTAGGCTGACTCATCCAGCCTCCTGGGGGCTCCCCAGCCCCTGTCACTCACAAACCAGACAGTCAATTCACAAACAGGCCAAGGCACACAGAAAGGTCAGACAAAAGAACAGCCACTTTCTAAAAGTGCTGCTATCAAACACAGGAGTTAAAAACTATCATTTCTAAAAGATAGGTTATTAGATTCTGAGTTCAGGGATACCAAACTTTAATTTTCTATCTTGCTCCTATGGGAAGATATGCAGGTATACATTATACACAGCATTCCCCATTATAGCCTATGGGCAAGATAGTCCTCTCAATAGTGAAAAACTAAAATGGCTGTAATTCACTACCAGAGCATGTCTCACACACTAGTACATGTTCTACCTTTCATATACACTGCACCCTGCCCAGGAGGGTACCTAGGGCCATCTATAGGGGTGTCCAATGTGTACAGAAATGGACGGGTTAAGCCTGGCCAGTGGGGACACTGGCCAGGGCAGCATGGCAGTTAGCAACTGCATACAGGCACTGCGGTGGCAGGCCTGAGACACCATTTTAGAGCTACTTGTGTGGGTGGCACAACCAGTGCTGCATGCCCACTACTAGCATTTGACCACCAGCCCTGGCACACTCAGTGCACTTTACTATGGACTTCCTGGTAACACAAATATGCCAATCATGGATAACCAATCACAATAACAATTTTACTCAGGGAGCACTTGCACCTTGACGCTGATCAGCAGTGGCAAAGTGCCAAAAGCATCTAAACCAGCAAAAACGAAATCCAGCACACCGTCAAAAATACAGGAGGTAGAGGGGGCGTGGCCAAGGCGGCGAGCATGGCGGACGCAGCCTGAGAGAGCTCCGTCCCGCCTATACACCATCCGCGCCATATATCCTGCATTTCCCCGACCTGCGATCCCCCAGACCAGACGCTTGGCATCCGGTGGCGGAGGGGAGGCTCCGGTGGAGATTTGGGCTCGCTCCGTGCTCTAGCTCCGGCGCGGTGATCCGGACGAGGTGGGGCCTGCGCGACAATCAGCAGCCGGGACCTCGAGTTTCGAGAGGCCCGGCCGGAAGTGAGGCGGAGGCGGGGTCTGTCGCGAGGCCTGTACCGGCTCCCCGGACCTGCGGATCTCCGCTTGGGGCAGGAGAGCCCGAGAGACCCACGGACAGTGCGGAGTCACCCTGGAGCCGGGACACTGGCAGCGGTGAGGTGAGCCGGCGGGGGGAGGCGAGCGCCACAAAAGAGGGGGAAAGCACTCTCTGCTGCAGGCCGACCCACTCGGCAGCCAAGTCGGGCTGCGGGGGCCGGGGGTCCCCGGAGTGCTAGGGGGCTCCTGCCTTCACCCCTGCTCCCGGGGACGCCTCCATACTTGCGGCCCTACCCCCCTCTCTCCCCTCCCTCCCCCCCCCCTGGTGGGGACCAACTACGCTTGTGGAAGCCCGGCCTGGAGTGGGCTACTGCTGGGGGCCGACGGCGAGCAGTGGACAGCTGGGGGTCGCCCTCTGATAATTGGATTCCCCCCTTGTTGGCCGGAGCTATTGACGATCCTGAGGCACAGGGCCCCCCCTGGGGGTCTACTATCCCTAGCTCTGCGAACGGAACAGGGGGCATACTCCAGTGGCTGAGGCGGAGGGGAGGTGGCGCTCAGCAGGGAGAAGACTCCACAGCCAGATACGCCGACATCCTTGGACACGTGCCCACCTTCCCCTCGGATCAAGACGCGACGCGGGGGTCCCTGACCGTGAGGGGAGCTGCCAGTAGCAGGAAGATACTTGGACGCCGGGCCTGCTCCTCATCATGACGCGAGGCGGCAACAGTGGAGGCGCTACGAAGCAGGGCCCCATAGATACGTTTACGGGACCGAGTGGTGGAGCAGGAGCGTCCGGGGGCCAGCCCGGCCCAGGCCCTGGCCCAGACAATGCGGCCCTGATGGCGGCAATCACGCAATCAAGGGACATGCTGGACGCGAAAATTGGGGCTGTTGGGGCTGATGTCACATTGCTTCGCCAGGATCTACGGAACGCAGTGGCCAGAATCACCGAAACTGAAACCAGAATAACGGAGGTGGAGGATGATGTGGTCGTCCTGAAAAAGAAGGTTGCCACTCTGGAGGGGCTACAGAAGAACTTGGCACTCAGGGTCGAGGACGCGGAAGGACGGGCCAGACGAAATAACCTGCGATTCGTGGGTTTACCGGAGGATTGCGAGAAAGGCAACATGGAGGCATTCCTGACAAAATGGCTGGAGGGGTGGCTCCCCCCGGACTCCCTCTCAAGATGCTTCATCATTGAACGGGCGCACCGAGCGCTTCTCCCGAAACCGCCGCTGGGAGCACGCCCCCGCCCGGTCATCGCCAAACTCCTTAACTACCATGACCGCGACGCAATCCTCCGGCAGGCGCGAGCTAAGGAACCCCTGATGTACGAAAACCACAGAGTCCTGATCTTCCCAGATTACACAAAACTGGTGCAGCAACAGCGACAGTCCTTCACTGCAGCGAAGGCTCGGCAACGAGAACTTAAAATCCAATACGCCCTGCTCTATCCGGCCCGCCTGCGTGTAGTGTTTCAGTCCAAGACGCAGTTCTTCAACACGCCGTAGGAGGTCTTTGAATGGACAGACGAGACGGTCAGAGTGAAGGTGCATACTCCCCCGAGGCGCAACTCCGAGCCCTCCTCGGAGACGAGACCCTCGAGGACTCCCAGGAGATCGCGTAGCAGAAGCAACTGGAGGGCGCGCTCTCGGAAGAACCAACCTCCCACGGATGGCGAGTCGGGGGGCGACGATGTGGTGGAGGCCCCGGCTCCGGACCCATGACGATCCTTCACGACTTAAAACTCTCTAATGGATGCCGCCACACGCTTTACTGCAAGAATGCGGTGTGGGACGAGCAGTGGGTCGGGGGATGCCCATGAGTGGGCGGCCATCACCCCGAGGACTAACAGTAGTTAATCGGGTTACGGGTTAGTTGAAGTTGGGTGGGTGGTTGGTGGGGATCCATTGGCATAGACGGTTGGGGGTCTCCCATTGGAGGCTGAAGACTGTCTCTACCGCGACAGATACTTCAATGTTACTGAGGTATAGGGTGGGGGGGAGGGGGGTGGACAAAGTTGGGGTTGTGGTGGGGTTTGGGGAGTTGGTGGGGGTTCGGGGGATCAGGGACCGGAGTGGGGAGGGAGGTTGGTGGGAGGTGGGATGGTTGTTTTCGGCACAGTACACTTTCAAGGTTGGTTGTCAGCGCTGGTGTTTGGATGGCCCCGAGGGCTCGGATCTTTGATCTATACACCTATTGATGGCGGGTGGTACACAGGAGTCTAGCCCCACACGGGCGGGGTTTCGAGTGGTGAGTTGGAAAGTCCGTGGGATGCTTGACAAAATTAAGAGGGGTGCAGTACTGCAGCTGGGGAAGAGAGAAAGGGCAGATGTGCTTTTCTTACAGGAAACTCACCTCCTGGGCAATAAAACGCTTAGCCTACAACGGTATGGCTATCACCAAGTGTTCCACGCGGGCTTTGTGAGGGGGTCACGGGGAGTGGCGATTCTGATACACCATCGACTGAATTACACTCATGAGACGCAGTGGGTGGATGCGCAAGGACGGTTTATATTCATTAAAGGGATGGTGGGTGATGAGCCGATGGTCTTTGGCAGTGTGTATGCCCCACCCCCGCTCCAAGAAGCACTCATTGAGAAACTGTTTGATGTCTGGGCTGATATACCTAGTGTGATGTCTATTGTGGGCGGAGATTGGAATGATGTCATGGATGGGCACAAAGATAGATATAGATCGGATGGGGGGACCATTTCACATGTTCCCACTAAATTGAGTGGTATGGTACGAGGGATGGGGTGGATTGATGCATGGCGGTACCACCATCCCCATGGCCGAGAGTTTACCTACGTCTCAGCAGTGCACAAATCCTTCTCCAGACTTGATTGCTTGTTTGTTCCTAATGGGTGGATGGGGAGGGTTGCTTCTTCATCTATACTCCCGCGTGGCTTGTCGGACCACTCTCCGGTCGCAGTTGATGTCCTTCTTGGTAGGACACGACAGCCATTTCGGTGGCGTTTGTCTGCATGGCAGCTACGACAGGACGACTACAGGTCACGCTTGCGCGAAGCCATTTCTCTGTACTGGGACTGCAACGATCAGCCCGACATGGACGCTATAACCCTCTGGGAAGCCATGAAGCCCGTGCTCCGGGGGGTAGACATCGCTTGGTGCGCGGCGGCGCGCAAGGCCCGCAGGGGAGAGATAGAGGAGACTGCGCGGCGGGTTCGAGACCTTGAGGAAGAGAGTACTGCCGAAGGGTCTGTGGATACCGTTGAGCGGTTGCTACTAATGCAGCAGACGTACAACTCTCTTCTAATGGACGAGGCCCGCCAGCTGTGGCTGGCTACACAGAGTAGGATTTATCAGTGGGGGGACAAATCTAGCTCTATGCTATACAGACTCTGTCAGGGGACTTTCCATGCGCAGACCCTACCGGGACTTCGCGACGAGGCAGGAGAGCCTGTGACGGCCCCGGTGGAACTGGCGGCCAGTTTCGCCCGATACTATGAAGCCCAATACGCCCCGCGAGAAACAATCCCTGAGGCGGAAGTGGACAAATTCCTAGCTGACCTCCCGCCAAGGGCCCTCTCAGACGAAGACCGGGACCTACTGGACCACCCACTGTCCTTGGACGAATTGACCGCGGCACTCGGGGAGCTGAACACTGGTAAGGCTCCCGGGCCTAATGGGTTCCCGTGTGAATTCCTTCAGACATTTCATGTTCAACTGGGTGCGCGCTATGGACAGGCGCTGGAGGAGGCCAGAGACCGTGGTCGCCTACCGGCAGACTGGCGCCACGCCGAGATTGTTGTCTTCTGTAAACCGGGAAGACCCCCGGAGCAGCACGCGTCGTACAGACCGATCTCGCTCCTGAACGTTGAAGCAAAAATACTGGCGAAAGCCCTAGCCAATCGCCTTCTCCCGTATATTACGGACCTGGTACACCCGGATCAGGCCGGTTTTATGCCCCATAGGGCGACTAGGCACAATATCCGGCGCGCACAGATGGTGATAGAGGCAGCCAAAGCCGCCGGGATCCCGACAGCGCTTCTCCTGGCTGACATTGATAGAGCCTTCGACTCAGTCAGCTGGGTCTATCTTCGTGCGCTTCTGACCCATCTGAACTTTGGGCCTCGATTCCTCTCGTATCTGCACCTACTATACACGGACCTGACGGCCTCGGTGAGGATAGCGGGAGCGACCTCGGCCCCCTTCCCCATAGGCCGGGGCACCCGACAGGGTTGCCCTTTATCGCCGTACCTGTTCGCCCTGGCCATGGAGCCGCTGGCGGCATGGGTGAGAATTGACGCGCAGATGCGGGGACTTGAATGGGTGCGGGGACCGTCTGATCGTATTGCACTATATGCGGACGATGTCCTTTTCTTCCTCACGGACATTGATAGATCTGGCCCCAGAGTTCTGGAAATAATGCGAGTATTTGGGGAGGTCTCTGGCCTGCACTTAAATACACGGAAATCCACGCTGTGGATACTGGGTCAGCGCGGACGGCTTGGGCACTGGGCGTCGACGCTACAGGAGGCGGCAGGTGGCATCAAATACCTCGGTGTCTTTCTCACGGACGTTCCGGGAGTTGCCTGGACCCGTAATGTGGTGCCGGTCTGGGATCGCGTACGGTCCGACGTGAAGGTCTGGTCCAGGATGCCCCTAAACATATATGGCCGCTCCGCCATTTTTAAGATGGTGGCTCTCCCGCGCCTTTTATACCAGCTACAAAATCATCCATGCCCCATTGCACCACACTGGTTTAGGCAAGTGAACTCTGCACTGAGCCAGTTTCTCTGGGCTGGTGGGGCGTCAGAGTGGCGCTCCGCACCTGTTTCCTTTCCACGTATTGCGGGGGTCTGGCGACTTCGGACATCCTATCTTACTACCAGGCTTCCCATCTTCTCATACTGAATGACTGGTGGTATGGAGACCGGGGCGACCCGGCCTATGCCCTTGAAAGATACCTGATGGACCCGGACACGCTCCACACCATCCTTTATTCGGCAGGCAAGCGAAAAAAACTCCCAATTGTTACTCAAGTGGTTTTCCGAGTGTGGCGGGGAGCCCTTCGCCGCATGGGTTGGTGGAATGTCTTAACGCAAGAAACGCCCCTTTGGCACAATGGACGTCTACCGGCACTCGCGGCTCTCCAGGGGTTCCGGGGCTGGGATGACATAGGCATCTCGACACTGGGCCACATTATGCAAGGCACGACCCTTAAATCGTTTCAGGCTCTGCGGGATGAATACGATATGCCGCAGACCCAATTTTATAAATACCTACAGTTCCGCCACGCTCTGTCCCCCTCGCTGTTAGGACTGGACAAACTGCCCGAATTTAGTCCTGTGGAAGCCAAGGTCTTTATGGGGGAACTGGGGGACAAGAAAATCTCCAATATATATCAAACTCTGGTCACGCACTGCTCTGCCTCACTAGATAAGCTACGCAAGGCATGGGAGGAAGATATTGGTGCCTTAGACGAGGATGACTGGAGGGAGGCCTTAGAGGCGCCTCGAGGGGCGGCTGTTGCGGTGCGACTGAGATTTATTCAGTTTAAATATTTGCATCGTGCGTACTACACCAGAGAACGGCTGTGGCGAGCTGGCCTGATTGCCTCCCCTGAGTGTCTGAGATGTGGTAGCACGGTTGGAACGTTCTTACATACAGTGTGGTCATGTGTGCGGCTGACGCGGTTCTGGTCGGGTGTGTGGGACTGCCTGTCTGAGGTGCTGGGCTGGGACCTCCCCCGCTCCCCTAAACTGGGTCTCCTTCACGTAATGGAACAAGTGGGAGGGAATATCTACAAACGCCATCTACTACTCCTGGGCCTTACAGTAGCCAAACGGGATGTGGCTCGTGCCTGGAAAGACCCCCGGGCTCCTGTACTAGAGGTGTGGAAGAGAGGGTTGGGCTTTACCATGGGGCTGGAACGTCCGGTCTTTGAGGCCAGGGGGTGCCCCCGAAAGCACTTTAAAATATGGCAGCGCTGGGCTGAATATAGAGGGCTCTGGCTGGAACCGCCAGTGCAGCGGGACTCCGATGTGGACCACTTACCGATTGACTCTGGGTGAAGGGGCCAACACACTGATTGCGACTCCAAGAACTAATGCTTTGAATCATACGAACACTGTGCCGGGGGGGGGGGATCCGGGAGGGGAGGGCCAGGGTGGGAGTAGGGAGGGGGGAGTTGGTGGGGATCCTTTCCTTTGAAAATGTTGATTGCACTGCTGTTGTTTATTGATTGCCTGCTTGTTCATTGGACCCCTGATACATAGGGGACGGTGACCTGATTATATGCTATTTCAACGAAATAAAATCTGTTCTGAAAAAAAAAAAATACAGGAGGTAGGGAGGAGCTTAGAGCGCAAACAAGATGGCCGCGTGAGCTTAGGGCTCCCGAGACCCTCGCACCCTCCCGCATCTATCCTGTCGTTTATCCTGTCCCTCATTGATGTCTTCTTGGAGGCGAACCACGACTGAGGTGAAATCTGCTTTCAGATTTTGAATCGAACCCTGGGAGCCGGAGTTACGGCGATTTGAAGATTGCGGCCTACATCTCCGTGATGCCCGGCTGTGGAGATGGCATGGTGCCCGGGTCGTAGTTGAACAACATCGGCTTGAGGGGGCTGGGACGTCCGGTCCGGTTGCTTTCACTTTCAGTTTTGCTTTCAGGGGAAGCTGTGACTGGAACCAAACCCACCCCTGAGCCTGAAGACGGCCGCCCAGCGACTCCCACAAGTGTGATTTCTCATCGACTTGCCGAATCCGAAGGATATTTGGCCTGTGCCCCCTGGCTGGGGCTGCCTCCGCCCAAGGGGACCAGGGGCCGCCATCTTCCTGACTCGTCTCTCCTATTAAAGTTAACTTATCTTCCGCAATGACGGGGAAACCAGAGGGTGAAAAGCAGAAACTTAAGACCACTCGGCGGGGTGGCTATACCCAGACTAACATCATGGATCGATATGCCCAAGCTAAGGGATCTCCCGGCGGATCTGGCAGGTCACAGGAGGACACTAGAGATCCACCTACTCCGGCCAATGAACTGACCCTGCAAGATGTCATGGCCGCCATTGACGGGATTAAATCCTCATTAGGGCAACAAATGGAGACTCTCGCCCATAAGCTCGATACTGTGGCGATAGATGTCAACCTGATCCGCACGGACCATGCAACAACTAATGAGAAGGTCAAATCACTGGATATCAAGAATTCTAGTCTGATGGGTGATGTCGCTGACCTACAGACAGAGATCCGTCACCTAAAGACCACTAGTGATCTCCTCACACGTCGTCTGGAGGATTATGAAGGGAGGGCCAGGCGGAACAATGTTTGTATTATTGGTGTCCCGGAGAAGGCGGAGGATCCTGCAGCTGACCTCTTTGTTGAGAACCTTATTGTTGGACACCTCGCACCTAAAGGATTGAGTAAGTTCTTTACAGTGGAACGGGCTCACAGAGTTCCGGGTGGCAAACCGAAACTAGGTGCCCCACCGCGGCCTATTATTGCGAGAATTTTTAATTTTCGTGATAGAGACGCTATCCTGCAGGCCTCACGGTTGGGTGGACCTACAAAGTTCAAAAACACAAATATTAGCTTCTACCCGGACTTCACCCAATCTGTCCAGAAGCAACGACTCGGTTTCCTCGGGGTGAAACGTAGACTGCGTGATATGGGACTCAAATAAGCCATGCTGTTCCCGGCCAAGTTGAGGATTGAACTTGCTGAGCGAACTTATTTTTTTGATCAACCAGAGTTGGTGGCCAACTGGCTAGACACTCTACCTAATCAACATCCATCGGAGGAGCGATCTGGCGGAGCAGAAGGCGGACAGGCGGAACAAGAATAGTAGCCGGTTGCTTGGTTCCTGGGATATTTTCGTGGACCTTGGACTGTGGTTCGATAATCCTGATATGTGATTTAATGTACATTTGGGGGGTTGCGGGGCTATTGGTGGGTCCTTTTTTCCTCCTCTGAGGGTCTTTTTGTAGTTTAGTCAAATGTGGGGGCGACAGGCACACTGCAAGTTTGGGTGGCTTTTTAGTCTAATGCAGGGGTGCAGGGTGGGAGGCTTTGTAACGGGATGTTGGGGGGGGATGGGAGGTTCTGTTGGGGTTTGTGTATGTTTTCTTGCAAGGTACCGTATCCTTAAATCGTTTCATCGAGGTGTTGAGTTCTTACTGGGGTTGGATTTTCTTTCTTCTTCGGGATGGGGGGTAGAGGGCTGAAACTAATGAGTTGGAATGTGAATGGGATGGAGGATAGGATAAAACGTGGGGTGGTGTTGCAATTGTTGAAACGTCTCTCCCCTGATGTGGTCCTTCTTCAGGAGACGCACTTGATTGGTAATACTTGTCATGCTATGAATAGGAGGGGTTATCGTTTGGTTGCACATGCTGGTTTTCCTCCGGCTCTAGAGGGGTTGGAATCCTCATCAAGAATTCTCTCCCACTGGGGATTGACTCCATTGTTCTTGATGATAGAGGGCGCTACGTCGCTCTTACGGGAAGATGGGAGGGCCGCACCCTCTCTCTGGTCTCGGTATATCCCCCCCTGGCCTGCAATCAACGACTTTCGCGGACTTGGGGCAGATCGTTCTGGCTCTCCCTGAGGGGTCACTGCTTCTGGGTGGTGATTTTAACGCAGTGGGTTCCGGGGTGACCGATCGATACCCGCCCAGAGATCTAAAGGGATCACAGAACTGGCTCCATGGATTCCTTGATACTTTGAGTCTAGTAGATTGTTGGAGGTTGTTACATCCTACTCAACAGCAGTATACGTTTCATTCGGGCGCTCGCGGTAGCCTCTCCAGGATCGACTATGTTTTGGTACCGGCTGCGCAGGCTCCTTCTGTCACTGAGGTCAAGCATTTAGGGCGAGGAATTTCAGATCATTCTCCACTATGACTGCGGATGGATTTAGATTCCGGGTCCGAGGGACGGGTTGCACCGATTAATCCTTGGTAATTCCGAAACCCTACAACTCGCGCTGCCCTAGTTAAATCTCTTGAACTGTATTTTCTGGAAAACGAGGGTTCTGTTTCATCAGCTGTATCGCTTTGGGAGGCTTTCAAGACCGTCCTTAGGGGTCAGGCCCTGTCGTTGATAGCGGGTGCTAAGAAACGGAGAGATGAGGAGGTGGTTGGGCTTGAAATAGAGATCGCTGACATGGAGCTTGACCTGGAGCGGGGGGTCACCCGTGCTAAGACCCATGTTTTGCGACTCAAACAACTTGAGTACAGGACATTGGTTACCGACGCGGCTAAGGCTATGAGTAGGGAGCAGCAGGGACGTCTGTATGACGTGGGCGACAAAGCTGGTAAATTGATTGCGTGGCTGGATAAGAAAGATCGAGCTAATCGGGTGGTGCCTGTGATTGACACAGATGCTGGTGTTCGGATCTCTGACCCTAAGGAGATAGTTCAGTGTTTTGCAGATCACTTCAAATCTGTGTACTCCTCTGTGTCTGACAGACCGGAGGAGGACTCACATCTATTATTGCGAGATATTGCTTTACCGCGTCTCTCTGACATTGATAGAGACCAAATGGACGCCGCTATAACACCTGATGAAGTGGCGCTCGCGATTCGTTCCTTGCGTTCGGGGAAAGCAATGGGTCCCAATGGCCTGCCTATCGAACTTTACAAGTTGCGCCCTGACAAGATGGCTCCCTATCTCCGGGATATGTTTCTGGAGTCTCGGGAATGTGGCTCTCTCTCCCGTGATCAGCGTTTAGCGAATATTGTGGTGATTCATAAGGAAGGGAAGCCGAGAGATAAGTGTGCGTCGTATCTACCTATATCCCTTTTAAATGCGGAACCTAAGATCCTTGCGAAAGTATTGGCTAACCGGCTGATCACGGTAATTAGCGACTTGATACATCCGGATCAATCCGGTTTTATCCCACATAGAAATACTGCCCTGAATCTTAGGCGACTGCACAGTGTTCTCGCGAGAGCTGCGACGCTACGTGAGCCGGCCATCTTGGCGTCGTTGGATGCCACGATGACTTTCGATACTGTGGAATGGCCGTATTTATGGGCCGCATTGGCTAAGTTTGGGTTTGGACCCGGTTTTATCGGCTGGATGCGGCTGCTCTACGAGGACCCCCTTGCGCAAATTGTTGTGAATGGCCGAGTCTCGGCTCCGTTTGGTCTTGGAAGGGGAACTCGTCAGGGTTGTCCACTGTCACCGCTCTTGTTCGCTCTAGCTCTTGAACCCCTCGCCGCGTGGATCCATTGGGAGCCCTCGATGAAGGGTATTCGGTGGGCCCCGGAGTTTGAAGATCGCATCTCGCTTTATGCAGATGATATCTTATTGTATTTGACTTCGCCCCGGAAATCCCTGATAGTATTGTGCGATGTTCTGAATTCATTCGGCAGAAACTCAGGTCTAAACATTAACTGGACCAAATCCTATCTTTACGTCCCTTCTGGTGATGTCCCTCTTCTCCCAAATAATTGTCCCATCCAGATAGCACACACTGGGTTTAAATACCTCGGTATCTACATTTCATTGGACCCCCACGACTCGTTATGAGCATAACGTCCTCCCTCCCTTGTCTAGATTGAAACAAGATGTCGCAGGTTGGCATAAGCTTCCGCTTTCACCGTTGGGTCGTGCGGCTCTCTTTAAAATGATGTCTCTGCCTCGTTTCCTCTATGCACTCCAAAACACTCTTGATGTAGTTCCGGCCAGCTATTTCTGTGCAGTCAAGGGTCTTCAAAGGAAGTTGATTTGGGATGGTAGACCTCGTATTGCACTTGCTAAATTTACGCTCCCATGGTATGATGGGGGGATCGCTCTCCCTGATATAAAACGTTACTATTGGGCGTCTCAATTGGGAGCCATCAATCATGCTACGTATGGTCCCGAATTGAACCCTGCCTTTACAATGGATTGATGGCTGTTACCTGGGGTAACTACTACAGGGCACTATATTCTAGATTGGTGATTAAGGACTTGTCGGGACCTACCAAGACGGCAGTGCGTCTGTGGAGGGATGCAACTAGTTCGATGGGGTGGAAAGACCGCCTGACTCGGGCGACCCCGCTCTTTGGCTCTGATAAACTGGGTAAACTGTGGAAGACCAAGGGATTTGATAAGTGGGATCTCATCGGTATCAGTAAGATGGGAGACCTCTGGGTGAAGGGCCAGATTAAATCGTTTGAACTGCTAAAGAAGGAGTATGAACTAGCTGATTCAGAGTACTTCCGTTACGTTCAAGTTCGACATGCTTTGAGGTCGGTTTTTCCAGTTGGGGAGGTAATTCCGGAGTCGTCCCTGCTCGAAGATAGATTGTTAGACGGTCATGTGCCCGATAGTACTATTTCCTTAGTCTATAAAAAACTAATAAATGATAGGTCGGATCTCCTTTTGCATCTTCGTGACTTGTGGACCCGTGACGGCCTTGAACTGGATGACGAGGACTGGCAATCTGCGATCTCCTCTCCCAAGGAGGTTGCGATATCAGCTCGACTCAGACTGGTTCAACTTAAGATTCCTCACAGGGTATATGTCACGGGCCCCCGATTGGTACACATGGGCTTTTCTGAAGAGGGTTTGTGCAAGCGAGGATGCGGCCAGATGGGGACATTTCTTCATATTATCTGGGAATGTCGTGAGGTTGCCGCCTACTGGAGCGGGGTACATGATGTGATGAAGGAAGTAATGGGGGTTGCCCTCTTACCAGAGGCTAGGCGATGTCTATTGAATGTCTGGGAACCCACGGATAATAACGTAGCCCAGACACAATGGGCGACCCTGGGAGCCATGATCGCCAAGCGCGATATAGCTCAATTGTGGGGATCCCAAAAGCCACCTACAGTTGCATTATGGAATGAAAATATGGACTGGTGCATGTTCCGAGAAAAAACGGTGTCTTTGGCCCGGGGTCGGCTCCGGAAGTGGTGTAGAATATGGGGACCCTGGAATACCTACAGTGGAGATATTTGTGCACCGTCTATTGCAAATATCACTGATGTCTCACCTTCCCAATGACCACGCATTCCGATTGCCTATTTATATGTGTATTGATTTTCCTTTTGTCCTCCCCCTCCCCCTTTAGTATATGGATTGCTGATTTCACTTGTAATGACTATTCCTTCCCCATTTGAATTGACACTTTGTGTAATATATTCTTTACCTTGCTGTTTTTCTGTTTTCAAAAAAAAGAAATATAAAAAAAAATAAAAAAACTGGAGGTAGAGGCAAAATGTCAGGGGAAACCTCGCCAAAGATGCCAGGTCTAACAGTGCATGAAACTCACTTTTTGTCCATCGGTCATATGTGAATTTCTGGTCTTGATAAACCGGGATATCTTTAGCATATGGGAACTGAATTCATGAGATACTTAGTATACCTTTCCTTTTTTTCTTAAGGCCCAGAGTGCGGTTTCAATCTTTGACCCGCGTCATTACCAGATGCCGGGTCTTTCCGGAACTGATAACTTTCCTGGATTCATCATTTGAACCTATTCCTTCTCTTGCCGTGTAGAGACGCTCACGGCTCATGAGGTAGCTATTCAGAGCATCTCTTTCGGTCCATTTGATGCTTTTGGACCAAGACCATTGTACAGTCAGGTGTGAGCGAGTGGATCGTTTATTGATCATTTGGCTGGTTGCTTCTGTTTTCCATTATCCCTGGCCTAACTTGAACTTGTCAGCTGCTTCTGACCACCGGACTTCACCAAGACGATCAGCTCGTTTGAGAGCCATGCCTTGTAAGTCTTCGGAGACAAGAGAGTGTCTTTCTATTAGCACGCTACTCTGTTCTTACCCTTTACTACTCTTTGGAGTACGGGTAGAAGGCAAACATATCTGGTTCACCCCTGTTCACTTTCTTTGGGTGTATTTATATTTTTTCTCCTTGATGGTGATATCTATTACTGCCTTCACATTCACTGGTTTATTTTCTTTTCACTATTCATTTTACTGGCTTTGGTACTGAAGCTATGAATCCATTTCTCAATTTCGCTAATTTTTTTCGGAATGGTTGCCCTTTGGGGGAGAAACATGTTTCATTGTTTGTGTTTCTGCTTTATAGAATGGATTCGTGGACCCTATTCCATATCTGATGTCACTGGCGTAACAAAACTTGAGGAGCCCTCCCTGCAAGGCACGTGGATGGGCCCCCTCTGGGCTCAATCAAGAGCTCCTCATGCAGAGTGCTGTGCTGAGGGGACCCCCTGGAGCTTGGGGGCCTCCCGCTCCGCAGGGGCTGCGGGGGCCTGTGTTACGCCCCTGTCTGATGTACATATATTTTGCTCTCCCCCTGTACTCCACGGCTTGTTCTTTGGATTGCATCTAAATTTGTGCCCTGAAGAAGGTGACAGCTAGACCTTAGCCCCACACCGAAACGCACATCGGCGCCGTGTTTGACAGGAACCACCTGGTGTTATAGATTGAAGAACCACTGAGTACTTATGCTTTCATTGTATAGTTTATATGTTTTGTCAATCAACTATCTATTGCCATTGGTGCGCTGCTGAACAAAATTGATTGGAACTTGCCCTTGAGTTTATTGTTCCATCTGAGATGTTTTTGGTTTAACCTAACTTATTGTTTATTATAACATATATACCACAGTATTTTGATCTGGTTTCTGTGTTCATATTCATGCAATTCTTTTTATTACGTGATTGCGTTAGTAAGACAGTAGTGCGAATGTGATTTAGGTATTAATGATTGTGTAGATTGTATTAGGATGCAACTGGTATGATTTTTTTTTTTATTGATTTTGCCGTCATTCATTGTTTTGGGGGAACTTTATTTCCAATTGGTCCTGTAGGGACTCTACGAATATTATATATCTATGTTATGATATTATTTGTGTTGTTTTGAATTGTTTGTGTATATATTGAAAACTATTACATAAAAAACAACCAATGTTTTTGAAATTGTTACATTTTGAATAAATTTAATATATATTTTTCTTATCATTCTTCTTGTAGTCTATTTTCTATACAATTTTCTGTTTGACACATTTCTGATCTTGCTCCCTGTGATAGGGATTGACTTATAGTCTACCAGAGGCGCATTGCGCTCAGATTTATACTTAGGCAGGTGACCCCCTCTCCCCTTAGTTCGGGGGAGGGTTGTATTCTGTGACAACCCATTGCCCCTGCCAGCACTGCCAATGACAGTGCCATCACAACTACTAACCATCACGCTCCTACAAGTGTGACAGTCAGACTATTCAATGCCCCTAACGCTATATGAATGACTAGGGCAGCACAAATAAGTCATTTTAATATATACCGAATCAATAAACAATTGTTGTGATGCTCATTTCAAAATTGAACAGACAGCTCCACCATGTGGCAGCCTGTCATAAGTGCCAATGTTGACAATTAAGTGGCGGTGCCGAGCACCCGGAAATCACTGGCTCAAATTAAGCACTGTCACTGACAGGGGCGGTTCTCTTATAGGGGCGTAGGGGCTACGCCCCCCTTATTATTTACCCCAGAAGTGCTTTCTATTTTCTCTAGTACTGAGGCTGCTAGTATTGTAAAAACAAAGATAAACTAGTCAGCGTTTTAGGAGCACTCACCTCGGTTTATATTCTCCGACCTGTTCCTATACCTTGTTTTATATTGATTTCGGCAGAATGCAACCAGTAACTAATTGCCGGGCTGATGAGCTCCCCACCCTGAAGCGTGTGAGGTCATCAGCTAGGCAAAATCATTGCTCCCTGAGATTTACTCCTCCCCCTGATGACGTGAGTGAAAAGTTAGCCCCTGGGCACCTCAGGCTGAAGCCCGACAGCACCAGGAGCCAGGGCCGGACTGGGAACCAAAATCGGCCCTGGCAAAGTGCTCGGCCAGCCACCCCACCCCCCAGGGGGGGTTGGGGGTGCGACCGCCCTCTTTGCCAGGGCGCTGCAAAAACGGCCCTGTAACAAAAACGGCCCCAATGGGCCCAAAACCGGCCCCCACCCTTGCGGCGCACCGGGGGATTGCCCAGTGCCCGCAATGGCCAGTCCAAGCCTGCCAGGAGCTGCACGTCTATCAGGAGCTGGAGCCAGGCCACCCCACCCTTTCACAACTCGTCACAGGCTGGGGTGGGGTCTGCAGCCTTAATGACGCCACCTCAACCTGTTAAGAGCTGTGAAAGGGTGGGATTGGAGTCTGCGCAGCTTGATATTGTTTTTTATAATGGACTTTGCCGGTTCCCAGAACCTACTCGAAAGAAGACTGATTTTCCTGTAGCGTTCCCATTAATATTTGCAGGCCCTGGTGAGTTTATTTTCTTAATTTAAATTGAAAGCATTGCCGTTAAGTAAAATGTTAATCGGCTACAGGTGTCTTTTTATTTGGTAATTTATGGTTCTTTTATAGCATTAGCAAGTAACTGAGCTTTCGCCTCATTTACGCTCATACTGGGACCAAACTGAACAAAATATTCTGTCAACTTAAGGCAGCGGCGCGCAAATATACCACACACACCTAAAATGGGAAAATGAATGTAAGTTAAACTAGTTGGAAAATGCGTTTTAAAGTTGCGAAATGCTCTGGCACTTGATTAAAGCATTGCTACTGTTTGAGTGTGTAACCGGAAAGCTCTGATAAAATAAATGTATTTATTTTCATATTGTAATATGGTTAGTTTAACATAGACTGCCAGGAATTGTGAAAGAATCCCCTGGATAAGGTAAAATGAGAGCTTTTAAAATGTATATAATTTTGAAACTGACAATCACACTGTACCTAGTGCTAGGGCAAACCTTTTTTAAATTAGAAAGGATAAACTCCAGAATTTAGCTTCTAACACCCTGCCTATCAAGAATAATAAATCCAGAGGTGCAGCAAAGTTGGCATAGACTGTAAAGGAGCGGTTTTATCACAAAAAGTATGGGAACTGTTCATTGTGAGTTATAAAAAGCTTGGGAATCCCTTACCAATAGATCCCTCCCACTTTAGCCTACAGTATTTCACTACATCTCAAGAGAGGAAACTATAACACATGAAGTGCCAAATGATGTTCTATTATCATTTTTCCTATATTTTGTTTCTCTGGATGAACTAGCAGACCTAAAAACATGCCATAAAAGGACTCTTAGCCCCAAACGTTTTGCCTTATTTTCTTGTGTTAATTAAAACTAAGTGATACTAGGTCTAGGAGAAATTTCAATTACATGGCATGATTTCTAGAATTTCTCATGTGCAAAATTCCTGAAATTACACTATGTCACTTAATTATATTGCATTCATGGCAAAATTATTGCACTGGAACAATTCAGATGACCAGAAAGGAAGATGCTTTTAGTTGCAGATCTCCTGTTTTTAGAGATTCCTTTTCTGGAACTAAATGGATTATCACATCCAAAATGTATGCAAATGCATTTTGTGCAAATGCTGGATTTGCATTTCTGCTAATTGTTCATAATTGTACCTTCTTTTCTTAGAATTGGGCCTAATTACACCAAAGCAACCCCTTATCATTACGAGATCAGTCATGTCATGTAAAAAATATAGTGGGGCCTTATTTAAGAGGACGTGCGTCACTTTTACGCCACTGGTGCGTCACTTTTTGTGACGCACCAGTGGCTTAAAAAATGTGCCTTGTTGCCCCATATTTACAAAGTGACGCATCTAGGTAGATGCGTCACTTTATAAACCCCTGCGCCACATTATACCTGCGCCAGATATAATGTATGCAGGGGGGCGTTCTGGCGCCAGAAAGTGTCATAGAAGTGACACACTGAAATCTATTGGATTTCACTGCACCACTTCTCAGATGCAAATGCGTCAGTATCTGACGCTTGACGCACAGCAGGCGTAAGACTGACACATGCCCTTTCACATGGTGCTTGCCCCATGTGAAAGGATACATTGCTGGAGTTGCGTCACTTTTGTGACACACTCCAGCAATGCGTCACTTTTGCGCCATACAGATACGTCAGAAATACTGACGTATCTGTAACTCCTTGCGACATGATGCGTCATACTGTAAATATGACGCATCAATCATGTCGCAAGGAGGGCACACTGAGAAGTGACGCATCGCTGCTTTCACGCAGTGATGCGTCACTTCTCATAAATGAGGCCCATAGTATGTTACCATGCAAGGGCTAGCCTCTCTAGTCAAAAAGGGTGCAGCCTGCACATGCATCTTTAACCTTTCCGTACAATGAAAAATTGTTGCCCACTCATTAATAGAAAATTAGTGGTTTCATTTTACTCCTCACCACTTCCAAACTTCACCAGCCACCACTGGTCACTGATGCTTCCCGCATCCTTCAAGCATCAATTCTTTTCATGTCTATTTAATTTTTTTCCAAGGACCCTTCAGCTGCAAATTTCTACTGGGCTGCTAGCCTCAGAGCAATTTTTATTTTATTTGTACTTTACTATTTTAAAATGGCTGCCAACCATGTTGGAACTGTTGAGCAAAACAGTCAAATGGCCACTATTTTATCAGGACGCATGAGTGCACTGGTGTGCTTGTGAGGACATAGCAGTCATCGTGAACGGATACAAAATGTTCCTGTTATGCCTTTTCCCAAGATTCCAATATGGGCATTACTATAACCAAATCAATGAGACAAACTAACTTACCTCTTAAGAAATTGCATCACGTAAACAGGTAAAGAGAGACAAAGACAGAGCAAGAATTTAGCCATAAAATTAATGTATGATACAACACTGCCACCCTATGGTGCTTATTAAAAATGCATGTCATAAAAGTGCTTTCGCACTGTAAGTTTTAGCTGCGTCTAGTCAATGCTAAGCGCAACGAGACACCACCCAATCGTGCTTTAATTAAAAATATCTCTAGTGTTCAGTGCTTTAAATGGGCCGGTACTCACCGGCACTGAGTACCGGCACTTCTATTTTTTACCGCTTTGAGTACCGGCACTTCTCCGCTGCTAAGGAGAGTACCGGTACTCATTTAAAGGTAGGCTCGTTGCTTTGGCTCACGCGCACGAACGAGGCTGACTGACAGCCAAAGCGCCCCTGTAGCCCAGGCGGAGCCAACTTCAAACTACTAAGCAGGGCTCATCTGCATAATGTCCGGTGTTCACAACCACGCTGTGTTTGACAGAGCAGGGTCCATTCAGGCCCAGCACTGTCAATCACATTCACGCCATGGTGTGTATTTGTGCACACACTGAATGCAGGCATCCGGCTGACAGCAGCAATAGCCGCAATTAAGAAAGCCACGGGAGATACGGGGTGTAAATGGCCTTTATACCACCTGAGTGTTTTATGTGACTGTTTGCCTGCTTGTGTGTGCATGTTTGTATGTGTGTAAGAGAAAAGCGAGTGAAAGAGGGAGAGAATCCAGACATTAGGGAGGGATTTTAAAGGACATTCTGAAATGCTTTGTGTGAGCATTGCTGCTTGTTGCTGTGAGTACGCAATCAAGAATATATAAGTACTCCGCCACATAGTAGAAGTGCCTTATATGTCTTGTCCTTAGCCCCACCCCTAGCCCCGCCCACTTGCTACACTCATAGCTCATTTTAAGAGTACCTGCACTTATTTTTTTACCATTTAAAGCACTGCTAGTGTTAGTTAACATTTTCATAAAAACCAAACCTATAATTGCATAGGAAACTGAAAACCTCACTGGCCTTGACTCGTAGTAACAAGTTATGCAGAATCAATCAAATAAGTTCAGGTGGTTGGCGTTTAACAGGATCACTAACTCCACATTAAAAGTGTGTACAAAATCGATAATCTATGATTTTTTTGTTTGTTACATTTTATGTGTACGGTTTAACATTTCTTTGCTTTTTACAATTAATCATTAATTATTTGTGAAATAAAGTTAAAATATTGCCAATTGATATTTTTGCAGTTCTTTTTTTTAAATAATCATACATCCTGGCTTCAATGCCTGAATGACACATGGTGCTAGTCAATAAAGATGTACACCCTGAAAGTTAGGGGCTGAAACCTTGACTACATTTGCATTTTGGACTGCTTAGAGTAGAATACTGAAGATCTGTTAGCACATCAACCACACCAAGGGGACGATTAGGATGGCGGACGGACTTGCGTCCGTCCGCCATCCCAGAGGTGGAGGGACCGTCCGCATGGGCTGCGGCGGTCCCTCCGTGCAAATTAGGATGTGACCGCCACCCTGGCGGTCACATCCTGGATATTTAACATTGCGGCGGGTGCTGCTTCAAGCAGCACCCGCCGCAATGTTAAAAGTGCATGTTTTACATTTACATGCACAAAGCGGCAGGCACCGCGCGGTGCCTTCCGCTTTGTGCATGTAAATACTGAGGGGTACCATAGGTACCCCCCATGTGCACCCCCCACCCGCCTACACCCTGGGGGCCCGCAACGGGCCCCCAAAATCAAAAGTACACATGCTTTTCCACGGCGGAAAAACCGCCGCGGAAAAGCATGTTTACTAATGCATCCTAATTTGGCTGGCGGTGTCTGATAGACACTGCCAGCCAAATGAGAGCTTTTCCGCCGCGGTTGTAATCCGACCGCGGCGGAAAAGCAGCGGACAGAAACCAAGACCCACCAGCCATCGTAATGCGGCGGTGGGTCTTTGGTGACTCCGCAGAGGATTTTCCGCCTCCTCCGGGCCGGCGGTGGCTTCCGCCGGCCCGGAGGAGGCGGAAAATCCTCCATCCTAATCGGCCCCCAAGTCTGCTACATCTCTTTCACGCTCCCTTCCCGAAGAATCCTACAATGGTCATCCTGCGGAGCCGTACCTCTCGCAGACATATTCAACTCTAACGGAGCCATTTCTAATGAACATAATGTCCTATCCTCATCCTTCATCAGTGAGCTCTCTGGGGATGCTCTTTTGTTCCTACTCAACATTGTCAAAGCCTCCCTCACTTAACCTCATGGGTGCTGCTGACGAGCAGAGCTCGTCACGGCCGTTGGAACGTTTGCACGCGGGGCTAATTTCCTCGCTGTGCTGAACGTTCTAAAAACGGGTGTGGTCGTGAAGAGCTGAGCTCGTCATGAGGGCAGCTCCGCTGCGCCTCATGACGAGCTGAGCTCGTCACCAGCACGGCGGCGCTGCGCGCGGCCCTCCTCCGCCCGCACAGCGGGGGGAAACACCCTGCAGCGAAGGGGTTAAGGAATATTCTCAACACACACTAGATCTTCCCACCCTCAAAGAAACCTACATTAGATCTTGGTGACCTCGCCAACTACTGGCCCTACCTTTCATCAGGAAGAGCGTGAAAACAGCAGTCAATGTTCAACTCCAAGATCACATTAATGCTAACCATCTTCTGTACGAACACCAGTCTGGCTTCAGATCACACTGCATGTTGAGTTTTAACGGGGTAACCCACGTAAAACTACCAGACCTGGGTCAGTATTACAGTACAATAGAGTGGCGGTCATGGTAGCAACTTTCTTATACAAAGGAATACATTTAAAGGCATTCACCACTCCTGCTTTTATACGATGCTCAATTCAGATTTTAATCCTAAAGTTGAAAGGCATCAAATGCAATATAAAGTCAAAGCTTTACTTAAAGGCAACACAGTTGCTCCAATAGATAGCAGTGCGATAAATATTTACAGTGCTCTTGGTGGGAAGGAAGAAGAGGAAAGGGTAGGGTAGATGGTGGTGAGTCTGTGGGTGAAGGACAGGGTAACGGTATAGTGACATACATACATCATTAACACATGAAGTTAAACCTTTCCAGCCTAACATAGGTCAATTGTTCCAGAGTGCAAACATAGCTCAACTGTACATGTTATTCATAACAGTCAATCCTTTGAGCTTGTGGTTGGGTTGTAGGTTGTCAACTTTCCCAAAATTAACTTGGGTACTGGTGCCTTTAGTACCCATAGAAAATTAAGGGCCGCATTTATGAGTTATTGCTGTAGGGCAGCACATTCCTGTCCTTTTCCCCTGTGCTGTCACACAATGGGCTGCTGTGCACCAACGCAGGTACCTTTGCACCATTTTTCAAGGGTGTCTGCATTGCAGGAATTATTGTTTTTGTGCAGGAAGGCAATCCTGCACAACAATCACAAGTGGCTTTTCCCTCTTTCTATGTGTGCTGCATTCTGCAGCACACATGGAAAAGGGAAAAACGAGGAGGAATAAATATATTTCTCCTTGTTGTGCCTCCCTTATGCCTCCTTACTCCTCCCCTGCGTTAAAGGGAACAATATTTACAAGGCAGCTTTAGTGCTGTCAGGTAAATAAGGAGCAGGCCCCTGCGCCACGGAACGTCACAACAAGTGAAGCACAGCGCCGGGAGGGACTAGTCGTCTTGAGATGGCTCACCTTGACGAATTTGTGACAATAGGGGGCTGTCCTTGCTTCCCCGCCAATTCAGGTTTGAAATTTGAAAGAACTCGGTTCCCCACGGAAATCATCCCGACCTATTAGTTGGGAGTATTCATTGAGAAGGATTCATACCCTCTACCCATGGATCAAAGAGGTAGAGTTAGTACCCATGGGATATTTTATATGTGAGTCCTGATGAAAGCCGGTGAATTATGTCATGCTGGCTGAAACATGTTGACATTTTTTTGCAGAGTGGAGGGGTAGGTGACTCATTAGAGCCTTTCATACTACCATCCACCGGTCTCTCATTGGACCTTTTTACTCTGGGCGGGGAATCTATGATTAAAATGGGATTGAGGATTACCTGTGTCCAGTTTTAATTACAATTTATGCACCTTTATTCAGTTATGATGCCATTTTTTTTTATTGTTGTCGCATTATCTTGCCCCTCCCTATTGCTCCACCTCCAGCGTTGGCTTGTGCGGAGGTGTGTTAGCAGTCCTATGATGAAGCATCACAGTTTACTGTATGTGAGGGCAGTTTTAAAACACTTGAGTGCTTTCCTCCCACGTTTTGATCACAGCGCTCTTGAATTTGAAGTCCCTTTTCTTTTTGTGTGCTAAACGTTCTTAGTGGAGGTCGAAGAGGGACATTATTTCCTCCTATCCCTTATTTCCTGTGTGTGTCGAGAGCTTATAAATAAGCCCATTAGATGTGATTTATGCTCTGTAGTTTTTAGCTGTGTGTGCAATAATAGATACGCTTTACACTTATTTCTTCTACGCAGCGTCATCATAAAGTACAAGCACTTATTCTTTTATGTTCCTGACCTCTGGAATTCTCTGCTAGACATTCTACAGAAGTAGGTTAAGCAATGTAGCTGCAGCAAGGTGCTTAAGAGCTGTGTATAATTTTTGGAAAGCTGCAGGTTGTCTGCCTCTCAGCATCATCAAAATCTAGAAAAACACTTTAGCAAAGGCTGAATAGAAATACAGATGGTTGGATACTACCCAACGCTGTCCAATGCCAGTTGCAAGGCATTCAGTATAAATTATTTTGAAGATTTTCCCTAAAAATGATACAAACGATCGAAGGGTATTAAAATCTACCCCATAGAATCAGTGCTGCCTTCTTCATTATACACAGAATCTCTGAGATCGGCTTGGTTTGGCTTCACCTCTGAGAGCTACTTTGAGGGTGCTGGTGAGGTACCAGTAGTTCCCGAGCTACTGGTTGGAGACCCCTGTACTAGTGTCAGACAAGATCAAGTTAGTGGCCACCGTATGGAGGATGATCAGAAGTGGTCACCTCAGTGCATCTGGCATGGTTGCCAGCAGAAATGTAAAAATGTTTTATCAATGTGGGATACCTCCAAATGGATAATACATGCATGAATTAATGAATGAAAAAACAGAGCACATGGGCAACTCCTGGGAATGTCCCGGTGCAGTACATATCAGCCATAGCTGTAATGCCCTGGAATCAAGTTAATAATATTAGTAATAAGTCTACCCAATGCAACATGATTTATCACTCAACTATCAGCTTTAATTTAAGGATATTTTGCAAATTCAACTATTTTCTTCAAAGATCAATTTAGGAGTTTTGAAAATGCCCACATTTTTTTCTCAAGTACAAAATATTAAATGTGGCTATACGTATATGTATTCAACCAAGCAAAAGCTTCTAATTTAATAGGTGAAACTGCACACAGGAGAGCTACTTCCAGGTAGCTGGAGAGCTACCAGTAGCTCACAAGGTACTCGTTGGAGAAGTCTGAGTACATCCATTACTTTGTTGAATTTCTGCTTCCAGTAACGTTTCAGCGACAGGATCTTCTGAGGTTAAAATTTTTAGTCAGTGCCGATGTTGTTACTAATTGATATCAATGCTCCTTTTAAACTACTTGAGCTTTTAAGGCAGGAGATATGCAGGTATTCAAATACACATGCTGCTTCAAGAACTAACAAGAAACAGGCTGAGCAATATATCCTCCATGTGTTTCCTTAACGTAACAAGTCATCTAAACTCAGATTGCACACTCTGTTCACTATGTACCACTCTTAAGACGCATATATACAACCCCAATATTGAAGAAAACAACACAAGATGAGTATAAGTAGGAGAGGGCTAACCTGCGAAACAACAACATACATGAAAGAATGCAAGAAAATAAGAAAGCTCTACACACACTAGCCCTCAAAGGCATCTCTTTTTAGGGTGATCCACAAGGTGCATCAGATAATATGTTTACTTTCACAATCGTTACAAATCATGTGATGTCACCCACTCCAATCTTTCCCTAGTATTCCAGGCAATGGTAGGTCACGCTACCTTGATGGTGTGAATTCTGTTCACTTCTACTGGTGTTTGAATCCCCCCCCCCCCGATTATGTACTCTACTTCCATTATCCAGGGTTTCGTGTGACACAATGTTATTTAGTGGTGTGCTCATGGGACTTTCAAAGCGAAAAACCTTTTGTACACGAAAGTGTTTTGCTTTGCAACAGGGGAGTGCAGAAGAGACACTTACACCTGGGCCTTTGTGTTTTAAAATTCCCCAGTCGCTGGAATCAAGTTGTGTAATCTGGGAGCACGCAATGAAAAAGATAAGCCAAGGTGTTTGTGCAATGGTGTGTATGACTGTTAAAATGCCCATTATCCTTTACGTGTGGATCATCGCTACCACCTCTGCGTTACTCTTCACCTAGTCCTGAATCTAGAAGCCCATACTGAGTACCTTCTTATCTCCATACCTGCTCTAGGTAAATGTCTGTAGCTATCATCCCCCAACCCACCCCTATCCATCATACTTGTTTGCTCATTTCCCCAATTTCATCTTAAGGTCTCCAAACTATTGACATCCATTTTCAGTTCCCTACCCCAGGTTTTTACCTCCATTTTGTAAGTCACTTATCTTTTAACTTACCCATAGTGTCCTACAAAATGCACTTAAAACATTTAAGTTATTTTAATAAAATAATGAAAACCAAATGTAGATCTGCAACTGTAGAATCAAAAGCAATCTCTCTCTTTTTTTTAAATTACTTTTGCAAACAAACAGCAAACAAAAAATGACTCAGATCCACCCCTGTATAGCATGGCATCTTCGGGAAGTTCACTGGCACATACAAAAGTCCCATAAACAGCAGGCCTCAGTCTCATGGCCGGCCCCAACTCCCCCCTAGCCCTGCTGGTGCACACCTTCCCTCTGTCCCTGAGCACCGCCATCTGGCTACTGAATCTCTCGTCCATTAGACCTACTGCTCTCTCAACTCCAACCACGGTCCCCATACTTTATCGAGCATCCTCGGGCATCCCTACGAATGAAACGGTATACACCCGTTACAACGGATCTTTTACTCCGCACTACCATTACAACGCGACCATTACTCCGCATACTATTACAACGCATTGCGCTGGGGGGCGCTCTAGGATAGGGAATAAGTATAATTTACTATCCAACACCTTCCCTAGGGTCCACGGGGACTGGAGTTAGAATAGTAAATTATACTTACCACTATCCAGCGCCCCAAGGCGCTATGCGTTGTAACGGTATGCGGAGTAAAAGTCGCGTTGTAATGGTTTGCGGAGTAATAGTATGCATTATAACGTCATACATCCGAATGAAACACCACTGCTCCGCTAGCATACACCAGACCATGTTCTGCACCCATCTGGTCGAGGTTGGCGAGCTATCTGTGCCCCAGGCCGGAACAATATCTCTCTTAGCCACTGTCAGTGCAATATTACAAAACAGGAGGGAGTACCGTTCTAGCGCCTGTTCCCCCCAGATGCCCAGACAAACCAACTGTGCCGCTAGGTCAATCGAGCCTTCATCTACTTGTTCAATTTGCCCCTGAATGGTTCACCAGTACGCCCCCAACCTCATGCATACCCATAAGGTATGTACTAGGGTCCCTTTCTGTTGCATCCCTTCTTGCACCTGTCAGTAGGGATTCAGCCCATAGCATAAAGTCTTGTCCATGTGTAATATGCCCTATGTAATATCTTAAGATGAATGAGGCAAAGACCTGCGTGGATCGCCACTTCCCTCGGGCACCTGCATGTCTCAGCCTGGTCCCCCTCCTCAAGGACACTTAGGTCTCGCTCCCATCTGCCCTTCAACCCAACCAATTGTTTCATGCAGTTCCTGACTTATGTGGTGTAGATGATTGATATTGCATGCCGGTGAAGTGTGGCGGTCAGCAGTCTATAATCAAGAGGGGTCTCTTCCTCTATTGTCTCAAAGTGTCCAATGCTCCTGGTCAGGGCATGTCTAATCTGCAGTTATCAAATCCCTGGGACTCTGCCATTTCATAGTGCTCTTGTTGATATTCAAAGGAGACCATCCCTGACGCCTCCCATAAGTCCCCACCTTTAGATATTCCACTCAGATCCCACTGATGGAATCCCCCAGCCTCTATAAATCCACAGCAGATTTGCAAACCACAGGAGCATTTTCATGGTAATTTTCCCCACCAAATAGATTGACCTGGTCACCTTCTTCCACGTTTGCATCATCATGCCATGGGTGCAGCCCCCATGGCCTCCATGTGACCATACAGCAACCTCAAATAGCATGTTTGTGGAAGCGCTCTTCTGTCCACCATATAGGCAGGATCCTTCTGGGCCACATAGGCCCAGGCATTAACCACCAGTAAGTGTGCTGCCCAGTAGCGGAGCTTCAGAGTGAGCAAAGCAATGTCTCATCATAAGGCCAACTAATGAGAGTATCTAGCGCTATGCTAGAGGAACCCCCTTCTTTTGCAATATCTTAGTAATCACTTGCACTGCTCAAAAGGAACCTTCAGGGACAGCACATGGAGTATTCTGTAGTACATAAAGAAATCCAGGTAAATAGGTCATTTTGTAGAGCACTGCTGTAGGAAAGTGACCCTTTTTGCATGGTTACCCCCACATTTTGCCTGACATCTAATGCAACCTGACTTTATGTGTCCTGGGTCCCTGCCAACCAGCTTCTCATGGCCTGAGTTCTTTCCCAAGACTGTACTTTTGTACCCACAATTGGCACAGCCTTGGCCACAGGAAAGCCCCTTATAAAAGGTACCTTGGGTACTAAGGGGACTGTGGCCAGGGAAGGCCTCTAAAGGCTACAGCAACCTATTGTGCCACCCTTAGAGGCCCAGAACCTTTACACCCACACACTGCCATTGCAGACTGGTGCATGGACAAGTGAAGAGTCGACATGGCACACATCCCTGTGTTCCATGTCTGCAACCCACTGCCTGAGGCTTAGATAGGTCACCCCTCTGACAGGGTACACTAGCCCTCAGGTGAGGGTACAGTGGCATGAGCCCTGTACCCATACATTGTCTAAGTCCATTCTTAGATATTGTAAGTGTTGTAAAACCATGAAAAGTATATTGTTTGAGAGCTGATAATTACAAACTCCACAGCTCCATAATGGCTTTACTCAAAACTGGAAAGTTTGGTAGCAAACCTCTTAGCACATTAAACCCATACTGAGGGCAGCTCCGCTGTGCCTCATGACGAGCTGAGCCCCCATTCCCCCCCCCCGCACAGTGGGGGGAAAACACCCCGCAGCTAAGGGTATAATGTAAAAGAACTCAGAGGGCATCTTATAGCTGCCCTCTGAAAATAGGCCAGCCCTGGTGTGGTACCTGACTCACAGTTATTGAATTTCACTCATAATTACACTGAAATTATAAAAATGTCACAGTCACACAAATAAGCAATCTGAAACCTTGGCAGCTATGCATTCCCTGAGCAGTTACCAAAACTGCCACGTCCCCCTCCGGTGCAGAATTGTGTCGAATTAGTGAGGATTCACCGTCTTCAGCAGAAGCTTAGTTCAAGTGCACCATGTTGCTTCGACGTCTGGCCACGCCCCCTAAACAAAAGCAAGCTTAATATGATTGTAAAAGATATGAACTACAGTTTATCATAGTACTTCTCCTCGTCAATAGTCTGAATAATTTAGTTTCCTGAAAAACATACATTTTTGTTAATGGAGATCTTGAAAACAAGCATTGGGGAAGTCAACCGCTGTGGCTTGCACTTTGAGTCATGACTAAAACATTTAAAAAAGGGCTGCTGCATTGAAAGAAAAGAAAACAAAAAAGCAACTGTTTTCTAGTTACAATTGATTTATGAGACAGAGAATCTAATGTCTGATGATTCAGTATAGTTTTGAGATGCTAATTAGTCACTCATGAATTGCTTGCTTATCGAGGAACCCATAGGAGACAGAAAGATACAACAAACAGTTGTTACGGCGGGATTTCTGATCTATTGCTATAGGTCTAGATCCCAACTCAGGTCGACTGAACCGTTGATACCTGTCATAGAGTAAAAGGCAATCCACTACTAGGTCAATCAGTTAAGGACTTACACCACTCTAAAGAACCACTTACTACGAATACGTTTTAAAATTTTATTATAAAGCCAAAGTTAACTGGAGATACAAACATCTCAAAATAAGGTTCAAAAGATATACTGGTATCAATATAAACATACATTTTCTAAACACTCTTAGTCGGCAGAAGAATATCACCAAAACCAATTCGAAAATCATCAGAGTTGCAAGAATAGACACAAGCTGTAGCTTATGAGTCATTTCCAGAAAGGAAGAAAATCCAGATTAGACTGTCCCTACACTAGACTAAGTGACATCCCTACTTAGTAAAATCTTAACCTAAAAAGGTGTCAGCCTTGGTGACTTCCAAAGAAGACCACTCACTTCCCTTAGTCTTCGTTGTAAATCGGTGTCTCGCAGTTATCCTATCTGCCTACCCATCCGCTCTCTTAGGTTCCTCAGACCATCTGCCCTAACTCCACCCAGGGGTGCTGTCCCTAATACAAAAATCACATTTACAATAGAAACGCCCTTTAGAGACGCCCCTCACGTGGTGTCGGTTCTGGCATTTTCCATGCTGATACTCCTCTGGGCCCATCGTTAGCATTGACCTTGCTTCTCAGGCTCTTCTCTGGCAGGACGGTACCCCCCAGGAAATTCCTGAAGCCTCCTCCAGGCCTGTGCCTGGCTCCCTGAACAAAACTCTATTCATCACTCTCTTGATTGGAACCTCCTCGCACCTGCAATCAGACACTTGTACAGTGGGCCCCAAATTCCGGCCTCCACCGTATCTTCTAAGTCGTAAACCTTCGAGCAGGCTCCGCAATTTATGCTTAACATGACATTCCTCTAACTAACACATGCAGATCAAAAGAAATGACCTTATCTATTCAGGCCTATTAGAATTACATGAAACGGGCCTGTGCACTCTGTAAACCTTTAATTTCTTAGTCTAAACAGTATTCTAACTTATTACACACAATGATTATATGAAACACTTCTATAAAACATATATTTCAGTTCTATGATCAATAATACTTTGAATTACAACAACATTAAAATCCATATCATGTGAAAGTATAACAGCACCTTTCATTCTCTGTGAACTGCCATGTGGCCTACACATTTCTACGTTTATCAGTATTACATTCTCCTCTGCAACAGCCACATAACATGGGATTTCAACATCATTCTAACATCTCTACACACTTCTACATTAGCTCTTCACACTGATATATGCATTCTATTTTAATTAAACACTCTTATGTATTTTCTTTACTAAACTAATGCAACGTGCTTGTAAATATGGTGCACTTCTAATTTTTTCTCGATTTGCGCTCTCTCAGTTCCCCCCTTTGATGACTTTTAGTAGTCATCACCATCACAACACCATCCCCGAGGTATGAACTGAGTCAAACTGAACTCGTTGCAGTACTCTCTCGTTTCATCATCTCTAGAGCCCTCAGACTCCTGTACTGATTATCCTGCATCGCAGCTAATCTCCTCCCCTGCTCTCTCATGGATCTCTACAACCTATTTGATCTATACCATTGGTACAGCCGCACCAATCCCCACAAGGTGATTATACAAATCACTATTATGATGATAGGTTTCAGTATGTACCAAATGAAACCCTTTCCTAGGTTGGCAAACCAACCTCCAACTTTACCCATTCCATGACCTACTTTTTCCCACACATTTACCTGTGTCAAATCCTCAATCTCATGATGAATTTCAGTGATGTTCCGTATATACTTTTCTAGAGGTTTTGAATTGTCTGGAATGTAAGTACAACATTCCTGAACCTTCAAAGCCTTACAGACTCCTCCCTCTTTGGCTAACAGAACGTCTAGAGCAAATCGGTTTTGAAGAACCATTGCCCTTATCGATTGCATCTCTCCCTCCACCAGCATTAATGATCTAGCAGTACTGGCGGACAACCTATCTACAACTGTTGCCAATCTTCTAATCTTGACATCATTCAGTACTATCCCTAAAAGAGGAAACATAGCACCAAATACGTCTCCAACTACCTCCTCATCGCTTACATCCCTTCTTCCTCTAGCTCGAGTTCTTCCCTCTATAATTTCTAGATCCTTAGCATGGTATATTTTGGGGAAGACAATTGCTAAATAACATGATCCATACCAATTATCCGGCAGTTTCACGTATGCATTTCTTCCACAAACAAAATATACATTCGGGATCACCTGCATTCCCTTCAAGAAATCTTTTGTATAATATTCTAATTGGAAAGCATGTTCACAAGTTACTTCTCCCACAAACACATTCTCATAATAGGTATTACCCCTATATATACACAGTTTCCCTTTTTGCTCTCGATCTAAAGCTATTGGACCATTACTACCCTTTCTTTTGTGTGACCTTTCTTCCTCGGTCCAATCTGTTTTCCATTGGCCTGAAGCCTTTAAGATCTTCTGTCTCCTATACCGATCATCCACCTGTCCGATAAACCTTTTCTCAATTTCTGACACTTTACAAGTCAAATTATTTCTTCGGGCATGTGAAGTATCCAACGTTTTCCAAGGAATGAAAAATTTCTTTATTCTATCTTCACTCTTATAATAATCCCACTTGTTCATGTGCTTGTAATTTGGAACTTCTGGTAAAACAGCATCAAAATTTGAAAAATAATATTCAAAACCATCACGTTCATAAAATATACTAAGCAACAACCTACATGTGATTCCATAAGTCAATGGAAGATGATGATATCTAATACCTTCGTCTACAGAGGCTGGCAATTGCATGCACACGTAGCAATCTTTTGCCTCCATGGCATCAATATATTCATAAAGCAATTTAGCATATGCATTTGATTTGAAATTTCCCTGTGATTCATCCACATGCAACCTACGAGTCTCTGCTGCTAGTAAAGCTTTATCTTTCTCTGTATTGTCCCCCCTTTGACCAGCAGTAGTAGGTTTCTGTATTGATACAATTTTTGCTTCCTTTGTTGCCTTCTCTTCATTTTCATGTCCCACTACATATGATATAGTACCTACTAAAACTATAAGGAAAATTACTCCCACTAAAAGTGTGCCTACTATGCATTTTGTCTTGCGGTTTGGGTTGCCGGCCTCCATGATCTCAAGACAGTGTAGTTCTGATTTTCTTTCACAACACAAAGTCTCTTTTCTTTGCTTATTCAGTCTTTCCGAACCACACCTAGAAGCTGATAATCCCTTCTGCAAGATCAGTCTTTGAGTTCTATAGCAACAGACAACCCTAGCCCTTCTCCGTCCACCAATGGGAAGTCCCTAAATTTCTTCTTCTTCCACTTGGCGCTAGGTTATCTTTCGATCTGTTTATTTACAAAGTCTTTAACAATCTGGAATGATACGTGTTCCAGCGGCTCTAATCACATATTCTAATATTTCCAAACGAAGAATGATCTCCTCGGGTGTTGGCCTCATTGAACAAAAAGTCGGAAATTCTATTCTGTTTAAAACTAGTTCTCTTATCCTGCTCAGATAAGGAGGATTAGGAATAGTGAGTGTCAGCAACCCTTCGACCTCCACTCCGGGTATCAACAACTCTACTTCCAATGTTATGTTTGGGTCAGTACTGGTCAATGTCAGTTCCCTCACCCTCCCGGATCTCCGTGCACTGGACATCTGCAGCTAGGTAGGTCCACTCAGGAGTAGCGTATCTTCTGCAGGGCACTCGCACCCTCCTCGTTCTTCTCGGACCTTCCTGTTCCTGTCTTTGTGCACCTTCGTCCAGATTCGAGTCTTCAGATATAGGAGCAAGAGTTCTCTCTGGAGTTGGCTTCAAGCTCGGCCTCTTCTTTCTTTCAGGCCAACTAGCTTCTCCACGCCTTGTTCTCCTATTTCTTGTCCTCACACTCGGTTCTTGATCACTCTTGTCTTGATCTGTGTCTGAGCCGTATTCACAGCAACTTTCTCCTTCGGTGGCAACTTCAGTTTCACTGTCGTCCTGTCTTTCTTCTTCTGGATCTGTAGCACTCCCAACTTCTTCCGACACCCCCACAGCTTGACTGATCCCCTCTAGTGGTTCGCCGTCCACAGCTGGATTTTCATCTGTGAAAGGAGCTGTTTCTTCTAAGGGTGCTGGAACTCTTCGAGTATGGGAAGCATGAATCCAGTTTGGCAGCCCTCCACACTTTACAGCAGTATTCGTTGTCATGATTATTTGGTAGGGTCCCTTCCAACGCACGTCTAGGCAGTTCTTCCGGACGTGTTTCTTCACAAGCACCCAATCACCAGGGCACAAGTCGTGACAAAGGTCTCTTGAAGATGGAACTTCAGCAGCCTGCACCTGAAGAGACACAGAATGAATGAAATCAGAAAGTCCCTTGCAATAATCCAGGATCAGGTCATCTGTAATATTCAACAAAGCTGTAGTTGGAACAGACGGAAGTCTCATTGCCCTCCCCATTAAAACCTCATGTGGAGAGAGACCTGTCCTCCTGTCTGGTGTGCTACGCATACTCATGAGTACCAAGGGCAGAGCATCAGGCCAGCTTAAGGACGTCGATGAACATACTTTGGCTATTCGGGACTTTAGAGTTCCGTTTATCTGCTCCACGATACCTGAAGCCTCTGGTCGATAGCTACAGTGCAACTTCTGATCAATGTTTAATGCAGAGCAAAGCATCTTCACAACTTCGCTGTTGAAATGAGTTCCTCTGTCTGATTCCAAGGAGGTCGGCACCCCAAAGCGCGGGATCAACTCTCTAAGCAATAACTTTGCTACTGTGAGTGTATCGCACCTGCGTGTAGGGTATGCTTCGACCCATCTGGAAAATATGCATACACCCACCAGAACATACCTGAGGCGGTTGATTTTTGGCATCTCAATAAAATCTAATTGCATTCTGTTGAAAGGCCCCCCAGACCTCCCAATTTGACTCATTGTAACTGGTGTTCTTTTCCCTACGTTCAATTGCTGGCATGTGACACATCTTTGACACACTGCTTCTGCTGCAATCCTAAACCTAGGATTATACCAAGTCTGCTTAAATAACCTCAGCATGGCATCTCTTCCTAAGTGTACTGGACCATGTATCTGTCGTGCCATTGGACTCACTAGTTCATCAGGTAATACTGCCCTTCCATCTGCTGAAACCCACAAATCCATTTCGCTTTTCACACAACCTGCTGTTTCCCATGCCTTGTTCTCAGAATCAGGTGCGTTCTCTTGCATGTCTTTTAAATCCTCCCAAGTATCAACTGTTTCTAGCATCATGTTTAACTCTGTCTTTTCCTGAGTCCCACCTACTTCCACTTCCGTGAAAGAATATCCTTGCTCCGCGCAGTAGCGAGCAACTTCGTCTGCATATCGATTACCTTGCGACACAAAATCTGTATTTTTGGTGTGGGCTACACATTTAACGATCGCAATTGCTGCTGGACCTTGTAATGCTTCTAACAACAGTCGCACACATTCCCCATTTCGAATAGGCGAACCAGAGGAGGTCATGTAACCTCTCTGAGACCACAATTGCCCAAAATCATGAACTACACCGAAACCATATTGGCTATCGGTATAAATGGTGACTCTAATTTTGCTACCTGCTAAACAGGCACGTGTCAATGCAATGATTTCGGCTACCTGAGCGGAGTGTACTCCTTCCAGGCAAGTGGCTTCCACAACTCCAGTAATGGTGCAAACAGCATAAACTGCTCTCAACTGACCAGTATCGTCTCTTAAACATGAGCCATCAACAAAGAAAATTTCATCAGGGTCAGTCAACGGCTCATCCACAATATCTGGTCTTGGCTTGGTGCATAGTTCAGTCACATCAAGGCAATCATGATCTTCACATTCTTCGCCTTCTATATCATTAGGAAGTGGCATCAATGTAGCAGGATTCAAAACAGAGCACCTCTTAATGGTCACGTTCTCCGCAGCAAGAATAACTTGCTCGTAGCGCGTGAGCCTATTATTGGTTAAGTGCTGTGTCTTGGTCCTGGTCATTAACAGTTCTACAGAATGAGGTACATACACCACTAATTGGTGTCCCATAACTATATTTTCACACCTTTCAATGCTGACACCTGTTGCAGCAACGGATTTGAGACATCCGGGCAACGCTGCGGCTACCGGATCTAAAGTAGCCGAAAAGTATGCAACTGGTCTACGGGCATTTCCATGAGTTTGTACTAAGACTGACAAAGCACAACCCTCTCTTTCGCAGCAGTAAAGTGAAAATGGTTTTTCGTAATCAGGCATCCCCAAAGCTGGAGCACGGCACAAGTCCTCTCTCAGCTGTAGGAACAACATCAAACAGTCCTTGTCCCATGGTACCGGATCACTCACCTCCTTGTGCGTCAGTTTTTGTAAGGGTTTTGCCTTCAGGGAAAAGTTAGCTATCCACTGTCGGCAATAACCAACCATTCCTAGGAACATCCTGACTTCTCTCTGTGTCGAAGGCGCATTCATCTTCATTATCGCCTCTATCCTATCTGGTGACACCTTGCGCTTTCCTTTTTCTATCCGGTGACCCAAGTACTGTACTTCTGTCAGACAGTACTGCAATTTGCTCGGAGATACCTTATGCCCATTTTCAGCTAAATGGTTCAGCAAGGCGATGGTATCTATCTTACAAGCTTCTTCCGTTCCTGACGCAACAAGCAGGTCCTCTATGTACTGGACCAGAACCGAGTTCTGTGGCAGTACTAGACTTTCAAGATTTTTCTTCAATAGCTGGTTGAAAATTGATGGGCTTTCTGTATACCCTTGTGGGTTAAGACACGATTTTCCAGCTTAAAAGCCAAAAGATACTGGCTTTCCTCATCTAATGGAATTGAAAAGAAAGCCTGACAAAGATCTATCACGGTGAACCACTCAGCTTGGAATGGTATCTGAAACAATATCACTGATGGATTCGGTACCACTGGACAACATGAAACAACTATGTTATTAATCTTTCGAAGATCTTGCACTATTCTAAATTTCCCACTAGGTTTCTGCAAACCCATAATCGGGGAGTTGCATGGACTACCCACGATTTCCTTCAGTATTCCCTGTTGAATCATAGAGTCGATTACGGGTTTTATTCCTGCAATCGTCTCCGGGGTCAATTTGCATTGAGGCGTTCTGGGATAGTCAACATTTGGTTTTACCATGATCTTCACTGGTTCTACTCCTTTGATCAATCCTATCTCTTCTCCAGTATAATCCCATACCTCTGATGACACTGTATCTCGTAAGTCCCCAGGAAGCTCCTCCACAGTCAGGGTAGGATACAGTTCTATGCATACTCTCGAATTTGCAACTTTAAAGGTAGCATCATCGTCTGTAGTCTGTACCTCCACTCCCTGAGGTGTGCAGTATATTGTTGTAATGGGGTGGGTAGCGCAGGGGAAGGAAGTGAGTCGGAAGGCTGGAAAAGTGCTTTTAACGAAGGTTTTATTTTCAGATAGGCTTTCTTTCTCCTGTTAGAAAGTCTTAAGCGGGCGAATTCATCCGTCTCCGTCCTGACTCCTTTGGGGAAGAATGGTAAGTCCAGGTGGGCTCTGCGACGTGCAGGTGGAGTCGCCGCCAGAATGTCGGGATCGCCGTCGACCTCCAGCCGGAGTCCGGGATAGCACCACCGGAAAATGAAGAAGAAGAAAAGAAGAATTCAGGGGAGTGTTTTTCTCACACTCAAATAGGGACCAGGAGTGAGGGACTCAGTGCCACGGTGTATTTACAAGACGCGGTGTCGGTGTGCCAGTGAGGAAGGGGTGCAGGGAAACGTGCGGCGGAAACGGTGAGCGGATCATCCACTCCAACCCGCCCAACCCGCAACCTTGCCCCGTACCTTTGTTAGCCACGCCCCTCCCGCGGGAACGTGGCAGGGCGATTCGCGAAACCGTAGGCCTCCTGGCTTGACGTCTTCCGTCTCACTCGTTTCTCTCCGAGCCGTCCTCAGCGTCCTCTCCGCTCCACAGCCGTCCTCCGGGGAAAGATTCTCCGGCGTCTTCCGGGTTCCACCCTCTTTTGTGGTGATGAGCTTATCCATGGGCGGAGTCTGTGCTGTGTAGCTGTCAGCGTTAAAGGTGCAGAGTCCTGAATCCGCCTCGCCACCCCACGGGTATGCAAAATCAGGGCTGGCCCACTCCTCTTCGGGCACTGATGCGGATTGCTGGAGGGGGCGAGAAAGGGGTAAAATAGGCACAGCTGACCACCAGTCTTGCGTAGCAGTTCCCCTTACGTCTTCCACCTCACAGGGGCGACCCGACCCGTCACAATTGTGCAGTTCAGTTTGCACAATAAGTCTCTTCCTAACAGACACACAGGACTAGAATCACATACTACAAACTGATGTTCATCGGTGTAGTTTCCTATTCTCACTAGCACTGGTTCCGTCAAAGGGTTAGTCATTCTCCTATTTGCGACTCCTACCACTTGAATTGTTTCCCCCGACATTGGTAGATCTGGAACCACTGCCGATCTCAAAGTTGATCGAGTAGCTCCGGTATCTACTAAGAATGTCGTAGGACACCCTGCCACTTCAGCCTCAACAAACGGTCCTCTTTGATCCACCTCTAGAACTGCCCCGAGGGTACAGTCCTCCTCTCTACTTACACGTCGTCCCGTCAATGGATCAACGTAGTAACACTCTTCTTCGTCTATAAAAAGAGGCATTTGTCTATAGATCTTTCCCCCTGTCGTAATCTTTGGTGGCTGCGGGAACTGAGCTCGTGGAGCCGAAGTCCCCCCTTTGGCCACCTTACTCTTTGGCACTGTCACCCCTTGAACGGGAACTTCTCGAACTTCCTCCTCCTCTACTTCTAGCTCTCCGTTTTCAGGGTTATAGGGACACTCGCGTTTCCAATGTCCCACCTGGTGACACTGGTGACACTTTGTCGTTTTTTTCAATGTAGCAATGTCTATTCTAGGTCTTGAGTTTTCCTCGCTGTCCTTATTCTGACTATTTGGTTTCCGTCCCATTGTCCCTGTTCCCTGTTGCTGCTGTCCACCCTTTCCAGCCGACTGCATCTGCACCATCATCAGTTTCTCCTTTAGTTTCTTTGCTTTGGAATCTATTTCATCACTGCAATACCTTGCGTATCTCAGAATTTCATCCAATGGTTTGTTTTGCCAACAAATTAAATGTTGCTGAATCATCAAACAAATATCAGGTCTCAACCCCAAAACGAACTTCGATACAAACTGTCCTATATCTTTGGGATCCATTACATCTAATCCACTGTATTGTTTGAACGTTTTCAGCAAACGTTCATAAAACTCATGAACTGTCTCCTTGGGTTCCTGTCTTGTTTGGTCAATTTTTACCCAATCTATATCTTGTGGTGGCACCTTCTCCTTCAGCCATGTCATCACCCTTTCATATTTTAACATTACTCCTTCTGACGGTCCATTAGTACGAGCATCCCTTTCTGGTTCTGCAGTTGGCCATTCGACAGTAACTTTGCATGCTATCCACAAGTCTCCTGGGACCACAATGTCGAATAAGGTGTTCAAATCAATCCACAATACTTTTGAAATCTTGACAAACCTCTCTACCTGCTTGTACCACTCTACGGGATTTTCCCTTAACTTCGGAAATGAGTTGGTAAATGCAGCCAAATCTCCCCTACTCCAGGGCACATGTACATAACTCCCATTCGCTATTTCTCGCAAAGGGAATGCTTCCATCTGCAGTAGCCTTCCCTCCAGAGACATCACATTCACGCTCCGCCTAACAGTTCCCTTTTTGGACCACCTCTCTTCCCATTTGTCCAGATCTCTCCATGCTCTTATTCCTGTGATCAGTTCCCTTATGTGTGTTTTTAATCCAGTTGTCCTCCTCTCTTCTAAGTCCTGGTCTGAATAATGCAACCTATGGTTACCCTGCAATGCCTTTGTTCTGGACAAAACTACCATATACTTGTCTGCCAGTTCAGACAGTTTCTCATGAGTTGCTCTTGCCTTCCGAGTAATATCTTTTTGTCAGATTAGTACCTGTAATTTCCTGGTGTCCGCAGGGATGCCCGGCTGAAAGGATGAGAGCTCCCAACTCCCCCGCACCACTGTGCCAGATTACTCTTGCCCCAGTGAAGCCGGGGAAAGGGGAAGTGGAAGAGACAAACAGAGAGACTGCCCACACTAGATTCTTCACCTCGATTGCTCTGCTGAGGGAAATGTTCTTCCTGCAAAATTTTAGCAAAACATTACTAAGTTCATGCACATGGCTAAAGAACAATACTACTAAAATATTCTTATCTCCCTTTTCATTTACCTGACTTAGTGTGGGGGTTAGCCCTTCTCTAGTAAATCTCTAAATAGTACGCTTCTGCAAAGTTCTTGAGCATAAATGGAATACGTGGAGGAAGAGGATGGCTGAAGATAAAGGTGGTACACAAGAATATATATATATATATTATTATTTACTTGTAGAATTCTCAGGACGCTGTACTCCACACAATATTCCAGGAAAACAATGTCTAAATGTTCTGTTCCAAAAGATGGCGCCTTTATCAGACAGCAGGTGGCGCTCTAATTCAACAAGTCTCTGCTTAAACTACCTATAAGCAAATGCTCCTTGTTCATGGAAACGGAGGACTACTCAATTGCTCATTACTCCATGAGCGTAATAATTAACTCGACTGAAGTCCATGTAACAATCTCAGTCATAAACTGAAGAACTAATTTCTATCTTCGAACTTGAACTGAAATGTCTCTGGACTAAACTGCAGGTAAGGCTGAAGTAATTTGTATTTATAAGAAACTCAAGAAAGGAAAGGTCTCACCGAATATTAGGCGAGTGCAGCCTCTGGAACATGGAGCAGACGTGACAGGCTGAAACTGCTGCGTGGCTCACCAGGAGAGAATACTGCCTCAGGAACTCAGGGGAACAGAAGCAGAACACGACGAAAGAAACGCCTGTTCAGAGGATTTCCAAGCCGGACAGAAAACAGCTGACGGCACCACGGAGGAGCCGACTTTGAAGCTCGGAATCGAAAATGCTAGTAATGCCAAATACCAAACGTGGTATTAGTCCTCAGGCCTCACTAGTGCTGGAGAGCGCGAATTAGCTATCGCCTCTCGAGAATAAACGGTTGAAGTGCGACGTTATTAGAACGCTCGCGCTTCATATTCAGCTGTGCTCGTTTTTACTGGAACAGCTAGAGCGCTAACCCCCTGGAGCAAAACGTGGCAACTGGGAAATACCTGACCAGCCTCCAGCGGTATTTTGAAACCAGAGCGCTCCAACTGATTAAGGGACCAGGACACTTTGCCACCCCAGGAACCTTACAGATTGGGGAAACTATGTGTGCCTGTCTACATGAAAAGACCTTCCTGACAGTACCCCCCACCAAAACCCCCTCCTTAGGTTTTTGGGGATAAGTCTTGTGAAATTCCCTCACTAATCTTGGAGCATGGATATTAGAACTAGGTTCCCAAGATCGATCTTCAGGACCATAACCTTTCCAGTCAACCAAGTAGAAAACTTGACCCTTCCTAACTTTGGAATCCAGAATTCTTTTGACTTCAAATTCCTCAACTGAATCTACTAGCACCGGTGCTGGTGGGAGTACCTTACGAAGATTAGGAGGATGCTTCCTGATTAACGAGACATGGAAAGTTGGGTGAATCTTTAAGGTTTGAGGCAAAAGTAATCTAACACTCACTGGATTAACTATTCTGACCACAGGAAAAGGACCCACAAACCTAGGTTGGAACTTTCGATTTCCACGCAAATGCATATGACGCGTGGAAACCCAAACTTGATCCCCAGGTTCAAAAACTGGACTCTCCTTACGACCCTTATCAGCCTGTCTCTTGAAAGCTGCCTTAGCCTTTACCAAATTAGAAGAGGCAGCCTGATAAGCCGATTGCAACTTCTGTAGAACCTCTTCGACTGCAGGGACATCCACATCTTCTCTGCCCACCAACATATTGGGATGCCTACCAGAGTTCAAGAAGAACGGGGAAAAGCCTGTAGCAGAATGGACTGAGTTATTGTACGCAAATTCTGCTGGGTGAAGCAATGAAGGCCAATCTCCCTCTTGTTCCATAAGATATAGCCGAAGGTACTGTTCAAGATCCTGATTAACTCTCTCGGTCTGTCCGTCGGTTTCTGGGTGATAACCGGTGGACAAACGAGAGTCAACCCCCAAACCCTTAAGGAAGGATCGCCAGAATCGAGACACAAATTGAGGGCCTCTATCGGAAATGACAACCTTAGGGATTCCATGCAGTTTAACTACATGTTGCACAAACAAAGCGGCCAATTCTGTAGCATAAGGAAGATTTTTTAGTGGGACAAAATGACTCATCTTGGAAAATTGGTCAACCACCACCCAAATGACCGAATACCCCTGACAAGATGGTAACTCAACTATGAAATCCATCGACACAGTATGCCAAGGATAGGGAGGAACTGGTAATGGCATAAGTAGACCCTGTGGAGATTGTCTGAGACTTTTCCCTTTCAAACATTGTTCACAAGTGGCAACATACTGTCGAACCTGAGCTTCCATACCGGGCCAAAGAAAATTCCGCTTCACCAACTCCAAAGTCTTTACCACTCCCTTGTGTCCGGCCAAAGGCAGATCATGGAACCTTTGAATGGTTTCTACTTGAAGCTTTTCTCCAGGAACGAATCTCTTGTCTTGAAAAAACGGTCTCCCATCTTTCACTGAACGATTTGGACCTTCAGATTCCCAATTCTGATATTCTTCTTTCAGAAATTCCAGCACAATTTTCTCTTCCAATTCATCCACCACTGAGACTGCCACAATCTTCTCCTTAGGAATGAGGTATTCCTCCGGTCTGGCTTGTTGATTTTCTCCCACATTCAAACGAGAAAGAGCGTCAGCTTTCCCATTCATTACTCCAGGTTTATAAGTGAGTACAAAATCAAAATCAGCAAAAAACAATGACCACCGAAGTTGTCGCGGTGTCAAAGTCCGAGCTGATTTAAGGAATCGCACATTTCTGTGGTCAGTAAACACTGTAACCACATGTCTGGCCCCCAGTAAATAATGTCGCCACTCCAGGAACGCATCTTTGACTGCCAACAATTCCTTGTCAGCAATGGCATAGTTGAGCTCTGCTGAAGACAATTTTCGGGAATAATAAGCAACAGGATGAAGCTGCCCAGTCTTCTTATTGCGTTGAGACAAAACTCCTCCAATAGCCAAATTGGAAGCATCTGCTTCCACAAAAAATGGTTCCAAAGGGTCAGGGTGTTGCAGAATTGGTGCTGTGATGAAGGATTCTTTGAGAAATTGAAAAGCCCCCTCTGCCTCAGACCCCCACACAAAATTTTCATTTTTTCGAAGCAAACGGGTGATTGGACTCACCTTTTCAGAAAAATTCTGGATGAAACGCCGATAAAAATTGGCGAACCCCAAGAAACTTTGGATTTCTTTTACGGTACTTGGAGCTGGCCAATCACGAATTGCTTTAAGCTTCGATTCATCCATAGACACACCATCCGGAGAAAGGATGAATCCCAAAAATTCAACCTTAGTGGTATGAAACACACATTTTTCCAATTTTACGTAGAGTTGATTTTTTAAGAGACATTCCAAAATTGTTCGGACATGCGAGACATGCTCCTCCATATTCTTGGAAAAAATAAGAATGTCATCTATATAGACGACTGCAAATCGATCCAAAAACTCCCGAAGGATATCATTTACAAAATGCTGAAATGCCGCAGGAGCATTGCACAACCCAAAGGGCATCACCTGGTACTCAAAAAGCCCGAATCGGGTCCGAAACGCCGTCTTCCACTCATCACCCTCTGCCATCCGAACCAGGTGATAAGCCCCCCTTAGATCTAATTTGGTGTAGACATGGGCCTCTTTCACCTGGTCCAAAAGTTCGGAGATGAGTGGCAACGGGTACCGATTTTTTCTAGTCACCAAGTTTAAAGCCCTATAGTCGATGCAAGTCCTCAAGCTCTTGTCCTTCTTGGGAATGAAAAAAAGAGGGGAGGAAACTGGAGACTGAGATGGTCTTATAAATCCGTTTGCCAAATTCTTATCCAAGTATTCTTTTAAATGCAAATTTTCTGATTCGGAAAGAGCATAAATGCGACTGCAAGGTAGAGAGGCACCAGGCTCCAATTCAATTGTACAATCATACTCCCGGTGGGGAGGTAGTTTTTGCGCTTCTTGTTCATCAAAAACGGATTTCAAGTCTTGGTATTGAGCAGGAATTTCCGGTAGTTCCACCAAACAAATCCTCTGTGGTTGGTTAGCCAAACAGTACGATTCACTTAATCCCTTCTCCAGTGGAGGAGAATGAAAACAATGCTCCAAGCAATACTCAGAATTCAAATCTACAGTTCTCTTGGCCCAATCAATCTTCGGATTGTGTTCAGTTAACCAGGGCAAACCCAGAATTAACTGAAATTGCGGAGCGTCAATTAAACTAAAGCAAATGACACTGCAATGTTTCCCAGGACCCAAAACCGATATTACTTCGGTGTCAAAAGTTATCGGGCCGGAGGATAGTGGAGTACCATCCACTGCTCGCACAGGCTCTGGTTTGATTTTTCTCACAAAATTAATTCCTAGACTTTTTGCAAATAGGATATCGCAAAAATTTCCAGTGGCTCCGGAGTCAATCATTATGGCTACAGTTGCTCGTTGATCTTTACCAAAATGAATTTGACAAGAGAGAATGAGATGTGGCGCAGAGAATTGCATTGTGTTAGACAAGGACTGCACAAAGGGAGTTGACTTAGATTCGGCGTCCACCAGAGCAACTCCGTCTACTGGTGGAGCTTCTCTTTTACCCATGTCGACATCTTCGGTTTTCGGGGACACTCCTTGACAAAATGGCCTGATCCGCCACAGTACATACATAATTTTCCAACTCTTCTCTTTTCACGTTCTTCCTTACTCAAAGGTCCTCGAACTGTTCCTATTTGCATCGGTTCTTCAGCGAGAACTTCTTCCTTAGGTTTAGGCCCTTCAGAGCGAATCCGATCAAATCTGGGAGGAAACGGTCTATTTTCTTTACGCCGCTCTGAACGTCTCTCAGATTGTCTCTGGTCAATTTGAAGAACCAAGTCAATCAATTCGGACACATCTGTGGGCCTTTTGGGAATCTGAGCTAAGCCGTCCTTAAGTTCTTCTCTCAGGCCTCTGTAGAATATCGCTGCTCTTTTTTCAGATGGCCACTTAGTCTCCACAATAAGTTTGTTGAACTGGGCTAAGTATGCCACTAACTCGCGATTCCCCTGTTTCAAATCTAGAAGCTCATTATCTGTAGTTTGAGAAATTGCTCTGCGATCAAATATTCGTAAAAATTCAGTCTTGAACTCTTCAAAGTTGTATAACCTGGGATCATTGGTAGACACCAGTGGCAAAGACCATGCCGCAGCATCCCCACTCAGGTACGACAGCATGAATGCCACTTTGGATTGATCTTCCTTAAATATGATAGGTTTGCACAAGAAATGCAACGAACACTGGGTGACAAATACCTGTGCCTTATTTGGATCTCCCATAAATCTTTCTGGTGGGGCAAGCGGGATAGTAGGGGACATGGCATGAACCACCTGAGTTGTAAGCTCAGAGGAAGATGGAGATGGATTAAAGGTTTGAGATCTCTGACCCCCAAAATCTGGTCTAGGACTAACTGTGAGTTCATTTAAACGTTGACGAAGGAAACTAGTCTCTTGATTTGATTTTCTAACTTCTTCCCTAGTCTCAATCAACTGCTTCTGCAAGCCTTCCAAAATGGACCCCAGGGCTTTTAAATCTAGTCCCTCAGCCATGACACCCAGGCGGAAGGCAACTGCCGGCACTTCAATCTGTCAGATTAGTACCTGTAATTTCCTGGTGTCCGCAGGGATGCCCGGCTGAAAGGATGAGAGCTCCCAACTCCCCCGCACCACTGTGCCAGATTACTCTTGCCCCAGTGAAGCCGGGGAAAGGGGAAGTGGAAGAGACAAACAGAGAGACTGCCCACACTAGATTCTTCACCTCGATTGCTCTGCTGAGGGAAATGTTCTTCCTGCAAAATTTTAGCAAAACATTACTAAGTTCATGCACATGGCTAAAGAACAATACTACTAAAATATTCTTATCTCCCTTTTCATTTACCTGACTTAGTGTGGGGGTTAGCCCTTCTCTAGTAAATCTCTAAATAGTACGCTTCTGCAAAGTTCTTGAGCATAAATGGAATACGTGGAGGAAGAGGATGGCTGAAGATAAAGGTGGTACACAAGAATATATATATATATATTATTATTTACTTGTAGAATTCTCAGGACGCTGTACTCCACACAATATTCCAGGAAAACAATGTCTAAATGTTCTGTTCCAAAAGATGGCGCCTTTATCAGACAGCAGGTGGCGCTCTAATTCAACAAGTCTCTGCTTAAACTACCTATAAGCAAATGCTCCTTGTTCATGGAAACGGAGGACTACTCAATTGCTCATTACTCCATGAGCGTAATAATTAACTCGACTGAAGTCCATGTAACAATCTCAGTCATAAACTGAAGAACTAATTTCTATCTTCGAACTTGAACTGAAATGTCTCTGGACTAAACTGCAGGTAAGGCTGAAGTAATTTGTATTTATAAGAAACTCAAGAAAGGAAAGGTCTCACCGAATATTAGGCGAGTGCAGCCTCTGGAACATGGAGCAGACGTGACAGGCTGAAACTGCTGCGTGGCTCACCAGGAGAGAATACTGCCTCAGGAACTCAGGGGAACAGAAGCAGAACACGACGAAAGAAACGCCTGTTCAGAGGATTTCCAAGCCGGACAGAAAACAGCTGACGGCACCACGGAGGAGCCGACTTTGAAGCTCGGAATCGAAAATGCTAGTAATGCCAAATACCAAACGTGGTATTAGTCCTCAGGCCTCACTAGTGCTGGAGAGCGCGAATTAGCTATCGCCTCTCGAGAATAAACGGTTGAAGTGCGACGTTATTAGAACGCTCGCGCTTCATATTCAGCTGTGCTCGTTTTTACTGGAACAGCTAGAGCGCTAACCCCCTGGAGCAAAACGTGGCAACTGGGAAATACCTGACCAGCCTCCAGCGGTATTTTGAAACCAGAGCGCTCCAACTGATTAAGGGACCAGGACACTTTGCCACCCCAGGAACCTTACAGATTGGGGAAACTATGTGTGCCTGTCTACATGAAAAGACCTTCCTGACACTTTTGCTATAAACAGCAGCTCATCTTGTTCGTACATGTCAATCCTTTCTAAAGGCAACACACCATCTATTATCTCGTCCAGGTCAGATTTTAAGCTGGTCACATCGAGTCTTTTGGCTTTTATCACAGCTTTCAGTATGCTATCTCTAGAGAGTCCATTTACATCTCTCCCATCACAGCTCTGAGTCCTACGTCTGGGCTCAGGCGTGTTATGGGGAGTCCTCCCATGCTCCCATCTCTCCAGGTCCCATGCAGTTCCAGCCTCTCTGGGTGTATAGTGAAACACTTCTCTATTTCCCATAGTCCCACATTTCCCATTCTGCCTGGTTTCTCTAGGTGCATGGTAAGACATTCCATTATTCCCCATGCCTTCGCAATTTGCCTGTGATCTCTGATCACTCGACGCATGGCAAGGTCCTTCGCGGTTCCCCATGTTCCCACGACTCCAGTGCTGTACGTTATCATCAGGTGCGTGGAGAGTGCACTTAAACCTATCCCTGTACTCTTGTGTCCTTTGGTCTCCCTCACTTTGAATGAGACGAGACGTCTCTCCACACTCCGTACTTCTACCTTTTCGCTCCTGCCCATTTCCACCGTCAATATGACGTGTAACTCCTCTACTCTCCTGACTTTTACCGTCCCACTCCTGACTGCTTTCGCTAGCCCCGTAGTGAGATAATGTCCCGTTGCCTCGACTTCCCCATCCAGCTTCTGCTCTTTACCTGTTGCTCGGTGCTTCTGTGGACCTATCCCATTCCTTCAAGTCAGCCCTCAACTCTTTATAGGATTTCGGCCATGGTCCCCTCAGGTCCATCGGTCCCCTCTGACCCCCCTGTTCTGCTACGGGATCCACTGCTGAATCCAATGGGGTGCTCCACGTTATCGGTCCTGGCAATTGCCTCCAGGCATTTGTCGTGTTATTCCTTCTTTCCATCTCAACTCTTTCTCTGTCTAGCCGTACCTGTTCTTCCTCTCTCCCTTTCTCTGGGTGATAACCCGACACTATAGGACCTATGGTAACGGGTACTTGAAGAGCATCTGGCAATCCATAGGACTCAACCCTCTCTGTCGCTGGCATCTTCTGCACCACAACCCTTCCGACTACTCTCTGTACAGGACTATGTTGAGGTGTCTCCTCACCTTTGGTAGGTACCCAATTCGTTATAGGGAGTGGCCTATTCCCTTCTATGTCAACCCTATCTTCCCTTGGGAACTCAGTACCTTCTATCTCCCTATTGTCCGGAGGCGGCCTATCTATCAACAACCTATTTATTAGGCCATCCTCCGACTCGCTCTCGTCATCCTCTTCTATGGGTCTCTTTTCTCCTGTAACCTCTCTCACTGGGTACAACTTATCCACTTCAATCGTCTGTACCCTCCATTTCTTGGCTTCCTCATCCCATTTGGCATCTTGCACTGCCCTTACTGATCGCCTTACCCTTTCTTGGCGCCTGTTCTGATTCCTGTCGTGCGCCGCCCTAATCCACGCATTAAGGGCCTCAAACTGTGTTGGTCTAGGCAAAGGTCTCAATGAGGACATAACTGCTTTTAGCTGATGCAACACTTCTAGTCTAAACGTTCCGTATTTCGGAAAAGTCAGTTCCTCATTCCTTTCTGTAATCTTACTCCAAGTATCAAGCCACAGTATAGTATGCAACCCAACATTCGTTGCCATATAGTGAGCTGGTGTACCCTCTGGCGGTGCCTCTTCCCCATAATAAGATTCTCTTATTTTTCTCTTAAAGATCGCTCTCAAACATTTAAAACACTTCATGTTCAAAATCAACAAAATTTCTATTTTCTCCGCGTTCGTTTACTTCCTGATGACAATCCACCAATCCCAGCGCGCTAACCGGCCTATCACAGCGCGGCTTCACACCAACCGGCCTATCACAGCACGGCTCTCGCTGACGTCACACCAACCGGCCTATCACAGCGCGGCTTCACACCAACCGGCCTATCACAGCGCGGCTCTCGCTGACGTCACTCGTCCCCCTTCGCAGCAGTTCCCCTCCTTTCTCCGCTCGTCTCCCGGTCATGCATGCGTCCCATTCATACTCTGAAAAATGATTACTTCCGACCAAGCGATCCCTTTCCTTGACTGTACGCCCACAGTCTAACTGTAATTGTCACCTTAACTGACAAAATGTCTTTCCGTGTACGTCCAGACAATCACCTTAACTGATAGGTTACTTACACACGGTAACTTTCGACCTGCGTCCGTTACCCACACACTCACTCTTGCGTTCCCCCTATCTCGGTCCTGCGGGCGATCAATGGTACCTCATGACCCCCTTTACTCTGGTCGACAACTACTCTGGATGTTCGATACACCCGAACCACTTAAGCTCTTCTCCGAACGTAAGATTTTCCCCCAGTTTGTCAGGTTGCGCGCGCTCACAACCCTCTCTCAATCACACTACAGGCATTCAACTCCGCATGACATTACAATACAGATACAACACAAAACACCGCAATCTGTCAACGCATGACCCTTGTTATACTCACTCTCGTCCGACCCTGCTGCTTTTCTCTCGCACCGTCAGCACCTTCTTCGGCAGGCGATTCTTCCGCTGCTCATCTCTCGATCTCTAGGGACCTTGGGGTAATCTTAACCTAGTCTAGATCACCCTCCTCTAGAAGGTAACCATCCTTGTCTGCTACCAACTGTTACGGCGGGATTTCTGATCTATTGCTATAGGTCTAGATCCCAACTCAGGTCGACTGAACCGTTGATACCTGTCATAGAGTAAAAGGCAATCCACTACTAGGTCAATCAGTTAAGGACTTACACCACTCTAAAGAACCACTTACTACGAATAAGTTTTAAAAGTTTATTATAAAGCCAAAGTTAACTGGAGATACAAACATCTCAAAATAAGGTTCAAAAGATATACTGGTATCAATACAAACATACATTTTCTAAACACTCTTAGTCGGCAGAAGAATATCACCAAAACCAATTCGAAAATCATCAGAGTTGCAAGAATAGACACAAGCTGTAGCTTATGAGTCATTTACAGAAAGGAAGAAAATCCAGATTAGACTGTCCCTACACTAGACTAAGTGACATCCCTACTTAGTAAAATCTTAACCTAAAAAGGTGTCAGCCGTGGTGACTTCCAAAGAAGACCACTCACTTCCCTTAGTCTTCGTTGTAAATCGGTGTCTCGCAGTTATCCTATCCTATCTGCCTACCCATCCGCTCTCTTAGGTTCCTCAGACCATCTGCCCTAACTCCACCCAGGGGTGCTGTCCCTAATACAAAAATCACATTTACAATAGAAACGCCCTTTAGAGACGCCCCTCACGTGGTGTCGGTTCTGGCATTTTCCATGCTGATACTCCTCTGGGCCCATCGTTAGCGTTGACCTTGCTTCTCAGGCTCTTCTCCGGCAGGACGGTACCCCCCAGGAAATTCCTGAAGCCTCCTCCAGGCCTGTGCCTGGCTCCCTGAACAAAACTCTATTCATCACTCTCTTGATTGGAACCTCCTCGCACCTGCAATCAGACACTTGTACAGTAGGCCCCAAATTCCGGCCTCCACCGTATCTTCTAAGTCGTAAACCTTCGAGCAGGCTCCGCAATTTATGCTTAACATGACATTCCTCTAACTAACACATGCAGATCAAAAGAAATGACCTTATCTATTCAGGCCTATTAGAATTACATGAAACGGGCCTGTGCACTCTGTAAACCTTTAATTTCTTAGTCTAAACAGTATTCTAACTTATTACACACAATGGTTATATGAAACACTTCTATAAAACATATATTTCAGTTCTATGATCAATAATACTTTGAATTACAACAACATTAAAATCCATATCATGTGAAAGTATAACAGCACCTTTCATTCTCTGTGAACTGCCACATTTCTACGTTTATCAGTAATACATTCTCCTCTGCAACAGCCACATAACATGGGATTTCAACATCATTCTAACATCTCTACACACTTCTACATTAGCTCTTCAGACTGATATATGCATTCTATTTTAATTAAACACTCTTATGTATTTTCTTTACTAAACTAATGCAACGTGCTTGTAAATATGGTGCACTTCTAATTTTATCTCGATTTGCGCTCTCTCACAGTCAATAGCTTGAGGTAGGAGAAAATATTCCTCTGGGTGGGTTTTTAATCATTAGTAACTAAAGGTCATACAGACTGCTAAGCCAAACCGAAAAAGGGTGGTCCTTGCTTTTTAGAATAAAATGCACCATTCGGTTTATTCTTTCTTCTGTCTGCCATTTCAGACTATCCCTTAGCAAAGATAATCTAGTTTTCCACAAGAGGGCGCTAAATACCCAAGGAATAGTCAGAACTTGGCCAAGCACTTTGCTATTGGATTCGGGAAGTGCATAACAAAATCAGCAAACACGGTAAGACATCGTATTTTATTTCCGTAGATCAGACTTTTAAAAGACAAAAACTGCTATCTGAAACACTATATAAAATGCGTTATTAATCTTTTTCACCTAGCATTAAACGGATCAGTTTCAGTCTTCCAATTTCACACTGATTCCTTAAATGAAAATATAATGTATCCCATGTAAGGTTACTTCAAAACTCCGATTCATCAGGAATGACATTGTCCAATCCTGAACTTTCTTTTAACAACCTATGGCCAAATGTAGATAAATTGGTTTGGCCAAAGTAGTCGCAATTTGGAAACCAACTTAGTGCAGAATTGTGCAAACCGACCCATGTACTTATTGGTCGGATCACAAAATACTGAATTGTAGTGGCTTGCAATTTGACCTACCTCATGCATATTAATGAGATAGATCACCAATTGGGACTATGATTTGTTTCTGTCATAGGGATAGTGACTTGCTGAGGTCAGCAGTCCACCATAACTGTTATTGCTTTTTTTTGAAAATCTGTTTTTTAATGAAAACCTGGTAACAATAATTTGCAAAAGGAAAGGCCAGAACTTGGTACCCTGTTAAAAAGGGAGTCAGATTTAGGGTGCTAGACATCCTGCAGTTGCTGGGACAAATCTGGTTTTTAAGTGTCTGTCTTGGCAAATATCTGTAAATATATCACATGTCCCTGTTATTAAAAGGTGGAACTCAGCACAGAGGGAGACACATTTTCCTGTGCACATCTGCAGAATTCGCAGTACAATCGAAGCATTAAAGATATTGTGCACCAATGTTACTAGCACACAAGTACTAAACTTTGAATATTAGTACTTGTCGTCCATTTTCTATAGATGGGAGCACAGCATAGTTGATTAAACCATTCTGTACTCTACATCTTTCTTATCATTTTATAACCTCACTTTCAAATGGCCCCATCTTTACTACTGCCTCACTTCCTAGTGGCCCACTTGTTTTCTGACCTCACACACTGGTGGGTGCTCTGCTTACAGCCACCGTGCACAAATTCCTTTTAAACAATAAAAAACAATCAAAGGGCTGTGCAAAATTTAAAATAGAGGTAGTTTCTACATGCAAGTGACTGATAATACCTCTAATATCAAGATGCCTTATTCAGAACATACAAGAGTTGCACTTAGAGGGCCAAAAAGGACTATCACCATCATAGCCACCAAGCTTCCCTCCCACATCAAGACCAGCCCCACCTTGCTCATCTTTAGGAAACAGATAAAGACCTGGCTCTTCAATCAGTGATTCACTATGTTTGCCATCTTTGTCGTCAGTCCACCAGCGCTGAGACACCTTTGGGTATTTGTGCGCTCTACAATATGCATACATAAATAAATAAATAATCAGGGCATTGGGAGTTTGTGTTTTGTATGGCTGTGGTTTCTGCATAATTATGGATTTGCCACATTTGCCATATAATCTAACAACTGCCAAATATTTACAGATTCTAAGAAGAAAAATTGTATCTTAAATGGATCAAAAGTTACTGAAAATATGGCTACATTTGTTGCTGCACAGTGTAAGGCCCGTCGCGAAGGTTGACTGTCAGCTTTCTGTTGCTCGTTGATGTATTTTGGTGGTTAACAATTACTAATGAGGTAAAAACCATTACTCAGATAGTGTTAACATGTGTAAACATGACAAAATGATGAAGTAATACTATGACAAAATGTACCACAGTACACTGTATAATTTGTCTTTTCCTCTTGCCACATAATATAGTCAACACTACTGCATGATTTGGAGCTCTGCTGTCACATAATTCGAAGTGGCACTGATCATAAGCACTGGCATTTTTAATTAGGATACAGAAAACAAGAAAACAATCACAAGACTTGTGAAAGAAAATATGTAAACGTAAATGCGGAAGCCACACCCACTTTATGATCTGGCATGCTTAAAACAAAAGCATGGTCTGATTTTTTTTGTCAGTATTCCTTTCCACTGTCAATAAAATGAGATTGAGGGGCAGTGGTGGACGTCTATTGGACGTCTTGTAACAACAGCCTACGATAAGGACTTATGTCTGACTCGCGAGACCCCTAGTAACGGCCCATGGTACTGTCGCCTCCGACAGCAAGGATGATGGGCCCTGTGGTAAAGGTCTGCGCTTCTGTCGCCTGCATCAGGAGACTGGCAGTCGCATCTTTCATAACTTCAAGAGCAGGCAAACGGAAATGCTACATTTGGCTGAGGAACTTTGAGTGTGTTCCGTTTATATATGTTTGTTTCATGTATCTTTAGCATACGAAACTGGAATTAATGGGATTGAGCAAGCAGTATGAACAAGCATTGGCTTGTATTTTTAGGTGCAAGTGAAACATACTGGCTTTGGCAATGCTGGTTTATAAAAGGCAAGGCCTATAGACTTTGACAGGGTATTAAATCTGAAGAAACAGTGAAGTGTTAACAAAGACACATTAATCTAACATCCAGAATAACCAGACCCTCCTACAGTGCTCCACTTCTCCTTAGCATCTCTATCATCTACTCGCTTGCTCACCCCGCAACCACTGCACACATCTTTCAAACCACACGACACACACACACACCATATGTGTGCTGTACTCATGTGCTACCGCAGCAATTCCACTTTGGTATAACACACCACCCCCTTTCCTTCAAGACACCCAGTATAATAGAAGAAGAAGAAAACTTAAAACTATGAGGCTTATTTACAAGCCCCTTGCACCGCCTGTGTGGTTCACTTTTTGTGACACACCGGAGGATCAACCTGCTGCCCCGTATTTACAAAGACACGAAAAGCCACCCTTCATGGCTTTTCGTGTCCTTGTAAATATGGCCCCATAACACACAACACTTTGCATGAAAGGGGTGTGCCATGGGTGTTGCTGTGTGTGTTCCCACGCAACACCCATGGCTTCTGCAGCATTTCCAGATTTACGAAAAATTGTAAACCTGGAAATCCGCCAGAAAGCTACGCCTCCCGAGGGGCGGTGCAACAAGGAGAAATGTTTTAATTTTCCTTGTTTTCTTTCCTCTTTCTATGCATGCGGTATTCCGCAGTACACATAGGAAGAGGAAATCACCTCTTGTTATTGTTTTTGTGCAGGAAGGTGTCCTTTCTGCACAAAAACAATTATCCTCGTGATGCAGGCACCCGTGCACCCTTGTCAAGGGTACCTGCATCGGCGCATGGCAGCTAATTGTGCACCATTGCAGGGGAGAGCAAAGGGATCCGTCATATTGTTGTAGACATGACGCATCCCTTTGCTTCGGAATTAAGACACAGCCACTTTGGAGAACTTGCCTTAATTTATGCTTTATTGGGACTGCTCCTTCCTTGAGCTTGACTTTGTTGTACACACTCCCACAGTTTGCCCGGTTCTTTAAACAACTCTCCAAATTATTGTAGAATACCTTCCAGGTCACCCAGTACTTCTCCATTCTCATCGTTTGCTTCCCCCATGTAATCTCCCTTGTCAGCTTCAATAACCCATCAGGAATACGTTTGCCATTCAAAACATTTTCTTTTTCAACTGTGACTTAAACCAGTTTACCAGTTTTAAGCACCATATCTTGCATAGAGTGATGCTGTAGTCCTAATATGTTTTGTCCTTGTTTTGTAACATAGACCTAATCAATAATACACACAGCCACAATGCATCAACAGTATTTTCAACAATTTTTTTGAATTTTGGCACCCAAATTACTCAGTGCATCTATTCTGCAGCAATCCCATGAAACATGACCTCTGTTCCAATGTCTTTCACCATTCTCCATTCAAATTCAAATGTATACACACTGGCAACAGAGGAGTATTGATACTGTCTGTCATAGTAACTGAATCACTATATATCAGGCATACATTTGCTCTTCTACCATTTTTGCACATTCTCAGAAAAATGCACTACAACGCCATGATTTCAGCATGTTTTGCCAATGACTGGACAGTTTTTTGAATTGACTAAATTTCTGAGTGTGCCACATCTATAGCACACCTTGTTTGTAATGTGTTTGCTTGTCTCTGTAGGATCTGTCTCTCTGCTCTCAATCTTCTGAGTTGTCTTGACATTAGCAATTGCTTTATTATTGATGCAAAGGAATTCCCTTGGTTCCCCCTGGGATGACCGAATACTATTTGCATTACCCACAGTTTCTTGTAAAGCTGAGTCATTAAAGGACAATAGCTCTTCCTAAATCTGGGCTCTTTATCAGTGACTCTGTAAGTACACTGAACTCACACCTCATTGCAAATCCTCCTAATGTGACAATGTAAGTGTCCATCCTCTCACTTGCCATTTGTTTTCTAGAAAACAAATCTAAATCTGCTATAAACTGGACTGTTTTGGGTGCCAAGCTGTTTTTCTGGCTTTTTCTTATCCTCTATGTATTCGTTTATGTCTTCCTTTTCTGCTGGGACTAGTTCTGGCAAACATGCAAATATTCCTCGCCCCCTTTATTCCCAGGCAGTGCTCCAAAATACATCTCTTCCTGTTGGCTCTGAGTCTTGGCCCATCTATTGAACCTAAATATACAGTGCACTCTTTCCAGATTCATGGTGGTTCTCCTAGCACTTGTAGGAAAGGAGGCGGGGCTAGCATAGCATCCATCATGGTGAAAAAATGTCTAACAACCAGCAGAAATTATTCCCAGAAAATATTGAATAAATAAGTAAAATGCTGGTTAATAAGTTTATGTTCCAGTGCCCTTATTCAGTTATATATGAAGGGCAAAATTATATAAAGATTGAACTTGGCAGTATTCACTGTAGATGATTTATTCCACAGCTCAACCATACCGCCATTGGCCGAAATCAATCTTGCATTTATTGGAGAAGAGAGTAAAAAAGGTTCAAAATGCGGGGAACATATCTTAGAGGCAGCCCTTTGAAACATGGCCCATGACTGGGTGAAGCAAATATAACCTATGACAAGCCTGTACAAGATACTTCCTGTTTCTCGTCACATGGGTGTGTTTATGTACTCTTGAGCTTCTTGTGGCCAGCTCTGTCTCAAGAACACTCCTGTTGTTTTGTCCGGTCAGTGGAGATTCGACCAAGTCATCTGCATGTGGGTTGGCCAGCCGGTCTGCTCAAATTGTCGCCAATATGAAATCTGAAGAAACTGTTTAACCTGGCCCTCTCTGTAGGGCCACGCCAAACCTTTTGCCTTCACCCCTCCTGTTTTGCTGGATTTGTTTTTGTTGGCTTAAGGACTCTGTGCACTTTACCACTGCTAACCAGTGCTAAAGTGCTTGAGCACTCTCTATATTGTTAGGGTGTGTGTGTTCCTCCCAGTGAGACAAAGGGAACTAGATGTGGGCAGGATGGGACATTCTGTCAGAATAGCTGGGGACAGAACTATACCCTGCCCCATTTACAGTTCAAAGGCTTTGCCTCCAGCATACACAAAGGAACCTGACACCAGCCTTTTGTCACTCCAGACTGTTTGGAGTGTTTACAGGGGAAGGGAAGAAATATCCAAAACAAGAGGTGTAGGTATGACAGGAAGTCCTCCCTAACATAAAGGCTGGCACCAGGTATAAATATTGGACCCTCACAACCACTCTTCAGATCACTTCTGGACCTGTGGAGGACCCAGAAGGACTACCTCAATGCTGTACTGCTAGAAGGATTGCCCTGCTGCCCTGATGCTGGAAGGACTGTTATACTGCCCTGCTGCTTGAGAACGGAAGATTGGACCTACTCCATCAACCCAATACCACCAGATTGACTCAAAATGCTAGCTGGTTGGCCTTCAGTGTGAGCTACAGGGACACAATAAGCTCCTGACACCCTGCAAATTATCTCTCTGCTGCAGCTTGCTCCCCTCAGGTGCTGGATCCTTGTTGTGGTGTTAAAGTGGTCTCCTCCCACCAAAATCCGATAGGAGACTGGGATCTACCTGCAAGCTGATCCGACGAATGTGCATCACCATTAGGTTGACCTTGCCGCAACTCACGATACACTCTCCTCCTCCGCCTCAAGTCTCTTCAGTGTGACCTCCCGGCAACAGAATCCGACCTCATGGAGCCCTCTTGGTTACAGCCTGCAGCCTCGTCTTGCTAGGTGAATTTGAGTTCCATAAAATCTTCAATGTTCGAAGGTAAAAATCTTCACTGAGCTTGATGACGACAAACACTCTGGCCTGGAATTCCAGCTTCTTCCACTTGGAGCTTATCCTGCTTTCGTCAATGGCTTTATTGAGACCTCGTCGAGTGGCTTCTCATAGTTGATGACTTGTCTGCAGATACAACCTGGTGCCTTGTCCCGCTGAAAATCTGCCTTCTCAAGAACTTTTTCAGGAATTTTTTGTAAGTATGGAGGTAAGTTAAATACTGGTCCCAATGTACCCATTGTAACCAACCAGCGCTCCATTGTGGTCAGGTTTAACTTTTGGCTTTGACTCAGTCTCGCATGACCAGATACCTGGCATTGGCGGTTTGACCTTTTCATGTTAGAGTTCACTAAAAACTGTAAATATGTATAACTCTAGCTTTACTGATTGGATTTCATTCATTTTGGTCTAATTTATTTATCAAAATGTACTCTATATTTGTAATTTGGTGTGGGCTTTTTCTTGAGTTGTATATTCAAGTTTTTACTGTTTGCGTGTTGCATGAATACTTTACACATTGCCTCTAAGTTAAGCCTGAATGCTTGTGTGCAAAGCTACCAGATAGTTAAGCAGAGTTTAATGTGGTGCCTATTGTGGTTTACTCTGACAAGGATTGTGTTTATTATACGAGTGAGGTTCACCCCTCAACTAATAACCCAATTTCTTACAAGTACACAGTAGCTGGTGGTGAGTTGACAGAGTGGTGGGCTGGGGGGAGAACAGGGATGGGGAGGTGGGAAACGGGAACTGGGGGAGACAAATAAAAAATAAAAACACTTACCTGCTCACTGCATCGTGCTTCTCGCTTCTCCAGGCACAGACTTCCAGAGTGCACTGCGGCTAATCCTGATGCTGCTTTCATGCATCTGAAAGCTGCAGCCCAGTAATAAAGTTTAAAATCTGGTGCACCCCAGCCCCCTTTTACTCGTGTAAGTGTCATATGCCTGTAAGCCCTCCTAGTTTTCCCTTGTGCCCACACCATTCTATTAAGAATTGCTTCTAATTTAGTAAACCAAAGTTGTTCAAAGAAAAGAGGTATGGCCCTAAACAGATAAAGAAATTTCGGTAAAGTAACCATTTTAATTACATTTATACATCCCATTAACGTCAAATGTAAATTGTGTATTCTTTCTGTGTTGTTTTTTACCTTAACTAATAATGGTTCCATGTTTATCTTCACTAAGTCCTCCAAGTCTGCAGTCACCCTTACCCCCAGATACACTGCCTCATTCACCACTCTGGGATCTAAATAGGGTATATATTTATTCACAATTATCTGGGTTTTCCCTTTATTTATCGAGTATCCTGACAGACCCCCAAAATCTGCTGCCTCCTGCTCTATTTCTCTTATAGCCCTCCCTGGTTCTGCAGTTATCAATGCCACGTCGTCTGCGTAGGCAAGTACTTTATACTCTGCATCTTGTAACGCAACCGGCAAAATATTGTTGTTACTATTTAACCTCCTGAGTAGTGGATCTAAATATAAGGCAAAGAGTAGGGGCGATGCCGGGCAGCCCTGCCTAGTTCCACGTCTTATCCTCACCATTTTAGTAAAAGTCTTATTTATTTTCACCCTTGCCATTGGCTGCTCATACAATACCTGTATGGCGCTAATATACCCTTTGCCTATGTCGAACCACTCCATAACATTCCACAAAAACTCCCAGGAGACCCTGTCGAACGCCTTCTCAGCGTCAAGGAATATGGCTGCGACAGGGTCTCCTGCTACCTCAGCAGCATCCATTATAGTAATGAGCTGTCTAGTATGCTGAGTAGTCCCTTTCCCGGGGATAAAGCCATGCTGTGTCTTACTAACTAGCCCCTCTATAACTCTGCTCAGTCTTTGTGCTAATGCTTTGGCGTACATTTTAGCGTCCGCGTTCAGGAGAGTAATAGGTCTATATGACCCTGGATCTAATGGGGGTTTGTCTTTTTTCAGAATCACTATAATATTTGCATCACCCCAGGACTTTGGCGCTAATCTATGTAACTGGGCCTGTCTAAAGGTCTCCAACATATCCTTCCCAAGCCTATCCCAGAACGTTTTATAAAACTCGGCTGGTATTTGATCTGGCCCTGTAGCATTTCCCCCTGGTAAGTTGGTCACTGCCAATTTAAGCTCCTGCAATGATAAAGGTCGATCTAATTTGTCTCTTTCTTCGCTATCCAATTTCTCATGTGGTATCCCTGCCAAATAATCCCTACTCCCTACTCCTATATCATTCATATTCTGATCGTACAGTTTTTCATAAAATTCCCTGAATACCTCCTGAATCTCTTCTATTTTATTAACGATTTTCCCTGCACTATTTCTAATTTCTTTAATCTCACCTGCTGCCAGGTTTTGTCTAATTCTAATAGCCAGTAAGTGTCCTACCCTCTCGCTATACTCATAACACTTTTCCTTCTTAGCAAGGTAATTCCCTGCTGCCTTCTCCGCCAAAGCTTCCCCTGCCTCTGCTTTCTTGTATTCCATCTCCAATAAAAGGCCCTCTATATCTATTGCATTTTGTCTTGTCACTGCCCTATTTAGTAGCTCTTCTAGTCTATCCATTTCTTTTATCCACCTATCCAACCTTATTCTCTCAATCTTACTCCTCTTTAGAGTATAGCTCAGGGTTTCCCCCCTTATCCCGGCCTTAAATGTGTCCCAAATCATATTAGCTGGAGCAGAGCCTCTGTTTATTTCCCAAAATTGTGCAATCCATTCATTCATCCTGTTAATATACCCTTCTTCTTTCAACAATCTTCTCTCGAATGTCCAGATATAAGGATTGGGCCTCCCTCTATCCACCCTCGGCATAGTCAATACCAATATATTGTGATCCGAAATCCGTCTAGGCAACCGTTCTATCTGCGTCCCATTTAATGTGTCGTTGGACACTAAGACATAATCTAGCCTAGTAACCATTCTATGTGGTGCTGAGTAAAAAGTGCTCCCTGACCCAAGTGGGTTATATTTAGCCCATACATCTGACAAAGCATTATTCTACATCAAGTTATTTACTGCATTGCATACTTTCTTTTTCCGCCCATCATACCTCCCCCCTCCTAATTTCCCCAACCCGTACAGACCATTGATATTAAAATCGCCACAAAAAATTACCGGCTCTATCCAAAGTGCAAGTTCCTGATCTAGCCATTCGAACATTTCAGGGTTATCATCATTTGGGCCAAATACGGATACAATTGTTAAATTACCAGCATTAGTTTCCACCTCAACTATTACCCATCTCCCCTCAGGATCCTCCTTTTTTCTTCTGAGTTTAATAACCCCTTTCCTTGCTAGTATAGCCACCCCCTTTGTTCTTGTATCCTGACTTGTATTAGCCAATAGCTCATATCCCATCTGTTCCAATCTAAATTTTTCTTTTCCCATAATGTGCGTCTCCTGTAAACAAATCACATCTAGTCTTAACAATCTGAACATGGATGCCGCCTTCTGCCTTTTTCCTCCATCATTTAGTCCACATATATTCATTGTCGCAACCCTTAGCGCCATATTTCATTAATAATTTTTCCCATACTCTTTGCCAACTTATTCCGTTCTGTTGCATATCTTATAAGTTTCACCCTCTCATTCCAATTTATTCTTTTGTGCTGTTTTTCACGCTTTGTCAAGTCCTTTCCCCTCCCCCTCGCCCCCACCCCTTCCACCCACTGCTACCCCTCCCCCCCTTTGTACAGGCAAATAGGTCAATCCTGACCTATGTGTGACTGCTTGCATTGTAGAGTCGCCCTCCCTCTCCCTCCCAGTTATACCAAGTACATGGGCTCTCAGTATACACCAGAGACTGTTGCTGTGGATACTGTCAAAGGCTTTCTCAAAATCAATTAAGTTTATGTATACTTGTCTCTGACTCTCCGTGCACTGCTCTATGATGTTGCAAAGAGTAAGGATGTGATCAACGCACCCTCTGCTTTGTGGAACCCAGCCTGTTCTCTTTTTAACTGCTTGTCCACGGCATCAGAAATGCACTGTATAAAGATTTTCACCAGGATTCTACTCAGGATTGACAGAAGGGTGATTTCTTGCTAGTTGTTTCAGTTGATTACAATTCCCTTCCATGGAATCATGATGATGATGCCTTGGTACCAGTCATATGATGCTTTATTTCCCTCCCAAATCAATGTAAATAGAGGTTGGAGAATCTTGGCTGATGTTTCAGGACCTGCCTTGAATATTTCTGTATTCAAGTTGTTTTGGCCAGGAGCTTTTCTGTTCTTGAGCATTCGGGTGGCAGTGATGATTCTTTTTTCTTTGGTGGAGCGGTGTTCACATCAAAGTCTGTCTCTCCCCCTTGGATGTTTACTTGCTTGTTTTTGTCTGCACAAGACTTCTTTGAAGTGCTCGGTCCAGCGTGCTTCCTGCTCTTTCTCTGTTGTAAGCAGTCTGCCTTGCTTTTCCATGATAGGGGTTTTGTTTGTTGCACCTGATTTACTACTGACTATCTTGCTGATCTTGAACACTTTCCCTGTTCTCCCTTACCGGCTGCCTCCTTTGCTTGGCTGATAAGGTCATCCATGTAGGCTAGTTTGTCTGCTCTTGTCATTCTTTTGTCTCCTCTCTCCGCCTCTATATACTGTTCATCCTGCAGCCTCTTAGATTTGTCTACATGAGTTTCTTTTTTGCTGCCCTCCTGTCTTCAATACCTTGTCATGTGTCTTGTCTTATCCATTCTTTCCTCTTCCCTGTCTTTATCCCCAGGCATGTTTCACTGCTCTTCACATATATTGAAGAGACCTGTTCCTATTTCTTTTTGACTGTGTCTACAGTTGGCTGATTGTCCGTGCCTGCCAGAAGTTGGAATCTTTTTTGATTTGTCAGACAAATGCCTTTTTAGTCTTGGGGTCCTATAATTTTGCCACATCGAAGTGATGTGGTCCTGATGTTTTGATGGTTGACTGGCTTCCCCTCAATTAGGCATTCCTCTGTCCTGTTGCTTAGGATGATGGCTTCTCCTTTCTGGTGCTGGTCATCGTCCCTTTTCAAGTAAAGTACCATCTCTCCTGTGGTGTTTTCAATCTGCCAGGTCTGGTATATGTACTTTGACTGACTCCCAAAATGTGTAGGGTGTAGAGCCTCATCTTAGATATTACTTAAGCCAGCTTTCCTGTGTCATACATAGTCCATACATTCCAAACTCCGATTCTGGTCTTGCACTTGGCACTCTGAACTTCCATCATTCTGTCAGTAGTTTCCTTGCAGCTTTGACTACTGTAAATCATGCAGAGACTCTGGCAGTCCCATGTGCCCATAATATTTAGTGTTTTTTGCCGCTGTTTCTGTAACAAATGCTTTTTATGGGACAAGGTTGTTAGCCTTGTGCCCAATCCCCACCCTGGAAACCAGTGGCTCACACTTCATCTGGTCTCTACCCTTTGGCCTGCCCGGCTTGGGCCACCCCGCCGAGAGACTAAACTCCCACCATCATAGCTATCCAGGTCACTGAGATACGCAAGCCCCTCAACCAGTTCACGGTGGCGATCCTTCGAGGAGTGGAGGGCCAGAGGCTTAAGTAAACGAGTTGTTTGTGTAGTCGTGGGTAATGATTCTAAACATAGCAGTTCTGCTTGTATTTTCTTATTAAAGCCATTTAATGGTTATTCCATACAACATAGGCTTGTTTTTGTCCTGTTGTATATGGTATGTGTTATTTTTGGTGTATATTTGAGGTGAGTGACATTTCTTGCTTTTACTGTTACTTGTCTTACCATGGCAACATCAGCCAGGTCAATTTAATTTCGGTCAGGTGGCAACTCTAGTACCAACATGTGCCCAGGCCGAATAACAGAGAACAGTGTGCAACCCCACGTGGGTAAGGCACAGGTTATGACTGTTTTTATGCATGTTGGGATCAATGCCCTTCTCAGATAGTGGGAGCATGTACAAAAGGTGGGCCAATATTTCACGGCACCATACACATTTAGACATAGAGGAACAAGAGCAGGAACGGCTGGGCATAAGGCCAGTGCACCTCCCTTAACCCTTAAAGGAACTAGGAATTGAAGTGGCATCCTCTGTAGGGGAGTGCTGGGGTCAACAGACAAGGAGCCCCGACTAGGGTTTAAGTAGGAAAGAATTTGCAGAGGCGCTATCCACCAACTCCAGAAACCAAAACATTCAGCTAGCTTCACCTGACTGGTAAATGGAAATGAGGGCAGAGTAAGATGGTGCACCACCTGCCTCAAGAAGACAGTCTGGATGGGATACAATGGCACAGGGGAGCAGTAGCAGGGATGGGTGCGGTGGAACCTGGTGCCTGGCTCGTTGGTACGGAGCGTAACTGTGCTTGTTCGAAAGGAAATGGGGGGCAAGAAGTCCAATATCTGTGCCTGAAAAAGGAAGGAAGAGGACAAGACAAGAGGCCTGAGGATCTATACACTAAAAAATGGCAGCAAGAAGGCTAGAGGTTTTCCGTGACAAGATGCATAAGAGATGTGGTGGAGAGGGAGCCGGCAAGGTGAATGGGCATTCCCGACTGACATGGGCTATGGCACCTTATCCAGGGCCACCGTGTGTGGTGGGAAGTTCCTGGTTGCTAAGGTAGCTCTCTTCTTCCAATGGAGAGAGGTAAGACAGCAAGCACAGTTGAATTTTGATGGGATGGCATGATAAGGGGATAGTGAGGCATGCAGGCTAGAATGAAGTTAGGGAGGCTGCTACACAAGGAGCTAATATATTTTAAAAAGCATCTGTTCTCATTGGCACTGACTCACGAGTGGTCTCTCTATTTAGAATCCCACTTGGTGGAAAGATTTGTTTGGCACCCACTTTACAAAATGGACCAATTCCCTCGGGCCTTTGCGCTGCTTCTGAGCACATATTCTGGATGACCAGACCCTCCACCTTGGACCCTGATTGCCAGGAAATTGTTATTCACCCATTTGACCTTGCCTGGGGTAAGTGCTGTGGCCATTATACCCGTTTTTGTTTTTCTTGTTTATACTCCCTATTTGGTCCTTTACATAATTCTTGTTTTTATTGTTGCTCTCCAAAGAAACCCAGATAGGTTCCCTGAGAGTGTACCTTATACTTTCTCTCACATCAATTGGTGTCACACAGGGGGTGTCTCCCATTGTGGATTGTTTTTATAGTTGTAGCCATGGCTACATAATAAGGTATGGTGTTTCCTTATTACCTATCACTCAGTAGGACACTAGGACATCTCTCCTTGACTCTTAAAATAGTATTAAACCTGTTTTTAGGATGCCCCCCTATCATATTGTCCTGATGCGACCCTTCATCTAATACGGGGTCAAAACGTCATTGACATCAAACATACAAACAAACCTACCCAGGCCTTACTCATGAACAGGCTCAGAACTTAAAAGAATATTTTTGGGTGGTTTGTTGTCAATGGAACACACTTTTTGTTCTGTATTGTTTTCATTTCTTTTCATCATTGTCTTAAGGTGGTTCAATTTCAAATGGGACACAATGCACTTGTTCAGTGTTGTTCTTTATATGTATACTGTATTTACTTCACAAAATGCTATTACATTTGCAATCTGGACTGATGATCTCGTCGTTTGTAAAGAACATTAATCGTTTACAACCATTATTGCTGGTCAAATTGATAATTTTGTAGTTAATGATGCCAACGAGAACTGCTGTTTTTTAAATATATTCTATACAGTAAGGGTTACCCTTGAATGGTCAAGGTACACAAGGAGCTATGGCAACAGCATATGTTTAGATGTAGGACTGTGTGTATTTTATTGACCTGCTGCCATTACCAGCCATGCCCTCCTATTGGAGCCGAGAGATTCAACCTTGGGCATGACCTCCCCCCATCCCCGCCCACCCCATTCCACTCTTCGCACACCTCCAGTGCAAGAATATTGCCCCTGGTTATTGTTTGAGATACGGTCAGGGAGTCAGATTGACAAACCTTTCTCTGGTCCCCATCAGGTGGAGATTGGTCAACAGCGGCTGGGGATGGAAGATTTTTGTCAGTGACAGACACAGAAGATTGCAATTCTTGGTGTTCAGTTTAGATGGTGCATCTACACTGCCAGGATTGTGTTTGCCATGTGCGGGTTGCTTTCATGGTTGGGAACGATGGGTGGTATACAGGTATGGCAATACACTGTTGTTTTTCTGAGTGCAGGCAAAGTATAATGCCCCAGTGAATGTGGGAGACTGGTGACAATGTTTGGAATGTGTTTAAACAGAGAGAGACCCCTTGTCAGCAACCAAGGGAGTAGAGTACTATCAATACAACAAACAAATTATCCCTTGATTCACTCAATCAACAAGAACCTCCTATCAACAGTGCATCCCAAACATTGTCAAACAACAAATAAATTATACCTTGATTAACTCAATCAATAAAAACCCCATATCAATAGTGGAATTCTTAATTCATTATAAAACACATAGATACACTTAAAAAAGATCTCACTCAAAGTCCCTGAAACACTCAAACAATGATATTACTATAACATGCAGTACAAACAAGTCAATTTATTTCTTTAGTACATGTGAATATTATTAAAACACAAATATTATAAAAACACCTATAAGAAAACACATTGCATAATTTCAGCATAAATAAAAACAATACAAATCATCAAATCAGGACATAACATAACATCTTATGACACTTTTACCACAGGTCCAACTTGTCCTCGGGATAATGTATAGAAATGCGTTTACGCATTTCGATGGGTATTGGTTATTCCAACTTTATCAAGACAGTCATTATGATCACTTTTCTTTGTGGTATATTTGTTTGTTATACCCTGAATGAAAGGGTAGAGGGGCTTTTAGTACATACACCTCCTCACCTACCGATGCGCTTACGTCGCGCTCTTATACTCCTCCTCACCTACCAATGCTCTTACGTCGTGCTCGTATTAGCTCAGGGATTCCCTGTCCTGCTTCGTCGTTTTGGAAAAGGACGAAGCAGGACGGGGAATCCCTGAGCTAATAAGAACGCGACGTAAGCGCATCGGCAGGTGAGGAGGTGTGTGTACTAAAAGCCCCTCTACCTTGGACCTCATATGCGGACCTCTTGGACACAAAACTAGCAATCTGGGGTTCTGGTTTGAACCGTTCAAGAATATACGGTAGTTGGGAAACGGGGATTATTTAAGTCTGTCTAAGAAGGGGGTCCAGTAAATAGACCATTCTGCGAGTCTGCAAAAGAAGAACAAGAATAAGTGCAAATATCAACTCCCTTTCATTCAGGGTATGATGAATTGCATTGTTTTTAATTATGCTGAAATGATGCATTGTGTTTTATTATAGGTGTTTTTATCATATTTGTGTTTTTATAATATTCACATGTACTAAAGAAATAAATTGATTCGTTTGCGCTGCATGTTATAGTAGTATCATTGTTTGAGTGGTTCAGGGACTTTGAGTGAGATCTTTTTTAAGTTTATCTATGTGTTTTATATGAATTAAGAATTCCACTATTGATAGAGGGTTCTTATTGATTGAGTGAATCAAGGGATAATTTGTTTGTTGTTTGACAATGTTTGGGATGCACTGTAGAAACATTGGGGGTGGTCTTTATACTGGTTACAGCGTGAAGCCCAGTGTCTGCATGCCTTTTGGCATTGAGCTATAATTTATCGATTGGCGTCTGGGCTGGCAAGGTTGAGCTCAGCAAGTTTAGGGGCTTGTCACATGAAGGGCTTGGAAGGGAACACTGCGAATAGCAGAACTGCATCAAAGGGGTAGCATATTAATCTTACATGCAATGGAGGATGGGGAGAGAGTGGGGAGATTGGACATAGCAATGGAGTAAGGGGGAGGGATTAACAGGCACATGATGTTTAGCCTAAGTTCATGGAGCACTTCTTTGTGGGACAATGAGGATATTGTGGACCTGGTAGGACCATTTGTGTGGGGAATGGTGGGTATGGATTGGTGGCATGGCATTGCATTTTTGGAACTTTTTCTAGGGACTTAGCAACGGAATCTGTAACAGAGGGCTGGATGACCTGAGGGCGACTTTAACATGGACGAAACTCTAAAGCTAGAAGTGATCAGCAGTTTAAGAACTATCTGCATAGGGTGCTGTGATTCGGAGGAGTTGGTGTTCCTTTTCTTGCCAGGGGTGGTTTTGTTTCAGGAAAGGTGCGCTCCCTGCTGCATGTACTGTTGTTTTACGGTGCCTGAATATCCATAGGTTGGCCCTGACGGCAGGTTGGTGGGCAACCTGGACCAGGAAAATAGATGAGGGGTTGGGATTGAGAAGTCAATGGAATCGGCTGGTAAGGGAAATGTGGGGATAAGAGGGTAGGAAGAATGGAACAGGTGATGATGATGCAGGAGAGTTTGAGGCAGTGGGACATGCTGATAACTGTTGTTGCTAGAGATGGTGCAGATATGTAGCTACAAGTTGGTGGCCATTGCTGGGCCTGAAATATAAGGGTACAAGAAAGTTACAGGTTTTTATGAGGCCGCAGTTATCCAACTTAATAGAGACGTGGGCAATTAACTAACTTATTAAGATGGGCTGGAGTATCTTTGGGGCTATTGTGGACTGGCAATATATGCTGTGTTTGAATGATGTCTTGGGATTTTGGTTTGGGAGGACAGAAAGTAGAGGGAAGGGAAGAAAGAGCATCTCAGTGGAGGATTTTCTGGTGACAAGGAGGGAGCTCAGAATATGCAATATGTCAGGAAAGGGGAAAGTTGAAGGCTAGAAAATGGGAAGTTAGAACAGTTAGGAAGAAAACAGGAAAGCGGCCCTGGAGGAGGCAGGCTGCCATGAATTTAGAGAAGCCTCAGAGCGGCGAGGTTGCGTCAATGAAATTGAGCCCATAGGGCCAGTTGGGTTTGGTTGGTCTGGACTATTAAGACAAAAGGATTAGGTTGAAACCTATTGTTAAAAGCGCAAGGGGTGGGGCGTTAGAGTCCATAAATGCGTTGCGTTGGTTTATAGAGAGGCTGGGGAATTAGTGTAAAAGTGTTGACAGGGCATTGATAGTTTGTACAGCTTAGTTGAAGGATGTGTTTGTGAGCTCAACCTGCTTCTGAAATAAAAGTGGCCTTTACCACATAGGAAAAGGAGTGAATGTACTTCCTTTTCCCCCAAAATAGATCCCTGGAAAGCGCAAACAATTTCCTGACACATTGTAGATTCTATTGTTATTTTTATTTTCAACATTCCTTCTTTCTTTTTCCCATCAAATATGTAAAGTTGTCTCTACATATGATATGCAAAGGTCTTGACAAATTGTAGTATGTACGGTGTGGTCAGCATTTCTGTATTTAATGTTTGATTTAGATGCATATAGTTTGTACAACTCATAAATACACTGTTTATCAAAATGAATGAACCAAATGCTGTCTATTGATATGGAGTCAAGAAATGTGCCTGCCTTTTACAGAGTCTGCAGAGGTGGTATTTCTACAATTCAGTTGTAGGTTAAATGAGGCATGAAAATCAACGAAGGACTTGGCAGGGGTAAATGATTTTAAACCTAAACTCCCCTCTTCCTGATTCACTTCCGGATGGGAACTGTGATTTATTCACTTATTATTTAGCTCCCCGTTCTGGCAGGAAAGTAATATTACATTGGGCGAGGGAAACAGGATGCTTGCACGACAGCCAAGGGGCCTTTGTACAAGAAGGAACTGAGCCACTGTGCTAATTATACACTGTGTTAGGAACAGAAATACAGCATTACAATGGCATGCAATCTCAAGGCAGCCATCCTCACCTGCTTGGCACTCTGCCTCTTCTGCTTGTAGAAAACGCATTCCACTGTTGGCAGAGATTGTGAAAGATGTTACAATGACTTGTTAGGCTGCGGGCCTTGGAGCTTCATTCCAACAACTTAGTTGTTTCACCCTTAGAAGCAGATCAGTCTCTTCTGAATGAATGTCATTATTTTAATATCCCTCAAATACATCATGGTTAGGGGTTGGTGTGGTTGAGCCTATGATTTAAAAGTCATTAGAACGTTGGAATGTTGGTAGCTCCATTGAAAACAATGGAATGCTCCGGGCTTATAATGGCTGGTATAAGTCCGGTGCTCCAACATTCCAATGTTTCTTTGTTCACAGCTCTGGCTGTGAACAAAGGCTTCAGGGAGCCTGAGGGGATTCCAATCCCCTCACGCTCCCATAGGGCTTTGTTCTTTTTGTTAGAACATTCTGCCCTCTAGTGGCAGAATGTCCTAATAGCCTTATAACCCTTGGTAGCTGGGCTGCAACGGCTATTAAAGTCCCTCTCCCTTGTTAAAGGCCCTCGCCTTCGGCTCGGGGCCTTTAACGCTGGAGAGGGCCTTTAATAGCCGGTATAGCCCTCTACGGCGGGCTATAAGGCTATATTAGAACATTGGAATGTTGGTAGCTCCATTGAAAACAATGGAGTGCTCCGGGCTTATAATGGCTGGTATAAGTCCGGTGCTCCAACATTCCAATGTTTCTTTGATCACAGCTCTGGCTGTCTGTGAACAAAGGCTTCAGGGAGCCTGAAGGGATTTCAATCCCCTCGTGCTCCCAGAAGGCTTTGTTTTATTTGTTAGAACATTCTGCCCTCTAGTGGCAGAATGTTCTAATAACCTATAGCCCTTCGTAGCAGGGCTATACCGGCTATTAAGGTCCTGCTGCCTTGTTAAAATCCCTCACCTTCGGCTCGGGCCTTCATCGCTGCAGCGGGCCTTTAATAGCCGGTATAGCCCGCTACGGCGGGCTATAAGGCTATAGTATTACAGGAAAATACTGTCCAAATGGGCAAACATTTTAATTATTAGCAGACTATTTTTCCGCCCACCCGGCCAATTCCAGCTTCCCACTCCATTTCTGCGCCAGCACAAGGGGCGGTGTGACAGCACCCCGAAAGATTGGGTCACAGGGCGGACAGGGTTCTCCTGTCCCTATCCCATCAAGGTTGTGTGCCCTTGCAGTTGGTTGATACCAAATTAACATAGGGTGACAGTGTTCAAAGAAGAGGGGTGGCCTGGTGAGCATAATGAAGCCCAGGGCTCCTGTTGGCAGTGGTAGTGATACGCAGTTAGCGACTGGTGTTGTGGAAGAGTGGGGGTGGGGGACCACATACAAAAATTAATTAAAAAATTTACCTGCAGCCGGCTGCGTCACGCTCTTCTGCTCCTCTTCTCGCAGGCACAAGATCTCAGACTCGACTGTGGCCAATCCTGATGCTGCACTCATGTCATGAGAGCAGCATCAGGATTGGCTTGAGAGCTCTGGATTTGAGCTCCCAGGGAAATGGGGAGCCTGTGCCTGCTCTCTCCAACCCGGCAACACAGCTCGGGTTGGAGACAGTTTCAGTGCGCATGACGGTTTTGGCCAGGCTGAGATGGCCGGCCAAACCATCATGCGCACGAATCACAGTGCACTTACCACTCCTCCTGCAACATGTCATCCCCATGGCCCTGCACCCAAAGATTCTCCAGGAAAGGAAAAATAAAATGATATTAAAGTGTGTTTATTACCATTTTATTTTTCCTTTCCTGCCTTTTAGAGGAAGCTGGTGGGGGAGCGACGCTCCTCCGCCACAGAAGAGGAGCCATGGCTGGTGGGATGCACCAGCAGGAGTTGCATTTTGTAACGAGGTAGTAGGTTCTCCGAACCTTTAGACTTCTGTAGAATCTGAATAAATCACCACTGGGAGCCCTGCCTGTCTGGTGACCCCTGCCTGAGCAATTTCTACATTTTGAATCTTAAAACAATGTACACTCATACAGAAGCAAGTACACATCAAACAAATACAACACATATGGCTTGTTTTATTTAATTCACAAACAAACAAACAAAACTGAATTTTAATGGGAAGGTTGGAGCTTTTCATTATTTGGTTTTATTTCCAAAAGACGAAGCAATATGCTAGACTCCAGCACAGCCGCGGTCAGTAGTGGGAATACCTGCAGGGTGGTGACGTGGGGAGGGGCAGGGTGGGGGGTAGTAATGTATGGATTACGGAGTTTTACAGGTAAGTAAACATATAAATAAATAAAACAAATTTTGTTGCATGCACTGCATCGCATTTGGGGATGCAGTGCACGCAATAGGTCCTTTTAGCTCTTCATATATGCTCTCTTTCTCTGCTTAAAACAGTGCTTTATTTGAGGCCGCAAATCATCCATACTAGATTCTGTATGGTGTACTTTGCTGCTCGCATGAATCAAACCATGGATATCAATTTCGTTTTTACCCTTCAATTTCAAATTAAACTGCTAAACTTATTTATTTTTTGTAAACACTCACCTGAGTAGGCATTGTGGTACTCTTGGGCTCTATAAACCAGAGGTTGTGGACCGCTGTCCTACACCTATCCATGTTTGTATTCAGTGTCATCTGCTAAAATAGACACTTGAAATGCAGAGAAATTAAATGAGGAAATACAGCGCTTCCCAAGACTACAAGATGTCTGTGCACTGCCCTCACACTCAGGGGCTTATTTATGAGGGTCCTGCCTCACTTTTGCACCACATAAGTTGTACACGCATGATGCAGGGGCTCTCATAATGATTTGTGAAGCCACGCAAAGCCACCCTATGTGGCGAGAAGCCTCATAAATCATGAGTAATGCGACGCAGTGTAAATCGCTGCATCACCTTACTCTGCACCAGTTATCCCACATAAAACCCATGGAATTTGACGCTGCCCCAGATTTACAAAGAGATGTAAACCATAGAAGCGTTGACTCCGTACGCCTCCCGTGGTGAGGCGTAATGAGGAGAAATATGTTTATTTCTCCTCGTTTTTTTCCTCTTTCCATGTGTTGCAGCACACATTGAAGCACACATGGAGAGATGAAAATGCCTCATTGGATTGTTTTTGTGCAGGAATGTGTCCCTTCCCGCACAGAAACAATCCTGCGTGCAAGGGAGGCACCTTTGAACCATGGTGCAGGGGTGCCTACGTTGGTGCAAGGCTGCCGAAACTGTGCCAGCTCAGATAGAAAGGACATCAATGCACTGTATGGTTAAATACGGTGTGTTCCTGCCCTTCTACTTTGGCTTAGGGCAGCACAGCAAGGTGCCTTGCTGTGCTGTCATATGCCAAAATGCCATAAATGAGCCCTCAGTCACTTTATTTTGGAATGAACCATGGATAATGTAATTCTACAGCAATAAACAAATGGACAATATGCAATGTATACAAAGTAATCCACTTGATTAAAAATTAATAGCACATTTTCAGGAATCCATGGTAGAATCCAATCTTTCAAAAAATATGAATACATATTTGGTCTGTAACAATAATTAAATGAGCTATATACTGATTTAATGCCCATGTATGATAAGAACATTCCTGAAAATATTATTGGAGGATTTCTGATGTGATGAAACATGAGGATTAAGATGAGGTACCAAATAAAGTGCTCATTTGATCATATTTATGTGCGTTTTGATATCAGCAGCCTGATACTTCTCATGATATTATCGTAGATTTCAAAAAATGTCATTGCTCCATGCTTCCGAATGAGGTCATCCATATTTAAGGAAGCTAGGGATAGATACACTATCCTATTTTGTGGTCATAGACTCTCCAATGCACAAAATAGGAGTGTTTACACCTGCAAAATAGGTTTTTCTTATGTATGATTCCCATTTTTGAAGTTAGAATGGAATTTCGAATGTTTAATGAATCAGAATTTGGGGGTGTCCCTTTCAAATTGCAATTAGGTAGCATTTGTATCAATGATTTGCGATCTGTAATTCCATTCACAGACCATTGAAAAGTTACAGATTTCCAAAATGACTACTTCCCCTTTTGTGGAAAAGGTTTTTTGGAATCTAGGCAGCAGTTCGGGGATTCACTGCTAACTTTACAAGTAGCTTCATTTCTATTAAGGAAATTGAGCTTATTAAAGAAAACAATTTTCGTTTTTTAAATGTAGTCACAGACATGGTGGTCTGTTCATCCTTGTAGGCCGCCATGCTGGTGATGGTATCCAATCAGAGTGAGTCACAGTTTGAGATCTGCCTAATGAGTATTAATTCAGTAGGTTGAATTGCAACCCATTCCGATTTGGAATTTATTAAACTACTTATTGGTACAAAACTACTCGTAGCACTGAGCGACATGTTTTTGCAACCAGTACAATGAGACATCTGGCCCATTGTTCCTGAAGAATGGAAGTCCTAGTCACTCTTAAATGTCTGAGCGCAAGCTCCACTTTAGTGGGGCTCTCAATTGGAATGAGCATGAGCCTCAAATGATAAAATTTTGAGAAATAGTTCATGAGTTGGATTTAGGAAAACGTTGACGTGCTGAGGTGAACGCAGACGTGGGGATGTCACACACTTCCACTCCACGAGGTTGCAGCGGTTCCTGGCTCCCACTTCACAGCTCCCGGGATGCGGATTTTTACCTGAACCGGGCTCCTTCTGTCGGAGACCAGCCAAGTGGAGCCAAGCATAGCAGTGCCCGATCCCGAGCCCAGCACAGAGGTGGTGTGGCTCGTCTTGCAAAGACTGGCGTGAGCAATCACCAGCGCCTGCGGGCAGTATTGGGGTTGCAGCCAGGTAAGGCTGTAGGGCCTGGGGCCTCTCGGTGTAGGTGTGGAAGCAGCTGGTGTTCGGCCAGTGCGTCCTGCTCCTACGGAGGGCCTGCACATCGCATTCCCTGCCACGCACCACCTATGGGGTCCCTGCTTCTACCTCCCTGGGGCCAAAATAAAGCCCACTCTAAAATTGGATAGTAGTACCTGGCAGAGGCATCAATAAGCGACTATGCACTCAGGCAAGACAAGGCACCGGCAACCATGAGGCACAAACGGAGCTGTCCTAACGCCTCAATAAAAAGTAACGAAATGACAGAGCTCACCTCACTCACAACAAGTATTAATTAACAGAACAGGGGCTTCCACCTCCTACCCTCAGTGCAGGCTGCCTTGCCCCAAGCTTCAAGGGCTAATCCCTAGAACCAATTCACCATCTTAAAATACCCAATAGATTCACTATTCTCTCATAATAAAGAGGGGGGAACATCGTTTACAACGAAACTTTTACCACGCACTACCATTACAACCCAGGAATCACAACGAAAGTTGTTACAACGACTTTCGCTGGAGGGCGCTGTAGGATAGGGAATAGTTTAATTTTCTATCCAACACCTTCCCTACTATCCACGGGGACTGGAGTTGGAATAGAAAATTAAACTATTCCACTATCCAGCGCCCCCCAACGCAAGTCATTGTAAAGACTTGCGTTGTAATACCTGCGTTGTAAAGGCATGCGTGGTAAAAGCATGCGTTGAAACATCATACAACCATAAAGAGGCGAGGCATCCAAACTCCAATTCAGCCACAACCACCCAGCTTCTTTGACCCGCCCCGACAGATGTTCACGGCAGCTCTGGGACACTAAATTTAACTGAGCCAAAGGCACTCCAGTCAACGCTGAACACTTTGGCAAAAGGAAGGGCTGCCAGGTCGCTGTTGAAGTAAATCATTCTTTACCCTATGAGCCTCTGCTCTCTTCCTCAGACAACCAAGAAAAAGTTGAGTCTCTGCTAGCAAACACACCTAGGCTCACAACTCAGTCAGTGATCAAAAACAAAGCAGCTATCAACCACCCAAGAAGTAGATCTACTTGCCTCTAACTGTCGTATGAGGCTTTTCCTTCATCGCAGGGTGAGAGTCTGGCATTTCCGGACCCGTAGAGGAATTCAGTATACTGAATGCCGCTGATCTGATGACCTCCGAATTCCAATGTCCCAGCAAGAAGATGGGCCAGGCGACACCTGGGTTGTCCTGCTTCACTTATTCCAATCTGTTGTCAATGCTCTAACATATCAATCAAGCAAACTAGATTTCGAAGACCTTCTCAATATTATGGTAGTTTATATTACAACTATTGGCTCTGAAAAACGCAGCATTAAACTCTCTGATACAGTGCGCCCAAGCCGAAGCAGGTCAATTAGCACCAATGTGCACATGCGGCCCGGTCATTAACAAGCAGGCAGGTCTCCTAGACACCTTAAACTCGGTTCTAACAGAAATAAATTTCACTTGAAACCTGATTTATTAGCTGCTCAAATACTCACTAGGTCTGATGGACAACAGCAAATATTCCCTCAAATTAACATAGGCCAGCAGAGGAAAATTAACACACAACCCACAATAACTTCTCAGCCAACCGCGGCAAGCCCCAATGATGCTAGCCCACAACTAATGGGGGAATTGAGAAATGACGTTCATGTGAGTTGCATACCCACTCTTCTTCTAGCGTTCCTGCTCTCAGTTCTGGGCTAGAGATGAAGGTCAACCATCAAACCAGCTCAACTACTCAGCCTCTGCCCAGCAAGCCAGCTCCTAGCTTAGGACCTGGAACTACTCAACCTACAAAAAGACAGCCCAAAAGGCTCAGAAAGACTCACAACAATCAAAATGTTACAGGGCCTCCACCTGTTAAGCTCAACCAAGTCAATTCTGTCTTCAGATCCGTTTCGAAGACTCTCGAGGCAGCCAACAATCTGCTAGAAGAAGAGATAACGCCCAGTGGAATAAACCCCAGTTAGGGAGTCATGGTCAACTCAGAGATCCCCAAATCCTATCTTCCAGCCCAAGGAACTTCACCTACACGCAATACTCAATTGCCGAAGCAGTTTCTCCAAGACAATTCAGTTCGAGACCTGAATATAGGTGAGGGAATTCGCCCAGCTCATTCAGAGCATCAGCTACTCTCAGTGGTGGTAACTGGGATCAACTCTCCCTTCTGACCAACTAACAGAGAACACCAGGCATGCAACCAGCAGCCAATCCATCAATCTCTGGGCCCTTCCCTTACTTCAGGGAACATTGCAAGACCTACTCCGCGGGTTACTATAAAATCCCAACCTTCTACTGCTCCCAGCATGCCGCCTATCAAACGACCACTTTTGAAGGCTGGCACTCACTCTGAGAGTCCTAGCAATCTCATCTTCATGCCAAAATACAAATCACGGGGGAAATTCGATATAATCAACAGAGGTACAATGATTCACATGGGGTAGAAAAGTCCATCTTTAAGGCACATCAAGTGCCTCAAATATTCATTAGCGCCCTCCAAACCCTGGCAGGGAAGAAGCCACAGTCATCACCTGGGTAACCCCTCTCCTCATGGATCAGATGTGGGCAGAGAAACAGGCTTTTGTAAAATGGGGCACTAAAATCACCCGCGATGAGGCTGAAGCCTATCCCCAATTTCTACCACCTCATAGTCCCAGTAAAGGCCTCTCCCCACTAGCCCATTCAGGAAATTAGGGCAAACAAAAACCATCCATTAGGTTAGATGCCGACGAGCAAATCCAGCCAACATCCATCCTTAGAGGGGCTTGAAGACACTTGGGGGCATATTATCAAGGGATTTATCTCCGCTTTTTTGGCTTTAAAAGCCAAGAAAGTGGAGATAAAATTATCTCCCTATCAGCAACAGGGTGCTAACACGCAAATTCGCATGTTAGCACCCTTTTTCTCTACGCTTCCCCTTGCATCTCTAATGAGATGCAAAGGGGGCGTTCCAGAGAAAAATAATAGGAGAAATGTTGTTAAGCGACATTTCTCCTATTATCAAGGATTTTGCTAACCCTGTTAGTGATAAGAAAAAGCAGCGCTAACCGCGGTTAGCGCTGCTTTTTTTACACCTGGTATTTTCCTGACTTAGCCATGATATCCTATGGAAGGTGGATATCATGGCTAAGTTTGTGAGCCCCTATCATCAAGCTAACGCCAAACTTCGAGAGATTATCGTTGGTTTTCCAGTGATAATCTCTCATTTGGCAGTTAGCGCAAGGATTTTTATCACTTCTGAGATAAACCTTGCTAATATCAAGTTATCTCTGCGATAATTTCCGGCTATGCTTAGCGTTAAAAAATTCGTTGCTAAGCCTCGTTAGCGATAAATATCGCTAATCATTGGTAATATGCCCCTTGGTATCAAATACAACCTGCCAAGACACCTATTCAAATGGCTACAACAAGGCTAATAGGCCACAAGGTCAACTCTATCATGACACAACTGTTTGGGCTTGGCTCCCGGGGCACTCTGCTATCAGATGCAAGAAATACACAGGAGAAAGTGCTAAGTGACTTGCAGCCTGATTCATGAAGCTAAATTGCACTCGCAAAGGGCAAGATTCTCAGAATCTTGCCTTTTGCGAGTGCAATTTTGGCATTTGGGATTCACAATCCCAAATGCAAAAATCGCTAATGAAGAATTAGCTAATATGCGAGGATTAGCATTTAAGGAATCTCTATTAGAGATTCCTTAAATGCTATTCATGACACTTTCAAAAATTGTGATTTTGCAAATTTGGGCCGCTATTTACCGAGAGGTCAGACCTCTCGGTAAATAGCAAAAACTTAGAAAAATGCTTTTAAAAGCATTTTTCTAAGTTGCATGTTGCACACACACATGTCCTTTGGACATGTGTGTGCGCAACACATGTTCAAATGTGCATTTTAGGGGTGCTACAGGGTGTCCTTTGGACACCCCTGGCACCCTTAAAATCGCTATCTAATTTGCGAGTAGTAAATTGCTACTCGCAAATAAGGGATACTCCCCATTCATTCCTATGGGCCTTTTGGCCCATAGGAATGAATGGGGAGTTATTCCTTTTTTTGCGAGTAGCAAATTTCTACTCGCAAATAGAGAACATGTAGGAATCGCTATTTATTTAGCAATTCCTACATGAATACCGTTTTGCGTGTCCTCAATAGCGAGTCGCTATGATTCGCTATTAGGGCCACGCAAAACGGCCCGTACATGAATCAGGCTGTTGGTAACGTATCGGTGGTGCCACAGGCTCATCAAGTATTAGTGCTATGATTCTGCACTGTGCGAGAAGAAAGTGCTTTGTGCAGTATCATAAATATCAGATGCCCTGCTTGATATATAGTGAGCGAAAAAGGGGCATCCCAGTCACAGTGCAAAGACTTCTGAGGACAGTTTTTCAATCAGATTACAAACAAGTGCCAGGACTTGATACAGGAGTGCTCCTCTATGAATCTGACTGTTAGTTTTGAGTCCTCCACACTAACAAATGTAGGAAATTTCCCGCAGAGCATGAAGTCCTGTCCTCGAAGGCAGGATATGATCGCATGCCTGCACGTGCGTATTCCATTCCTGATAAAGAGTTGAGTTGGAATTGAATTTAGGCTTCGTGCGCTGCATAGAGGCTCTAAAGTATGACATTCACTAACCAATTGTCTTCGCTGTATCACGATTTTTAAACTGTATGTGGCACATCCGGCGGGCCTATTTAAAGTAGATTCCATGGGGTTGATCAAAATGCAAGAATTCACGCAGGACGAGTCTGCACCCACGCTCTGGCTTTTTATCGTAGTCCTAAATTTTTATCATTGTAAACATTTTAGACTGCACTCCATCATAGGATGGCTGCTTTTATTCTGTTTTTAAACTAGCATATGATAGTACTATGTATACATTTTACATCCCTGACTTACTCTTATGCATTGTGTGTTTTTCCCCTCTCATTTGTGGGACGATCATTGTACAAGAAGATGTTTGTCTGTTGCCCCAATTTTTAATTATAAGTGTATATTATCTGTTTTATTGTTTGTACATTTATGGCCCTAGTGGCCGAAATAAAATTAAATAAATGGAAAAAATGAAATGGAACTGGGTTCAGGAAAAAGTGTATAGTAAAGATCCCTATTTAGGAATCTTTGCATCCCCCGAGATTGGAATTATACTATCTAGGAATAATCTTAATTAGTCATTCAGGAATCCTGTTGCTAGCCCATCAAGGTTAAATCTTGCCTGAATGGGCAGTACTATGTCTCTGAACCTCAGATTATGATCCTTTCTAATATGAAATTCCTGTTAATTAAATTAGACACAGTGAAATAGGTGAGTGTTGTTAGTACATGAAATGAAACAAAACAGGGCCTCAGCCTGGGTCTGCATCCCTGAATCTTTCAATAGTGGACATAGCTGGGTCTGTACCAGAGGTTTTGATTTTCATCCATGCCACAATAATGATAGGAGTTGGCCTGGTGTTAATATCTGGTGTAAAGACATCTTTAATTATCTTGACAGCCTCATATTATCAAAACAATACCAATATAAAACATACAGATTATATATACTTAGAGGGATTTTGGCCTCTTTACCACTGGTCTTTTCAACTGTCATTCACATTTTGCTTCCGCCCACTACATCATACACCTTAGAGCAATGGATTAGCCCTCTTAAGGCACTCGCTCTCTTGCCCTGTGAGGGACAGCATTTTGCTCTGGTACATGGAAATATCCTCCGAAAAGAAGTCCACGTTAGTACCTTCAGCAGAATGGTTTTCAGAGGAATTATTAACTCTTAAAAAACGAATGGAAACATCTTGAGCATCTTTGTAGGAGGAATTATCAACCTGAGGATAAAATGATCTACCTTGAAGCTCTAAAACACTACCACAAGCAGATTAGGAGAACACGTAACGATTTCTATGTGCATAGAATTGAATCTGCAAAGGATGTTCCCAAAGACATTTTCCACATAGTTAAAGAACGTACCTCCTTGGAGCATGTCACAGCACTGATGCCTTCTTCTGCCGATTATTATAATTAAGTGGGTGTACTCAATGAAAATATTAATAAATCCAAGTGAACAAATATATTCCAAAGTTCTTCTCCTAATCAAATTGGGGAATAATAGAACCACAGGAATACAGAGTCCCAAATTATCCCAATGTTGGCTTGTATATAGACTTCAAGTGGAGTGCGTAACTAGTATATCAAAATCTGAATCTTTACAGGAGCAGTATGAGTAATGCCTCCAATATATTAATACCGAAGCTGGTTTGTACGATGTGTAAATCCTGACACAAAGTAAAGATGGTTTACATAGTAATAATCTTACATTAAAACAGAGGTATGAGTAATGCCGGTTATCATGCCGCTTGTCGTTTCCGGATTATACTAATAATCACACTTTAAAGCTTCTGCCTTAAGTGGCGGGAATTACATCTCGTATCATCAGCATTGGTACATGTATATTGGAGGCATTACTAATACCTCAGTTTTAACTTAAGATTATTACTATGTAAACCATCTGCACTTCGTGTCAGGATTTACACATCATACAAACCAGCCATTTACGCACTGAACTTGAAGTCTATATACAAGCCAACATTGGGATAATTTGGGACTCTGTACTCCTGTGTTTCTATTATTCCCCAATTTGATTGACTCTTAGCCCTGAAGAAGTTCCTGTGGCAATTAGGAACGAAACGCGTTGGCTGTTTGCCATTTCTTAATGGTTTCATGAATAAAAGAAGAATTTAGGAATATATTTGTTCACTTGGATTTATTAGTATTTTCATTGAGTGCACCTTGTTATTTGTGAATCTTTGTGGACTATTTAGCATCTAACAACGGCAGATGCTGGAAGCAGTTGCACCAAAAATTTATATATATGAACTCAGGAATTTAAGTGCTCAATCTTGGTCGTCTTTGTCCATTACAATTAAGTGGCTAGCTTCTTTGCTGAAAAAATCGAGAAGATCTGTGCCATTTTTCTAGAGGCCAGCAGAAATTTCAAATTCATCCCCCCATAGGATTCATTACCACATGAAGGGCTATTTAACTTCCAAGCATCTACAGTAAGAGATACACTCCAGCTTCTTTCAACTGTTAAATCTGTTTCCCCCACAGATACTATCCCCCTAATATGCTGTTATGAGGGAAGGAAGCGATTTCTCCGGTGGTCATGAACTTGTTGAATTCCTGGAAACAAGCGATGGTGGTCCCTTTGGTGAAAAAACCCTCCCTGGACCCAGTCCCTCTGAAAATTTGAGACCACTATCACTGCTTCCCTTCTTTGCTAAAATAGCAGAAATATTTCTCAATTTTCAATTGACCAAGTTTATTGAAGAAAACCACTTGCTTCACGCAACTCAATCATGTTTCAGAGCTTTTTATAGCACTGAATCTGCTTTACTTTCAGCCTCTGAATCGCTGAGAATGGCCGCAGACAAAGGAAAGACAACAGCACTATCCTGTTGGATCTGAGTGCTGCTTTTGACACGGTATCCCACGGCCTTCTTTTGGAATGATTGCGGGATGTTGGAGCCCGAGGTGGTAATTTAGAGTGGATCAAGCATTTTCTTCAAGATTGATTCTTCCAAGTTCTCCAACATCCTTTTAAGTCTGAACCCCAACCCTTGTTACAAGGTGTTCCACAGGGTGCAGCCCTAAGGCTGGCACTATTCAATGTCTACATGCGCCCTCTAGCAGACATAGTCACAAAATATGGGGTGAAGCGGGTGTCCTGTGCCGATGACACCCAGCTGATTTTTACGCTAGAACAGAACGAAGTGGAGTCTGTGCCTAAACTTAGAGCTTGCCTAATTGACCTGGCCATTTGGACGAAATTCAGTTGTCTTCAACTAAATGCAGGCAACACTGACTTTATGGTAGTTGGCAAACAACCCTCCATCTGGTCTCACGTTTGGTGGCCATCAGAACTTGGTCCGACCCTGGTTCCTAAACAGGACCGGACTGAGAACCAAAACCGGCCCTGGCAAAGTGCTCGGCCGGCCCCCTGGGGGTGCGACCCAGCTCTTTGCAGGGGCCGGTTTTCGGCCGTTTTTGTTACAGGGCCGATTTTGCAGCTATGCTGCAAAAACGGCCCAGTAATAAAAACAGCCCCCAGAGCCCAAAACCGGCCCCCACCCTTGCGGCGCACCGGGGGATTGCCCGGTGCCTGCAACGGCCAGTCCGGGCCTGTTCCTAAACCTACAATCAAAAACGTAGGGGTATGGTTTGACAATACCTTAACATTTGCAGAACATGTATCAGGTTTGGCTGGCACGTGCTTTGTCCTACTGAGGATGTTACGACATTTTTTAGATCTATTACCTCTGGCAGCAAAAAAAAACATCATCCAGGAAGTGATTATCTACCGCTTGGATTACGGTAATGTTCTCTACTTAGGGGTCACCAAAAGTAGACAAAAAATGCTGCAGAGAGTACAGAACGCCACAGCCAGATTACTACTGAACATCCCAAGGAGAGCTTTGGTAGGAGCGGCCATCGTGGAACTACACTGGTTGCCGGAGTTGGACAGAGTGACTTTTAAAGCTTTATGCTTCTGTCACAGAATTCAAAATGAGAAAGGCCCTAGCTATGTATTCCCTCTGCTTACCCTTTACAGACCCACTAGGAATTTTAGATCTACAGGCACTGCAAGGCTGACTGTTCCCAAAGTGCAAAGAGCATGGTTGGGAGGCAGATCTTTTAGCTTTCTGACAGCTAAGGTTTGGAACCAACTGCTGCTGGATCGTAGGATGCAGCCTTCAGAAGTGATTTTCCGTGGAAAATTAAAAACACGAGGGCATATTCTCAAGGACCTATCGCATTAGCGACACTTTATGGCCGCCAAAGTGGCGATACATTCATAGCACTATTCACAAGCTGGTGCCAACAGCGGATAACACCAGTTTTCTGGTGATAGAAGCCGCAAACAACATCGTCACAGATGACACCAGCTACTAACGCTAATGAGATGCAGAGTAGGCGTTCCCGTGCAAAAAGCCACGACAACACCACTTTGCAACATTCTCAACGACCAGCCAGATCGGCGATAAGTTCACAAAACATACAATAAGGCACGCTAGCAGCAGGGATTTAACACCTGCTCCGACCTGCTGTTAAGTCGAATGACACCCTGCACCATAAAGGGAGCCCAGCCCAGAGTCACACCTGAAGAACAGATGCTATGGAGCTACTCATCATTCAGCTCGGAGCCCAAAGAAGGCCACAACACCAACCACCACTACCCCCAGACCCACCCCCACCTGAAGCCGCCCTGAACACCACAGAGGCAGCGCAGACAAAGACAGCGGACCATCAGAAAATGCACCAGTCTCACAGACTTAACCCCTGAGGATGTAATTGCCCACTACAGGCTCAAAAGGACAACCATCATACACATCCTGAACATTATTGCCCACAGGGTGACGGTACTAACACAGCGGACAACCAACAACCCTCCTCCACAGACAAAGCTGCTGGCTGTACTGCACATGTTGGCCTCTGGGATCATCCAACCAACAACTGCTAGAGTCGGAGGAGTCTCACAGCCAGCCCTATCCAAGTTCCTCACACCTGTCTTGGATGCCATCATCAGCTTGGTACCCCAGTACCTTCCCTTTCCACACACTGCACAGGAACAGCTGGAAACCAAGCAAGGCTTCTACACCATAGCTGCCTTCCTGCACGTGTTGGGGGCAATTGACTGCACACATGTACTCTTCCTGCCCCCCTGCCACCACTGCACAGAATTACCACAACAGGAAGCACACACATTCTATCAATGTGCAGGCAATAGTGGACCACCGTGGACTCTTCACCAATGTCGTCGTCAACTAACCAGGCAGTGTGCATGATTCCGTCATCTTCAGACATTCCATCATCAACCAGCGCTTTGAGCCTGGCACCTATGGGAATGCAGTGCTCGTTGGTAGTACCAAATGAACACACATACACACCTCAACTCCACAATCGTGCAATTCACAACTCTTGGAATGCACACATTACAAACTCACACACAACATGCTAAACAACATTCCCCCCTATCAGACACGACAGCACAACTTACTGTGGTACCCTGGTCAAGTCATGTACACGAGCCATCAGCGGCATGGCACCTCAGCCACACAATAGCAGAATGTGGGGAGAGGTGGGAACCATGCAGGTGCGACGAAGGCAAGTGGCTCATTAATGAAAATGTACAGAATGCCAAGTGTGACGTGGATGCGCTGGCCAGACTGCAGTATGCAGACGACAGACATGCCCATGTCGACATATACTGCTGGTTTTTGGAGTGTAGTGAACTGTGGACACAACCATGTTACCCCAAGCAGTAGGGAAGAGCGCGGAAAGTAGCTCATTACGTCCCCCCCTGTAAGCATGAACGGAGTGGGCTGACCTGAAGTCCGTAGCACTGAGCGTGGTTCTCTTCTGGAATGCCAAATGTGTGTGCCAGGGCGCCACCTCCCAGCATGCCACGAGGCCGACACCGTGAGCGGCGGTGACTGCGACCATGTGCGCCTGCTACACCCCAGGCCGCAGGTCCACAGACCCGTCTTGGCCGCCCCTGCGCAACCAGGCCACACCGCTCACCTTCCAACACCGGCGTGTGTCAAAGAGGGCCCACAACGTGCCTATGAGCCGAAGGCGCGCCAAAGGCAAGCCTGTCTTCGCCTGTCTGCGCCTTTTCCGCGTCCGGGGCCAGAGATGCTGCCGGTTTTAACCCTATCAGCAAGATTCTCTATAGCCAGACGGAATTGATGTCTCTTAGACCTTCTGAGTGTACTCACTCACAGCAATTATCACCTGAAGTCCTAGCCAGAACCTATTGTTGTAAAATTTGTGGGTTCTCGTGGAACGCCAACTATACTTCCGCTCCCTCGTGGCAATTTCCTTCTGAAGTACCATTATCCATCAATGCCGGCCTAATTAACTGCCGCTCTTTGGTCAAGCATTCATTTGACATTTTTCAGTCCCTTAGTGACAACGACTGGGATTTACTATTCTTGACCGAAACTTGGCTAGGTGAGGACTCTAACCCCGCCTTGTCTCTAGCCATACCCGCTGACTATAACATTTTATGTGCCAACCGCCAGAATGGAAAACTTGGAGGAGGGGTCGCTATTATTTATAAATCTAAATGGACCGTTACTACATTTCACTACGAGCAAATTGATTGCATTGAGGCCCTCCTTTTCTGTGTTAAGTTATCTGCATCCATCTCTTGCTCTGGCCTCTTGGTATACCACCCCCCTAAATCTAGCCCTTCGCATATATCTACTTTTACAGATTTTATTCTTCAAGCCAGTACTCGGTATGCCAATTTCACATTATTGGGAGACTTGAATCTCCACGCGGAAGATGCCACCTGTTCTGTTAGCACTCATTTTCTATCGACATTGGCTGGCTGTGGCCTGATTCAACAAGTCACCCTCCCTACCCATAGAGCCGGGCATATGTTAGACCTTATTTGTTACAATCTTCCTGTCATCTCGGTTAAGGAGCCAAGTCCTGTCGTATGGTCAGATCATTATTTTATTCCTTTTATCATTCAAATGTCCCACCATGATAGACCTGTTGTACCGGTTAAGGCTTATAGCAGGAATTGGAGTAAGATTACTCCAGAACGTCTGCATGAATATCTTCCCACCCCCCATCCCCGGGGGTCCCCTGACATGGACTTGCACATTTTCTCATTTTAATGAATGGGTCACCACTGCCATTGACTTGGTGGCCCCCCTTCGACCCATTAAAACTTATAGATCCGCTCCAGCGGCCCCCTGGTATTCCGACGTTTTGAGACAAAAAGAAATCTGCTTGTAAATCTTTGGAACGTAGTTGGAGACATTCCTTCTCGGCAGATAGTAAATTAAAGTCCACAAAAGAAGCTATCTTTCTGATAGAATTAATACTTCTCGCAACTCCTCTAGAGAGATTTTTAATATGGTCAAATCTTTCACTGACCCACAGGCCCTCAATCGTCAACCACCAGTATCTCAGTCCCTTTGTACCCAGCTGTCGGATTTCTTTGAAGAAAAAATTGCCTTAATCTACGCTTCCTTCCCCACCATCGATGGCCCTGACGTTCCAGAAGAGCCGCCTGATAGCGCGACCACGACACCTGTCTTCGCAGATTTCCTTGAAATTCCAGAAGACCTTTCCCTCCAGGAATTATATAAATGCAAATCAGGATCGCCCACTGATCCTTGGCCGGCCAAACAATATAAGAACTTGGCAGCTCTTCTTAACCCCCACCTTAATCGTATCTGGAACGCCTCCTTGAGCTCTGGCATCTATCCCGAGGCGTGGAAACATGCTCTCCTGGTTCCTATTCTAAAGAAGGACAATGCCGACCCTGAGATTCCGGGCAATTATAGGCCCATTTCCCTACTTCCTGCCCCGGCAAAGATTCTCGAAAGGCTGGCTCATCGACAGCTTCATTGAATCGAATGGCCTGTTACATAACTCCCAACATGGTTTCCAGCCTGGCTACAGTACGGAGTCGGCCTTGATTGACATGGCAGACTCGGTGCGGTGGACTTTGGACCAGGGATCGAGGGCGGTGTTGGTGCTGCTGGATCTTTCAGCAGCACTCGCACCCGATCCTCTTAAATCGTCTCAGAACCATAGGTGTCAAGGGCACGGTCCTTAATTGGATTGCTTCTTTCCTGTCTGATCGCAAACAACAAGTTTACACTCCTCCTTTTACTTCCTGCAGTCGACCACTTAATTGGGGTGTGCCACAGGGCTCATTGTTGAGCCCACTACTCTTTAACGTCTATTTTTCACCCCTGGCCGAATTATTTCTCAGACAGGTATTAAGATGACATCCTATGCTGACGATATTCAGCTGCTTTTTCCTTTGACGATCCTTCCCTGTCCACCTTTGACCCTTTAAAAAACTGTCTTAGGGACATCGCGAAATGGATGGATCACAACTTCGTGCCTTAACGCAGGAAAGACCGAGGTTCTCTTTTTTAATCAACCCTCTTCGCTGGACTCGAACCTCTGGTGGCCGGTTGATTTGAGCCTTGCCCCCCATCCAATAGAGTCAGTCAGAAATTTGGGTGTTAGATGGGATAAGTGTCTCTCCTTCCACAATCAAATCCATGCAGCCTGTTTTAGTAAAATTAAAATGATTAAAAAATGTATCAATTACCTGCCCAGTAATACCAGGAAAACAATGGTCCAGGCACTTATTACATCGCACCTGGACTACGCCAATGGCCTATACCTTGGACTAACAACAGGACTGTGCCACAGACTTCAGATGGTCCAATATGCCGCAGCCCAGCTAGTCTGTGGCATATCACTTAGGGAACACATCTCCCCATATTTGCGGAATTTACACTGGCTTCCTGTCCACAAAAGGATCGAATTTAAAGCTATGACCCTAGCTTTCCCGTTTACAAAAGGACTCGGATCTGCCTATCTCTTATCGAGCCTGCGCCCTTACTGCAACTCCTGAGCTCTCCGCTCCAATTCCAAACTGTTATTAGTCGTCCCGAGATTCAAGAAAGCCCGTATGGGTGGCAAAACATTCCAAGTGTGTGCCTCCAACCAATGGAATAAACTCCCGATCTCCCTCCGATTGATCCAATCAGAACCCGTTTTTCGCAGATCCCTAAAAACTTTCCTTTTTGTTTAAAGCTGCCCTCTGTCACATATGTTTGCTAACTGAGCAATAGCGCCGGGACACCCCGTTGGGGTAGCTGTGCGCTTTATAAAACACACTAATAATAATAATAGTATGCAAGCTCCAAGCGCGAGGACCTTACCAGCCATCTCAGACCATCGCTGAACTCCCTGAGACAGGCCCGCAGCACTCCTTTCTCATTGACGTACTCCACCGCCAACACAGCGGTCAAGTAGGTCACACATTTGGAACTGAGTCTAGATTATACAATGGCCGAGTACACACTTTATGGCTGAGTTTATATCACTATACTCCCTTCTATGGGGTGCCACCAACTCTGTGCATAGCATCCGAACAACACTTGTCTGTGGGCCAATGCTGACCACTGCCTCTGGCCTACACTGTGGTCCTATTGGTCACACATTTGGAATTAAGTCTTGATTTGTCCATTGCAGAGTTCACATCATTGTACAGGCATCATCGCAGACTGCATCTCCTTCCAGCTCTGTTGCCACTGACTCTGTGCCCCGAAAGTCATGGACACTCTCTGGTTGGACTTTAGTGGCATCTGAGTATGTGGCCTGGGGGTTGTCTTCATCATCATGTAGCTGATACTGACTTGGTGTTGAGAATGAGTCTGTAGGACCCAGTATTTAGTAAATGTGCAGAGTTGGCGGCGGGGCCACCAATGGCTATCCCCTGGTCCGACCACCTACTAGTGCCTCTTACCTGGTCCACCTCTAAGCCACTCTTGCTTAGCGCCACTGCAAGAAAAACCAGAATCTGGTCTCGACTTTCAGTTGATTCTTGGTCGAACAGACTGGAGAGTGCCCAGCCTTCTTCCAATGAGGACCCTTGTGTTGCCAATCAGGAATACGAAGATTGGATTACACAAACCCTGGAGGCCACCCTTTCCTTGTGCAAACTCACTCCAAAACGCTCGGAAAAAAACACCCCTTGGTACACAGAGACTCTTAGGGAAAAGAAACGCCACTGCAGGAAAATAGAAAGGCGGTGGCGCTTGGGATATTCTCTGGAGGAGAAAATGCTATACAGAGAGGCAATTAAGTCCTACAAAATCGAGGTCAAACTTGCCCAGTCTACCTACCTATCGGATAAAATCCTGCGAGCTAAGTCTAAACCCAAGGAAATATTCCAAATAGTGGAAAGGCTCACTAAGCTCCCGTCCCCGGACATGCATTCGGGTTAAACCATGGCTCAATGTGACGACTTGGCAGACTATTTCCCTCTTAAAGTCAACCAAATCTATTCCTCTTTTCCCTCCATTGCACTAGTACCCACTGTTCAGGGTCAGACAAACCTGGTGCATTCCACACCCCAAGCGTCAATAATTTTTTATCATTTCCCACTGTTAGATTCCGACTCCCTGGACTCCATAGCCCGCAAGGTGAAATCTGGATCGCCAAGAGACCCAGCACCCCCAGAAGTTATGTTGCGGGCAGCTCGGGTTGTGTTCCCCACCATCATGAACCTCCTGAATGCCTCCATCAATACTAGTACCGTTCCTTCTGCTTGGAAACAGGCCATGGTCCGTGCTTTGCTAAAAAAAAACAATCTGGACCCCAGGGACTTCAGCAGCTATCGTCCAATCTCCCTGCTCCCCTGGGTGAGCAAGATTCTCGAGAAGCACATCAATAACCATCTGGTGGACTATCTCGAGAATAACCAGCTGCTAGATGCCACCCAGACGGGTTTTCGCCCCAGACATGGGACGGAGACCGCTCTGCTGGCAGTCACTGAGGAAACCAGAAAGATCTTGGATCAGGGAGGATCAGTGGAAGTGATCCTCCTTGATCTAAGTGCGGCATTCGATACGGTCAGCCATGAGACTCTGCTGAGCCGTCTTTCGGATGTCGGTATCACAGGCGGAGCATGGCTCTGGCTCAAATCTTTTCTGAGCAATAGGTCCTTCCAAATTTTTGACGGAGACTCAGTATCTACAAGCAGGCCACTGAGGTGTGGAGTCCCACAGGGATCCTCCCTCAGCCCTGCGCTTTTTAACATCTATATGAGGCCACTGGCTGAGGTTGTCCGTCCGTTTGGTATTAAAATCATTTCTTACGCGGATGACACACAGCTAGTGGTCTCTTTGGCGCAGGAGGATGGCCGCCCAGCATCAGTGGGGCTGAAAAGGTGCCTGGAAGAGGTAAAGGGTTGGATGACCTCGTCCTCCCTCAAACTTAATGGGGATAAAACAGAGCTGATGCTTCTGGGCCCCATGAATCCCACATTCTTCAACTCCCTGTGGCCCCCATGCCTAGGCACCCCACCAGCCCCAAGGATAGCATAAAAAGCCTGGGGGTCTGGCTGGATAGAACGCTATCATTTAACATCCAGGCCACAAAACTCTTTGCCACCTGCTTTGGTCTGCTCAGGATGTTGAGGAAAGTTCTTCCTCTTCTGCCTTTGGAGGCAAAGCAGGTGGCCATTCAAGGTCTAATTCAGTCCCGTCTGGACTTTAGTAACGTTTTATATCTTGGCGCCCCTGAATATACATTGCGCAAGCTACAGATAGTGCAAAACTGCGCGGCACGCACACTACTCCAGCTGCCGCGTAGACAGTCAGCTAAGGCTTCACTGAGCAGTCTGCATTGGCTGCCGATACGGCAAAGAATTGCTTTTACGGCTATGTGCATTTCACATCAAGCCTTTTGGGACACAGGACCAGCCATCATTGGTGATCTAACAACTCAGTATCACCCCAGTAGGAATCTTCGCTCCAGCCAGGCCTTTATGGCTGTAGCCCCAAGAATAAAAAAGGCAAGAACGGGCGGCAGGATGTTCGCACATAATGCCGCCAAACTTTGGAATTCACTCCCCCTTCAACTTAGGTCCAACCCCAATTTGTCCTCCTTTCGGAAACAACTGAAAACCCACCTATTTAATGCTCCTGTTTAACCCCTCATCCACTCTTTCTTTTTAAGCAATCATATTTTTATTAGCGCTTGGACGCCTCAGGGCAGCAATCGCGCTGTACAAATGCACATTTCATTTAATTTAATTTCATTTCATAGTATTCATCTCCTCCATATTGCCTGTTTCTGCTTGGTACTGCCCTCTGTATCATGACTTGGAAGAACAGCTTCCACTGTCCCCCGAAACACTCCGCGACATTCACCTTGGACATCGACGAGGACCCACTCAGCTCTTGTGGCCCGACCTCAGTGCACCGCAAGTCACCGTCCCTTGCGGGTGTGCCTGTGCCGGCCGCACTGCATCCGGGTCGGATTGAATATTGGATGGCCTCTGGGGCGATGGCCTTGGGTTCCTCAACGCCATGTGTCTGTGGGCATGCGCTGACCACTGGCACTGGCCTCAACTACGGTAAACCAGGGTAAACACATCGAATCGAGTCCTGACCTGCCTGGATTGTAGTGTAGTTCCTATATTCCCAATAGGCTCTGCGCATTGGAATAATATAAACAGCAGTGTAGACGTAGGACTGAGGTCGACTAGGTCTCTACTGACTATATTAGACTTAATTAGTTTTGCCAGCTAGCTCAGAGGTCACTTGAAACTTTCTCGAATGAAGAAGGAGGAGTTTAACTTCCCTGGATAGACAAGAAGGGATTAGCTTCTGACAACCATAAACATAACAACTTTGCTCCCTCAGAATAAGAGTGTATCTCTAGAGTCGTGTGAAAACAATAGACAGCTATTTCACTCAGTCAATCGTGCATACTTAGTTTCACCAGAGTGCAGAGAATAGAGAGACGGGTGTTTTCAATAAAAGGTGTTATTTATTGAGCAGTCTTCTTTCTCATTAAGAGAAATGAATTGCCACAATTGCAATACTTAGTATAAAGTAAAGTGCGTACAGTAAAAGGAGTATTATGAAATAATACTGTAAAAGCATTGATATGGTTTCTTAGCCATATGATACTTTAAAATGGATAAAATATATACATACATAAAAACATTGACTAACGTCCTCAACTGGTGCTTCTAAGTACGCCTACCTGACCTAAGCCTAATACTTGGGAAGGAGTAAGTAAGTAGCAGTTTAAGTTAAGTTGGTTTTGCCAAGAATCTGAATCAAGAATTCTCTTTAAGGGTTTAGTCAGCTCCGTACCTGGGTAATAGAATGCAGGAGGTCTGGTATCTCTCTCTCAGGACTCGATATCCCAGCAACCCACAAGGGTGGCTGGAAACACCGGAGCTGGATTTTCTCGGCTGGAGAAAACGACAGCGTCTTTCTCAGTGCGTCAAAAAGGAGGGGAGGCGTCCGTGGGCTCTCGCATCAGCTGGGCTCTCGGGCAAGTAGATAGCCACTCTGCTCAAAAACCACCGTGTGTTTGCTTAAGGCAGCATTGGTATATTTATACCTGAAAGGTGCCGGGTTTGACGTAAGGTTGGACATAAGACGTCACTAAGAACTAACAGTTCTTTCTGGACTCCAGGAGTTCTTGTTCAAATGAAAACAAAAGCAGGGGGATTTCCCGGGCTGCTGGAGGCTTGGTTTGTTTAAAGAACGCGTTGTACTTTCTAGGAGTCTAGGGGAGTAGCCTTGCCGTATTTGAACTGCATGGGCTATTACTAAATATGGATATGATTCTTATGCTTTTATAAGGATATTGTTTGTTATAACCACATAAGGGCATACATCGGGAATATCGAATTAGGGTCCTAGATAGAAATACAACACCCACTCCACGATCTAATGTCCATCATTACTAAAACTAAGCAATAGTAAACATATAATGATGCATGTGTGTTTTCCAACCCACCCCGAAATACATAAATCGCATTTGAAATGGTATATGGTGAATACACGAAAAATGAGTATTGGTACTGTACGCTTTTCAAGCAGTGGTATCATTCAGTTAAGATGCATATATATATCAGCTGAATGAATTGCGAAATTTACACATGAAATGGCTCTGAATACAGAAAAGAAGGTCGAGACCATTCCATCACATATTTATACAAAATGCTGTACATGTGCTAGAGGCTGAGGTAAAATATTGTCTCTAGAGTTCCTAAAAATAGAATCTCTGTTCTGTAAGAATAGTTCTACTTTAAGCAGAGTACTTTGTGCCAAAAAAAATAAAAATATTTTGGAAGTGAGAAAAAATAATTTCGCTTTCAGGGGAAAAAACAGTTCCAAATGTTTTCAGTAGCTTCTGTTTATCAAAGCTGAAGGCCGAATTCAGAGTTCAGGGAATGCTGTGTGCTTGTTTGTTTAAAAAGTTATTCCCGTTGTTCAGGGGAGAACATCATATCAGACAGACTCGCAAAAAATTGGTCTACAACATCAGGTGAAAGTTCGACCAAGTTTGAAAATGCCGAAACAGTGCATGTGTGAGAATGATTGCTATCATCGATGTCAGGATCAGCAATGCTCACAGAAGGTTGTACCTGCGTGATGTTGCTCTCATCTCGTACTCCACTGCCACATACTCGTAGTGGTGAAGTCTCAACGAATGCCGTCATCAGAATGGGTAGCCGCTGGGGACAACACGATGCATGAGCCGTTACAGGACCTAGCAAGGTATCTGTATCCATTGGTACTGCTGATGGTAGTGTAAGACAGACGTCCAACACGCATTCTTCTCCGTATAGCATACATCGAAGCACAGGTAAGATGCAATTTTGCCAGATTGGTCTGAATGAAAGAAACCAGGTCATATTCAGATCTCTTAGCCGGGCTAATCCAAGGACTTTAGTTATGCGGTCCCGGTAGCGTATTGCTAGGATCGTTTCTTCCATCGTTGCTGGAGTCTTGTCTGTGGCTTGGCTTGCCATATCGGAGCAGAAGAATCAAAAATAAAGTTCCTGCCACGAGTCCCAAAAGTAGAGGTAGGCCGCCAAAGACAGAATGGACAAAATTAGGAAAGATGCCCAGAACTGTTTCAAAGGGTGTTAACAGTCCCGAAAAAATTGTCTTAAATACACGTGCGATGCCACTGGTATCTGACATGTTTAAGATTTGGCTTAACATTTCTACGAAATGCACGGGGCAATTTGTTGATAATAGGGAATGTATCTCTGCTGCTGTCCTTGCAACTTGCAGATCATACGTCTCTTTGGACGAGGTTAAAGGCACAGTTGTCTGTAAAAGAATAGACTTCATTCTGCTTAAAGTATCAATTCGAATAGAAGAGATATTCAAATAAGGCCATATTGCCGCCTCCATGTCTGGAGTGCTGTTTGGATAAAATACTTGCATACAGCAAGTGACCATGGAACTAACGCTCATGAGATAGGCCTTTCCTGGCACCATGCCACAACAGCTGTGGTCATTTATTAGAACGTAACTGCCGCTGGAAAGTTGTCTAAAGAATGGCTCTATCTGAGTTGTAGGAGTGCCGTGCACGTGACATGAAAGGTTATTTGAAGACCCTTCGCAGGCTCCATGCAAGTTAATACCTTGACACAGGAGTGTACCACTTAGTGATTTTTTACAATTATTACCACTAAGAAATACCTCTTTTTTCTTTTCACTATAACATTTGTGTGTATAAGGTAATTTCCATGTTGACTTGATGTATCCTTTACCCAACCTTTCATACAGTCCTGCTGGTATATACTCCTGGCAATATTTAAACTGGAAAGTTGTTATCGGAATTGTGATTATTCCGTGTATTATCCATTCAATGACAGGTCTTTCTGACATTGTCAATGGTAATCTCTCAAGTTTTTCAATGCTCAGAATCGTATAGTCTGCTTCTTTTTGTGCCAAACTGATTTGTTTATCAGTAAGGTTAAAGATAGAGAATAATGACGTTGTGTTGATTAAACGCCATGGCACGTAGCCTGAACGCAGATTTTGCAACGTCCAGCCAAGCTGTACAATAGAACGTAATTGGGACTGACCATGTTGTAACATTAGTAAGTCCTGCTCTATTATATCAATAGCAGATAATACAATGCTGTCCAGTGAATATATTCTGGAGGACAGAGTCGTTAACCCATTGTCCACTACAGAAAGTGATTTTTCCAAATTCATACGATCAATTTCTCGTATTTTTTCTGCTGTTTCAATTTGTGTTACTTTCCAAGCCTCGTTGTAAGCAGCGTATATACCGGCGTATATGAAACGTTTTTGACGCTGTTTGCGTGGTCCCAGTATGAAATCACGCAAGTCAGCACCGTCTTTAAGTAAAGTCAAGTGTTGCTTAATTTCAGCCAGTGTGGATTTCTGTAGCCACTCAAGGCATAGTTTCCCTACACTGTATGTTGTAACTATCCCTGGATGTTGTCTCTGGGAGTATCTAGGGTCTGGCCTGGTCATTTTGAACCCCTGTGTTTTGTTCAGGAATCTATCTTGACAGTTATTTTTGTCTGTGGGCCAGATCAACCATTTTTTCCAATCAGGATGTTTTCTGTTTTGGTATAAAATATGGGATACGTCTATCTCCACATCTGTAGTGCTATTACTATCAGGTATGGGCTTCGGAACAGACGGTTTGTTTAAGTCTTTAATTTTGGCTAGGCCAAGACAAGTAGTCTGTTGAATGGTGTCATTCAAGAATATTAATTGTTCTGGGATCATGCAGGCTCTAAATAATGCTTCTAGGCCTTGGACCTGCCATTCTTTTGTACCCCAGATGGTTTTTGTTTCAATGTTGTTTTTCCAAAATTCAAAACCAAATGTAGTAATTTTTTCATAAAATGTTTCAGAATAAATCAATTTAGTATTTGTCAACATTGTTTTCATTCCTGTCTTATTTAACATTTTAAAATAAAATGTTTCTGCATCACTTGTGTTAAACCCTGAGAAGTATGGGAATTTCTCATAAAATGTTTTCGAGCTGCCTTTAGGCGGTGTTGCACAATGTTCCCATTGGTTATAATTAAAAACATTTCTAGGCTGTGCAGATTTATGCAAATAGTGATGACCAAAGTGATTATAGCAGTACATTTCTTCATAATTTGATGAACCCTGTAAATAATCATGTTCTGTAAATTTTGCTGACATTACTAAATCTGACATCATATTATTATTATTTTCAAAGTCCCAATCATCAGAGAAAGTACTTGGTTTTACAAAGTCACTTAATGTAACTTTAAACTGGTGTGGATATTTCAAGAGCTCAATCGGGCCATAAATTTCATAATCCGTTTTGTCCCATGCTACCCCCCGGGTATTGGATTGGCTGTGATGTTCACTGATGACAGTTCTCTTTTCTCGATGTGAGTTGACTTGTGAGGTTTTAGGACCAAGTTGATGTTCTGACTTGCAGTGTCCATTGTACTGTATTTTCCTTCAATGAATTTTCCCAAACAAAGAACCATGATGAGCCAAAGCAGGAGGAAAAGTACGCCTAACACAATCCAAAATTCAATCCATGGAGAAATCAGATAGGTTTCTTTTAGTTGATGAAAGAGTTCAGTCACTTTGTCTTTGAAAGTTTTTGTTGCTGGCGTTTCTTCATGTTCACTTGGATCATCAGAAAAGTCATCGAAATTGATGAAGTAGCCAGATGCAGTTATGGCAATTGTGGGAATTGCTTCCGGATTTTCATTAGCTTTTGAATTTTTCTTTGTTTCACTAGCATAGTCTGAGGCTACATCATTGTAAACTGGTGTTTCTTGACGAACTGTTGCAAGAGGCACAAGTTCCATGGCTTTGTTGCATAGTCCTTTTTTATTCACTGCAGGTTTATCAAATGTGATTAGTCTCTCAGTTTGAACCTCTTGGATTGTAGCAAGTTTTGGTGTTCTGCTATTTCTTGGGAGTCCACTGGGCCTACTACTTATTATTGGCCACATGATTGTGGTTTTACCAGGTCGATGGATACAACTCGGTTCTCCTTTTTACCAGCAAGTGGCGGTAGTACAACTGATCTTGTTCCGCTGACAGCTAAGACAGGTACTGCTTTTCTGTAAGAAGGCCCAAATTCCTTCTTTACCGCGATCTTCTCTCTGACCAGATCCCCAATCTTTGGAATCCAGACAGGTCTTGCTGGGACAGGTGGTTTTTCTTACGTGGCTGTTGGCTGTTGCTTTATTTTTATGTTACTCGGGTTTCGTCTTGTTTCATTTAAGTCCTGTAAAACAGCCAAACGGTCTTTGATATCAAAGCATTTTTCTTCTACCACTGAAGTGTGACTATCAAGATCCTGAATGTGCATTCTAGTACCGAACAATAGTTCGTATGGACTGAGACCTTTTAGAGAATTTCTTGGCAGATTATTAAGACTACGTATTGCTTTATGTCCCGGTTTTTTCTTTCCACTACCGCATTTCCCTCAGGATGGAATGGACAAGAGTACCGCAATGCAATGCCCATGCTGGCCATGGCCTCCTTGTAAGCCCTAGAGCTAAACGCAGGACCCTGGTAAGAATGTAGCATGCCAATAGCGTATGTGCCGATAAAGACTCGCAAATCTTTTATAACAGTTCTGGCGTCAGCCGAGCGCTGGTGTCTACATTTTGAGTGATTCTAGTCTTAAATATTATGGGGACGCGTTTCTCCTGCTGGATTTTTGCGTATAGATAGCCTTATACTTTCTAATAGAGGTATCCTGGCACTAGTCTGGTTCGGTTCGCGACTGCGATCTCTATTGCAGTTTGGACAGCTCTTTGCAAATTTGTAATGTTGCAGGCTCATCCCCGGCCATCAGTATTCTGATTGTAATTCTTTCAGAGATTTCAAGATCTCTTGGTGCTTTAGACCTAATCCCATGTGTGCGTCTGCTATTAAAAAAACTCTCCTGTTCATGTTTGGAATTACTCTATCCCCCACTCCAGGGATTTGAGCAAAAGGAACGGACTTTGCATCAATTATGTATGTATTACTGAGTGGATAGTTCAGAGGTAATGCTGCATAGTCGCCTTTTAAAGACGCTTTTACCGCCAGCATTGTTTCTCCGTCTATGTAATTTTTAGAACGCTTTTTTGTGGCTACGGAAGCCGGTTGAACCGCTTCCGCTGTGGCTCTGAGAGCCAATGAATTCCCTGCAACGTGAACGCCATCACGTTGATGACTCAGTGTATGTATCACGTGAGTCTTTTGTAGTTCTTTCTGCAAAAGAACTACCTGTTCCCAAAGCTTTTTATGCTTTATTGTGGCACCTGTGTCATCTTTGTAACCGTTTTGAATCCAGTTCTGTATGTCATTATTGTAAGACTTGACGCAGTAATGCGAATCGCACACTATTAGTGTGGGGAATTCGCGATCGGCATTTTCAAGCGCCATCTTTAAAGATCTTATTTCAGCTCGCTGAGTTGAGCAGTTTCTGAGTGATTCAGTTTTGGTAATTAATGGTCTGAATTTACCTAAGCGCCAGCGATCTTTAACAATCGCGCACGCTGCGTTGTAGCATTTTTTCTCTACATTGTAATGTTGTGCAAATCTGTCCATGTAGATTACACATGTGTACTGTTCGAGAGGCAGAATTTCGATTGGCAGAGGATATTCTTCTTCATATTCTAGATTTTCTAGTTTTTTCATTTTCGGGTCAAAATAGTATTTCAAGTCTTCTGCAGCAAGAGAATTTTCCCATTGTATCCAATCCGGATATAATGCCACAGCAGTCAAATTGCGTGGGCTTGTTAATGCCTCAAGGGCTGATTCTGCTGTTAAAACAGTTATTCTTCTGCCTTGGGCTTGGGCTCTTTCTTTTGCTACAGCAGTTTGAACCGCTTTTAGAATTTTTTCAGTAGAACTGGATTTTATTTCAGCTCGTGTGTACAAATGTGATTTGTAAGCTATTGGTACCGTTTCTCCCTCATTAGAGGTTAGGTACGTGAATCCGCATCTTCCTGGGATGACTCGGATTACAAGGTTACGTACGTTTTCGCGAGTTTGCAATTTAGTTTTAGCTAACGTCTGTTTGCAATGATCTTAAAATTTCTTTGTGTTTCTGAGTCCAATTTATTGGTTTGAAATCAGGTTTTATTAATTCATAGAGAGGTTTAACCCTCTGCATAATTTAGAATGTATGTTCTTCCGAAATTCAGGAAACCTAGTATTGATTGTAAGTTCTTCAGCGTTTTAGGTGCTTGGAGTACAGCACACTTCTCTAAGAAGTTGTCTGCTAGGCTTTTGCCTTCACTTGATAATTCATATCCTAAAAACAGGACAGTTAAATGGGCAATTCTTGACTTTTTAAAGTTGAATTTGTAACCCTCAGCTGCAAACCCAAGTATTATGGTGTTCACTCTTTTCAAGTGAGTCTCCAGGTCATTATCTGTGAGATAGATGTCATCGACATAGGATAATGCCTCATCATCATATATTTGTAGTAACTCTGTTTCTCTTGCTGAGAATAATCCTGGGCTATTCTTGAATCCCTGTGGGAGTCGACAGAAGTGTTTTTGAGACCCCATTATTGAGAAAGCGGTCAAATACCTGCTTTCAGGTGCAATGTTTTGACAAAAGAATCCATTAGAGATGTCTAATGTCGTTTTGTATTTTTTGCGCACGATATTATTCATTAGTGCTGCACTGTGTGAGTTTTGTACTGCAAATGTTTTGCAGCAGGAGTTTAGGTATCTGTAGTCCAAAACTAGACGATATGAATCGTCTGGCTTGGAGACAGGAAACAAAGGATTGTTCATTTGTGAGGTGCATGTTTCAATCACCCCCTGGTATTCAAGTTGATCTAAGATCTCCCTGACTTGCTTTTTAGCTTCTTGTTTAACTGGGTACTGCCTTTGTGCAGTAGGTTGACTTTTTAACTGGATTTTTGTGAGGAGGAGAGTCCTCATCCCATCCTACATGATTTTTATATAATGCAGGAGCTTGGGTCACTGCCCATTTTCTTGCTAATGTGTATTTTTTATGAATTGGAATATGATTTGAGAAGGCAGGCATAATCATTTCTTCGCCATGAGGGCACTCCCTGACAAACTCTGGTGGCCAGTCTTTCTCAGCTAACAGGATGTCATAGCCTTTCGAAAGGTTATCCCAAAAGAGACCCCTTACTTTCCTAGTCTTATCACCCTCTATACGCAATGTTATTTCGTATATTTTATGAGGTTTGCTAACTCTGGTATCTGCAGTTTCCACTTGAATGTATTCATTCGTGTCCATTGTCTCCAGAAGATTCATCAGGATCTTGCGAGCTATGGTCACTTCTGCGCGCTGTCTAGCATTGTCTGGGCCCACTCTCCGTTTTTCAGTTGTGTCCTCAGTATCCTCGGCATGTTTAAATATTTTAATACTGGCTACCTTCTTTCTTGGAAATTGTAATTTTTTACTTTGATGAGCAGGTTCCTTGTCTTTGGACTTGATGTGCTCTTCCTTGTGTTCTGACCGTCCTCTTCTTTCAAATTTCTGTGAGGAAGTCTGAAAAGATTGAGAGGGACGTGTATCAATATCTTGATATCTATCAGGTTTTTTCAATTTATCCCTATCTCTAAGGTTGTATCTTTTTTCAGAGGGCTCCCTCTGGGGAGACTTGCCACCTCGTTCTGGAGATCTATCTCTCCGTTGAGGAGACCTTCCTCTGGACTGGAATCGTTTTTCTTTGTGAGTATTTAGATTATTTTTAATAAATGTTTTTTCAGGATTTTCAAGTAGTTGGGGTTTTACTGGTTTCCCACCCAAACTATCTCTTCCTAGTTCTTCATAGGATTTTTCTATGATTCTGGCAAGTTCAAATGGTTGTTCTGCTATAACTGTTTCTTTCAATCTCTGGCGGATCGCCACAGATGCTGCTTCTCCTTTTATGTTGGCTAATAATATAGCCGACCTGCTTGAAGTCTTTCAGTAGTTTCATACCCAGAGTTAAAGCAGATTCTGGACCGTATTCATTTTGAATCTGTCCTAGTACGTCTGGTATAACCGCCATGGGCGGAACACCATGTGTTTTTGTGTAAATCGAAGCAAAGACTGTGCCCCAAGTGTCACAGTCCTCCACATGTGGTGCGATCCCATTGGAAGACAGATAGTCAGAATTCTATGTTTCTCAGTAGGCGTAGTATCAGGAAATACTGCCTCTATTTGAGTGATTTCTGAGCTAACCAGAATGGAATTTGTTCCCGTTTTGTAGGTACTTTGCCAATGGCTGATTGTATATTTTGTGGTGTGATTTTATTGGTGTTCCCCTGGGGAGGGGTGGTCTCTGGAATTTTTATTGCCGGTTGGACTGTTGAAGTCCTCATGACATATTGGACCAATTGTCTGTGTATTTTAATTAGTATTTTTAGCTGAGCTAAAAGTTCCCGGTCTGACATTTTATCAATGTCTGGATGTGGTGTGTAGCTGGCTAGAACCGGCCACGTTGCTCCTGGTCTACCTAGTGGACCGAGCCTGGTGATGTGATTTTTATGTTTTAGGGTGCTTTTAAACTAGAGCAGGTGCTCTTGGTAATTTAGTGGGATTTCAACCTCCTCGAAAGGAATGTATTCATCCGGAGGTTCCTCTATTTTGTAATAGTAGAGTTCTTTTGTTACAGCGTTTGTTGCTGGAAAGTGTATCCATGAATAGAATACCTCTGTCTGCCGATATTCATGGGCCTCTACCACGAATATGACTGTACCACCTCGTGATGTCAGTCCATTTTCTATAAGTTTAATAGTTATAGTTCTTCTTATATTTGCCTGAATGCGTATAACAATCGGGTCATTTTCTTGGAGACTTGTGTCATCCGCTAGGAGTTGAGCTGCTATTCCAGCTGTCTCCCTTTCGTCTTCACTTTCCACCATTTTACTGACAGAAAGCTTTTTGTTGCAGATCAAGTTTCAAGGGAAACAAAGATTAGGTGCACAATATTTTGGAACACTGTATCCTTCAACTTTGACTAAACCAAAAACTATACATAGGAATCTCTTCCTACTAAGTTCCGGCAGATTTTTAACCTTTTACGCACTCCAGGTGTCTATTGGAGTTTTTACGGGAAAAAGGGTTCCGTGTGAAAAAGCACGACTGAGTTACTCTAACGTCTTGCGTTAGATTTATCGCCTTACCAAACGTTGGGCGCCATGTAGTGTAGTTCCTATATTCCCAATAGGCTCTGCGCATTGGAATAATATAAACAGCAGTGTAGACGTAGGACTGAGGTTGACTAGGTCTCTACTGACTATATTAGACTTAATTAGTTTTGCTAGCTAGCTCAGAGGTCACTAGAAACTTTCTCGAATAAACAAGGAGGAGTTTAACTTCCCTGGATAGACAAGAAGGGATTAGCTTCTGACAACCATAAACATGACAACTATGCTCCCTCAGAATAAGAGTGTATCTCTAGAGTCGTGTGAAAACAATAGACAGCTATTTCACTCAGTCAATCGTGCATACTTAGTTTCACCAGAGTACAGAGAATAGAGAGACGGGCCTTTTCTATAAAAGGTGTTATTTATTGAGCAGTCTTCTTTCTCATGCAAGAGAAAAGAATTGCCACAATTGCAATACTTAGTATAAAGTAAAGTGCGTACAGTAAAAGGAGTATTATGAAATAATACTGTAAAAGCATTGATATGGTTTCTTAGCCATATGATACTTTAAAATGGATAAAATATATACATACATAAAAACATTGACTTACGTCCTCAACTGGTGTATCTAAGTTCGCCGACCCCGGTGTACCTGACCTAAGCCTAATACTTGGGAAGGAGTAAGTAAGTAGCAGTTTAAGTTAAGTTGGTTTTGCCAAGAATCTGAATCAAGAATTCTCTTTAAGGGTTTAGTCAGCTCCATACCTGGGTAATAGAATGCAGGAGGTCTGGTATCTCTCTCTCAGGACTCGATATCCCAGCAACCCGCAAGGGTGGCTGGAAACACCGGAGCTGGATTTTCTCGGCTGGAGAAAAAGACAGCGTCTTTCTCAGTGCGTCAAAAAGGAGGGGCGGCGTCCGTGGGCTCTCACATTAGCTGGGCTCTCGGGCAAGTAGATAGCCGCTCTGCTCCAAACCACCGTGTGTTTGCTTAAGGCAGCGTTGGTATATTTATACCTGAAAGGTGCCGGGGTTGGACATAAGACGTCACTAAGAACTAACAGTTCTTTCTGGACTCCAGGAGTTCTTGTTCAAATCAAAACAAAAGCAGGGGGATTTCCCGGGCTGCTGAAGGCTTGGTTTGTTTAAAGAACGCGTTGTACTTTCTAGGAGTCTAGGGAAGTAGCCTTGCCGTATTTGAACTGCATGGGCTATTACTAAATATGGATATGATTCTTATGTCTTTATAAGGATATTGTTTGTTATAACCACATAAGGGCATAAATCGTGAATATCGAATTAGGGTCCTAGATAGAAATACAACAGGGTGACACATCACCGCATGAGGCACACTGCCAGGGTCGAAAGAGTCTCACAGCCAGACTACCAGAGTTGCTCACACCTGTCGTGGATGCCATCATCAGCTTGATACCCTGCTTAGCTCTTCATGTGCCACTGACTCAGTGGCCCTTTCTGTTTGAGTTTTGTGCTGTGGACAGCTCATGCAGCAATGTCACCTCTGGTAGTGGGGAAGACCTGGGACGATGATGGGGAAGATGAGGCAGGTGTAATACACCCCACTGCATCTGCAGCAAGAACGTCCCGAAGGGACACAACCCTAGACAATCACATAACATGAGCACGCTCTGCTCTGGTGCCCAAACATCAATGCACTTCGACTCACGGACCTTTCTGATTGCATATTGGGTGATCTCTGTACTTGCTCCGGCTACCACCATGATGCTTCGCAGTTGTTTGTGTTATGTTGGTGTTTTCGGTTTCCGCTTCAATAGTGATCACTGTTCAAGGTGTTGCCAGCAGCGACCACCCCATAAGAGCTGGCTTACACTCACCCCAAACCCATACAGCACAGGCGTCACTGTACTTGTGACCCTGGCAATAAAAGGGGCCAGGCGCACGTGCCCGTAGCCAGTTCCACAGACTATCTAAGTGTATCTGTGTAGTCATTATGTATGCATGAGGGACACCGGGTCTCTGGGCGAGGTTAAGTTATGGCCTTGCCAAGGCAGTAAATAATGCGTGTGTCTCTGTTGTGGTGTCAGTGCCACCTGTCCAGCAACGGACAATGTTGCAATATATCATGCCCCCAGAGTGTGGGCTCGGCTGAAGGGGTAAATGAAGGAGCGCAAGCCAGCTTGGGGTCCGGAATCATACATGCCAACTCTTGTGTGTTGCCATTTCCGCAGCATAAGCCAAAGGTCCATCCTCAACCGCCTCACGAGTTCAGCCAGCCATGAACTCTACATCTGTTTCCGCCATGTCCTTACAATAGGCCTACACACACGTGGCCACCCACCTTCAACGCACAACATCACAGTGTCGTAGTCCTGCTTGTGGACATGCGCAGACAGGCATGACAATGGTGTGCCGTAGAAGTGCAAGTGATGCAACCACGCTGCGCACTGTAGTAAATAGGCTCGGGGGACGGAGGGGCAGCAGTGAGGCTACGTAATACATATGATGCCACTCATTTGCTACAAGCAGTACATGTCAAACAGGAATCACTGAGACACACATATCCCACACCAAGGAACCAGTGAGCCTGGCAACACATGATGCTGAACCAACTATTGACATATCTTTCTGCACTGTCACAGGTGACCAAGGATATGCCCTCTGCCCTTGGATGATGACACCCCTCCGAGCCCGGAACACACAGGCCCAGAGACAGTAATATGCGGCCCACAAATGCAACAGGGGCATTGTGGAACGCACATTTGGTGTGTTGAAGTCACATTTCAGGTGCCTGGACATCACAGGTGGAAAGCTCCTGTACAGCCCAGATATTGTGTGCAAGATGGTCGTCGCATGTTGTGTGTTGCACAACATATGTGTACGCACCAATGCCCCATGGCTACAAGTGGCAGATGCACCAGACGATGATGAGGAAGATAAGGCATGTGAACCACACCCCACTTTAGCTGCATTAGGAATAGCCCATAGGAACACCAACATTGACAATTACTTCACATGAGCAAATCACATTGTCACAGTCCTTAGCAGACATGGGACAGTAGAAAATTATCACAGGCACAGCATGTGCAAATAAATTCTTTCATAGACACATTCCCTGAGCGCATGTCACTCATTTGTACAGGCACATCACTCTGACAAGTGTAAGTGTAACATGTAGTGCTGACAATTTTGAAAATTTGGAATAGGTTTTGGGGGTGTCACCTCTGTACAGAGAGGCTGTTTGGGGTGTCACATATTCGAAATGCCATTTCTTTGTGTCTGGAATAGTACGGATCCCACACATCAGTGTATCCCATATGTCCCACTCTATTGCATTTATGCTGTGATTTGTGACCTACAATCAACAACAGGGCTTCTTTTGGGGTCAGATTTGTACCACCATGATGCAGGGCTGCACCCTGTGACTCAAGTCTCACAACATGTGCAACATGGACGTAAGGGGAATCACTGCCCCTACATTTGTACATGATATCATACTTAATTAATCATGTATATGACACATCTGTGTGTATTGGAAGGTATTATTCACGTACAATGGAGTGTTGAAGCTGTCTTAGTACTGGGCCATGCAGACAACACTTTACAATGTTGCCCCGTGGAGGGCCAGCCAGAGTCCTATAGGGATTGACAAGTTACTGGGAAGGGAAAGAGTCCAGTCCGCAGGCTTATTGCTGTGTCATTGTTTTGCAAACGAAATGTGGCAGTCCCTGTCGAGGTGCAAGGTTAGTGTGGCTGAGTGTATCGGGGGATAGTGGAAGGTGTTATTTTAGGGCATGATGCAGAGTGCAGAACCAAGCAGTGAGAAGCTGTTAGAAATGGGATTTCTGGTTGGCTGAGGCTTGCGCCAAAGCCAGGCAGAAACCACCACTCTAGTCAGGGCAAGGAAGTCACCCGCCAAAGATAACCCCTGCTCACCCCCTTGGTAGCTGGGCACGAGCAGTCAGGCTTACCTCGGAGGCAATGTGTAAAGCATTTGCGCACGCACCCCCAGCAACAACATTCCAGGCCCCCCACTAAAGGAACTCCACACAAGGTTATGTAAAAATAGCCTTTGTATTATAACCAACACATTAGATAAAAACACACACTTTACAATGTGCCAACAGGCACGGGCAGAATTTACAGGGGATTATGTACATATAGGAGAGGGCCACATGGACCACTGTCAAGAATAAGCACTTTGTAGAACGAGCACTTAGAACATATAACAATCAGAAGCTTCACACATGATGCATAAAAACACATTCAGCGGTGTAGGAAAGACACATGATGCATAAAAACACATTCAGCGGTGTAGGAAAGACACATGATGCATAAAAAACACATTCAGTGGTGTAGGAAAGACACATGATGCATAAAAACACATTCAGCGGTGTAGGAAAGACACATGATGCATAAAAACACATTCAGCAGTGTAGGAACAGGGTGCGCAAAACATTCTATACAGTACATTTTCTAGCACCCTAAGAAGCACATAAATCACAATTCGCACAGAACTCACATCAAGGTCCAGGTTGCGCCACTGCGCCAATACCTAAACGTAGCAGCTGCCCACTACTTGCTGGGCAGCTGGGGGACAATAGCAAGGGGCCTAAATGCTGCAGCTGGCACTAAATGCTGCGCAGCTGGGGAAGGCCAAAGTAGGGACGAAGGAGTGCGACTCACTCCTAAGTCCAAAGTACAAGTGCCTAAAAAGGAAAGAACCTAAACGGTGCAGCTGCCCACTACTTGCTGGGCAGCTGTAGAATTAAAACTGCGGCATGGGCCCTCACTGGCCCTTGGAAACAAAACTGCGCAATCTGTTGGAGCCCTCTGGCTTTGAAGGAACAACAGTGCATTGGAGCCCTCTGGCTCTAGGCCAACACTTGCCCATCGGTGGAGCCCTCTAGGCTCTAACACAACGTGCCCACAGGAGCCCTCTAGGCTCTTAAATATAATGGGGCCTCGTGGGAGCCATCTGGGCTCGGGGAGCGTGGGGAGCGGCCCGCTGTCAACCGGGGCCGCTCTACCCTTCAGAATGCCCCCAGGAATGTAGGAGTCCCCTCTCTGGGGACTCGGAGGGACAAGGGCCCCTACACTGCAAAAACGGAGCCCCACTCACCGGGACTCCAGGTGCGACGTCTCCGCTCCCTCGGGTCGTGCGGCGGTAGCGCTTTGTGGGGCTCTCTCACCCCATGAGAGCCCCGCCTTCACAGAGCACCCGACCCGCTTCACCCGGTCCCCCATCTCGGGACCAGGACTTTTAAAATGGGGCCCGCAAGGCTCAGCGACGTTTCATGGCAACTCGGGGAGGCGGGGTGGGCTCCCGGCCTCCCCACGCAGCATCAGCTCCTTTTTTGGCGACGGTAACATCTCCGGTCTCGCTCTTGACCCGGGAGACTGGCAAAGCGGCAATGGCTTCCCCCAGGCAGGGGGAAGTGGAAATGACACGGCCTGGGCCCGCCCCGAGTCAGGCAAGTCCGCCTGGCTTCCGGGTCGGGCCGGGGCTGCACCGGCGGCTCGGCAATGATTTTTAGAGTGCAGCTCAGGCCGCAGAGGTGAAATGCAGGGTGGCCACCCGCCTAAGTAAATACCAACAAATAAGGGCCAATTTACAGGGTAGGAACCCGCACTGAAGTGGCCATGGGGGTTCCAAAGCAGAGCGCTCTCGTGGCGCTAGGAAGTACAAGGATGGGGGAATCCCCAGGCAGGGGGAATCCCTTTAGGAAGCAGTGCAGCCCAGCGCTGTGAAGGCAAATAAAAATCAAGCGCTCTCAAGGCGCTGGGGCAGGAGGAAGGTCTTTAACGCTAAAGAAGGGATCCTGGGGACTAAGAAGATAAGCCAAATGTCCCAGAAATCTTTCCATGCCTCAAGGGCAAGGCAAAGGGGTCCCAATAAGTCCTCCAGGCATCCAGGGCATCCAGGGGCTGGGCAGGGCCAAGGGAGGCAAGCCTTCCCCTGGGCCCCAGCAGCAGCACGCCCCTGGTAGATTCAAGTCAGGAAACAAGAACATTTTACAAGAGGTCACAGCCTCTTTTTATACACACAATTCCTTTGTCTAAAGGTGCAGGCAAGGGGTGAACCAGATACAACTGGTTCCTGAGCACTTTGTTTTGCTCAGCCCCTATGCCTATTCACAGGATGGGTCAGGGACATCAGACTCACCACAGGGGGCGGAGCCAGCATTGTGTGGGGAAAGCCCAGCCCTATTCAGGTCCCAGGTGCACTCCTCCCCAGCCATCAACATGCAGATCTCCCATTCACCACCGGGGCAGACCCATCCTGACTCCAGGAGCCTGGCACACCAGCCAGCCCCAGCCAATCACAAGCCAGCACATTCACTGCACAGACAGGCCAACTTCTAGAAGTGGCCCTTCCACACTGGACACAATAACGACGCACACATCATCGCGCAGCATTTAATCACACGAGTCTGTACATACCAAACTCGCACTTGCACTCCCCACGCATCAGGAATTACCATGGACACACACATTCCCCATGCATTCCTATGGGAGGGCAGGCCAACCTTACCACACGCACGCACTTTACCCTGGGACACAGTGGTAAAGTGCGCAGAAACCAAAAATCACTAACACCAGGTCACAATTAAAAGCAAAAAGTTCAGGGGTGAACCTGCCAGAAGGGCCAAGTCCAACAGAAGCCATATGTTGGAGATGAATGCTACTGCTTCCTACTTACCACTGAGACAGATTCATCCTCATCTTCGGCCTCTGACGTTTCATGTGCCTCCCATGTGGGTGGTGGTATTTGGTCTGCAGCACTGTGTGACACTGACACATCAGGGGACGGAGATGTGGATGTAGAAGTAGCAGCAGTCATCTGCGCAATGTCTTGTGGTATCACTCCTATGATGAGGATAAGCAGGGCATGGAAAATCCCATCTACAGCTTTTTCGTGTGCAGCCGTGGTAGCCATTCTTTGCACCTGCATCCGCTCCATGTTCTCCATGACCCTTCTCATGTTTCCCAAATCACGGATTACATTGCTGTAGCCACTCTGACTGGACAGTTGTTGTCGTCTCCGAGTCATAACTTCAGTGACGCTAGCCATGGATTGTTGGAGGGCATGGGGCGGACTGTGGGTGACCGTTAGGGAGTGTAAGTGGTCCCTAATGGGACTTAGACACCCCCGTATGGCATCCAGTTTGGCTGCCATGAGTAGGAACCGCAGCCGCAACTGTTCAGCCAGCCCCCTCTGGCAGTCAAACACACTTCGTTGGAACACCCTGTGTTCTTCGGTGAGGTGCTGGAAGCCAGACGTGGTGGTGTTTGCTTCCTGCTGTGTGGTCTGTGCAGCGGGTGGGCTCACCTCGATGGTGCTGTGCTGACCTGCTACTGGAGGTGGGGTGCAGAGGGTGTCCATGAACCGTTGGAGTTCGTCCAGGTCGATGTCCTGGTGGTCGTCTCCATCATCACTGATGTGATGTAGAGTCTGCTCTGCAGGAGGTGTTGATTGTACCTCTGCAATATGAAGGGGAGATGCAGTTTCACAGTGTGTTACATGTATGTTGACGCATTGGCGAAGTTTACATACCGACTGCATGACAATGTACATTGGGACTGTTTGTGGTGAGTTGCCTATTTGAGGCGGGACAGTGGACATTTTTTATGACATCAGGATGTGATGTTTTACTCGTACCTTGTCATCTCACAGTTTCCTGTTATGCCAGGAGTGATTGGCTATTTTGTACACCCATGAGGCACCAGTTGTGTCCTGTGTACTGTTGTGAAAGTGTGGTAGTTTGTACCACATTGTTGTCAAGTTTCTGGTGCTCTTATTCCTATGTGTGTGTGCAGCATTGTGGGAGAGTCGCCCCTGCAGCTCTGATTTTGTGGCACCTTACCCCTTTCATGCAGTGTGCCTTTTCCTTCTATGCCTCTACAGTGTTGAGATGTACTGTACTGGGTTGTTTAGGGCTGTTGGTTGAGTTGTAACTCTTGGGCATGGTTTTTCTGCAGATGTGTTGTTGTCATCAGGGGTTGTTTGTGCATGTGGATGTGTCAGGGTGTGACCTGCTCCTTTCCGGATGTGGTCCACACTCAGCCACCTCAGTATCATGGCGTGCACAATGTCATGATGATTGGCCTGCAGCCATGCTGTTTGTCATGTAGTGTCACTTATATTGTCAGTGTGGCTTACAAATGAACATATTTGCTGGGTTTCGCACATGTGCATGTGTTGGTGGTGAGATTGGTGATGTGTGGTGTGGTGTGGGGCCCCTTTGGGGACATGGGGTACGGGCGCCTACTTGGTGTTTGTGTGTTTGCTGCGGTGTGCCACGGGAATCAGGCACATGATCCAGAGTCATTGTGGGTGTGCAGTGTGCTCTACTTACATGTGCATGTGTGCCATTGTGCCCATCTCCCCCCGTCCCACCAATCCCTGGTCGGTACTCACCCTGTTGATGTTGTGTCAGGTCATGTTGAGCAGTGTCCGGACCCCCAACTCCTGGCACCGTGTCCTGACTGATGACTGTGGCCACCATTTTCTCCATGTCATCCAGCTCCTGGTGTGCCGCTGGACCCCCACCTCCAATGAGCGTTGCTGCTTTCATGTTGGCATCGAGTTTCTTTTTGGTTTTGACCTTCACATCATTCCAGAGCCTCTTGACCTCTTCCATTGTCCTCCTCAATGCTGCAACTGCATTCACATGGTCCAAGATAGTCTGCCATATTTGGAGGTGCCGAACAGTTGTTGGTAGTGTTCTATTACCTCCATAACGATTAACCTGTTTTTTGCGGACTGAACTGCGTCTTCCTCTTCCTCTTCTCCTTGGCCTTCCCCGACCCCAAGGTTCCTTGCTGGGGTTCGCGTGATCCTCTGGACTCGGTCCAGGTGCATTATTTTTTTTTAACCTTTATTTTTGTTTTTCATTTATAGGGCATTTTCCCGCATGTTGCGTATGAATTGCAGGCCTGTCACTGGTTATTGCAGATTTGTGTAATGCAATTGGCCACATCGCAAAATTTTTCGCGTTTTTAGGCGTCATGTTTTAATGCGGTCATTTGGCGCGTTATCGTGAGTCTATCGCATGGTGCAGCCGAGTTGAGAATACAACATTAACACTTTGTTATTTTCCAGCGATAGACTGCGATGTGCAAAGTTGTGTTAAACAAATTTTGCGATAGTTATCACACATTCTTGAGAATATCCCCCATGGTTCTTTAGGTCATCCCAGGTAGAGTAGTGCTGAGGTAAGTTTTCGGACAGGGGTGAGTTTGACTAGGAGGAAGAATTCCTAGCACGGGGTCACTCCATTGGAGTAACCAGGTGCTCAGCAAACTACTAATCTAATCTAATTTTATCTAATCTCATGTGCATTGAAAATTAGTAACATTGGTTGTTAAATTGCAGTGGGGATTCCAGTGGCTCAGAACTTTAATTAAGTGCAACACTTCACCATCTGAAAGAAAGTATTTTTCAGACAAACCATGCAGGTTCAATGTTCATGGCAATGTTACAACTTGTAACCAGATACTTCCAAGAATTGAAAAACCTGACATGGTTTCGTTAACGGTCCACCTTTAAGAGGTTGCCTGTGAGCCAAGATGTGACTGGCATACACAGTATTTGTTAAAATACCCCTCACACACCAAAAGGGCCCTTGGTGTCATGCTTCATCATCGGGGTCTTCCCGCTCGCTGCGGGACGGGGCGTGCTACGACTAGCGACTACGCTGGAGCACCTTAGTATTGTAAGTGCTATGTGAGTGTTTTGAGTGAGTGTAAGTAGGGTCAGGGGTGATTGGAAAAAGTGAGCTTTTAAAATGATACCTGGGGGCGTGGCCAAGATGGCGGGCTGAGAAGACGTGTCTTCCGTGAGCACCCGTAATCCTGGGCCCTTGACCGATTAATGCCCGCTGATCTCCCCCCATCAGTGCGGAGATCGGCCCCGGAATTGGACCGCTGTGCAACGACGCGGCCAGGTGCTCTGGGTGCTCCGGTGGAGGCGGCAGCGAGGACCCAAAGTGCGCCCGAGTGTGCAGCGGGTTCGAGGAGCTGGCCTAGAGCTGCGGAAGGCCGAAAAGACGACGCCGTGGACGAGCGGACCTGACGGCACACGGACTATTTGGGGTATCGATCGGACCCTACTCTGCCTAGCGGGGGCCCGGAGGAGGGGTCCCGCCCGGTGCGTGTCGTGCCCGGGATTAGCCTCGACGAGTGCGGGCTCGGTGTGCAGTGCTGCTACAGACCGGGGCCTGGACCTGTCGTCGGGCCTGAGGAGGCCCGTTGTCCCCCTGCTCCGGCGGAGATCGAATCTGGGCGAGAAGACGAGTGGGGACCGCCCTAAAGACCCGCTGCACGGCGCACCTTGCTACGTTGCGACTGCCGGGCGCTGCTCCGACCCGGGCGGGAACCCAAGGAGGCCGTGCCTGCCTTTCCCGGAGCGAGACGCAGTGGGCTGGCATCGGGCCGCTACGCGAAACCGGGGATGCGGCCGGAAGTAGGCCCTTGATTGCGCACTTCCCCGCGGCCTGTTACTATCTGGCACCGGGGGTGGTGCTGCCCGGGCATACCCCCCGCCGCAGCGGTGAGGCCAATACCTGCTACTGAGGGGCCCGGAATGATTGTGACGACGGTGGGGAGCACCGAAGCTGCAGGGACGCACGGACTGAGCCATACCCGCTCCCGAGACTGAAGCGGATGCGGCAGCGACCACCACGGGCGGCGGGCCCTCATCGGCCTCTGCACGAGCAGTTGAGGTTCCGGCTGGTGTGACTTGGGGCCCAAGCCCCGCCAGGAGCATCGCCACCGACGGGAGTGCTCCTCTGCTTCGGTTGCCATACGCTGCGGGTGCAGTGCTTCGGTACCGGCCGGCGCGCTAGAGACCTGACCCACCCCTGGGTTCTGGACCGCCTCTCTGCCGCTGCCGCACAGACCTGTGGACATTGCTGCTACGACCTGCACCAGATGTGGTTAGTGATTACTTTCCCGGGCCCGGCGCTATTGGTGATCTGAGAGCCCGCAGACTGAGGAGAGATCTGGGGCGCAGACTTCAGGCAGAGTTCTGCCTGCGGGCACGTGGACGGACCCCAAAGCTCCTCCTGGGTGCTGTGCAACGCGATGTCCCGCCCACTCGTAGGATGGCCGGGAACAGAGGGGGCAAGAAGGGAGACCGCACTCTACCAGAAATGCTGGGCAGGGGTGCCCCACGGTCGGATAGGTCTCAACCGGCCCCGAGTCCTTCGAGCAATGCCCGAGGAGTGGAAGGGGGGAGCCCCCAGTCACTAGATCGTTCCTGCAATTGTTGTTCAGTTCCCTCCGAGAAGATTTCCACACGCTAAAGCAGGAGGTAGCCGGAGAGGTCCGAGAAGTGCGAAGGGAGGTCGATTCCCTAGGCGAACGAGTGGCTTCCGTTGAGGAACGAAGAGATCATACAACTGCAACAGGAGGTCCTGAGACTCAAGGACCAGCAGCTTGACCTGCAGGCCCATGCTGAAGATCTCGAGAATAGGTCCAGGCGCAATAACATCCGGGTCCGAGGCGTCCCATCGAAGGAGGAAGGAGACGACATCGCTGGGTACCTACGAGACTTGTTTCGTGAAATACTGGGTGAACCCGGTGACTTCCCTGTCCGAATCGACAGAGCGCACAGAGTGGGCCTGCCGCGCCGAGCCTCGGCGCTGCCTCCGGACATCTTAGCCTTCTTACCAGACTATCCCTTGAAAGAACAAATTCTCCGAGAAGCACGGCGACAGCAGTCCCTACGCTTCCGTAGTCACCCGGTGGCCCTTTTCCAGGACTTATCGGCCATCACACTACAAAAACGCAAGGCGTTCAAAATAGCCACGGATTTCCTGCGGGAACATGACACGCAGTATTCCTGGGGTCACCCCTTCCGGCTCATCTTCCGTTGGAATGGGACCTTGCACCAACTCCGGTCCCTCCAGGACACCTGCGGAGTACTGGGGATCACCGCAACAGAGGAGGACACCCCAACGCCCCGCCGCCGACGCGGCACCAGGGATGGTTGGCAGACGATTCAGGAGCGACGATCCCCACCTGTGCCTATGAGACCGGACTCGCCCACTATCCGGGCGGAAATGGACAGTGCAGTGCATGCGGTGACCAGAGACGCGGCGACTGGTGAAGTGGCCCTGACGGCCTGAACATACTCCGGGGGGAGATTGACGACGCCTCTTCATCTTTGCAGGTTCAAGGGTTCCGGGGTTGGGGGCGGCGGGAGGGGCGCGTGGTGGCTGGACGTCCACTTGAATAACTTTCCACGGACTAGTCCATCAGGACCAGACGTTGACAAAATGGAGCTCTTTGCACAGTTGGTTGAGAGGCGGGTGGGGGAGGGGGTGGTTGGGGTAGTTTTGGGGTTGGTGGGGTGAGTGACGGAGTTGGGGGGAGGGGCTGGAGAGGGGTACAGAAGGGAGCTGGGTTGCTGAAGCTGGTTGCTTGCATTGGGGGTTTGTTGGGGAAAGGGGGTCAGGGGGGTCAGGGGGTGAGGAAACGGACTGTTGGGGGGAAGTTCTGGGGGAAGGGGGGGAAGGTAGGGTACCGTACTGTATTGTTGACACATTTGCTCTGCCCCCGCACCACATCTACACACCACTGACTATGGCGCCGTCCTCCCCGGGCTGCGACCTACTGATTGGGCTACGCTCTCCCCCACATAGATGATGGCTCTTAAGGTCGTTACTCTTAATGTAAAAGGGTTGAACAACCCTGTTAAGCGGAGAGCAGTGTTATCCCTACTAGAAAACTCACAGGCGGATATTTGCCTTTTACAGGAGACACACCTCCTGGCCAGAGACTGTCAAATGATGCGGTCCCCGAAATTCCCGACACAATACTTCTCCTCTAACACCACCAAGACGGCGGGGGTCGCGATCCTGTTGTCTAGGACATTCAAGGGGGAGGCTTTACATAAAGTGGCGGAACAGAAGGGTAGGCTCCTAGCTTACAGGGTCAAGGCGGGGGGTCTGGTGTTTACGGTTGCCTCGATATATAGTCCCAACGACCGCCAGGAGCAGTTCCTCCACTCGGCCTTGGTGGACGTAGCGACCACCCCGGACAGACACATAATTATCGGTGGAGACCTGAATATGGTCTTCGACTCGTCCTTGGACAGATCGGCGCAGCGATCTCCCCAAACGGGAGACATCTCGCAGGCGGGCAAATCCCATACGGAGGACCTCGACCTGCACGATCTGTGGCGTCGTCTCCACCCAACCACCCGAGCTTACTCCTACTATTCACACGCCCACAAGACCTACGCAAGACTGGATCATCTTCTGGTCACGAGACCGGTCTGCAACTTGGCCACAGCCTCGGACATAGGGGTCCTCTTGTTGTCAGATCACGCCCCCGTTGAGGGCGTTTTCCGTCTGCCACCAGTATCTCCCTCAAGGGGGATGTGGCGCCTCAGAGACACCCTTTTACATAAACCGGCGGTGGTGAAACGTGTGCGGGAAACACTTCACGACTACCTGCGGCACAATGATAATGCCGACACTACCCGGGCGACACAGTGGGCCGCACTGAAGGCGGTGCTCCGTGGCGAGTTCATTGCCATCTCCTCGGCGGAGAATAGAGAGAGGCAGCAGAAGAGGGACGAACTTACCTGCAAGGTGCGAGAACTGGAACAGGTGCATCAGAGGACCGGGGCTCCCAGAATTTGGAAGCAACTTAAAGCAGCTAGGAAACTCCTGTCGGCATTAGACATGGACAGGGCAGAATACGCCGCGCTGCGCCTGAAACATGCATTTTACACTGGCGGCGATAGGTGTGGCCGGCTCCTGGCGAATAAGCTTCGCGTAAAGCACCAAACACAACTGGTGAAGGAACTGTCGGTTTCCGCTGGGGTGACGGCCACGGAAGATAGTCAGATTGCGGACGGCTTCCGCCGCTATTACGCCGACCTATATGCAGGCGCTCCCCCCTCAGCGCAGGCCGAGGCAGATTATCTGGACTTGGTGAGCCTTCCCGCCCACACCCCGGAACAGGCAGAGCACTTAGAGAGGGAAATTCGGGTTGAGGAGGTGATCACGGCTATTTCCCGACTCAAACACGGGAAGGCCCCGGGACCTGACGGGTATACGCCCCTTTTTTATAAGACGTTTTGCCCTGAGCTAGCCCCGCTCCTCAAGCGCCTTTTTAATTCATTCTCCGAACCGGTAGCTATCCCTCCAGACATACTCCAGGCCACGGTGTCGGTTATCCCTAAGCCGGGAAAAGATCGATCTCTATGCGGCTCCTACCGGCCGATTTCCCTTCTGAATGTAGACCTCAAGCTGTACACCGGGATCCTGGCGGCACGACTAGCACCCCACCTGCCGGGACTGGTGGACCCAGATCAGGCGGGGTTCATCCCTGGGAGGCAAACGGTGGACAACACCAAAAGAGTGGTCCATATACTGGAGAAGGTCTCCCGAATCCCCGGGGAACGGATGCTGCTATCGATCGACGCGGAGAAGGCCTTTGACCGGGTACACTGGCCCTACTTAGAGAAGGTCCTGTCGAAGATGGGTATAGGGGAGAAGTTTCGCACCCTGGTATTCAATTGCTATAAATTCCCGTCGGCGGTGGTGCGGGTGAACGGCTGTAGCTCCCAGAAATTTGCGATAGAACGGGGCACCAGACAAGGGTGCCCGTTGTCGCCGCTGCTCTTTGCTCTCTACATGGAGCCCTTTGCCCAAAGGATACGCCAAAACCCGAACGCGACTTGTGTGCGGATGGGGAGGTATACCCACACCATTAGCCTCTACGCGGATGACGTTATACTGACCCTCGACGACCCGAGACGGGCACTTCCCGCTTGTGTTGCCGAATTGGAGGACTTCGCCGCTGTGGCAGGGTTCAAATTGAACATGGGGAAATCGGCGGCCCTCGACGTCTCGTTGACCGCCGCCACGAGAGCTGAACTTCAGGGTCTCTTCCCTATGCGCTGGTCCAAAGACCAGGTGCCTTACCTGGGCATCTTGTTAGCACCCTCTTTATCCGCCATGGTGACCGCCAATTATGCGGCCATGGGCAAGAAACTTAAGGAGGAGTTGGCCCGCTGGAATAGAGGAACACTGTCTTTGCTGGGCAGGATAGCCGCGGTAAAGATGACTCTCCTGCCGCAGGTGCTATATCTATTCTGGGCCTTGCCGCTTCAACCCCCGAAAGGTTGGATTCGGCAGACTCAGGCGGACATTGCACGCTTCGTCTGGCAGGGCCGCAAACCCAGACTCAAGAGAACCTTATCCACACTGGCCCCTGAGTCCGGGGGACTGGGCATACCGGATCTTCACAAGTACTTCCAGGCGGCGCAATTACGGTATCTGGTGGAATGGAGTAGGTGGGAGTCTGATAAACACTGGCTGTTCCAGGACCAGGCGGTTGCAGGCAGGACCCTGCAAGAGGTGCCCTTCCTGTGCAGAGCCCACCGGCCCCCCAACTTATACGCGTCATTCGTCACACGGGTCCCGATGCGAGTCTGGGACGCCACGAACGCTGTGCATGATCTCACCACCTTCCCCTCACCGTTCTCACCGTTGGTCGGGAACCCAGATTTTCATTCCGGGATGGAATCCGGGGCATTCGCGCAATGGCAGTCGGCTAGATGCAGTGCACTGTTTCACTTGTACGGTCCGGAGGGTGTCCTCCCGTTTCCGGATCTCCGGCACGAATACCATCTGCCGGAGACTGAACGGATGCAGTACGCGCAGGTCCGGCACTGGGCGCTTCAGCCGCAGGTCCGCGACTTGGCAGACCGGAAGCTCACGCCCTATGAGAGGTGGCTTGTGACACGCACCTCGGACTCCAAGCTCGTCTCGGATCTATATAAACTTCTGCAGCCTTCCTCTTTTCATATCCATAATCCGGGGTGGGAACGCTGGGAGCGCGAATTAGGTAGGACTCTGAGTCACACAGAATGGGACCACATTTCATACCGGGCACGACACTCCGCGTACCATGCCGGATTCACTGAAACTTTCACAAAGGTATCCACATACTGGTACTATACGCCTGACTACATGAAATGAACCATAACATTCCGAACACCTGTTGGAGAGATTGTGGACAGATCGGCACACTTACATACGTTCTGTGGGACTGCCCCCTACTGAGCCGCTATTGGAAGGAGGTCCTGGACGAGATTGACCGGTGTTTTGACATTGAACTGCCCCGCTTCCCCGCGAATGTCCTGCTAGGTCTGCCCAACGGGCTGATGTATCCTCTATGATCTCGCAGGGGTAGGCAGATTGCCATTGCCCTGGGCTCTGCTGTTCAGAACATACTCATCCACTGGCGCACTACCACACCTCCCACGATCACCAGGTGGCTACATAGGCTGTGGCATGTCTTGGGAATGGAGAAGCTATCCCTTACGGTATCGGGGGAGATGGCTAGGTTTGAAGATCTGTGGCTGCCATTCCATTCCTTACTGGTGACGGAGTTTACATAATTTACCTGTCCTCGATATCTCCGATTGTTGCGGTTAACATCCCCAGCGACCCCAGCTAGCTGAAGTGTCTGGAATGATTGACGGAGGAGAGGGGAGGACGCACCGCGGGTGTGGCACGGGGGGAGTCTTGGGCACAGTACGGGTGGAGGGCGGGTGGGGATCTGGAGGGTGGGAATGGGAGGGAGAGTTGGGAAGGGGTTGTTGGTTCTTGGAGTTGTTGTCACTGCATGCGCACCCAGCACAGTGCCTTGATGGACATCACTATAACATTGCCGTACAAGCTGGTGGCACTCCTGCATAGCGAACGCTTCGCGCTACCTCCTCGATACCACTGTATTCATTTGTTTGTACTGTTTTCAAAACTGCAATAAAATACTTTAAACCTAAAATGATACCTGGCCTTGTGAAGGCAAAAAATTCTTTATTAGTCACAGGCTGGTATCGTTAAAATTTGTGTAGCGGAGAAAAATTAGCTTAACAATGAGCTTATTCTTCTAACCGTGTCAACATGTTTCGAGGCTAAAAGCCTCTTCGTCAGGACGGGGTCTTATCCCTCAATCACTCACTAATGTTGCCAACAGAATGTGCTATGTGTATATACAAGTGAAAATATGTAGTACCGATGTGGTATGGGATTATCAATAAAGTTTACAGTCCAATCAGTATTTCTGAAACATGGGCTGCAACAAGTAGGGGTTAATGCCCCATGAACCGGTCAGGATGAGGGGTAAATGGAACTTCCATTAAACCTCGAGCATTCCTCGCATCCTCCCTCGTCCGCGGCTTCCGTGGTGTGTGAACGGAAGCCGCGGACGAGGGAGGATGCGACTCAGACCAGCTCATGGGGCATTAACCCCTACTTGTTATTTATACCATTTACAGGAGGAGGGTGCGCCCACCTTGGTGCTGATTAGCACTACCTCTTCACTCCCCAATTCTGATTTTTGATGGTTATGTTAACGCCTTTGTTTGAAAAAAGGCACTTAATTAAATTGCAACAATGAGCGTGGAGAAAGTGTAGAGAAGGAGTGATAGTTCTTCCTACTCTGTGCCATAAAAGTAGCTCCAGAGCTCGCACTCTTTTCATATCCATTTTGTAGGTGCTGCTAGAATAACCGGTGCAGCACAATAGTGAGGTTCATCGGACCGCCTTATGTGGCAATTATTAGCAACACTTTGCAAGAGACCCTCACTCAGACTCATGCAGCGGTTACTTCCACCTGTAGGGCGATTCCTGCAGAAAGAGTTGCCAATTTAAGACAATGAATGAGCAAACCGCATAGGTTTAGTTTTATAACTCTCAATGCAAGCCAGAACTATGGGCTTAACTAATGCTTATTGTTTTACACATGCTGGACATGTACTGCCCAATGCCCCACAACACATGCTGCACCAGGATCTAGAACAAAGCTCCTGCAGCCGGCCAGCTGCTTGTCCCCCAAGCCCAGCTGTATTGTGCTGTCATTCGACTGAAAGTACTCCCTTTCCACCTTCCGACGAGATATAAATGGAGAGATATTTAATTTTAGAGCCAGTGCTCGGGCAGAGCGCCACTCTGCACGGAATAGCTGCAGATATTATTAGGGTTTCCTGTGGAGCTGATAAAGGGCTGCTTTTGGGGAGCCGCCTTCCCTCGCCTCAGGAAACAACAGAGCTCGGTTCTTGATAAACGTGAACTCGTTGACAGTGTCAGCAAAGGGCAGGGAGGGTTCTCCCGCCAAAACACGAATACATCAAATGGAATGCATTCGGTGATTGGTGTTTACAAGGAGACAAATTGCCGTCTAGGGAGAATATTTATATACTCGACATCTCTTCATTGACTCCAGGCGAGGCCCGGCCCTTACCTTTGGCCGCTCAGCTGAGTTCAAGACTGCATCCTGGAGACATATTTTTATATCGTTTTTATTATGAAGAGCGGCCTGACTCAAACCACAGATGTGGATTTGGGCTGGTGAGGGTTAGTAGCTACTAAAGGTGCTTAGCCTTAGGAAGGCCTTTCGAACCCTGGTCCCAGGGGTCATAAAGGCAACAACAGGAACAGAGAGTACATTGTTGACTTCTGTAATTAGCAGGCGCGTGTCCTTTCCTCAGGCCTTCACCAGCAAATAGGAAGCTGTCGAGGGGTTAAGGAAGGGGCAGACCCGTGAAGCTGGTAGGTGGGCTCAACATGGTTTGATGATGTCACTTCCGCCCATCCTGCCTTTTTGGTGCATCAACTTCAAAAGCAAAAAGAGGAGTCAACTGTTTATGATGATGCAAAATTACGATTTTGAATGTGCTCAATAGTGCTCTGAGGGTAACGGTTCATGATGGCTTTGAACAGAAACCCTTTGTGGTATTCGTGAGTAGGGTCAAAACAACATAACATTAAAAAGTGCTGATTCACGGAGAGCTTTTAATTTTACATAACAATTAGTTCCACTAGAATAAATAGTTCTCTGCCATTAGCATGGTAGGCCTGAGTTCATTATGAACAGGGGAAGGAGTGACACCAAGGCCCTCTTTACAAGTTGGGCAGAATAGGGTGGGATATTTACCACACTGGATAAATACAATTACCCAGGGTAAGGCATTTGCAGTGTGTGGAAAATGCCTCCTATTCAAAGTTTTCAGACTTAAAATGAGGGATAACAGGCAGTATTGGTTTTAACAGATCAAATTCTGCATTATTTGCCATTTTTCGAGGCCCTTTCCCTAGATAGGATTCAACAGGACTGATCTGCCAGTATCTATCAGGAGAAAACTGCAGGGCATAACAACTTTTACACAGAGAATCTATTATGTAGTTTATCTTATTGCTTTTTTTTAACAGCACTGAAAAGAACATTACACTCCCATAATACTACTCCTCTGGGCAGGAACTCATTAACACAAAAAAGGACATGCCTACATATAAATAGCAGTAGTCCATACATCATTTCTCTTTTCTAGCTGCTAGAGGTAAGTGCAAACGATGGTTTGCTAGCACTGCATTGTGATTTACTGCAGAGTTAAATATTGTTTATTTGGAGTTTAAACTGAAGTTTTGATTTCATTAGGTCAATTTAACACCGGGGCCTGCTTTCAAGGTTCTGTGTGAAAATTATACTCTAAGCCTTGCTGGGAGATTGTAACTTTGTTTTATTGCACTGTGGTTGGTTGGTTTATTTAAGGTTGAATCGCCTGTTTTCAAGGCCCACAAGTGAATAATTTCTTTGCAGCAGCGCAAGGCTGCAGGGGAGTTCTGCCTATATTTATTTAATGGTCAGAAATGTTGCATTATTTGTTGCAGGCAGAATCTTGCCTGTGGAGGTGTTTATGAAATGCAGCTGTCTGGAGATATGTGAGTGCAATTTAAAGGCACCATCTTTTGTCTGTGAGCTTGTTTTAATATATTTGATAAAAGGAGTTCAAAACAATATTCTGGAGGTTTGAATTCCCTGTTGTTTGCGGATTACAATGGTTAATAATAAGGAAGGTGAGGGTTTTAATAAAAACCTTTGTGAAGTTTTAGACAATTCAGTTTCTAATTCTATTCATAAAGTGGTCTCTTCATCACTGAAAAGCGGGCCACTGATTTAGGAAATTCAGTGGTGAATGCCATTGCAAGCTCTTTAATTCCTATGGAAGGCAGGTTGCACTCCCAGCAAGGGGAATTATGTAGCTATGGCGGCAAAAGAGTGATGAAGAAAAATTGTTCCCGCTCGTGGGTATGAGGGAGGTGAATTTGATGTCAGTTTAATTCCACAGAGAGATTTTATTTATTTATTTATTTAGATTTATATAGCGCCTTATCACCCAGGGGTCTCTAAGCGCTTGTCCAGACGTACATACTGAATATTCACAGGGCCAGAACACATTAGGACGAGCCCCAAGCCTCCCAGATAATGACTTGATGTCAATATGTCAAAAACGTATTAGGGGCAGGAGACGATCTACAAGGCCAGGGAATGTGTGAAGAAATGGAGGAAGAACTGGGGTCCCTGGCAGAAATACAGAGGAACGGGGGGGGAGGCGGGTGAGGTGTGTTACGGGTGGTGGTATTTGGTCACGCTATGATCTGCCCATGTATGTACAAGGAATTGCCAATTATCTCCTGCTAATTGAACACTGCTATGTATTTTATATACCTGTGAGCAAAGTTAATAAAAAGATTTTACCCCCCAAAAAAACGTATTAGGGGCAAACCGGGGAGAGGCAAACAAGAGGCCCAGTGAAGATTTGTAACATCACAGACGCAGCTTAATAGAGCCTCCTGTCTTGTAATAAAATTGCAGATTCTCCTTCAAAATATTGAAGGAGAGTCCTGATTTTATTAAAGACAAAGGAGGGGACTATTACCCCACCTCTGGTATTTGTTGGCCCTCACTATGAATGATGGTAATTCCAGCTGAATATTTCTAGTGCCAATCTCGACTAGCCAAGCATTGGGTTCAAGCAACTCAACATAATCTGGCTGGAAATATCTTTCAATGGAAGTTGAACATTTATCCGGGGAGGAGGATAACCAAAGAAATGAAGTTCTTTAGCTGTTTCCTGGTCTTTACTTCCCGTTTATGTTTTTTCACTCTTTTCATAGATTACAGACTTTGACTAATAAAAATAAAAAATGGTGTAGTGCTATTTATAGGTGTGGATGTCCTTGTTTGTTTGATTAACCTCCTGATATGAAGACAAAAACCCTTCTTCCTGCACCCCATAAATGTTCATTATAGATTAACATCCTTCACATAACTTTGTAGGAGGAGGAAAGAACCAGTAACACAATCTGGTTCCTGTGGGTGTATAATTGCTAAAACTACGCAACTCCAATATGGTGCTCATGGACATTTTTTGAAGGTAGTGAGGGGGCGCTGCTGAGACATCAAGCGTGCTCCCTGCTACTCCTGGTCTCTTACTTTGTGACACCTGGCCTGTGAGGGACAAAACATCTGCCTCCTCTGAGGCCAGGGGCCACAGAGGAAGTGCCAGGAGTAGCATGGAGCAAGCTAGAGGTCGCAGCTGCGACCCCTGACTACCTCCAAATGAAGTCCATGATGGTGCTGTGCTATTGAGAAGCACAGGAGGCGCCTGATGTAAGCAACCACCATAGACTGATTGAAGTATTTTATCTCAGTCGGTTATGCTTTCATCATCAGCGAAAATCGGTTATTTTCAGAAAGAAAAAAACCCCCAAATAAAAATCTTTCGCAAAAGTGGAAAAAGAAGGAAAAATAGAATTTGGAAGACCCTCAAAAAAGAAGCGAAAGGGGTATAAGTCCACCCTCAAAGGACACTTGACCACACAGTAAAAATGCATACAGAGGACTCAAAAGGATACACTTTCTGTGGCCACGCATCAATCCATGTTGCAAACCCATTCTCAGTGCCTAGGTGGTATTGGGCAACTATTAGGCCAAGTTTACAAAAAGTTTCTGGTCTGATCTCCCAAATCCCCAGCAGAACTGCTGATGCTCTGGTCTTCATCATTTACGATTTAACCGCATGCGCGCAAGCGGTTTTCCCGCTGCGCGCTGCGATTTTAAAAAACCCGCGTTACGCGACGAGCTCAGCTCGTCATCCGCGTAGCGCAGGTTACGCCCATGACGAGCTGAGCTCGTCATGAGCGTAGAAGGGGTTAAAGGACTTGAGTACAATATAGAATTAGCCCAGGACATTTCCAAAGAGCGTGTATAAACAAACATCTGAGATCACAGCCCTGCTGGCAGATTTTGGCCGGTAAGCCATTAGAGCGTTGAAGTTGTACTGTAGTTATATATATTCCATGTAATCTTGGTAATTGGACAGGAGAGAAGCCTCATCCTATCAACAACTCTCTTAGGTGCATCAGGGCCTCTACCCAATCACCCTCTTCCATCTTTCCCGCGTTTGCCTCCAATGTGATATGTTAGTTCTGTTTTAGGTATTATTCATTAACATGGTGTGAATTTAGTGGATCAACATTTTTCGTCGATTTGGACACCAATTATCTACTTTCCAGTAGAGACTTGTCAGTGATACCTGTTCTTTTTGCGGTGAATGATCACAGCACATGTTGGAGCTGCATGCATTTAACATTTTTATGATGAATCTAGTGAAAATTCAATCTTCAGTTGTGTGCCTTGGATCCATATCAGATGTCTCCTATAGTGCATATGCCAACGTGTGTTTTTGAAAAACACAAACATATTTGTCCCTGGTAATCTAGAACTTGCCCAGATGTTACTCCCCACTTCTTTCACATCTTTGATAGATACCCTCGTGACTGGTAGTGATCTTTCCCTCCATTTGCCCCCATATATGCATGCAAATACCCTTTGTGGCCAATCCCCTTGATCCAGAAGTGAGCCATATGGCAGAATTTTTGTATTTCTAATTACAATGACTATTGAGGAAAAATATTGTGTGGACAAAATATCGTGGCAAGAATATGAAGAAAAAAAATATCATGAAGGTAAATTTCTATGGGAAAGCAAAGTTTTACTCTACTTAACTCCACATATATGTACCTTGAAGATGTATATATATATCCAAGAACCACAAGGTTGGGACACCACTCGGTGTTGTGGATTACCTTCTTACTGAAGGAGAATCCAGGCTGGACTTCACTTACCATGTAGCTACTTGATGAGCATATTTCACCTTGTTGGACTTTGTCAATCCAATATGTGTCTCTTCCTGTCACACTACTATATTTCAAGTTCCAATTATAGCTAAACCACTCAACTACTCCACGCCCCCAAACAATCATAGAGTGAGTCTCAAATGTCCACCCAAATGCAGGGTGAGCCTTTCGCTCCAACACAGGGAACTGTAACTAACCTAGGGGCATATTACCAACAACTAGCGATATTTATCGCTAAATGGGCTTAGCGAGTTTTTTTTTATCGCCAAGCATCGCTGGATATTATCGCATAGATAACGTGCTATTAGCAACGTTTATCTCTAAAGCGATAAAATATCTGGCGATAGCGGCAAAATGCGTGAATATCGCTGAGAATACAGCGATATTCACACATTAACGCCAATAGGGTCATAGCCATAATATCCACCTCCCATTGGATATAATGGCTAAGAACTGGTCTGAGCAGGCTTTCGCTTTTGGAGATATTCGCGCTTAGCGCGAATATTTCCATCGCTACGCCTGCGTTGATAATAGGCAATAGCGATTTTAGCAACTGTTTTAGTCGCTAACAGGTTGGGTATGCCCACTTTGCATGTCATAAGCAATAAATATCGCTGACATGCAAAGCGGTCCCTAAACTGCTCGTTATCGTCTATAAGCTGTCGCTAACGGCAGTTAGCGACAGCTTGCTAATAGGGCGATAGAATTATCGCCGCTTAGCGGCCGAAAACGGCCGCTAAAGCGGCAATATCTTATCGCCCTCCTTGATAATATGCCCCCAAGTGTGTTGCACAAAAGACTGTAACATTAGTAGCAAATGGTGTTTGTGTTGTAAAGGTGGGGGACAATCCCTTCACTCTCCCCCATCTGAATTCCATGGCGTGCAGTTTGTAAATGTTGATAGTATATCATATCGCCATACAAACTCTTATCTTTATCGCACGTATCCATGAGACATCTCTTTTTCTGTTTACCTGATCTCTGACTGAAGTGTCATTGCATTTTCTCAATGTCACTTTGTCCCAGATGAAAGGGTTGATCTGTTTCTCCATTCTGACATCATCCAATATGTTAATTAGACAGCTGTTGAACCTCCGCCTTCTTCACTGCTTCGTTCACTTACCTTTCTAGGTCTTTAGTGAAAAGTTTTCAGCGTCACAGAGCTGTTCCATTTTAACAGGCATTATATAAACACCACTCGGTTGATTCCTTATGGCTCTATAAGAAGCAATCTGAGGTATGGACCAAATTACCAAATCAGAACTGAAAGAAAAGACCAGTTACGACCCACATATTTCCCTCAACCTACCTGGAGACAATAAGTGGTAGGGATGTGACAATGCCAGAGACTGTAAGGAATATTTATTTATTGTTTTTGTAAGTTCTGCAACATTTCGCACAAGAACACACACGAGACTTCCACACTGTTATACTTAAAAGGCTTTACTGTGCACCAATTGCAAAATGAAAAATGCAAATTAATAATTGCAGAAATCACTAGATTTATAGACAAAACGTAAATGCAGAATGCACATATTATGAAACCAGGCAACATAAAATATGCAATGCATTTTTTAATAATTCTTATATGTCCAGTCCTTAACCATCAAATCTATTGCCATAATGAGGGATAAAGTATTTTGGTAGAATCGACACACTTTAATTCCTGAACTTCGCATGTTTGACCAGTTGGTTGGCCTGTCTGGGAGACAATGCTAGGCTACGCTTCTTCTGAAAAAAATGTTATGAGACAAAACAGCCTAGATGGCATTTGTGGGGCTCACTTCAAAATTACACTGCTCTGCTGTCTGAAATGTTGTTGAAGACCAGATCTCTCGGTTGAGGAAAGGGCTGTGAACAGCTATTATCTCCTATCTAAGCCATTTATTTCAAGATAAATAAAACTTGTGATGTAAGGTGACAGAAATAATGTGGCAATCCCTTGCACCCTCATGTTAAAGCTAAAGCTATTACGTTTTCTCCTAAGCACTAGCTATTCAAATGAATGCATAAATATATGAACTTAAACATACCATCAAATCAAACGATAAATGTAACTTACATCGTTGTACAATATTGAAAATAAATTCATGAGCTATTGCAGCAAAAAATAAATGCATATGTGGCCTAAGCAGATCAGCGAATGCACAATTTAGGTGGGCCTGTAAAAGAAATGTAAGGCAAACATATGAAAGTACAATGTCTGAGCCTCTTGGTGTTTACTATAAGGTCAGCCTCATAATTAAACCTTCACTGTGAATCATTATGTTTACATGTGTCTTTAGAGGTTTTCTTTGTCCATTGAAAAGCTGTTCTCCGGCTTCACCTATTTTCTACTATTTACCAGCCGTCCACTAGTCTCAAGCTTTCTCTAGAAACATGAAGTGCCACGTTTTTCCTTCCAGTGACCTTAAAGTGAGCCGGAAACATCATTTATTTGATTCCTTTATCACTGAAGACCTTTTCAACAGCATTAAAACATATTCTTTGTTTTTGCACTATTAGGATGAACTCTAGGAATAGCAGTATCATCGCATTCTCACATAAGATCAGGCCCCTTTGTCTTGCTGCTTATAATAGGTGTCTCTATCAATGTAATTTAGGGGGTGAGCTATGATCACTGTTTTTGGAGCTCCTACTCTTGGAGAGGGCACTAGAGCCCTATGTGTTTGAGCACTTTTGTAATCCATTACTCAATGAACATTTCCACACTATGTTTTTCAGCTATTTTCGGAACTCCCAAGATCCACATGTTGTTCCTTCTTGATCTTCGCTCCACATCCTTAAACTGGCTTATATCGCCTTTGTTTCTGATTTTAGCTTCTCCATCAATGATTAGATAGATCTGACTTCTGATGATAGGTCTATAAATCCTTGTTAATCCTGATGCACTCTTTCGCACATTTTCCAGACATCAATTCACAGTACATTAATTTCAACTTTCGCCATGTCAATTTTTGTTTGTAGAAAAGACTTTCACAGCCACAATCACATCCTTCCGAATAGGATCAGGTGTAGATGTGGGAAACCAAGTTTCTATTTTACCCCTCAATGTTTGCCACTCTTTGTTGGTTGCTATGTTTCAGGAAGGTGTATTTATTCAGTCTAAGTTGTTGTGCTTATTTCATAGTTTGTACTTCAAGGTAAATAGATGTCGAGTTAAGTATAGTAAATCTATAAACCTATATTTAACTCAAGGAACTTACTTTGTAATATTTTGGTTATCGATATTTAAGCTTCAATATGTTGGCCCCACAATATGTTTGTCCTCAAAGACATACAACTGCTTATCCATGATGGTTGGTTGTGGGTAGAACATTTAATTTCAGTCAGAACATATATATCTCAGAATAACTTGATTGTCAAGTGCCATGTCTTTTTTTAACCACATCGCTGCTTGAGAGTTTCCCCTGCTGTGCTGGACAGCAACGAAAACGGGTGTGGTCATGACGAGCTCAGCTCGTCATGAGCACCTCAGAGGTGCATGCCATGACGAGCTGAGCTCGTCATGAGCATGGAAGGGGTTAACACATATCCAACTTTATACCTTTTAAGTACATAATATCCTGAGCAGGTTCTGGCAATCTCTCATAATGATAAATATCTCTCAGCTAAGGTCTGCCAAATTCTGAACCACCTTCCACACACAAATGTACCATACGCATGCTTTGGGGGTTGCACATGGGCAGTTGGATGGGGCAGAATATTAAAAAGCCCCCTTAATCAGTCAGGTGGAGCATTATGCCCAGTCAGTTTACCACACCATCAGACTATGAATTTCTCTGTGTTCTTGACCTTGGGATTATTGTGGGCTTAATTACGAGCCTGGCGGTACACAGACCTCCAGACTCTTGGGGACGCGGTGGTGGTCTCCTGACCACACTATTACAATAATGTTGGTTGGACTTCCATTGCCATGCAGCAGCCGCCAGGGAACCGCCGTTCCCTGGCGGTGTAGTGGCGGTGTAGAGGCATTAGTATGCTTGGCAGGATCACTGCGGTCCCGCCAAGCATATTAGGAGTTTCCTCACTTCCACGGTTTTGATGGCGATTCCTCCTCCATGAAAACCTTGCCTGAGTGGAAACAAAGGGGGCCCCGTAAGGCCGCCTGGTGTCTCACGCCCTGTGGATGAACACTGGGGCACAATATGTGACCCATGGTGTGCAAAAAGCAGATGGTAAAACTGACCAGATTATCTTAGAAATCGGTGATAATCATGCAGAAAAGGACCCAGTTTTCCCATGTCTGAAGGGGTATTTCCCATTATGGTAAGAAAAACTTCTGATGGCTGGATTAAAAACCCTCATACAAGTACACAGGCCATTGGCGGTATATCTTGATTTTCCGCCTGAGTCTACTGTTTCAGCATCATCATTGGGTCTTTTTCTTTGTAAATACGCTGACCTCCACCTGGAGGAAGACCTACTGGTTTGTCAGTAGTGGTCAGGAATGAAAAAAAGGAAAAAGAGGGTATGCTCGTGCTCTCGTGTAGTGAATTAAAATTCCATACACCACTTTTATCATAGGTATTTATTCGAGAAGTAGTGATGTAGAAAATTAAAAATGATAATCGAGCGTTTTTAGATCTAGTTACTAATCTACCGCACTGCAAGGGTCAACATATTTTAGCCTCATGGAAACTCAAGAGGCTTTCGTCAGGACCGAGATTATGGCCCATTATGGCTCCTAACAGAAAGGTGTACTCACCACTCTTGCAGTATGTGGTCAGACCTATAGTATCTGTATCTTGTCAGCGTAGTGCCGGGCCTCCGCGGGGGTGCCGGTGAGCTAAGTTATTTGCTTGTACTGGCTCTGTACGCGGTGCCCTGGGTCTCCAGGGCACCGCGTACAGAGCCAGTACAAGCAAATGACTTGCGGGAACCGAATTGGTTATCTTAGTGTTGAGGTGAGCTGGACAGCACTCACAGTTGCAGCAGTAATGTGAAGGGTCAAGCATGCGTTAGATGTCTGACTCTCTGAACTGTGGTCACAGACTGTAGCAGTGTGAACAATGAAAGAGGTCACTCTGGTACACAGATGTCAGTCACTACAATTCAATATGTTGCATGTTTGCATAAATTACAAGAGACTGCCCAAAAGTGATGGGAGGAGAGAGAGAGAGGCAATGAGAGAATAGCTCTGGCATCTGTCTCTCTCCACAGATTAGCTGCACTTTTTCTGTGAACCTTGTCCACCCTATGGAGCAGCATTCACCTGTGCTCTTGGCAATAGTTTACTAGTTGAAGTTACTATCAGCAGCACACTGAATACCTTTGACTCTAAGATGAATTGAGGAAAGGTCTCAACATACCTGTCAGTCACCCTCTTCAGGCTGCAACAGCAACAAGTTGTGTGCTCCCTCCTGAAGAATATTACCTACTTTTTCAGAGCAGGAAGACAACCCTGACTCTTGTATCAACTGTACTCTGCACTGGTGTACAGGGCTCTCTCAAGTTAAATGGTGAAGTCTGAATTGTCCTAAATGGCCAGCTTATCTTCAGAAAACAGTGCAGTTAGGTCCAAGCCAAGTGGCCACCCATATTGAAAGTTGTCCCCAAACCTTTGGCACTCATAGGGAGTCTACTGCAAAAATAACAAGGTAATGAAAGGAATGCTTTAATTAATATCAGCTATTGGAAATCGCTTGATGATGCATTCCAGACCATTATGTTTCGTCCACTGTGCCATTCTAGGTGGAGACCCACCTCAAGTAACCAGTCTTGGTGATGCTCCAATAAGATAATCCAACCTGAACTGCAAGGCTAGATTGCCTCAAGACAGGAACACCTGCCGCACTAGACTTGTTTCAACCTACTTAGTTCACATCAGTGAGGTATTGCTTGAGTCCTGTGGCATAGTGAGCATGGGACCCACATCTGGCCACACCCACCGCACTTAGGGAATCAACTACAAAACAATATGGTGATGGAAAAAATACTTGAATGAGTGCTTAAATGAGGAATACCTACGTTCAACAGGTATGCCCAGATGTGGGTCCCTGCTCACTGTACCACTGGAGCCAAGCTGCATCGTACTGAAGACGTTCAAATAGGAAGGAACCAGTGTAGGGTGGCTTGGTTTCCGGTTCAGATGGATCTGGCATAGTAGTTTGGACTGGACTTTACCTAATGGAGCAGGTCCAAGTCTGATTTGCATATGGCTGGGTCCTGTCTGACGTGGCAGGGTGGACAAAAACGATGGATTGAGATACAGCTCCAAGTAATTACCAGTGGCAGTGATTAATTTAAGCCTTTCACTCTCATATTTTTGTATTTTTCTGAGCTCTTACTCTTCAGAAGCTCAGGTCACAGTCTATGGGGGTAAGCAGGGAGTCCCCTTCTGTTATTGGGAAACCCAGTAGGCAGTCTCCTCGCTGGGGTGCATGTACAAAATATCTGGTTATACATGAGCTGCCACCAACTGATAGTCATGTGATGTCATGGAGGCAGTGGTCACACAGGAAAATAGGTGTGCCACTTCTGATATACTCTTAACGCCCAACAGAATTTAGTACTCTGTTCCCAAGTAGCTTCCAAAAACCTGCAAAGCACTGGTCAGTAGAGGCGTTGACATTACTCTCCTGTGCAGGATGACACATAGGACCATCAGAATTAGAAAATGAGGAGCAGGATAGCACCTTGCTACTGCATCAGAAACCTTTGATTGCACACATAATCATGCACCAGAAGACTTTTTGTAGATAGAGTATGATCGTCACGAGCAGTAAAGTCTCTAATCGGGACCAGAAGCACCAAATATCATCTAGCACCTGCGGCCAAATGGAGTCACATGTCCATTTCCAGATTATTTATTCAGCAAATAACTTACGCTGGATTTTTGGAAACTGTGAAAAACTGGGTTGTTGGTTGAGGGAGGTGTGAGCCTTTCTCAAGCAATAGATACAATTCTTGTCAGGGTGAGCCACAAAAAGTGACTAATTCAACCTGTGCTTAAGCCTCTGGTAGCTTAGCACAAAAGTATTCATGACTAACTTAGAGGCAGTGTGTATAGTATTTATGCAGCACTCAAACAGAAATAAAGTGAAACCACAACACAAGAAAAATCCCACACCAATTTAGAAAAGTAGAGTGACATTTAAATATATATTTTTAACATCAAAATAAAAAACAAACCAATCAGATATATGCCGTTGTAAAGATTTAAGTATAGTGCCTAAAAGCACAAAGCGCAACTCGCAGGTATATCATCGTGCAAGACTGGGTGAAAGTCATAAGTTCACACTGACCACGATGGACCACGGGCTAGATACACTGACCAGATTAGCCCTGCTGAAAAAGTTACCTTCCAAAGTCCAGTCGAAGAGTTCAGTTCACAGTAGGATAGGCCACGAGGAGCAGGGAGAGCATTTCGGATGGTCAACTTTGCTGGAGCTTTGAAATGGTGGTCACTGTGGGCTGTTGATGCTGTAGTGCGAAGTACAGATCTCCCATTGCTGGTCGCTGTAGCTCGAAGAGTGAGGTTCACCGGATCTTCGCATTGCCGGTCAGTGCGGGCAGCAAGATCTTGGCACAAACAGGCCTTGTTGCAAAGAGCCCACAAATTCTGGATTTCTACTTTATATGAAGGAGGAGCTCAACTGAAGCCACACCAAGAATCTAGGACCTGGGAGGCACCTTTTGGGGATCAGGAACACACTCCAGAAGAGGCCAGCAGGGCTCAGGAAGGTCCGATTGCAGGTCCAGTTGCAGCAGGTCAGCTAGGCAGTTGTACAGTGGCCACTGGAGCATGTTATGTCCCTTTAGCTCAGAACAGGAGGTCACACAGCTGACCCGTGGAGTCACTTCAGCCTGGTATGATCGGTGCAGGTCCAGTCTTCCTTCTCACAAGTAGGGCAGGCCACAAGCAGCAGTGCAGCAGGGTGTCCTTCTTCTGTAGTATCCACAGGTCCAAGAGTGAATTGAAGAGTGGGTCTGATGGTCCCCTTTTATAGCTGATGTCCACTTTGAAATGGGAGAAGTTTCTGGAGTTTCCCCCCTACAGAGGTTTCCTGCCTCCCTACTCCGGTCCGAGTCTGTCTGGTGGCCCAATAGGTTAGTATGAAGTCCTTTGTGAGCATGCTGGGCCCGTGCCTTTGAAGTGCAAGTGTGGTAGGTGACTGCTCCGCCACTCATTAAGCCAGGATGGCCCATCCTGCCAACACCCAGACCAGTTATATTGACACTGTCTGGGAGGAGTAGACAAAGGCTAGCTACATTGATTCATGTGACACAGGAAACAGGCTACAGACACTAAATAGCTAGGGCAAGAAAATGCCAACTTTCGACAAGTCGGTACAAAAGGGGGTGGTGATGGACGGAGCATCTGAACCAATCAAACACTCACACCCAGTCAAAAGATCTGGGTTTAATCCATCACCGTTCTTTAGCCCACTCTGCCACCCCAGTTCAGACATGGCCATATGCAAATCAGTCTGACCCTGTGCCTCATGGGAAGAGCCCAGCCCGAACTACCAAGCCATGCCTTCCCTGGACCGGAAACAAGCTTCCTAAGATCGGTTTCTGGCATTTCAGCCGTCTTCAGCCAGGCTTGCTTGAATCCAGTGGCAAAGTGAGCAAGGGACTCACGTCTGAGCATACCCTGCCAACATATGGCAAACAAAGCGGTACAAAAGGGGGTGGTGATGGACGGAGCATCTGAACCAATCAAACACTCACACCCAGTCAAAAGATCTGGGTTTAATCCATCACCGTTCTTTAGCCCACTCTGCCACCCCAGTTTTGTACCGCTTTGTTCGCCAAGAGTTGGCAGGGTATGCTCAGACGTGAGTCCTTTGCTCACTTTGCCACTGGATTCAAGTAAGCCTGGCTGAATACGGCTGAAGTGCCAGAAACCTGTCCTAGGTAGCTTGTTTCCGGTCCAGGGAAGGCATGGCTTGGCAGTTCGGGCTGGACTGTTCCCATGAGGCACATGGTCAGACTGATTTGCATATGCACACCCAGATAGGGTGACTATTAAACCCCTCCCTTCTCAAGCCCTATGCGATTCCCTTAATTCCTTTTTTTGTGGAGAAAATTGCCAGAATTAAAAACAGCATTCCTCGTCGCACACCATCCCCTATATTTACATCTACCACTACCTTTGTCCCCAGAAACCTCCACACAGTAGAACAGATACCCCCGAACTCTGAGGATGAATTTTTGCCTCTGTTAAAAAAGGTGGGGTCGGGCTCGCCCACAGACTGTTGTCCCCCTCACATTCTACGAGAGGCCTTTACAGCTTGCCCCAAACCTCCTTTGACACTCCTCAATAATTCCCTCCGATCGGGTCTGGTCCCTGAATCTTTTAAAACTGACAAGGTGGTACCCATCTTGAAAAAACCTAACGCCGACCCTTTTTTGATGAGCAACTTCCGCCCGATTTCCCTGTTACCTTACTTTAGTAAGGTGTTGGAGGCCCATGTTACTACCTTTTTGAGCTCCTTTATCAAACGCACCCAGTTCCTTGATCCCCAACAGGCTGGCTTTAGACCAGCCTACTCGACTGAGTCAGTCATTCACTCAGTGATGGAGAAGCTGCGACGAGGAGCGGACCACAAGATCAAGACAAGGGCCTGGTGCTCCTGGATTTGTCGGCCGCCTTCGACACGGTCGACACGAGATCTTGGTCGGCCGTGTAGGAGAGGCCGGCATCCAGGGGTCGGCCCTGGAGTGGATTCACTCTTTTTTGAGCAACCGCCACCAGGCTGTCCGCCTTTCCAACTTTTCAGGGGATAGGGTTAAGTTGACTTGTGGCGTCCCTCAGGGTTATTCCCTTTCTCCCCTTCTTTTTAATTTGTACCTGACCCCCCTTATTCGGTCCCTGCAGGGCAGTAAGGTCACTGCATTTAACTACGCTGACGACATCCAGCTGGTTTTTGACATTGACCCCTCTGATCAATTGATCCATAACTTTCAGTCCATCCTGTGTCTCATTATCAACTGGATGGGGGATAACCATTTAAAACTCAACCCGACAAGACCGAGGTGGTCTTGATCGGGGGTGCTTCCAATCCTTGGAGTTCTAATTTTTTGCCTTCCTGCCTTGGTTCTCCTCCTTGCCCTGTTGACTCTGCCAAGAGCCTTGGAGTCATTATGAGAACTGTAAGCTCCTGAGGCGGAAGCCGGGAGAAACGCTGAGGTTTATAACTATTTGGTGTAATACTGTGTAATTTTAAATTTACCTGCCACTCTCCCCTGTGCACTTCCCGCGCAGCGGACCTTAGCGCTGACGAGGGAAACTATTTACATTTGCCGCCATTCGAGTGGAACACTGAGGCCACGCCCATCACCCTCAGGCCACGCCCCCCACATTATAAAAATGTGCATCTCCCGGCCGCGCAGCGGACGTGCCGTTTGCGCGCCGAAGGCGCGCCTAAGGCAAGCCCGTCTGCGCCTGTCCGCGACCGGACCGCGTCCAGCGCCAGCCACGCTGCCGGTGAGCAACTAGACACAAAGAGGATAGTTTGGTCCAGTGCGGAACTACTGGTGCTGAATATAGCTAAACCGTGTCTGGCGACCAGGTCTGATCTGGCCAATGTTGATTTACCGCCATCATGCTCACTTTGCTGCAAAACACTCTCTGTTGGTTCGTCGCAAAAAAACTCATATTCAAAAACAATAAGCAGATTTACAACTAACCCATCTACTACTCTTTTTAGGGCTGGACTACTGAACAGTAGATCCCTCCCTAGCCATGCTGATGATATTTGTCTGCTAATGGCAGATTCTGAGTGGGACGCCTTATTTCTCACAGAAACATGGCTTAATGAAGATAACATGGCCTCCATTCCTCTGGCTGTCCCGCCGGGCTTCAAAATAGGCTTCTCGAATAGAGAGGAGGATAGAAGGGGTGGTGGAGTGGCTATTATCTTTAAGGATAAATACACACTGGCATCCTCTACACCTACTACTATCCCTGGTATAGAGGGGCTACACTTCTGCCTCCAAATTAACCCCCAACTGTCTCTAGCTGGCCTGATCATTTATAGACCTCCGGATTGTTCCTCTAGAAACACCTGTGAACTTGTGGATTTTATAGTCCAAAGTTCTCTAGCCCACCCACACTATATTATTGTAGGTGATTTTAATATCCATGTAGACAGGCCCGATTGCCCCCAGGCCATTCAACTTATTACAACACTGCAAGCCACTAACTTAACTCTAATCAATTCTGGATCTACGCACCGGGCAGGCCATATGCTGGATTTAATTTTTTCCAACATATTGGATACTACAGCTAAACCTCCGTTGCCATTGGTATGGACTGATCATTTTCTAATTCCATTGTTAATCTCATTCCCATCCCATCGCCAGACAATGGGAAAACGCTCCTATGTGCATAGAAAATGGGATAACATATCAGCTGCTACCCTATGCCCTGCCCTCGCAGCTCCCCCCTAACTTTGACTTCAGACGTGAACTCTAATGCAGTGATGCTGAATCAATGGATAAGCAACACGGTGGAATCCATTGCTCCTGCTAAAGTCGCCACGTCACGCAGGGAATCTCCTTCTGCCCCTTGGTTCTCAACAGAGCTGATGGCTGAAAAAAGCAACTGCAAGAGGCTGGAGCGCCTCTGGCGGGCAAACTACTGTGAATTAGCAAAAACTTGTTACAAAAAAGCCCTACGTGGTCTTCATCAATCTATAAAAAAAAGCCAAAAAATTATTCATTACGACCTCCATTCATCAAGCGGAGCAATCAAGCAAAGAAGTTTTTAAGATTGTTCAATCCTTTTTCAAACCTAGGGCCATTGAGATTGAAGTCACCCCATCGATGAGACTCTGCGAAGACATCTCGGACTTCTTTGACAAAAAAATTATGAAAGTATATGACACCTTCACAAATCCCGAGCCTACAGTTATGGTGGACACGGAAAAAAATGAGCTGCCCTCCCTTTCCTTAGCTCAATTTCATCCCATCTCCATCTCTGAGGCACTGAAGGAAATACAAAAATGCAAATCAGGGGCCCCTGATGACCCCTGCCCGCCTAAGCTCTGGAAAATGATGTCGGACGCAATTGTAGTACCACTCCTACATATATGGAACACGTCCATTGAAACCGGCTCGTTTCCTGATTGTTGGAAATATGCCACACTTCTCCCTCTGAAAAAAAAGCCCAGTGGTGCTCCCGATGACTTGAGTAATCTCCGCCCAATTTCACTACTAGGAGCCCAGGAAAAATGCTCGAAAAGTTGATACAATGGCAACTGAACAGCTTTATCAAGGAAAAAGGGATTTTACATGAAACACAGTCAGGTTTCAGGTCCGGTTTTAGCACCGAGACCGCCCTTATTGAGGTTGCCGAGTCGATTAGGTGGTTCTTAGATTCAGGAGCATCAGCTATGCTGGTGCTCCTGGATCTATCAGCCCCATTTGATATGGTGGATCATGGCAGACTGCTGCTACGGCTGAAGGACATAGGTCTGGAAGATAAGGCTCTGAGCTGGCTTCAATCCTATCTCACTGATCGCTCCCAGAAAGTGGCATTGGGCACCCTCTCCTCTAAGCCTAAACGCCTCTGGTGTGGCGTCCCTCAAGGGTCGGCACTCAGCCCCCTACTTTTTAATGTTTATTTAGCCCCACTTTTTACCTTGATTGCCAAATGGGGGGTCAAGGCGATTTCGAATGCAGATGATACGCAATTGGTCTTCCCCTATTTGGAGGTGTCGGAGGCAGCTTTTAGCAAACTGAGGGGCTGGCTTCGAGATGTGGCCAGCTGGATGAATGCAAATAAATTAAAGTTGAATGCAGGCAAAACGGAGGTAATATTTTTTGGTAAAAACACACATCCTCCCTCCGACCTATGGTGGCCTCCTGAAATGGGTCCATCACCTTCTTCCGGAACCAATGCAAAGAATTTGGGAGTAAGATGGGATGAGAATCTTTCATTCTCCTCTCACATACAGCAGATCACTACTGGATGTTTACACAAACTTAGAAACCTCCGCAAATTCCTCTCTTTTCTACCAGCTGAGTGTCGCAAAATGGTAGTCCATGCGACAGTTACATCCATGTTGGACTACTCAAACGGCCTCTATCTTGGTCTGCCTAAATATCTGGTGCAACACCTGCAGATCGTGCAGAATGCGGCTGCTAGATTGATAAAGCGCATCCCTTTCAGACAGCATGTCTCTCCGCATCTGCGCGAACTGCACTGGCTTCCAGTGGCGAGTAGAATAAAATTCAAAGTTCTTACCCTGGCGTTTAGAGCACTAAAAGGGACCTGCCCTAACTATTTAAAATTTAGACTCCCCCGCTACCAGCAGGAGAGACACCTGCGATCTAACTCCTTGCTCCAGCTACTCGTCCCACGGGTTAGGAAAGCCAGACTCGGGGGCAGATCTTTCTCTGCTGGCACGGCGAAACTCTGGAACGCCTTGCCTTCTGCCATTCAATCGGCTACGACAGAAGCCAGCTTTATGAAGCTTCTAAAGACCTGGCTCTTTATGCAGAAAACCTAAGCATTTCCCCGTGCCCCCTGATTTTGCTGAAGTACTCTTCCAGCGCCGGGACACCTCCTCGAGAGGTAGCTGTTCGCGCTCTACAAATATCAGTATTATTATTATTATTATTATTTGCAAGGATCTTTCTATTAAGCCTCACATCAACGCGGTGGTCTCCTCTAGCTTTTTCCATCTCCGGAAAATCCGCAAGATTTCCCGTTTCCTTACTACGGAGGCCCTCACCCTGGCTCTTTTGGCCTTAGTAGTATCTAGGATTGATTATGCCAACTCCCTTTATGTCGGTATCCACGCGTACCAGCTAAATCGCCTACAGCTGGTACAGAATCAGGCTGCGCGGCTAATCTTTCATCAGCCTAGACACCATCATGTTCGTCCCCTGCTCAAAGCCCTTCACTGGCTCCCGGTGGCCAAACGCTGTGAATTTAAATTAGGCTGCATTACCTTTAAAGCACTGGCAGGTCAAGGTCCGGTGTTTATTTCTTCCCTTCTTCACTACTATTCCCCGTCGCGTAACCTTCGCTCCTCCCATCTAGCCTTGCTCACTACCCCCACCTTTAATCGCAAAAGACATGGTGGCCTTAGATTCTCGTTCCTTGCCCCTTCCTGTTGGAATGCACTCCCCCTGGAGCTGAGATTAACTACTTCTTACTCTCGCTTCAGGTCACTGCTGAAAACTCTACTGTTCCGTAAAGCCTATGAATAAATATGTTTTCTGTTACCAAACTGCTGAAATGTCCGTTCTCCCTTTGCTCATAGCGCCATGAAACCATTGGGTGTAAGTGCGCTCTATAAGAATTTTTAACATAACATAACATAACATGTCTGAACTGGGGTGGCAGAGTGGGCTAAAGAACGGTGATGGATTAAACCCAGATCTGTTGACTAGGTGTGAGTGTTTGATTGGTTCAGATGCTCCGTCCATCACCACCCCCTTTTGTACCAACTTTCGACAAGTGGCAGTTTCAAAATTCTGACTGATAATCCGACTTCACCATTGGAGATGTTTTAAAATTACAGTTCCTCAAACATGACTTTTCCACTGTAGCAGGGTTTCTGTTCTCCCACAGAACTGTGCACAGAGGATTGGAACCTCAGCGAATTAGGGTGACCCAAAACTCACCTTAGTACCCAACAAACCCCTTACCGAGCTAGCTACAGTGTCTCATTGGTCATAACAAACTCCCAATGTTTAGACAAACCAGAACATGAGCTTACAATACCTCAGGTTACGTGGAACACATGAGCACTCTTTCGTTATACAATCATTTCAAACCAGAACGTGGAGTAAATGAGGACACGTGAACATTTGAAATATTTATTTACTAATGCCGTCTCCTCAGGCGCAGTATCTTAGATAATACAAGGAAACATATTATCAGAAGCAAAGTTATCAGCATAGTTACTAGTCCATAGAAAGCAAATGGTGACAGCATGTTAACATGCTGTAATGAATAAGAGTTAACAACACTTATTTCTCACCCTCCCTAACACACATATTATATTAATAGCTAAGAAGGTCTCTTTGGGTTTGAATTAGGGTGGGCCCATACCTCAGGATCCTAGAATGAAGAGATCACATCAGCATACACCAGCTCTCTCTGCATGCGAACAGCATCAAGTGTGTTTGTGTGCTTCAAGCACAGCAATATAAAACCCGCCTAAAGCCCAAAGTTGGCAGAAGCTGCACTTATGTTATGTCTATGAAGGTGCGAAGATCAGACCTCATAACAATTCAGTATCGTGTTGTTCCTGAAGCTTCAGCATTCTCTGTACAGAGATAGTTTATTAAGCAAAGCTGATATCAGAGTAATAACATATTATTCTCATGTAAACCACAACGAACTACTAGGTTGAAAGCTAAATCAACAATTAAGTGTCGTGTGCAGAAGCAGCAAAAGGAAAAATGGCGTTTAAACATGTAATGTGCCTATGCTAACTTAACGCATTATAAAGATATACAGTAGCTATATGACACCCCCCCATGATCCGAGGACGGATAAGAGAATATAATATAAGGGCAACTTCATGAAAGCAGAGTTCAAGAACCATGAACAAACTTATAATTATAAAAAGCTGCAGTAATCAAATCAAAATATAAAAAAAGGCAATTTCAGAATTCCACAGCACTCAAGCCAATAGGACTGGGAGGTGAAAAAAAAAATGCAAAAAAGTGGGGCATCATCATAAACCAATAAGGTTCTTCAAGGCAAGACCGAATATGCAAAATATGCAGCAACAGCCTCCAACAGGAAATCACCGTCTTCATCCGAAAACAGTTCAGCCATCCAGTTCAAAAGACGAAAAGAACAAACGTGGTCTCCCAATACTGGAGCCTCTATTACCATCAGAGGACAACTCGGTGGGTTTTCAAGAAAGCTCATTGCCAAGAAATCCTGCGCTGCTGTAAGAATGTTCTAAGGACCCATTAGTCCATGCATCGCTGCTAAGGCCATAATCCTGTCGCCAGTACAAACCAACTCGTGAGTAACGATGGGACTCATCAGCTGATTAAAGTCGACTTCAGGAGAAACCGGTCCGCAGAGACACAAATCAATGGCCCAGTCAAAATCACAGCTTAGGCAATGAAACACAGGCTGGGCACAGGTGAAGTAGGAAAATCGAAACGATAATCCATATGCCGTGCTTAAAATCGCAAGCGGCAGCGTGCCATAATATTCAAGCATTCGGTTGCGAAACAACGCCAGGAGGGGCTGGGCGGCTCCTTCCACATGTGGGGCATCCATATTTAAGGAAGCAAATAATCACCAGAACAGCTGCCGCTAGTGCCAGGATAACCGGGAATCCACCAAACAAACTCGAAAAAATGGAATGGAAGAAAGCAGGGATGACTCCAAAGATTTTTTCAAATGAAGTTACCAGACCACTGCTAACAGATTTAAAAAAATGCGCCAGTCCAGTTGTAGAGGACGCGTTAAAGATAGAATGTACCATCTCGCTGAAATGCAACGGTAAATCAGTATTTAAAAGGGCCTGAACCTCAGTCCGGGTGTTAGCTATGTGAAGAACGAAAGTCTCCCTAGCCGAACTCAAGGCCACTTTTTTCTGGGACAATAGAGCCCTTATTCTGCTCATGCCGCTGAATTCTGCGTTCAAGGTTGGGATGCGTGGCCAAATGGAAACCTCCCTATTTTCATGTGTGGGTGGGTACAGGACATTTCTGCAGCAGACTACACGTTCAGTTACGGTGACCACATAAGCTGCACCTCTAATTAACCCGCAACAATCTTCATTATTTAAAAGTAAATAACTTCCGTTTCCCAACAAGGTAAAAGTCGGGGTGATTGCAGGCACAGGAGTCCCTTTTAAAACACAGGCTAAGTTAGGCCGGTCCTGGTTACAAGAACCGTGCAATTGTATATGCCTACACATTAGCGAATGGTCTGGTGTTTCTGTACACTCCTGCCCATTCAAATAAACCTCCTGTCCGTCTTTCAAACATCTATAAGTGAAAGGAAGGGACCAGACTTCATGGAGAAATGCACTACCTAAGGGTTCATAGCGACCTATGGCAACATATCGCATACAATTTGTAAATTTATACAATGCAAAAGGTAAAGTTATTAAACCGTGGATAAGCCACGTTGCAGCGTTGGCCTCTGCCACCGAAAAAGGCAAGGACTCCAATCTCTCAATATGTAACATAGAAAATGAAGCATCTCGCATGGAAAGCAAGCGCTGCTGGTCAGTCAAATTAAAGGGGGCAAAGAGAGAAGAAACATTCATGTAGGTCCATGGCACCTTGCCAGCTTTCAACGTTTGAAGGGTCCATGCAAATTGCATGATAGAACGTAATTGATTCTGACCATGGTACAACACAAACACTTCATCATGCACAATATCCACTACAGAAGACACAATATTATCTAAAGTGTAAATGCGGGAAGAAAGCATGTTAATACTATTATCTACCAGAGCAAGCACCTTTTCTAGATTGCCCTGATCTATAGCTCTAAGGCGTGTCGCAGCCTCAATCTGTGATGTCTTTCCGATTTCATTGTAAACAGCATATATCCATCTCTTTGATCTACCACTAGCCGGGCCCTTTATGAAATCATTCAAATCTACATCATCATTCAGCTTTGCAAGATGTAATTTAACTGCAGACAACGTTGAATGTTTCAGCCAATTCTGACACAATTTGCCCACAGAGTAAGTCGTGACAGAATGCTCAGTTTCAAAACGTGGATCAGGCCTGATGTTATATCCCTTGTTTTAGTTTTATTTAGTTTGCTTTCCCTAATGTTGTCCTGCACATTTATTGTTCATATTAATATGCATGTTCTCTAGATTTCTCACTTAGCTTCTCCCTTATGTCATTGTTGCTTAGCAATATTAGAATGTTTAAGCTCTTGCTGCTCAGTTGAGACTGGAGCTTGACAGAGTGACACTCTGGCAGCTAGAGAGCTGTACTTACTCTTATGATTAAATCTACTTTAACCTACAAGCTGATCCTGTCTTCATTGGATGCAACATAAATCTGGCGACGAGGTGGTCAAGTCAGCCCTCTTTGGACCCACATCTGACTAAAAATCTCAACTTTACTGAATTTCATCCACAACTGCCAGACTTCAGTGCCCTCTCTTCAACCTTTGCTTCATTGGATCTTCAATGGACACATTATGAAGATTCAAGATGAATAAAACTCAACAAATCAAAGGAAACATCAAGACTCAACCAAGATAAGTCTTTACTATTTCCTCTACCAGCCTGCTTACTACCTTCATATTTTTCTTCAAACTTTATTTCCTTTGACAGACTTACAAACATTGAATGATTTTCAATTCCTTAATCTACTAGTACCCTTGTACTTTCAACCGTCACAATACTGCTGTACTTTCTGCTCACAAAACCTTTATTTCAAAATTGTCGACAGTTAAGCATCTCAGCATTTCAACTTATCACATATCTCCGTTTTACCCAATGTTGCTGTACCCTTTCCCGTTTTTCAAATCTGTACACAGATTTCACTTTGACTTTCAAAACTATCGTGCCTCAAATCTAAACCTCGAAGCGACTTTTAAAACTCGCTACCAACGCCTACCGGCACTTCGGAATCTCCTGACGTTCTTCCTCAGCGCTGATAGAATCCCCTGCACGCAGCCATCTTCTCCACGGTTCTTCTCCTTCACGTCATTACGGCTGTGCGCGCTGTGCGCTCCTCACGTTACTAATCACGTAACGTCACCGCCATCTTAACTGCAACCTGGCAACCATAAACAACTCTACGAGCAAACGAGCTTTCAATTACAAATCGTTTTTTCATGATTAAAAACCACCGATACTGTTAAATTTGCAGCTCCGTTGGCTTTCTTCAAATACTTGAAATTTCTACTATTTTCATTTTGCGCTTACCTTGACAGGCAATACAACTAAGTTAAATTTTAATTCCACATACTTTCCTTTTGCCTTCACACTGATAGGCACAGCTGATTCATTTACTTTTATTTAAACACGACCTTTTGCCTTCACGCTGATAGGCACAGCAACTCTTCAATAGCACAGTTGTCATGTTTGATTGATTTGATTAAACTGACCATCAAATCCTTAGTGCATGCGCTGATGTGCACAGCTATTATCTCGGACATTTCTTCATTGCCTTCACTCTGACAGGCACAGCTAAGTTGAAATTTATGATAATTTTGTTCTCTACTGCTTAATATTTAACTGTATTTCTCTTAATTGGGTTCAATTAATTATTGTTGTTATGACTATGCAAAATGCTATCCTTCCTCCTCCTTTTCTTCCAGAACCAGGTTGCCCTAAATAAAAATGGACCCAATGGTACAAGTCCTTCAACAGTTATATTGTAGCCATTGATGGCATCAAATTTCCTCCAGTGCGGAAAAATGCCATGCTATATAATGCTCTAGGCACAGAGGGTCAAAGAATTTTTGACCATCAACCAAAAATTATTCGCCCACCCTCCGATGACTGGAATGAATACACAGAAGCAGTTCTCAGGTTAGAAAAACATTTTATTGATGAACCTAGCATTATTGTTGAAAGGCACAAGTTTTACACTCGCAAACAAAGAGAACATGAAAGTATTGATATATTTTTAGCAGAATTAAGAGTTCTAGCAGCTTCTTGTGAATTTGAAGGGCCTATTGACCAATATTTGAGAGATCAACTTGTTGTTAATTGTCATTCTAATGAAGTTCAAAAGAGAATACTTTGTGGGAGGAATCCATCACTTACTGAGACTCTGGAAATTGCAAGAGGCATTGAAAGATCAGTATCAGCTTCCAAAGAACTTAGTGATAATAAACTTTCCAATTCAGAAACTGTTAATAAAATTTCTCAACAAACATCACAACCTTCGTCACAACGAAAGTTTCTAATAAGACTGAATGGAAAAGACCTGATAGATCTCTTCAATGTTATAGATGTGGTTCAAAATCTCACCTTGCTAATTCTCCTACTTGCCCTGCCTTAAAAAAGCAATGCACCAATTGTAAAAAAATTGGTCACTTTAATTCTGTCTGCAAGTTTAAAACTAAAACTATGTGTGTTATAACAGACAATCCCACTGAAGTGAATTTGATAACTGGAGAGACATCTGTAAACAAAATTTTACTATCTGTGGATATAATTAGTTCACAACAAGATTCAGATAGTGGTGATCCTATTTGTGATATTATAATAGGGAGAGTCTCTCTCAAGGTTACAGTTGACTCTGGTTCTCCAGTTACTATTATTCCAGATGTATTCTTCTTTAAGGAATGGGTTGGGATTGACTTATTACCACCTGATATACATACTGTAGCGTTCAATGAGATTGAAATTGAAATGATAGGATACTTTCTTGACAGTATTACATTTGAAGACAGAACCATAGACACAAAAATTTATGTTTAAAAAAAAAGGGTATAAAATTTTAGGTTGGAAGGACCAAGGAAAATTTAAAATGGTTTTAAGACCAGGTACTAATAATCCCATTTCTTTGGATCGCTTTGAAAATGTCAGTTCTGTTGCCCTTGATCACTCTTCTTTAGACACCATCATTAGTAAACATCAGAGTGTCTTTTCTGATAAACTAGGGTCGGTCATAGGGTACGAACACAAAATAATACTCAAACCTGATGCAATCCCTGTAATTCACAAGGTCAGACATGTTCCCCTAAGTATTAGAGACAGACTTAAAACTCATCTTGATCAATTATGCAGTGAAGGTGTAATTGAGCAGATAGATTCGTTACTATGGATTTCACCGATTGTCGTTGCTCTTAAAAAGAATTGTGATGAAATTAGGCTCTGCATTGACCTTAGGTCTCTAAATAAGAACATTCAGATTGATTGCTTTCCTTTGCCTCGCATTCAGGACATGCTTGCTCAACTTAAAGGTACAAAGGTGTTCTCTACGATAGATTTGAGAGCAGCATACCATCAAATTGGACTGAATGATGAGTCTAAGGACCTCACCGCTTTTAACACCCCATTTGGTCCATTTAGATTCCTAAGACTACCATTTGGCCTAGCTTCTGCTGCGTCTGTCTTCCAGAAACTGATGTCTCAACTTTTTGGTAATGTAAAAGATGTATTAGCTTACCAAGATGACATATTGATTTCTACCAACACTGTTCAAGAACATTTAATTAAGTTAGATCAAGTTTTAAGTATTTTAAACAAACATGGTATGACTGTTAAAAAACAGAAGTGCAAGTTTTTACTCAATGAGGTGGAGTATATAGGTCATGTCATTTCTCATGAAGGCATTAGTCCTAAAGAAGACTTGCTCAAAGCTATTCGAGAATGTGCTCAACCCTCCAACAAAGACCAGTTGAGGTCGTTCTTAGGTTTAAGTGAATTTTATTCAAGATTCGTACAAAATTTTGCTTCAGTCAGTGAACCTTTAAGACAGCTAACTAGGAATAAAGTCAAATATGTGTGGGGTAATGATCAAGAGTCAGCTTTTGAGAAATTAAAAGATTTAATTATTTCTGCTCCTGCACTCAAACCTTTTAATGAGGATTTGACATCTTATATTACTGTAGATGCAAGTAACTCTGGTCTTGGTGCCATACTTAGTCAATTAGACAATGGGAATGAAAATATAATTGCGTTTGCATCTAGACAACTTTCGTCTTCAGAAAAAAACTATAGCAGTATAGAGAAAGAAGCTCTTGCATGTGTTTGGGGTGTCAAACACTTTTCCACTTATGTATGGGGCAAAGAGTTTGTACTTATTTCTGATCACAAACCCCTCATCTTCATCTGGAATGATAAAGGGTTAAGAAATGCTAGTCCTAGATTAGTTCGCCTATTTTCAAAATTATATGATTTTAATTTTTCAATGAGACATATTCCAGGAGGAAAATTTTTTAAAGCGGATTTCTTATCAAGATGTCCTATGAATACCTCAATGGACCTGCCTATCCTTGATGACAAAGAAGTAGTAGTAAGTTTGGTTGATGGCCTTAAATTAACTGAAGGAGTCATTTCTAAATCTGACTGGTTACGTGCCTCTGAGTGTGATAATTCTCAGATTCTTTTGAAAAAATTAATATCTAGTGGTTGGCCGAGAGACAGTCAAATTGACAAGAGTATGATTCCTTTCTCAAAAATCAAAGATGAATTGAGCCTTGAAGAAAGTCTAGTCATGGGAGGCTCCTTACTTGTCCCACCAGTGTCTATTAGGGATAAAGTCATTGCTTTAGCTCACAGAGGACATGGAGGAATTACCAGTACAAAGAAAAGACTACGGTTACATTACTGGTGCCAAGCATGGATGTTTCTGTTGAGACATTGTTGAACAACTGTGTTGAATGTTCTCATGCAGAGAAATCTTTACGCACGGTCAATTCTCCTTTGTCTCCAGTGAAATTTCCTGAAATTGCCTGGATGAAACTTGGTATTGATTTTTTGGGACCAATTGGCGGTTTAAACCAAGGTTTTAGGTTCATCTTAACCGTTGTAGACTATCACTCTAAATGGGTGTCTTTTAAATTTATGAAGAATCCCAATACTGAAAATGTGATCAATTTCTTGACCAAGTTATTTAGATCAGAAGGTATCCCTGACACTATTATTTCAGACAATGGTGTGCAGTTTGTTTCGCACAACATGAAAAAAAATGTAAACAATTATGGAATAAAACATTTAACTACTGCTTTATACAGTCCACAAGGCAATGGTTTAGTGGAAAGAGTGAACCGCATTTTAAAAGACTCTGTTCAGCTTGCTATCTCTTCTGGACAAAACATCCAAGATGTTGTGAGTAATAGGGTGTGGTCATATAATAACACTCCTCACTCAACCACAGGCATCACTCCGTTTGCCATGTTGCGTGGGAGAGAGTCATTTAATTAATTATCTCCTGAATGGGTGGTCAGTAAAACTAGACCAGGAGAAAGTCCTTTTAATTTGGATGCTGTTAAGGATAGAGTCGAGAATTCTCAAATCAGATCCAAGATCAGGTATGATCAGAGCAAACATGTCAAGAATGAATGCTTTTCTGTTGGAGATAAGGTCAGAATAAAGAGACCAGGTAAAGTTAGAGGGTCACGATATTATCCTGAGACTACCATTGTTAAACTTGGTAAGCATTCTGTCATGGTTTCGGGTGGGAGATGGTGGAGTAACAGACGTGTTGCTAAAATTAATGGTGGTAGGTCTGTACCTCCTTCTGATCCTGGTATAATTAATGATGGTAGGCCTATCTCTCCTTCTGGTCCTGGTGCACTTTCGCACTGTGTTGAGAATTCTTATAATACAATTTCGAATACTCCTTTCTGTTTTTCAGATACACTTCCTATAAGTAATGATTTAACTGTTCCTGATGATGTTTCGGATAGTCCTGAACTTGTCTCAAGTGACTCTTCTAGTAGGGTCAGTTGCAGGCTAAGAACTACTCCAAAATATCTGGATGATTATGTGACTTAAATTTTGTTTTACAGGTGAGGAGGTGTGTTATATCCCTTGTTTTAGTTTTATTTAGTTTGCTTTCCCTAATGTTGTCCTGCACATTTATTGTTCATATTAATATGCATGTTCTCTAGATTTCTCACTTAGCTTCTCCCTTATGTCATTGCTGCTTAGCAATATTAGAATGTTTAAGCTCTTGCTGCTCAGTTGAGACTGGAGCTTGACAGAGTGACACTCTGGCAGTTAGAGAGCTGTACTTACTCTTATGATTAAATCTACTTTAACCTACAAGCTGATCCTGTCTTCATTGGATGCAACACCTGACCTGTGTAAAGCCATCAGATAAACCCAGAAAACGGTGCTGGCATGAATCCGCACTTCTGTGCCACACTAGCCAACCCTTTGGATCCATACTGGATATGTTAAATGATGAATTCAGCAATAGGGTTTGCAAGTCCCTAATCGAAAACCGAGTATAATTACTCCAGCCAGAATATTCTTCTAACTCTGGGATGGTCGGAGAATTTAATTTTTTAGAAGTAGCCAATCCAAAGCACGTCGTTTGTGAAACAGAAGAATTCAATAACAACAATAGATTCGGGATGAGACAAGCACGGTGCAAAGCCTCAGTGCCTTGTACTTGCCAGTTTTTAGAACCCCAAACTGATTTTAAATCAATAGTTTCCTTCCATAAGTCATAGCCGCCAACAGCCAGCTGATCAAGAAAGGACTTCGAATACAATAATTTGGTATTGGTAAGTCTAACCTTGGACATAGGCTTCTGTGTCATTTTGAAAAAAAAGGACTCGGGATTAGACTGATTGAAGTCAGTAAAATAAGTGTACTTTTTCAAAAAAGTACTCGAACTGCCTTGTTTAGGGGCTGGGCAATGTTCCCATTCAACAAGGCCGACTCCACCATCGCACCCCAACTCCGGAACATCATCAACGCCTCCTTCAACACCGCCACCTTCCCGGAGAGCTGGAAGCACGCCGAGATCAGCTCCCTCCTGAAGAAACCTACAGCGGACCCAACCGATCTCAAAAACTTCCGCCCCATCTCGCTCCTCCCTTTTCCTGCTAAAGTCATCGAGAAGACCGTCAACAGACAGCTGACCACCTTCCTCGAGACGAACGGATCCCTCGACCCCTCGCAGTCCGGCTTCAGAGCCAACCACAGCACCGAGACCGCCCTCATCGCAGCCACCGACGACATCCGGACCCTGCTCGACAAGGGGGAAACAGTGGCCCTCATCCTCCTGGACCTCTCCGCTGCGTTCGACACGGTCTGCCACCGCACCCTAGTCCAGTGCCTCAGCAACATCGGTATCCAAGAGAAGGCACTGGAGTGGATCATCTCGTTCCTCGCCGGAAGAACACAAAGAGTCCGCCTCCCCCCGTTTCGCTCCGAGGCCACCGAAGTCATCTGCGGCGTCCCGCAAGGATCTTCACTCAGCCCCACCCTCTTCAACATCTACATGAAACCTCTCTCAGCCATCGCACGCCAGCACAACCTCCACATCATCTCTTACGCCAACGACACCCAGCTGATCCTCTCCCTCACCAGAGACCCCGACACCGCCGGAACCTGCCTACACGAAGGGATGAAAGACGTCGCCGAGTGGATGAAGGACAGCCGCCTGAAACTGAACTCGGACAAGACGGAAGTCCTCATCCTGGGATCTTCGCCCTCCGCCTGGGACGACTCCTGGTGGCCCCCAGCCCTGGGCACCGCACCCAAGCCAACCGACCACGCACGCAACCTGGGCTTCATCCTGGACCCCTCCCTCTCGATGACCAGACAAGTCAACGCCGTCTCCTCATCGTGCTTCAACACCCTGCGTATGCTTTGCATGATCTTACGCTGGATCCCGACCGAGACCAGGAAGACTGTCACCCAGGCACTCGTCACCAGCCGACTGGACTACGGAAACGCCCTTTACGCCGGAACCACAGCCAAGCTACAGAAAAGACTCCAGCGCATCCAGAACGCCTCCGCCCGACTCATCCTGGATGTCCCCCGACGCAACCACATCTCCAGCCACCTGAGGAACCTGCACTGGCTCCCCGTCGACAAGAGGATCACGTTCCGGCTCCTCACCCACGCACACAAGTCTCTCCACGACCTGGGCCCCAAGTACCTCAACGACCGCCTGACCTTCTACACGCCCACCCGCCAGCTACGGTCCACCAGCCTCGCCCTCGCAGCCGTACCACGCATCCGAAGAGCCACCGCCGGAGGAAGATCCTTCTCTTACCTGGCTGCCAAGACTTGGAACTCCCTCCCCATCCACCTTCGGCTGACCCAGGACCATCTCGCCTTCAGGAAACAACTCAAGACCTGGCTGTTCGAGCAGTAGCATACCCCTCCCCCCAAGCGCCTTGAGTCCCTCCCGGGTGAGTAATGCGCTATACAAATGGCATGATTGATTGATTGATTGTATAATTTACAGTATTCCTTTTTGATGCTGTTTTATGTAAGAAGTGATTGTCAAAATGTTGAAAGCAAAACAAATCACCATAATTAGCAGATTCTAAGTACAAATCTTCCGCATCAAAGGCAGCATAGTATTTCAAATCAGAAAACAAAGACTCTACGGCCTGTACATCCCAATCATCAGAACGTATGTTTTGTTTCACTACATCCCCCATGTTAACTCTAAGCACATTGGGGACATTAACAACCTCGGTAGGGCCATGAATTTGAAACCTAACGGCATCCCACGCTATCCCATCAAGGACAGGCCAAGCAGTGATGTTAACAAATGTCAAGTCTCTTTTCAATCTGTGTGCAGAATGCGATGAGGAAAGGGGGGCCAAAGTTCCATTTAGATGTCGAATGCATGTTCTTTCTTCGACATAGTGTCCATTCATAAGTCGGAAAAAATAAAACACAAACCCAATTGACATAAAAAGGTAAATTGAAAAAAGCATCAGCTAAATATATGTCCAAGGGGGAATTAAAAAATGTTCTTTAAATAAGCTGGCATAAACTGCAAAACGTGAGAGTACTTTCGAGGCATTGGAACCAGTGTCAAATGAAAATCTGGATCCTGTGGCCAAACGGGCTTGCAGGTCAGGCATGGACAAGTCAGTGGGGTAAGTATAGTCAATTTCAGCAAGGTCTGTATCGGGCAAAGTACTTAATAAAGGACTGGAAATAGCAGGCAACTCGATTGCCACTTCAGTTTCATGATTAGAAGCAGTGGGCAAAACTGAATTCCTCACAATGGAAGGACAGGAAACAGCCGGTGTCATGCTAAGAAGAATCGCCAACTCTGTGTATCTTGACATTGTCAATTGAGATAAACCTGTTTTCCTTACGACCAGCAAGTGGTGGTAAAATGACTGTACTCATGCCCTTCACTCCAAGTACTGGAACCGGAGCTCGATAGGAAGGACCAAATTCTTTCTTGTTGTCGATCTTCTCTCGAACCAGTTCTCCAACTTGGGGTAGCCAGCCGACTACCGGGATCTGCAACGCAACATCCGACGTGGAGGGCAAATGTTCCTTTGCAAGACTGTCTCTGGTCTTTTGTAGATCCTGTAATACATTACAATGTTCATCTACGTCAAAGGTTGTGGCGCGAGCCACGCAGTCTAGACCGTCAAGGTCAGGGACGAACATCTTGATGCCAAAGAGCATTTCGTATGGGGTCCGCCCACCCAGAGACCTTCTAGGGAGATTATTAAGAGCACGCTGCACGCCATAGAGGTGGGCTAGCCAGTTTCTGCCAGTGCCTATAACTCGAGCTGTCAAAGATTGCTTTAAATCACGGTTCATTCGCTCCACTACACTATTACCCTCAGGTCTGTAGGGAGACGAAAACTTGACTTGGACCCCCATCGAATTCATGGCATCCTTATACGCCTTAGAGGCGAAAGCCGGACCCTGATCCGAATGGAAGGTACCACAGGCAAAAATCCCTACAAAGATGCGCAAATCTCTAATGACAGTCCGTGAATCAGCGCTGCGATGGGGCCAGACCCACACAAAGTGTGTGCATGAATCAACTGCAACTAAGATGTACTTATACGCAGTATCAGATGAAAAAGGACTGCAGTGATCTAAGTAAACACAACCTAGCGGTTTATTAGAAATGTACAACTGTGTCTGTGGCGGACGCGCAGCAGTCGAAGGTTTAATCTGCTGACAAATGTCACAAAGAAGGACATAATCTCGCGTCTGTTTGTACAGTCCCCGCCACCAGAAACGTTGTTGTAATTGAGTTACAGTGGCTGAGACGCCCGCATGCGCAGACGCCACACCTTCATGAGCCGCTGTAATCAAGTCAGCCCTGCGATCCGAGTTGGGAATCAAACGTTCCCCAACACCAGGAATTTTCACAAAAGGAACCTTTTCGGGACTTAACTGGTATGTACCCCGTAGGAGGTTTACCTCCCTTCTCAGTGGCAGCAACAGCTGCCAAGATGTCACTATCAATCTTACTTTTGGACCGTGTAACTGCTGCAACTAAGTATGTAGACACCGCTGATTTCGCTGCTTCATCAGCAAGCGAGTTACCGACAGCGTGGACTCCAACACGCTGGTGGCAAAGAGTATGAATTACAAAAACGAGCGGAAACGTAGCCTTAAGCTCCGCCACTCGAACCCAGATCATCTTATGTTTTATTGTGCTACCCTTGGAATCACGAAAGTCATTCTGAATCCAAAAGAACAAGTTTTCATTGTAAGACTGGACACAGTAGAAAGAATCACTTACAATAAGAGTAGTAACACCAGGATCTGCGTACTCCAACGCTAGTAAGAGAGCACGGAGCTCTGCCAATTGTGCGGTGCAATCGCCCAGTGGCAGTGTGTGCACTTCCCTGGAAATGAACTCATCGTTCAACATAGCACCGACCACAATGGCGCAAGCGGAAACGTAGGCATGTTTAGAGCCATGCGCAACCTGCACCGAACCATCAGTGTAAATGATACAATGGAAGTCCTCCAAAGGTCGCATAGCTAGAGGAGCAGGATGAACAAACTCATACTGCAAGTACTCTTGCGACCGCAACGAGGCGTCAAAAATAAACGTGACATCCGTGGACGTCAAGGACGCAGCCCACTGAATCCACCGAGGGTGCAAAGCTTTTGAATTTGGTACACTGGCTTTCGTGACTGCCTCCAAATGAGGACAGGGTGTAACAACCAACATGCGTTTCCCCTGTGACAGAGCCCGTTCCTTAAGAATAGCCATCTGCACAGCTGTTAAAACCCTTTCCACAGTGGGAAACCGCATCTCAGCCGAAGTGTACAAGTGTGACTTGTAAGCAATAGGTACTATGTCTCCTTCATTAAAAGTGAGGTACGTGAAACCCACTGTCCCCGGTATTATTCTTATCACCAGGTTGGTATGGTTATCACGAGTCAGTAAGAACTTAGAAGTGAGCAGATCAGCCTGCAAGGACTGCAAGATGGCTGAATGCTCAGGCAGCCAGCATGATTTGGAAAAAGTTGGTTGTATCAAAGCATACACAGGCTTGATACGCTGGGCATATTCCGGAATGTATGTCCTCCCGAAATTTAAAAAGCCCAGTAAAGACTGTAATTTTTTCAGTGTAGTAGGAGCGCGCAACTGTGCGCATTTCTCCAAGAAGTGAGGTGCCAAACCTCTACCTTCATTGTTGAGCTCATAGCCCAGAAACAACACTGTGTGCTCAGCAATGTGCGATTTTGCAAAGTTAAATTTGTAACCCATGTCTGCAAAGTTACAAATAATAGAATTTACACGACACAGATGCTCGCAAATTTCGTCGTCTGTGAGATATATGTCATCCACATACGAACAAGCATCCGGGTCGAGTGCCTCCAAAAGAGAGACTATGCGTGCGGTAAATATACCAGGACTATTCTTATAGCCCATTGGGAGATGCCGGAATTGTTTTTGGACTCCAGCGCATGTAAAACTGGCCATTGGGAGCTAAAGCTGTCCAATCTGTGGGCATAGAAACTGTTGGATATGTCAAGCGTTGTTTTAAAACGCTTAAGCACGAGACCATCCACTAGGGCAGAGCCGTGAGTATTCTGTACTGCACAGTTACGGCAATGCGAGTTCAAATGCCGGTAATCCAATACCAAACGATACGATCCGTCAGGCTTGGTCACAGTAAAAAGAGGATTATTCATCGGTGACACACACGTTTCAATAACTCCCTGATATTGCAATTGATCAAGGGTTTCCGCGACTGAAGCTTTGGCTTCACGCCGAATGGGATATTGAGGTTGAGGCTGCGGCTGAGACCGCAACGGAATTTCGTGGCATGGGGATAATTTGTCCCAACCACATTGGTTACGGTACAGAGCCGGTGCGAGAGCCCGAGCCCACTCTTCTGCAAAATGCTGCGCATGCTCTTTCGAGACAGTGTTCGCGAAACTGGGGAGGATCACCTCCGCCCCTCGCGGCACCGCGAGCACAAAAGGTGGGGGCCAGTCAGCCTCCGAAAGCAAAATATCATACGTAGAAGACAGATTTTCCCAAAATACCCTTTTGACGGTACGCTGTATGTCACCTTCAATTAACAGGACAATTTCATAAATTCTTTCAGGGGGAGCAAGTCTCGTATCGGCTGTTTCTATTACAACGTAGACATCAGTCGCTGTCACCCTCAGTAGTGGACGCAGCGCCTCTCTCACTATGGTAATCTCCGCCGCGCTGTCCAGCAAGGTCAGAGCCCACGTCAGATTCCGAAGCCGCGTTCTCACTATCTGTGGCATATCGATGCGCTGTTAAGGCCGCGACTTTCTTTTTCGCAAACTGCGGTCTTTTTGGCGTAGAATCCTCCTGCTTCGCTGCGCCGTCTGTCTGGCGGGACTGGCCACGTCCTTGTTGGCCACCACGTCCCCTACCGCCTCCTCCACCACCGGTCTTCGGGGCCGATGAGTCCTGAAAGGAACGAGGAGAGCGTTGTTCAGAAACCTGAATTCTATCAGGTGATTTAATCATCGCGCGATCGCGCAAATCCTATACTCTCTCTGTCGGCGCAGGAACTTGTGGCGCAGGATACGAATCCTGAGTCTGCTGTTGTTGCTTCCCCTGTTTCTGTTTTTTAGGCCAATTCTGTTTATTGGACTTGGGCTGGACATCTGCTGTAGCAGACTGCCCCTGTGGTTGTTTTTTCTCCTTGATAGGAAAATATTTCAGACCTTTACTTGTGCGACCTATAGTTTTATATGCGGCCACAACAATCTTCGCTAACTGTCGGGGTTTTTCGGCATCGGGCAGAGCAGCCAAAGCATTCGACACCTGAAAGTTCACCGCATCTCCCTTTGTATTGGAGAGGATGAGATCGCTAACAATCTCAAAAGAACCACACAGGCGCATACCCAATTCAACCGCTGCTTCCGGTCCGTGATCATCCTGAACACGTTTAACGATCGTAGGCAGTACGGACATAGACGGGGTGCCGAAACACCTCGTATAAACGGCCGCAAAAGTTTTCCCCCAACTTTCACAGTCAACAAGTTCAGGATTTAAATCCCTAGGCAAAGTAATCGTCAACATTCTATGTTTATCAGCAGGAGTAGAATTCGGAATCACAGCCTCCAGTTGGTCAAATTTCTTGGCAAGCCAGAAAGGGAAATCATCTTTATCATCGGGTCGCTTACCAAAAACCAAATTGACCATAACAGGATTGAGTCTTAAACCGCCATGTTCCGTTTGAACGGCCGGACCCCCCGGGGGACCTCCCGGGAGATGACGACCTATGTATTGCACTAATGCACGAATCACGGCAATCGAGACAACATGTAGTCTGCGAATATCCGCCAAGGGACAAGCGCCGTGATTCGGGTGCGGGGTGAATCCACCCAATGCAGGCCAATTTGTGCCTGGAATTGACAATGGACCCAACCTCGCAGCGGACAAAGGGTGGGGTAGGGCGCCATCAAATCAAACGCGATGCTGCCAATGATCAATAGGTATTTCCAGTGCCCTGTACGGTGTATATTCAGCCGGTACAGGTGAGGGTGTGTAGGTGTGGAACACACCAGAATTTGCGTCCACTCCCGGAAACGTTACCCACGAATAAAACAGTTCGAAAGGGTACGCCGGATCTGCACACACCACCAAAATAACAGCCAAGCCCTCTAACGGGACTTGGAAAGCCTGTAAATGGTTGCGTACTGCAATGCGACTATGCTGCGGGATGGCCACAGCCTGCGCCATGATTGCACCGGAATAACTGAAAAAACAAAGGAAACTTTGTAGCACAACTGGGTAGTAATTCAAAAGAAACCGTTTTAGATAGAATCAAGCTTGAAAAGACCTATTTAAAAAAATAGGTAGGTTTCACCGACACCACCGTTTTCCGGAAACGACAGTGAAGGGGTTAAGGTTTGAACGATATACTACTCGAGTGTCATGATATAAGTCCACCAACGTATGGGCGCCATGTAGCAGGGTTTCTGTTCTCCCACAGAACTGTGCACAGAGGATTGGAACCTCAGCGAATTAGGGTGACCCAAAACTCACCTTAGTACCCAACAAACCCCTTACCGAGCTAGCTACAGTGTCTCATTGGTCATAACAAACTCCCAATGTTTATACAAACCAGAACATGAGCTTACAATACCTCAGGTTACGTGGAACACATGAGCACTCTTTCGTTATACAATCATTTCAAACCAGAACGTGGAGTAAATGAGGACACGTGAACATTTGAAATATTTATTTACTAATGCCGTCTCCTCAGGCGCAGTATCTTAGATAATACAAGGAAACATATTATCAGAAGCAAAGTTATCAGCATAGTTACTAGTCCATAGAAAGCAAATGGTGACAGCATGTTAACATGCTGTAATGAATAAGAGTTAAAAACACTTATTTTGTGATGTATTCCTATAGGTACTGTATCGATTCCCCTATTCCTGACCCTGGTTTGGTTAATAATTAACTAGCAGCCATCTAACAGTGCAAAAACCGTTATCTGATTAAGCCACACCACGGCACAGAAGCGCGTTATCTGATTAGGTCATAACGCATGCCATCTAATTAGACAAGCGATATTCCTCCAGCCCCTGATAAGGCATACGGAGTTCTCAAAACAAATCAAACCTACAGCGACCTGGGAAATTCCATTGTTTTGATTTCACCGAGAACTTCAGCAAAAGAATGTGCGAACGAGCCCGTTCATATGACATCCGTATTGACGTATATATGTCCATCCTTACGTCAATCTCGGCACCTTTCAGGTATAAATATTACCGACATTGCCTTAAGCAAACACATGCGGTGGTGACGAGATCGGAGCAGCGAGACGTGCCGAGGAGCCCAGCAGAGAGCGAAGCCCACAGGCGCTGCCCCGCCTTCCTGACGCGCTGAGAACGAGACGCTGCCTTTCTCCTGCTGAGAAATCCAGCTCCGGCGCTTCCAAGCAGCCCTCGCAGGCAGCTGGAATATTAAGACCTGGGATAAGAGATACCAGCCCTCCATCATTCTAGATCTCAGGTACAGAACTGAATAACCCCTTGCAGAGAATTCTCGAATCAGTCCCTTGGCAAACAAACTTAACTTAAACTGCTACTTATCTACTCCCGCCCACGTATTAGGCTTAGGTCAGGTACACTGGGGTAGGCGTGGTTAGAAGCACCAGTTGAGTATGATTAGTCAAATGTATATATGTATGTATCTATTTTATCCATTTTAAAGTATCATATGGCTCAGAAACCATATCAATGCTTTTACAGTATTATTTTATAATTCTGTCTTTACTGTATGCACTTTACTTAACTATAAGTATTACAATAATAGCGATTCATTTCTCTTGTATGAGAAAGGAGACTGATCAATAAATAACATCTTTTATTGAACACGCCCGTCTCTTCCTTTTCTCTACAATCTGGTGAAACTAAGAATGCACTGAACTGACTGAGTAAAATAAGTTGTCTTTTGTTTTCACACGACTCTAGAGATACACTCTTGATTAGGGGAGAGCAAAGTTGTCATGTTCTATGGTTGTCAGAAACTAAATCCCTTCTTGTCTATCCAGGGAGGTTAAAATCCTCCTTGCCTATTCGAGAAAGTTTCTAGTGAACTCTGAGCTAGCTGGCAAACACAAAACTTTAAGTCTAATATCGTCGGTAGAAGACCTAGTTAACCTCTGCCCTAGGTCTATACTATAGAAGATATTATTCCAATGTGCAGAGCCTATTGGGATAATAGGAACTACACTACATGGCGCCCAACGGTTTGGATAGGCGATAAAACTAACGCAAGACATTAGAGTAACTCAGTCGTGCTTTTTCACACAGACCCCTTTCTTCCCATAATACTCCAAAGACGTCTGGAGTGGGTGAAAGGTCATATCCGCCAAACCTCGCTGGAGGAGACTCCTATGTATGGTTCTTGGTTTATTCAACGTTGAAGGATACACTGTTCCAAAATATTGTGCATCTAATCTTTGTTTCCATAGAAACCTGATCTGCAAATAAACAAAATAACCTTCTTGACAGTAGAATGTCAGAAACTGAAGAAGAAAGGGAGACAGTGAGACTAGCAGCTGAACTCCTAATAGCAGACAATACTCTGCTGGAAAATGACCCAGATGCAATACTCATCCCGGTCAACATAAGGAAATCTATAACCCTAAAACTTATAAAAAATGGACTGACACCAAGAGGTGGTACAGTCATATTCGTAATTGAGGCACACGAATATCGGCAGACAGAGGTATTCTATTCATGGATAAACTTTCCAGCAGCAAACGCTGTAACAAAGGACTTCCACTATTACAAAATAGAGGAACCTCCTAGTGAGTACACTCCTTTCGAGGAAGTGGAAATACCACTCAAATTCCAAGAGCACCTGCTCTTGTTTCATGGCGCCCTAAAACATAATAATCACATCACCAGGCTCGGTCCACTAGGTAGACCAGGAGCAACGTGGCCGGTCCTAGCCGGATATACACCACATCCAGACATTGAAGAAATGCCTGCACCAGAGCTTTTAGCACAGCTAAAACAATTAATAAAAATACATAGACAATTAGTCCAATATGTAATGCGGACTTCAACAGTCCAACCAGCTATTAAAATTCCACAGCTGATCCCTCACCAGGGGAACACAAATAAAATTACACCTCAGAACATACAGTCCTGTCTAGGTAAAGTACCCGCAAAATTGGAACAAATTCCTTTCTGGCTAGCACAAAAAATCACTCAAATAGAGGCGGTGTTTCCAGATACCACCCCTGTTGAGAAACATAGGATTCTGACTATCTGTCTCCCAATGGGAATCGCACCCCATGTGGTGGACTGTGACACTTGGGGAACAGTCTTTGCTTCCATTTACACAAAAACACATGGTGTTCCATCCATGTCAGTAATACCAGATGTGCTAAAACAAATTCAAGATGAATACGGTCCAGAACCCGCCTTAACTCTCGGTATGAAACTACTGAAAGATTTCAAGCAGGTCTCTGCAATATTATTAGCCAACATAAAGGGAGAAGCAGCAAATGTGGCGATTCGCCAGAGGTTAAAAGAGACAAATATAGCAGACCAACCATCTGAAATTGCCAGAATCATAGAAAAATCCTATGAAGAACTAGGAAGAGATAGTTTGGGTGGAATACCAGTGAAACCCCAACTAGTTGAAAGTCCTGAAAAGGTATTTATAAAAAATAATTTAAACAATCAAAAAAAGAGCTGGGATGGAAATAAACAATCCAATCCTAAAGAAAAAAGATTCCAGTCCAGAGGAAGGTCTCCTCGGCGGAGAGAAAGATCTCCTGATCAAGGATGCAAGTCTCCCCAAAGGGAGCCCTCTGTAAAAAAATACAACCTTAGAAATAGGAAAAATATAAAAAAAACCTGATAAATATCAAGATATTGATACACGCCCCTCTCAATCTTTTCAGACTTCCTCGCAGAAATCGGAAAGAAGAGGACGATCAGAACACAGGGAAGAGCACGTCAAGTCCAAAGACAAAGAACCTGCTCATCTGAATAAAAAATTACAATTTCCAAAAAAGAAGGTAGCCAGTATTAAAGTAATCAACAATGCCGAGAATACTGAGGACACAGCTGAAAAACGGAGAATGGGCTCAGACAATGCTAGACAGCGCAGCAGAAGTGAGCATAGCTCGCAAAGTCCTTATGAATCATCTGGAGACAGTGGACACGAATGAATACATTCAGGTGGAAACTGCAGATACCAGAGTTAGCAAACCTCATAAAATATATGAAATAACATTGCGTATAGAGGGGGATAAGACTAGAAAAATAAGGGGTCTATTTTGGGATAATCTCTCCAAGGGCTATGACATCCTTCTAGCTGAACGAGACTGGCCTCCAGAGTTTGTCAGGGAGTGCCCACATGGCGAAGAAATAATTATGCCTGCCTTCTCAAACCATATTCCAATTCATAAAAAATATACACTTGCAAGAAAGTGGGCAGTAGCTCAAGCCCCTGCCTTATATAAAAATCATGTGGGATGGGATGAGGACTCTCCTCCTCACAAAATCCAGTTAAAATCACAACCTACTGCACAGAGGCAGTACCCGATTAAGCAAGAAACTAAAAAACAGGTAAAAGAGATCCTAGATAAACTTGAATACCAGGGGGTGATTGAAACTTGCACCTCACAAATGAACAACCCTTTGTTTCCTGTCTCCAAACCAGGCAATTCATATCGTCTAGTTTTAGACTACAGACACCTTAACTCATGTTGCGAAACATTTGCAGTACAAAACTCGCATAGTGCTGCACTAATGAATAACATAGTGCGCAAAAAATACAAAACTACATTTGACATTTCTAATGGATTCTTTTGTCAAAATATAGCACCAGAGAGCAGATATTTGACGGCGTTCTCAATAAATGGCACGCAAAAAAAATTCTGTCGTTTGCCCCAGGGGTTCAAGGACAGCCCAGGATTATTCTCAGCGAGAGTAACTGAATTACTACAAACATATGATGACGAGGCATTATCTTACGTCGACGACATCTATCTAACAGATGATGACTTGGATACTCACTTGAAGAGAGTGAACACCATAATACTTGGGTTCGCAGCAGAGGGTTACAAATTCAACTTTAAAAAGTCAAGGATTGCCCATCTAACAGTCCTGTTTTTAGGATATGAACTATCAAGTGAAGGCAAAAGCCTGGCCGACAATTTCCTAGAGAAATGTGCTGTAATCCAAGCACCTAGAACACTGAAAAACTTACAATCAATTCTAGGCTTCCTAAATTTCGGAAGAACTTACATCATAAATTATGCAGAGAGAATTTAACCTCTCTATGATCTAATAAAACCAGATTTTAAAAGAATCAACTGGACTCAAAAACACACAGAAATTTTGAGATCTTTACAAACAGATATGTTAGTTAAAACAAATTTACAAACACGTGACAACACACGCAACCTTGTGATTCGAGTCATCCCAGGAACATGCGGATTCACATACCTGACCTCTAATGAGGGAGAGAAGGTACAAATAGCATACAAATCACATTTGTACACAGAAGCTGAAAAAAGGTTCAGCATTAAGGAAAGCATTGTTCATGCGGTTCAAACAGCTGTAGCAAAGGAAAAATGCCAAGCAGACGGTAGACAGGTAACAGTCAGAACAGCAGAATCAGCTTTTGAGGCATTAACAACACCATGTAATTTACCGACAACTGCACTAAATCCAGAATGGGTACAATGGGTAAATTCTGTTGCTACAGACAAAGTAAAATACTATTTTGACCCGGAAATGAAAGAATTAAAATTTCTAAAATATGAGAGAGAATACCCTCTGCCAATCGACATTCTGCCTTTACGACAATACGCCTGTGTAATATATACAGACGGACATGCTCAACCCTCAGTTTGGGGAGAGCTGGCTTACAACGCCACGTGCGAAATTGTAAAAGAAGTGTGGCGCGGAGGCAAATTAAGACCTCTACTTACAAAAACACACTCAGTGGAAAATAATTCAGAACAACAAACTGAAATAATAGCGTTAAAAATGGCGCTAGATAATGCCGATCGCGAATTCCCGACACTCGTAGTGTGCGATTCGTATTACTGCGTCAAATCATACAATAACGACTTACAGAAATGGACTACAAAGATGACACAGGTGCCACAATAAAGCAGAAAGCGCTTTGGGAACAATTAGTTCTTTTAAAGAAAGAACTACCAAAAACTCACGTGATACATTCACTGAGTCATCAGCGTGATGGCGTTCACGTTGCAGGGAATTCATTGGCTGAGACAGCCACAGCGGAAGCAACAAAATCGGCTTCCGTAGCTACAAAAAAAGCCTGCAGTAGAATACATTGACGGTGAAACTGTGCTGGCGGTGAAAACGTCATCAAAAGGCGACTGTTCAGCACTACCGATCAATTATCCACTCAATTATACATACATAATCGATGCAAACTCAGTCCCTTTTGCTCGAATCCCTGGAGTGGGGGATAGAGTAATTCCAAACACGGACAGGAGAGGCTTGTTAATAGCAGACGCACATATGGGTGAGGGTCTCAGACACCTTAAGCTAAAAGATTCTCTGGAAGAATTACAATCAGTGTACTGGTGGCCAGGCATGAGCCTGCATCATCACATTTTTGTAAAAAACTGCCCAGACTGCAATAGAGATCGCAGTGGCGAGCGAGGAGGACTATTTCCATGGCACTTCGCTCCAGAAAAACAACAACAATAAGAAAGTACCCATCACGAAAAAACGTTATATTAACATAAAAAGACTAATTTTCACTTATGATGTAGACCCCAGCGCTCGGCTGACGTCTGGACTGTTATACAAGGATTTGCAAGTCTATAATGGCATATACGCTAGAATCATGCTACGTTTGGAATAATGTATTCCCTTTAGCCCTCAGGCTTATAGGGAAGCATGGCCAAATGAGCATTGCATAGCGGGACTCTTCTCACTTCCTTCCTGAGGGATACGGGATGGTGTAAAGAAAAAACCAAGACATAAAGCAATCTATAACGGAAAAGGTATTAGGTTCGGGAGCTGGGTGGGTCAAACATTTAATAAGTGTCCAACGTAGTCTAAATAACCTGCCAAGGAATTCTCTGAAAGGGTTCAGTCCGTACGAACTATTGTTCGGGACTAGAATGATGATCCAAGATCTTGATAGTCAGACTTCAGTGGTTAAAGACAAAAGCTTTGATATCAAAGATCGTTTGGCTATTTTACAGGACTTAAATGAAACAAGAAAAGACCTGAGCAACATAAAGTTGAAACAACAGCCAACAACCACTGAAGAGAAACCACCTGTCCCCGCAAGGCCTGTCTGGATTCCAAAAGTCGGGGATCTAGTCAGAGAGAAAATCGCGGTAAAGAAGGAATTTGGGCTTTCTTACAGAAAAGCAGTTCCTGTCTTGTCTGTCAACGGGACAAGATCAGTAGTACTACCGCTCCTTGCTGGTAAAAAGGAGAATCGAGTTGTATCCATCGACCTGGTTAAACCACAATCATGTGGCCGATAACAAACAGTAGGCCAAGTGGACTCCCAAGAAGTAGCAGAACACCAATGTTTGCTACGAATACAGAGGCTCAAACTGGAAGACTGATCACATTTGGAAAATCTACAGTGAATCAACAAGGACTATGCAACAAAGCAATGGAACTTGAACCTCTTAAAACCCAAATTAAAACTTTTCATCAAGAAACAACAACCTATGATGATGTAACTGCAGACTTTGCTAATGAAACAAAGCAAAATCCAAAAACAATTGGAACAATTGACAGAACAGCATCCGGCTACTTCATCAACTTCGATGATTCATCTGAAGACCTGAGTGAAGCAAAGAAACAGCCATCAACAAAAACTTTTAAAGACAAAGCTAAGGAACATTTTCAACAGCTGAAAGAAACCTATCTGATTTCTCCATGGATTGAATTTTGGGTGGCCTTCGGTGCATTTATCCTCATTCTTTGGCTCATCATGGTACTATGCTTGGGACATTTCATTGAAGGAAAATATGCTAAAATGGACACAGCAAGCCAGAAAATCACCTTGGTACTTAAACCACACACATCTTCACACATCGAGAAAAGAGAACTTTCTTCAGTGAACTTCACAGCCAATCCTATACCAGGCGGTGTAGCATGGGACAAAACTGATTATGAAATCTATGGTCCGGTTGAAATCCTGAAGTATCCACACCAATTCAAGATCTCATTGAGTGACTTTGTAAAACCGAGCTCATTTGCTGATGATTGGGACTTTGAAAGTATTAATGATATGATGTCTGATCTTGTGATGTCTGCTAAATTTACAGAACATGATTATTTGCAGGGTTCGTCTAATTATGATCAGATGTTCTGCTACAACCACTATGGTAACCATTATCTCCATAAATCTGCACAACCTAGAAATGTTTTAAATTATAACCAATGGGAACATTGTGCTACTCCTCCAAAAGACAGCTCTAAAACATTTTATGATAAATATTCATACTTTTCAGGGTTTAACACAAGTAATGCAGAAACATTTTATTTCAAATTGTCAAATAAGACAGGTATGAAGACCATGCTTACAAACACAAAATTGATATATTCCGATTCATTCTTTGAACAAATGAATACATTTGGGTTTGATTTCTGGAACAATAATATTGAAGCAAAAACTGTTTGGGGTACAAGAGATTGGCAAGTACAAGGTATAGAATCATTGTTTAGAGCCTGCATGATCCCAGAACAAATTATATTCTTGAATGACACTATTCAACAAACTACCTGTCTTGGCTTAGCCAAAATCAAAGATTTGAACAAACCGTCTATTCCAAAGCCAACAATGAACAGTAATAGCTCTATAGATGTTGAGATAGACGTAAACCATATATTAAACCAAAACAGAACACATCCTGAATGGAAAAAATGGTTGATCTGGCCCACAGATACAAATAACTGTCAAGACAGATTCCTGAACAAAAAACAGGGGTTCACGTTGACTAGGCCAGACCCTAGATATTCCCAAAGACAACATCCAGGGATAGTAACCACCTACAGCGTGGGCAAGCTCTGCCTTCAATGGCTACGAACGTCCACACTGGCTGAAATTAAGCAACACCTAACTTTACTTACAGAAGGTGCTGACTTGCGTGATTTCATATTGGGACCACGCAAACAGCGTCAAAAACGTTTCATAGCGGCCTCTATATATGCAGCTTATAACGAAGGTTGGAAAGTAACTCAAATTGAGACAGCAGAAAAAATACGGGAAATTGACCGTATTAATTTGGAAAAATCACTTTCTGTGGTGGACAATGGGTTAATGACTCTGTCCTCCAGAATATATTCTCTGGACAGCATTGTGTCTTCAGCAATCGATATAATATCGCAAGACTTACTGATGTTACAACACGGTCAGTCCCAATTGCGTTCTATTGTACAGCTTGGCTGGACGTTACAAAATCTGCGTTCTGGCTATGTGCCTTGGCGTTTAATCAACACAACGTCATTATTTAATATCTTTAACCTTACCGATAAACAAATCAGTTTGGCACAGAAGGGTGCTGACTATACAATTCTGAGCATTGAAAAACTTGAGAGATTACCATTGACAATGTCAGAACGACCTGTCATTGAATGGATAATACATGGAATAATAAATATTCCGATAACTACTTTCCAGTTTCAATTCTGCCAAAAATATATACAGGCAGGCCAGTATGAAAGGTTGGGTAAAGGATACATTAAGTCAATATGGAACTTGCCCTATACACACGAATGTGTCAGTAATAAAGGCCAGAAAGTGTTTCTCAGTGGCGATAATTGTGCAAGATCACTAAGCGGTACACTTCTGTGTCAGGGTATTAGTTTGCATGGAGCCTGTGAAGGGACTTCAAATAACCTTTCATGTTACCAGCTAGGCACACCTGCAACACGAATAGAACCATTCTTTAGGAGACTCTCGAACGGGAGTTACATTCTAATAGTAGATCGCAGATGTTGTAGTTTGCTGCCCGGAAAACCTTATCTCATAACCGTGACTAGGAAGGTCATGTGCTGTGAACGAGTATTGTTCCCTAACGATTCTCCAGACAGGGAGGCAAGGTTATGGCCAGATTTGAAAATTGCTTCTATTCGAATAGATACTTTAAGCAGAATGAAGACTGTGCTCCTACAGACGCCGACCAGGCTCACGTCATCAAAAGAAACGTATGATCTCCAAGTTGCAAGGACAACAGAAGAGATTCATTCATTATTATCAACTAATTCCCCCATACATTTCGCAGAAATACTGAACAAAATCTTAAATATTTCTGATACCACTGGTGTCTCCAGTGTATTTAAAGCAGTGTTTTCGGGTGCTTTAACTCCATTCAAAGCCATCCTGGGTATTTTTCCAGACTTTGTCCATTCCATTTTTGGCGGACTTCCACTCCTTTTGGGACTAGTAGCGGGTATTCTATTTTTGATCCTGTTATTTCGCTTTGGCAAACCATGTCACAGACAAAACACCTGCGACAAGGGAAGAAATGATCCTAGCCATTGGCTACTGGGACCGTATAACTAAAGTCCTTGGACTAGCACAGCTTCGGGACCTGAACATGACTTGGTCTCTTTCATTTAGACCAATGTGGCAAAGTTGTGTTATGCCTGTATTAAGGTGCTTGCTATGCGGCGAAGAATGCGTGTTGGACACCTGTCTGGTACTACAATCGGATATGCCAATGGACGCAGATACCTTGTTGGGTCCGGTAACGGCTCATGCATTGTGCTGTCCCCAGTGGCTACCAATCCTGATGACGGCATTCGTGGAGACTCCACCACTACGATTGAGGGGTAGTGAAGCACAAGATGAAAGCAGCATCGATCAGGTACGATCTTCAGTCAGCTATGCTGATCAAAACATCAATGGAGGCAATCATGCTCAGGCTCATGAATGCATGGTAACAACCTTTACCGAATTAGTGGAACTTACGCAAGAAGCTGTTGACAGTTTTTTCAACAGTCTAAATGATATGATGTTTTCACCAGAGCAGCAGGAATAACTTTGAGCAAAATAGCACTTGGAGTTCCCTACATGCTGAATTTGGCCTTCAACTTCTCAAAAAGCGATATGAACAATTTTTTCATCAGTTTGTTCAGACTGCAAGAACCTTTTTCCCCACATTCAAAAATATTTACGATTTTTGGGACACTTATCTTCTGCTTAAAGTAGACATTATTCTTAGAAAACTAAATTTCTATTTTAGGTAGTCACGAGACATTCGCTATCCTCTAGCACTATTATACATAACTTTATGATTGTGATGAAATGGTCTCGCACTTTTTTTCTGTATTAAGAGCCATTTCATGTGTGGTTTTCGCATTTATTCATGCTGAATTTAGAAATATGCGTTATATGTTTAGCATTATTAGACTGCTTGTGCATATAGTACACGTGATAGTACATGTGATTATGTTTCAAAATTTTCAGGATACATATGAATGTATTTTGGGGTGGTACGGTATACACAAACGCTACTGGGTTCACTATGCCTAGATTTGTAAATATGGACATAGTCTACGTGGAGTGGGTGTGATGTATTCCTATAGGTACTGTATCGATTCCCCTATTCCTGACCCTGGTTTGGTTAATAATTAACTAGCAGCCATCTAACGGTGCAAAAACCGTTATCTGATTAAGCCACACCACGGCACAGAAGCGCGTTATCTGATTAGGTCATAACGCATGCCATCTAATTAGACAAGCGATATTCCTCCAGGCCCTGATAAGGCATACGGAGTTCTCAAAACAAATCAAACCTACAGCGACCTGGGAAATTCCCATAACCATTGTTTTGATTTCACCGAGAACTTCAGCAAAAGAATGTGCGAACGAGCCCGTTCATATGACATCCTTATTGACGTATATATGTCCATCCTTACGTCAATCTCGGCACCTTTCAGGTATAAATATTACCGACATTGCCTTAAGCAAACACATGCGGTGGTGACGAGATCGGAGCAGCGAGACGTGCCGAGGAGCCCAGCAGAGAGCGAAGCCCACAGGCGCTGCCCCGCCTTCCTGACGCGCTGAGAACGAGACGCTGCCTTTCTCCTGCTGAGAAATCCAGCTCCGGCGCTTCCAAGCATCCCTCGCAGGCAGCTGGAATATCAAGACCTGGGATAAGAGATACCAGCCCTCCATCATTCTAGATCTCAGGTACAGAACTGAATAACCCCTTGCAGAGAATTCTCGAATCAGTCCCTTGGCAAACAAACTTAACTTAAACTGCTACTTATCTACTCCCGCCCACGTATTAGGCTTAGGTCAGGTACACTGGGGTAGGCGTGGTTAGAAGCACCAGTTGAGTATGATTAGTCAAATGTATATATGTATGTATCTATTTTATCCATTTTAAAGTATCATATGGCTCAGAAACCATATCAATGCTTTTACAGTATTATTTTATAATTCTGTCTTTACTGTATGCACTTTACTTAACTATAAGTATTACAATAATAGCGATTCATTTCTCTTGTATGAGAAAGGAGACTGATCAATAAATAACATCTTTTATTGAACACGCCCGGCTCTTCCTTTTCTCTACAATCTGGTGAAACTAAGAATGCACTGAACTGACTGAGTAAAATAAGTTGTCTTTTGTTTTCACACGACTCTAGAGATACACTCTTGATTAGGGGAGAGCAAAGTTGTCATGTTCTATGGTTGTCAGAAACTAAATCCCTTCTTGTCTATCCAGGGAGGTTAAAATCCTCCTTGCCTATTCGAGAAAGTTTCTAGTGAACTCTGAGCTAGCTGGCAAACACAAAACTTTAAGTCTAATATCGTCGGTAGAAGACCCAGTTAACCTCTGCCCTAGGTCTATACTATTGAAGATATTATTCCAATGCGCAGAGCCTATTGGGATAATAGGAACTACACTACAATTTCTCACCTTCCCTAACACACATATTATATTAATAGCTAAGAAGGTCTCTTTGGGTTTGAATTAGGGCGGGCCCATACCTCAGGATCCTAGAATGAAGAGATCACATCAGCATACACCAGCTCTCTCTGCATGCGAACAGCATCAAGTGTGTTTGTGTGCTTCAAGCACAGCAATATAAAACCCGCCTAAAGCCCAAAGTTGGCAGAAGCTGCACTTATGTTATGTCTATGAAGGCGCGAAGATCAGACCTCCTAACAATTCAGTATCGTGTTGTTCCTGAAGCTTCAGCACTCTCTGTACAGACATAGTTTATTAAGCAAAGCTGATATCAGAGTAATAACATATTATTCTCATGTAAACCACAACGAACTACTAGGTTGAAAGCTAAATCAACAATTAAGTGTCGTGTGCAGAAGCAGCAAAAGGAAAAATGGCGTTTAAACATGTAATGTGCCTATGCTAACTTAACGCATTATAAAGATATACAGTAGCTATATGACACCAACTGTTCCCAAACAAAAGTTACCTCTTATTAAAAGTAATATGGTTACCCAATGTTATCCTATGGAAGAGATAGGCCTTGCAGTAGTGAAAAAGAATGTAGGGGTTTTCACTACCAGGACATGTACAAATTAAAAGTACATGTCTAACTTTGTTAATACACTGCACCCTACCCTAGGGATGACATATATGTATTTAAAAGGAAGGTTTAAGCCTGGCAAAAGGTTTTTTTGCCAGGTCAAAATTGCAGTTTAAAACTGCACTTATAGGCTGCAATGGCAGACCTGAGACATGTTTAAAAGGGCTACCTAAGTGAGTGGCACAATAAGTGCTGCAGGCCCACTAGCAGCATTTAATTTACAGACCCTGGGTACCTTTAGTATCACTTTACTAGGGGCTTAAAAGTAAATTAAAGGTGTTTACCATTCTTAAAGGAGGGAGCACAAGCACTTTACCACTGGTTAGAAGTAGGTAAGTGTGCAGAGGTAAAGTGCTTATAATCCTAAAAGCCAACAAAAATTAATTACAAAAAATATATTTCACCAGTTTTCCTTACTTCACCCAAAATATTCACATTACGATTCCAACTCCAACCCAAAGACTAGGGCAACAATATATCCACACAATATTACTAAAACTATTATAGGGCACCAAGCATACATATATACAAGATATACAGGATATATCTTGACAAACACCCTTTAAATACACGTCTTCAAATTCACAGTTAACACACACAAACTAATAATATACCCACATGTGGTAAGTGCTGTGTGTGTCATAAAAATACACTTAAGTCTGGAGGCAAAGGACAACCTTCTAGGACCAGAACGCTCACTCAAATCAGGGCCTGCTGTTACTGTCAAAAGAACCAGGTGTGCCATTACATATATCTCCCATACAACAACCAAAACCTGCAGCTGTAGCATGTGTTTCTAAAAGCATGTGGACTGAATAAGCAAAATACATGTTCTATGTTTAGGAGGCCTTTCTGATTAAAACACTGCTGCCTGCAGATCACGTTTTTTTCGACTGCATTGTGAAAATGGGCTGAGTCCTAATACCACAGGACATGTTTGAAGAACACTTATGAAGCATGCGGACTGCGTCAGTGGTACTTCGCTGTGTGGCATTAGAAGGGGAATGAAAGTGCAGTGAGCTACACAATACAGAAACAGAGGTCAAAGTGAGTGAGGCATGACTTGCACATACTTTTTTAATTGAACAAAAACAATGCCCCTACTTATTGTTAAAAGACCACCCTCCTGGGCAGTTAAATCTGACAGTTAAGATTCCTAAGATACCTTGAGAGCTTTGACAAATAGGATCTTATTGGCATAGCCACAGTGGGGGACATATGGTTGGGGACCACATAAAAATCCTTCCAAGACCTTCAGGCTGAATTCCATTTACATAAATCTTAGTTCCACCTTTACTTACAATTGCATAATGCTCTCATAACCCATCAAGAAGTCCTTGGTGATCTTCCTGAATTTAGCCCACTCGAAAGAAAGATCCTTATGGGCCCTACTGGAAAAGGAGGGATATCCCAGAGACATATATGTCCCTAGTGCTTACGTTCCCAGACGTCTTAAAGCTTGGAGCGTGGAGGGAGGAGAGGTTGGGTATACTGGATGCTTCTGACTGGAGAGATGCATGTATGTCCCCAAGAGTACTGGCTCTCTCCTCACAACTCTGACTCATTCAGATTAAATACATACACATGGCCTATTAAACACATGTGAGAGTGTCGCAGTGGAATAGAGTATCGACGGCCACTTGTTTACGCTGCCCTTAAAAGCAGGGGCACTTTTTCCTTATGGCTTTAGAGTGTCCTTGCAGAGTATATTCAGTGCTTTCTCAAGGGTTCTGGTGGGACTAGTGGAACCATCCCCTCAGATTGCATAGTTGAGCATTGTTGATGATTTTGGGGAAAGTGGTGGTGATTGAGCCTTTATTGGAATTCAAACTTTGCTCACCAAAAGGTGGAACTCTCTGACTCTCCCATCCATGTCCAGCAGGTAGTCGGCGATGTACTAGTGTGCAAAACAAGATGAACTCATTACAAATCCAGAGGTTGCCCACAAAAGCACAAGAAAGTTTGGAGTAAACGGTAGGCTTATCATGGTATTGACAAAACTGTGTAACTGGATTTCCTTGGTGTATGATTCATCATGGATATTCCATTATTATAATGGCAATGTGTCTAATGTGTCGCTATGGATTCTCTTTAAAACAATAAATTGTGATATATAAAAAATGTGCACAAAGGTAGGTACAGTCTGCATATTTTACTATAATCTATATTTTGCCTGTTTTTTTTTTTATCTGATACCTAATTTGTTTGGCGCATTTTGTCAGTGGCATAGCTAGACCTACTGCCTCCCGGGGCGGCCCCTATGTTTGCCACCCGGCAGTGCTGGTAAGAGGGGGGTGGCGGCCAAAGGACAACTTGTTTGGGTGCGTGGCAGCTGACAGACAACTTGATCTCAGGGCGGGCGAGGTGTTGGTAGTCGACAGATACGACTTGATCACTTCCTCCACTCCCAAAAAGATTGTCACCCGAGGCGGACCCCCTCCGCCCCAGCTACGCCATTGCAATTTGTGGCAGCCTATGTTATATGGTGTGTAATGCAAGTTTAAAATAATGAATTAATATTCACTGTGCTTTCTGTTACAGGTTGGGACCTTGTAGCATAAAAAATAAAAGCGTCATTAATCACCATTGGACCAACCAGGATTCACTTCTGCAGCTCTTAGTTACGCACAGACATCTGTGGTGATCACATTAACCAATGGAGGTTTCATAAGTCAAATGCATTCCTTTTTGATCAGTTTAACCTGCATTTATTTTTCAATTAAGGTGTCTTGATTTTTGGGAGGGGGGAGATAGAGGGTGCGCAAACAAGATGGCCACACTTGCGTGAGGCTCTTGTGTCTCAGGACTAATAAGCACAAGAATCCTGTCCAAATGACCGAAACTTATTGATAACAACATAGGGCAGCAATCGGAACCCTGGCGGCAGCCCATGAGTGAAACAGAATTGGCCGTAACAGCCGTGGGACAGTGGAATACAACCTGAGACATGGAGCTCCGGACTGCCCTTAAAATGGCGACCATGCAGTGAGCCTAGCTGTATTTACTGCCGTGAAGAGAGAGGAAGGGCTGCCTTAAGGAGTAGCACTGCCTATCTGTAGACAGCCTGCGGAGAGCACCACGAAAGAAAAGGAAGGGCTGCCCCAAACGGAAAAGGAGATCCGGGAGCCACAGTATCAAATACGCCGAGATTCACTGCCTTTGACAGCTGCTGAACCGTGAGTAAAGGGCCGCATGTGGCGGCGGCGACGACTGAACTGAACGACCCACGGCTCCCTCAGTTTGTACTGCTGACTGAAGGCCCAGAGAGCAGGCACCGAGCGGGTAGGTAAGGGGCTGAGAGGCATTGAGGAGCTACAACTGTTAGCGCATAGCCCTTCCCCTGCCGGTGCAGCAGCCCAAGACGCCTGAGTGAACTCGCGTGTTACTAACAGGCTGGAGAGCACGGCGGCCCTGAGGCTGAACATTGAGAACTAACAGTGGCGGCCGGCACATAACAGGTGGAAAGAGACGCTGATATAACAGGCCCCCCCCAAGTACGGGGCAATGAGGGAGTAGAAAAGGACTTAATCTTAATTCATGGAGGTGAAGGCGCCAAGGCAGCATATGGGCGACCACAACAAACTGCACAAGAACAGGGCAGACAAACAAGGAACTTAACTCAAGAGCCACAATTATTGAGAAAGGAGGAGAAACAAAAGGAAAACTTGGCGAGAGAAGCACACATATGAGTCCCAAGCAACTACCCCCATCAGATCATAGTGTGGAAGCATAGACAAAGGGGCGAAGAAAAAGCAGCATGGGCAAAGCAGATTTAAAAACAAACTAAAATGCCATTTGAAGCCCATAATTCCACTTGAGCGCACAGAGATCCTGAACTAACAATGGCAGAAGGGCCAAGTTCAGGCAATGAAACCTCAACAGAAGACCTTAAAGACCTCCTACTCACCATGAAAAGAAGTCTCACCTCAATAGAGACTCAAATGGACGCTATGTGCACACGTATAAATAACATAACACATAAAAATTGACCAGCATGACGAGCGCATTAAAGAGGCAGAACAACGTATCTCTGACATAGAGGACACGTCTGAAGGGCGCAAAGGACAACTACATAAAAGTCATAGCAGCCAAAAATGAGGACCTAGAATCAAAATCACGCCATATGTATTTTAGGTATTCTGGAGACCACGAACACTGGCAGAATGGAGGACTACGTGGAATGCCTACTCACGATGGTGTTTGAGAGGAGCACCTTTTCTATGATGCTTATAGTAGAGAGAGCACACCGATCACTGGCTAAATGACCACCGCCTGGAGCCCCTCTGAGACCGATCTTTGCAAGATTGCTAAATTATCGAGATCAGGACACTGCTCACCGCCTGGGCACGGGAGAGGTAGAAACTTGCCTTCGAAGGCACTGAGTTGGTGTGATACCCAGACTTCACTATGGCGGTCCAAGAGGATCGCAAAAAATTCATGCCGGTCAAGAAGAAACTACAACTGGCAAATATTGCCTATGCCATGCTTTTCCCAGCATGCCTCCGGATTACGCATCAAAGCAAGCAACATTTTTTCACCAACACCAACATGTAACCGACTTCCTGAAAAACAGTTATGCGATCACCCCGTAACTAAACAGCCTCTAGCCCATCCAGATCCACAGCTGCCCTATCAGACATGGAATAATGTGGGAGGAAAACATTACTCTTTGACCTAATACCGACAGGAAAAGAAGACAAAACTGCAAACCTGGACCGCAACAACACAATTAGCCGACCGAGATAGATGCCGCTGATCTCCGGAGAGCAACAAAGCACTGGGCCTGAACGAGACACTGGAACAAAATGCCACCGGCGCTACACCCAGACACACAACTCGAATAATTGGACACATGAGACACTGTATTTTGTCAAGAGCACCCTTGAACATACAAGGGAGAACTGTTGGGCCCTCCTGCGTTTCCCCAGAAGGACATCCCTTAGACTATTTGGGTTAACCTTTTCACTATTCTTTAAATCCAGGTCCCCGTTTGGGACATACTTACCATGTTGAAGGGAGGGGAGTGGGGCAATACAATATGACAGGATTGGTCTGCTGATGTGGGAGGGGTTAGAGGAGGGGAGAACGTTAATGACACACATGATTGCCACGAATATAGGAATTGTTATATGTTACTGTGGTACTCTGACATGTTATACTGAGATCCCGCTCGCTTCACACCTTAAGACATACACACCAAACGAGTCACTTAGACCCCCTAGTTATAACTTCACCACATGGACCGTAAGAGGCCTGGGTAACCCCCGGAAGCGACGCCAAGTCCTGGCATACTTGGACAGACATAATATACACTGTGCCATGCTACAGGAATCACACCTTTGCGCTTCTGCCCCGACTACTTTTGTGACTCGATGGGTTGCGCGTCGAAGTTTCTCTGCATACTCAACGTATGCCCGAGGCACGGTCATCCTCATAAAGAACAACTTACCATATGTAGACATAGGCTCAACCACAGACCTGCAGGGCTGCTACTGTCTCATGTGGGGGAAACTGGCATCCCAATCCATAACATTTGTCTGCTGCTATGGCCCCAACACTGACGACCCCGAATTCTTTAATATACTGTGGGGGGAAATATTACATACAGGCTCCACCCATGTAATATGGGAAGACTTCAATGCCACCGTGAACCCGACAATGGACTGCTCGCACCCACAGGCCCACCATTACACTAACGCCCAACTCCAACTGAGAGAAATAGTATCTGAGCATGGACTGTTAGATGCCTGGCGAGATCTACAACCAGCTGAGAAAGAAGGCACATGTTACTCTACTAAATACTCCACGTGGTCGGGTATAGATAGCTTGCCAATATCTTGAGGACTGAAAACATGGCTAACCAGGTCGAGCCATTTACCACGCACCTATTCAGACCACTCACTTGGACTGATGACACTTACCCCCCCTTGCACAACGTCTCATCAGTTCTGGGTTTTTTTTTTCTGGTAACGCTAACACAGTACCCATGTTCTCCACAGTTTGGGAGACTTTCAAAGCCACTATTCGGGGGATGTGTATAGAGAAAGGGGGAGGGATCCTGAGAGATATACGCAATACACTCCAGAAACCAGAAATTGAGCTCAAACAACTAGAAACTCAATTACAATCGGACCCCACTGCAGACTTACAAAGGAGACTCAGAGAAACGCTGACGGAATACCAAGAGACAGCAGACAGGGAATGCCTGTTTCGAGGGAAATATCATCGAGCCCAACTGTTAAAAGTTGGTGCTGACACTATGGTCCGCCCGGATTGTTCGCTTTTTGAGCACCTGATTGTTGAGCTTTTACTGTGGGAGAGCCTCATAAGTTGGGACTCACCCACAGTGAACTCATAAGGAAAGAGACTGCATGGAGATTTTACTGGTGTCCCCCTGGCTTGACCAGGCCACTGCGCAGCAGCTGGAGAAAGGGACACCGGGCTGTTTACATGCAGACACATGTGTACATGCGTGTGCACACATGTAGGGGCTGCACAGGGGAGATGGCTAGCGTGCGCAGCCAAGGAGCAGGTGCAGATAGACTGTTGTGGATGGACTTATGCAGAATGAGGTGGTGACATGGAATAGGCTTTATACAGTGGGAAGAAACATGCCAGGCAAAGTCAGTGTGCTTTACAGTGTGTATTCCATTATTCTCTTAGGGGGATATGGAGCATATGTGCTAGTTTTACTTTCCTAAGGCCTACAGATTTAAGACACATACTAAAGTCTGCTGTATTCGGCAGAGTCCAAAGTCATATTTGTACTGCTTTTGGGTCATCCAGAAATGTCACATTTCTCTGAGTCAGTCATAACCAGGGATTGGCTGAGGGCTGACCTCAGCCAGGATGGATTGATAACCTTTCGTCCACAAGCTAAGGCCTCCTTCTCCACGAAGAGAAGATGGGTGGGGCTACAGGCTCATTAATCAGCAGCTACCACTAGGTGCCAGGCACCAGGCTGCACCATGGAGGGAAGGCAGCGATTGGGGAAGGGGCTTTTTCAGAGACCATGTGGCAAGAGACCCTGGACGACGCCATTTTGAACAAACCCTGAGGCTGTGCAGGAAGGAGGGAGCAGGGGCAGTGAAGTGATGTGTCGCTGTTTGATAGGACAAACATAGACTTCCTGCCAGCCCCCCTACTCAACTTTTGAAAAGTGATTGCACAGTAAGAGAAGCTCTCTCTGGGGTGTGGTCTGCTGAGGCAGAAGGTGCTGGAGCCTGGCGCTATGGGCAGTTGGAAGGAGGAATCCCCTGACTGCCCCTAGGGTCCTGAACAGCACCAGGACAAGAGTCCAGGACCAGTGCGCAGAAACAGGGGCCTCTGAGCAAGGAGAAGAGAGGCCCAGGAGGAGAGCAGGCAAAAGACTGGTGCAGGGAGCCAGTGAAGATAGTTCCCTGCTGAATCCTCCCTCTCAGAGACCCATAGAGCAAAGGAGAGTGCTCTCAGTGGCTGGGGAGCGCCGCCAGGAGCAAGAAGAGGCCAAGATCATGAAGATCAGACCCCTGGGGGCTGAAAAAGGCCCCCCGGAAGGTAGGCGAACTTTGACCTCCAAGAAGACTGACAACGAAACTTGTGGGGCTCCGCTGCTGATCTTGAATGTGCCCCTGGGGTGGGTCAGGTCCCAGGGGCTGCCCCCAATGTGAAGAAAAGCCAGGGAGCGCCGTCACGCTCCCCGTGAAAGCAGCCAATCGAGGGGCCAGAAGCCCACCCTGGCCCCCGGCGATATGGGGGGGGGGCAATGAGTGCCGTGGCGCCCCCCGACAGGAAGCCTAAAGGGACCCGAGACCCCTGCTCCAGGCCTCAAAGCCCAGAACACAAGCCGGGAAGCGCTGTCACGCTTCCCGTGAAAAGTCCCAACCGAAGGCCAGGAGCCCACACTGACCTCCGCGGACACTGGATGTCGGGGAGCGCTGTCACGCCCTCCAGGGGAGGTTCTCTGGGGCCCGGGACCCCAACTCCAGGCCCCAATGCTGGTTGCGGAGGGGGGTGCGAGGTCGCGCAACCCCCCTCACGACAAATACTACGCCGCGGAGCGCCGGCGCGCTCCCAGTGAAGATGGTGAGGGGGGCCCGGGTCCCCATCCACGGGCCCTGATGTCCAGGAAGTTGGGGGGGAGTGTCGGCGTACTCCCTGGAAAACCCGCTGGTCCTGCTGAAGCTGCCAGGTCTGCCAGAAGAGCCGCGATGGCTTCCACGGGCGCACACAAGAGTGCCGGCTGGGAGCCAGCCAGAGCAGCCAGGGTGGGCTCCCTGGGCTGCACCCCCTTCTAAGAAGTGCCATTGCTGCGGAGGGCCCAGGTGGGACCAGGCCCCCGTGAAGAAGATGAGGAGGAGCCAGGGGCCACCGCAAAAGAACAGCGGGAGAGCTGCTGTTCTACTATGCATGGGGCTGAAGGAAAATCTCCCCATAATGCTTTGCACAGTCAGGACTGGCCTGCCTGAAACCCTGCCAGTTTTTCTGCTGGTGGTGGCCCCAGGAGGACGGGGTTGCCACCACACAGGTGCCAGGGTGCAGGGGGAAGCTGCAGGAGCAATGCAGTCTCCCCCAGCACACCGAGGAAAAGTCCCTCCCTAAATCTCATGGGGACTTGACAAGAAACACCCCTCAAGGGCTCAGCCAGCATTTTAACACCTTCTGGGCTGGAACTTTTGTTCTATAGCTCAGGGTGTATGAAGAAGGGCATCAAGAAGTGAAGGGCTGAGTTGGGCATGTCTGGAGAAGGGCCTCCCTTGGAGGTGAAGAGGTGTAACTGCACTAGAAATGCATTTACTATCGGTATTTCTTTTAGAGGGACCGAAGGTCACATGTGTAATGTGAAGTACCTGTATAAGGTGATGTCATAAGCAAAGTGGGGTTATGTTGCCAGACATTCCTGCTAGGGTTTCTGGCTGTATATGCGTAATCCTGTGGTCCGGTAGAAGGAATCGCTAGGTATTGAGCGGGTGTTTGGCGTTGCCATTGTCGCCTCCACCCCCCTGCCGAGACCCATGGGGTGTGGATCTTTTAAATAACAAACCACAAGTTCCTCAAATTCTGACAGAATCCCCACTTTTTCTGGTTTGTTCTTTTTGCACTTATTTTTACACAGAATTTTAACTTTCACGTCCTCTGGTAAGGGTGGGCCTTAGCACGCCTACACCACCGAGGTACACTGCTACACGGTCCTGATGAAAGCCCAGTAAAATCTACACATAAATGGGCAGAAACATGTCGACCCCACTCTAAGTGGAAATACCCAACACATTAGTTGGTAAATTTCCCGACACATATATTTTAACTAATGCCTGGCTGACCACAGAATAAAGTTTTTTGTATGGTACAGCTTTTTGGCATTTTTTAATTCACTTGTTTTTTCACACTATTGTCACGAAAAACCAGCTCCGCAGTAACCTGGCGTTGTAGCACACCAGGGAAGCATTCGGCTTCTCCTGGTGGGCCCGATGATGAAGCATGTCACCACCCAGGGTGGTGAGTGAGGGCTTCTAGAAAAATCCCTAAATGACCTCCATTGTGAACTTTTAGGTGGTTTTCATCTTTCTCAAACACAGTGCTCAACTTTATTCTCTTCTGACGACACTCTTTTGTTGTTTGACATAATTATTTGGGGGACTGAGAGTGTCCTGTCTCTTCCCTCCCTCTCTAGTTGTTCTATTGTAGTTGTAAATTGATGCATAGTACTGAGTGGTGTGTGTGTTTAATAAATGTACCCTTACTTTTATAAAGCAAAGTACAGGCTGGACAATCAATTATTGAGTGTTATTTTTGCGCACCTGCACATGGCGATTACTAGCCCACACCACCTCCCTTGAGTAAGCCTCAAACTGCTCTGCAACGCTACCCTCTGAGATTTAGGAGCTACAATTGGGTGTTTGGTTCCCAGTGAAGGACAAATGTTGTCATGTTATTTGTGCAGGCCTCACAGATGCTGCCTTGTTTTCCTACATGCAATACACTCCAGAAACTAGAAATTGAGCTCAACCAACTAGAAACTCAATTTCAATCTGACCCCACTGCAGACTTACAAAGGAGACTCAGAGAAATGCTGATCGAATACCAAGAGACAGTAGACAGGAAATGCCTATTTCGAGGGAACTATCATCGAGCCTGACAATATGGGGAGGGGAGAGACCAGGGAAAGCCCTGGCGGAGCTGACCTACAAACCAAGATTCTACAATACTGTCCTGGAAGTCACCGTCACAGTCGGGACAATTAGCGGGGCACTCCAGACATACAGTCTACAACACCCTTTACACAACTCACAGAACGATACCTGTGGAGTTCGAAACATACTTTGAGAATATAGCACTGGGGTGGCTGGGGGTTACCCAAAGAGAATTTCTATTGGCTGACTTCGAGGATGATGAAATACGCACTGCAATTATGCAGCTTCACTCTGGACGGGCACCTGGCCGGAATGGGCTTCCTGTAGAATTTTACAAACTCTCAGTGATTCCCTAATTCTGATCCTTAAATTTTTTTATGAGGAGGCATGAGAGAACAGTACTCTCCCTCAAACAATTCGTAAGGTACTTATTATATCCATTCTTCAACGCAGGAAGCCAGGCGACAAATGCGACTCATAAAGACCGTTATCACTCATAATCTGCAATGCAAAAATCCTGGCAAAGATCCTCACAAATTCCAATCACTCTCCTTATGAGCTTCTTGGTGCTGCCTGACTTGTCGGGATTTGTGCCAGGGAGAGCGAACTACACAATTTAAGCACCCTCTTTGCCCTCATGCAAGATATTGATCCGCGGTGGCGGTCTTGTTAGACGCCTCCAAGGTATTTTGTTCCCTGGAGTGGGACTATCTAGCCAGCATCCTGCGGCGTATGGGCTTCCCTCTTCCTTTTTAGGTCTCGGCCTGCGTAGGCTGCGCTTGCGCGTAGGGAGGTAAACGAGCCAGCTCTTCTCCATTGGCTGGCTTCCTAAACGACAGCCAGCCATTGGAGAAGAGCTCTGCCTGTCACTCTAAGCCCTGTCCGTTTCGGATTGAGGGGCGTGTTTTTTGCTGTCCTTTCTATCCGTGATGTCATCCGTCACTCAACAAAATACACACCCCCCAGTCTGCAAAGGACGGGGCTTTCATCATCGGTGTGCAGGCTGTGGTTGGTTCCTGCCCCCAGGGATTGCGGCAGTGTCATCAGCCTGCCGCGCTGGGATTGGCTCCCGCCTACAGGGACTCCCACCACGTCATCTTGGGGCCGCGCTGGGATTGGTCCCAGCCTCTGAGGGCTCCCCCTCGCTCATCCACGAAGCGGAGCTGCTGCCCGAGGCCGGGGAGCGTCCCGAAAGAAAAGCCGACTGAGAACGCCTGAAAGCCTCGTCTGCCCCGCAGATTCCAAGGTAACCGACGCTGTTCCTGCGTTTTGTTTTCATCCCCGGTTTATATTATGGGGTATTGGCCTCGACCACTGCATAAGTAGTTTTCTGCACCATTTTATCATGGCGCCCATTTTTGCCCACTTTGTTTCCCTTCTTGTTGTCCTCTGGTTATTTTGTTAGTTAATCTAAGAGGAGGAGCTCCTCTATAATCCATTTTCTTATTTATCTGGTTTCCGCCCAGCGCTAAATATTTAAACTCTGTTCCCGACCCTTACAGTGCCTTGCATCTCGGCTGTGAGCACGCAGTTACCCTGCCCGGATGGTTTTTTCCACCGCCTGATCCTCTGCTCAAAGTAACACCCCTCATCGCAGCTGTGTTTTTATTATCTTTAACGCCCTCGCAATCTCCTACTTTGGCACTATTGGTGTGCCGATTTGTATAATTGTCTGTGCGCGTATATGCCTTTCACACTGTACGGATCTCCTACTATCATTCTCTTTTTGTATACCGTGGCAGCACATATCCTTGTCACCATGCTGCCTTGGTGCCGCTGATGCCTCGTCTATTTCTGTTGTTCATACTGTTGGTCCTAACCCTTTGTCAACTCTACACTGCTGAGGATTTCTTTCCTTCTGGCAAGTGTTCCTTTTGAACCCCAAAATATTCTCATGTAACTTTAGGCAATGCCGTTGTTTAATCGTTTGTTGTCATAACTCCATTGATAAACCGCTTTAGCTACTCTGACTATTGGCCACTTCTTTTCTGGTTGTGTTTTCGTTTTGTTTATTTATTTATTTATTTTTATTTATTGCCATGTCTTTTTTAGTTTTAGCACCAAAGGTTATTTGCATTGGACACCCTTTTGATGCCGCATATCACTTAGAACTGTGTTCAACGTTATGCTTCTCTTTTCATGAAGAACCGGCTATGCCCACTATCCTCCTGGTAAGCAGCTACTTTCCTGTCCCACAGCAATATACCTTATGCCTACTCTGTCCGCATGCTTCTGTGGCCGCTAACTTTAAATAAATCCTCCCGATTGCCACACTTTGGAGCTCTGTCTGTGTGTGTGTGCCTCGGTCTGTGTGTGTGTGGCTCTGTCTGTGTGTGTGGGGCTCTGTCTGTGTGTATGGGGCTCTGTCTGTGTGTGTGGGGCTCTGTCTGTGTGTGTGGGGCTCTGTCTGTGTGTGGGGCTCTGTCTGTGTGTGTGGCTCCGTCTGTGTGTCTGTGTGTGTGTGTGGCTCTGTCTGTGTGTGTGTGTGGCTCTGTCTGTGTGTGTGGCTCGGTGTGTGTGTGTGTGTCTCTGTGTGGCTCTGTGTGTGTGGCTCTGTGTGTGTGTGTGGCTCTGTGTGTATGTGTGTGTGTGTGGCTCTGTGTGTGTGTATGTAGCTCTGTCTGTGTGTGGGTGGGTGCGTGTGGCTCTGTGTGTGTGGGTGGGTGGGTGGGTGCGTGTGGCTGTGTGTGTGTGTGTGTGTGGGTGTGTGTGTGTGGGTGCAAATGCAATAGGTCTTGCATTTGCGAGAGATTAAGCTATTGGCATTGTAAATGACAATGCCATTCATTTATATCTTTTAAAAACAAAAATAATGTCACGAGCAATACCAATAGCTCTAACTTTAACAAAGACGAGACCATTGCATTGTAAATGCTTGTTTATCTTGGATTCAATTGTTCTATAAAAAAGCCACAGGCCAAAGTACTAATCAACGGGGTGTGATCCCGCTTCCATATCACAAGAGTGACACGGCAGGGGTGTCCATTATCTCCTCTCCTTTTTGCGCTGGCCATGGAGCCATTGGCAGCTAAACTTCGGCAGCATCATCGGGAATACGCTCTCCAATACCCTGAAAGGCAATCTTAATATCACTATACACAGATGATATCATGCTATATCTACGGGACCCAGAATTCAGCCTTATCCCAAAACTATGCGAATTTATACAATTCTGGATGTATTCAGGATTTAACATTAATTGGGGAAAGTCCCAGATTTTCCCCCTTACCGATTCGGTCAATCGATACAACCCTGACTACCCCTTGACCTGGAGTGATAATTAAATAAAATACCTGGGGTTTATGATAACTAGGGACAGGGCAAAACTTATGAGAGCCAACTATGGCCGTGCACTCGAAACATTGACGGATTCCATCACCAGATGGATTGCTACGCCTCTCTCACTAGCTGGCCGAGTGTCGCTAAACAAAATTGTGATACTTCCTAAGCTTTTTGAGGTACCAGATATGGAACTGTATTTTGGTGCGCCCAGGCACACTTTGCGGCATACTGGATACACCCACCACCATAAATGACGCATTTGGCCGTGGAGCCTTGATATATGGCATCAGTACACTAAATAGCTTACTTAAACTCACCGGTTAATCCTAGAAGTAAAGACCCGACTATAGTCAATTGCACAAATAGAGCATGGCGTGGCATAGCTTAACGTTTGCAAACAGCTACGCTCTACTCCCCCCTACTGACACTGCAGGGCCGCCTAGATCTCCCAGTCACACAGGAAGTGAGCTGTCGACAGAGGCTTCGCAAATTTGAAGCATTGACCTGGGGGGACTTGTATGCGGAAGGAAAATTCCTCACTCGCGAGGCATTCTTCAAGTAAGTAAGTAAGTAAAGAATTTGTATAGCGCACTACTCACCCGGAGGGTCTCAAGGCGCTTGAGGGGGGGTGCGGGGGGGGTCGTTATTTAATAAATAGCCAGGTTTTTAGTTGTTTTCTGAAGGAGAGGTGGTTCTGTGTAAGGCGGAGGTGGGTGGGGAGAGAGTTCCATGTTTTGGCCGCTAAGTAGGAGAAAGATCTTCCTCCCATGGTGGTTTTTCGGATGTGTGGAATCGCGGCATCTGTCATCCTACCCCAATGGAGCTTTTTATGTACGTCAGGCTCCGCCAAGATGTTAAGGCTGCTACTCCCGAATTTCCAGCTGAGCCCTCAGACCTGTCCCCATTGCATGCCTTGCTGCAAAGGTATACTCCAACAACTGTGGTCTCTATGCCATATTGGACCACCCAAGAAGATAGTCCACGCACTGCTCCAACAGTGCAAGCGCTGGGAGAAGAGCCTGGGATACCCTCTTAGCGACGATCAACGGACATTTTGTTGTCAACAAACTGGACGTGTATCTGCCAGCAGTAGACTGCGCATTATACTCTTTAAATATCTACACTGCCTATATTACACTCCTGCAAAGCTCCTTCGCTTACAGCTCATGGAAAATGATAAATGTGACAGATGTGGGAGACCGGGAGCCGACTTTCTACACCTGGCATGGGAATGCGACTCCATTCAGACATACTGGAGCGCAGTACTTGAAGCATTAGACCAGATGACTGGTTCCCACATACCGAATACCCCGCTTATCACACTATTAGGATACACAAAAGAGCTTGAGGCCTCAATCAGAAAGTATGTGTCGCTGGGCCGACTGCTAGCTAAATGCAGGGTGGCCTGCAGATGGGGTAGAGGGTGGGCACCCAAATTTAAGGAATGGCTATACGACCTTATATTTTGCCAGGAGCAATAAACTACATATGCGGGGCTAATGCCGCCTACGTCCCGGCCAAAAGACATTTGGGAGCCCCTACAGGCATACTTGCTTGAATGACCCACCATTGACGAAACAGGGAGCGAGAATACTAGAGACTCAGGGACGACATAGGAATAAACACAAATAGTGTGGGGAGGTCGTGGAAGTATCGAGATGGAAATATCGTGTGTGATCAAGTCCACACAAGCTACTCATATTGCTTAAATGAAATATGTTTTGTTGCTAGGCCTATGAAAATTCAGATGTACACAGTGTTTATGAACCTTTGGGGCCATCATGGCCATTTCAGATATGTCAATAATGTGTTGTGATGTTAGGCTGAACTGAAGAAGCCTGTTCATGCTGCTTTACAGATGTAAAGTCAATAAAAAGATTTTTTTTTTAAAGGTGTCGAGATTTTAGATCCAGCTACCTGAAGGTGAAAGACCAACATCATAGTTAAAAAAAAATTGTATGTTTAGACATGCCTTTGACTTTGCTACTACGTGCACTGACTTCGCCCCCTTCGCAATCAGAATCACAATTCCCATACTTTTTTTTAAAGCACTTTGACCAACGCAGAGAAACACATATATTATAAAATAGTGTGTGCTATTTGCACATTTGTTTATGAGCACAGGCCATTTAACTGAGTTCATTTTTATTCTCACTAAAAACCTGTAAAAAAAAAAAAAAAACAGGGCATGCATATACTATGTGCCTTAAACACAGGGAGGTTATTTAAGATGTAGCAAGATTGAAGAGATATTAAAGCTAAAACAATTAGGGCCAATCTTTTGCCAACTGGCAGGAGCAGATGAAACTTCGTCTTAGAAAAACAGCGACAAGTCTCATATCAGGAAAATGATCTTTACTTGCCAGTAAATTGTTCCCACAGGGAGCAAGGAAAAGGCCGACAATTCCAGCTGTCCTCAGTTTCATCAAGTCAGTCAGCGCAGTGACACAGATGAACCCTCGGTTCACCTAAAGTACAAATCCATCCGCCCCGACCTCTGGCCTTGGCGACAGTCCCCCCTCCCAGAGCCTTGGATACATCACCCGCGCAGCACCTTAGACACAACACCTTAGAAAAATAAACCTAAAAAGTCACACTGCCAGCGTGTTCTCTGGGGGCTTCGAGAGCGCGAGTAGAGCGCCTGCAGTCACATAACAGGAACTTGTTATCAGCTTGGCAGGAAGGTGTACTGCTGGGCGGAAGTACTCATTTTAGGGCCGTTTCTCCTCTCAGCGACTGGCCTGCTGTGATTTATAGTGAAAGAAGGGCGTCAGGCCTCGGCGGCAGGAGGGGCAGGCAGAAGATTGTAGGGAAAAACAGGAATGGACGCAGATAGTATTATCTGTCCACGTGCATTCCTCCTGATAATATTGCATTGTTTGCTTGTGTAAATTATGGCCTGTTGTCTTTCTGTAGTTCGCTCACCAGGATAGATGGCTTCATTTTGCAATATCAGTCAAAAGTCAGATTTCGATGGTGGCGCCGTCTTCAGCATTGACGCCGCTCCCGTGTCTGCACCAAATTCCTCATGCAAAAAAGCACGTTCATATTTTATAATATGGTTCCTGCTCATGCCTTGTGTCTGTTGTAAACATCTGCATTAGTTGTGGTGTATATTTTCTAAGGTACACCAAAGCACACTTTTGAAGTATACCCCATTGCAATCCTTTCCACCAACTTTGTCAAGCAAAATTAAGGAGGATATTTACCAATTTTTCACACAACGCAGGGTAGCAATAGAAAAGAAAAAATGCAAAAACAACAGTTGATGGACAGAATGCAGAACAATGTCATACATTCACCCCAGTACAGAGATCTGGGCCTAAATCCGTCGTTTTTTGCTCACCACACCACCCCAATTCAGACATGGCCATATGCAAATCAGCCTTGACCCTGTGCCTCATGGGAACAGTCCAGCCCGAACTGCCAAGTCATGTCTTCCTTGGACCGGAATCAAGCATCCAAGGACCGGTTTCTGGCTATCAGCCGTCTTCAGCCAGGATAGCTTGACTCCAGTGGTGTGGAGAGCCTGGGACTCACGTCTGAGCATACCCGTCCCACTCGGGGTGACAAATGCAAAAACAACAGTTGATGGACAATTGCATTTAGCAATAGAAAAGAACCATATCTATTAAGTATATGGCGCATTTCTGCTGGCTCACTGCATGCTGCTTGGGGTCAACCGAGGCACCCTTACATGTGCAGTAGAAGGCAGCATGTATAGAAAGAGGAAGTAGCAGAGAGAAGAAAGGTATTTCTCCATGTTACGCCTGGTTTTCAGCGAGGCGTACGGTTTTAGACACTTAGTAAATCTGGGATGGTGTCAAAATGTATGGGTGTATGCATGAGAATGCACAAGCTTCACCCGTGGTACACCTCCCTGATGCAAAGTAACGCAAGGCAGTGCTATGACTTTGCATGCTAAGTAAATCCAAGTTAAGGCCTTGCATTGCCTTGTGACAACTAGCGTCACGCAACAACAACACAAGTCCTTGTAAATCTGCTGCTAAACCACCAGTTTTCGTTAGAGCATGCCTGGAGAGGTCGAGAAAAGTATCACCTTCTGCCCTGTCTCCGCCTTCGTCAAATATTTTGATTGATTAATTAGATTATATGGCAAGCTCACTACCCAAAGGTCTCTTGCTGTGGGTCCTAAGGATTACCTAAAAATGATACACCTCTAAGGCTTCTTTAAACAAGTTGACCGATAAGTCCAGTATCGAAACCTTCAAGACATTCCCAGGGCTAAGAGTATTGTGTTCTCTTCCCCGTGTGTGCATTTTCTATGTAATGTGATTGATTCGGCGTTAACTGCACTCCTGTAAATGTGGCAGACTTAAATTCAAAACATTGTTTTTTTTTGTTTTTTTAAGTGTGGTTTGGGTACTGTCCTCGGGGAGAGGATGTGGGCATTGACCAGAGGTGCTGACTCGGGAGGTGGTGATCCAGGTTTGAGTCTCTGTGTTGGAGCTAGATCCTGCAATTCTGGGCAAATCACTTAATCTCCCTGTGCCCATGGACAGCACCTGCATTCCCTCACGGGTAATAAGCTGCACTATATAAGTCTACAAACTTTGTTACTGTCCTCAAACACACAGGGAAAACTCAGAATGCTGGTATCCAACTGACTATCGAGTCCCAAGATGCACTACTGAATAGGGCCTGTAGGCTTTAAAGGTTTATCTGGGTAAGCTGCTTTGGAACCAAGAATAATTGAATCCTTCAATTGTATGTTTAGAGGTTTAATTTTTAATCAATGTGAAAAACGCATGAATCCCCATAATGCTAATTGTTTATGTACAAATATACATTCTTTTGTGACGCTTAAATGACTTCAAAGGCGTCGCATATCACAAACCTAATGCTTTTCAGGTACAACAGACCGTTTGTTAGGGGTAACTGCGAACAAAGCAAGAAACATAACATTAAAACGGGTAGTGGTAACGCCTTACCCCTCATTAAAAATACCTGGGTTAAAAAAAATTGCTTATCTCCAAGTGGGTTTTCCACGAAAGCGAAAAACATTAGTACCACATGGACCATGCAGTAGCCTGTCGTCCCCTTTGGGACTTGGCTTGGCTACCAAAACACCTTAGACCCCGTAGTGCTTATGTTGCCACCCCCACATAGACGGACCTCGATATTTGGGACAGGATAGTGACCTTGAGGGGCCTCACCACCTTTGCCTCTCCTAGCACTCCTTTGGCCCGCAACCCGGACTTTCTCCCCGCCCTACAGCCACAATCATTCCCAGCTTGGAGGGAGGGAGAGTGCCGTACGATCCAAGACCTCTTCGAGGGCGACACACTTTGACCAATGCAAAGGGTACTTTCACCTTCCGGACACAACCTGCTTGCAGTACTTCCACTGGAGATATTGGCTGCTCCAACCACCTAAAGTACTATGGGCGACTCGGCCACTCACACCTTTTGAGACACTGGTGCGATCATTTGACAGCACACAGGGTCTGATCTCCCTTACATACTAGGTTTTACAACACTCCACTCCTATTCATCCACACGCTTATCAAACAGAATAGCATACTGATTCTACAGAAGAAATCTCCTAGAAACAATGGGATCAGCTTTGGCGAGACATTCCTAGGCTGTATATGAGTATAGCCTAGTGGGAAACCACTTATAAACTAATAAATAGGTGGTACTATGCCCAGTTACGCCTGCAGATAATGTACCCCACTTCCTCTCCATGCTGCTGGCATTATCAATCGGTGACCAGCGATTTCATCCACATTTGGTAATCCTGCCCACTTTTAACCCTATACTGGAAGAAAGTTCTGAGCCATATTAAGGGCACCACAGGCTTTCCCCTTCTGAACTCATACACCACTGTCATTCTGGGCATTCGGCCCACAACACTTACTGATATGACTCCTGCTGATTGGCAGCTTATAGCACAGATGCTGGGTGCTGCTAAACAATTGCTTGCCCTCCATTGGAAGAAGCCTACTGCACCACCTATCGCCTTGTGGTGCACACACATTTGGCATGTCATGGCGATGGAACTGTTATAATGCAGGATAACGCACACCAAATCCAAATTTACTTGCATATAGCAGCCACTGATTATTTCTCAAAACTGAAATATTCTTACTTTACACCACCCTGGCTTCGGACCCTCCAACTCTTTGAACATGCCTCACCTACCTTTGGAGCTGACACCCCTCAGAGGGATGACCCGTCCGCTACAGTAGGGAATCCAATCTCCTTCCCCCTAGCCTCCCCACAGGGGTTATATCTAGACCCACCTGGGACCCCCCCCTTTTCCCTGCTATCCAATTCTAGCCTAGACTGTGATATCTCTGGTTCCCTTTCTCCTTCCTCTTTCCCCCTGTCACTATATTTTCTTGACATATGCTTCAGTACCCCTTAAAAGGGGGGAACTTTCTCTTCCACAGTCACCATCCTACTAGTTGGGGGCAGTTTTTGCTTACAGTCTTTCTGTTGCTGTGCATGTGGTCCATAATGGCATTTGCTTCTATTGTATGAGCTCACATGATACAGTGGTATCTTGCATTGCGGACTGTACGTCATATGCTTTGTACTGTGGTGCGTTTTCATGTTCCTTAATAAAAAAAGATTTGACAGGGAAAAAAAAAAGAATTTGCTTGCACGAAGAAAAATTGTTAAGCGCTAACCCTCAAGTGCAACTAGATATGAAGTGCAGCATGTAATGAATAAACGCTCAACCAAAAACCATCACCGTGTTTACAAGCAAAACGCTATGTACAGTGACCTAAATACCCACGTGAGCCATCAATATCACTATTCTCATACCGAAAATAAGATCCAAAACACAACTGTGCATGATAATTTCGAAAGTCTGTATTTTTGGAAAACCATCACTGTGTTTACCTGCACAACATAACAGTATACTAGCTCACTAAGCAAGAATAGAACATGTATATGACCACGAGCTGACCTCATCCTATGCCTCCTGTTCATCACCAAAATCCATCTGGGAGATGATATTGTAACTGGACTGCAAGAGGGTGTCCTTGACGGTCACTGGCCCAGCACAGAAACAGCCCATTCAAAAAGTTGTGGCAAGCTATGGGTGGTTTACAAAAATACCATACCAATTTCCAGTTAAGTAAAGAAAAGGCTCACACAATTTGAATTACTCCTTGTTTATTGCTCTCCTACCTCAGCCTTCTAGGCGTCCTTTCTACTAAATTATTAGCCACTTTCACACACCCCAGATAAAGCTCTTCAGGACTTAATAATCAAGATTTATCTACAACACAAACCTCTGTATCTTAGGAGAGTTCCATACTTAATCTAAGAACCCAGCACTGAGCCACACATGAAACCTTCTCGATAACCTTGAAACGCTGGATTTTCATCATATAGTTACCAAGCACACACATTTAGCATGCCACACTGCTGTTTTAGTATCAAAAGGACTACTTTCCGACACAGGAAACAAGCAAATTGACAACATGGAAGTGACAGCCACATCGCCAACTTTAACCTCCACTTCTTCAAAGTAAAATCTTTGCCCACAGGGACTACTATGTGCAAAGCTACTAGGCACGGAGGGAAATTGATCTAAACAACTTAGAGGAAAAAATCACTGCACTCCAGCCACTTGACTCTGGAATCTCCATACAATTCTACTTATTGACGAAGGCCCTGGACACCGTGGCCTTCACCAAAACAACACAACATCAACTTCATCCTGAAAAAGTGAGATGGACCTATTCGGATGTAACCCTTCATAAAAGAAAAACCAAAACCCCTAACATAATGGAGGATAACAGCCAGTATACAGAGATCAAAAAGACTGACAATCCTACAACTCACTCTCTCTTACAAGCAGAGTGTGAAAATCCCTGACTAAAAACCTCAACAAATCATTCTACTTCCAAACTCCAGTTTACAACATGCTCCTTCAACTGCTTAGCAGCATCTTTTGCAAACCACTGTCCTCCTAAACTATATTAGAACATTGGAATGTTGTAAGCTTCATTGAAAACAATGGAGTTGCTGGAATAAGCCCGGTGCTCCAACATTCCAATGTTTCTTTGTTCACAGCTCTGGCTGTGACCAAAGGCTTCAGGGAGCCTGAGGGGATTCCAATCCCCTCGCGCTCCCTAAAGTCTTTGTTTAATTTGTTAGAACATTCGTGGGTAAAGAATACAATTGTATTAAGAACAGGATAAAAACTACAATTTTAAAGAGACTGTAATCTAGCTAATATAAGGTTAAAACAGCTGAAGAGGGGAGGAGTGGGGGGGAAATAGTTTTTACTTTACCTCGTCACCCCTAAAGAACCAATCAATCAAGGGTTTGTTAAGCGCGGCTACTCACCTGTAAGGGTCTCAAGCCACTGGGGGGGGTCGCAGGTTCCGGTCCATCAAGGGTGGGGTCTGTCGAAGAGCCAGGTTTTGAGGTTTGTTGCGAAGATCGGTAGCGATGTTGTCTGTTTGATGTGGAGAGGAAGGTTGTTCCAGGCTTTTGCTGCAAAGAAGGAGAAGGAGCGGCCTCCAGATCTGGGTTTTCTGGCTTGGGGGACCACGGCGTAGGAGAGGTGAGCTGATCGTAGGGTCCTTTGGGGTGCATGAAATGTGAGTCAGCTGCTCAGATATGCTGTTCCAGTGTCGTGGTGGGCCTTGTGAGCGTGGGTTAACATCTTGAAGGTGATTCTAGCTTCAATGGGTAGCCAGTGGAGTGTGCGCAGGTGCTGGGAGAATTGGCAGGGTTTTGGTAGGTTAAGGACCCGTCTGGCGGCAGCGTTTTGGATGTTCTGTAGCTTGCGGGTGAGGTTTTTGTTTATTCCGGCGTAGAGTGCATTACGAGACAGAGTTGATCTGGCGGTCCATTTTGAGCTCTGAGTCCAGGATGATTCCCAAGTTGCGTGCGTAGTCCGTGGGGGCGGGCGGGTTCCGAGGGCGGGGCACCACCAGGTGTCGCTCCAGGCGTCAGGGTTTGGGCCCATGATGAGTACTTCTGTTTTGTTGGTGTTTAGGTGTAGGTAGACGTATTTCATCCAATTGGCGACAGCTTCCATGCCTTCCTGGAAGTTGTGTCTGGCGGTGTTGGGTTCATAGGATAGGGAGAGGGTGAGTTGGGTGTTGTCTGCGTATTACACAATGTTGAGTCCATAGGTTTGGACGATGGAGGTGTGTGGAGCCACGTAGATGTTGAAGAGCGGTGGGAGGACCCCTGGGGGACTCCGCAGGTGGTAGGTGTAGGGTCCATGAGGAAAGGGGGGAGTCTGACCCGCTGCGTTCTGCCGGAGAGGAAGCAGTGGATCCAGTCATGGGCCTTGTCTTGGAACCCTGCGTCGTGGAGTTTGCGTGTTAGGGTGCGGTGAGAGACTGTGTCGAATGCCGCAGAGAGGTCAAGGAGGAGGAGGGCTGCTGTTTCTCATTTGTCCAGTAGGGTGCGGATGTCGTCTGTTGCTGCAAGGCGGGCGGTTTCCGTACTGTGTTTTTTTCTGAAGCCGGATTGGGAGGAGTCGAGGATGTTGTGCTCTTCGATGAATGTGGCGAGTTGGCTGTTGATGGCTTTCTCAATGACTTTAGCTGGAAACGGGAGCAGGGAGATGGGTCTGTAGTTTTTGAGGTCGGTGGGGTCCGCCGAGGGTTTCTTCAGGAGGGGGTTGACCTCGGCGTGTTTCCAGTCGTCGGGGAAAGAGGTGAGTTGATGGTATGGCAGAGTATGGGTGCATTGGTGCTGATGGCTCTGTTGAAGATGTAGTGGGGGCAGGGATCCGTGGGGGCAGAGTGGATTGACTTCATCGTCTTAAGAGTGTTTTCGGTGGTGAGGGCTGCCCAGTTGTTGATCGTTGGCTTCAGGGCGTCGGTGCTGGTCGGTGAGGTTTCAGAGTGTTGGTTGTCTTCATTGAAATTGTCATAGATGCTCTTGATTTTGTAGTGGAAAAGGGTGCTGAGTTTGTCGCAGAGGTCTTGTGAGGGATGGATGTCCGTAGACAGTAGACATATTTCTGCAATTGCCAGCATGCGACACCATCACTGACCTTCATTCAGTAACTAGGTCACCTTTCCCCAGTGCCAATCCTGAGTTGCAATGTACTGGGAATAGATTTACCACACAATAAATTCACAAGCATATAATCCCGCAACCTTAGAGCGGGTATGCACGCTTTTTCATTTTAAACCAGGTTAGTGGCGACATTTCATTAAAATTGTCTTTAGTGGACCACTGTTTTAATCTCAAACCCCTTCACATCACCTACACTGACGAAGGGCCCTCACATGCACTACACCCTACGGCATAAAGGAATAAAGATCTCCACCAAGAAGGCCCATTCTCGGGTGCCGATCGGGTATTGCAGTGCCGACCCGATCAGGAGCAGACCCGATGATGAAGCAAGACACCTAGCTGGATGGGCGTATGAGGGTCTTTTTCCGACAGGAGGAAATCATTCTCCTGTTCTTTGATTGAACACCACCATGTGTACTTTCAAACATATACAACTACCTGCTACTCACAATAGGAACTGCATACCACTTTGGTTTATACTGAGACATGGGCCTGTATGCTGGACCTAGATTTAAAGGCCCTAAGTTCCCTCTCTTTGGAAATATCTCTCCCTGAATGCTCCATTGTCTCATTACTGTAAGCAAATTAATTGCCAGTGGCTCAATTGCTACAGCGAAAAGGAGCAGGAAGAGAGTACAGCCCTGCTTACGCCTAGCTCGATGACCCATCGATCCTCCAGATCCGATCCTTGCTGTTGAGCCTTTGTACAACAAGGAAACCCACTGAGAAAATTAGGGCTGAATCCCGTCTTTGTTAATACTGCCCACCTATATTCCCAGTCTATGGTATCGAACGCCTTTTTAATATCCAATGCAGCCAAGTTCTCCTCTAATTCTGAGCCCTGTATTGTATGCATGACATGTGTGAGCCAATGGATATTCATAAGGGAGCTTCTCGCTGGAATGAAGCCACATTGGTCTTAATGAATTAAAATATTGATCAACTTCCTCAATTTATTGACTATTTCTTTTGACAGGACCTTAACATCAACATTAATCGTTGATAACAACCGGTAAGAGCCTAATTACTTATTGTCCAGGTCTGGTTTTCGCAGCATGATGGAGTGCTTCTTGCATGGATTATGGTAATTTCCCCACAGTTCCGACTTCCCATAAAAGTCTGCAACAGTCTCCCGAACAGTGTCTCCTTAGATCACTGAAATACTGTGGACGAGGGCCCATCTATACCCATCACCTTATATCTAGGCATATCCTTAGTAGCCACAATGAATTCTTCTCTATAAATCTCCCCCTCCAACTCCACCATCTGCTCTCTACTAATCCTTGTTTTACCACATTTAGGAATTCTACTCTGACTATACATTGATGCAGTGGCGTAATGTAAAATGATGGGCCTTCTGAAGAACTTGAAAAGGTATTCTGAGTCTCCCATATTGCACCACAATGTATTGGCCTGGGGCAGAATGGGGCCCATTTGAAAGGTTTAGGGGACCCTGCACCACAGCGGCCTGCGTTACACCCCTGAATTGATGAGGTTCTGTTCATTTGTACAGGTCAGCTAATGATGTTTCGAAGCTTCATTTGTAGCAGATTAAGTACATTTTGCCTTGGTCTCCATCCAAGGCCATGATCGCAGATGTTGGCGTTTCTAGCTTCAGATGCAAGGCCAGGTATCTATTCCCTTCTTTGTGTAATTGTTGCCTAAACTCCTTCAGGGTTAATCTATCCAATATGTTCCATAATTCCTGTATTCTTTGTTTCACTGCAAGGGTTTCCCTTTCTATTGTTTGGTTTTCCACATCTATCCTGTGCAGGAGTGTCAATTTTCCTCTCGACTCAGTCCTTTTGTAATTAGTGTTTTATTTCAGATTCTTTATTGAGGCATTCACCCCTTAGGATCACTTAAGTGCAACCCACTCATTTGCCCTGGTTAACCTTATTCTCCCAGTGTCTACAAAATAGCCATTCATCACCTCCTTTATGTGCACCCTGCTAGAGGCATCCTCAAGGGCTTCAGGTATGGATAGGTGGACTACTCCAGGCCCAGTTTTAGGTAAGTAGCAATGGTGCATGGTCCAACACGAATATACCCAGATGTACCGCCGACTGCATGTTTACACCCAGTTAGCGCAATATTAGTATCCTATCCAATTTGCATAAGTATATTGTGCATGGGCGAACAGAATGTGAACTTTGTTTTTGTGGGATATGATGACCTCCAAACCTCAATGTAATTTACTCAGGTCAACATCATTGTTTTCCAGCCAGGAACAGTTTCTGTTTTAAAGCTATGAAGGATTTTTTCTGGGCTTGTGTGTAATCCGGAAAGATTCTAATGGTTTGTCCCTCCAATCTGGAATTCCTATTTTTCTGTGCCCATCGAAAGATGCCATCTTACACTGTATAGATGAGAAATATTGTCATTCTGGCTCTTAGGGGAGCACATGGTGGTCGGCGGGGAGCCAGCACCGTATGGGCTCTCTCAGGGATCGCACCGAAGATTTGGAACTCCCTACCACCAATGGTTCGTGGAATCATTTCCATTACCTCCTTTAAAAAAGAAGGAAAAATGCTTCTAATAATAATGAACACATTCACATCCTAAGACTTTAATTCTATGTTGACTACCAGTCACCTATACTACTGTCTACCTCTTTTTTTATTTTTTATTTTATTTTATTGCAGACACACAGAGATTACAATCGTTCAAACAGTATTCCGGCTGGTCATTGGTCACAGTGCACAGTATGATAACTTATAGCAACACACGGCCATTTAGCCCACAACTCAGAGGCCGGGCGGCAGATATCGGTAGAACGCTGGAAATACAAAATCAGAAGCGAGCTACTGTCTACCTCTTTTGTATTGAATAGCGAATTTCTGAATGTATGTATACTACCTCAACCACCTAATGTTTAATAACTGTGTATTGTGAAGCGCCTCTATCCCCCTTGGGATCATTCTTTGATGACTACTACTCACCTATCCTACCCATATACTACTATCTACCTCTTTTGTACTGAATGGTGAATAACGAATTTATGTATACTACCTCAACCATCTAATGTTGCGGGTCATGTTAGTGCTATATAAAACAAATAAAAAAGAATACCAACAACTTTTTCATTCCCATATCTATCCTCTCTGACCCACTTCTCCCGGAACAGTTCCGGGGCATCTCCTTCAATCTGTTCCAGGAGCCCCACAAATCAAAGTCTACACTGTCGCAACCTTCCTTCTGTATCTTCACAAATTGTGGCTCTCAACTCCTACCAATGCTTCAGTCATTACAGCCTTTGTATGGCTCTGTAGTGGCAAACTATCCAGCTCCCCATCCAGAATACAGGTGCAATCACCTGCCCAGAGGAATGGAATAGCCACATATGGAACCAGCACATTGGGTATCTTGCAGGAAAAGGCTTGGTCATCATTATTAGGTGCATATACTTCAACAGGCACATATCCACTATAGCTAGGAGACCATATATCAGATAATACATACCTTCTACAATGGCAGGAGCCTCCCTAAATCGAAATGGTATTCCTGGGGCCAACCTGATGGAAACACCTCATGCATATGTGGGATAAGCAGATGAGTACATTTGCCCCCTCCATTTTTTCTATAACTTTTCATCTTCCTTTCGACTAATTGAGTCCTCTGCGGCATCACTATGCCCACCCTATAGTGCCTGAGGTCAGTACGTACTCTGTAGGGTTTGGTGTAGTTGTGTAGGCCCCTGACATTCCAGGGCATGACTTATTTTCCCCACCATATTTTACTGTCTTTAATTATTAGTACTAAAGTCTCATGAGAGAGAATAAGAGCACAGACCTCCCATCATATTATGTCCCATTATGTCTTGTGACACTGAATCACCATTAGGTACCTTCCTATGTATATTGTAGTGTGTTGTAAGTTGCTCCTGCACTGTTGTTCTGCCATTACTGCTTAGAAAATCAAACATAATAAAGAAAGAAAACGCCCCAAACCCTCTCATTTCCTCCAGGGCAAACATCTTTAACTGTGATGTTTTCCCATATACATCCCTGCCTGCCTAATCCTTTTCCTTCCTGCCTTTCAATATCTTATGACCGCAACTTTAATGCTATATAACTTCTTAACTGCCTGCAATGTTCACCTACAATGGCAGGTGAGTTCTAGTACTCCCTGCAATGAATTTCCCAGGGGAAGCACTAGTTGGGTTGCAGAGCACCAACTGCTCTAGCTTCTTCAATTTATCTAAAAGGAGACAGAGATTCCCCCAATTTAAACCTGTAAGGTACCCAAGTATCTGGACTCACGACTGTGTCCTAGAGGCATTAACGTCCGCAATCCTGTATCAATAATTTTACATGACCCTATATGATTTAAGCACTTAGGAACCATCACTGTCACTGAGTTGATTGACACTTACATTGCCTCTCAACAATAATATGGCCTCTTCATGGGAAATGGTTACCCTTACCCGGGAGTCCAGGAGTCATACACCTTCAGACACACTGTACCATAAAAAGATCCTTCAGTCACGAGTACTAAATAACTTGTCTTGTATGCATCATATGCCAGATCCCTGCAGCATCTCTTCTGGGATGGTCCACCTCAAAACCTCTGGAGAATCAGAAGCAGGACACTCCACAATGTCTAAGGTTCATCTTGCTGCATCTCTATCCGGGTCCAATCCAGGCCAGCTGCCATGACCCATCTCAGTCTCTCTGCCATCCACTGAGTATATTTCTACCTCTGGTGTAACAGGGGTTTTTTCCAGAGTTGTGACACTCTCCAGACCTACGTGTTCTCTCCAGCCCATCCAATAATTACACAGGGCATGCAAAGAAGTGTGAATGTCACCCCTATACTACTCACATCTTTGCCGGAAACAGAAGCATGTACCCAATGTATAGTGTTCTCAGTTTCTGTTTTAGAGCTGGAAAAAGCTTTTCCTGGACTTGAACTTTGTGCGTGTAAACCAGAAAGATTCAAATGGTTAGTCCCTTAAATCTGGGATCCCCTTTTTTTCGAGCCCATTGAAGAATGTCATCTCGGACTCTATAGTTAAGAAATTTTGCAATTATGGCTGTTGGGTGAACACACAGTGGTGGGCGAGGAGCCAGCACCTGATGGGCTCCCTCTACCACAAAGAATGCCAACGACTCTACCAATACCATAACCTCGCTGATCTACTTCTCCAGGAACAGCTCCGGGGCATATCCTTCCATTTGTTCCCGGGAGCCCCACAAAGACTGCACTGTAACAACCTTCCTTCTGTATCTTCACAAACTGTGGTTCTCAACTTCATCTCCTGGATGAAAGTGCACACTTTTTCCTAAGTCTCCAGTAAACCTTAAGTAGGTCAGTTTTCAGTAAGCTTGCAAATTAATTGTACCATTCACGTTTGTCGCGATGCTCCAGCGGGCTAATCAAAAACCATGTTACCAACAATGTCCCTATTTACCCTCATACAGTCACCAATCTCCGTGTATTCACATCTCTAGCATTGGCGTTATTGTTATCTAAGTGCTCATGTGGCAGCCACCCTGCCACCCTCATGTAATACCAAGGGTGAGGAGAGCAAGGTTGTCCCAGAACCCGCAGCCAAAGGTGCAGGGAGCACAACAACAATTTATAGCCTCGCTCTTCCCCTCTTCCTTAAGATTGCTTCCACACCTGCATTTGATTCCAGTCTCAAAATATTTTGCGTGTGAATTGTGTAGGGGAGTCCAGAAATTTTGCTCAGCCAACAAGCACAGGGCTCTCCTGGGCGAGTGGTATGCAGGCATTTTGATGATGTGCTTTGCCGTCTAGGGAACATTGGTCCCACCTCTCCCGCCGCAGCTCTCAAACCCGGGAGGGGGGCAATGGGATTAGGCAAAGGAAGACAAAGGATAGGTTAATCGGTGGATCCCAATCAACCCCAGGTGGTCGAGCAGGGATATCCACATCTAGCCCTACCTACTATTCATTTCATATTTTCTCCTCAAAGGAGCTATAGGCTCTCCACCTTCCTCCCTGCAGGCGCGCCTCTTCCTGCCCATTACCCGGCACTGGTCTCCATGACCGGTCCTGTTCCCTGCGGCACCGGTCAGTAGACTCCAAAATGGGGTACCGACATTGCTCTCGAGGCCCACGCTGCCCCCAGGGGGTCGGTCTCTGTTCCAGGCACTCATGATCTTCTTGGGCTCCAAATGCTCTTTACCAGACCAGGAGCCCCCTTGCTAGCCCTCAGGTTGGCGCAGAATGCAAACCACAGACTTTGCTTGCTTCTTGCGCCAGTTTTACAACATATAGCAGGGCGCTTGCAAAGCGTGTGTGGCCAGCTTGGGTTCCTAGGGGCTCAGATTCCGCTTGAGTGTCTCAGGGGCACTGCTTTTATCTAGTGGCTGCCATCTTTCCACAAGGACTTCCCTAGGGACCTGCCAACATTATTGTACTGTTAGACTGTCCTGTTTCATTTCATTTGTCTTTTTCAGGATTCCCACACATTTTACAGATACTGAGCTCCCACTGCAATGTTGTAGTAAGCAGGAGAACCTAGAATTCTAAAGGATGTACCAGGGGCCTGCGAATCCTCGGATCAAAGCTTGCTTTTCGTCATCTTGCTTGGCCATGCCCCCCAAAACAATTTATAATTTAAATAATGTCCCATCCAAATCCGATACAAATACAAGCCACTACTAAATTAACAATCATTTGCAATGCAATAGGTCTCGCATTAGGAAAGTTGGAGCTATTGGTATTGTAAATGAATTTTTTTTATTTATGTGTTGTTTTTGAAAATAGCTAAATTAATAGCTTTGTCATTTACAATGCCAATAGTTCTAACTTTCGCAAATGTGACACCTATAGCATTTGTAATGCAACATGTTTTGTATTTACGTGACTTAGATATATTTGATATTACAAATAACAATGGCTTTTAATTTTTTTAAATAATTATTACTTAAATAAAAGTGATTGTGATTTATAATGGCAATAGCTTAAAGTTTTGTAAACAACTTTTGTGAAGATATGTTCAGTGTTTTTTATTGTGACGAAAATCAAAGATCAGAAGTGAAATAATATCTTTTTGTGACATTTGTAATAAAGCTTGAAACATTGAGAGAACATATTTGAGCTAGTGATGCTGTGGGGGTGCTGAGTGATGCTGTTGTTGCGCTGAGTGATGCTGTTATTGCGCTGAGTGATGCTGTGGTTGCGCTGAGTGATGCTGTGGTTGCGCTGAGTGGATGCTGTGGTTGCGCTGAGTGGATGCTGTGGTTGCGCTGAGTGGATGCTGTGGTTGTGCTGAGTGGATGCTGTGGTTGCGCTGAGTGGATGCTGTGGTTGCGCTGAGTGGATGCTGTGGTTGCGCTGAGTGGATGCTGAAACATTGAGAGAACATATTTGAGCCAGTGATGCTGAGGGGGTGCTGAGTGATGCTGTTGTTGCGCTGAGTGATGCTGTGGTTGCGCTGAGTGGATGCTGTGGTTGCGCTGAGTGGATGCTGTGGTTGCGCTGAGTGGATGCTGCGGTTGCGCTGAGTGATGGCAACAGGGGAAACAGCAGACCTTATAACACGTGGGAACAGAGTCCAACTAGTGTGGAAACGAACATGATGCTCATGCGGATGAAAGGCTACATGTATTTTGCAAAACATTACTATTTGATAATATCCAAGTTTTTCATGCCCTTGTTTTTACAATGTTGCTCCTTAACATTTGCGCTCATGCACTTCCAGATCAAACACTACAATTAGTACAAAAGCCCCCAGTGCGCCACTGCGGGATTGGGGGCTCAGGAATCCTACCACCCTCCCGGGTTCGCCCCTGCCACAGACCATGGATTTTGTAGTTTTAGTCTGGCCTGACAGTTGGTAAGTGTCCCACTTACACTATGACTTTGTTTACACCATCGATCACTGGCATAATCATTGGCGCTGCTTGCCCATTTGGGATGGCATTTTGCGGACCACATCTACTTGAAAGGCTGGGCAGTGAGGGGGGCGGCGGGCGTAAGCATTTTTAATTTGCTACTTTCAGGCCTTCGGTTTCCAAGCAACTGGACTACTATATTAGGGCAAATTTATTTTGTTTCTAAAATACACATTCGCAACAGTAGATCGAGTACAACATTACCAGCTTGGCAAGGTCCAGTGAACGCTTGTTTACAGTCTCAAGTATGTGCCAATTACATTTTTAGGGAGGGGTTGGGTGGGGTGGCGGGAAGAGAATCGAATGTCTAACATGGTTTGAGGCTGTCTGAGCCCGGTATAGCATAAGCACCTTGGGGGTAGACTCTTTAGGGCACTACAAGTACCAGAATGCTTGGTGTTCCATGAAACCCTAGCCTGCATATCGTCCCCTTTACAGGGTTGGTCGATTGCTAGGCCATTGTAATATTAGACTGGCTCAGCAGACTCCGTATGGAGCAGGGAGGGGTGTGTTAACAAGGACCCACACAACCCACTAAATTAGTTTTTTAAAATCCAACAGCACCCTTGCCAAATACGAGAAGAGGGAATAAAATGAGGCATAACTCACTTATGCACAGATCTAGATCTGTTTTGCAGGTGGAGTTTAAGAGTTTTGTTGATGTGCTCCCGGGTGACATACAAGATAGAGAGGCGCGTGGAGCACCGCAAGCTGCCTGTATACGGACACAGACACACGCCCACAAACATCTGGATACAGACAAACGCACACAAACACATCTACATACTGAGACACGCATACGGACACAGACAGGCTCACGGAAACACATTAGTATACTGACACACTCACACAAACACATCCGTATACTGACACAGACACGCTCACACAGATTATCAGATGCACACATCAACACATTCAGTCTGACACTCAAGCACATGTGTACCACTTCCAAACCAGCATCCACGCATAATGATATCTACACACCTACAATCTGATAGGCACGCGCCGAAAAACACACCTAGATAAAAAAACACTCCTTGACGCTGAAACCTAGACAAAAGCACATGTGTAATGTCACTGAGAATTACAGTTTCCAAAAGACACACACACACTCATCTGCACACAGATATCTGTTTTTGTCACAGACACTCACAACTCCATGCACTAACACACCACACAGTGCTCAGAGGGTACACAGAAACACACAGTGACAGACACACCCTGCCGCGGACAGGCGTCTGCTGCAGGTCACCCATCTGTTCACACACACATGCTACAGTCATATGTGCTCACGCTCTGGCTGCAAGGTGAAAGCTTGCTGTCGGCATCAGTGCCAGAGGGGGCTGCTCCCTGGCACCTACAGCTAGTGAGCCCCGAACTGCATGCACTGCACAGAGGCTCCCGTGAAGGAGACGTGCATGCACGCAGGTCTGGATGTAACGACAGAGCTACAGAATTACGGAGAGGAGGGAGGGCTCTATGCTAAGCATAGGGTTGTAGCTTAGGTGTTTTATAACATGCCCTTACTACATCAGCCACGCCCCTTTGAGAGACTCCGAAGTTTTTTCATTCCACTTAAAGCCCTACCTTTACTGGTTACTGACGCCGCATTTCTTCACAGATGAAATGCTGAGTCTCTGGCCTGTAACTAGACAAGGACGAAAGAAGCGCAGCCCAGTGCTAGTCTGCTTCTACTGCGGCTGCCCCCCACAGAAATGAAGAGCAGAAGCGAGGCACAGTTTGATTTGCCCGTTCTCCCTCGAACACAGTGAGGCCGGTCTGTGCCCCAGCCCCTCGATTTAAAAAATAAATAAAAACAAAAACTCACTGAAAGTCTGTGCTTTTGATTCTGCGACTGTCCGCAAACCAAAAACAAGGAACAGCAATGTTTAAGACTTATGGGAGTAACAGCATGCTATCAGACAAACACCGGGACCGGGTAGTGTGTTCAGAGCGTTCGGGACTTCGGGTTGAAAGAAATGTTAAAACAATTTTAAACAAGTACTCTGCTGTATTTTATTTATTAACTTAATCCAAATGTTCTTGTAACGTGAGGGTTGTGACGTACTTTCCAGAAGGCAGTCAGAATTATAGCTCCGAGGCGTGGAACGCAGGCGAGAAAGGCGGGCTCTACTTCGATAGGCAGGAGCCTGCGAAGTTCCGGCAGATTCCCCGCCTCTGTAGCAGGGTAGCGGTGACGTAAGTCGTCCGGAGCGCAGCACCTTGGAGGCAGAGGGAGCCCACAAGCAAGCAGGGATTCCGGGAGAAGAAAGCAGGGATTCCAGGAGTGATGCGGTTCTCGGTAGAGAGCAGGAAATGCATAACGGTGCGAGGAAGAAAGAAGAGCCCGGTGAGTGGGGGGGTGGGGCGCGTGTGTGGGTGTTACTGTGTGTGCGCGCGGGTGTAGCTGTGTGTGTGTATGTATATGTGTGGCTATGTGTCTGTTAGCTGTGCGTGTGTATATGTGTGTCTGTGTGTCCCGATGCATTGTGCCTGCGTGGGTGTATGTGTGTGTGCGCATGCGTGAGTGTGGCTGTGTGTGATTGAGAGAGGCTGTGAATCGGAGGCAGGGGATGTGCACGGCGCCATGAGCGCCCACGAGGACAAATCTGAGACAGCAGAGGCTCGTGGCCGAACGCTGTCTCAGATTCCCAAGAAACTGAATACAATAGGTACCGAGCTAGACACGCATGCTACGCATGCGCAACTCCAGCTCGCCCTAAAAATGACTAATCAAAATTAAAAGAATATAATTACACATTACAACTTACAAGCTATAATAAAAACAATAAAAAAATATTATATTACTAATACCCACAAATAACCGTGAAAATACATTAAACGATTTTAATCAAACTATATTAAATTATACAATCTTATATACATTATTTAAAAAAATATATATTATAGATCCTAAAAACATATTGTTAGACTCTCTATTCTGTCCCACAATATATTTGACTTGACAATATTTATGCCAAAATATTTTTTAAACAATATTTTGGTACGGTCTATGGGAGTCAAAATCCACCAATATCTAATGACTATTTTGATGCGTTCAATATGGCAGAGAATGGGGTAACACAAGTCTTGCAATTTAGGCTTTTCTCAAAGGTTTTAAAAAAAAATCCCTGTTTTATTATGAACTCCCGTAAGAGCAGTTTTCACAACTCCCTTGGGATACACATGTTCCAAGAGTTTTCGGCTCAAGCTTTATTATGAATGCTCTAAACTGGATACATCAGAGCAATTCCTACTTATTTTTAGAAATTGACCCAGTGGGAGATTTATATGTAAGGCTCTAGATGATGACTTTCAAAATTCAGGCGTGAAATACCACCTTTTGCTTTTGGAAAGACAGAAGTATCTAATTTACCCTCCTTTGGTATAATTATGAGGCCAAGGAAGTTTAATTCGCCTCTTAATCATGGTCATAATAAATCTTAGGTGGGGATCTTTGGAATTCAGCCAATTAAGTAAGAGTTCAACACGTCTTTCATCACCCTCCTAAATGGTAAGAAGTTCAGTTTATTGTTGGCATTCTTTGATGGTGCTGCCAAAAGGATTAGAAAGATGGTATATATCATGATGGGTTTAAAATTGTATACATAACATTTGACTGAGCTTCTGTAGGAAGAAGTCCTCTTCAAATTGGAAAACATTGTTAGCGAGGGTCAACCTAGTGCACTCTAAAAGAAACACAAAGTGTGGCAAGTATATTCGTATGTGCAAAATAATTCCTCTACTGTGTGCAAGATGGTTTCTTGGGGGATGCTGATATTGAACTCTTTCACGTCAAATGATATCGCCAATTGATTTTCAGGGGTGAATTCCTAGAGGACAGCAAGGATGTCTTTAGTGTCCTTTCAAAAGGACAGCATGCACCTAACCAGCAGATGAAGATAACAATATTCAAACTGGGCCAGTTGTTCCAAAGTGGGCCACTTCCCAGAAACTATTTGTCTCCCGGGAGGGGGTGAATTGTTCTTTAGGAAGAACAAGATTCATTCTGCTCAATTTGTGTTCCAGTATTTTAGTTTTTTACTATCCTAGCGAACACAAAAGAGCCCGTCTGCGTAGTACGTTTTTGTGTACCTTGAGAAGTGAAGACCAAGATAAACTTGGCATGAAGCTGGTCAACTTTCAATTTCCATTTCCTCATCCCAGTGCATGTTAACATAAGGGAGGCAAAAAGGCAATTTCCATGATGACATTAAAGAATCCTTGTATTCATTGCCTCAATATGCAGAATCCAGTGGGTGCAATTGTCAAAAAGGAGTACACAACCTTCAACGCAAGACACAAGTGTACCCATTCGGGTATGTGTTGTTTGACCCTTCCAACAGCCCGCTTGGTGTTGGTGAGGCTCACTTTAAGAGCCACTGCCAAACATTAATGCCTCCATCATACAGCAGCTAAAGGAAGGAGCTCAGTGGATACATGAGACATTGCTGCCTCGTGTGATGCTGGTCTTATCCCACCTTGTCTCTGGCTCCACAGCTGCAAGATTCCAATTTGGATTTTCTTGTGCATGGCCTCCTTCAGCTTTACCACAAGGTAAATTGTGCTACTTTATTTACAGAAAGCATCTGTAAAACCTTTGTCTGTTAAATTCAGGAAGCCTAGCCATCATATGGATAAGGGTCACATCAAAATGGTCTTCTGAATTTATCAAGCCTGATTTTAAACCATTCCACATTTCTTCTATTAGGAGATTTTAATGTTGGGACAGATGCCTGAGTCTTTGAGACCAAACAATTCCGTGGTTATTTCGCCATTGTTGGGTCTCACTCATTAACAAATTTAATATTTACTAGTTGTAAGTCCTTTACAGATACACCCGATTCCATAGCCTAACCATCATACTGTTCTGTTTAGATCACAGCAGTTTCACCATTGGTGAAGTTTTTATATTTTTTAAATCTCTTTAGTGGAACGTTAAATTAGTTAAGTAATCTCTAAATTTGTCTTTGAGTTGAATAAACTTTCCATCCAGCTTGACTCTAATTCACGACAGGGCAGATTGTTATTTTACTCTTGGATCGCTGAGGCTCTTTAAGACATTGTTCCTGCTGCTAAAATTACTTAATTCCGCAAGTCTTCATCTGCACCGTGCTTCGTACTATGAGTGTCTTGCAGCCCACAAAAGGCAACATAAAGATTTAGCAGGAAAATTAGGTTTATGACTGCCGAGAAATGGAAATGATTTACTCCTCTGTCATGAAAAAATACATGACTAAGATAAAAACTACTCACACCCTTTTCTATTGTCATCAATTGCGAGATGTATAGGATCTCAAAAGGGAATTCTTTAAAACTACTGATGAATTTCTTACGGCTGTAAACATCTTATATTGGCTTCTCAAGAGTTCTCTTGAGAGTTCTCAATTGTGTAATTCATTAGCTTCCTTTTTATACTGGAAAAACATCCTTACAAATTTGGCACTCCTATGAACACTGGTACAGAGCACGACTGAGACTTCTTCTGAAGACTGCGCCACATTTTGTCCAAAGCATGAGTTTGCACCACTATTGACTCTATCCTTAATATAATTCACTGGGTGATGTCTGGGTCTGCTATTTATGCTAGCCACAATAGGCTTTTACACCCTGTTCGATCATACAATTGCTCTGCCTATAATCAATATAATAACCAATACTTTACTGACGCTCTCGTACCTAAGTCCTTAACCTCAGACAAAATGAGCTTTGCACTATATGGCTAATGATAGATCTTGCTGCGTTGGTATTATCGGATTCATCAGCTTCGATACCATGTCCCATACAATACAGGGATCCTCACTAAATCCAATATATACATGGTTTCTCAGGCAATTTTAATCTGCTCCTTCGGCTTCATCGTTTCGAATTATGTCAACTACTACCAAATCAAATTACAGTTTAGCAGCAATGAAGAACGACTCAATTCCAAATTCCATAAATGTGTGCAAGCAGTGGCCAGGTGAAATACCAATAGATATCTTAAGCTCAACTGATAAAACAGATGCTTGTATTTAGCTCTCCCTGGTCGATGAACTGGTGGTCTTAGGAACTGGCATCTTGCTCTTTGCCAGTCAAATCCACTAGCAACGCGGGTGTCATCTTTGATGACGAGCTCGTCTTTTCAGTGCACAGTTCAAAAACTGTATCCCATTGTTTGAATATTGAAGATTTTAGTTCAAAGCCTTCACTTTCTTTCAAGGACTCACACTTTGCCATTTTACAGACCATAGTAGGTTCAACACTGGATCATTCCAACAGTATTACTCTAGGATTGTTGTTTTCAGATAGTACAAACTGTCAGGTTCCTGGCGAACCGCGCCTACGAAACATTGGTTAAAACTACATTTCTCAGAATGCCCGGTTTGGTGTGGCGATTTAGGCTCCGAAGTAGCGCGGGATGTTGCGCGTAATTCTGAGCTTTCTCGGCATTCACTCTCTCTCCCGGCTGGGAGAAGGAAGTCGATGGCGTCGCGTTGGATCCCAATTGTTGGGGAGATGAAAGACTGGAATTCTGTGTGTCGAGGGAATCCATGAGTACTAATCGCCATTGGTCGTGGGGATTCTGGCTTCCATAGTGTGCAGAGCAACGGACGTTCTGTATAACAATAAGAGGAGCGGAATACGGCAGGGCTTCCACGTTATACCGTTCCATTCTGATCAAGAGAATTTGGTGGTACAGGAATAAGGCGGCGATCGCAACCGCGTGTTGCCGTGGTTGCATATTTTAGTTATTTGAGGTTCCTTGCGCACAGCGGAATACGGCGGCGGTCGCAACCGCGTATTGCCGTTTGTGCTTTACTAATTTGTTTTCTTGGGAGATTAAGGCACAGCGGAATACGGCGGTGGTCACAACCACGTATTGCCGCTTATGCATTTCTTTATTGTTTTCTTTGGAGATTAAGGCACCGCAGAATATGGCAGTGTTCTCAACCGCGTATTGTGGAGAAGTGTGGCTCAATGGTTAGAGCAGCAGACCCTGATGCAGAGGTCTGGCCTGGGACCAGGGCTCAATTCCCGCCTTGGCGGGTCTTGGGCTCAATTTCCTCCGACCTGATAATTCTCACCTCGGTGCCTATTCTAATCATGGGTCCCACTCTTCAACTCTGGGCAATAGCTTGCTTAATCTCCACAACGGCCCCAACAGCGCTGCGATACTTTCACCTTGGGGGTGCCCAGGAGTGGACATTTCACAGGGAAAAGCCAGGAAGGGTTCCACAGCGGTATGCGTTACAGCACCAGGACACCCCAGTTGGGGTATTAGTGCGCTTTACAAGTACAAATTACATTGCCGTTGGTGCATATCATTCATTCTTGAGATTCTCTGATAAGGTGGCATTTTTTGTGGAAAATTGGGATATACGGACATGTTGGTAATCATATCAGCAGAATACAGCGGTGAGGAGCAACCGCGTATTACCGTTAGTAATACAGACAATCCTTTCCATTTTACTTTTTCTGTGACTGGATATCGTTGAACCCTTAATTTCTGAACTCCTCCACTAAGGTTCATTAGTGGCTGCATTGAGTATCTAGACTTTATGTGTTATTACGGAGTATCCAAACCTGTACTGAATATGTGAGAGAGCTCTCTCCTACCTTATTACAAGTTTCTTAGTATTGTCTCATGTTCTGAGTTGAGAAACACCTAATGGGGTATGTATGGGATAGAAGTAAAAAAAAATAGATGTGCGGAAAGTTGGAATGATAGAGCCAATATTCGTACATGTTTTTTCCCTTTTGTAGACCATATGGGTGCATACCATTTAAAGAGTCACAAGGAAGGGGTTAACCACGAATGACGGTGTTCAGGTATATTTATATATACATGCTACCATTTAGCGAAATATTAATGAGAGTAGACTTTTCTGTTATTAAACCTCAGCCTTTGTTGTTTCAGGTCCTATTTTCCCTGCTGTTCCCTCCCCTTCCTTTCCCTCGCCTGATCACTCGAATACCCTGTGTATGTTTTACAGTTCAGGGTGTTGGTAGGATCAGGAGGTGGGCCTTCTTGTCTACTACGACTGGATCCTGCGGAGCTGGGTCTGACACAAACTGTGTTGCTTGTTTATTACTGAATCGGCTTCATCATAGCCATGTTACATTACATAAGTAGAATAATCTTGAAAGCTTCTAAAAATAAATATGGTAATAAAAAGTAAGATTTCAGCTACAATTTCTTAGCTGTTGTAATAAAACTAAAGACTACATGACTTTTGCAAGATGGCCATCACATTTACCCTCACTTACCTCTTGAGTCTGAATGGTGAAGGCTATTTACACATAGGATAACTGGGTCTGTAGGTAGAGCATGCAGGATGGCTACCTCTCTTGCTCTTATGCAGCAAGTACCTCAAAAAGATGGGGGTCAGCCGGGGCGCACAAGTGATTCTACTGTGCTCTGAGGGAGTGGGGAGCCAGTAGCACTAATCTGATGGTATATAAAATTATTCCATTGCAGTGGAAATAAATGTGGCCCAATAGCACATATTATTTAAAGTAGGTGAATAAATAAACACACATTTATTACTAGAGTGCAAATGTTAAATGTAAGGTCATTACCACCGTACAGCATAACCACTGAGAGAAAATACTCATTATCTGTGAATGCATTTCACAGTGCGTTAACAGAGGAAAACAACTTTGTTAATAGGGACTACAGCTTTTCAAGGTTGTTATGGTAGGTGGTTTATAAAGCGCTCATATCACCATGGGGCATCTCGGCGCTGCCTAGCAATAGCATCCTGAGGGCTAAAGAAACAAGGATGAGAATGGATATATCCGTTAAAACAAAAACGCTTTCAGCTGTTTCCTAAAAATGCTGTAGCTTGTAATTTTGCGCAGTGCAGGGGGGAGCTCATTCCAATATCTAGGCGCGAGATAGGAGAAGGCTCTACCCCCAGAGCGGGAGAGGCGAATTAGCGGAATCTGAAGGAGATCGAGGGTGCTAGATCTGAGTTTCCTACCAGGAGAATATTCTTTTCGTTTTTTTCGCAGGTAGAAGGGGTCTCTTTCATTCACCGCATTATATGTAAGACAACAGATTTAAAAAAATGATCTCTTCTTCAATGATAGCCAGTGTAGTTCCCTAAGCAGTGGAATCGAGGGGGGAACCTGCCGGACGGTTTAAAATCATTCTGGCTGCGGTGTTCTGTACTACTTGGAGTTTGGCCAGTAGGGTCTCTCCCACTTCCGCCAACACATTACCGTAGTCCAGACGACTAATTACCATTGCCTGGACTAGGGTCCTGCGGCAGGGGGTGGGCATGTAGGGAATGATTTTTCTAAGGAGCCGTAAACTATATTAGCATGAACTGGTGGTGGCCGGGATGTGATCCTTCATGGTCAGAGCCCGGTCCAATTTTAGACCAAAGTTTTTTACTGATTGTTTGGGGGAGGGGGCAGAGCCCAGCTGAGCGGACCATCAGTCGTCCGACCAGAAGTCCATGGCTTTACCCATTAACATAAGGTGATTTTATCTCCCAGCATGGAATTAACCCCTTCTACCCTGTTTATAACTACTACACATGACAAAACAGCATAGTCTAGATGCAGTTCTGAATTGAGGAACGTGCTACTTACTACCATTGATGACACTCACTCGAGGCTTTGTCACTCATCACTCATTGCCCCCCTACACTTAACAATGCTTACACTCAAAGCATCTGCTCCTGAACAAAAGTGTTGCTGGGCTTTTAAGGATAACTCAGTTCATCACCTTACATACAACTGGACAATAATGTTTTGAACAATATCATGTACAACAGAAGACACAGGGAACTTACAAGAACAGGAGTTAGAATGGCATTTTGTCAAGAGGAGTGAAAGATTTTGGCGTTGAGGGGCGAGGAGTTTGTCAAGAGGCAGAAATATGTGCTTATACTTTCCGGTGTGAAAAGGGTGGATTTTGTTTAAATGACAGGAAACTGAGATTTCCAGGTGGTAGTTGCGTTTGCACTGCAGGAGCTCTTATGGGCAAAATAAGTTCTTAGTTTTGTTACATCCAGTTGAAGAAAATTTCTTCTTCTGCTGCTTATTTGATGCCTGATAGGGAGAGCAGGTCAGGAAAAATAAGGATTGTTCACGTGAATGGAATTATGTCAATGTTCCTGGTTGCCAATGGAAGCCAATGTAGGTCAAGAAATTGGCAGATGATGTGGTTTTGAGTGCATTGCAGCGCACCTGCTGCAGCGATGACATTCCAAAAGTGCAATCTGGAAGGCGCGAGCACTTGTTCTGCTATTTCCAACTGGTCTGTGAAGATTAATTTTTGTGCGAGTAAAAACGTGCATTTGCTGGCTTGACAGAGTCAATCGATTGATGCAACATGTGAGGGTGGAATCTAAGATGAAGCAGACGGATTTTAATTTTGTGAGTGTGAAGTAGAGTGATCTGATAGTTTAAGGGAAGAAGATTAACAATTTTAATAGGTTTCATATGGATGGTCCAAGTAAATTCTCCAACATCAGTCTACTAACTAAAGTGCGAGAAATGGAAACCTCCTCAATTTACCGTCACCTGCATATTGGTGTATTGAACCACACCATTTCTTTACGATCAGGCTCAGTGGCCAGATGTACAGGTGTACAGGTTGAAAAGGCAGGTGAGAGGATGGAGAGACATTTCAGATCTTCCTGGGATATTTTCAAATCTTACTTAGAATCTGTTGGCGGGAAAAGGAGAAAATTAACTAAGAAAATGGCCATTAAAGTCCTTGTGCTGCTCTAGAGTTTGGGTCAAATACTGTGTTGCAAGCGAATGGCAAGTCTATCGATAGGAGTAAATGGGCCTATCCACCATGTATAATGGGGTGTATGTCATTCAGGAATTTCAATTGAGTTATTTCTATACTAAAAGTAAGAAAGAACCATATAAATACCCTCAGGTAAATGTTTGTTGTCAATAATATAACACCTCATTTCCCCATGACATTCACTAGCGAAGACAGGTTCAATAGTGGTTGAAGTTAGACAACAGGTATGGATCGAGCTTGGGTTTGGAGTATGAGATTATTTTGCCCAGTCTTTAAAGAGTCCGAGCACTTCCATGGCAGAGGCTTGCATTTATACGTTTGCACCAACCAGAGGGATTTTAAGAGACGAAAGTTACCTTTGAGGTTATTTGCAGAGAAATGGACTGATCTGCTGGACTGAGAAACCTAATAATAAAGGATAGATTATACCTACTTGTGACATTTAATTTACTTATAAGTTCAGTCCCATATAGTTTATCATATAGCCAGGGTCTGTAAATTCTAGTGGGATTGGACGAGTGTTTGGTGGGGGTACGTCCCTCGATAAGGTGTCATAACAAGTTTTTTTGATGGAATAGATCTTGTTGGAAAAGTAGCAGGGGAATTCCTCATATTGAGACAAAGTGCGAATATGGACTGTAGCGAGAGGTAGTATTGGATCGAATGTCCAAAAGCGCGACAGAGATAGGTTAGGTGAGCAGTCGATTTGTTCTTGGATAAACACTTGTATTGACCTGCTAGGATGACATGTTTGTAATATTTTCTTATAATTGTTAGCATGGAGTACTTTCCATCTTTCTGATAAGTCATCTTTTATTGCTTGGAATTTAGAAAACGAAGCTTTGCCTTTTTCATGCTTTTGTTACTTGGATTGGTGCCGTTAAGTGGAATATCGTATGCATGACACTATATTTCTTGAGAGTGTTATTGATGTATGCAAATAGGTTCAACTGCTATATTGTAGGAGAGATGATTTTTTTTTTAGTATGGTAGGTGGTTATTTTCTTATTAGGCGAAGCATATGAAAGGGAATGGAAGTGGTCAAACCAATCAACTGGGTTATGGAAGAAACATTTGATGAGGTTACAAATGTTGCATTTGTAGTATGTAGGCTGTTAGGACTGCTGGTATGAATTGAGGAGTATTCTAGTCGCGCAGTTCTTAGCCTTTTGACTTCGGCGACTCCTACTGAATAATTACTGGTAGCTGGCTTCCCCAGTCTAAGCAATTTCTACAATTTGAACATGAAAACAATACATAAAATATTTAATAATTTGTATATGTGTTCGATGTATACTTGTTTCTGTATTTTCTATTTACTTCCTAAAAGATAAACGAAAACTGAAATATTAATGGTAAGGTTGGAGCCTTCCAAAATGTGACTCAATTTCTAAAAGATGAAGTGATATGGTATCTAGCATATCCCTCTGTTTCTGGCACTTAATGCATGCTTTGTTTGTTGGTGCATACTAGTGCAATAATTGAGGTCACCAAACTTCCATATTAGGTTCAGTTTGCTGTACTTACTCTGCTCCTACAAATCAAGCTAATATCAACAGCATTTTTAGCCTCCAATTTAAATTTCCTTCACATTTACAGAGCGTTATAAGATTTTTAGTTTTGATTATTTTATGAATATATACTTGTTAGACTTGTGAGTACTCTTCCCCCTAACTTTTTGCTCTTTTCTCTCAATTTCTTATCTGAATTTAGTTTTTGTTGGCCTTTGGAGTATGTGCACTTTACCTCTGCTAAAAAGTGCTTGACTCCATCCCTTAAACTTTGTAAAATTGGCTTTGACATGATTGGCATATTTAATGTACTTATAAGTTCAGTACAGTGTAGTTGTATATCATACAGCCAGGGCCTGTAAATTCTAGTGGGCCTCAAGCCTTTACTGTGCCACCCACTTAAATAGCCCCATAAAACATGTCCCAGGCCTGCCATTGCTGCCTGAATGCAGTTTTTAACTGACAATTCGACTTGGCAATATCACCCCTTTGCCAAGCCTTGAACACCACTTTTATTGTAAATAAACCACTTCTAAAGTAAGCCCTAAGTAGCCCATAGGGAAGAGTGCATTGTAATTAAAAGTTTGGACATGCACTTTTAAGTTTTACATGTTCTGGTAGCGAAGAACTCCTAAATTAGTGTTTCACTACAGTGAGGCATACCTGTCCAAAAGGATAACATTTGGGTTGCTTTATTATGTTTAATAAGTGCTAACTTTTGATTGGGTACAGTAGCATTTAATATTTGGTATCTATGACATTGCAATTAAAATCCTCTTTTATAGTAAAGCCAGATTTTAAATTACAATTTTGAAAATGGCACTTTTAGAAAGTTGTACAAAAGGGGGTGGTGATGGACGGAGCATATGAATCAATCAAACACTCACACCTAGTCAAAAGATCTGGGTTTTTAGAAAGTTGGCATTTTCCTGCCCTTTGCTAATTTGTGCTTTCAGCCTTCCTAGGTCACATGACTGGGTGCAGTTGGCAGCTTGTGTTTCTTAATTCCTCCTGGTCACACAAAAGAGAACCATCAATTGGCAGGATGGGGGTGGAGTTGGGCAGAGCCCAACTTGTAACTGAATAGGCTATGCTCTGCCTTCACCAGCTCATTGTACCTGCAGCGAGTTTGCAGCCTGTGCAGGGGAGTCCGGGAATTCCAAGCACTTCAAAGGAAAACTTCTAGAAATATATCCTACTTCAAAGAAGGCACCAGATATAAAAAATAGGACCTTTAGACCCACTCTTCAGTTCACTTTCTAGGCCTCTGGAAGTTCTCACAGAGAACTGCCTGCGGATGTGGCCTGCTGTGTACTCCACAAGCTTTGCTACCTGGAGCCTGCCTTTAACCCTCAGAAGCATGCCCTGCTACTTGAGCCCCTGCTTCACCAGAGTGACTCAAAGGGCTAGTTTGCTGCCCTGCTGCCTAAAACCACAGGGTCATAACAGGCTCCCACCATCTCGAACCTGCAGCTGGACCCAGCCCGAGTGAATCCTGAATCCCCAGGTGGTGCCCTTTTAGTCCTGGACTCGTGTTTGTGGTATTAAAGATGCCCAAAATATCAAACATGCAAAACTTGGGACTAGGAATTTATTTTGCTAAAAACTGCTCCGAGAACTATGGGATGACCAGGACCAATCTACTCGCCAATCTGCTCAAGGTGCATCGCTGCTCAGCCCGACTTCAAAGTCGCTCCCACTATGTTAGTCTGTGCAGCAGCAAATTATATTCAGCAGTTCTTTGCCAAGTGGGTATCTGGCCTCCTGAAACTCGTCAGCTACAGTCTCCTGCATGTTCCCCTGGAGATTTCTGACTTTCTAAAAAGACACTAAACCAAAACGGAAATCTTCATCACGACTTTGTCTCGCAGTGTCTGGACAACAACGCTCCCTCCTTGGACACCACCTGTAGCCATGCCCTGCTAATCTTTTGCTTCTCAGACCATTTTCTTAAAACTTTCTTCTGAATCTGAAGGTAAACACTGACCAAGCCCAATTCACTTTTTGTATCCAGTCTTGTGTGACTAGATTTTTATGGTTAGTACTTTGATCTTTTAAACCCTATTTTTTTACTGAAAACTTTATAACTCCAGCACTACCAATTTAAATTTTGCCATTTGGTGTCAAAAATGTATTATTGTATTAAATTGTATTAAATGTATTGTATTGTATGTATTGTATTAAATGTATTATTATGAATAACCCTTAAGATGGAAGCAAGCCTCCATCCTACCCTTGCTAAAAAAAACCAATCTAGACATCACTGAGATGAACAATTATCGCCCAATTGCCAGACTCCCCCTCCCGGCCAAAATAATAGAAGGTTATCTGAACACACAACTTAGTTCCTTCTTAAAATCAGCAGATGTACTTGATTCCTCCCAGCACGGATTTCGAGAGGAGCACAGTACGGAATCCGCCCTGATTAAATCCATGGAAGATATCAGACTGGTGATGGATGCAGGGGGCAGAGCGGCCCTGATTCTACTGGACCTTTCTGCGGCCTTCGATACGGTCCACCATAAACTATTGGTGGACCGGTTGAGGGCCTGTGGAATTCAGGGAAAGGCTCTAAAAATCCTTCAAGCCTTCCTATCTGATAGATCCCAGACAGTGGCACTGGGCAGCTACGAATCACGCCCTTTTGTACTTCCCTGTGGTGTCCCCCAGGGGTCCTCCTTAAGCCCAACCCTTTTCAATGTGTATGTCTCTACCCTCGCCCCGGTAATTCGATCGTTCGGCTTTCAACTCACGGCATACGCCGATGACACACAGATTGTGGTGTCCCTTCTTCCCGGCAACACTGAAAACACCGCAGACAGATTTAGAAACTGCATGTCTGAAGTAGGCCGTTGGATGGCTCAAAGCTGCCTTAAGCTAAACTCCTCAAAGACCGAGGTTCTGCTCTTTGGTGCCAAAGATAACTTCTGGTCCCCGAGATGGTGGCCAGACGAAATGGGACCTCTCCCAGAGCCGGTGGATAAAGTGAAGAATCTTGGGATTCTGGTGGACTCCACCCTGACTTTCAAATCCCAGGTGAATGCCCTCTCCTCCTCTCTTCACTTTACACTTAAAACCATAAGAAAAATTCTACCATATCTGGAGAAGAAACATAGGAAAACCATTGTCACAGGTCTAGTGCTTTCACGCCTAGACTATTGCAACAGTCTGATGCTAAACGCCCAGCAGAGCGTACTCAACAAACTCCAACTACTGCAAAATGCAGCCGCCCGCCTAATCACTGACACACCCAAATTTTCCTCGGTATCCCAAGATCTGGTAAAATTACATTGGCTACCCATCCGTAAAAGAATCACTTTCAAGGCGGTATGCATGGTTTTCAAGGCCCTCCACGATACAGGTCCCAGGCACCTGAAATCTCTTTTCCGCTGGCATAAACCAGCAAGAACTCTGAGGTCAGGACAACTGGCCCTGGTTACAGTCCCCAGAACTAAAAAAGCTCGCTGGGGTGGTAGGAGTTTTTCCCCTGGAGCGGCAGAGGCCTGGAATAAACTCCCTCTGGTGCTCAGACAAACTCAGGACCTGATGGTCTTCCGAAGAGGACTTAAAACATGGCTCTTTACTCTATAAGCACGTTCCTTCACACCAGCCTATCCTTTCAGCGCCAGGACACCTCCGGGTAACAGAGCGCTCTACAAATGTGTAAAATAAATAAATAAATAAATAAATATTAAAATTGACTATATTTCTTTAAATTTGTGTGGTATTTTTGTTGTGTTTTCACTTTATCACTGCGTGTGTGCTGTATAAATGATTTACACGTTTCCTATAAATTAAGTCGGGCTGCTTTTTGTGCCAAGTTACTAAGGGTTAACCACATGTTAATTTAGCGATGTGGTTCATCCAGACAGGGACTGTGGCTGTTGCTTGAAAAGGGGTCACCCCCATTAAAGCAGCGACCCAATTTTTTACAATACTTTAGAAAATTAAACATTAGCAGATTACTAAACCTTAGCAGACTCCCCAAGTAGGGTTCCTGGAGGTCAGCAGAGCTACACTAAGAATAGTTGTGCAGTGTTATCTCAGTAATTATACGTTTTGTACTTAGTTTGGTCCCATTGAAAGCTCGAAAGATATTTTGAAAGAGATATTTTGGTTTTAGAGAACATTCTCACAACTATTCCCAAATGTGTTCTAAATGTGGGTGGTTGATAGACAGTGATGTGTAGGTAGAGTCGAATGGGGATAATAACCCTACAACTTTGAGGCATTTAAATGTTTTGCAACTAGTGATGTCAAAAATGTATATTTGAGGTCATCCAAGTATATGACTGTGAGGCTGCCTTTTAAATTATGTTAGAACAGATGATTCGCTTCCCGTCAAAGAAATAGCAATTTATTGACATATTGGGACTGTGTCACGATTCAGTGCTGCAGTGTTCACATCATGGACAGAAATTACGTTCGATATTTCAGGGTGATGGACATTAGATGACCTGACATTTATTAGCACGCAGATTTAGATTTCAAGGAAATTGGTGCTAGTAAATGGGTGTGAGTACATTTGTTACTAAAGTGATTATTTATGTTTGGGTATTTAGTATGAGAATCTTAGGGATGACAGGAGAAATAGGGAAGTAGTGAAAGCAGACAAAACTTGCTACAGGTTGAACATTGAACAGTTCACAAATGATAGTGTTGTGGTTCTTGTTCTTATGGGGATTCTAGAAAGATGGACAACTCAAACGACAGGGTTTAAAGTATCTTAGTCTCTTGCACATAAGGCGATGCTGCATTACTGCAGCAAGTCAACAGAAACAGGTTTGCTTACAATTCCATACGCAGGCTACAGAGTGATAGGCTTCAGTGAGGAACACATGGCTGAGTTGATAGACTGTGGTAAGGAAATAAGTACATGGGATACGAATAAAAAAGGGAGTACAACAGATTGTACCAGGATGATAGTAGTAGTGGGAATAGGAGGCAAGACTATGCTTGCTGTGTAGAATGGATAAGGCAAACCAAGTAGAAATATTAGACAACACGTAAGGCGGTGCAAAAGAAGAGTAATTTGGTAACAGATGAGAGAAAATAGAAAGACATTAATAGGATTAGAAAGAGTAGGGAAAAATAAGAGGTGTAACGAAGAATAAAAGTCAGAAGGGGTAGAGGTTGGACTGAGTCTGAAGAACTAAATATAAGAGTAAGACTTGTAGAAAGAATAAGAATCAACCGAAAAGTAGGAGAAATATTTGGCGTATGGATAATAGGGGTGCGAGGGTAGCAATGCACATGGCAGTAGAAGGGGGGCACTGGGTTGAGAGGCATATCACTACTCAAACCCCTGTCCCTGCTCTTATCCCTAATGGTGCTAAGAGTGGGATAGGAGCAGGATTAAAGTTTCCAAATTACTGTATCTCCACTGCATGCATGGATGCTTCAAGTCCATTCATTGAAACAGAAGCACTGTTTGAGTGGATTAATGCACCCAATAGCACGACTGTAAAGACAAATACAATAGTGGTTTCATCTACAATATAAAAAACACTAAAATAATGGCTGAAGGGGGCTGGCACGGAGTAACTAATGTGTGTTTCAGCACACAAGCTCAGGCAAACAGCTAGCCTAGACCTGTCAGTCAGTCATTCAAATTACTTTATTCTATACTTATAATATAATATCATAAAAGTACAGAGTAATACAATTTAAGACTGACTAGCCTAGACCTAAAAAATGACAGTGAAGCCAATCTTTTGCCAACACAAAGAAAAGCATTGACAAAGCAAATAGGTCTCCGGTTTAGTCCGTCTAGATTTGTCAATGCCGTTTGCTGATACTAAGCAGCATCCCGAAAAACATTTTTTGGTGATGCTGCACCATCAACCAATAGAAAAAAAAAAGAAGAAGAAAAAAAAAAGAGTGATGGCATACGTGGTGGCTGGCCATGTCATTTCTTAAGCAGATCAGTTTTTTAAAAAAAATTTATTTAGCTAGTGCGAGGTATTTGTAAGGCAATGTGGCCGGCACCAAATTGTTGCCTGGCCTCCCATAAAAAGTAATATATCTTTTTTTTTTTTTTAAAAGAGAAAAAGGGGTGAGGGGAGCAAATGAGGAGCAGGTAGGAATGGCTGCCGGAAGGAAGAAACAGGGAGGGGGTTAAAATAAAGCTGGATAGATGGAGTGGAAAAGCAGCACACGAGTCAGACAGCAACACAGGGTGGTGGGGCAGAATTCCACAAGTTAATTTGAGTAGTGGAAGGATACAAGGCAGCCAGTAAAAAGGATGGTAAAGAGGCTATGCTCCAGAGGAGTGAGAAATATTTAAAAAATAGCAAGCCAATGAAAAAGAAGCAATAAATGAGTGACAATAAAGCCAACCAACAGTAAGTGATGGGTGGGATGTAAGCCCAATGCAAGGTCTTAGTAAGCCCTGAATAGGCCTTTCACACCCAGACAGCTGGTGTTGTCTGTAGGGAGACCTAAAGAAGTACAGGGGGAAGGTGTAGAGCACCGCTAACCATGCAGCAACAAACAAAAAATCACTTTTTTCCACAGCTGTGGTAAATCAATATGTAAACACATAAAGAGCAATAAATTGGTTATGTGGCCAGAATGAATGTAACCTATGACGGAAATGCAAAAGTAATTAATGGAAGTGAAAATAAAACAGAGCCGCACTGGCACTTTAAACCAGTTCAAAATGTTAATTCTTATGGTAGATTAGGGTAACATCTATTCCTGTTGCATCACTTTTAACACGTCAAACAGGCTAAGTCTAGGCATATCTCTCCCAGAACAGCTGCAGTATCAATGTCCACGTTGTTTTCCTGGATTCTCCTTCGTTGGACCTCATGACCAGACCAGAATCGTCTGTACTGCATCAAACAATTTTCAAAAGGTTTTAATTCTGAGCTGCATATTGGCCCCATGATGTGTGACATCTTACACCACTCCTGGCTTGTCAGACCCTACATGATCACATCAAAAGTGGCATTCTGCCACGTGCTGTTGGCTTCAATGCCAGGGCTGGACAGAGTTGTCACACGTGGAGCCGGACCAGACAGACCCCAACCACAGCTCACTGCCCCGCAGACTAACCATTCTTAGAACAGAATCCCATCTTCCTGATCACAAGCGAAAAGTATGCCCTCCCTCCAGTGGCTTCTGCTCAGTTTGAGTGTTTGATCCCGGTCCCAGTTTCTCTGTTCCCAGCAGAAATTCCTGAAGTCCTTTTATTAGGATTGGCTTAGACTAGAGGCAGCTTTAGCTGTCTTGCCAACTTCATGTTTTGCAAAAAACATAATAATAAAAGTATATGAACATATTTATGCATAGGGGTTGGGTCAGCCCTCTCCATCCATTGGCATGTTGATTTGCCATTTACATGTTGCTTCCACCTATCACAGCAAGCAGCTGGGGGCAATGGGTCAGCCCTCTTTATTCAATGGCTGTCTTTCAATCCGAGTGAAATTGCAATGATAAAATGTGCCTTGGATGCTGGCCCACTCCTTTATTTGTATCATTTAGTACATAAATGTGCAGAAAAACAATTGCATGCTTGAAGGCTGGACCTATCGGCTTAACCAATGCTCGTCTCTTTACGGCACCACATTCAGGATTCCATGATGTCTTGTAACTGCACCATTGGCCGCATTCCTTGTACTGGTGGGAGACTTTTTATTTCATAAAGGGAAAGACCACATAATATTTGAGAGGGCATACACTTAAAATCCCTTATATAAAACGTGTTTTGCTTTTTTTGCAATTCCACACTGAAAAGGATCAGAGTCAATTTCGCTTAGGAGTTATGTAACAAGTATAACATGTGCCCTTCCTTAACTCCTCTTATACAGTAAACCACTCATTTTAGGCTAGTAGTTGCCCCTCACATCTCTGCGCCGAGGTGCCACTGCACCTTCTGCAACAAAGATAGCTTCTACGCCCCTGCACTTCAGTACGTCACTTAAATTCAATTTATTTGAAATTGAAAACTGTCCCAATTACTAAGTGAGAAGCTGTTTTATGTTACACTGAAATGGCCAATGGATATTTCTCTAAACTTTTCTTGGACCAATCTGATCCGAACATAGGTCTACATCTGGCCCCATGTCTAACTTTGACCATAGCTCTCAACATGACCCTGACCAAACTGTAGACCTATCCTATCCCTAGATCCTCATTTTTGTTTATTCTTCTCATTTTAGTTTTATTTTGATGGACTGTTTTGCAATAAAATGGCTTAACTTTGTTGTGCAAAGCAATGCATCCTGGTAAACAAATAAGAAGTTGGGACAGGTATCAATAAATACAACCGTCAACACCCTTACCAAATCCATTGATGGACAAGATTATTCTGTAGAGCTGGTTACGTGGAACAGTTTCATGAGAACTCCATGGGCATCACTGCAGGAGTCACAAAATCAGAATATGAAAGAAAATCTAAACTTTGCGCCTTTGCACTCACTTAACAGGATACTGCAACACAGACACATGCAATACAGATACTCACTAAAAACAGCACAGAGAGCTTTCTACGAGTATAGCAAGAGTTTGACGCGGACTAATGCACTTTTTTTAACAATACATATTTATTATGGCAAACTTTTCAGACTATACATTGAATAACAATGCGCACATGGAAAGTTTTAGCAGCTTGAAAAGGTGAGACAGATCACACATCGTCAAAGAGGTGCGCTACACTTTGCTCCGGGGCAAATCATGGGCGTTGTTCCGACACTGAGCTCTGAAGAGCTATGTTTGATCCACATATCGGCTCCATTTATTGTTAATTGTTTTTTGGCATTGTTTGTTTTGTTGCTTATATTACAAATTTTGATGCTAATGTATTTCATAAAGCTCTCCATGTTACAACACAATAGATATTGGAGTAGCTATTGATTTAGGTTTATTTATACCAATGTTTTCCTAAAAGGGGCTGGATCCAACCCAGATCTTTACAATGATCACTGGTTATGTACATGAATCCCCCCTTAGATCCATGGTATGTAAAGGTTTCCCATGTAGCTATGCTCAAAATCTGGCACGGATCCAGCTCTCCAGGATGAATCTGAATTAAATATGGCACAATACCACATTGGAGGGGATTGACAACGTGGACAGGTCTTAAGAGATATATGCAGTAAATGACCTATGAACATTACAAATTCTTGAGCAAATCCCTATTCAGGGAAATCGAAGAATGGAGCAAATCTTGTATCAATGCAGTTTTGTTTCCCCAAATCACAACCAAAAAATCCAACCAATGAAATCGAAATCTAAAGCAAAACTCAACCAGGCGATGCAAACTATTAATACTACTCATACTACAATAGGACAACAGATACAGCGAATCCGTTCTGAAATTGTTCTATTATACAACTGCCTACCAGAGTTGTGTGATCTGCTTCACATCATGATCTTGTGAGTGGAAATAAGAATATTTAGAGATATGGAGGTGTTCGAAATTCTCTCCTTTGGGGCCTCCACTTCTTCTCCTTGTGGTAGACTAACATGCTAAAATTCACCCACATTTTTGCAACAGGTTGCTGGTTCAAGGCATACAAGTCATACATTTGTCATGGTCTCTGGGTGAACAGCGGGCATACTTGACAGAGATCATGTACCTAGAAGAATTCAAAAACACATGATGCTGGACTATAAAGGTACTTTGCTTAAACGTGACATAGACCGCATCTGCTCCACGATTTTGCTAAAACATTCAATCTGATTTTCTCCGTTTTTGATCTCACTCCTCAATCCATTCCACTTTTTGTCATTCAAGCACGACAGATGATTTTATCATTTTTTATTTATAACAATGGCCATTTCATGGATTCACTGAGGTGCCCTAGTCAACAGGTCTACTGGCAAATCTTTGTGGAGCTTTGCTAAGCCCGAGGACGTGCACCCAGAGTTTCCTATTTCTCCTTCATTTGCACACATTTCTACAGCTGAGCAAATGCTTCTGGGCTCACATGAGGTTTGAGAATTGACACTCGCCCAGGTGAACAGTCGTCCCATAGTCACATGGGTGGTGACCTCCCCTCTTCTGGGCTCCTTACAAATTTAGGTATTTGGGGGAAATGCTGAAATTTTAAATAGCAAAACCCTGAATCTGTAGCATAAAAATACCTTTTCAAGTCAAGGTCATGTACCATTAAATACATATTAAGAATACTGAGGTTGAGAGCAGTATGGAGTTGGAATGAAAGCTCTCAAAGAAAAACTACTAGGAATGATTGCATTTGAATGTTTGATCCTCTTCCACATGCTTTGTATGTTGACATGTTTGTCCTACTACACCACAGGCGATGGATTTGGACTTATTTTATTAAAAATAAAACTTGTCAATTTCACGAGATACTCCCTCCCCCCTTAAGGTTTCATGAAGAGGGACATAAGCGGGGAAGAAAACGACGATGAAACAGGACAAGAGTGTAGCGGGTACCACTGCGTCCTGTAATAACAAATATATGAAAGAACTACTGCTTAACTTTCTTAATTAGTGTTATGAAGTTTTTTTTTCTTAATGCCACCTGCGTTGCTCACCAGACTCACTAGAAAGGGTATCAAACTGGTCACCCCTTCTGTGGGACAGTGTCCCCATTGTCTCTAAGGGACTGACTTTGATCACCTTTACGTCGGTAGTCCCTACAAATAGATGCCAGATTTCCCACAGGAGAGTCTTGGCTCTCCATCCCACTCTGGACATGCACTTAAAGCTGCAGTTTTATTTCTGCCCCATTAATAGGTCGTATTGGCAGGCGGTCGGTCGCTTTCATAGGTGATTATCTGTTTATTTGGTTTCATATGGTCCAATCTGTTGGCTCTACAGTGCCACTTTAAAACTGAGGACAAACAGCACCATAAAACAGGTAGCAAAATGCAAAGCCAACTTCCAAAGAGGCCAAAAGTGGGGAGGACCCCAGGAAGACTGAATAAGCAACACTAATGGCCTTTGCTCGCGAATATGAAACACCGCAGGGATCTGGCCTTCCATTCCACAGCCAGTACTCACCAATGGAGTACCCTGGACTCACCTGACGCCAACGTGGTGGAAAAAGGATGCACCTATTTTAAATGAGCGGCTGATTGAAATGGATCGAGATAAGCCACAAATTTGAGCCGCCCAAGAACTAGCCTATATAAATCACTATTCACTGCACACGACTAAGAGTCACAACCAAGTAAGTGTTAGACACAAACGTTAGACAAATGGAACAATGCGCTCTTGTAATGGTCCTTAGATACTGCAGACGTCTGCACGGAGTAATTAACACATGGTCAACCAAGTGCATGCATACAATATGCAGCATATGATATAAGCAACAGATATATAAAATATTTGTTACTGTACAAGGAAAGCAGCCGTACTCCATCTGAGAGGTGGTAGCCGTGGGAGGGTCACCAGTTTACATGGTCTTTGTAAGACTGAATTAATCAATAGGTTGAGAAATATTAAATCCGTGGTGGACCTGCTTCAAGGCTGGCCACCGCCTCTCGGTCATTGGATGGCTACTCAATATTTATCCGCCTTCTTGATGTTATACTCTTCACAATAATAACTAACTATATTTTGAAGTTGGAACAGAAAAATGCTAATACGTGGCACATTTTCCAACATTCTATATTGAATAAAAAATGTCATGTGGATGAACAATGTCTTTAGCTTACTACTTGAGATCACCTCTTTTCTAGAAAGGGAAGGGGCAATATTATGTCAACAGAGGGATGCTCACCTCAAAAATATATAAATGATATACAGATCAAAAGAGGGGGCATTGCTGGCACACGTCCACCGATCAATGTACCTGTCCTATGGGATCAAAGTAAATGTTGGCGTGTAGAAGATCTGCTGGCTTATGAGTGAACGGATCCTAGCACTTTGTCTCACTTGCAACAAACCTGTGAATGCACACTGCAGGTGAACTGTGTGCGCTACAGGGCATGCCCACAAGGACCCTGTCAACATATAGAGTGCTCACATTAGGTGGTGTTCTAATGCACTCACCTCCTAGATACCTTATTATTAGGGCACTGTATTTGGTAATGATCAAGCCAGAGAGTGCCATGGCTATTGAGCAAGAGCATTACCAATGCAGGCTTCTTTATAAGTGCAGACAGTGGTTTCCAATTCTCATTTCTTTTTGTTTCCATTAGCAATCCGCTTTTTTAATTCACATTATTACTAATAACATAAGCAATTTGAAATGTCGTGGGATAAGGAGAGGAGAGAGGTAGAGAGAGGTAGAGGTAGAGAGAGAGAGGTAGAGAGAGAAAGAGAGAAAGAGAAAGAGAGAAAGAGAGAAAGAGAGAAAGAGAGAGATGCGTGCAAGTGCATGTTTGTGCGACTGTGTGAGGGACCCTCTCCCTCAACTCCCCGTACTACACTCCTCCCCCCCCTAGTTTTATTTTGATGACTGGTGGCAACAGAAACATGTTGAAGGGGAAATCAGGATTAAAAGCCCCTGAGCCACCAGTTCTGTTGAGTGGGGTTGCACAGAATGGACCAGGCGGGGAAGGCACGACGAGGAATGGTGCTGAAAGCAAAGGTCTTCAAGTAATTTTGACAAATGATGTGAAAATAATAGCAGGTGCCACAATATATCCAATTACATAACACCGTGTGCCAACTTTTCTCACACACACGCGCACACATGCACCTCATATCCAGAGGAAGCTACGAAGACAGCCAAGGACAGCCAGCTTAAATCTGAAGGACTTCACCCTATGGAAACAGGCATAGAGGATAGTCTGATAAACATCACACTGCACACCCAATGGTGGACTTTCTTGCCAAAGGGAAGTGTCTGCTTTCTTTAATCATCTTACAAAAACAAATGTCACATCTCTTGGCCAAACCAGGAGCAGGGAACCCATGTTGTGACTGATCCTCATCAGAACATTCCAGGAGCACAGGAAGACTTTTGTTAGTTCACCTATTATAGCTTGACAATGCAGTCCTAATCTCAACAGGAACTGACTGCGTTCTCTCCGGCAGTGAGAAAGTTCACTGGTCCCTTAAGGACTCCGCGTGGTCTCAAATAATCACTGGGCTGGTGGTATTACTGAAATAGCTTAAGGAGGCGGTGTAAGTAAGGTCACACAGCAGACACAACCAGAGAGGAATACCAGTGGTTTCACTTGCTCTCTAATACAGAACTGCCTGGGAGGATGGGTACTACAAGGCTACTGAAAACAGGAAACAGAAAAACTGCAAGGGCCTTCTTCCTGATTGCTTAGAATTTTACACATACAGCAAGCACATTCTCGGTCTGAAAAGATTGCAGGCTATTTTGCAAGGGGAGTGCAGCTCAGTGGCGCAAGTGCGGGCTATTTTAAATTCGGGTTTGCATAGGATCACGTTCTCATAGCCTTATAAGGACAAGGTCTTAAGGAAAAGAGCATTTTTTTTGCAGCAGCTCAAACTAAAATAATGACATGGCACTACACAGTGTGTGACTCATGCAGATTTCCAAATGGATTTAGTTCTAGTTATGTCCTCCCATTGCATTTCTTCTTTAAAATACTGTGTTAAGAAGCAAAAACAATCTATTAAGGTTAATTGCCTACTAGGGTGTTAAGATATTACCAGGCCTTGCCCGCTCTTGTTTTTTGGTAAATAACAATTCCTACAGTTCAAAATGTCACAACAGGGTGACCTCACATCACATTTATAATTTAGGTAAAGTGTGTGTCTTTGCATTTCTCCTTCCTTTCACTTTCTTCTCCAGAACATTATTTCCTTTTAATCTGCAAGCTTTCTCTTGGATGGTGGTAGAAGGTGGATAGGAAGCTCGTTCGGAAGCTCGTGCCCTTCCAACTTGACCTTTATCAGATGATTGGCCAACGCAAACTCCTCGTCATCTAACATTCCATCCTTGTCAACATCTGCCAACTTCCAAATTTTACCAAGTACAGTGTTGGGCAGCTTCGATCGCACCATCTCTTTCTTGGCGTTGGCACCAGTTACTTTACCATTGACCGGGGAGAGGGTGTAAAAGATTTCATCATACACTGGTTTGTCTTTAGATACCACCCAGTCTGCATCATCAATGCCTTCTCCAGCTCCTTCACCATATCCATGGCCAAACGGACCATTCTGTGTGCCCTCGAAGGCCCCGCCTTTCACCATCTGAACCGGTTTCTGGGTCTCTTCTTGTCGCACCATCACCATGAGGTGGGCAATGTCATGCGCCAGCATGTCATCGACAGTTTCTAGCAGTTTGCTCTTGATTGGTTGGAACTTGGTGAAATCTTGGGCTTGCAACTGGTCCTTTAAGGGTAAAAAGAAAGTGAGAATTAATTGAATCTGCTCAAGTGTGAATAATGCATCAATTATAAGAAAGCCAAAAACAATGCCCTGAAAACATTTTGAAACTTGTGGCAATGATTCTGAATGCACCAGGAACCAGAGGTGCCTATTGGTCAAGTGTACATGGACAAGAAGTAGCTTTCCCGAATCAAGCCTGGGATAGTGGGACGTAGGTGCCCCTGGCAAGGCAACAGTGAAGTCAGCTACAACCCCATGAAGATTAATTCCCTCTCTTGTGATATGCTGAATGCCTCGTCTTATTATACAAGCAGGATATTCTCAAGAAGAGGGATACAGATGGTGGCAAAACCTATTTGGACACATGTGATTGTTTGATACCTTCAGGAGGAAATCCACCAAGTGCAGCCCAACAGCAATAACAAACACCATCAGAGAGACCACAGAAATATCTAGATACTCAACATTTTACTTATCGGTGGAAACTGCAAAGGAATAACTGGCACTCCTGTCCACTGGAGTGCAGACAAATACACATATCCGATTCAGAGGTTTTCAGCTCATCCACACGTGTTCCTACTGGCTTGATTTAGAAACTGGTGGTGGACCTGGGGCAGGTCATCGGATTCCAGGGAGGAAAGGTCTGGCTCTATTAGAATTTCTGTAGTTGGCCCCTTGCCCATTACCAGGCAGAGACCCGCAGGGTCCATTAAATCATCCCTGAATGCATCACTGTTCCTGGGGCCCCCACATTAAGGCTTTCACAAATAAGTACAATGGTCCACCTGAAGTAGGGAAGGAAAGAAGGAGAAACCCGTGGCAATGACTCCGTGAACCTTGCTACGCATGCACTGAGAGTTCTTCATGTCTCATCCGGGCTACCACAGTCAAGTTTCAAAGCACAGGTGAGACTAGCCGAGGACGAGGCTCACTAAGCCTCCCAAGCTGTAGCTTTACTGTCCATCTTCATTGGAGGGTAACATGGAACACTGGAAAGGTAATTACATGCAACTCAGATCCAAGGCAGGTGGAAACCACAAGGCACGGACCTTACAGGAACAAAACAATGAATGGCTTGAGGGTGTCCTTATTTGGCTGCCTAGGAGGCCAAGTGTAAAGGATTTTCAAAATAAAGCAAATTGGCAGGAGAAGAGAAAATAAAAATGATTTCATTTTATAGAAAATACAAGGTGCCAGTCTCTAAGGGCTGGTCACCTTCAATGTCATTTGAAGGCAACAATGGCTCCAGCTATGCAACGTGGTCCACACTGCACGCCCTTGTCCGTTCTGCGGTATGCACGCTGACTGGGTGCTCTCAACTCCACTCACCAGTGCAGCTGCTAGTCTGCTGATGCACTTCCTCCCACCAACTACCTGTTCCACTAAGCTAAGAGCTGTAGCAGGTGGAGGACAATCAGAAATAGGAGGGAGGGTCTCGCTCTTTAATCAGGTCTTTGGTTCAGGGCCATGATGTGATGCGAATGGTACATCGGACTAGACGTTTTGGGACTTTGCCTCACTGTGCTTCTGCATCAGAAACCCCAAAGTTGCTCACAGAGTCCTTTGACCCGATGGTCAAAGGAATTCCTGGTTGGTATTTTCTATTTGGAGTTCAGAAAGACTAACCATCTCTGGTAATCTTATAGAGATCAGTACCTGCTGAGTCTAATTACTGTTAACATTTCCCTGGAATAGTTTCCAGTTCTCTATCACTAATCAATGAAAGACAAAACTGGTTGTTGAAATGCCTGCAAATATATGTGCAGGTCAGTCAGTCAAAATTGTATATTCGACTAAAAAGCCATAAAAGATATTACATCCCAGGTAAAATGGATCGATAATATAATAAAACTATACAATATACAATCCATAAAACAATATTAACAACATAAATACGTGCAGGTGAAGGTTTCATGTGCTTCACAACTTCATAAAAACAAAAGGGTCTTGGGCTATATCGCCAGAATTACACAACTATCATATGCTGTAACAAAAAGAACAACGAAGAACAGAGCAGCAACACCTAGGGGTATATTAGGATGGCGGCGGAATTTAGTCCACCCGCCCCCCTTGCGGTGCTGGCACCGGCCGCCAGTGGTGCGGCGGTCCTGCACCGGCCGCCAGTGGTGCGGCGGTCCTGCACCGGCAATTAGGCCACCGCCACGGAGGCATCCCCCATCCACAACATTATGGCGGGAGGTGCTGACAGCACCCCCTGCCACAATGCTGTGGATGCACCTTGTTCATTGGCATGCACAAGGTGACAGGCACCGCGTGGCGCCTGCCACCTTGTCCATGCCAATGTAGGGGGGTACCATAGATCCCCCCCATGTGCCCCCCTCACCCCTCCCCAACAATGCAGGGGCCCGCAACGGGCCCCCACATGCAGAAACCGCATGCCTTTGGAAAGGCACATTCCCGCCTGCATTTTAATATGGATGGCGGTGTCTTGCGGACACCTCCACCATATTGAGCCCCTTTTCCGCCCAGTCGACTAGTCAACGGGCGGAAAACCGGCAGACAGTCTTTCCATCCACCGGGGTCCACCCGCCATCGTAATATGGCAGGGGGAAATGGTGGGTGGCGATCGCCCACTATTCGAATAGACCCCCAAATCATTAGCACAAAAAATGTTTTACTGAAAGAAATTGACCATGTAAAGAGTCTCCAAATAAGCTGGTGCTGTGGAGCTCATCCCCTCTAGGCTACTAATCAACTATAATAATAATCCACATTTGTAAAGCGAGAACAATCACCCGTAAGGGTCTCCAGGCGCTGGGAGCCCTCGGGAAGATTAAGCAAGCTATTGCCCAGAGTCACATGGTGCTGGGCTAATCTGCCGCCGGGGATCGAACCGTGATCCTCAGATTCCAGCGTCAGTCACCCTGGACGTGGCACCACACCTCTCACTATAAGCAGATCTAAATTGGGAGAAACCTCTCAACCTACCCATATTGGACACAGACTAACCCTGAAGAACACAAGTCAGTCAGGTTCTCCACATTATAATCAGAAATTCTGTTTCTGTGACGATAATTGCTGGATTCCATTCAAGACAAAGTCCTGTTCACATCCTACTTCTAAGGTAAAAAAATTCCGATACGGCTCACAAAGCACTACATGTTCTCATTGGGATTTCCTTTGTGAGTTATTGATCATACTTGTGTGGACAGGTACAAATTGCCTGTTGAAGTGTGCATCCCACCTTGAAGGTAGTTTTTCTGACTCCCAATAAGGGGTGAGCAACAAATGCCGCTCCGCTGGCAGAGTTTTGGCCACTCTGCATTACAGATGTAATGCAGAGATCCACTCAAATTCTGCCAAACATCCCGTGGTGGATTTTTTCACACTGCTCGCCAACGTTCAGTTGGCAAGCGAGAATTGGCTTGCTATAGTGACATATTTCGGCGCAAGGTGGTCACTCGGCGAGAGCCAATACGGGCAGTTGCAATGAGAAAACTGATGCTCGAGTGGAAAATCTACTCGCGCTGCAACAAAACCATCTCGAGAAGCAGCGCCATCTGACGCGCCACATGGTGTCGTTCGTGATGATTTTTCAGCGCTATACAAGCTACCAGCACTAAAAATCAGCACGAACAGCGCAACATGTTGATTTCCTTCTGTTCACGGAACTCCGTGGAATCTCGCAGAGTTTTCATGTAACTCCACTGGATTCCGAAGAAAATTCCATGAGTTCCGCCCACCCCTACTCCTAATACACCACGAGCAAGGGTCACTTCAAGGACCCCTAAATACCTTTTGTGCTGGACTATCTTAGCCTAATGTGTGGACAATGTAGTATAGCCCCTGTATAAACTAACACTGCCTGTCTGGAAAATTGTGGTAACCAATAACTTACTGAACACTTTCAAGGTAGCACGGCGTAAACAATAATAAGTACATGATAGGTTTACATACTAATGTGAGTCCAGAAAAGAACTACACATGGTAATCAACAGATGCCAGCTCTGTAAACCCTCAGGAAATAGCTTCGCCCTAAAACCAGGACACTGTATTTATGGTTTACGGAAATATGTCCACTTTTTAGCTCCAATTGTTCCTTGCACAAGCGCCGTCCTCTGTCATAGGATTATTTGTTTTCCTGGGGACGCACAGGCCTTTGACAAAAAGTCAAGCTAAAGGTGACACGGCCCAATCGCAGGTACCCCTTTCTTTGTCCCAATCTCACCCATAGGATGCAGATGTCAGATGTTTGAAACAATGAAGCTCCAGGGGTGGCTAATGCGAAGTAAATATAGTATCATGTGAAACAGAAAATATAAATGGGATAAAAATAGCTAAAGCTAGCTGCTTGACAAATTGAGGGAAGATAAATCAACGGATTATTTTGCGCGGAACCTTACAAGGGGGTTTCCGCATTTGCATGTCTAGCATATAGGTAGTCTGGCTTGCAAATCTATAACATGTGTATAGTATGAGATCTGTACAAAGGCATAGGCATTCCGCAGGTAGAGTGAGTCTCTAGGTTTTTATTGGTATTAACTTCTGACATGTAAATATCATGGCACCTCATGTTCCCTGCAAGATGCAGCCCAACTGCCCACCGCCTCCATTGCAACATCTCACCCAGCTGGTTGAAAAAACATGGAGAGCCCGAGCCAGCAAAGCGAAACAGTAGCCTCTTTTATTCAGAGGACCCTTCAATTGAGAGAACCCCCTTCCCCAGAAAGGTGGAATGATCAACCATGGAAAATGTGGGGAGTTCATCAGTTGTTCCTAATGCAGACGACCAGCTTTAGGCTCAGCGAGAAGATCCATCCAGTTTCCTGAAGTTGCTCATCGACAAAGAGCTTCTGGCTGAATATGCACCAGTGGCAGCAGTAGCCTAACATGGGGGGGAGAGGGGGCAATTCTTACTGGAGCTGTGTGCCTCCCAGCATTTAATTTAACAATGAAAGTAGAAAAAGACTGAAGGCCATGCATAGAAACTAAACAGAGTAAACATGGGCTATCATGTCAGGGAGCCTTGATTATTCATGGTTACTGCAAATACTACAATTCCCTCTTCCAAGATAAACATAAGCCATGCCATCCATGAATGCACTGTCACCCCCCCCCCACCCCCAATGTCCTAAGCCACCTATTTACTCTAGTAACTTACTCATGCACCACCCACCCACCTATTCATTCTTTCACACAACAACCTATTTATGCCCATGCACAAACAGATAAACCCATCCATCTGGTCGCCCACCCACCCACCCATCGACAAATTCACTCATCGATCCTCTCTGCTACCATCCATCATCTTAGTTACTTACCTACTCATTAACCCATCCATCCACATGCACGCACTGACTCACTAAACAACCTGCACACTCATCTAACCATCCATCTATCACTTTTGAATACTCTCAACCACTTAACTTTACAACAGTGCACCCATCCACCTATCCATATACTCATTCACTCGCAACACACGCACCCCACGCACATAGTTACCCATCAACAAGCTATCATATTTTTTTTTTTTTTAATACAACCTACTGGCTTTGTCAACTTGCCATAACAATCTCATTGGGGAGGTTGAACTAGTGTGATACTGTGAGCCCCTTCCGAATTACAGTCTAGACACACTTGTGTTGTATTTGTACCTGCATCTTCTTCAAGTTTGGAAAATCGCCGGGTGAGATCTGGTGCTCTCGTTCAATCCTGGCATAAATCTCTCCCAAACTTCCCACCAGCTCTTTCTTCTTGTTGTCTTTACCAAACACGGATGGCATCTCCTTCTTCAAGGCACTTATGATGTAGGCATGGACCTGGAAGCAAGCACACAAAACCAAGAAGTCAAGCGGTGAGGACAACAGAAAGAAACACTTGTAACAAACAGATGGGAAACATTTTTTAGATCTTTCCCAGCACAGTGTGAAAACCTCCCCATCGCCTTCTGAAAGAATGCCCTAAAAAAAAAAAAAACAGGCTAGACAGAGTCAACTTGTTAAAAAAAAAAAAAAAAAAACTTCTGTAAAAATGTTTTAAAAAGAAGGAATCCTCTCCTGAAAAAGATTCATTTATTCTTGAAAAACAACTTTCTACTAAAACAAATAGATAAAAAATATTTGCGATTTATGAATCTGGATCTGCAAGGAAAACAATCACTTTGTTTACCGTATAGAAAAGCAGACTGCTTTATTTCTGATTTTGCACAGCATCCCATTTTGAGAAAAATTGGCCTCGCCTTGTGGTGAATCACAATAGTTTGTTACAGCACTGAACTGCGTAATCCACATTACAGAACCACTTTATATTGTTTTCTTTTGACATAGTAGCATTTCACCAATGACTGAAGACATTTTCGCTTATATAGGTGTAATCGAAACAAATACTTAAATTGCAGACAAAAATTCTGATATCCGCACAGTGTCTATCTATAGCCTATAGTATGATGTCTGAATAGATTAGGGTCACTTTAATTTACTTTATACATTGATGCCGACTCAACAAACAGGCTCTGGTCTTCCTGTGATTTGCTTTGAAATAATAATGTTTGTCTCAATGAATTAGGTAAAAGGATTTCCCACTGAGGCAGACAATCCCTTTCAGATTTACTTGCTGCAAGACTGATTGGCGGACAGTCAATAGTTGGATGCTGTAGCTAGAAAGAGCTCAGCATGGGTCTTCTAGTACACTAAATGACTCAGGAGTAAAAAAATGCACTAGTGTGTGCCCGGTGCTCCCGCTGTAGAGCAGGCCCGCTTCATAAGAAATCCGGCTCAGCATTTTAGAAGTCTAAAGCGACTGAAATAGATCCAATATTGCTTTTGTGCTTGGTCAAATATTTCTTTTGCATTTTATTTTCTTATTTCAGAAACATTCTTGTTCCAGAAAGCAAATCTATAATAAAATGACACACCAGGTTGCTAGTAATAGTTTATTACAGGTGAGTAGTGATGTCGCAATGCAAATGTCCTTTCCAATGACTGCCTTTCCCAGAGTGAGGGAAGCAGGAGCGTAGCAGCCGTCTCTGTGCTTCGACAGGAGACATCAAAACACCCAATACTTGGGGGGCGTGGCTTAGGCGGCGGTGGTAATGGCCGCCTAACCTTATCCCTGCCTGCGTAGGAGAGCGACTTCTTCGCCCTAGGAGAGAATCATCGAGCCACAAAACTTCTGGGCACTGGATTCCAGCTCCTGACATCATGGAGCACACTCGGTGACAAGATCCTATTCGAAACCAGCGGATAAGTGCCCCATTCAGCGCCCGTGCCTCTGCGCCGGCCAGCGCCCGGTCTAATGCGAAGGGATACCGAGATCTACTCCCCTCGCACTACCCTTTAGCTGCGGACTTCACCTACCTGCCAATGAAGCCTCTGAGGTGAGCCGCCGCTTTTACAGTCCATCCCAAGTGCCCGGCCGCTCACAGTAACAGATTTGGAAGCTTTTACCGGCTCCCGCGTTCCCTCGCCGCAATGCCTGTCCTCAATATGGCAGCGCGCCTTCATGCCTGAGCGAGATAACGACGTCCTGAGGGCCTCTAGCAGCGCAGATGTACATCCCCGGCCTCACCGCTTTAGAGCCACTCAAATGCGCCCACAACCCTGCGTCCTAGAGCAGAAGCAGTCCCTGTGCGCTCCATCGACCAACAGCAACCGGACCTCCCAGGGGGACTTGCCTCACCCCAAAATGGCGGCGGAAAAGATATATTTCTAGCGCGAAAAGCGCTATTCGTAGATTGAGGGCGCCATCCATGCCCAGGTACACCTGGAAAACCCAAATACAGCCACCAAGGTCACCAAAGCTGATCTCAATGCCGCTCAGGTCACAGAACTCAACAGAAGGATCACTAATACTCCCATACTTTCTGTAATCGTCTTCTAGTGACCCTATTCCTTGCGCAAAGAGCTCCGCTGCCAGTCCTGAGGCAACTGGTCTTCTTGTGTGCCCCTCGCCTCTCCGCCCAGCCACTACTCTACCACCACAAGATTACCAGGGGGGGTTCCTGAGGTCAAGTGGCAACACCTCGACCGGCACCATCACCACTTCTGCAGAGTTACGGAGAGTTAGAGGAGCTCCTACCCAGCAACCACACTGCTCACTCAGGTACCACGTGGCGCTTAAAAAAAAACAGACGTATCACACTTCTGTTGTTTCACTCAGGACAGTGATTAAACACTTCCTCTGCCTTGACCCAACCATCTTCTTGGTCCTAACCCTTACGCCAAACTGGATAATTCCCGCCTCATCGCTAGCCTGCTAAGGAAAACCAACAAAATTGCAGAGGGGATTGATAAGAAGAACACCAAGAAAGTGAAACCGGAATCGTCCATTTCTGACTCGCCCATCAAGGCAAAGGCAGACCTTAATAGTACCCTGGATATGATCCTAAAAAAGCTGGCGGAGGTACATGGTCTCGCAAAATCGTCGAAAACCAATACGGACGCTATGCAGCTTGAACTTACTGCGATAAGGGCGGACATGAACTCGGTCCACAAGAGCTTAGACGAAGCAGAGCAAAGGATAAGCGATGTTGAAGACAAATCCAACCTCTCGGCCAAAAATATTTCCCAGCTTCAAAGATCGACCGACTCCCTCAGACGCCAAAATGCGGAATTGGAAGACAGGAATAGGAGGGGTAACATACGCATCTTTGGAGTTCCTGAGAATGCGGAGAAGGATGCTGAAACCTGCGTAGCCTTCCTGGAGGCTTGGATTCCCTCAGTGACGGGCATCTCATTTACCCATGAATTTGAGCTTGACCGAGCTCACAGAGTCCCAACCTTCATCCCTCATGGATACAAAGGCCCTCGTCCGCTGATCTGTAAACCACTGCGGTTCCAGCACTCTGAAGCTATCCTACAATTCGCCAGACGTAATCATTCAGTCACCTGGGGAGGCAACAAAATTACCTTCACTCAAGACTACTCGAAGGACACGATGGAAGTCAGAAAAGGCTTCCTAGCCCTAAGGGAAAAACTGAGGTCAAAAGGTATACAGTTCTCCTTTGCAGGCCCGGCAAAATTCAAAATCATTACCAATGGCAAACCTTGCTTCTTCTCCAATCCTAATGAACTAGCGCTGTTCCTGGAAGATTCACCTACGCAGGCAATGGACTCTTCTGTCTTCGCATCTAATAAAAGGAAGACGGATGGACATGAATCTGATCAATCGAGCACGGGTCATGGCTGAGCTGTCCTCTGTCTCTCTGTGACCTACATTCATTTTGTATATGCCCGTTTTCGCTATACTGCCTGCATATGCCTACATATGCCAGCTTGCATCCCTACCAATTGTAAGTCCGTGCTTGTGCTCGTGCTAAACTAGCTGGCTTCCAATCCCAAGTTGACCCTCGCCAACAGGTAGGCCCTTCTTTTATCTACTTTTGGGTCCATCGTCATGTCACTAGACTATTCGCACTGATACTTGGAAAAAACTGGAAGACCTTTGATCCAAAGACTTGCCTACTGACACTATCGTTATGTGTTTCTGTATTGTTTTATGATAATGGTCTTTTAGACTAGCTTAAGATATACTCTACTACGAAATACTAGTTAGTTTTTCATGAGTCATGTTCTTACATTTTGACTCTAATGTTATCTCTGTTCTGAAATGTATTGTTCACACCGGTATCCCCTGCATAGTCATCATGCTCTATTGTATTTCCTATAGTTATATAGCCCAGTATAGTATTAAAACTGGTAGCCCCGACCATTTCCTGCATTTACGGTCGCTTTCTCTAATGGCTTAGAATAACCTAAATATACCCTGTTAGTAATACTAGCTAGTTATAAGATCTCTCCTGTTATGATGACATTTTTGACTCATCCTACGTTGTGCTTGGACGGTACTGCCGTCGCTGCTCCTATGTTCTAGTTCTGGGGGGAAGGGGAGGGGGGACGGTTGGGGTATTGACGGTGCGGGTAGAGAGTGTGGGAGGGGGAGGAGGGGGGGGGAATCTTTTGGAATGTTTCAGTATGCTTTTTGTGTTGTCTTTCCATGCTCAACAGTACAGTTATCTATCAAACAGAAATACTACCGGCTGATTGTTTGTCACACGTTCATCCAGCCCTTTTCTGACATACTCAAAACGTATCGCCGAGCTAGGCCATTTCAAGATCCAGAAACTGCACATACAGTAACGCTCACGACAGTAGCTTTATTAATCCACAGGCGATACCCTGCAGCGTCATGACCCACACCAAATCTATATCGGAAGGCCTTAACATTGTCTCCCTAAACGTCAAAAGTCTCAACCACCCGGTTAAACGGAGGAAGGTCCTAGAATATCTAGCCAAAGCCAAGGGTGACATTTTCCTACTCCAGGAAACCAAATTATCCAACGAAGACGCTGAATGTATCAATCAACACTGGATTTCACACACCCTATGCTCCTCAGCCGTACACAAAAAGAGAGGGGTCATTACACTTATTGCAAAGAAAGCCAATATCTCCGTTTTATCACATACTCAAGATACTGATGGTAGGCTAGTCATGGCTCACCTCCTAAAGAACGATGATCACATCCATGTCCTGAATATTTATGGCCCAAATGGAGACGTTCCGATCTTTTGGGATTCCCTCTCCCCCATACTCGAAACAGTACCCCAAGATGAACTACTTGTGGTTGGGGGGACTTCAATTTGCTTCTTGACCCGGTAATAGACCGCCAGTCTCATTGTACCTATCGCCCCACACGATAGTTTGAAACGCCTCTGCTCAAAATTTGACCTACAAGACTCTTGGCGTCTACAGCACCCAGATGGTCGTGATTACACGTTCTACTCGACTCCCCATAATTCCTACTCCAGGATCGATTATATCCTCATCAATAGCCCCTTCACTCACCTTATTGAAGAAACCAACATTGCCCCCAAACTCGTATCAGACCACTCCAGCATCCAAGCTAAACTAGTAGGCTCCAGATCTATTCTTCCCCCAAAGAGGTGGCGCTTCAATGACGACGTTGTCACAGATCCAGAAAACAAGAAAAAAAATTGAATCGGCCATACAGGACTACCTTGAATTAAACGATACTCCGGGCTCGGACATAGCGAATGTCTGGGACGCACTTAAAGCCACTATAAGAGGAGTGATTATTGGTATTAGGGCGCAAACTAACAAGGCACTGAATCTAGAGCTTGTTACTTTAGAAAGGGACATTAAGAGCCTGGAATTATCCCATGCAGCGGACCTCCGTAATACCTCGATTCTGAATGACCTCACTAAAAAGAAATACGAATATAACGCGATCCTGAGCAGAAGAGCGGGGTGTGGGTTAATACATTTAAATCCTTGAGGCTGTGTGAAGGTAACAAAGCAGGGAAACTATTAGCATCCTATCTAAAACATAAAAATAGACAATTCAACATTGCCTCAATCAAGGATCAAAACAACACTATCCAGACTAAACAAAACCACATCCTACACACCTTCAAGTCCTTTTACGAGGACCTGTACAAGAATAAATTAGACTTTGATCCTCAAGCGTGCTCTACATACCTGAGCTCCCTAGACCTCCCAAAACTCAACGACGCATTTCATCTGAAACTGAATTCCCCGTTTTCCTTACAAGAAGTCTCGGACTCCATTAAAACCCTCAAACGCAATAAAGCACCAGGCCCCGACGGCTTCTCTGCCGGTTTCTATAAGGAACTTGGGCCCGCATTAAGCCCAACCCTTCTAAAATTGTTCCAGTCCTTTCCCTCAAAAAAAGGAGTAACGAAATCAATGAGTGAAGCCACCATTATTATCATACCCAAAGAGGGGAAGGATCCGCTACTAACAAAAAATTATAGACCGATATCTTTGATAAACCTGGACTGCAAGATCTACGCCAAAATCCTCGCGTCCAGACTAGACTCGATCTTGCCTAAATTAATCAGTACATCACAGGTTGGGTTCCTAAAACATCGCATGTCTAATGACAATACGAGACTTGTCTGCCATGTTATAGAAAAGGCCAAGGCGTTTGATGCCCCCTCCGTGGCGATTACCTTAGACGCAGAGAAGGCGTTCGACAGAGTCTCTTGGCTCTTCCTTAAACATTGTATGTCCACCTTCAACTTAGGTAACACCTTCATAGATATGGTCATGGCTTTGTATCTCTCCCCATCCGCTCGCATTGCCATAAATGGCTCATTGTCAGATCCATTTGGCCTGGAACAGAGGACCAGACAGGGCTGTCCCCTCTCCCCATCACTCTTCCTCCTGGCAATGGAGCCTCTCATCGCCAACATTAAAAAGAACAACAACATCAAGGGAGTAAGCTTTGGGGATACGAGTGTTAAACTAGCCGCATACGCGGATGATATCCAGATAGTGACTGAATCACCGGAGCCTTCCATCACCGTTTTGATGTCAACCTTTGAATCATACTCCACCCATTCAGGGTATAAACTTAATCGAGAGAAATCGGAGGTCAAACCGCTAAACATCCTAGCCACTAAGGACATGTTGGGGAACTCTGGGCTCTGCTGGCAATCAGGGTTTATAAAGTACCTGGGGATAAAGTACATGGGGATAGAGTTTGGGGACTCCCTTATGGAAACCCTTCTACAAAATGAGAAGACCACCCTAAATAAAATAAAAAAACAACTAGATGGATGGTCCCCTCGCTTCATCACATGGTGGGGTAGAATAGAAACCATCAAAATGATGATCTCCCCCCCTGGTAAACTACCTTATTTCAATGCTCCCTCTAACACTCACCCAAGATTTCTTCCATAAATTGGACCAATCTATAGCCAACTTCCTGTGGAAAGGGAAAAAAGCGAGGATCAGCATTAAAAAAAAATTACGAGATTGGACAAATCATTAGGAGGAGTCAACCTACCGGACTTTAGACACTATGAGACCGCTTTCCTAGCGAGACTAGGTGCCCACTGGCTAGCCCCCGCGGTAAACTACACCCCAGTTTGGCTGGAGGTCGAACAAGCGATCCTAGACAGAATCACCCCGGCTGCGTCCCTCTCACTCAATTTAAATGAACTAGCCCACTCGAAATTGATCTTTCGCAACACGAAAACGGCTCTTCTTAAAATCGATAAATTTCTAGATCATAGCATATCCCACTCGGGTTGGGAGTCTTTATGGAACAGTCGATACGAACAAGTTACTTACCTTCGGTAACGATATATCTGTAAGAAACAGTAGTTAGTATTAGATTCCTTACCTTAGAATATCCCCAGGCGTCAGTCTGGATCCGGAAACTTTTGCGTAGCAGTACCCCTGCGCGTCGGTAGGCGTCGTCTGCAGGCGTCCCCTGCGGCTCCGCGTCGTCGGCGTCGTGCGCCGTGATGACGTCGCTGGAGTATATAGACGCCGCATCCGCGCGCTGACGTCAGTTCTTTGCACACAGCTTTTCCGCGCCAGAACACGCAGAGCCATGTGAGAACTAACACTGGTGCCATTTGAAACTAGGGCCCTGAAAGGGATGTCCTTAACCCTAGGTATCAGTTCGCAGAACGGGGAGGATGGGTGGGGCGGTAAGGAATCTAATACTAACTACTGTTTCTTACAGATATATCGTTACCGAAGGTAAGTAACTTGTTCATCTGAAAGAAACAGGTTAGTATTAGATTCCTTACCTTAGAATAGATACCCCAGCAATACCAACCCCGGTGGTGGGTCTGCGAACCAATACAACCTACACCAGAAAGTCCTGGAGGACCGAACGACCAAAGAAGCCATCCCTCCGGACTTGACTGTCCAGGCAGTAGTGCCTCGCAAAGGTGTGCAGCGAGGCCCACGTGGCCGCCTGGCAAATGTCCTGCAAAGGGACTCCCCGGCCCAGGGCAGTAGTAGCCGCCGTGGCCCGAGTGGAATGGGCCCTCAGCCCAACAGGAGGCTCCTTCCGAGCCAAAGAGTAGCATGCTTTGATGCACAGGACGACCCACCGAGAGTTGGTCCGCTTCTGTACCGCCCTTCCCTTCTTCTCACCCACGTAGCCAACAAACAGTTGGTCATCCACCCGGAACTGGCGTGTGCGATCCATATAAAATGAAAGCGCACGTTTTGGGTCCAGACGATGGAGCCGCTCTTCATCCTTCGAAGGATGCGGAGGCGGGAAGAAGGAGGGCAAGGTGATGGACTGCCCAATGTGAAAAGCAGAGACTACCTTGGGCAGGAAAGAAGGTCTAGTCCGAAGAACCACCTTATCAGGATGAACAGACAAGAAAGGAGGTTTAACAGAAAGAGCCTGGAGCTCACTCACTCTCCTGGCAGAGGTGATAGCCACCAGGAAGGCCGTCTTTAAAGTGAGAAGACGGAGAGGACAGGAATGAAGAGGCTCAAAGGGAGCGCACATCAGGAAAGTCAGAACCAGGTTCAAGTCCCACTGAGGCATCACGAACGGAGTTGGGGGATACATGTGCGTGATGCCCTTCAAGAATCGTAACACAATAGGGGACTTGAATAAAGATGGCTGATCAGGTAGCCTCAAGAAGGCGGAAAGGGCAGAAAGATAGCCCTTGATAGTGCCCAGAGCAGAGCCCTGCTGGGCAAGGGAAAGGAGGAAGAGGAGAACCTCAGACAGAGGGGCAGAAAGGGGATCCACAGCCTTTGCTGTGCACCATGCCACAAATCTGTTCCACCGGCAGGCGTATACCGACTTTGTGGAGGGACGCCTGGCTGCCAGAATTACATCACAGACTTCAGGAGGCAAGTCAAATGGCCTCAACTGCCGCCGCTCAATCTCCAAGCATGGAGGTGGAGACTGGACAGGTTCGGGTGGAGGACCGTCCCCTGCTGCTGCGACAGAAGGTCCTCCTGAAGGGGCAGGCGGACCGAGGGACAGACTGTCATGCTGAGTAGCTCGGGATACCAGTATCTTCGAGCCCAGTCCGGAGCCACAAGGATAACTTGGGCCCGGTCGCGCCTGATCTTCTTCAGCACTCTGGGCAGAAGTGGTATAGGCGGAAAGGCGTACAACAGACCGCAACTCCACTCGCGCCGAAAGGCGTCGCCGAGCGAGTGCCGTCTTGGAAACTCCAACGCGCAGAACTGATGACATTGCGCGTTCTCTTCTGTGGCGAATAGATCTAACCAAGGCTCTCCCCATTGCTGAAAGAGGCCGCTCGCCACGTCCGAGTTCAGACGCCATTCGTGATCCACCGAGCACCGACGGCTGAGTTCGTCCGCCCTGGCGTTCAGAGAACCTGCCAGGTGTTGAACCGTCAGAGTCACGCCCTGACGTTCCAGCCATTGCCAGAGACGCAGAGCCTCCTGGCAAAGGGTCCACGACCCCACACCGCCCTGTTTGTTGCAGTACCACATGGCGGTGGTGTTGTCCGTGAACACCTGCACTACACTCCCGTTGACAAAGGGGAGGAATGCCTTCAGTGCCAGGCGAATCGCCCGCAGCTCCAACAGGTTGATATGGAGCCGGGACTCCGCCGGAGACCAGATGCCTCTGATCTCCGCCTCTCCCTAGTGGCCACCCCAGCCCTGGAGGGACGCGTCCGTCACAACCACGTGCTCCGGTTGGGGAAGGGAGAGGGATCTGCCTCTGACCCAATCGCGGTCCGTAAGCCACCACTGCAACTGTCTCGCAGTGCCCTCCGAGATCAGGACATGGTCGGATAGGTTGCCCTGATGCTGGGCCCACTGAAACTTCAGGTCCCACTGCAGAGCCCGCATCCGCCACCTGGCGTGATGCACCAGTAGGATGCAGGAGGCCATCAGCCCCAGAAGCCGCAGCGTCAACCTGACCGAAACCCGGGATAACGGCTGAAAGATGGGAATCAGAGCCTGAATATCCCAGACCCGCCGTTCCGGGGGATAAACCCGAAACTGCGCCGAGTCGAGAACCGCTCCGATGAAAAGGAGCTTTTGAGAGGGACACAGGTGTGATTTCGGCACATTGATGGAAAACCCCAGCTCGTGCAGGAGGTCTGCCGTCATCTGAAGGTGGTGGACGACTGTCTGGGGCGAGCCCGCCTTCAACAACCAGTCGTCGAGGTAGGGGAAGACTGAAACCCCTAACCGGCGCAGATGAGCTGCGACCACCGCCATCACTTTCGTGAACACCCGTGGGGCGCTGGTAAGGCCGAATGGGAGCACGATAAACTGAAAGTGTTCGTGGCCTACCGTGAACCGCAGGTAACGCCGGTGGGCCGGCAGGACGGGGATGTGAAAATACGCATCCTGCAAGTCCAACGCTACCATCCAGTCTTGTGGGTCTAGAGCAGCCAAGACCTGAGCCAAAGTCAACATCTTGAACTTCTCCTTCCGGAGGAAGCCGTTGACGTTCCGTAGGTCCAAGATAGGACGCAGGCCTCCTTTGTCCTTCTTGGGCACCAGAAAGTAGTGGGAGTAGCAACCACACCCTACTTCTGGCCCAGGAACGCGCTCGATGGCCCCCTTGGCCAAGAGGGCCGTAACTTCCTCCTGCAGAAGTGTCAAGTGGTCCCCCGACACACGGTGGTTCTGCGGTGGCATGGCTGGAGGAGTGGACTCGAAGGGGAGGGCGTAGCCCCTTCGAACGAGCTGCAGCACCCACCTGTCCGATGTTATCGCGCGCCAGCGGGAGTGGTGATGGCGAACCCTGCCACCCACTGGCGTCACGTGAGCCCGAAAGCTCGGACTAGGAAGGCTTGGATGCAGCAGCGGGGGGAGGCGTGGACTGACCTCGCCGCTGGCCTCTACCGCCACCACGGCGGAAACCACGGCCGCCACCGCGCTGGGGAGCGTTCTGCGGCGCGTGGCTGGCAGCACGTGTGGGACCGCCCCTCCCTTGGCCACGAAAGGGGCGAAACGAACCCGTCTGCTGGCGCTGGGTCGAAAGACCCAAGGACTTGGCCGTGACCCTGGAGTCCTTGAAGCGCTCCAGCGCGTGGTCCGCTTTGTCACCAAACAGGCGACTGCCATCAAATGGCATGTCCATGAGTGTATTTTGGACGTCTGGCGAGAAGTTGGCAGATCTCAGCCAAGCATGGCGACGAATCGCCACCGTCGTGGACATAGCCCGTCCCAGCGAGTCGGTCGTGTCCAGACCACAACGGATCGAGTACCGCGCCGCATCCCGGCCTTCAACCAAGGCCCGGGTGAGCTTGTCCCGCACTTCCTGGGGGCATTGCGGCAAACACTCCTCGACCGTATCCCACAGGGAGTGGGTGTAGCGGCCCAAGAGGCACGCGGTATTACAAGACCGCAGTCCAGCGCTCAAAGAGGAAAAGACCTTTTTACCAAATTGGTCATACCGCTTTGATTCCCGATCGGGCGGAGCCGACGGGAACGCGGACTGTGAAGTGGAGGCCTGGATCACCAGACTCTCCGGGGAGGGATGGGTGGATAGGAAGGCAGGGTCGTCCGAGCACGGACGGTGACGCCTGGCAACGTTCCGGTCAACCGGTGCACCGGAAGCGGGCCTGGACCAGGTGCCCAAAAGGACATCCGTCAGGGCCTCATTAAACGGCAGCAGAGGCTCCTGGGGGCATGACTGCGGTTTAAACACTTCGGTCAGAATGTTCGGCTTGACCTTCGCGACGGGGAGCTCAAGGCTCAAGGCCTTGGCAGCCCTCATCAGGACCACCGAATAGGCAGCACCTGCCTCAGACGCCACAGGGGTCGGGGAGACAAACCCAGGGTTGGGCGACTCGTCCAGACCACTGGCATCACCCAGATCACCTACCCAGTCCACATCATACTGGCAGGCACGGGATAAAGGGTCCTCAGACCCCTCCCAACCCTCTCCATACTCGTCCTCATCGCCGTATTCTGGATCGACGATATAGACCTCGGGGTCAATGGGCCCCATCGGCGCCGGATCCGGCGTCGGACGACGCCGGTCCGACTCCGCGTCAGGAGTCAGAGGGGGAACGGGGGTGGCGCCGCGTGGCGTCGGCGCCGGGGACCCGACGCCGGCCGGAACCGACGGCGGAGTCGCTGCACCGCGCGGAGGCGGTACCACGGGTTGGCCCAAAGGAACCGACGCCGGAGAGGCCGGTAGACCAGCCGGCGACGAACCTGAGGGGCCCAGCGGCGCCGAGGCCGGAGCCACCGGCGGCGTCGAGGCAGGAGCACCCGAACCGCTCGGGCCCCCAGACGGGACCGACGGGCCCGCAGGCGCCGTAGGCCCCGCCGGAGGAGACCTCGCCCTCATAGCTATGAGGAAGGCCTCGATCTCCTCACGCGACGCGCCTTCCCCAGGGACCGACGGGTATGGGGCAGACGGCGTCGGCGACCCACGCGGGGCCGCGGGGGTGGGGCCACCCGAGTCCCCGGCCGCATCACGCGGGCGTCGGGGTGAGTCGGGGGTACGATGACGACGCCCCGACTTCTTACGCTTACCTGACAAACCGGAGGAATGGTGGCGACTCCCGGAGCGCTCATGGCCGCTCCGCGATCGTTCCTTCGACCGCTCCCTCGACCTCCGACCGGACCGGGACCGCTCTCGACGCGGGGCCGACACACGGAGCTCGAGAAGCTTGCGGGACCGCTCCCGCCTAGCTTTACCAGTCAAGGCCCGACAGTCGACGCAGGACTCCACGTCGTGGTCCGCGCCCAGACACCGGAGGCAGAGTCGATGGTGGTCGGTGACCGACATCAGGCGGTCGCACTCGTCGCAACCCTTGAAACCGGGCATCCTACCGGCACCGTAGAAGATTAAGTAGTTAACAAGAAACTTGGTCAAAAGACCGGAGTACTGCTCTTCGGATCTGCGCTAACTGGCGCGGAAAAAAGAAGAACTGACGTCAGCGCGCGGAGGCGGCGTCTATATACTCCAGCGACGTCATCACGGCGCACGACGCCGACGACGCGGAGCCGCAGGGGACGCCTGCAGACGACGCCTACCGACGCGCAGGGGTACTGCTACGCAAAAGTTTCCGGATCCAGACTGACGCCTGGGGATATTCTAAGGTAAGGAATCTAATACTAACCTGTTTCTTTCAGATATACTGCACAAAGGCAAACACCTGCATAATTCTCAGTGGGTTAAGAAAGGTATCTTCTTCCCGCACCAATTATTCGAGGGGTCATACTCTTTCCGTTCAGAATCTTGCAAACTACCTATGGCCTGGCGCCTCTAGAGTTTTATACCTTCATAAACATAAAAGCCGCACTCTCGAAGGCGAAACTCTCCCTAATACCACCCTCCCTCCCATCTTACCTCAGTAGATTAAACAGACTTGGACATCAAGTGTCACATCTTTACAAACGTATTCGCCCCCAACATACCAATCTCACAGCACCACTCACTCAGTTTTGGTCTGAAATGTCATCTAGACCGATTTCAGAAGCGGACTGGGCCAATACCTGGGAATCTTGCATGCGACATAAAATTAGCCGGACTTTATCCCAGACCAAATATTGGTTCCTACATGGGGATGGGGCTGCAGGGCTCCGCGTTGAGCCTGCTGTCCTCCTTTCTAGAACTCGGGGAGCAGAGGGTTAAGCTTGGAGAGTTCCTCTCCCCTGCCCAACCGTTGCAATGTGGGGTCCCTCAAGGGTCGGCATTAAGTCCGACCCTGTTTAACATCTATGTGGCCCCACTTGCAAGGTTAGTAAAATCGCAGGGGATGGAGGTTGTATCATACGCTGATGATACACAGATCATGGTGTCCTTGGCTCATTCGGTCAGCACCGCTGCATCCAGTTTCAGGAACTGCATGCAAGTAGTTGCAGAATGGATAACTCAAAATTCCCTGAAACTGAATGGTGATAAAACTGAGGTGCTGATCTTTGGCAAGGACCAGGATGTCTGGTCCAATGAGTGGTGGCCTCCTTTATTGGGAACCTGTCCTATTCCATCAACCTCTGCCAGGAACCTTGGTGTTATCTTTGACACCTCGTTAACTATGAACTTGCAGGTAAATAGAACTGTGGCTACCTGTTGGGGAGTTATTAGGATTTTGATGAGAATCGCTCACTATCTTTCTCCCCAGGCACGTAAGCAGACGGTAGTCACGTTGGTGTCCTCCCGGCTGGATTACTGCAACGCCTTGTATGCAGAAATCAATAAATGCCTCGTTCAACGCCTTCAGAGCGTGCAGAATGCTGCTGCAAGGTTTGTGTTGGATGTTCCTATGTCCTTTTCCGCCACATTAGCTAGGAGGAACCTTCATTGGCTCCCGATTCAGCACAGAATTGTTTTTTAAAATTCTTTGTCTGACTTTTGGAGCACTTCGGATCAATCCCGCTGATGGGCCTTGCTAACTTGCTATTCTCCTAGTAGATGCCTGTGCTCCTCCACCTTGAATCTTTTATGTATCCCGTGCATGAAAAAATGCAGATGGGGCGGTAGGGCCTTTTCTATCGTGGCCCCTCAAATGTGGAATGCCCTCCCCGCCGATATCAAGGCACAACCATCAATGTCCCTTTTCCGAAAAGCATTAAAAACGTGGTGTTTCCCTAAAGCCTACCAGTAAGCTTACTTTGGGGATATTCACACATTTGGTTTAGGCGCCTAGATGCCCTCTGGGCTTAGTAGCACATAATAAATTGGATTTCATTCATTCATTCATTCATTCATTCATTCTACACAAAACCTTCTGGACTCCTGCGCGTCTTTATGCCCATAACATCAGCCAAGACGCCTTCTGCTGGAATTGTAAACGGGCGGAGGGCGACCTCACACACATTATTCTACATTGCGACTGTGTTACCCCATTCTGGGACAAGGTATTCGACTTCATCAGTAAAACCTTCCCCATCTCCCCGTCCGGAGAACTTTCTTACCTAGCTTTTGGTTTCACCCTAGAGCCCTCCCTCCACGCCGACGACAGGGCGCTACTTGATCTCATGCTCACTGCAGCTGTTAAAATTGTCCTCAGTAATCGGAAGGATTCTAACAAGGCTACCTTTGCTTGCTGGCTCAACTGGATAATTAGCCTCAGGGGAGCGGATAACATAGCTCTCCAACAATCACCATGGCGCCCCCCTATGAGAAAGATGTGGTCTACCCTTGACAGTTATTTTACCACCCATAAACCACCTTAGATACTCTCTCCCCCCCCACCCCCACTCGGATGCACTTAACGCCATCACAACCCAACAGTATGGAGCTAATATGATACTTCGATTCACCCTGAAATCCTGAGTCCCACCTACATATCTTTGGTGCTATAATTTACATGAAACTGTCCGGATACACCGCCTACGGAAGTATGTATTATTGTGTAACCTACTGTATATTGCTTTTTACCCCTTTTCGCTTTATTGTACTGTACTTCTGTAATAATGTATGTTTTTAAGTCTGTACTATTTGGATTTTATTTAATACTGAAACTCCCAATAAAAACCTATTTGAATTTAAAAAAAAAACACCCAATACTTCAGGAGCCAGAGGTCTTGGGTCCTGGCTCCAACTTTAAATTTGATCTCCATTAAAACAGACTCAAGTCTGCAACCAGCAATGATCAGGAACACAATAGGAAATATCAATGCAAGGTCTCTTTTACCGATGAGGAAGGAAGGTTACAGGGGAGTGTATTGTATGGGAGCTGGAGCTCAGCGACTCTAAATAATAAAAAAAAAGGAAAAAGGTAACGTATAAAGGAGGGGGAGCAGGAAATTAGATCTCCCTACCCAAAAAAAAAATGTTTGAGAAAAGTTAAGCTTTACAAAGTAGCTCAGGTCAGTTGAAGACTTCGACCAAGAGTGGGGGCAAACCTGCAGACCATAGGTTTGAATCCCAGCAAGACTTTAGGTGAGAGACTATATGGTCTTTGAATTGTCTGTGATTGGATCAGAGAAGAGAAGCTTGAGACTAGACTTGGTATCTAGAGTCTCCTAAACGTGGTCAGGCTGTAGCAAGCAGTATTTGAAAAAAGGGAGTGACACACAACCAGATCTATACGTAACCCACGATATGCTAGAAATAGCTGCGGGTCCTGCCCAGAGAACACTGGGTTTGGGGTGCTGGGGTCAGGGTACAGACCCATGCAATGCACAGGAGTACAGGCAGCTGTAGAACATCAGTACACACAGTAAATTCACTGAAAAACGTTGCTGCTCAGACTGGTCATATTGTCAGGATCCTGGTCACTATGAAACGCATCTCTTGCAGAGTCTAGCGGCACTGGCATAATGAGCGATTCTTATCAAATTAAGGGAACACGGCATGATACGGCCACATTTGAAAAAACACGCATCTTTACTGCCACCAGTTAGAACTGTATTGTGATGTACCTGGCCCCTTCCACTGAGCTAGACCTTGTCTGCAGATATAGGTCTACCTGGAAGATTAAGGAGGCCAACTTTCCGCTGCAGTTAACTAGAGTACTAGTTTGCATGGAATACCGGCACGTTCACTGTTGATCATGATTGGTTGTCCCTTTGGGCAAATGACAAATCATCATAGGGAGGGTGAACCCCTTGAACCCCCCCCTTCCCATGTTGAGGGTTCGGCTGGCTTGGCACATTATGAAAGTATTGAAATATTTTGTTAGAGTCTCTTCATGAGCTATGGCTCCCTCCCTCCTCAAGCTACGTGAGCCGCACTAAAATACACCACTTAACCTCATACAAAGTTATCACAGGAGAAAAACAAGCATTTGCAAAGCCAATAGGTTTCATCTCTGAGAGCTACTGAATTTGGAAATGCTTTGAAGTCACGTTGTATAGCGGCATGGATGCTTTGCAGCGTGGCTAAAATTAATTTAAGAAAGCGCTATGACTGAGCCAGGGCTAATGAATTTTTTTTTTTTTTTTTTTTAAGGTGTTGGGTTAGCCAAGACCTTTCTTTATATATGTATTTTTTTTTTTTTAAATCAAAAAGGCACAATTTACTTATTTATTAAAACGAGGCTTTCATTAAACTTTCTTCATCCATTGGTCCATTTGTGTGTCATTCACATTTTGCTTTTTCTACAACAGCATTCTGCAGCTAGTCTGTCAACTTCAGCCATGGGATAAATGACTACATTTTCCTCTTTCACAAGTACCACATCCACACACAAGCTAGTTCCCTTCTGTGCCTATGTTTTTGTTTCATTCTTTCCTGCGGTCTTGTTTTCTGTCTTTCCATCCTTTCTTTCATTACTTCTGTCTTTCTACCCTTCGTTCTTTCTTGCTTTTTAGTCTTCTCTTTCTTATTTCTTCTTACTTTCTAGTTTTAGTTATTTCTTTTTCTCTTTCCTGCATTCATTCTTTAGATCTTGCTTGCATTCCTTCTTTGCTTCATTCTTGCTGTCTATCATTTCTTCCATCATCAAATCAAAATAGAGAGAGAGAGGACTAGATAGGCTGGTCCCGATCCCCTAGGTTATATGTAGAATATCAAGGAGGACTAGCTAAGTTGTGTAATGGGACTCAATGGGTACGTCTATAAGCAAACCATTTGGTTTGATCATGAAGCCCTCACCCACCAACCTAGTTGGTGGCATGCTTCATCAATCGGGCCCACCACAGTGACACTGAATGTGTCCCGGGTGTGCTTCGACTCCAGATTACCGAGGAGCTGGTATATTTGCTGAGTGTGCAGTGTTAGTGGGTGTGAAAGTGATTTAAAAGCTATACAGCGGGTCCCAGTTCCCGAGGGTGTATGGATAAACTTTAATTACTGGGCCCCTGTTAGCAACTAAAAAGGCAAGCGGACGCGTGGAGTAAGTTATGACCTCCTATGTCCTGTGTGGTCTAAAACCACACTAGCCATGCAATCTGCATGGCCACGTTTTTTCTGCCGGTTTTAGGTCGTTCACACACCTTAGCAGCCGGCAACACGCTGTGTCCCATATTATAATTTTAATTGACTCTACCATGTACGTCTGTCTGTGTCCTTCATGTTGTGTACAGTAAAGCAGAGGGAATCCCCCTCTAACACGTAACGCACCTTAGCGAGTGCGACACTTTTGTAATACAACACGAATCACTTAAAATATTTATTTATTCACACATACTCATTGGTCCTGAGGAAAGCCAGTTGTAAATAAAAGGCCTGGCTGAAACATGTAGACCACACAGGACGTAGGAGGTCATAACTTACTCCACGCGTCCGCTTGCCTTTTTAGTTGCTAACAGGGGCCCAGTAATTAAAGTTTATCCATGCACCCTCGGGAACTGGGACCCGCTGTATAGCTTTTAAATCACTTTCACACCCACTAACACTGCACACTCAGCAAATATACCAGCTCCTCAGTAATCTGGAGTCGAAGCACACCTGGGACACATTCGGTGTCACTGTGGTGGGCCCGATTGATGAAGCATGCCACCAACTAGGTTGGTGGGTGAGGGCTTCATGATCAAACCAAATGGTTTGCTTATAGACGTACCCATTGAGTCCCATTACACAACTTAGCTAGTCCTCCTTGATATTCTATCATTTCTTCCAGTCCTTCCTTCCATCTGTCTTTCTATCCTTCATTTTTTCTTTTCTTCTTACAAGTCTTCCTTCTCTCATTCTCAAAGGCAAGAGGCTGGCAGTAAATCGCACAACAAGTGCCTTTTTTTAGGTTGTGTTAGCTAAGACCTTTTGATTTTACTAAAGCAAAGTGCTTGACTTAGTTACTTAATAAGGGCTTTCAGCCACGTCATCCGTTTGTCTGTGGTTGTGTCATTCACAATTTTCTCCAACCCACTCGAGCATGCATGAAGGGGCAATGCGTCACCCTATTTCAGCCACTAGCTGACTTCACTAGGAGTTATGGCATGCTGTCCTTTCACAAGAAGTACATATACACACACACACACACACACAAAGTAATCCCCTTCAGTGCCAGGGAGTGTGTTATTTTTACTTTAGTCTGGTTTTTTTTTAGACTGACAAACGCCCGGCTGCTTTTCAAACAAAATTTTGCAAAACCCATGACAATACATAACAAGAGTTGCCAAACGGTAGGGCAAAATTAAGCCCGATCTATTGGCTTTGTCAATGCTTGTTTTAGGAGCACTTGCGCTGGATGCATCAGTCTTTTTATTATTATTATTTTTAGCCATGTAGCACAGCAGTCACGCTGCTGTACAGCATGGCAACACATCATTGCCATTGTTCCCTCCTGTACAGCGTAGCCAAACGGCAAAGCCAAAGTTCTCAAAGACTTTTTGGCTTTGCCAGTGCTTGTTAGGTCTAAGCACAACACTCCTTTGATTGAGAGCAAATCAGTTAATATCCCCATGCACGAAAAAGAAAATAGAAATACGACGTTAGGCTAAAAAGCCTATCTCAAAGAATTGCACCCATGACTACTTCACGGACAGAACTCAATGAGTTAGACTTCGACTACAACTCGGAACCCAAGAAACTCAGCTGCGGAGCAGCTCAAGGATCGTTGCTCTGCCCAACACTCCAACGTCTACATGATGCCTCTCACAGACAGACCCCACAGCATTAGTGTAGTATCCTACACGGATGACACACAGATCATCCTCTCACATACCGAATCAACCAGCACCGCCAACTGCACAAGAAACATTGCTGCTTTGATGAAAAACAATTGTCTCTAGCTCAACACAGCCATAATTTCTAATATTCAGAAACAACAACTCCCTCCTGGAATGCCTCTATGTGGCCCTCCAAATTTTGCCCCACACCTGTGGACATGCCAAGACCATCGGGATCATTCTGGACACCAATGTCTCCATGAGCAGATCACTGCAGTCTCATAATCATGATTCCACATCCTGTGAATGCTATGGAAGATTTTCAAGTGGATCCCATTGAACACCAGACGAATGGTCACCCAGGCTCCTATCACAAGTAGACTTGATTATAGAAAGGCCCTCTACAGCAGAATCCGAGCCCATCTCCTGAGCTGACCTCAATCGCAGCCGATCAGTGAAAGGACAGCAATCAAACTGAAGCAATCAGTACTTGGTCCATGCTCCATCCAAAAATAGAGGCTGTCAAGCCGGCACACGATGGCCAATTAGAAGGCAGCAAATAAGAGTGACGCTGAAGCCAACACATGTTAAGCAATAGGCAGGCTGCAAGCCCATTGCTGTATACAATATCTCTTGAAAGAGAGATTTCATGCACGGTCACAGATGGGAGCTAATTACCTTGCTGCCCTGGGGGAAGTCTAGCTAACTTGCTCAGCACAATCAGGACAGGTCATTGTGTTATGGCATCGTCAAAGTTCACCAACCATCATTGTTTAGGCACCCATTTGGGACCCAAAAGTATGAATATTTACCAGCAACAACTGAGCAGGCTGAATATCAAAAGCCCTTTCCCTTTCACTCTCGTATCCCCATACCTGGAAAAAGACCTGCCCCACAGCTGCTTCCCACATGACAACATATGCACTACACAAACAACGTGAACATGCAATAAATGCACAAAATACCTTTGCAAGTCTTGCCCTCTTGATCAGATCATTTAGTTTCCTCAAAGCCGCATTGCGTGGTAGGCTCTGGATGTCCCTAAATAGATCCTGTTCTTCAGCCTCAAACAGTTTACGGTTATCCGGGATGAGTAGAGGGTGCGACCAGAAGGAGCCAATATAAACCCGTATCACTTCAGGGGTGTTGACGATTTTCCCGAGGGACCACATTAGGGCACCATACACTCTCATCAGCTGTTGGGTCTCGATCTGGTCAGCTTTATTGAGGACCACTCGCATCTTGTCCTCATGGTTCTTGAGGGCTTTGATGACCTCGGAAAACTCATCTGAAATGTCCAGCTTATGGGCATCGAAGAGCAGTATGATGCGATCCACCCTCTCAGCAAACCATTCCAAGATGGCAGCAAAGTCGTAACCTGGTGACAAAAAACAGAAGAGGGTTACAGCTGCTTTCCAAGTTAATCTGTTCAGCATTAGTGATTGCAAAAACAGAAGCGTAAGAGTTAAAGACATGGACAATACTACAAAACGTCCAACTGCTCCACACAAAATAGGGGGGACATGCACAGATTTACAAACTCTCAGGAAACGGAGTGTAATTAACTACTTTTGTAACATACTCCTATGTGTAATTTAAACAGACTTTATTCGTGTGCACCGTCTTGACTTACACAAGTAGGAATGGTATGGAATGGTATAGAATGTTCACATTCTGTGCGATTCACAAACAAAAGCAACATGGCCACAGGTCCCAGGAGTTTGCCCTGACCAAAGATGCTTTCACAGGTTTCCACCCAACACAGGGTCTCTTCTCCCTGCCTTTGTAATTCAAGGGAAAATTATAACTTGCCACTTTGTCAAGCGGGAAGTGAAAACCGAGTTTTTAAATGGTGCAAGATTTCCTAGGTTAGTTTTTTTATTGTTATAAATTAACAATTCGTTTTATTAATTTATTTTCACTTTCAGTTAATTCTTTTGGTTGCACAATCTAATTGTACTCTTCTGTGGATTACACATTTTAGCACGTCCAAAAACTTTTGTAACAAACTTTTTTTTGTGAATCACCCTCGTATTCTGCCTTATGGATAAGACATTTAGAAGTATTTTATTAAAATACACAGTCCGATAACATTTTAGTTTTAAAGGCAACTTTACAGACCACATCCCATTTAAGGAGTCACACTTTGTAAGCACAAAGCCTACTCATGATCCTGAAATGATTCATATTTTCTAGATAAGCCTTCTACTCCAACGTCCCATTTTCAACCTTGTTTTTGGAAGTTACAAATTACTTAGTTTTATTTGTGCTCGGTTGCCTTCTCACCGCCTTCTCGCCCTCTCCTCAGGATTACTTTCTGAGGTCTCGTGAGAAAGACGATGAGATGAGCAGGTTAGAAAATGTTGTAAAGTACCAGCTATCATCGGTCATTAACTAAAACAGATGAGCAGATGACATATTGAATATTTTACTGCTAAAGTCAAAGCATCCACTCCTCTCAAATGCTCTTCCATCCAAAATACAAATATCAACTATCCCTTCCATCAAGGTCTGCAAGCAGGCTTCCAGAAGTATCCATGCCTTCCCACAGCCATCAACTCCAATTCCTAGCTCCATTTGTGCTTTGACTCCTTACCAGAATCTGGTGGGGAGGTGGCTGTGGTCTGAAAAATGGCATCTCCAGACTCATCAGCTATGGTACTTCCATTTGGTATGATACGTACTCTCTTAGAACTGCTATCATGGTCACTTCTGCATGTGGCTAGTGGGTCATGAACGATCCGACTGATGGGGAGCCCCGCTAAAATCACAGCGCCACCACTTCTGCACAGCCATTGTAAAAGGGAGGGGCCCTGGTGGTGACAAGAGGGACTGACGAGGCAGGCAAGCAAGCAGGAGGTCAGGGAGACACCTTCTGCCAAGGGGGGCGGGGGGGGGGGGGGAATTAACCACCGACAGAAGAATGTAAACATAGTAGGTTGGGGGATGGGCAGACACCACACTGTGGGGAAAAAGCAGGATATAATATTTTAAGCACAACCTAAAAAAATGCATCAGTGCTGACAAGTGGTGTGCTGTGGAAGAGAAATGAGCAGGAAAGGAGTATGTGGTGGGTGTAATGAGGCATACTTTGTTCATCACCTGAAAACAGAAGTTGGAAGCAGTGACGTAGCCTGAAGCACCAAAAGCAGCGGGGGGGGGGCCTGAAAAGAGTTAGTAGTTTGTTCAGCTGACAGGAGATTGAATTATTTGATTAAAGATTCTAATATTGTCAACAACAAAAAATCTGTTTACTGTCTACCTTAAGTAATTTCCAAAAGGCAATTTACTTTGACACTATATCAACTGGCATCCGCAGAGCGGATCAGCAAAGTAGAGAACACATTTTTGGAATGAAGATTGTCCAATTCAAATGTATGCTCTCTGGACCATACTACTGAATAGTGCCAAAATTACCTGCTGGGCAAATCATTCGTTTAGTTATTAAGTGTGTCAAAGCTACTTTTAAGCAACTTATGCTGGTGCAAACACTTCAATAGCATCACCTTGGGTGGAATACTTAAAATAGGTCACAACTCAACCTTCAAAGGACTTTCATTTAATTTCTGTCAAGACCTGATAACAGTCCTCAAACTTAACTATTCTTCGTTTTCTGTTATCTCAACTTTTGTGCCTACACAGATATGGATAGTAGATGATGCGGTCATCGGGGCAGGCAAAATGTTTTATAATGCAAGAGTAATTTTGCATAATTCTGGGTTATAGAGATTCGTATTTTTTTTTTAGTAGTTTCACTTCTGTCAAGTAATTTTCTCCTGCAAGATTTGCTCTAGAGTAGAAATGTGTCACTGGAACGGAGGAGCATTTTCTGCTCAAATGAGCATCCCAGCAGCATCCTGCATACCTTTTTAGGTCTCGCCTTGAGATGCAGCGCCATGCGTTGCTCGCGTAAGCAAGATCTATTGTTTCCGACTTGCTAAGCGATGCTGGACAGCATAGGTGCACACGCTTGTGAAGACATTTAAGACATGAGCTGTGAAAGCACGCTTTTGAAGACATGAGCTGTGAACGTCTACAGCGGCATTCGCTGCGTCTCTTCTCGTGCTCCCCCACGCTTTCACTTTCGCGAGCGAGGGCGCCCGGACAGCCCATGTGCACGCTCATGGCATCTTGCGCCAATCGTTGGAGCCACCTAGGCTCTGTAAACACAACATGTCAGACGCTGGAGCGACACAGCCCGTCTCCGCCTCACAGTGGGCCTGCCCTGGGAGGCGCCTCCTCCGAAGCAGGAAGCGCGATGGCTGGCGCTGTACCTGCACCTCCCGTAGAGATGTGCGACGCGCCGCTGCTCCGCTCCCTGAACATCAACCAGGTGAGCGAGCCCCTGCGCAGGAAGGTGGCCGAGCTGCTGGACCACAGCGGGACAGTGGCTGGAGGCAGATGGCCAAGCTGCTGGGGGCTGGAAGACGGGGCAAGCTGAGGTAAAGTCTCCGATCACCCTCCTTTCGCGCGCATAATAGTGGCATCCTGCCCTACTTCAAGACACGCAGGTAGTGCTTGGAACTTCAGACGGAAACCCGCAGACTCCGATCACCACACCCGACCGTGCAGAGCCTACAAGGGGCTTCCGCTGCAGGGCACTTATGTGTTGTGGTGTTAGCATACCTAGGTCACCAGCCTTCTAGCTGACAGCACCTGCAGGCTTCCATAACACCAAAACAGCAGAAGAAACTTGTGAGCCGGACGGTGTCCACCCCGGCCGTTAAACAGGTTTCGAAATAGTAAAACTACAAGACACATTTTTTTTGGGCACGCATATTTGTGTGTGGTAGTTTTCGTCCATCTGGGTTGCAATGCTTTTCAAACAGTTTATTCTTACTGAATGATTTTGATCCGTCATACAGGAGTTGTTAACATTTGGAAAGATGTCTTATCATGCCACATTAATCGCACAAAGTTTTAGATGATGTAGTTGAAAACCTGTTTATATTTAACGCTAAATGGATGGAGTGTTGGGCTTCATGAGAAGTCACAACCCACTTCCATTTCGAATGCAGTTGAGCGCACACTTGCTTTCGGTTTCCGTTGTGTCATTGCAGGTTGCCCAAATTGCAGTATTTTAGGCGGTGCAGGACTGGCGCCTCCTCTGAAGTTCGCTGTAACTTTCTCGGATACTGTGATCTCTTTAGACGGCCTTTACACAGTTTCTTGTTCACTCCATACAGTCAAGTTACATATACTGTGCAATATTGAAAGAAATGGAGCAGATTTTTTAAACCAGGCCAATACTGTCATGCTTATATTTGTGCATAATGATGACGTGTTTTCCATACAGCGCTTCTTTACTATAAGTAATAGTTGTTATTTGTAGCCGTTGTAATGGTACTCGGGTGACCGACTGGAGGAGGAAGGCTGTCTGAATTGGCCCTGCAGGGCTGTGCCTTTCAGATCAGTCTCGCATTTATGCGAGTTTAAGCTACTGCCATTGTAAATGTCAATATCTTTTATTGATTTTTTATAAACCAAATCCAAAATAAAAGGCATAGCCATTTACAATGCCAATAGCTCAAACTCGCATAATTGCGAGACCTATTGCATTGCAAATGCTTGCTATGTGAGCTATGTCCTTGTGTTAAGGTTTCAGTGAAGACACTGGCCAAATGCGGTTTGCAGAATAAGAGTAACTCTGCATATGTTTGGGGAAAATTGCATGTATTACGCGAAGGAAAAAGTTGTAATTTTACCCATTCCTAGCGGTAATCCTGACCTAGGAGTCTATTGCCTTTTTGCTTCTGGAACCAGTTAGGACACGGACGGCCAGCTTCTCTGCAGTGAGTTTGAATGGCCAAGCCACTAAACAAGGGTAGCCTCAATCTGGAAGTATTTAAAGGCAGAGCCAGGATCATGGCATTTCAGGCTATTGTAGAACAGCTAGGGTGGGTACAGTGCTACAGTCTTGAGGAGGCTGTTAAGCTCCACCTGGATTATTTGCATAGTTAGCCCACTCCAGCTTTGCATCAATACACTAGTTGGCTCTCTCGCAGGAGGTGATGTAAGCTCGCCAGGGGGATAAAGGTTAATTCCCTGAGATGCTTCTTTACAACAGTGGCAAGCACGGGCTCTAGGGGATGCGTTATGCCATGTTAGAGGCATTTGATTAATGCACATTTCGCCGATGGAAAAGCCTTAGAGAGCTAATGAAGATTTGGGTGCCTTCAAAGCATGTGTCTGAGGATTCCATTGCAGACCCCAGTGTGATGCTGGAGAAGACTGTGTCAGTATCGGGGACATGCCTCATCAGCATAGTTAGGTCCTGGTCAATTACTTCGGGGCGAGAGGGAATATGGTCATAACCAAGTTGGGGTTTGGGAGGATAGAGTTTTCCAGAAGTCTGGAGCAAATGGAGAGGATTCCAAGAGGTGAAAAGTGTCCGGGAGATATTTAAATGGTACAGCACGTGGAGACCAGTTCTTGCAAAAATGACAATGAAACCAGTTAGTCAAGGAGTACCTAGAGCTGGTACCAAGTCTAACACTATATCAGACAACAACTTCCGCATATGATATATTTGTAACTTAGGGCTTTATTTAGACTTTGGCAGACAGGATAGTCCATTAGAACATGGTGGATATTCGGTCCACAAGCACCATGGGCTAAAATCAACTTTTAATACGGCGGACAGGATAGATTTGGGACGATGCATCCAGTCTGCCCAACTCTAAATGAGGCCCTTATTTCTTCACATACAATGTGCATCCTGCCTCAACTCCTCATTACCAACTGTACAGGTGCAAACAACGTCGTATCACACATTGTACATTTGCAATTAAATTTCCACCAAGCACTTTAAATCTGGCATCAACTTTGCCTCAAAAGGGTTGTATGACAGAACATCGAAGAAAAAAACATTGTGGAGCCAAAATATCGAGAAGTGAATATAGATAAGCAAAGATTTACTATTCTTAACTCCACATCTGTGTACCTTGAAGATCTATATATTGTCCCGGAACATATATGGAATAGTTTAGTTTAATAGTTTGTAGAGCTCTCACATCACCCTGGGGCATCGCGGCGCTATCCGAATACACGTGCAACCTGTAGGTAGAGAGATAAGAGGTAGACTAGCTTGAGTTAAAACAGATACGCTTTCAAATGTTTTCTAAAAACATTATAAGTTGTAGTTTTCCGTAATTCCAGCGGGAGTTGGTTCCAGTACTTTGGTGCCAAGAACGAAAATGCTTTGCCTCCCGTCCGGACCAGCCGAATACGGGGAATCTAAAGAAGGTCACGAGCCCTAGATCCAAGGTTCCTGCTTGGAATGTATTTACGTAATTTATTCCGTAGATACACAGGGCCATTATCATTAAAGAATGACTTTTTTTTTTTTTTTACTGTCAACCAATGCAGCTCCTTCAAAAGCGGAGCGGAGGGTGAACCTGCTGGTTGGTTATGGATCATTCTAGCTGCAGTATTCTGCACCACCTGAAGTTTGGACAGCAGAGTCTCTCCGACTTCCGCCAGTAGGGCATTATCATAATCCAAGCAAGTGATGACCATTGCTTGTACTAAGGTTCTCCGATAGGAGACGGGAATGTAGGGTAATATTTTCCTCACTAATCGGAGGGCAAAGTAGCATGAGCTTGTCATTGAGGAGACTTAGACTTTCATGTTTAGGGCTTGATCCAGCTTTAACCCTAGGCTTTTTACTGATCCTTTGGGGGATGGTGCTGATCCTAACTCCTGTTGCCACCAATCCTCTGTTGCTTTTCCCAGCAACATCAGCTCAGTTTTGTCCGGGTTCAACTGGAGATAGTTTACTGAATAGTGCATCATGTATTATGCTTCTGGCTTTATCTTCCCCTCAAGATACTTTACTTTGGACACAGTCTTCTCACATGCTGTACCTCTGTAAAGAAGGTCTGACCTGAAGTGTATATCTGGCACAAACACACTCCTCCAATACTGAACATCTGGAACTACTTAGTCCACACCTACCCCACCCTCCTCACTCCTGAGATCTAGCTCCATCATATCGCCCTCAGCTTCATTACTTAAATAGAGAAAATTGCTTTTTTTGTGGCAAGCAGCGGTCACATGCAAGTCACTTATCTTATCATGAATACTTTGAAATGGGCAGGACTTTCTATCTCAAAATGTCATAATTTGGCCAGCCTCCATGCAGTGCAAGAACAGTAAAAGCTCTTGCTCCCAATACAGATAAAATGCACGCGCTTTGGCACCAGCCCTAGTTATTGACTCATGACCAGAAATGGCTCCACAGTCCAGTGAGTCACATGACTCCCATTTCCCTTGCACCGCGAGCTGGTGCGGATTGGCGTCTGCATCAGAAGGATACAAGGAGTGCCTTGGAATCCAGAGACTCGCGCGTGCAGTAGGGACCAAGTTTAGGGGGCGTTCCAAATCTGTAGGCATGTAAAAAATCGGCAGAAAAATGTAAACTGTTTAAAAAAAAAAAAATTTAACTAGTATTTTTTTTCCCCTAAATCACAGCCAAAAAGAGAAAAGGAGCTCGGACTGCACTCGCGCTATTAATTTATAACAACCTTGAATGTTAAGAAAATAAGCAAATTCAAATATGGATGGTATCTGTTCCGCTCGCGCACAAATTTCAGTTTAAATTTGTGAGCCTCTAGTTGCGTTCCCCTGACCACATATACTTCACATTTATTTATTCTAACTCATCATCAATTAGATACAAATGCATGAAGGATATGAAAGATAAATTAAAGTAATACAAGTAGAAAAAAAGAAAAATCACAGTGGCCTAAATCTGCCTGTGCTAGCAAAAACAAATAAGTAAAAAATCAAACAAAGCATAACATAATCATTCTGGTATGGTATTGCGCATAACGTACACACAGTGTAATAACCTTTGATCTCTAAAGGCCCATTAAGTTTAACATATGCTTTACTCAATAAATATATCCGCCCTACTGCCCCCATCATTTTCTTTATAATTTCCCACAAGGCAACCATCAGTGTTAAAGTCACAAAAATAAAAATATTTACAATTATAGTTTGGAAAACAATACACAAAACCCTGCAGAGTAGACCTAACCGGGATTATCGCGGTGCATATCGTCCACCCCTATTGGTTACTAAAAAGGGGATAACCAAGACCAAAACCCTTGACTGCTATGACAATCTGTCAAATTCATTGTAACAAAATACCAGTCTAGAGGCCTTTAACATAGTGCTAGAACATTCCACCCTCAAAGGCTTTTGGCTTTAACATATGCTTTTCACAATAGTTAAATGATTCTCTCTTATCCATTTGTTGCAACATATTAAGCAGATCAGACTTTTGGCACCCGACACAACTTTGGCCAATGAACCAATCAGGCATATATCCTTATAATTGGCTTCTCACCATAACAAACTCAGGCCGAATGTAATGAACAAAAGCTTTCCCATGAGGCACCAAGCTATAAAATGATGAACTTGCAAAAAAATAACATTACGCAAAACAATATACAACCCCTTCCAAGCTGGCCCTCTACGGATAGTCAAAGTACAACCCCCCGGGGTGTGTCTGAGGGGGCAGCCAACTATAGCGTACCGTGGAATTCCAAGCGATAAAATATCAGTCTAGATCTGTTTAACAATAAACTCCCAAAGGCCTATTGCCTTTAAAATAAGTTTTCAACATAAATGAGTCACAGCTACTGCCTTTGTTATACCTTACATATTAACAGAACAAACGTTATCCTTGGCCTGTCATAAAACACAATTACATGGGCAAGAAAATATAAAATGTCAATACGAATTAGCAACGTGCAAACTGTTTTACCCCCAGGGTCTGTCTGAGGAGGTGGCCAGCGGCAAAAATGTTGCCTATCACAGGAGTGTGTGGGATTCCATGCAAAAAACACTTGTTGAGGGTTCTAGCAAAGCGTAGCATCCCACTTTTAAGGTCCTTTTACATTCCCTTTGAAAAGCATACACGTCCTCGCTCCAACATTTCATAATGAACAGATCAGTCTTTGTTTTTTCACCAACCAGTTCAGACCTACTGAACTGGGCAGCACACACCATCCCACAGTGCAAAAAGCACAAAGCGAACACACCATCTGCCCGACCAGAACTTGTAGAGATTAAGATCAACAGGTGTCTGTGCCTAAATCTCCTTTTAACCCCCACTCAGTGCAGCTTTCCAAAACTCTTTTCCTGTTGATCACATAAGGTACAGCAAGGTGAGGGGAACTGGGGCTGCGAGCTGCTGAGGAGCGGAGATTAATCGCGATCTTTGGCGTTTTTGACTGTTTTATTATCTGCTAGACAATTGGAGCGTTTTTAACATTTTATGTAACTGCCGCTTTTTAACGTTTTCTTACATTGGGGGCTATTATATTAATGGGAATTTGTAAAATCAGGCACTCTGACACTCCTTACACCCTCTGTACCTTCTCTTTTTAGCCCAGCCGCTTTTCAACTACATCACTCGGCGGTGGGCGCCATCTTGAGTGAGGAGGGCGAGGTCAGCGCTCAAGTCGGGCCGGCCTCCAGCCCTCCCCCCTCCCTATATCATGTGTCATCCTCCCAGACGGCGCAGCGGGCTGGCGCAGCGGGCGCGCCGGTCGCGCGCCGAAGCCGCGCCTAAGCCAAGCCCGTCTGCGCCCGTCCGCGACCGGACCGCGCCGGGCGCTGGGCACGCTGCTAGGTTGAAACCCATCATCAGGTATGACCCCAATCATTTACTGTCCCTGCGCCCCCCACTCGTTCCCCACCTTTCTGACTGCCCTCATATTGACCCCGTCTAGCCCCCTTGTATGCCTTCGTTGTAAATGGACTCCCCCCCTGCCTATAAACGACGCAGCCGACATGCTTGCCCCCTCGAAATGTTACTCCACCAACTTCAAGGGAGGTCTTGTGAATGCCAGGTCTCTAACCTGCCATTGCCAGGACGTGCACGACTTAATATCAAACTATGAACTAGACGCCCTGTTCATAATTGAAAGTTGGCTCAACGATTCCTCGAACCCTGTTTTGGCTATCGCCCTCCCTCCTGGTTTCACCATCTTCAGGAGGGATAGACCTTCTGGTCGAGGCGGCGGGGTAGCACTTATCATTAAGGAAACATTTCCCTGTCACACATTCGACCTATGTCACCTTAAGGACACGGAAAGCATGGGTTTCTCTATTAAAATAAACGCCTCTCTCTCCCTATCAGGAGGGCTCCTATATCGCCCACCGGGCAATCCCACCTCCTTTCTGAACTCCCTGGATGAGACGCTTGGAGCACTCATGTTACAATACCCTAACTTTACGCTCATTGGCGACATGAACCTACATATGGAATCACTCGTCGACCCCCACACCATTTCCTTCCTACAGTCCCTGAACATCTTTGGACTCTCCCAACGCATCAATACAGCCACTCACAGTGCCGGCCACACTATTGATGGCATATGCACCAATCTTTCAAACCTTTCCACTTTCCCCCCGTTACCCCAAATCTGGACCGACCATTACTTCATCCCTTTTAACATTATGACATCTCTTACCACCCGCTCCAGCCCTAGGCATGCCCAAGCCTCCTTCTCAGTTAACTGGAAGAAAGTGGCCGAACGAATTAAACTAGAGTCAAAACCGATGCCCCCACCCCCCATTGGAACTGGTGATGTCGAAATCGACTCCCGCAACTTTCATACCTGGATGAGCCAAATTGTCGCGGCTAATTTTGAGCCCTATAACCATCGAGAAAAGGCCCCTAAGAAGAAAAAGCCAAATGCCCCCTGGTACACTCAGACCCTAGCAGACAGTCATCTTCTTTGTCGGAGACTAGAGAGACTCTGGAGACAAGCATATGATACGGTCTCCAGAACAAGTTATGTTCAACAGAGGAAACTTTATCTCTCTGACATAAAAATAGCCAAAAAGGAATACTACACCAAGCTTATAATGGAAGCACACCAAAACCAAAAAACTATTTTTACCATAGTTAAGTCCTTCACTCACCCGAAAGTCCTCACCACTGACATACCCCCCTCAGAGAGTCTCTGCAATCAAATTGCAGATTATTTTGTCGACAAAATAGTTAATATTCAGAAAGATTTTCCCCTTCCGCCGACAACCCCCTTAGAGGCAACAGTCAACTACCCCCTTTTTTCCGCTTTTAAATCTGTCTCCCTGCAACAGACTAGCAAGGCAATTCGGGCCTGCAAATCAGGAGCGCCTACCGATTCCTGTCCCCCCATCATCCTTCATCACTTGATCGACACAGTCAATCCCTACATTAATGTTATCATCAATGAATCCCTTGAATCCGGACTTGTACCTACCGAATGGAAGAAGGCTATAGTAAAACCCCTACTGAAAAAACAGAATAAATCGCCAACAGATTTGACGAATATGCGTCCCATCTCCCTTCTTCCTATTCTAGGTAAAGTCACGGAGCATTTAGTGCATGAGGAGCTAAAAACCTTTGTAGAGGCCCACAACATCTTACACCCTCAGCAATCAGGCTTCCGCTCCGGTCACTCCACTGAAACAGCACTGATCGAATTAGCTGATTCCATCAAGTTCCTGCAGGATGAGGGAAAGCAGGCTGTCCTCATCCTGTTGGATCTCTCAGCAGCATTCGACACCATCTCGCATGTCATCCTAATAAATCGAATGCGAGAGATTGGCGTGACTGACACAGCCCTAGCCTGGATTTCATCGTTTCTATCAAACAGGTCTCAGACTGTGTCCCTTGGACCCCACCTATCCTGCGAAAAACTCATTACATCGGGAGTGCCCCAGGGGTCCATATTGAGTCCTTTGTTTTTTAACATTTACATGGCACCTCTTTTAGCTGTGATAGAATCACATGGGATTCTTGTCACGTCCTACGCTGACGACACTCAATTGGTCATCACAATTGACAAGCAGCGGACCGACACTGATCTTTGGTTCAAAAACTGCCTTTCTGATGTCTTTAAGTGGCTAAACACTAACCATCTGAAATGCAACAGTGCTAAGACGGAAATCATCCCACTGGGTAAAAACCTTTCTTTCTGCCCGAAAGATTGGTGGCCCCCTGGATCAGAGGCCCCCCCAAGTGCAGTTCCATCAGCCAGAAACCTAGGCGTTCAATTTGACTCATCTCTTTCCTTTGATGACCACGTCAAGACCACTGCCGGTCGCTGCTTTGGATTAATAAAATCTCTGAAAACTTTTTTTGACTTCCTCCCAATTGCAGCCAGAAAGTCAGTCGCGGTAGCCCTCATACTCTCCCGACTTGACTACTGCAATGGCCTAATGGCCGGAGTGAAAAAATCTACTCTCAGAAAGCTGCAGAGCATCCAACACGCTGCAGCTCGACTGGTCTTACAACTCCCCAGAAGGTCATCAGCGTCTGCAGCACTAAATTCGCTGCATTGGATGCCATTGCATAAAAGAATTCTCTTTAAACTACTACTCACAGTTTTCAAAACAATGCAAAATACAGGACCCCGCTATTTTGCAAAGCGTTTTATGCGCTACAACCCCCCGCGTTGTTTGAGATCTTCTGGGACAAATCTGGTCCTAATCCCCAGATTTAAATATAAGACCAAGGGTGGGAAATCCTTCAATGTTCTAGCCGCCAAAGCCTGGAACAATTTGCCTGTCAGTCTCAGATCCATAGATAATGAAAACAACTTTAGAAAACTTCTCAAGACATGGGTCTACCAACAACTAGACTCCTCTGTCCTGTCAGCCATCTAGTCTTCTCCATTACAAATCCATCCTTCTGTTATTCTCCGCAGCTTGCCCAGCGCCATGATGCTCCCTTGGGAGCGAACGTTAGCGCTTTACAAATGCACATAAATATCAAATATCAAATAGCAACAGCTGCCCTCTTCAGCCAGACTCCATGAAAGAGCCCCTACGTCAGTGTAGATGCTGGTCAACGTGAACAGCTGGGAGTTCAGCCCCAGCCCATTGGCCCGGTCCTGTCATTCCTGCACCCTCAGTAACATTTCTACACGTGTTCCCTCTGCCTTAGAAATTCAGGCAGCAATGCAATGCCTGTGGGTCATCTCTAGAATTGTAGGAACCCGTGGATAATTTGCAAAATGTACACAATCTGCGGGCGTCTACGAAGCAAGCATGCCGTCTCCAGAGACACCAGTTGTCCACGTTTCTCTGGCTCGTGCTGGCCTTCCATTCATAAACCCACTACAGCTGGCTGGCGCGAGCGGTGCCTGCTCCCAACGGGGGTCCCACAATGACGGAGAACTATATCCACTAATAAAATACGCCTCTTTGCCATTCGGGAACAGAAATACAAACCGAATGCGTGTGTGTAAGCCACTCAGGAGCCCAGTACAAACTGGTGGGGTCCCCCAGTATCGCCCCCACTAAGGAGTTACTGTTAGGGGGGGGGGGGCACGGGAGGTGGGGGGGGGGGAGATACTGGTCTATCTAGGTTGGCAGGGATTTTGGGAAACCATAACAAGTGAATGGGCATTTCTGCAGTACTAAGCAGTGACTGTTTTGTGCACCATCCATACACGTTTCTGCCAGGCGGGCCTGCGAGTAACCACCTCCTGGTTTCTGGAATCTGAGGGAAGAAATGGGAAGGAACGTGTATTTTTAAAGCACTAACTGCAATCAAAATAGTTCTCATTTACATTACATATAGTCCCATTTAATTTGCACGAGACGTCACACATGCATGTATGATTATACACCATTGCACATATTAACAATTACAATTGCAGTTATTAACTTGCAGCCCCCAGACGTGCGTCATGGTAATGCTATTCTATGCCCCTGTGGTGTGGGTGACAATGCACACATTGTTCCACGCTCAGTGGCTCGTGCTGCCTTTCAGACCCAGGGTCAGATTCCACAGCCTTTTCTCTGTTGCATTAGCTTACTCTGAAATCACTTTTAAAGCGCTTGGACCGCATCATGCATTGTAACTGGGGTGAGGTGCTAAGGACGCCTTAGAGCACGAGCTGCCGAGGATCAAGCGCTTTGGCTGCGGGGAAGCAGTGAGGTGAACAGACACGAGAGACACTCCATGACGTCATTCTTCGACTGCTGGCCGGGGGATTACTTCCCACACTCGAGCCTGGGCGGGAAGAGGAGGGGCCGGTGTGCCGGGCTGTGTACACGGTGCAGTTGGGACACGTTACTTTGCCTGACGTAAACAAAATCTTCAGCTCTCAGTTGTTGGGCTGCGGTAAACTGAAGGGTGTAGCCCGCCTGCCGCGGCAAGCAGGCCTGTCAACACCTGTCCCCAGGAAACACACTGCGCCACTACACCAGGCCTTTTCTTAAATTTAGATATTATTACACTGATCCTAAAACCACCCAGAGTGCAAGAGGCGTGCAGACCTGGGCAATCTAACACAGAATATATACAAAGCAGCTCTTAGTACAAAAGTTCCTTGGAAAAAATCAGACAAGGACTGACAAAAAACAATAGCTTCCTTTTTTGTACAGTAAAAAGTTATTGGTGTTCAGTTACTGACGCTTAGATGACATACTTAGCAGAAGCCTCAAGAGCAGCCCACAATCCTCAGAATGTCAAGGATTATATAGAACAACAAAAGTCCAACTAGGTATCACAAAAAAAGACAAAATATGTACCCAGTTCATAGATACTGATCATTCCTATCTAATGACGAGCACAGCTTCTTGTGTGTATGTAAATAACATTTTGTGGAGACCCTTTTGTTTCACATTCCGTATATTCGGCCTCAGAGGACAGCAGTCTCACTGGAAGGATGGAGGGAAAAGGAGAAAGGAGAATGGAGGGCTTGGAAACAAGATGAGGGAAGAGGACAAGTAGAGCTGCTCAACTAGGGAAGGAGGAGACCTGGGACGGGGGAATCTTCGCCAATGGTTGCGTCATGGAGGAAGAAGCAGACAAAACCAGCTCCTCATCCTCCTTTGTCCGTATATTGTCTCCAAAACTGTGCATTCCCAAATTCATTCAGCCTTTACAGGTTAGTATTGGATGGCGATGACATTTATATAGCGCTTCCTTAACCTTTAGAAGTCCAAAGCACTGTAGTGCTGGAAAATAAGAATGTACTCCACCTTCTATACGTGGTTGGAAGTGTTCCATCTTTTATACGTGGTTGGAAGTGTGGCCTATGAGCGAGACGTTTTGTTGTCGTGTGTGAAGTGCGGAGGGGGGTCGCCTCTAGCATGTCTCACTGTATTATTACATGAGGGGAGGAGCAAAATTGCGCAATCGACAGAAAAGCGCTCATATATAGTGTTCTTCTACTTTAAGCAAGTTAAGACCTGGCTGTTCCCAAAGCCATCATTTTAATTCTTTTCAGAATTCTAGGTGACTGCTGATCATTTTTAATTTCCAGAGCTTGGAGATCAAGAGTTCCTCCTGGCTCACTTGGCATGGGAAGCTACGGCCTAAAGAGACATTTGAGGCGAAAGCCACAATGAAGGATACTTTAAAGGCTGGGAATTGGTCAGTGGATTCCACTTTTGAAGGATTTTTTTTTTTTTACAATATACCAAATGCCTTGGGCAGTGCTGGACAAGATTTTACTCAATAGTAAGAGCCAATGGTCTAGCAATGTAATAATTACTGTAGTATTAATGTACAAGAATAGACTACGTTCTATTAAAAACAGAGTCAAGTATTAAACCATTGACTTGAGCAATAGGTTACAAGCCCGGGATTATCCGCGCAAAATAATCCGTCAAGCCAACAAAAGGGCGCTAAATACACCAAGGACAGCACTCTTAGAGTCAAATAAAAAAGAAAAATCTGAATGTATACCAGTGGTCATGACTTTCGATCCGCTAGCCACAAAAATCCGACAAGCCATCAGGAAACATTGGTCCCTCCTCAGCACACAGGACCATAAGATGCCACCTCCTCGTTTTGCTTTTCGAAGGGCCTCCAATCTAAAGGACAAACTCGTCCATACCAGGATGATAGAGAGGAAACAGCCAGAAGCCTCGACGGTGCTTAACGGCCATTACCCCTGTGGCAATTGTTCCGTGTGCCACATCACGAATAAATGCAATACCATCCAGCTAAAATCCGGAAAAACCTGGACGTTAAATCATTTTAGCAATTGCAACACTACGAATGTAGTCTACAGGTTGAGCTGTGAATGTGGCCTTGAATACATCGGTCTTACGTCACGCAAAATCAAGCTGCGTATTCAAGAACATTTAAGCACGATACGACAGGGCAAGCTAACAACAAAATTAGTGCAACACTGTCATCGCAATAAACACACCTTCACATGGGTAGTACTGGAAAGAGTGATGGGTGAGGCGCAGTCGATGGAAAAGCGGCTGGCGACTAAAGAAGCGCGCTGGATTTTCCAAGAATCTAGTGAACAACAGGGACTTAACGAGTTACTGGAATGGAATAAACTACGATAATCTAGTTGTTTCTTGGCTCAATAATTCAAATCCATCGACATATAGAACATACTGTAAATATAGGAGCTGTCCAGGTATTTGTTATATAGTGTTTTTGATAATTGCATTAAACACCCAGGGTAGCTGACCCTTGCCTTTCTAATTATAAACACTGAGAACATGCCTTTCTACCTATAAACACTGAGAACATGTCTCCATCTAATGTTCATTGCCATATCACACCATTAATACACTAGTAAAATAGGACCTTAATGGGCCTGAGGAATTAAATGAGGTGATAAGGAACAGATTGAAGTGTGGTTTTCTCATTAGGAACCAGTTACATCTTTGTGAAGATATACTGTTCCAAGATGGCCCCCGCACTTTTGAGTTTTGTGAAGTGACACTTGTGCATGAGGACCGGGAACGTTTTCCGTGCCCTCATTTCCCCCGCGGAGGCGAGAGTCAATAGGACACACTAAATACAACAGGAGATTAATATAAATATCCATAACATCGGACGCTTGCCGGCGGTCACGTGGTTGTTGGGTCCAATCATCGACCTGCTACTCACGTGGTGTGACCGCCCAATCAGAGCCAGGCAATGCGGAAACACAGATAAATACACTACGAGCCCTACTCACGGCGCTCCGGTGTTGAGGAAACGCCGTTTGCAGTACCTCCACTAGTAAGCATGCAGATGCAGGACCACATGACGAAAAGACGGTGAGATTAGATATGCTGATTGTAATGCTCGCCCGCATGGCGTTTTCCTCCGTGTCTCCTGTCCAGGCGAACAAAGAAGGGAGGCAGGACCCTACTTACCGATCGGAAGTGGGTCTATGAGTTTGCACAGAGCCAGATTGGTAACGGTATGAAAGCAAATGATGTCTCTAGGTAAAGAGCAATTTTTGTCTATTACAGGGTGCATTGTGGAGTTAAAGATTAAATATGCAGTAATGCTACAGGCAGATGCCCACATATATATATATATATATGTGTTCTATGTTTTTGATTTTCAGCATTTTAAAAGCACAGTATCGCTGGCAGTGACACCTTAAATGTACGTTGGCCCTGAAGAAATTGCCTGATATAATACCCAAGGCAATGAAACATGTCGGCTGCGGGCTGAGTATGAGGCGATAGGTAGTATTCATAACTCCCCCTTTTTATATTACATGTTAAACTGCAATGCAACAAGAAAATATAAATAAAGTAAGAGTTGTATCTTGTTGCGCAGTTTTGTGTGTGTTATATGTTGAACGTTGTTAGTCCGTGTCACATATATGTTGTATGTACACTGCACCATTCACTGTTCCTTTCTTTACTTTGGGTTTTGGACAAGTTTACGTTAAGCTATTTGACACCGATGATGAGAACAGGGCCGACGTGGTGAGTACCAACCAGGGGTCCCATTGGTGGTGCGCCCGTGAGGTGTCATCTAGCTATTCACACTTTTTTCTAAATGTTGTCCCTCTAGTGAATGTTTGTACTGTGTTGGACGGTTTTCTGTTTATCAGAGATGGGCTTATTTTTAGTGTTGGCAATAGACTGAAACAGAGTTATAATCTCTATAAACAGAGATATAATTAGAGCGCTCTTCCGACAATCTAGAACTGTTTACAGCCCCACATATTTCTGTGTTGCCTTGAGGACTGGGTCATTTTTTGATTACCGAAGTATTAAACCGCACCTTCTCCAACATGAAAAAACAACTTACAAGGTGGTATATATCTTTAAGGAAATTCATTGTCATTCTCATATGTATTGCAAATGACAAATTAATCATGGCTCCGACAGGGTTGTCTTTTGCAAACCTGCCCAAGGACTGGACTGGACTGACTATTCTTTAGTTGCTCTAGGCAACAAGGCAAAGGAGTGATGCTTTAACCCCTTGGCTGCTGCCGTCGGCCAACGGTCGTCGCGTGCACTACCTCGGTAGTGGTGCGAACGTCCGTTGGCCGACGCTGCCCGACCCGTTCTTCGAACGTTCAGCACTGGAGCTGAACGTTCATTTGAGATTCTTAACACAATTGAAACATATATATACATATATACATATATATATATATATATATATATATATATATATATATATATATATATACATATATACATACACATTTTTTTTAAGTAACATAGCTGATGCAACTGTTCTGTAATGAATAAACACACAAATAATATTAAACAGATGTTGGTAAAAGCAGGTAATTTACAAAAAACGAAAAATTAAATGAAAATAAAAGAAGGGATTGGTATACATATTTGTTTAGGGTCCAATAACTGGATATAATGGCAGTAAGGTCAAAGCTGATTAAATAATTCACATACCAGGGAAGAAAGTTTTATATAACTTTTGAGTGACAAATCTGATTTATGCAATAAACTGCCATGGGGACAGGGTGGAGCCTGGGGGTGAGGGAAGACAATGAAATTTATGTGTGCCAAATATCAAGAAAAATAACATAATTCACTGATTCAAAGTTGAGATAAAAGGTCAAGTTTAACAAGGGACTGAATTTGCTAACATCAACAGGCTCGAACAATGTACTAGAATGTATGCTTTTGTAAAGAAAAGCATTAGCATTTTACTCTTTATATGAGGAAGCTCTAGAAATGAGGAGGACTTCTGTAGATAAATAATGTGTTCTAGTGGCTTTTTAACTGAAGATGGAATTTGAAATTAGGTTATCACTAGATAGAGGAGTCAGGAATGTTAAGCAACACAAGGTGAACAGAGTAACAAGTTGCAGAGTTTTTTTAATATAGCGCGAACTAGAACCGAACCGAATCAGTTATCAGAGCGCTTTACATAGCACCAGTTACGTTACATGAGGACACACATTTTTTTTTTTTTTTTTAGGCACGGGGAGATTAAGTGATTTGCCCAGAATCACAGGTTTTTTTTGGCGTCGTTACCGAGACTCGAACCAAGATCCCCAGGTCCGAGGTCGAGCGCCTTAGCCGTTAGGCCAACCCCTCTCCCATTGTGAAACAATTCTAAGGAGGGTTTGAAGATTTCAGGCTTTTAGGTATTTGAAAGACTCATTCACAGGGAGAATTGTAAATGAATAAATAATACAAATGTATGCACGGTGAGAATCCTTCATCGTATCATTATGCCCCAAAATGCAGAGTAGAATCGATTGATATTGTAAGCAATATGTTTTAGAAAAGATTTAAAACAATGAAGAAATATTAACTTTCTTGGAATATATTAGCTGTGAGAGTGCACTTGTTAACAAGTAAAATTTATGTTACTTCCTGTATGGATGAACATCATACAGAGAAGAAAGTAGACCGCTTCAAAACGAGAAAGAAAAATGTAGAGATATAGCAGGAAATAATATTTACTTGTTAGGCAGAACTGATAATTTATAAAGTCAGAAGGCTATACTCCGAGGACTTGCCCTGGGATTGTGACTGATGAAGACTTTCTTAGGTCGAGCCTACAGCCAGCGTGCATGCGCTGATCTGCAAGACTTGTAGTGGAGTAGGGAATAGAAGCTCCGCCCGTATTTGCCATTGGCTTGTGTCATTGTCCGTCCTAAATGCTGGCTTCTGATTCGTAAATGGGCTTGTAAGTCCCTCCTTAGTACCGATCCTCTTCATTTTTCAGCTCCCTCTGAGACTGGCCCTTTTACTTCGGTTGTTATACGGTACCTGTTTAGTCTTAAAGCACTATATTCTTTATCCAGTTTCTCTTACTGCAGGCAATGTGCTTTGGTGCCCTTTTTACAACCCCCACCCTCCCTCCCATAGTCTGTGCCTTCTTTACCTCGCCACCCACCCTCCCTCCCTCCCTCCCGTTGTCCGTGATGCCTACCATTTGCAATGCAATAGGTCTCACATTTACGCAAATTTGACCTATTCGCATTGTAAATGACAATGCTTTTTAGGTTTTGCCTACGCAATGCGTACGAAGTACGCATGCGCTAGCAAAATCTAATGTTTTCTTCTGTGTAGTCGGGTATCCCGCCCCCTCCTCCCATTGGCTAGCTCCATAAATGGAGGCTAGCCATTGGGAGCCGGATCTGTCCGTCAAAGGCCGGACCAGATTCGGGGGCGTTCCCGAGAATTTTTCCCTTTCTGCTCACGTCATTTAGACGTGTTCACTCGGTGGGCGGGGCGTTTTTTCGGGCTCGTCGAGGTTTGTTTAGGCCATTTTGCGGCCGACCGCCGGCCGAGGAAGTCCAGGTGAGTCTTCCCTTTCCTGTCCCCCCTCCCGCTGTTGGTTCGTTTCCCGCCCCCCGTCAGTGTGTGGCCGTTCCCGCCCCCCTCCCGCTCTCCCGTCAGTGTGTGGCCGTTCCCGCCCCCCTCCCGCTCTCCCGTGGCCGTTCCCGCCCCCCTCCCGCTCTCCCCCCCCCTCCTTGTATCTCGTAAGCCTTTGTTGATTTTTGCCAGCTTCCCCCACTCATTTTCATGGCCCTCCTAGATGTTTTCAGGGCCCTCCCAGAGTGAGAATCCTGTAGCCGGGTCTTCTGACGTGGACATTATTCAGCGTTCTAACTGCGCCACGGATTTCTCCTCAGACAAGCTTCCCTCTCCAAGCAACGCCCTCTGCCAACCCCGGCCTCATGGGGACCGGGGATTTAACCGAACGGACTTAAATTAAGATTCCAGCGGAGAACTGGAAGGCTGCCAGGACGCACAGCCCCTCTTCCTCTAAACCCAGCACTACCCCCTGCCACCCCCCTCAACCCCCAATCCCGCAGTTACTTCATCACTCAACAATGCAGAACTGCAGCGGGGGAGGAGGGCGACTGCCAGGCTTGAAATTATATCAGAAAGAAGCTGCACAGATCAGGAATGCTATGGATAAAGAAATCCAGTCTGCAAAAAATTTGTATAGGTCTCAAGTGGGAATCATTTGGCGCCCAATCAGCATGCTGCGCGTTGTTAGCAAAAAGTGTCAATTTTCTAAATGCGAGCCGAGCCTCCGATCACGGCCAAATGTATCTTAATGAAAACACTCAGCAGGGTCCGAATTCAATGTCACAAAACTCTCAATGTCAATGGCCCCAGGGAATGGTATTTTAGTGTGAGACCCACACATAATGATTTAAGAGAAAACGTTTCTGGCGAAGGCACATAACTTCTTTAAAACCCACTGCATAAAGCATGTTGCAAAACCAAATCCCTTACTTTAGGGTAAGGCTCCCTCGTGTTAAGTTTAGATTAAAATATGTGCTCCCTCTCAGAATATTCTTCACACCAACATACTCTTCCCGTAAACACATCACTACCCCGTACTATTCAACCACCACTCATCAGCAGTACTGCACATACAAATCTTGCACAGAAAACCACTACATCAATATTTCCTCACTACTCCACAAAAAAACCCACACAAATCTCAATATATTATATTTTTTACACATATATTCCCTTACTATGTAATCAAGTATCTATATATTATATTAATACTATTGTATAAGGAAAAGAAATACTCTCTCAAAAGCTTTACTCTGTCCTGCCATCACCCTACACCACAATGGCATTTGTCTGTTGACTTATAGTACCCTGACGAGGTGTTGAAGCGCTTTTCAGCGAGTATCAAGCTACTCTGGAACCCAAAAAGATTAGTGGTGGATTGGTATAGGGAACTAGGAGAGAGAGAGTGAAGAGATAGGATACATTATCCTATCTCTTCATTCTCTCTCTCATAGTATCCTATCTCTTCACTCTCTCTGTCATAGTTCCCTATACCAATCCACTACTAATCCTTTTGGGTTCCGGAGTAGCTTGAGACTCGTTAAAAAGCGCTTCAACACCTCGTCAGGGTACTATAAGTCAACAGGAAATGCCATTGTCCCTTCTTTGTGGCACAACATCTCCCTCTTAAGTCGTCTCTCAAATGGCAGATGAGCACAGTGGCCGCCACTGAGATATTGTAGAAGATTGCCCTGTGGCCCACACCTCGTGGTCATCTGTCGAATCCCCCCAACCCCACCCCACTGCTCTTACCTGCACTAACATGGCTGCATAAAGAGTGCTCCAGACAGGACCCTGACTCTGAGTTGGTACCTGTCTATTTTCACCTGTGAATCTTTTCTTTTATGTGTTCAAGACTACGGATGATTTCCCCAGTAGATCTTTCCTTCCTTCACTTAGCATAATTGTGCTACTTAGTCTGCAATATCCATATGTAATTCCATTGCACTTGTCAAGCTAGGTCTTGCATTTACATATGTGTGCAGCCATTGTTAGTGCTATCAGGACAGAAGAGATACAGTCAAATTTCCTTGTACTGATGTTGAGACGGGCAGCGGAGTGCAGGACTAGTTTTAATGGTGCTAGTGTGGGGACAGGGGACGTGGTATGGGGCAGAGAGATGGGGGCAGTGCATTCGGGAGAGGACATTGGAAAGAAAATGGCAGAGTACAGGGAAAATGTGAGGGGGAACCGTAAAGAGATGCCAGGGATAATGTGGGATATTCGTGAAGGGGAGAAGGGGCAAGGAAGGCATGGGGGAGAACACGAAAGAGAAGGTGTGGCAGAAGCGCGAGACAGGAGAAGATGGGGTGTCGTGACGTAGTCTCACCGGTCGCCGGTCACAGGTCGCCTCTCCTGTAACGCTGTTAAAGTGCTGGGCAGGAGAGAGAGAGCAAGAGAGAGAGAGACCCCGAGAGGAGGGAGGCGAGAGAAAACGAAATCTTGCACTCGGTGAGCTACTCATGCTTGGACCCAAAAAACGCGAGAGCTCTGTAGTTTAAAATGATGGGGGGCCCTTTAAGTGAGAGTTTCAGCAAAACCTAAAATGGATAAACATGTAACAGCATGTCGAATATTTGAAATGCTATAGAGAAAGATAATACAGTTTTGATTCAGCATTTGTTTTCGAAGCATTGCACAGCCATGTTCTTGGTTTCCTTAAATTTGGACGCAATGTTATCGGCCTCTCATCTATATGTAACTTGTTATGGGATATGAGCAGATTTTTACCAGATCGTAACTTGGTGTTGTAATTTGGTTTCTTTTATGATCAAGCTCTGATCTGCATTGTGTGGCAATGCTGTGACCAAGGCTCATGTCTGCACTTGTTCTGTTGTGTTATTATGACGTCCAGGCTGGTTTTTGTACTTTGGTTATTGCTTACTCGCAATGGTTAGGGTCAGATCTGTCTGTGCCTGGATTATTGTGAGTTTGCGATGATTGAGTTCGGGTTTGCATTCAGCCTTATGTGGTTTTATGATGCCTCATAATTGATTTTCATTTTATTTATTGTAGGAGTGCAATGACCCTGCTGAGGTCTGCACTTGGTGCAGTGTGTTTTTATGATGGCCAAGGGCATGTCTGTACTTTGTTCGTTAAGAATTCTTGGTCAATGTTGTATTGTTACTTTAATGTATTAGAGCGTGGCAAAGCGAGGCTTAGAATGTTCCAACTTTTCTTCCCACGGGTTCCAGTCCAGGAGATCAGATGCTACCGGTGTCCTGGATGGAAGCTGTGCTGCCTGGCTCTTGCCTGATTCATCCTGTATCTACTCTTTAACAAATCTTTGGTGCCTGCATGCTTGCCCCAAATTCTGTGCCCTGTCCCAGCCTGCTTTTCTGACTTCCTCTGTCCGTTGCTTGAGTCCTGTGAGCCTCCCCTGTCCCTCTTTTCTTTCGCTGATTCCCTCTGACCCTCATTGTTTCACTTGTTCCTGCTTGCTTGTCCCAGATTCCTTGCTCTGTCTTTGCTTGCTTTCTTTCTCTGAACCTCCCTGACCCTGCTTGCTTGCTAGGTTGCTGCCTGCATGCCTCTAATCCTGCCCTGTCCCAGATTTCTTGATCTCTCTGCTTGCTTTTTCTGCCACTTCTCCGTCCCTGCTTGCTTCCCCGTCCCTGCTTGCTTCCCTTGCCCTGCTTGCTTGCCCCGAATTCTGTGCTCGTCTGCTTGCTCTTCTGAACTTCCTCTGCTGGGCCCTGCTGCTGCTCTGCGCCCCGGAGAGCTCCGCGCTGGCAGACTTCTCAGGTAAGACCCTCTCTGCTTCCCAGCCTGTCCTCTCCCAGCCTGCCGTCACCCAGCCTGCCCTCTCCCAGCCTGCCCTCTCCCGGCCTGCCCTCTCCCGGCCTGCCCTCTCCCGGCCTGCCCTCTCCCGGCCTGCCCTCTCCCGGCCTGCCCTCTCCCGGCCTGCCCTCTCCCGGCCTGCCCTCTCCCGGCCTGCCCTCTCCCGGCCTGCCCTCTCCCGGCCTGCCCTCTCCCGGCCTGCCCTCTCCCGGCCTGCCCTCTCGCGGCCTGCCCTCTCGCGGCCTGTCCTCTCGCGGCCTGTCCTCTCGCGGCCTGTCCTCTCGCGGCCTGTCCTCTCGCGGCCTGTCCTCTCGCGGCCTGTCCTCTCGCGGCCTGTCCTCTCGCGGCCTGTCCTCTCGCGGCCTGTCCTCTCGCGGCCTGCCCACTCCCAGCCTGCCCACTCCCAGCCTGCCCACTCCCAGCCTGCCCACTCCCAGCCTGCCCACTCCCAGCCTGCCCACTCCCAGCCTGCCCACTCCCAGCCTGCCCACTCCCAGCCTGCCCACTCCCAGCCTGCCCACTCCCAGCCTGCCCACTCCCAGCCTGCCCACTCCCAGCCTGCCCACTCCCAGCCTGTCCCCTCCCAGCCTGCCCTTTCCCAGCCTGTCCACTCCCAGCCTGCCCTCTCCCAGCCTGTCCCCTCCCTGCCCTTTCCCAGCCTGTCCACTTCCAGCCTGTCCACTTCCAGCCTGTCCACTTCCAGCCTGTCCCCTCCATGACCTTTCCCAGCCTGTCCTCTCCCAGCTTGTCCACTTCCAGCCTGCCCTCTCCCAACCTGCCCTCTCCCAGCCTGTCCCCTCCCTCCCCTCTCCCAGCCTGTCCCCTCCCTGCCCTCTCCCAGCCTGTCCTCTCCCTGCCTGTTGTCGTGTCCCGGTGGCAGCAGGCAGCAGGCAAGAGCGTGCACTGCGTCCCCGAAGTAACAGCCCTAAAGCAAGCAAGAAGTACGCCCCCCTCCCACCAATCCCTGTTAGGTAGTGGAAACTGTCCAAACTGGGGTGCAGACAGCCCCTCTCACCTTTCGGCCTGGTACCACTGCACCAGCCGCACTACTTCCCTACTGACCGTTCTCCACTTCAGCCCCGTCTAAATTACAATTCCTGCTTGTGACCCTTTTGCCTGCTTGTGCTTGTTTTCATGACCCTGTTGCCTGCTTGTGCCTCCGTGTGCCCCTGTTGCCTGCTTGTGCCTCCGTGTGCCCCTGTTGCCTGCTTGTGCCTCCGTGTGCCCCTGTTGCCTGCTTGTGCCTCAGTGTTCGTGCCCCTGTCGCCTGCTTGTGCCTCAGTGTTCGTGCCCCTGTCGCCTGCTTGTGCCTCCGTGTGCCCCTGTTGCCTGCTTGTGCCTCCGTGTGCCCCTGTTGCCTGCTTGTGCCTCCGTGTGCCCCTGTTGCCTGCTTGTGCCTCCGTTTTCGTGCCCCTGTTGCCTGCTTGTGCCTCCGTGTGCCCCTGTTGCCTGCTTGTGCCTCCGTGTGCCCCTGTTGCCTGCTTGTGCCTCCGTGTGCCCCTGTTGCCTGCTTGTGCCTCCGTGTGCCCCTGTTGCCTGCTTGTGCCCCTGTTGCCTGCTTGTGCCTCCGTGTGCCCCTGTTGCCTGCTTGTGCCTCCGTGTGCCCCTGTTGCCTGCTTGTGCCTCCGTGTGCCCCTGTTGCCTGCTTGTGCCTCCGTGTGCCCCTGTTGCCTGCTTGTGCCTCCGTGTGCCCCTGTTGCCTGCTTGTGCCTCCGTTTTCGTGCCCCTGTTGCCTGCTTGTGCCTCCGTGTGCCCCTGTTGCCTGCTTGTGCCTCCGTGTGCCCCTGTTGCCTGCTTGTGCCTCAGTTTTCGTGCCCCTGTTGCCTGCTTGTGCCTCCGTGTGCCCCTGTTGCCTGCTTGTGCCTCCGTGTGCCCCTGTTGCCTGCTTGTGCCTCCGTTTTCGTGCCCCTGTTGCCTGCTTGTGCCTCCGTGTGCCCCTGTTGCCTGCTTGTGCCTCCGTGTGCCCCTGTTGCCTGCTTGTGCTGTGTGGGTGTCTGTGGAAGGCTCTGTGTGGGTGTGTGGAGGCTTCTGTGTGGCTGTGTGTGTGGGGAGCTTTGTGTGGCTGTGTGTGTGGGTGGCTTTGTGTGGCTGTGTGTGTGGGGGGCTCTGTGTGGCTGTGTGTGTGGGGGGGCTCTGTGTGGGTGTATGTGTGGGGGGGCTCTGTGTGTGTTTGTGTGTGTCATTTGCGAGAGATAAAGCTAGTGGCATTGTAAATGACAATGCCATTTATTTATGTTAAAAAAAAACAAATAAAAATAATGTCAAGAGCAATGCCAATAGCTCTAACTTTAACAAAGGCAAAACCATTGCATTGTAAATGCTTGTTATTTATGTTTTGGTTTTTAAAACATATAAAACGCATGGTCAATTACAATGCCAACCGCTTAAACTCGCATAAATGCGAGACCTATTGCATTGCAAAAGCTTGTTTCTGTTTGCTGAAAAGTGACCTAAAGAAACGAGAATAAAACGTCTTGCTGACTTTTATAGAAATCTATACCTTCTTTAACACAGCAGAGGCGATTTTGATTTGGCCAACCCCTATCCTGTAGGCCACTGCTGCACTTCTTGACCTTCAGCACGAGAAAACGTATACAGGAATTTTAAAACATGAAGAACAAAAATTAATTATTTACAAAGGTTATGAGATCATGCAGAATACATGCCAAATAAGTTACATAACCTGTACTTGACTATCACACAATAGAAAGAAAAAACTAAAATGTGGAAAAGCAGAGGTCTAAGATGTCCATGATGGGGAATTCCTACAATTATTCCTTTTTTGTTACCAGACAGCCTTCTACAGACCTTACCATGCCACACTCAAGCATTCAACCCTAACGTTTTTTGTTTTTTAAAAGCATTCCAAATCCTCAGAAAGGGTAAAACTTAGGTTACACTATCCTCGGTACGGTTTAATGGGAGCCACCATTCTTGGGGCTGGACTTACTATGGAAAATGAACAAGGCACTTCTTGAAACCTGACGTCTGCCCCTTCTAATTAAATGTAATATTGGGGAGGTGAAACGTTTTCCTACCTTTACACAAAAAGGATTTCCAAAGGTTAGTCCTGCCCTCTTGGTGACCTCTAAAGTCTAGAAACCACAAGCCCTGAGGAGGCCCCTGTGGAAGGGAAAGGAGAGTTAGGACTCCAGGATAAATAAATAAGTAAAATAACCTTTGTATCTGGTGCTCCCCTGGGTGATTTCCTGTTACGCAGAGGTAACAACGTACGACTAACAGTGGGAAGGCAAATAAACAGAGGAAGTAAAAGCCCAAAATGGAAATTAAAAATAAATTACAAAAATAAACCATGTTAAATCAATGTAAAAGAAACTGCTGTGGAAAACAGCATCCCAAAATGTAATTTTGCCTACCGGGTATATTTAAAAAAAAAAAAAATGAATAAAAGAAAAGCATCCATTAGATGCAGTATTAGAGGAAGTTCTCTGGGTAAACAGGAAATCTATATTTTTCTAAAATGGACATGTGTACTAAGTAGCACCAGACAGACTTCCTTCTGGCAGCACAGGGCGATAAACAGCCTTCTCACACCGAGAACGTTGACAAGCTTCCTTCTTCGTTTGAGCTTCACGAGGCATGCATTTTATTTTTTCCATAGTGCGATAATTGTGCGTTTTGGGAATTTATAAAAAAAAAAAAAAAAACATTTAAATCAGGCTTGAAGAGCAAATGACTTTTACAAAATGACAGAGCAATTGTGCGGATTTCTCAATATATAGTATGGATTGTGACAGCACTTCTTTCGCCCTGCATTAGGGAAGAGAACACAGTCACAAACATTACAGATATAGCTGAGTAGAAGTCAAATCCTCCCTCACACAAAGACAACAAGTACAGCATACACAGTATCTATGGTCACACATTCAGCACAGATGCAGCACAAGGAACACGGCCAAGTAGCCCAACTGCGTGGGTAACACTGCATTCTGGGATTTGTAGTCTTACATTTCCCGCTATACAAAATACACTTAAACGTAATTTATCAGCAGGCAGTGTGACACATTACATGGGGACAACTGCAACTAGACGCACCCCACTGTTCCTCGCTTAAGGTCAATAGCATCACACCTCACAAGTAAGGCACATCACAAACTGCTGGAAAAAAGTGGGCACAACACTGGCAGAAAGGATCCTTAAAATGCACAACTTCATTCTTCAATCGTTGCTCACAAAGGGCCCCATCAGGAGTTGCTCGTAATATCCGATGGGGTTGGAGACAGGAGTTACTGGGGTCATGGATATAAGCAACGCTGTGCACTAGCGGGCCCACAGTTTCAATCGTGAATTCTGACTGCTCAAAGCAGTCAAAGATTCAGCCAAAAATGTGGAATTACTTAAAGAAATGGGAAAATAATGGTGGAATCAGATGTATTGCGTCCAATTTCCCAGAGAACCCTCAGGGTCAAACTCGTAATTATGTGGTCTTCAGACCTCCACAGTTATTGCATCGACCAGTAACAGGTCGACTTAGCGGGCCACTCATGATGTTAGGTTATGTGTATTGTGGACTGGGAGGCCGAACCACGTTTTAGGAGGTATGTAGGCGAACACAGATTCTCCTGATCTGGTTCTGTTTATGCATGTGCTTTGTGAGTAGGAGGCCTGTGGAGAAGTCTGACTGATTGGTGGAAGGAGATACAACTGTTCAAGTAGGTGGGGCCTCAATTGCGTAGTGCCCTGAATGTGTGTATCTGAGAAGTTTGAAAAGAGCACGTTTGTGTGTCGGGAGCCAGTGGGGCTCCCGAGGTGTGGTGTGATCGGTGTCCTGTGTGAGACATAGAGGACAAGTCTGGCTGATGAGTTCTTGACGATTTGTAGTCTTCTAGTGTGCTGCTTGGTGATCCCGGTATTCTGTAGGTCAACTTGCTGGTGACTAGAGCGTGATAGACAGTTTTTTCTAGCGTTGCTTGGGAGCCATCTGAATAGCTTCATCAGCATCTTCAGTGCCTGGAGGCAGGTTACAGTGAAGGCGTTGACATGTGCAGTTGTGATCAGTTAATGATCGATGATTATTCAGAGGTTCATGGCATAGGTGTGGGTCCAAGTTCAACCAATCAACAGTTGGAGTCTCATAGGGAGGTGTTCTTGCAGAAGATCACTACTTCCGTCTTGTCGGCTTTGAGCTTGAGACAGTTTGCTTTCATCCAGTTAGTGACTTCCGTCAGAGGCAGTGAACTTGTTTCTATGTTGGGGGTCTTGTCCAAGAGGGAGAGTACGAGTTGCATATCATTGTCGTAGAAGAGGATGTGGAGGACTTCTGTACAGATGATGCAGTCCAAGGGATCATGTATGCTTTGAACAGGGTGGGGCTGAGTGATGGACCTTGAGGCACTCTGCAGATGAGTTTGTGGGCTTCTGGGGATTAAGGTGCCAGGCTGACAGTGTGTGGTCTGTCCATGAATAAAGGAGCATATCCAGCCAAGCAGCTCATGCAGGCGGCCGAAGAGCATGGCGTGTGAGACCGTGTCAAATCATGCAGAGAGGGATACAAGAATGGGGCTGCCATGTACCCTCTGTCAAGGAGGGACTTGAAGCTGTCTGAGGTGGCAATTAGTGTGGTTTCTGTACTGTGGTTGGGCCTGAACCTGGACTGCGCAGCATAAAGGACATAGGGTTGCTGAAGTAGTCTATCAGGCCTCTATGTTTCACGAAGACCTTTGCCAGGTGATGTGTCTGAAGTTTGAAAGCGTGACTAGGTTGGCGGATGGTTTCTTGAGCAGGAGTGCGACGTGGCAGGTTTCCGGAAAAGTGGCAGAGTTGATGGAGGCACTGAAGATGGGTGTTAGCGCATTGCTGATCCATAGGAGTCCTTTGGTGAAGGTGTGGTGGGGCAAGGGTCAGATGGATGGATAATCTTTATGGTAGCAGTGATTTTGACAGTGGTGTCGCCAGGATAGGAAGTTGAGTTGAGACAGCGACAGGGGGTCTTGGTTGAGGGTCAAAGTTGCCGTATATGGAGGTGATTTTGTTACAGAAGAATTCTCAATTACTTTTCTGCACATTTTGTCCTCCAATAGTATAAGCTCAAGCGGAGAGAGTCATCAAGGATGTCAGCAATACACATTCTTCTTTCAATTGTGGAAATGGTAATAAGCCCTCTGTTTCCTGTATATCTCATACAGTCGCTATCCCAATGCTTTCCCGTTATCTAAACCCAGAGAGTCCTCTTCCTGCCCATTTCTTTAGTTTGTCATGTCACAAAGCTTATGAGTGGAACAATTTTAAGCTTGGATCCAGATTACAATGCTTCCTCAACAGCTGCCCTTTTCAGGTAATATGTGTTTTATTCACAGTACTGATTGGTTACTGATCTTAGAACACATCATTTCTGTCCATATAGACAGGAATTTCGTTATCCTTTGACCAAAGATCCAAAGAAGTCCAAAGGTTTATGCTCATCACTAAATCAAGTTTTGATATTTATCACTGCGCTCTAGTTGCCTGCGGGATTCCGCTCTATTGTAAATAAACTCGATTCTGAAATTGCGATGGATTTGAATGGTGGTTGCTGGAAGAGAAAGCAGAAGTTGACCATGCCTTGTTCACTTACAGCATTTCCCAGTTTGGAATTTAAGATGTACTCTTTAAAAAGGTTATTTTTTTTAATGATTTTCCAGATTCAGTGATCGTGATGACCTTTCAGGGGGCTTCCAGGAAAATTAAGTGGGGTGTTGCTAAAAAGCTCTACCTTTTCTCCACTACTGTTTGTTAAACGCAGCCCTTGTGGGTCAACTCCATATAATAGGGCCACTTTTAAATGAAAGCAAGCACCACACAATTCATTTTCAGCGTGAGAGAATGCTTTTATGTGTCTCGCATAGTATCTTGTCTTTCCATGATAGGTGGTGGATTAAGTTGAAATATGCAATAAAATTTAGATTTTCTGTCTAATTGGAGCTGTTTATGAAGAATTTGGGGTTATTAGATACTCTCTTTTAAAGACTTTTTACACTCTAAGTTAATGTTAATCATATGTGTGCATCCTGCAATACACTTAACTTTGCTTTCTGCACAAACGACAAACCCCGGCTTCCTTTCCTGCTATTCCCAGCCATTTTATGCCCGAATTGGTTTCTTTTTGCCATTAACCTGGTTTGCAAACCTGAACTCCTCCCTTGCCTTTGGCATGCTAACCCAACTACAGCACCCCACGATTCTCCTTGCCACTTGAGCCTATAATCTATTTCCTCAGTTCTCTTTTTCTGCCTTACTTTCTTCTTTAATGGTTGTATGTCGCAATATCATCCTGCAATATTATCATGCTTCGAAGATATTGACTCTGCAATATCATAAAGCTTTATTTAGGTAAGCATGATTTTAGCATTCCTAGCTACACATCAGTGTCCGTTTTATATATATATATATATCTCATCCAGTAACATATGTGATGTTAAGAATAGTAAATTTGCGCTTAATGACATTTTGATACATTTGGCAGGACAAGATTTAAAACTGGATATTATGGTAGGACACCCCTAAACTGTTGCACTCTCTAAAATCCTCTTTTGGTGATCATTAAAAATGCTCTTGTCTCCGTCACCTTTCGTACAATTCCCCCTCTCTATTTTACTTAAGAACGTATTGATTGGGGATCTATAGCCAGCTTTCTTCCCATTATTAATCAAATTCTTCCATTTCCTCTTCTGTCTTGCTCTCATTCGAAAAACTTGAACAAAATTACTCGGATTTCAATATTCACAAAATTAGCTGTTTTTAAACTTCAATCCAGAAAAATGTCTTTCATCTGGACTGCTGCTCTTCTCTTTTGATCGGTCTTGCCGCTGCTCTCAGTACTCCGCAGACCATGTTGAACTATGCTGCCCATCTTCTCTTCCCTTCAGTGCTTGCTATTGTCTTCATGAAGCCTCTTCACTGGATTTCCTTTCCTTCTTGACTCAGAGGGTTTGTTGCCTTTGTGATTTCTTTGTCTTTACATGGCTTTGCCTTTCTCCTCTATTTCTTATTTGATCAACTGAATACTCCCACTGATTCTTCGGTCAATGTCCCACTTTTTCATTCTCCTTATGTTCTGGCTGCTCTATCTTCCTTCCGCACCAATCTAGAGGAGCAGTTTCTAGATTTTAAAATGTAGTGTGACAATGTGACTTCACTGTGCTAAAAGGACTAACATACTGCATGGTTCTATGAACTATCACACACTGTTTCTAACAAAGTTTTGTCAGCCATATGCTGACTAGCGAGATAGCAACCAAGGCATCACTAGTGACATATGACATAGAGCTGCTAATAACCACTTCCAACTACCTAAGCTGGCAAGTAGCAGTGTGATGGGTGAAGTATGGATGTTAAGCCAACACTGACCACATTTAATATAGGTTTTCCTTTCACACTGTTACTTCTAGTAATGTGTCAAAATGTTTACATCTGTGCTAATGTATTTTCCAGCCGTTCAGACATTGCTTTCTGCATACCTACACTGTGCGGTTATTTTATCTCTAACATGAGGAATTTACAGGCCTTTTAAAGTCGCATATTATCACATTTATTGTATTTCACCTTTATGAGCAAAGTAAGACTGTCCTATTTAAACACGCCAACTTTGTTTAAACCAAAATGGATGTGTGTATCTGTAAGTCAAATTAAGTACATTACATGTGAAAAATCTGAATCGTAGTATTTGCAAAGACTGCCAGACATTGTAAAATATCAAAAATCTATCTTGCACAACAATACAAATTTCTCTTGTGGGTAACATTTTTATGCTAAGCATTTCGACAAAATGGTGCCGGGATCATGCATAAGAATCTGATATGAAGATTAAGGAAATAAATTAAACATAAATGAAAAATATACAACTGAAATATGAGTACTATACTGTAAATTATAAATTGCCTCCAAGTGCATTTTATATAGGTTTCATTAGGGTGACCGTAATTTTTCTAGGAAATAAATAGATTTTTTTAAATCTAGGATGCTTCAGTTCTCAAAGTTGCACATGCGTTCTTTGCACAAAACTCACAGTGTAATGTCACTGCTTCCAAGGACTTCAGTGTATTTAAAGCAGTGGTCTTCAATGCGCTACACTATGGATGCTTCTATATATTGAGCTATAGCAGGTTTTTAATCTGACATGAAACTGATGCAAATATCTTTCCTGCAACAAGTTACTAAATGCCTTTTAGAGCGTTTAAAAATTGCACTACAGATTTGGCTTTTGACTACAACCATACTGCATCTTTCATAGAAAAGAGCCTATCACCCAGGATCAGGCATTTTGCGGCAAGGGTGATGGGGTGACCGGGTATTCGAAGGAATGAGAATCCCCCCTTGGCCTTGCTCCTCTATATGGTCATGGAACTCCTTGGTGACTTGCAATGAATGCCTTTATGATGTATGGCAGGGGCTGCTTAATCCCATATATACATTTGTGTATTTATAAATAGTTTGTGGTAGCAGTCTCCTGCTTCCATCCCATATCTTGCCAGAAAGTGTTAGTGTTGCAGCTGTGTCCACCAGCTTGTGATATCTGGCACCAAGACAATATCAGCAGTTACATCATTTGGGCGGGTTCGACCAAAAAGTATTTATCTTAAGGGTGGAGTGAACAGACACCGTAAATTTTACCACTGATTCAAGATGTGAATTTACATTTTGTTAAACCAAGAGGCAGGACAAGTCCTCCAGTGCACGGAATGCGTCTGCACACTGCTCCCCAATGAGAGAGAATCCCGCCCGCTTGCCCAGGAGTATAATAGGGCAGTTCAAACTTCAAGTCCATCCAGCCCTTAGTCTCTCAGCTGAAAATATCCACATGGAAGCCTGATATACCAGTTTCCATGGTGGTGGTGGTCTTTCCAGTGAGCTACTCCTCACTGGGAAATAGTTACTTTGGGCTAGATGTACAAACATTAGGGATATCGATTTCCTAACTGTGATTAACTACGAAATCGCAAATAAGGAATCGGTATCCCTAATGTATAAAATGTTTTATTCCAAAATAGTGATTCCTAGTAGGCCGCTATTCAACCTACCTCATGAATATGTGCAACCCATTAGGAATCCAAGCCATCACAGGGATGGTGGCCTGCTTGGGTCAGCAGACCACCATGTAGGCGATTGCTTTCTAATAAAGCATTTTTTTTTTAATGCAGCCTTTTTCCTTAAAGGAAAAGGGTAGCATTAAAAATAAATAAATGAAATTTCAAAGTTACATTTTTTACTTTTTAAAGAGTAGGCAGTAGTCTGTGGGACCAGTACCTGCTCTTAAAAATATTTTTTCAACAAATAAGTACCACCACTTTTAAAATGGGAGCAACTTATTACTGTTTTGGGACAGGAATTTGGTTGCAAAACTGTACCATACTGTTTGGGATTTGGAAGGGATACGCAAAACATGCCCATTCCAAATGCAAATTGTGATTCGGTAGCAAGTTACCGAATCAGATTTTGTATATGTAAAAAAGCCTTTTCCCAGACGCAAAAGGCTCGATTGCGACCGCAAAAATGGTTTGTACATCTGGCCCTTAAAGTCCACCATGCAGAAAATGCACTCCTGACTTCCTAGGTTCTATTTGGATAATAAAATTACAACTAAGTGCGTATTTTCCTTTCCGGTGTAAAAAAAATTAGTCTGTGCTCAATACAGAACATTAACAAAACACGTGAATCAGCCACTTCAAATTAACTTAAAATTAAGCTGTATACAACGTCACAAGCCATGAGACTACTAAAATGAAATGATCAGTGGCTCCACGGGTGTGCCCGATAGTAGGACTGTATGCCCTTGGACTCCTACTGACATCACATCCAATGACTTTTCAAAAACTTTGGTCTGGTAGGTCAGTGACACTGGTTAAAACACAGCAATTTCAAAGCAGTCCAACTGGATAGAGAGCAGCAAAGCAGAGGACACCAACAAACCTAAATTGACAACCTCTGAAAGCAACAGCACCAGGTATATTCGATGAAAGTATTCAGTAATTTGACCTGCTGCATAAGGAAATTATATTTGAGTTGAATCTGCTAGTTTGATGAATTTCTGCCAGCAGCAGCTGCTACTCTGCCTGCTTACTATAAGCATGCATGCGTGTGGTTGTGCACTGGAACAGAAACAGCCACCAGTTTACCAAAAACAGCAAAGCTAGCTTACACTGGACATGCTATGAGCCTTACTGGCTCTCTTGGCACCAAATCTCACCTGAAACGTGGTACCTGCTGTTATGTAGTTTCTGCAAACCCCCCTTTAAGGAGCACTACACTAAAAATATTGAATAACCGTACATGGTCAACTAGAAGAAATGTATTGAAGCGAATTATGTAAAAGAAAACATGCATATCACACACCTTAAGATAAACTTGCACATAACCCTCTTCATAACTGTGACTACTACATCAACAGAAAACCTAACTCTTAATAGTGCACTAACCTCTAGAGTTAACCCAATCTTTAGTATACTGTTAGCTTAAGCCTTACCATAAACCTTTTCTTGATCTAAATCCAATATTTAACATTACTCGTCTCATTACCCCAATCTCAACCATAATCACAAAGTGGTTAACCATTTCACCCACCATACAACTTCCGTTTAGAATTAAATTTAGAATAAATGTATCTCTTCCTCGCACCCTGACGTTATTACTCACCTGCACCCATCTTAAAATGGTTACAATTTTAACTGGCAGTAACAAAAAAAACGTTTGTTACTGCTGAGAAAATGTGGCTACAATCTTTAAAGTTTTAGTTGGTGAGGATTTCTCTTAAATATTTACAATAATCACAAATTCCTAAGCTGGCCAGCTCTGTACGAAGTACATCAGTGTTCCTTTTTGTGGTGCATTTTAACTGCGGTTCAATAGAAGGATCACTGCATCTAATGTTCATCTTTACAATCTAGACCTCTCGAATTTAGAAATATCATCATTTCTATCTGCTTGTGCTTACTCTGTACATCTCTAGTAGGTATGTACTCTCATCGGCTCACTGAGGTAGGCCGGTCTTGGCTTCAGCTTGACCGGAACGTGTACTGCCCCTGGTAAATGCATACATCTGGGAACTGCAGTAGAACATGCGTGTGGTTGGTATTTCTGTGAGTTCTTAAGGGAGATTTGTGTAGGAAGGCAAAATTCCCAAATACAATCTTTATTTTAAGAAACTCACTTTTTAGTTGCAGCGTTCTTTTGTGAAATAGTGAGTTTACAAAACCTACTTGAAACAGTATTTGGTCACTATGCACAGAAATGCCTGCCTGTTCCCTAAATATATTGCAAGGAGAGAAGAATTTAACGAGTAGTCTTTATTTCTGATCTTTGTGTAACCCCAGATGCCGCTCAATCAACATAAAAATGAAGAGACTATTAAGGGGCAGAACAAAAGAAAAATACTCACAGAGGACAATTCTCATCAAATAGAACACTAGCTGAAGTGGGATGTCCACTTAAAGGAGTATCGCAAAATGTAACCACCCACCAAGTAAAACCTTAGCGCTTCACCCACGGAAGGGCATCACAAACTGGAAAATATACCACGGGGTCATCGCGGAATGGAAAACCCACAAAAGTGGCCCTAGCAAAATGGAACATTTACCTAAGAGGCCATGGCAAAAAGGAACCTCCACCAAAAAGATTAGCCATTGAACATCTAGCAAAGTGGGGGCATCACCAGTCCATCACTCCCCAAAACGGTGCCCCTATTATAATATCAGCTTCAGGACACGGGGTGTGAATGGAATGCCTGAACAAGGACCCCAACGTGTACCATTGTGAGCTGTAATACAAGAGTCTGTTCTAGCCCATAAGCCTTCCACCCTCGTCACGCCATGCTTCCCGTCTGTACGTCCTCAAGTCAAGTCTCCCAGAGATGCTGGATGTACATTCCATGGGGCTCCGGCTGGGTATTTCCGGCAAGAGTAACACATTGTTTTCGTGGACAGTTTAGACTCTTCCTCACGAGGAACGTGCTCCAAGCTGACCGAGTCAAATCATGTAAGTCCTTAGAAAATTTGCTCTAGTGCCGAATTGCGCGAAGTTGAAAACATGGAGCTAAAATGTCAGCTTGAACAATATAAGCCACACCCCCCCCCCCCCCCCCAAACGCGGTTGCAAAGATAAAAGCAATGAGTGGATGTGAAACTACAGTCAGCCTGCGTGAACTTCAAACACTGTAGTACTTCAAGCACTATATTTAGGATGGATAAACATATGGGAACATAAACTGCTTAGTAATTGGATAGTAATCAGACCATATTAGACAACAGTGCCTGGTAACGTCCTCATCAAAATATAGTGACATATTTGCACCTCAATGGCTCACTATGGCCCTTGCATTCCTTCTTCTGCCGCAGCCAAACACAAAAAAAACCCCAAGGCCACTGGCAAACGCGTGGCGCAAATTCCGCGCCATCACACTGCGCGGAATGCTGGCAAACGAGAGGCTCGAGAGACGGGGTTTCTACAGCTGCTCGCCCGCGCGCGCTCCAGTGTCAGCCGCAGGCCGCGTGCACCGCAGGCTTTGATTCCAGAGCCAGCTGTCCTCGTGCTTCGACAGAGAGCAGGTGGAGGGGGCATTGCCTGCTGCTCATGGGGGGGGGGGGGGGGGGGGGGGGGGGGGGGGGGGAGGAGGGGAGGTGGGCACTTTTATTACCAGTCTGCACCGACTATGCAGACGCCTAATGTCGGATCTCATTACTTATTTGACAACCCTGGAGGGGAAAAAATGGGTTGCTAGACTTCATTGCCCTGGAATTGCAAATATTACCGTTTATGAAAAGTGAGCAAAACCACGGGTTTTGAATTGCTAAACACAAGGACATGTCTGGCACTTTTTAAGTCTGGCCTGGACACGGTTACAGCTGTACCGAACACAGCTTGGGACTACCAATTTTGGAAATGATTGCTTTAAGAAAGCGCTGCGTCTTTACTTTCCATTTCATTTCTCCTTTCTCTGTCTTTCCTCCCTCTTCTTTAGATTTTCCTTTATTCAGAAAAATTGAAAACTGTAAAATGCAATGTATTCTTTCAAGTTCAAATTCTATTATCGCTCTTTCTTTGTGGCATATCTTTAGATTCATGATAAGGATTTTTACGATATTTATTCCACCAATTTATTTATTCAGTTGTTAAACTAATGCTACTTGTTTTATATGCTTTGTTGTATATCGTACCTATGTTTCTAATTACTTTAATAAAAGCTCTTTAAATATAAAAAAAAGAAAAAAAAACAGACAGCGCTGCATGTACTACATGTACGAAACGAAGTGACCATCAAATGTTTGACATAATATGGTTCACTTACTTTATTAGTATTATGCATGGATGGTTGCTTCTTCATTCTCGATTACCATATCAATTCTGTTGGACTTCATGGGATACAGATCTTTTATAAAACCTAAACCCTGATGGAGCCCTATTTTAGAAGAAAAGCACTGGCTGTGCTCTTGTTAGTGTATGAAGATGAATAAAGAATCTAAACAATAAGGAATCTCTTGGATCATCTTTGTAAATCTGAAGGAGTACATTCCTTTGTGTGTTGCCTCTCTAATGAAAAAGAAATTACCTCAGGGCCATGTGGTGGGGCTGGCAAATTACATTTTATTTGGGGGTTGGAGGGAGGGTGGGTCATGTGGGCCTACTGCACGAGCCTTCATGAGGCGGCAGAAACCCCAGCCCTGGGCCAAACTTGTTAATTAAGGGAAGGGTGAGTGCACCCTCCCTCCCCAAACATTAATGAGGGCCTGGGACCTCAGTTCACGTGACATGAATAAAATTTAGGGGAGAAAGGTGCCCCCCTTTATCCGTAGCCAAGAGTCCTCCAGAGCTAGATGTAGGTAGTGTCCTGGGGACACCATTCCCCAGAACACTGCGGTGCCGTTCCCGCGAGATTGTGAACGATCAAAATCCACTGAAATTCATCAGGTATTGTAGTTATAAGCAACTAGGACTCATGCCCTAAAGTAACAATAACTCATACCCTTATATGCACTGCTAATTACCAAAAATGTTCTAGGACACCATTTTTAACATCACTGCAACATCTGAAATGACATAATTGAAGACAACACTGTGCATGGAGGGGGCAAGCTTTATAGTTACTTTAGGGCACAAGTTATAGCTATAGGATATAACTTGAACTGGTGAATTTCAGTGCTTTTATTTAAAATATTATGTTTTAAGCAAGTTTCAGCTCTCCGTCCATTATCTCCTTGTGTTTGCTTTGTTCACCCTAAGTGGGATGGGTATGCCCCGACATGGGTCCTTGCTCACTTTGCCACTGGATTCAAGCTAGCCTGGCTGATGAGGGGCGTTACCCAGAAACCAGTCCCAGGATGCTCGTTTCCGGTTCAGGGAAGACCTTGCCTGGCAGTTCAGGCTTGACTGTTCCCATGAGGCACAGGGTCAGGACTGATTTGCATATAGCTGGGTCTGAACGGAGGTGGCGAAGTGAGCTAAACAATGATGATGGATTCAACCCAGATCTGTGACTGGGGGTGAGTGTCTGAAAAGTTTCAGTGCTCCGTCCATTATAACCTTGTGTTTGCTTTAAGCAAGGGAGCAATCAGAAAAATAAAACACCCCTTACTTTGAATCAAAGCTTTGCTGGCACCAAGCAAGCAAAGCAGGTGAGCCCAACCCTCCCCAAAAGACCTCCCTTGTCTCTTGTATCCTAGCATCGATCCATTCATTCTTTCACCCTTCCAACCACCCGCTGATATCCACCATTTCATCTTTACATTTAGTCATCCATTCATTATTTCATCCATCTTGCTTTCACTATTCCACTCTCCCATTTTTTCACATGACTTTTCACCAATCTATCCTTTCAACTGACCACTCATTCTTTCACTCATCCTTTTCATCCACCCTTTCACCCACTCACCTATGCTTTGACCCACTCACCGATCCTTTCACCCACTTGTGCATCCATTATCCCACCCATCCTTTCATCACTCACAGATCCTTTCACACATAAAATCTTTTAGCCACCTATGTATCCGTTCACTCATCCTTTCACACATCCATGCATCCTTTCACTTATCCACCCTTTAACACATTCTTCCTTTTACCATTATATCTTTTCCTTTTTGGTCAACCCATCTTTCTTCAGCTTTAATTGTGAGCAGCTTTTGTCTGCCGAGTTGTAGACAAAAGAGACCAATAAAGAACTAAACCCCCATAGTAGGTGGTAAAGCAGGGGTTCACAGCGCCACTGGATTTTACGGACATTTTCACTTAACTATAATGCCCTTTTAACCTTTGTTTTTTTTCGGTGAATACACACACACACACACACACACACAAGCACGGACATATGCACATGCACGAACAAACATGCACGCACAACCGTGCAATAATAAATACAGCGAACCAGCTAACAGGAGAACTAGTGGAGACATAACACCATTATTAAAAGAGCAAAAAAATCTTGTGAAATTGTGACTTGTATGATGTATCCTTTAAAGCACCAGGTCTCACGGTGCTTTAAGAATATGATTGCACGCACCAGTAGAAGCGGACTTGGGCATGCGCCAATGTCTACATGGAACGAGCACCGAACATGGGAAGAACTTGATCAGGTGTGCAGTATAGGCTCAAGAGCTAAGGGAGAGAATAGTCTAGCAGAACAAAGGACAAATGTGCGAGTTACACAGCTGGACACAATATACTGTGATGTGCATACTATAAATGAACCAACAGCTATGCCTTCTTATAGAATGTGAAGATATTAAGGGCCTGAGGTTATGTGATTGGTATAAAAAGTTTTCATAGGCTACCCTGAGATACCACTAGAGTCTGCAGCAGGATAACAGTCCTGGTGCAACAGTAGGGTACCAAATATAGGAAAGTAGGGTCATCCTGGACATCAAATACAGATTGGAGAATCAGATTAATGCATGGATTACAACACCTTTCCAATCATAGCAAAAAAAATACACAGTCACTGACCACTTGATGATTCCAGAATGTATTTGACATCTTGGTCTCTTTAACACAAACATGTGAATCTCTAACTCGGATCAGTGGGGCTTATTGAGCAGTCACCTGAAACCATCACCATGAAGGGTAGCCACATCCTCGTCTGCCAACCTTCAGTTTGTTCCAGACAACATGTTTCTTCACTTTTAAAGAATGTCCTAAGAAAGCACACACATATACATACAAGATTCCTTGAAGCAAATTAGGGGCGTGTCTCAAGATGCACCCGCACGGTTCGCGATCGCTGGTCTCAAAGGTCTTGTAGGGAGTTGACAGGATCAGAATGTCAACAGCGTTCAGGATCCCTGTTGACTTCCTGTTGCTCCTAGAGCTCTGTGCACTTGGAGTTTTCACTCCTTGTCTTAGCCAGCAGGAGGAAACAGGAAGCAGTTAAGAGACCAAGGGAAGGATAAGAGGATAACCCTGGAATGTCAGAGGTCGCAGGGTGCTTGATGCCACTTTCGCCACCGACGGCATTTTGGGAAGTTAACATTCATGACAAGATGTTGGGTTATTATAAAATAATAATAAAATAAACATAGCTTAAAATTAAGCTGTTCTTCTTAGCTTGTTCCTGGTGGAACTAGGATTCTATTTCCACATTCGTAATGGATAAAAACAAGAGTATTTAATTTGTTATTTGGGGACTCATTTTTTATAAATTTGTGAAAATTATATTTTGATTATTTGTATTGCCTTCTCGGGGTATCATTTGGATCCGCACATAGGCACATTTGTTTTACAATAGTGTGGTATATAAAAGTTTAATTTACAATAGTCACAGAAAAGTTGATATTAACAAAGGGGAGATCAAGCATTTGCATGCTGGAATACCCAGGAGGTGCCACAGGGATACAGACCAATCATTAAATACAGTGTAATACAAACTTGACATGAATATGCAGCTCCTCGCTATAGCTACAAAATGCTGTACAGTACCTATGTGCAGGAACCCAGCCTTATAATTCTGTTACTTGGCCTACATATATGATCTAAAGCACGCTTGTGGGAACCTTGCAGCACCTGTTAATAAGGACGGGTTGATGTAATCTTGCGTATCAAACCTGCCCTTCAAAGAACTCTTGGCAATGGGGTTTTGTTGACCATGGATCACAGGATTTTAGCTCAGACCAAGTGGGAGAGCAGGAAAACAAAGAAGAAACTGCAGGAAAGTGTGAGAAAAAGAAAGAGCAAGAGACACAAGTGGCCTACACTGGGAGACGCTTTTGTTGCAGCAGATATGCAACAGGCAGTCTTTGTGGTTCAAGTAGCACTTAGGAGGAACCAATAAGGAGCCATTTCAGACTCTGAACTATTTTAGAACTCTCGTTACTAGAGACAAGGTAATTCATTGGTGGACTCCATGACTTTGGTGTGGAAGGATACTATAGCTTGAGGAAGCCAACAGTTATCCTTTGTCATGGTTGGTTGTCGACTCTTACTGACACGGTTCAGGAATATAAGGCGATACCCTCAATTTTACTACAATTGGAGTAAACTTCCCTTAGCAAAGAGAACCTGAATGTCTTAAGCCCCGACAGATGATACAGACTGATCAGATTAATTGCTAAAAGATGCAAGACATGCCACTAAATTGCATAGGATTGTTTCCCAAAGGACACGGTTTCAGTCCTTTGCTGAGCAGATTACCATACTGTGGGAGGAAAGACATGCTCTGATGATTGTCCAATACTTTCATCATCTGGTAGCTGCACTGCTGAACATTTCAGAATTCAAGAGGTTCAGGATCGTTTGTGGTAGGACAACATGCAGAATACTGCAAACTTTATACCTGAAACTGAATTACAAAATAATATAACTTTTTTTGTGGAGGCCCATTTTTCTTTCATGGTGGGTTTGTGGCTGTCAATGATCTATTGATTATAAGTATTCCCTAGAGCCTCGTAAATGTATCCATCATTTCACCTATCTTTGCACTACTGTTCATAGTTCATGACATGGTTCAGTCTTGCACTGGGGCAACATATTTTGGACAAAAATCTCCTGATCTCGTGTCAACCTTGTTTTCATGTTGATTTGGTAATGCATTTGCTAACATGCATCCTGGTGGCTATTGGCTCCCTCAGTAAGAGCATCAGCTATGGAGCTCAGGAGAATATCTTTCAAACTAGAATGTGAATTGATGGAATTAGCGGCTCTAGAAGGGATTAAAAGAAACAAGCAAGTGTCAAGTAAAAGGGCTAAAAATAAATACAAAGAACGTTACACATAGCAATCTGCACAGGATATTAAGTCGTCCGGTCGCTTTGTCTCCACGCCAATCTTGGAATGAGGACCAGCTTTCACAAGACAGAAAATGGCAGGAACAAACATTCACCGAAGGAAAAACATCTGAGCAAGCAGTAACACTTCAAGTGGAGCAGCAAAGAGCTCCACCCTCTGCTTCATAGTATAAACAGAAAAAAATGCAACCTGCCAAGACCTCGTGGTGCCAAAGAATTTATGTGCCATTTCTATTTCAAGTTGACTATCAAAGAGCATTGAGTGCACTCACTCTGCTCCTTCCTACAAAAGTCTCATCTACCATGACAAAGGTCGAATTCCCGCCGCTAACCTCCAAGGTATCACACATGGTGCCCAGTGGCACCTATATCCTTTTTATCTTACACACGACTTGAAATGCATATAATAATTCACCATACAGAGGAGCTGTTGTCTCGTACATTTATCAAGCAGACAAACTCTGGACTCTTCTACAAAAGATAGAGTCACAGGGACAAGGTTACAATTCCTACAGCCAACTCTTGTGACTCAACTAACGTGTTCCACTGTATGACATTTATTATGAATGTAAACTGCAATGCATGTAACCGTGTGTATAACAGCTGATCGCTGTATAAATCATCTGTGACCAGCATTGATCCATGAGCACTCCATGAGCCAATGGATACAAAGTACGGGATAAAGGATGAAGATTTGAGAACTGAACTTCTGGTTCTGGCTGACTCAACTAATGCAACTGGGGGTTGTGAAATCAACAAATTCACCTTGTTCTTCGGGCTGCCCCAGGGTTCAGCACCGAATTTCAGGTTTACGCTCACTACACTGACGGAACAGGGATCTAATGTAAGACCTGAACCCATATAAGCTAGATAAGGGGACCACCGTATGGTACACCTGAAAATATCACCCATGGGCAATTTTCTGTGCGTGAAGGGTCCCTTCAGAGTAGTCATCACTGAATATAGGACCACTTTCAGCAACTTAATGGTTCCAAAATACAATTCTGATTTATCTCATGACAAAGCTACAAGGTTCTGGTCTATGTTTACATGGAAGAGCTAGCTGTGGAGGGGTGTTCCACCTCTCTATCCTCCTCCAACAAGTCTTTGGGATGCGGTCTCCACCCTCAAATCACCATGGCAGTCGCCAATCATCCGTTTTGCTGTGCATCCTTCAAGACTTTTCTTCAGTCTGGTGCCTTCAACTTCCACAATGTGGCCATGGTAGATCACTGGCATGAGCCACAGAACACTCTTCTTGCCAGTGTACCCAAAATGCTCCCACTGCTTTGAAACTACTTTTTATGCTACATCCTGTTAGTTGCCAGGAGATCCAGTTGTCGCACATAATGCTTAAACATCAGTCATGGCCTCTGTCCATGGCCTGGTGCAGCTCAAAGTTTCTTACTGAGAACATAAGACCTTTGATTAGATGATTTCCATTTATTTGTCCTCAAAAGACAATATATTTGGAGGTTCCTGTAGACCGGCAGAGAGACAGAATTGGCCAAGACTGTAATCCGCCTTCTACACCGAAAACTAAGCTGGAGGCTCCCGCACGAGGAATGTGCTCCAGGGGCCATCAACTCTTTTTCCCAATTACCTGCAATTTTGCCTTTCACAGCAAATTTAATTGCTAAACTAGTTGACAATTTTTAATAGTGAAGAAACAGCCTACCGTCCCGCTAACAGGGGGCAAAAGGTTCCCATAGGATCAAAAGAAAGAAGCCAAACGTGAAAAACCTAGACTCAGGTAAAAATAAACTTTCACCCTTCCATTAGAGGATTGCTGAACCTCTGCACACCATCAGCAAGTGTGAGTGCTCTGTTCCCAAGGTTACTGGTTTATGCTCAAGCGTTTTTGTGCTTAGCTGGAAAGCCCACAGTTAGAGCATGCACTGTGCAGTCCTGGATTGCTGCGGAACAGCGGCGTGGCTTGTCGCAGGGTTAGGCTGTGGTTACTGCTCATTAGAGGGTTTGCATTAAATTGCTGAGCAATGGTCTTTACTGAAAGGGTGCAACATAAAAAGCAGCAGAAGGGCTCTAGGTCCATTGCTGCTTTTGCATACCTCCATATTGGCATCTACGGCGAAAGCTAAAGCTGCCTTCCTCTTGCTCTGGACAGAGAAGAAAAACAGTGAAAATCAGGGGGAGAGAAAACAGAAAGTAGGAGGCAACCATAAAATACAAAGCCAGAGAGACTCATCCTATAAAAAGTCATACTGCGGTCCTAAAAAGTACAGTATTCAAGTATGTACCCAAGACCCCAGCCTTAGACTACACTTTGTGAAGTGCAAACTGTTCACGATTTTATTCTTTTGCTAACGCCAAGCAGTTTTTTCACCTACAGCTTGCATTATTCTTTGTGCAGCGGAGATGCGTACTGCTGCCGCTAGCCTAGAGCCTGTCCAGCGCACTGGATGCAAACACATCCATCATCTTAAAAAACTAGATTGTTTAGTTGGATAAAACTTTTATATTTCATCAATCTGCTCGAAAGAACTAATAACAAAATGGCAGGCATTACTTACCCAGCAAAGTTCATTTTTGCCAGAGGCGGTGATCACGGTCAAAAGATACCATAGGGTCTATGCCCTCTTCCCGAATGCCCAAGAATCATTGCCACAATACAAAAAAGCAAAGATGGTGCTTTCTCAGAATTAACATCTGCAAAATAGATGGACACCACTAAAGGTGATCATAAAGCGCTTTGACCAGTAGAAGGGTCTGTTGCCTCAGTGTGTAACTCAAGAGTCAAATCCCAGCCACAACTCAGAGGTGCTCTGGTTAAAGCTCCTTCTGGACGGGTTGGGCTGGGGAGCTTTGGGGTGAACGCGCTCGCTTTGGAGTGCCCGACCGTGTACAAAGTAAAACCCAGAGCTGGCTTCTATGAGAGACAAGAGTAGTCTGCCTTTCTGATGAGCCAGGGTTTTGTTCGTCCCTGAAATAGGTACTTGGTTTGTGGGCACAGGCTGCACTGTTCTATGGATCACCTTACTATCAATCACAGCCTAGGCTCAGTTGACCTATACTAGTTTTCTTTTAGCAGTGTAATAAAGGCTTCTACGGCGTTTAGTTTGAGTCTGCTAAGGTCACACATCACTGTTTCTGATAAAACAAAAAAAAGGTCCAGTGTCAGGAAGGCATCTTTCCCAGCATGTCACACACAGGCCCAGCAGTCAGTGCCAGGATCGCTGCGAATCCACCCACTGTGACTGGAGCAAGTGGTCTGTTCCTGGCTCCACTTAAAAGAATGGACTGTGCCATTCCCTGGCCTTCATCCCAGCCTTGTTTTCCCAGGTGGTCAATGAACATAGGTCGATGTTACAGTTGCTGCCTGAGCAAAATGAATGTGGATCACTTTTAAATAATAAAACTCTCCTTTGATAAAATGGACTTTAAAATCTCTAAAATTGAATTGATCTTTTTGAGCTCTTTATTTAACACACCTCTTTACATTACACAAAAAGTAAGGAGATTACATAGGCCTTAGGAAAGAATCATTAAAATCCCAAGTCAAATAATAGCATGCAGGGTCAGTGTACACTGGGTGCCGACGCATCCTGTTTAAGGGAGGGTGAGGCACTTGGAAATTATTTCCCCAGGATCACATGCAAATAGGGGAGCAGAGGCTCGAACCCTGGTCTCCTCATTCTGAAGTCTGCAACTTAGCCTTCAGGCCACATATACCTGCCAACAATAATATATCCGCCTTTACTAAGAACTCAAAAGTGACACACAGGACGCCAAATAAAGCATATTAAAACACTTCCCTATACATCTCTTTAATGAAAACCAAATACCAAGCCAATTATTCACCTGATATATAAATAAAACGATTGTCTCATCTAACATACAGGGAGATGTGGGAATTTATCAAAACTAAGTTTAGAAAAATGAAGGACTTTTTGGGACCGATTACGATGGCGGTTAGACCACAACCAGCAGCTCGTCGGTTGCAGTCCAACCACCAACTGCTGCTGCTGCCGACTGACTCATTACAAGGCGTGCGGTCAGAGGCAGCAGGCGGAGGGACCGTCTGACGTTTTCCAACAGGCCCAAGGAGTCAGTCGGTGTGTCAGAAACCGTTCATAATCCCTTAATGATGGCCGTCCCGCCGTCGGGATTATGATGTCGGTTTCAGACAGCCATTCCACATTGGCCTTTTCAACATGGAAAGGCTGTCCGAAAGCGACAGGAGGGGGGGCTTACCTCCTGGCAATCCGCTCTGGGGAGCACCTAAGGTGGCCCCTCTAAACATCCCTGCAGAGATATTTGCCAACATCCATTTTACAATGGAAGCTTATGCTGCAGGCCTTTTCTGCCCGACGCACAAGTTTCCACCGAAAAATGGATGTTTCTTACCACTCTATGGGCGGTCACATCCAAATACTGTGGTCGGAACCACTTACCTTTGGTCGGGCGGCCGCCCAACATCATAATAAGCCCCTAAGTGTATTTTGGGCTTTGGATGCATATTAAGCGAACATGCTCTTTTTCCTGTCCTTTAATACTTTCTTCTGCCAGTGCCGAGCCTAATTGAAACCGCATATCTGATTGGTCTGTTGAGGGTCGTTGTTTAAGAGTATAACACTTTTTTCACTTATTCTAAACGCAGACATGATTCATAAACTATTTCTAGCCCCCTCACAATGACAATGCTGGTGCTCTGAGAGTCCTGCAAGGCACAGCATCATACAATGATTCACCTTGAGGTGGTAGCGAGATGAACACAAGGGTCCAGTTTAATTTCATGCAGTGCTTAATGCTGTGTTCCGATTTTGGTGGGTCTCTGCTAAATAGTAATGGGAAAACATTCTAGGGTGGGTTTGTCTCAATCATTTCTTAAACTCTCCTTCCTTTGGCCCCTTCGTACTCGCTACACTTTTGGAGCAAAGTGTCCTGCTTGTTTTTACGCTTCTTACGCCATTTCTAAAAATTCAGCATTTTTTCCAGTGCATTTTGAACTAAAAAAAAAAAAAAAACATTTGCGAGTTTTGATGACAACCAAACCCCTGATCGTAGTTCTTTATTCAATGGTTTATTTTCACTGTTTTTGCAGTGAGCTTTAAATCGAATATAATTTCTAAGCATTATTGGTTTTCCCTGACAAAGGATATGATGCACAGGGAGCTAAGGTTATTCGCCTGGATTAACACAAGGCTAGTCGAAAAAAGATGCTGGGATTTGGAAGTTTATTTACAACAAGGGGTGGTGAGGGACAGAGTCTCTGAATTAAGCAGAATACTCTCACCCAGTCAAAAGATCAGGGCTAGATCCAACACCGTTTTTTAGCTCATTGCACCATCCCAGTTTCAGAACCTGGCTGTATGCAAATTAGTCTGTTCCTGTCCCAGTGCATGATGGGAACAGGGCAAACCAAACTACAAAAGCCAATTCTTACACTGGGAAGGAAACAAGCTTCCGGGGACCGGTTTCTGGCATTACAGCCGTCTTCGGCCTGGCTTGCTTGAATCCTGATGGTGCAATGAGCAAGGGACTCATGCCTGAGTATACCCTTCCACGCTTAGGGTGGACAAAAATATTTACAACAAGGGGTGGTGAGGGACAGAGTCTCTGAATTAAGCAGAAAACTCTCACCCAGTCAAGAGATTTTTGTCCACCCTAAGCGTGGAAGGGTATACTCAGATGTGAGTCCCTTGCTCATTGCACCATCAGGATTCAAGCAAGCCGGGCCGAAGACGGCTGAAATGCCAGAAACCGGTCCCCGGAAGCTTGTTTCCTTCCCAGTGTAAGAATTGGCTTTTGTAGTCTGGTCTGCCCTGTTCCCATGATGCACTGGGCCAGGGACAGACTAATTTGCATACAGCCAGGTTCTGAAACTGGGATGGTGCAATGAGCTAAAAAACGGTGTTGGATCTAGCCCTGATCTCTTGACTGGGTGAGAATATTCTGCTTAATTCAGAGACTCTGTCCATCACCACCCCTTGTTGTAAATATTTTTGTCCACCCTAAGCGTGGAAGGGTATACTCAGATGTGAGTCCCTTGCTCATTGCACCATCAGGATTCAAGCAAGCCGGGCCGAAGACGGCTGAAATGCCAGAAACCGGTCCCCGGAAGCTTGTTTCCTTTCCAGTGTAAGAATTGGCTTTTGTAGTCTGGTCTGCCCTGTTCCCATGATGCACTGGGCCAGGGACAGACTAATTTGCATACAGCCAGGTTCTGAAACTGGGATGGTGCAATGAGCTAAAAAACGGTGTTGGATCTAGCCCTGATCTCTTGACTGGGTGAGAGTATTCTGCTTAATTCAGAGACTCTGTCCATCACCACCCCTTGTTGTAAATATTTTTGTCCACCCTAAGCGTGGAAGGGTATACTCAGATGTGAGTCCCTTGCTCATAGCACCATCAGGATTCAAGCAAGCCGGGCCGAAGACGGCTGAAATGCCAGAAACCGGTCCCCGGAAGCTTGTTTCCTTCCCAGTGTAAGAATTGGCTTTTGTAGTCTGGTCTGCCCTGTTCCCATGATGCACTGGGCCAGGGACAGACTAATTTGCATACAGCCAGGTTCTGAAACTGGGATGGTGCAATGAGCTAAAAAACGGTGTTGGATCTAGCCCTGATCTCTTGACTGGGTGAGAGTATTCTGCTTAATTCAGAGACTCTGTCCATCACCACCCCTTGTTGTAAATATTTTTGTCCACCCTAAGCGTGGAAGGGTATACTCAGATGTGAGTCCCTTGCTCATTGCACCATCAGGATTCAAGCAAGCTGGGCCGAAGACGGCTGAAATGCCAGAAACCGGTCCCCGGAAGCTTGTTTCCTTCCCAGTGTAAGAATTGGCTTTTGTAGTCTGGTCTGCCCTGGTCCCATGATGCACTGGGCCAGGGACAGACTAATTTGCATACAGCCAGGTTCTGAAACTGGGATGGTGCAATGAGCTAAAAAACGGTGTTGGATCTAGCCCTGATCTCTTGACTGGGTGAGAGTATTCTGCTTAATTCAGAGACTCTGTCCATCACCACCCCTTGTTGTAAATATTTTTGTCCACCCTAAGCGTGGAAGGGTATACTCAGATGTGAGTCCCTTGCTCATTGCACCATCAGGATTCAAGCAAGCCGGGCCGAAGACGGCTGAAATGCCAGAAACCGGTCCCCGGAAGCTTGTTTCCTTCCCAGTGTAAGAATTGGCTTTTGTAGTCTGGTCTGCCCTGTTCCCATGATGCACTGGGCCAGGGACAGACTAATTTGCATACAGCCAGGTTCTGAAACTGGGATGGTGCAATGAGCTAAAAAACGGTGTTGGATCTAGCCCTGATCTCTTGACTGGGTGAGAGTATTCTGCTTAATTCAGAGACTCTGTCCATCACCACCCCTTGTTGTAAATATTTTTGTCCACCCTAAGCGTGGAAGGGTATACTCAGATGTGAGTCCCTTGCTCATTGCACCATCAGGATTCAAGCAAGCCGGGCCGAAGACGGCTGAAATGCCAGAAACCGGTCCCTGAGCTTGTTTCCTTCCCAGTGTAAGAATTGGCTTTTGTAGTCTGGTCTGCCCTGTTCCCATGATGCACTGGGCCAGGGACAGACTAATTTGCATACAGCCAGGTTCTGAAACTGGGATGGTGCAATGAGCTAAAAAACGGTGTTGGATCTAGCCCTGATCTCTTGACTGGGTGAGAGTATTCTGCTTAATTCAGAGACTCTGTCCATCACCACCCCTTGTTGTAAATAGGGATTTGGAAGTTTAGCACCTGATTCGGAATGTAGTAATTCAATCTGCAGAAGACAAGTTCTCCAGAGAGAACTGTTCACATGAACATGCACTTGCATGCAAGGTATCATTTTGTCTCCCACTACTTTAAAGACCGAATGTGTTGCGCCCCTCAATTCGTACGTTCCTTCCAGGTGTAAGGCTCTCTCTCCCTTTGGACTACCTGCTGGTCAAGTCGAGTACAGTGGATCGAAGATTTCAATCCAGCTGACCCTGGGAGGTGCACTGTAGGGAAAGGTTTTACATTGACCACCTATTCCTTAGAGCGAGGGCCCATGATGTGCAACTAAAAAGACTTAGACGTGATCCAAGGCCACAAATACTCAACATGCAAGATGGAAACCCTTGTGTACAGAATACTAGCATGTTTCGCTTAACCTTCTGAATCTTCACGCGGCCCGTGCAGGTAAGAGCGGTGGGGCCGGGTGGGGAGGGATGTCGACAGACACAGACAAGGGAAAATTAATTAATAATTTAATTTTCCGTCGAGGTCGTCTGTCGAATTCCCCCGCAACCTGACCCCACCGCCCTTACCTGCACGGGCCGCGGCTGGATCTATACGTACCACGTAGCTAGTCGTTTAGAACAACCACTGAAATATTTTGAGAACAGCATCACTTTATCATATCCACAGCTGATCCAACAAGAAGTCCAAATCTATGTAACAAAAACCCTTTTGATCATTTTCTGTATTAAACCCCCAGCACGTTATGTAAAATGTAGTGCTGCGCATACACACCAAGGCACCATTGAATAACCATTGAATAACAGAACACACGTCCCTACGGCCTAAAATAGCATCAGAAACAGTAAACAGGAACAGCATGCCGGCTCGTCTCATCCCTGGTCAGCTGGCGCCCGGCCAGTACATTCTGGACGAGTACATGCCATGCTCCTTAGGGATGCAGGGAGCAGCCATGGTTACGTGTCGTGGTGCTCCTCCGCTGCGGTGACACATTGAAAAGTAACTTTGAAGAAAGTGCAAGTCCTTACAAGTTGCTGAATGTGTATTCAGCAGGCGGCCATCACCCGTGGAGGGTGGTTGTGTAATCCACCACCAGCAGTCCGCTTCGGCTCAACAGCTTATAGCACGTAATCATTGCGAAACAAACATGTGTCAGTGGATTAGCTTTACCAACATCAGGCAGAACTACAATAAACTAAAATCATAAAGTTACTTCTGGTGGAGGAAATAGGAGAGGGCTGAGCCTAGTTTCACTATAACTGCACAGGCAATGCCGCAGAAGAAGCCACCCAGAATGCTACCACTACGAGCATGAGCTTCTAATCTGGTACAGGTAATATCCTTAACCTCATCAATGCTACAGCAATTTCCCCTGAGTGCTGTTACTCCAGATTTCCCATTGTTCATGACGAGCTCAGCTCGTCATGAGCACACGAGCAGTGTACTGCATGACGAGCTGAGCTAGTCATGAGCATGGAAGGGGTTAACTGAGTGACGGGGGCAAAAGTCTACCCGATGAATGGACTGGGGCCATGCATTTTACCTGGCAAGGCACTTACAAGGAAAAAGATCCCCGATGAAATGCATGGCCAAAAGCACAGCCATCCACAGGTGACCCCGGATAAGGTTCTCGAATAGACATAACGACAAGGCAAAGAGTTGAGTTGTGAGTTAGGAAATTAAGATTCTGCACAGAATACACATCTAATGAGATTTTCTACCACACTTTACAACTGACATGTGCTCCCAGCCAGCATCAGTGACTCACCAGCCACGATTTTGAATGACTAGAACAAAAGAGCGTGATAAGATCTATGATGGATAAAATTGAATACAACATTCTCGACTGCTCAACAACCGCAACCATATGATCATTTCAGACTTCCTGCTTAGCACCTAGTGATATTCATGATGCGTCGATAAGGGTCTTCGAAAGTCATGCAGGTTCCTGCTTATGGTGAATTGCATTTTTCAAGTGTCGCATACAATGTCATATTCTCCGGTGTGGTTTTAATCCTGGAGTAATGCATGTATTGCGATTTTTGGACCATGCTATGTTTTTTTGCCAAGCTTACAGGTGTGAACCCTCTTTCATAACCACCATGAAGCAAGTTCCTTCTATGATAATAAAGAACAAGTCTGTTCTCCAAAAAGGGTGAGATTTCTTATCACTAGTGCCTTGGTCTCTTGTTTTGAATCCATGTGCAGGATACGAGAATATTGAACGCTACAGTGATTTTGTGCACTTGAACCCATACATTTTTTTTTCATACTGCACACGCCTCACTCACTTGTCTCATCAATTTGCTGCCGTTCAAGGCTGGGGACAACCTCAAGGCTCAAAGCAGAAGGCTAAAAACATGTGAAACTTATCCGACTCAGACCTCAATTTTGCACCCAAAAATCAATGCTGCAGTCAAGGGCATCAGCCGTCAATCAAATCTCATCTGTGACTAGATCGAACAAGAAACTCAGTCGAACCAAAGAATTGAACAGCTGGACATGAGTGCTCATGACGATTCATTTGGACAACCGCAAAGTATCCTAGACTAGCCCGCCCAAAGAGTCGCCAACAGATTGCCAAAGGCTGCGGAAGTAAAACAACCAAGGCTCCTCATCCACTAAAAATACACAACTGGCTCCAGGTAGAGCCACTTATCAAGTTTAAAACTCCCAGTATCATGCCCAAAGCCTACTGTGGCAAAGGAACTGGCTAGAACTAAGAAGTGGCTCCTCAATGAATCGAGACAGCAACTTAAGGCTGTCTGCCTCCCACCTGGTCCACCAAAGAGCCTTTTATAGACAACGCCACGAATTCAGAGGAGTACATGGCCTGGCTTTCGAACAGCCTGAACCTACTCCCCGGCCCTGAACCACAATATCTTGGTTTCAAGGAACGAGTGTAAAGGGATCAGTGCAGGTACTGTTCAGACTGATAATCGACTGAGCATCTGCCACATCGAAGAAGTGTTTGAGGAATGGTAGACAGTGGATTATTTATCCATCCGCTGAATTCAGACTTCTGCCTAGTTTTTTTTCCTGTAGAGATGCATTGCTGTCCAACCAAGTATTCTGAAGTGGCTAGTGGTGAGATGTTGCACTGTACACATCTCAGTAATAAATAAAAAGTGATATTTCAGAGATTGACAACTGGCAAAGGCTGCCATCAACCTTAATAAAGAAACTTAAGGAACCTGCAGCAGCAACAAGATTAAGAGAAGAGGAGACCTGTCCAGGCCACTCCACACGAACAGGCCAGGACTTTTTCCATCATTCGCTCAGACAGAGGGCCCTGTGCCAATCGATATCAATTCAAAGGACAACCCAATACGCCGATGGGACATGGGTAGCCATGTATATCAAACTATGCAAGAAGTTGCGTGGGACTCATTCAAATCCAGAAACCTTGTCCAAAAGGTATGAGGGTTCTGTAATCCACGTAATTACAATTAGTGTTAATTAAATATGTCAACAGTGCTGGGCATGAACTGCTGAATCTTTATTAAAAATAAATAGCACGTTGGACAACAGAAGTTTCTATTGTACATGTATTATTTTCATAAATATACAAAAAAACAGACAAAGTGAATCAATAGTGCAGACAATGGAGTGCACACAGTGGTTCAAGAGTCAATTATTACACAACAACACTCGTATACCAATGGTTGTGTACACTCTACAGTTTTCAAAGAGAAGGGGAAGCTTCATAAAATTAGCAAGACCTTTGTATTTATTCCAGGTGTCATCTAATTGGGAGTTATGTAGCCGTTTCGACCCCAAAACAACTTAGAGGGGTCTTCTCGGGACGTCGTCCTCAGACTACCACACCTACATAAATGAAGATAGAGAATGGAAGAATCTTGAGCACAAGCACGATTCACAATTACTGTATTTAAACGACATATAACCAGCAATTTGGTGACTGATTTGCAGAATCACCATCATGGTGCCAATAAGTCCTTTCCTCATTCTATAACAAAATCAAGAAAGGCCAAACTTTAACCAAAACTCGTGCCACAAATGCTCCAATCTCAATTTATCTTAAGTGTGCAGCACTCCAGCTAGTCAAGTCGTGCCTAGGATGAGCTGTCAGATAGGCCGGGATATGGTGCCAACTGTCCGCTCTCAAAGGAGCACCGAGGAATCAATCCTGTACCCCAATCCTGCTGTGCAGAAGCGCGTGATATTCCAATTTAACAGAGCATGTCTATTTATTTATTTTATATTCTTCTTCTATAGCGCAAGAATAGACCCCCGGAGGGGTATCTCCGCGCTTTGCCAGTGAATAAGTTCTCAGATGTTAATTAGGGAGGACAATGGAGCATTTAGAGAGAGAGATCAGTTACTGGGAAATAGATATGTTTTCAAGATCTTACGAAAGGTCAGATGATTGGTTAGAGTCCTTATCTCAAGAGGCAGGGAATTCCAGAGCTTTGGTCCCAGGTGGGCCAAGGCTCGCCCCCCTTGTCTGGCCTTTTTTATTCTGGGCACCTGCAGAAGCTGTTGGTTCACTGAGCGCAAGATGCGCCCAGGGGCATAAGGTAGGAAGATGTTGGCCAGATATTTAGGGCCTTTACCTATCACACTCTTGTGAATTGTGCATAGGGTCTTGAAGTGCACTCGTTTCTTTACTGGTAACCAATGAAGTTTGGTTAGCAGGGGAAGGGAGGGAGTTCTGGGAGGGGCGTTGAGGACTATCCTAGCTGCCGTATTTTGGATTACTTGCAGTTTTTTTAACTGCCCTTCATTTGCTCCCAAAAGAAGGCCGTTGCAGTAATCTACTCTGCTGATAATTAATGCCTGCACTAGAGTTTTTCTATGGCAGTCTGGCAGGTAGGGAAACACTCTCCTTAGCATGCCGATGGCTCGAAAACAGGTGCTTGCCACCTGGTTAACGTGGTCCTTGTAGGTAAGTGTTTGATCTATTAACACTCCTAAGTTTCTCACTGTGTTTTTGGGGCTAGGAACGGGGCCTAGTTCCAGGGGCCACCAGTCCGGTGTCCAGTACGTTATTGCTTGCCCAAACAACATGACCTCCGTTTTTCCTATATTGCATTGGAGGCAATTTGCTGACATCCAAGCAGATATTGCTCTCATTCCCTCTGCGAAAGATTTTTTTATCGCAGGTGTCAGATCTTTAAAGGGGAAGAGGAGTTGGGTGTCGTCAGCGTACGACACTGGTGTAAACCCAAATGATCTTGCTAGGTTGGCTAGGGGAGCCACATACACGTTGAAAAGTGTAGGGCTTAAACAAGAGCCCTGTGGCACTCCCTTATTGAGCTCCCTATGGATGGATTTGTGGGAGCCCAGCCTAACCTCTTGAGAGCGTCCTGACAGAAAGCTTTCCATCCATGCCAATGCCGTACCCTCCAAACCTACGTCTTTTAGTCGCTCAAGAAGCACTTTGTGAGACACCGTATCAAAAGCGGCGGAGAGATCCAACAGCACCAGAATCATGGAATTGCCCCCATCCAGTGCCATTCTGATGTTATTGGTCACTGTTTGGAGGGCAGATTCGGTGCTGTGGTTTGGCCTGAACCCAGATTGAGAATAGTCCAGGCCCTCCGTCGCTTCTAGATGTTGTGACAGATAGGTGTTCACATGCTTCTCAGCTATCTTACTGATGTATGGCAAGAGTGAAATGGGACGCAGGTTGGAAAGGTCGGTCCATGGGGAAGCAGCTTTCTTGCGTATTGGGTTTACTACCGCCCTCTTCCACTCTGCTGGGACTTGTCCTTTCGTAAGAGATGTATTAATGACAACCTGTATAAAGGGGCCCAGGAGAGGGAGCAGGGGAGGAACCATCTTAGCTGGGAGAAGGTCATTTGGAGACCCTGATTTGATGTGGGTGATGAGGTGAGAGAGATCTGCACTTTCAATAAGGGGGAAGTGTGATATGGAACTTCCACTGTCTTTATCTTTGGGCGGGTCTAGAGGTATAATCCTGCTAGCTACATTCGTACTGTTATTGGCAGCCACTATTTTCTCGTATATAATATCAATTTTACTCTCAAAGAAGGACGATATATCGTCACATAAAGTCTGTGAGAACTCCTCTGAGCTTTCACATGCGGCAGGGTTTACAAAGTTTTGGAGGATTTTGAAAAGCTCCTTGGGACAGTTTGTGGCTTCTTCTAATTGTTGCAGAAGACGGTTTTTCCTAGCCTGTCTGATGTTTTTATAGTACTGGGATTGAACATGATGAAAGACCGCTCTTGTTTCCTCGGTCTTATGTTTCCTCCATTTTTTTTCGGCTTGCCTACATTTTTGTTTTTCCTCCCTTAACTCCTTAGTGTACCAACTTTCTTGTTTGGAGGCGGGGTGTTCTTTATATAGTTTTAAGGGGGCCAAGGTGTCGATAGCTTGTTTGATAGAGCCTGTAAGCTTAGCCAATGCTGCATCTACTGTATCTTCTACTGATATGGTGGGTATTACCCACGTTTCCTGTAGATTGCTTAGGGAAATTTTGTGCCATTGACGGCGCCAGGAGGGAAGGGAGGGTCCTTTATTTGTCGGTCTTTTGGGAGTTGAGAGTATAAATTCTAGGAGAAAGTGATCTGTCCATAATATCTCTCTGGCTGGAAGACAGATGACCTTAGGACCATTAGAGAGAACAAGGTCTAACGTGTGGCCACCATTATGCGTGGGTCCAGTGTTTTTGATCTCTAGACCTACGTTTAGCAAATCGGTGGTTAGGGTATGAGATTCAGGTAAATTTGGTAAGTCTACATGAATGTTGAAGTCTCCAAGAAGAATGAAGTCTTCATTTGATTTAAGTTGGGGGGCTAATAGTTCTTGGAGAAGGAGAGAAAAATCAGGGTTTGGTCCTGGTGGGCGGTAAACAAGGGCTCCTTTCCAAAAAGTGTGGCTAGGAAGAGCAATTTTAAAAAACATAACTTCTAATTGCAGACTTTGATATTGTGAGAGTATAGTGACCTTTAAATCATCCTTATGTATGATTGCTAGGCCACCGCCTGTCTTCCCTTCTCTGTCTAGGTGTTTCAATTTGTATCCGGTTGGGATCCCTATTGTTACAGCTGTGATGGTGTGGGGTTTCATCCAAGTTTCAGTGAGGAAACATATGTCTGGTTGGATAGAGTTAACCAGGTCCCATACCTCATGCTGGTGTTTAGGCAGGGATCTTACATTTAGGAGAAAAGCCTTCAGCCCGGTAGCAAGGGCTCCTACCTTGGGCGGGGCGTTGTTACCAAGTAATCGATGATGACATTGGAAACATGAGAATGCTCCCACTACGGTGTGCCATGGTATTTTTGAACTACATGCTGTGTATGGTTTTAAATCTAGTAGAGCCTGAGTAGTATAGGTAATACGATGTGGACACATACCTGAACATAAAAAGATAATGAGGGCAGTGTCCCTGGCCCCTGTGCCCGTCCTGTCGCGGACGGGCGCAGACGGGCAGCTCTTTGGCGGGTCTTCGGCGGGGCTGCGCGCGATCGCTGCACGCTCAGGAGGGCGCGAGGGCTATATAGCGCTGTGAGGATCCACTAGAGCGCTAACCGCTCCCAGTGGACCAGGAAGTAAACCGGAAGTGAGTCAAAGACTCTACCACCCCCTTGTGAGCGAGGGAGGCGGCAGCCTAGCGTTTCCCCAAGCGAGGAGGGCTGGAAGCAAAGCTGCTTTTGGTGAATGCGTGGGTGCAGGTAATGCGCTCCAATTTTAAAACACACAAATACAATACAGTGAAAATAAAATATTGCTCCTATTCTGTTTAAAATTCTACCATTGCGTGAATGCTCTCCTGGTCGATGTAACCGGCAAGCAGGTTAGAGACACTGCCACTGTCTCCTTCCCACTGTCTACCAACTACCCTGTGGTCATTTGAACAAATCAACATGCATAACCCCTTGTTTTATAATTAATATTCATCCTGGTTGAATACCGGTAAAAGACAAGCTGCAAAGAGGAATGTACATAAGTGCAACAAACCACTAAGAAAGGAATGCAGAGGAAAAATCATGTACCCTAACGGGGTCGCTCACAATCTTGTCATACTAAAATTCATCTGTGTGCCAACCAAATACCCAGAAGTCTTCAGAACAAATCATCATACATAAATTCCGTGGCTAGTCAATAGTAATCATCCTGGTGAAATACCCATGCAAACCAAGCCATAAAATGGAATAATTAGAATTAGCAGGGCTCCTCACTGGTCCGGGAAAGTTGGCCGTATCTTGGGAACTATATAATGCAAATCATTATGAGGACAACAAGTCTCAACAGTATTATCTATCTGAAAGACACCAGAACCACTCCACACTTACTTCAATGAGGGAGACCTCCGTGCTCCTCACCCAAACGATCCGCGAGCATTGCTGATGCACAACGGAGACGCAGGAGACGCTCCCCTCTTATCATATCTGTCTAGACAGAGGCTGTAGAGCTAACCAAACAGCTGTCATCTTGGGGGGGGGGGGGGGGGGGTCACGGTGTCTATGATACCCCTGAATGTCTCTGGTCCGTCAATTTACATTATTAGACTCCGACCCTCTCCTACATAATAACATGTTGGATCGCTACTAAAATGTTTGTAAACCAGCTACACCTGACGGGGGAAGGCGAGCGCAGGCAAAGGCATCATTTTTGATATAGTATATCATGTGTCACCATGAGACCATAGTGACATCCCTGAGTGTCGGGCACTCCATTGGTTCTCATAGAAAAGAGACTCCAAGTGTAGTTCAAGAGAGAATTGTAATCATTCATCTTGGGTTTAAGTCATTCAAATTTTTCAAATTTTCATAAAGTAAATGCATCCAAATAGATGTATCCACATGCTCCAATGCATTTCGGGCATATCTAGCCCTTCATCGGGGAGCCTCTGTAATTAAACCAGACACAGCAATGAGAACGAGGTTCTAAAGTATGTAAAATATATAAACTAATAATAGACAAAGTTATTTGTGGGTGCTCATACCGCTGAGGTGACTTAATTCCAAACGAGTGAATCAGGCTAGAAGTTGGTGAAATAAACATGAATAAGTACGTGCCAGTGATCGAATAAAAACGGGTGGTTGCTTGCGTGTATATTACAAAAATAGAATGCTAGATAACCAAGGGGAATCGAAAACAAAACGTGCGAGTGAGTTTAAAGTGAGATAGAATAACGTGCAGGTCCACGCAAATAGCGTTTGTCGGCGAGTAAAACAGTGACTGTTTTAAATAGCTCAAGTGTCAGGCTGAGTAACGCTTACTTACTGGTGATCGTGTGGTCGCAAGCTTCAAACGCCGGTACCAGTTTGAAACAGGAAGTGCTATTAGTTTAGTGAGGATAGAACAAATAAAGAAAGGAGTACTGGGAAGATGCAAGAGTGGTGGCCATCTTAGAAGGGTTGTCAGAGTGATGAAAGTCACGAGAAAATGAATAAACAAAGTTGAACCATAAGAACACAAGTAAAAAAACAATCGCATTTAGGGAAACAATGATAGTTAGTTAAACGAAACATGAAAACTCTAGGCGATCATTGAGACCGACTGGTTTCATAGTCTGCATACGATAAATCCAAGCCATTTCCCTCTGAAGTAAGTGCTTATTATTGTCTATTCCTTCAATTTTACGCACTTGTTCCAGGATCAAAAACTTTAGTTGTGAAACGTTATGTCTGTTTTCATTGAAATGTGTAGCCACATTAGACTTAGTGTTCTGGAGTCTGATGTTGGATTTATGCTCGTTGATACGAGTTTTGATCTTTCTTTCGGTCTTTCCTATATAGCTTTTTCCGCAAGGACATTTGATCATATATACGACATTGGTTGAGTCGCATGTAGCATTTACAAACAATTTGATAGTATTGCCTTTCATGGGATGGTTAACTATTGTTCCTGTGATAATGTTGTTGCAGTTCCCACAGTTTTTGCAAGGCCTTGTGCCTTTAGAAGATATTTTCTCCTGATGTTTAATTGTCAAAATTTCTTTTAAGTTGGCACTGCGGGTATACGCAAAAAGAGGTGGTTCCTTGAAAGTTGTGCCAAAATCAGGTTCGATGCTCATAATAGGCCAATGCCTTAGAATTATCCGTTTGTATATGGAGCTCATGTTGGAAAACATGGAAACTAGTACCATCCTGTTAGTAGTTTTAGGATGAGTTTTAGAAAACAATGACTCTCTAGGGGTGTCCATGGCTTTCTTCTTGGCGCTCTCTACAAGAGTCGGAGGATATCCTCTAGTTAGAAACCTTTCTCCCATTTCATGTAATCTGATCTGAGTTTGATCCGGGTTAGAAATAATTCTTCTGATCCTCAGCATTTGTGATGCGGGCAAATGTGTCTTCAAAGATCCTTGATGATGGCTTGAAAAATGTAATGCGTTGTTTCGGTCAGTTTTTTTGCGGAAAAGATCTGTCTCAAAACCAGTGGTGGTGATTGTAATCCTAACATCGAGGAACGTGATGGTTTTATTATCAATCTCCCAAGTCAATTGAATGCGTTCATTAGCTTGATTCAAAACAGTTAGGGCTTGTGACAAGGATTCTTTCTTGTCTTTCCATACGATGAACACATCGTCAATGTACCTTGCGTACATTTTTATGTTGTCAGTCCAAATCGGGTTTTCGTAGATATGTGTCTGCTCAAAGTACTTCATATAGATGTTAGCGTAGGTAGGCGCCGCGCAATTACCCATAGAGGTTCCAGACAGCTGTAGATACCAATCGTTATCAAGTTGGAAATAGCTTTGATATAAGGTAAACATGGTTAGTTCCATGAGAAATTGTTGCATGTCAGGTTCAAGGTTGCTCTCTAGGATGGATTTTTCCATAGCTTCAATGCCTCCTGCATGGGGGATGGAAGTATATAAGGAGCGGACGTCCGCTGTGCATAATATTATGCATTCACCTTCTGTTATGTTCACACGGGCGAGCTTTTGAAGAAAATCTGCAGTATCTTGGATGTAACTCTGCATATTTCTGACACTGTGTTGTAAGTATCGATCAATAAATTTGCCGACGGGTTCATGCAATGAACCCTTGGTGGAGACTATCGGCCTGAACGGAGGATCCTCTAGGCTCTTGTGGATCTTAGGTATTAGGTAAATGATGGGGCTCTTCGGAAAAGGTTTAAGTAAATATTTCCTTGTCCTATCATCAATGGTTCCACTTTCATAGGCTTTTTGTACAATGTTGGTTAGTATCTCCTTGAATTGTATAGTAGGATTTCCAGGTAGTTTCATGTATGTCAGTTCATCTTGAATGTGTTCTTGCATCTTGCGATGGTACAGAGATGAGTTCATTATCACCAGGGCGCCGCCCTTGTCTGCTTTGATACATTTTATTTCTTTATTCTCAGAGTCTTCTCAAGGTGTCCTGATCTTTTTGTGTGATTTTTTTTGTTTTTTCTTGTTGTAGTTCAATTTCAAGATGTCTTGATTTACCAGATTTTCAAATAAATCAATGCTTTTGTGGCTTACGGGTGCTTCAAATGTACTAGTCGGTCTAAGGCCCATGAGTAAATCTGGTTTGCTGGGTAATGGAGGTAGTACATGGTCAAAATAGTGTCGCAGTTTGAGTTTCCTAATGAACTTATACGTATTAACTTGTAATTCCAATGGGTTAGTCCTGTATGTCGGCACGAAAGATGTGCCTTTAGATAGTAAATCCATGCCTAGGACGGACACGTTACCTGTTGGGAGCACCCAACCGATAAAAACATTTGAGAACACCACGTTCTTGTAACTTTTTGATAACCGGCTGTGCGCCTCCTACTTTTGAACATTATCATTTTTGATATCACATGGGCCAACTTCAGCCCTCTCCTACAGAAAAGCATGTTAGATCACTACTTAAAATGTTTGTGAGCCTATTACAGCTAACACAGGGAAGGCGAGGAGCGGGCAGGCAAAGACATCTGGCCGATATATCTCCTAATTCAAGAACATCAGTCAAACGTAATCAATAACCAGAACTCAATCGAACAATTGCCAATTAAATCACAGTGTACAAGATCTGAAGCAACAACCCCTTGTTCTCCTGTAGCGCAACACAAGTCCTGTGTAGATCGTGATCGTTCTGCTTAAAATTGAACCGAGGACAATCTGCGCATATCGTTAATATCATTAAGACGCTTGTTGATGCTCTCCAAAAAGACCATCCATTTGCATTCCCTGAAATTTTGTAGATTCACAATATTACCCACCCTCATACCTTTGGACGAGGTTTCAGGATTTAAATGAGTCCCACAGAATGTCTTGTACAGTTTGATATACCTGATCCAATCGAGGCATTTCTGTGCTCGTGTTTGATTACAAGGCTATCCCATGCTAAACAAAATGCAACTTCTGCCATAAACAAACGTTACCAAAACTATTTTAGACAAATTACTATTAATAAACACTGATGATTGGGAAGACATTCTAATAAAGAGATGAGTGAAATAACAATTATGCCAATTTTTTTTTCCTTCAATTTGCTAATCATCTGATCTTTGTGTAACAAGGTAGTCACACAGCAATGTGCATTTCTCCTAGCCATGCTTTGAGGAGGCCTTACTCATGAAACCGGAAGAACCTCTCTGTTCCTAGCTCCTCAGAAGAGTTCTTTTGAAGTTGGCATAACAGATTTAAATTTCTAGTAACAGGAACAAGGGTTGAATGGATCTGCTCTATGACTGGTATGTTTGGAAGGTGCATCAAAACACCCCGCCCTTGACTGGCATCGAAAGAGTGCTCGCCTATGCACTTTTGATCATATAGATGCACGCTTACAGACATGGGCAGGCAATGCATATAATTGCAAAAACCATACAGTGTACAAGAGAAAATTGTATAAAAACAATAAACAGGTCACGGAGCAGACTGAACTGTACACAGGATTTTTCAACATAAACCGCACTAAACTGATCTCACCTACTTAAAAACACAAGGTGGGGGTTCATTTAAGGTTCAAGCTTCCAGGCGTTTCTGCACTTTTTCCCTTGGTGGTTATTTTCATTAAAAAAAACTTCACAAGGATACTCCAGCTACTACATGAGACACGGTCTCTAAAGTCTACAAACTTTTATCCCCTAAACCTCGCAAAACACCTGAAGAGTGAGGTATAATGGGAATCCGAATCGAACACCAGAGAAATTCCCTTCAACTGAGACAAGATACATATAACTCATTCCTCAAATAAAATGTCACCAATATTATCCCAGACAAAACTTATGCTAATGAACAGGACATACTGGAGCCCTAAAAGAATCTTTAAACTTACCCTTAGCCAGAGCCCTATATGCTGGAACTGTAATACACATGTTGGTGACCTTGCCCACATGCTCTTCCAATGCCCCACCGTGCAAACATATTGGGACAAAATATACAAGTGTATAAGCAAAATATTTAACCCCCCCTCCAAGGGAGTTTTCCTATATGCTTCTGGGTTTTCTGGACCCAATGCTTCCAGAAGAGAATGACCGCTATCTGTTAGATCTTATACTCAGACTGGCCTTAAAAATAGTACTCAATAAGTGGAAGAATCCCAAAGAAGCCTCCTTCAGTATGTGGCAAGAATGGCTGTCCTTCCTCAGAAGGGGCAGACAACATCTCTCTACACTCCTCTCCTTGGCGCACTCCACATAGGAAGTTCTGGAGGTCCCTCGATGCCTTTTCCTTCGCGTATGACCCACAGTGAAACCCATGTCATTGCAAAGATCGTTTTGTAAAGTACTCGTTTCACGATTTCCTATAATGTATCATATTTAAACTGCTATGTCCTCTATTGTACGCCTGCAACCTATTTTCTTCTTCTTATAGAACAAAAGCGATATTCACAGACCACCTGTAACTTTCCAACATAGCTGCAATGCCTACTGCAACACATTTGGATAACTTGTTTTTTATTTATTTTATAGTTTTATAGAGCGCGAACCAGACCCGTGAGGGTATCAGGTAACATCCGTAGAAGCCGTGGATAATGCCGCGGTGGGGGGTGGAACATGTCGCTTTTCTTCTTTTTTTGTAATTTTTCTTTGTGGTTAGTATTATTATTAGTCAGTATTATTATTATTACTGTTGGTTTGTATTGAGTTTAAGAAAAAAAACAAATAAATGATAATTGGAGATAAAAAAAAGTCACAAAATATAAATATTTATAACCAATTTGGCGAATATTCTATTTAAGAACTGCCTGGCATGGTAAAAGGTGGAGCCCTATAATATACAATGCTGATCACACTATTGAGAGGGGGGGGGGGGATCACCAAAATAGATGGCAGGTGGCCTTATATCGGTCGGATCACCATCAGCAGCCATGCCCGTGCCACACATCGCGGGCTAGTGTTGCACATTTTAATGCTAGTGTCCGCATCACCATATTAAAATACTATGTAACATATAATTAAAGTCCTATGTTAACTGCGTGACGAGGCGCTATAGCATAGCGCACCCAGAGGAGAAGTACAACAGCACTGTACTCATTGCGTGTCCCAGACAGTTTGCGAGTGCAAGCCTGGCCCAGACGTCAGGAGATGGGGTTGCCATGGATACCATGCGAGCCTGGGCCCGGCTTGCTTACTAACTAACCAAACCTGAGCACACGGTTGTTACACTGTAACAGAAGAGCCACTTTACCACTGGCCCATTACCCTCGCATGGCATCCAGGTCATCCCGCCCCCTGTGCTCCGACAGGGCTGTGTAGGCCTTTTAGGAAATCTAGGGTATTGGCCTTCCTGCTGCCCACTAAGCTCTGGAATAATCATTGGCAGGGGACTGGGTGTGACATCACCAAATGAGCTTTGATGTAAATAAAGGAAAGAGGGGGCCCTCCACTCAATATTACACAATACAACAAAAACTACAGCCTACACCTTTACTGTCATTCATAATGGTACCCTTCAAAAATACCTTTTATGGAGGTTAAGACCAGTACAATCTGGTACTTACGGGTTGTATACTCTTTGAATGTTTATGCAATGTTTATGCAATTTTTATAGCGCGCAACTACCCGGGGGTGTCTCGGGTAGTTTGAAAACCAAAAACTATTAGGTGCTGTGCCATCGTGTGGTTAAAATATGAACCACTTCACATAAGGTACCACCGTGAGCATGTTGGATAGCAATCCCTACTTGCTTTGCTTTCATCCTAGGCATTCCTCCTTCATTTGCAGAGAAGTCACCTCCCCATATAACACCCACATGGGAAGGGAATCTAACGTGCATTACCTTACGAACCAAGGTGTTAGGCTCTCTTAAACAGGAGAGCTGAACTACACCCTTTCAGTCACTTCTTGACCCTACACCTAAAAATGTGTACAGAAAACTGTCAAACACTTTAATAATACAGACCTGGACGCATGACTAAAAAATATATTACATGTTCTGACCAATTATCATAAACAGCCAACATGTTTCATTGCTGCAACAATTCTGGTGATTTCATCAGGGCTGGAGAGCACATCATCCAATTTGTGCACTGCATTGCAAGTCCGAGTGAATGCATACCAATGGACAATGGCTTCAGCTACTGTGTTCATGCAGATATTATCTCATCGCCACCTGCGATGCCGGCAACAACATGCCCTGTCTGGGAAGGCTGGGTGTGGCCAATAGTTGGCATGTGTCTCACTGCTGCAGTGCACGACAGCAGTGGCCGCCCCAATGCAAGTTGGGGGCCAGATGGGATGCAACAAGCAGGATGTTTTTGCCAGCAAGTTTTCCTGGCTGATAGACAGTGGGGCCAGGTGTGACAGGCCTTCCCTCACCCTCACTGCCCTCATACTGGAAACAGTTCACAGGATCTGTCTGACCGTCTGGTTCCTGGCCGTCACATGTTGTGCATGGTCCGGTCTCAGAGTAACAAAAGAGCAGCAGCCTTGAGTTTCAGGAGGACTCACTGTCGGACAGCAGCTTGTGTGATGGATGCAACGAAATGTTCAGTCCCACTGGGGCCCGACATCTCAGCCCCATACTGGCAAGATGAAGTTTGGTCTCAGAAAACTACCTTTCCAAGCAACTTTCAGCAGTTCTGGCTTTTTAGAAAATAGCAAATTGTATGCTGAAATTAGAATCATATGTGTAAAAAACATCAAGAATAGCTCATCAAATAAAACATATTTTTAGCAAAAAGCACAAAGTACTAGAAATACGTGCTAGAAATTACATACGGCAATGGGGTAGCTGTGACCTTTCAGGGCTGACTTTAGCACAGGCACCGCCCGATATAATAATCTTTGATGACCTCCTTCTCCAAGGATTCCCTCACTATTAACCTCAAATGGTGCCTCTCATCTCTCCATAGCCCAACTCTCGCATGTATTTCATTTATTTTATAGAGCTACTCATATCAATGGAGTGACACAGAGCACGTTATATCACAAACACATTATACAGAGACATTGAATCATATAAGGCCCTGATTCTGCGTTCATCTGAATCAAATTGTTCTAATATATATAACCTCAAATAACAATACCGCAGTGTTCTTTATCAGTGAAAATAAATAACAGTCATCACAATTTCTTGGAGAATAACAAGCAGATGTCGGTGCTTGCCCGATCAAAATCTGCATGATACGGTAAATACTGTATACTTTCCCTCAGTGACATTCTGGCAGGCTTTACATGCCAAAATCTAAAGAAGGGTGAGATTTAACGCAGCCAGTGATTACTGGGAGCCTATACTGTCCCCGGTTCAAACAGGCATTAGGGCAGAGAGCAGAAAACACAATTCCAGTCATAATCAGGGCATAAGTGTGTAACTTTATACAGTTAATAAAAACCGTAATGTACAAACAGAGTAATGCGTGTTCGATTAAAATTTTAAAATATATAAAAACATGATCAGGTTCTTAATGCTAGGCGTTTATGCAGTGCAGTTAAAATTATATTGACGAACTTCCCAGCTCTTGCTAAGGCCTGGGCTGAATTGTTACTAAAGCACAAAGTCGATGCTTCACTACAGTGTCTCAGTGATTGTTCCCGAAAGACGGGGATCAGTAGGCGACGTCGATCGGTGGCAAAGAATGGGCAACAGCAAAGCAGGTGGAGCCAGGACTCATGTATATAGTTGCAAAACCTGCAAATGGGCTGCTCGTTCCACCGAGCCCACTGTGGTTTAAAGTCGAAGATTGGTAGGGCTAGCAGCCTCATGTATAATATTTTGTTGCGAGTCTGGGGATTGAGGGAGTAGTTAAAGTATAATTGAGGTTTCCAACTTGATATATGATTCGTTCAAGGCAGTAAAAAGTTCGTTTTTAGATAGCCCGGCAACGTCAGTCTGAAATGAAACTGTGATGATTTGTTTTGTTATTGTTTTTTTCCACGTTAGCAGAGGAATAGTTCGGTTAGTGAGAGAGGTTGGTTCAATCTTTAATGTAGAGATGGCTAGGTGCAACTGTTTGTGCCAAGGGGAATGTTCGTCCTTAAACACAGCTTGTAGTTGCTGTTTCAAAGATTGTCCTGGTGCTCGTAAGGTGTGTATATCGTATTTGATTAGGTCGCCCAGGCAATAGAGGTTTGCACATGTCAGGCCCAGCTCGAGTCTCATCCTCGACCTCCTCACATGTAACTCAATGTATAGGAAATGTTACGTAAGACAACAAGGACTAGGAGCCGTGTGTCATCAATACCGGTAAGCAGTGTATTTCAAGAGTGCTTGGTCTGAGGAAGCACTAACTTGGGATTTAAAACGCAACACAGTGCTTCAGTGTTGGCTTTACTAATAAGACTATATTTCCACCCAAGCAACCCCTTTTTAGCAACAGAAGACTGGAGAAAAAAAACACATACGGTTCTAAACCCATGCCCTGCAGTTTGCATGCAGCTATTTGATGCCAGTTCGTATAGCTCACTGTGCTATATTAGAAGGCATGTAGCTTATAAACTACAAGTGGCCAAAAGAAGTAACCCACTGAGCCATCTACATAAAATAAAATTGTGATCTGCATGTTACAGGTGCTTTGCAGCAGGCATATTAACCCTCTGCGCTACTTTATGATTATTCAAAACTGCAGCAGGCCTAAACTCAGATCTCTCCAGCAGCTTTATTAATTACCAGTGTTATCTTTATATTATAACTGCCTAAAAACTGCTGTGCACACAGGAAACTCCCTAGCAGGTGGTTTCAATTTCATAAAAATATTTCAAAATGCAGCACTCCTGGAGCGCGGCGACAGATGCGGTGGCACCGGTCGCACCGCCTTAAAACTGTCACGGTTTACTCGCCCACTCTCGCTCTCTTTATGCAATGACATTTGTTCATTCATTCAGATTTTTTTGTAAAGTAGTGCAGTGCACGGGCAGTGGGTGCAGGTATGTGGAAATATTGAAGGTGTAAAGGGTAGACCAGTGGTGGCTGCCTCCGACAGGGTTGGTAGGCCGGGGAGGCCTAGAGGGGCGGTCATGCACACATAGGGAGGGAGTGCAAACCACTCATGATCCCCCTGCAGCAAGCCAGCTCTGCCCGACCTGGCTGGAGCAAAGAAGAAAAAAAAGATAAAACTCCTTGTTACTATCATTTAATTTTTATTTTGCTGCTCAAGGTGCAGTGAGGCAACACTCCTCCGCCTTAGCGGAAGAGCCGCCACTGGGGTAGACTGAAGAATCAGTGTGTTGTCTTTCACGATCTTCCATGAGAGTGCGGTGTGGTCATGGAGGATTATGCGGCAGTGTGCTGGGTACAAGGAATAGAGTAGGTGGTAAAAACAGAACCCTGTTCAATCCAAATCTTCAACAAGACTGCATGGACAATATCCATGTGATGATAAATCCATGGAGAAGGAGGAGAATAGAACATTGAGGTAAGATAAACAGCTGGCGGGGAACAATGCAGAGATAGGGTCTTTAGTGAGATAAATGGTCAAACTAAACTACAAATATACCTTATATATGGAAAACCATTCTTCCTTAATCATCAGTGCATCAAAATAAAAACAAATTTTGGAATAATTTTGCACCAGATTGACTAGAACAAAAGAAACAAACCTTGGGAAAGACTGTCATCTTCCCTTTTGGCTTCGCCAATGCAGACCTATTGACTTGGTTAATTAATTTTGTTGATGCTGCTCAGCATCAGCAAAAAGAAAAATATATTTTTTACACAAACTAAACATAATATGAAATAAAAAAGTGCGAAGAGGTATTCACGTGTATGCATACATATGCGTCATTACGCTAGAGCAGTCCGGTGTGAGGATGTTCATGCATGTGTCATCACCGCTCTTGCGTCACAAAGCACTTGCCTTTTTTTTAATACATTTATTTATGTAATAACAATGTTCTAAAATGCAGGACACCTAGGGTTCATCCTGGCAGGAAATTGCAGCTGCCGGGCAAGTATAAGAAGTTAAAAAATAAATGTAAGAAAGGGTTTGTGAGTGGCTATAGAGCAGCAGAAGATTGGTTTGGTGGAAACATATGAAGTCAATGCTGTGCAGTGGTGATTAAAAGGGAGTGGCAGCATTAAAGAGACAGGAGAAACAGGGTGGGGGCAGGGATGGTGGAGGGGAGGTGTTTGATGGCAAGTGGTGTGGGAAGACAGATGACTGGGGTGTTGGAGAGCAACACAGAGCATGTAAGGGCATGGGTTTGAAGGGAGAAGCAGCACATTAGGTATTGTATTGTAATTGCATTTATATAGTGCTTACTACCCCTGACAAGGCATCTAAGTGCTTATTCGGCAAGTAACACGCGACTCCAGAACCCATAAAGGATTAGTGGTGAATTAGTACAGTGAAAATATCAAAGTAATTTGAGTGGTGGGTATGTTAGTCAGTAATTTGGATTGAGAAGGATAGTGGAGGGATAGAAGAGGGAAATAGGTTTGCATTTATATAGGGCTTTCTACCCTTGATTGGGTACTGAATTGCTTTTTCAGCGAGTAGAACGCTACTTGGGAACTCAGAAAGGATTAGTGATTAGTATAGTGAAAATAGGAAAGTAATTTGAGTGGTGGATATGTTAGTCAGTTATTTGGATTGAGAAGGATAGTGGAGGGATAGAGAATGGAAAAGTGTTTGGAGAAGTATGGCTCACTGGTTAGAGCGGCAGATTCCAATGCAGAGGTCTGGCCCGGACCAGGGTTCAATTCCCGTCGCAGCAGGGTCTTGGGCTCAATGTCCTCGGACCTGATAATTCTCTCGCCTCGGTGCCTACTCTAATCATGGGTCCCACTCTGGGCAATAGCTTGCTTAATCTCCACACCGGCCCTACCGCTAGGATGCTGGGCTTCACCTTGGGGTGCCCAGGAGGGGGCACCTCACAGGAACAGGCCAGGACGGGTTCCTCAGCGGCACAGTGCGGGGACACACTGGCTAGTGTAACCAGACGCTTTATAAGCTCAGGATTATTATTATTATAATTTATATAGCGCTTGCTACCCCTGAAAGGGGGGGGGGGTGAGGTTTGGGGTTTTTTGGCGAATAGCACGCTACTCTGGAACCCGTACAGTGTTAGTGGTAAATTAGCATAATGAAAAGTGAAAGTAATTTGAGTGGTGGAGGATATGTTAGTCAGTCATTTTGATTGAGAAGGATAGCAAAAGGGTAGAAGATATAAAAACGGTTTGCATTTGTATAGTGCTTGCTACCCCTGATGGAGGGGGGGGTTTGAAGTTTTTTTTTTTTTTTTTGGCGAGTAGCACGCTACTCCGGAACCCATAAAGGATTAGTGGTGAATTAGTATAGTGAAATATGAAATTAATTTGAGCGGTCGACACGTTAGTCTGTTATTTGTATTGAACAGGATAGTGTAGGGATAGAAAGGAAGGATTAAGATATTTTTTTTGGGGGGGGGGGGGGAGCTCAGAGCAGTAGGAGGAGGCTTGTAATGAATAAAATGAAGGTGGAGGGGGGTGAGTAAAAGGGATGTGGGGGAGAGTCAGAGGGACAGTTTAGAAAGGCTTGATTTGGGGAATCAGAATAGTAAAAAGAGGTATTAAATTATGCAAAGAGGGGTGGAGTAATGAAGATACTCGGAACGGTTATTTTAGTAGTGGTATGGGGTTTGGGATGAATGAGAGTAGAGGTAAAGGATATATTGATAGACGTATAGGGTGAGAAATAGGCTAGTGCATTGGAAAGAGTAGTAGTTTTGAGATGAGTCAGAGTTGAGCTGGGGGATATATTGAATCGGTAAAGGGTGAAAATAGGGTAGTGCATTGGATATGCAGAGTTAGAAGAAAAGTAATAAGTAAAAAAGAAATGTATAGATCCAAAAGTAATAAAAAGATATAGATCCATAAGTACATGGAAGATAAATAGATGCATAAAGGTAGGTAGTATATGTAGATGAAAGATACATTAAATAAACTCTGGCTTTCAAGTGTTGTACTTCAAATTAGTTTTTTTTTAAAAATACATATATATTTGTTTTGTAGATAAATAGTGAAGCAATTGTAGATAAATAATTATGATAAAAAGATTGTTACTTATGCAGGCACTTTTATATATTTTAAAAACATAGACTAATGTAACTATCAGTAATATATGCATTTGTTAAGCAGCACTAAAGACTATACATAATATTTTTTTTAAACAAGTATTCTACACGTTTATACAAAGCAATACACATATATAGGTAAATATCTATAGTACAAATAAATGCTTATATACAGAAAGATATGTTGTATATTTGTCTGTTTGAGTATGGTGGTTATGTGGGGAAGAGCCAATCCTCGAGTAGTTATCTGAAGATAAGGTCGTTATCTGTGGATCTTATGTTATGGGTGGGTATGGGAGGGGGTGAAGAGTTCCATAGTTTGGCTGCTAGAATAGAGAATGAGGTGCTACCCTTTGTTTTTTTCTGGTATCTTTGGATTTTGAGGCGAGGTGCCACTCTAGACTGGAGGTTCTTTTGTTGACTGCGTTTGGTGATTTTATTCCTGATCAAGAGCGGTACCGTTCCATGTATCACGTTGTGAGTGGTACAAAGCAGCTTGAATGTGGATCTTCTGGCAACCGGTAACCAATGCAGGGCTTTCAGGTGAGATGTGGTCTTGCGGTTTTATACGTAAGAGTAGTCTGGCACCAGAGTCCTGAATCCCTTGCAGTCTTTTCATGGTCGTTAAAGGGGATCCATGGTACAGGCTATTGGCGTAATCGAGTTTGGACAAAACAAGGGAGATGGTAGTCTGGACCTTGTGTGAAAATCCCAAATGGGGTAAGATTTGTCGCAGAGTTTTTATAGTATCAAAGCTTGACCTTGCCATTTTGTCCACTTTGCATTCATCAATAGCTTGGAGTCCATGATCATTCCGAGGTTTCTTACTTCGATATTTTAGGCTGTGTTCCCAGATCATCAGGCCACATGGCGAGTGGGTCATAAGGTTTCCAATTGCCACACATGGGTATTTCCGTTTTGGAAGCATTCAATTTGAGATGGCTCCACGTCATCCATTGATCCACAATGGTGAGTTTCCAATATCTTTGGGGCATTGCAGTTGAAGGAGTATTTGCGTGTCATCTGCATAGTTTTAGCACGCAAGGTGAAATTGATTGATCAGTCCCAGTAATGACTTCATGTAGATGTTGAAAAGCATGGGTGAGATAACGGAGCCTTGAGGGACCCCTGTTTTTGTGAAGTACTGTTTGGACGAGAAAGGTGGGGTATGGATGACAGACAGTTCTGTTGTAAAGGTAGGACGCAATCCAGTCTAGAGCAGGCCCCTCTATGCCAGTTTCGTAGAGTCTTTGTTTCAGAGAGTCATGGTCAACTGGGTCAAAGGCAGCTGAGAGGTCCAAGAGAAGTAGCGCAGCAACCCCGTTGTAGTCCACGGTGTCCTTCGGGTCATCCCAGATGGCAAGGAGGGCAGATTCTGTGCTTCTTCCTGGACAGAATCCCATTTGGAAGTCTGAAAGTATGGCATTCTCTTAAATGAATTGTTGACATCTGGTCAAAAGCTGCTCTTTCCATCAGTTTGCCCAGGAAAGGTCCATTTGAAAAGAAGGAAAAACATGTACTCCCATGGAGTGCTAAAGGCAAAACAAAACATTTGGGGTACAACTCATCTAATCAAAAGGATGGCAAAGAAGGTATGCTCCAAGCGTGGGACAAACAAAAAAAGTGGAAGGAAAGTCTTGAATAAGAGGCAAGCAAATGAGTTTGACAAAAAAGTCAACCAATGGTAAGCAATGGACTGACCCCAATTCTACTGTAGGTGTTGGTATAGTACACACAGGTCTTTTGACAACAAGCAGCTAAAGTGGTGTAGGTCAGACCTACGAAGGGCTGATTACCGTGTCCATTATGGACACAGACTAGCTGTACACTAATGAGCACCATGGGCCCAATTCACAAAGCATTCTGTGTACTCAAGTAGAACTTGTGTGCGTTATGTCCACTTCGTGCAACTAAAATTAAGCAATCTTGATAGTGTGAATCAGGATTGTAATTTTACACCTTAATGTGCAGTTGAAAAGGCAAAAAAACAACAAAAAACATAGTTAGCTCTTTAACTGCATATTTACCATTGAGAGCAAGTTTACAGGCCTTGATAAGTGGTTTGACTGCACGCTCCTACAACTGTAGGTATTCATGTACTGCTTGCAGGTGGCTTTCTAGTCTAGAATTACTACCTTCACTGTTTTTACAATCAAGGAACAAAATCGAAGTAAATAGAAGTAAATGTGCGAGCGACCAGGAGGTGGCAGCACTTCCACACATCCGGAAGCACAACATCCCAGCAGGCACTGCGCGGCTCCGCTGACAATCACCAGGCCCAGCAGTCGCACTGAAGGCTGCACAATCCAGAGGCCCAGACAGCTCTGCAGCGGGCCCTGGCAGCAGGGGAGTCGATGCCAATATTCAGGCCTATTTTAATCCCATCTGTAAACAATACTTTGCCGTTTAGAATTACTCCGGCCTAGACTTACTTTTGTATAAATGATGCAAGACATGATTAACATTGCTATCACACTCTCACGAGTATCAATGCCTCACCCACTCTTTTTCGTTACCACTGTAGATGGACGTGCCCTGCTTTGTATCGTCCGAACAGCAGCACGAGCGAGCGTTAAAAACAATTAATAATACAACCAACTCCAATTTAAAAAAACAGCACATCAACCCCAGGGGGTTTCTAACAAATCTAAAACTGGGAAGAACTAAAAACAAATAAAAGTTTTAAAATTCAAAGCAAAGTCAACTGAAGGGCTGTAAGAGGATCCATATGATACGAATCCTGAATAATCTATAAAGACTTGAATTTAGTCTTTTCTTGAACCAGTGCGTTTTTTTTCATTTCGTTGGCTTGCACCGAGGAAGGTGCCGGAAAGCCCGTACCTGCACGTGCTAGGCTAATGCAAACTTGACGCCACTATATGTAAATCGGCACGGTGATGTCTGCCAGAGAGAGATGTTAATATTTGTGTCAATAATACTTGGCATTATTTTTTAACAACAAAAGGGAGAGAAAGGGAATCTACTATTTGTAGGGAGGAAACTCCTGGTCCCCTTATAAATATTGTCAACAACAAATGGAGGAGTCTCTCCGTGAGATTTTATAAAAAATCTCTCAATACAGATTATAATGGTGCACGTCGTGCCCAACCAACCTGGGACATGGGTAGTCCCTTAAAAGACCCCTCACTCACCAACCTGGTTGGTGACATGCTTCATCATCGGGGTCCCACCCCGAAGGCCGAGTGCCAACAGGGTGTGCTGCGACACCTGATTACAGTGGAGCGGGTATTCTTTTTTTATATGTGCAGTGAAATATAAACGTTAGTGGTTTAAAAAGTGTCGAAAGCTACTCATAGACTTTATTCTGGAGTGTTTGGGCACCGGATACAAATAAAGTGAGACACCTTTGTCTAGTTAGGTAGGCTTTGGTGTTTCAAAGACGTGTAGTCTCCCTTCAGGTTACCAAGTAGGTGCACTGACCTTCAGGATCTAGCCACAAATCACGTGAACGATCCGCCAGTGGAACCAGGATGCCCATGAAGCATACACTTTGATCGCTTCTAGTTTTGTTCCAGAATCCGGAGGAAGACTACACTATTTTTCCAGTAACCACGATTTTGTGGTTCCATCTGACACAGTGATCGAGGGCTGGACATGCCTTAGCGTGTGTGTACCTCCCCGTTCATCCACCTTGGTCCTGACGAAAACCTATAATACTGCAATGGTTGAAACATGTAGACCTAAGTTTTAAACACATAATACACGACGCTCTTTTTAATACACTACACGTCTTTGAAACACCAAAGCCTACCGAACTAGACAAAGGTGTCTCACTTTATTTGTATGCGGTGCCCAAACACTCCAGAATAAAGTCTATGAGTAGCTTTGGACACCTTTTTATAAACAAACTCCCATAATCAGGGGTGCGCGGTACCAACAAACACACCCTGCTCAATCCCATACTTCTCTACATCACTGACATGCATAAGCAAAGCACCAAGTCTGCAGGGACCAACAAACACACCCTGCTCAATCCCATACTGCTCTGCATCACTGACAAGCATAAGCAAAGCACCAAGTCTGCAGGGACCAACAAACGCACCCTGCTCAATCCCATACTGCTCTGCATCACTGACATGCATAAGAAAAGCAACAAGTCTGCAGGGACCAACAAAGGCACCCTGGTCAATCCCATACTGCTCTGCATCACTGACATGCATAAGCAAAGCACCAAGTTTGCAGGGACCAACAAACGCACCCTGGTCAATCCCATACTGCTCTGCATCACTGACATGCATAAGAAAAGCAACAAGTCTGCAGGGACCAACAAAGGCACCCTGGTCAATCCCATACTGCTCTGCATCACTGACATGCATAAGCAAAGCACCAAGTCTGCAGGGACCAACAAACGCACCCTGGTCAATCCCATACTGCTCTGCATCACTGACATGCATAAGCAAAGCACCAAGTCTGCAGGGACCAACAAACGCAGCCTGCTCAATCCCATACTGCTCTGCATCACTGACAAGCATAAGCAAAGCACCATGTCTGCAGGGACCAATAAACGCACCCTGGTCAATCCCATACTGCTCTGCATCACTGACATGCATAAGCAAAGCACCAAGTCTGCAGGGACCAACAAACGCAGCCTGCTCAATCCCATACTGCTCTGCATCACTGACATGCATAAGCAAAGCACCAAGTCTGCAGGGACCAACAAACGCAGCCTGCTCAATCCCATACTGCTCTGCATTACTGACATGCATAAGCAAAGCACCATGTCTGCAGGGACCAATAAACGCACCCTGGTCAATCCCATACTGCTCTGCATCACTGACTAGCATAAGCAAAGCACCATCTCTGCAGGGACCAATAAACGCACCCTGCTCAATCCCATACTGCTCTGCATTACTGACATGCATAAGCAAAGCACCAAGTCTGCAGGAACCAACAAACGCACCCTGGCCAATCCCATACTGCTCTGCATCACTGACGTGCATAAGCAAAGCACCATGTCTGCAGGGACGTCACATTACTGAACGTCCGCGTGACACCATTGTGCCACATAATAAACATCGACTCTTCCAACCTTCGGGGTTGCTACAAACCCAATAGTTCCTGCCATCTGGAGCACAACAAGGGACATATGCATATACATGTGTTAGGACCGGGAGAAATGTAAATTATGATGATGTAACTCAGGTAATTTCACATTTACCCTTGTGCGAAATTCCCAAAATTACGCACCATTCGCAGTGCAAAAATGCACTATTGGCAGCACACAGGATCACAGAAGGTGAGCAGCTGTTCGTCGTGCTTTAGTTAAAGGCATCCTTGTGGCAGAAATAGAAAAGACGCATGTTTGCTCTAAAATATAGTGCAAGAAGGTGGATATGCATTTCAACTAATTCGCGCACTTTTGCCACAATTTCGCGTAATTACTCAAAAGCAAATTACGCAAATCCTTGGTGAAATGTGTGCTTCTATCCCATGAATTTTATGCAATAAAAACCTCGACAAGTTAACGTACAGCTTTAGGCTATGCTAGTGAAACTAAATGTCACAGAATAACGAATGTTATTTAGCGCAAGTATATTAATTAATGCGCATCCATTGCTACAGCAGAAAGGTCTAATACTGTATTGTTAGCATCGTACAGTAGAAATGACAAGTGAAACACGTTATGTTCTCACAGAATGTAGAATGACTTGACGGAGGAAAACAAATGTTGAGTCTCAAAATTCTGGTTCTTGTTAAAGATCTTTGTTTATAATAACTACACGAAACAAACCTGCCTTACATAAACCATACATGCAGACGCACAGAGTGTAATATGGCATTTATCACCGCCCCGCGCGAGTCTTGGCACCTCCCCAACTCAACGATGATCGTAAATAACATAACACACCTGGATATAGGTCATTAAGACACTCAAAACAGGAATGTGCCGGTCTACAGGGCCCTATAAATCAGTATGCACCTGCCACGCAATGCTTCCCAGTTAATGCTAAGTTTCTATAATATGTATATTTTTTTAACGAGGGTATTCCGCACATGCTCCCCTCAGTGCACATCGAAGAGGGGAGACACGAGGAACAAATGTACAGGAATGTACAGGAATTTATATAGCGCAAATCACCGAGCGGTTTCTAAGCGCTTGCTTAGGGAACCCGTCCTGGTATTCCCCTGTGAGATAACCCCGGCAGGGTATCCACAAGGTGAAAGCCAGGCATCCCGCCGCGAGGGGCCATTGTGGAGATTAAGCAAGCTATTGCCCAGAGTCGCAGAGTGTGAACCCGTGAATCGAGTAGGCACCGGAGCGAGAATTGTCGAGTCCATGGACATTTTAGGACTCAAGACCCCGCCGAGCCAGGAATTGAACCCTGGTCCCGGGCTGACCTCTGCTTCCAGGTCTGCTTCCAGGTCTGCCTCCTCTAACCAGTGAGCCACACTTCTCCACAACAAGTGTGGTGTACTGCAGCAGCACTGAGCCGTGCTCCTGGGGAAAGGGGAATAATGGAAGAGCACAAAAATTAAGCTTTGTTTGGGTGCTAAAATGCTTTCAGACGACCCTTGCCACAAACCTGCTCAGGTACAGAGATATTCAAAGAAAGATATAAAAAATATAAAAGATAAAGAATGGCGGGTGTCAATATTCTGTTGCATTTTTGTTACATAGGAGGGTAGAGGCAATTGGTCATCTCTCCTAGAGTTAAAATTAACCCTGGAGGAAAAGTTATTTTTTTGGGCTAATATAGTGATGGTCAGATACTGCTGTATTAAGTTGTGCGGGCTGAGTTACTAAAAGTGCAACATCGCCTTTGAAGCTTTCATAGGGGGTCTAGAGGAAAAAAGGCACAGGAATGAGAAAGCTAAGGTAGAAAGGAGCATGTACAGCACAGAAGCAGAAACGAAAGGAGGCACACGCAGGAGAACAGTGAAAAGGTGAAAGGAGGAGCAGGGGAGAAGGAAGGCTTGTTCAGAAGCACAATAAACTAGAATGAAAAAGGATAGTGCATATATTTGAAGATGCAAAGACATTTGAAGATGTGTGTTGGTCTTAAGCAGTAAAAGCAGTAAGTGAAGAAAATTGGAGGAATGTGTTAAGGAGGAAGATATGAAACAAACCACACAGTTCAATAAAGTATGAAGAGGGGAAGAGTACTGGATCTAAGCAGAACAGATTAACCACACCCCAGACTTAAGAGAACGAAAACAAGAGTCGAAGGTCTAGCAGAAGCAAGAGATAGAAAGGGGCAACAGTGGACAAGCATTGGCAAAGTCAAAAAGTTTCCTCTATGTGACATCTATTTGCTTTGTCTATGTTATTTTACACGTGGCTTACAGAAAAACAAGCGAGAATAAAAGCGGACAGGCCAACATTCACTGCGTCAAAGCACTTTTCCTACCCATACGTCTAATAACAGCGAGGTGGGGTGGGAGGACAAGCACCACGAGGAAGGAGGGCAGTGGGGAAACAACGGACAGCAGGAGGAGGGCAGGGATTGGTGGGCAAGCAAACAGTGAGGAGGGAGAGGGAGAACTTGTGTAGTCCTTTTCCATCTCTAATCCCTTCCAGATGCACATTTGCCTCTGGAGGAGGTATATTGATGACGTGCTCTGCATATGGTCTGGCACGGAGGCCCTGCTGTTGGAGTTCCTCACATGGATGAATGAGCAAGATCGGAGTTTGAAATTCACCTGGAACTATAGCCATACCAATGCTACATACCTGGATCTGGAAATTGAAGCAACAGAGGAAGGAGGTTTGAGTACCCAGGTACATCAAAAACTTACCGATAGGAACTCTCTCCTACTCTATAGCTCATACCACCCTAGGGCCTTAAGGGATAACCTCCCGGTAGGCCAATTCTTGAGATACAGGAGGAATTGTTCTTCCACAGGGGTTTTCTTGGAACAATCGGCTGATTTTACCAAGAAACTTGAACAACGCAACTACCCCAGGAGAGTGGTTAAAGATGCTAAAAAGAGGGCACTTAATACACCCCGGAGTGCCCTCCTTGAACACAATAAAAAGGACAAAGAAGATGGCCTTCCAGTTGTAATTACTTTCGACCCCATGGCAACTAGGATCAGACAGTCAATCAGAAAGCACTGGAAATTGCTTTCTGTCAAAGACTTCTCTATGCCACCACCGAGGTTTGCATTCAAAAGAGCGGGTAATTTGAAGGACCGGCTGGTCCACACCCGGGATCGGGTGCCAACACGCAGAGTGGATTCAACAGTACCCAATGGTCACTACCCATGTGGGACGTGCTCAGTATGTCCACTCACCAAGAAATGCAAGAGTGTGATTCTGGCTGATGGGAGAGAGTGGTACCTAAACCAATTTAGCAACTGCAACACTACCAACGTTATATACAGATTGCTATGCAGTTGTGGTCTCCAATACATAGGACTTACGTCTAGGAAAATCAAAGTGCGGATACAGGAGCACCTTAGTACGATGAAAGCAGCCAAGTTAACCACTAAACTGGTACAACACTAAGTACAATATAAACATGACTTCACCTGGACTGTGTTGGAAACCATGAAAGGTAATCCCACGAACCCTGAAGCAGTTCTACTTGCGAAGGAGGCAAGATGGATTTTCAATGAAAAAAGTGACACAGAAGGATTGAATGAAATTATATTGTGGAATCAGGTGAAATAATCCTAAGTGTATGAGAAGGAACAGTGTACATCAACAGGAGGAAGTACCTGACTCTGTTTGCCCTCCAGGATTGTTTCACTTGGATTTTGGCGCTGGTGTTACTCATAGCCCTAACAATTCTTTTGGGTGTTCCTTGGTATCCTATAGAAGGTTTCTATCTTGCCATGAACGTATGAGGAACATATATTGGACAAACATGAGTAGACGGATGTCAACATGGGGTTATGAAAAAACCTTCTGAGACATCTTAAACCAAAAAGCATCGCCCTGTAACTACATGAATTGGATTGATTTTAATATCTTTCAATACTTTTCTAAACTCAATGACAAGGGGCTGACACCTATTTAACCAAAAAGCATCGCCCTGTAACTTCATGGATTGTAGTGATTTTAATACCTTTCAACACATTTCCTAATTCAATGACAAAGGGGTGGCATCTTCTAATGAATCAATACACACTGGGGTTACATTTACACCACTCGAAGATGGCGCACGTGTGGTGCATGGTCCGATACCATGTGACCCCCAATATTCTATCATCAGGGTAGGGGTCGTTGTGCCTTTTACAGGGACCAGTGATACTGGATATCGAATGTTAATTAATCCACACATTAATATAATTACTAGTATAACGCTGTATAGTCTTGGGTGTGGGTCGGACATATTGTATAATGAACATTTTCGTCACCCGAATAGGACGCCAGCGTGGCATGTGTAATGCCATCTCGCCACGTTGGCGGACTATTGGGCAGGAGTTAAATGTATTTGATCTGAAGTGACATACGAACATAGGGAACTACATCTCCCTATGTAAGCACTCCAAGATGGCGCCTGTGTTCCCACGGGCGTACATCACGTATGCGTCATCACGTGACGCCGCCCGGGAGTAACCTAGGCGTTTTTAAACACCGCCGGTGGAGTATTCCGGCGTTCCTGGGATGAGTCCAGGTCCCTTCTCTGAGACCTGTACGGTAAGGAGGTATCGGGCGGGAGCGTTTTTAGTTGCTGAATGAGCTCACTTGCTGGGATGCGCTATGATAGCGGGCCTTGGGTTCCACGAGTAAATTGGAACGTTGTTTGAATGGGGATCAATAAATAGGCTGTAGGTGATTTAGCACACGAGAGCCTTATCACCAGACATGAACTGCACCTATTATGTCGTGATTACACCCTTTATACAACGTAGGCCAAGTAAGAGGGCTAAGGCACAACAATGAGTTGGATGGTAGTGTGGAGAGTTACCACAAAGAACTGCTCCCACTCGGCTGGGCTCTCTGCGAGGGTGCAGAGTGTGCCGTGTCCTTAATGCAAAGGTGTTGCACTATCTATATGGCTTTTTTGCACTAAGTGATGTCATCTAGGTGAAGAACCACACCTTGTTGATGAGTGCATCGAGGTAATTCTTGTACCCCGTTATCTCTTACATTATTCCATAGGTTGATGCAACAACTGACAGTTTTTATGAAATGCACCTTGTCTTGCTGGTATGAGAAGACGTGGCAATACGAGGGTAATGTGCTTTTAAAGACTACATAGACATTAGATACACTCTATATACACTATGTTCAGGATGTGATAAGGTCCATGGTGTGTGACATTGGATTCGCTGTATGTTTTAATTTGACAGTGCCTGTACGGATGATGTCCAACTCTGGTGCAGTGACTATGTGGTGAGCCCTGATGAAACTGCCAATAGACTCAGTAGGCAGTGAAACATGTCGGCCACAGGTAATGGTACGCTAGTCTAAGCTACCAGCCCTTTTATCTCCGCAGCCTACATCTGGTCCCCAATAAAGTTATATTGGTGTAGCTGTGGATTTTAATCATCACTCTTTAAGTCACACCAAGATTTTACACTTGGTTTCTCTCGTGCACCTTTATGTTCTTCCTTTGAAACTTTCTATTTATAAATTTTGTGTTGGACACGTATTTCTTTCTCTTCCGATAAAGAGAGGTGACCGATGATGAGAAAGGGGTGAGAGTCGGTACCATCAGCCAGTAACCCCGAGGGTGTGCGCCCGTGAGGTACCTCTCTTTGTCATCACATATTTTTTTGGACAGAATGTTTGCCATAAATGTGTGAGTGGTCTGTTACTTTTAGAACGGACAGTGCGGGTACTGTCAAATTATAATCTGTATGTGTTTGAGCCTCTTAGATTAAATTTGAGATTACACTACCAGTGATGTAGTGTTGGACTGTCGGGCATAACCTGATCCACAGCTACATTGAGAGTGGCTCAGTAGTACTTATGTCAAATAATAAATATATTGACATAGGATATGCATGCAAAATCTAGCCCAGTAGAGCAAATTATATCCAGTCCTTGGTGCCGGGATTTGTTGTGATTGTATGTAGTTGAGTGGAGGGCCATCCCTTGAGCACCATTAAATCCCTCTAAGCTCCTTTTTGGTTTAATAGTCCTTTTCTGTGACTGTCAGCAAGATCGCTCCTACGCTAGCTCAATTTTGTCTACCTATTGACAATGCGGTTGTAGCGGTTGTGGTTGCCCGATTTACCTATCTCAGGCATTGGGACAGGTATGGATTGCCTTTCGTCTTCCTAAATTGTTATGAATTTGTTGGGGCTGCAGCATCAGGCAGACTAGCAGCAGGACCTGTGCCCCCAGGGAGTGAACACTGCTCAATAAGGTTCCTGAGGGAGGTACATGAATCCTTGCTGTACTTAAACATCTGCCAGGTATGTGGGTGTTGGTTCAGTGTCATGAACCAGGTCTTAAAGGGGCAATCACTGTTACCGGAGGGAGGAAAGCTGGAGCCATGAATGATTGGCCCAGGAGGAAAAGGTGCAGTATGTTTAGCATAACTCAACTGGTAGGACACAGTTCCTGTTCTAGAGTCTTTGCCAGCACCCAGGACGGCTGTGTCCCTCCATGCCACATGGAACTATCTGGCTTATGCACCGAGGTCTATTTGTGCATTATATACCAACTGTATCTGTATGCTTGTAAAACTGTGGCAGATGTAGACAATAAAGATATTTTGTGCTGGCTTTTTGGTGTGAAGGTGTGTGCAATGTATGGCCTCTTCCGATAAAGGGATGGGGCAAATAGCGAAGGTGGTCCTCTGCGCTTATTGTTTCTGGAGTACCGTCTATGGGAAGGTCCCATGCCAAGCACCCCGAGGCGTCAATGCCTCCAAGACTCGCACAGGGCTTTCAAGATGAACAGTCAATATGCTGCTCTTACTGTGGGAGTCTGCAGAAACATTGTGCTCTCCTTACTTAAATGGATAACAGGCGTTCTCCCGGTGGCGTAGCAAGGTCAGGTGGTACCCGGTGCAGAACATTTCTCATAACAACCCCCCCCCCCCCCCCCCACGCTGAAATTATTAAAATGAGAGGGGGGGAGGGGGGGGAAGATAGCTACACATTTTTGCCATTTTGTCACCCCCCTCAGTACCATTTTGTCACCCCCCTCAGGGATGACACCCGGGCCGGCCCACACCCCCCTTCCTATGCCACTGCGTTCTCCTAATGAGTGGTCTTTCCACAGTGAATACTTTTTACACAGATCAAGACCCCCCACGTCCCACACTGAGGCAGTAGTCTGCCGGTTACACCAATGCTCGCCTGGCAGCACTGATGCCCGATCACTGAGAAAGTTGAAAGAGTGGCCTTGCTGGGCCACCGTATAGCTAGTAGAACACGGGATTTGGACAAACTACCCACTCTAAGAGAACACTTGGTGTCTGTTGATATGTACGGAGTACAGGCTTCGGGAGAGCTATGTGGGATTGTCTCACTGCAAACCCTACAGCGATTGTCTCACCCAGGATTACATAAGGAAAGTAGGAGTCCATACCTACAAACGCAGGTGTATAATGCACAAGTATGAGCAATTGCCCAACATTCCAAGAAATGTTATTATAGGTGACTCTTCCCTGCTTTGAAAATGAACACACTGATAGAACAGTATGTGTAAAAATGTATCTATTACAATAACTCAGATTTAAAAATATGTTTTTGTCTTGTACTTTAATGTTAAAGCATATGCAATTGCTTAAATATTCGTTCATACAGATACGTATTTTCTGTAATATTTGTTCTGGTAAATATTGTCCCAAAATTCGTTTGAAATAGTTACCATACTCTTTGGTTGTGGAGCAGTAGCATCTCAATAGATATTCCTCTTTGTCACTGGCCTTTCTGTTGTATTCTTTGACTTACTATCAATCAGTTTACTGAGAACGTGCACTGTATTTGATCAGGTCAACTATACCACCAAGTCAGAAACTCATACTTGAAGTCACATATCTTATTGGGATAGTGAGTGGCTAAACAGTACCTTATTTACATAAAACACAGTAGTAAGAACTTGATTTTTGTATATGGGTTTCTAAGTGCTGTAGATAACCGATGTTACTATTACTCAACTGAGCGTTCAGTGATTTACCAGTCTCAGAAGGAGGAAAGGCGGAGTTGGCCCTGCTGGAATTCAAGCTCATTATCTCGCTAGGTCTGGCCTATGGATAAAGAGGATTCACCTTGGGGGAGAAACAACAACGTTCAACAGGCAGGGGGCGGGGAGACCGCACAGTGAGTGGAAGTCCAAAAGTTTGAAAAAGTACCTGGGCAGCCCCCGGCCCGTGGAGGGCCACGGTCTGCAAACCGGAAGCTGTGCTAGACCCATGCTCCAAGTCAGGGACAGCAGCCACAAAAAGAATGCAGGAGGAGGTCAGAAGCAAACAGCAGGCATGTCCAGTAAGAAACAAGAGAGATGTGGAAGCTAACCAATGGTAAGTAAAGGGGGTGGCTCGACACCCAATTTGAAACTTTTTAAAATTTAAGACCAATAGCTTTCGCTGAGGGCGCATGTGTTGTAGGCGAAACCTGTGTGCAACGGGGGAGATTTGTGTTAGGAAGAGGGATGAACCAAAGTCCAGATTCAAAGAGGAGGTGAAACGAATGAAAGGCAGAGAGTTGAGGGGCAAACAGACATGGGTACAGGTGGCAAAGGGCAAGCGATACACCAAACTATATTAAATAAACACATATTACTAGGTCAGAGAAAATGAGGAAATGTCAGATGCCAAAACAACAATTGGGCACTTCCCGGTGTGTGGTGCTTTCTGTCTGGCATAGACACCAGGTTCTAGAGACCGAGCTCACACCCAAGTTATGGTGCCGCTGCACTTCCGTTGGTGAGGCTGAAGGGGACCTGGTGGGATTTGTGGTACAATTTACCGGGAAGAACCCTGAGATCTAGCAATCAAGCGCTTCTTGAGTCTCCCAGAATACGCACTACCACCTGTGGAGGGAGATCTTTCTCCTTCCTCGCTCCATTTTTTGGGAATAAACTACCTTTACATCCACGCACCTTAAGTGATCACAACTGTTCCCGTAGGAATTTAAAGACATGGTTGTTTGACGTCTAGCTGCTTTGTAGTCTTATCCTTTCAAAGACATCCACCAGCGCCATGAGACTCTCGAGTGATATGTGCGCTCAATAAATGTTTATGATTTGATCATAGGACTTGAGCTTCATGTGACTGCATGTAGCCATCACCATACATAACATTCCTAATTTGTACAAGTAATCGCGTATATCATCATTTTGTGGATCTCTCTCATTGATAAGCTTTCACAAAGGGTCACTTGGATGAACCCCCACACCATTGGGTGTTGGAATCCACAGGTGCTCTGCCGACGTGCCAAAGTGCCCTATTAGTGCATGGTATTGGGTCAGTCAGCGAGTGGGGTTCAGTAAGGTAAGGTGCAGACACAGCAGAAGCCAGGAGGTCTACTCTAGTCAGGATGTGGTCTTGAAGGAACCTGTGGTGAGTGCACAATCGGTCCATCTGCACTTGTGTCATACAAGGAAAGTCTGTCCCTCCTCTCTTTCAGCTTCAGGACCTGTCTGACAGGCACACCATCTCCCAAGGCATATCCTTCAACGGAATGAGAGGACGCACAATGAAACCAACAAGCAATGCCACTACCAGCAAGCACTGCTATGGAAGGAAGCTGCTGAACCAGAGGCCATGGCTGCAGCAGCTATACAAATCTCACTCTAGGGACCCTACCGTAGACTTACACTAAGGTTTAATTGTTGCTACTCCTTCATTGGTTTGTTGTGAATTCTCAATTCAGACTCCTTATTAAAAATGTTAATTTAGCCTGTTTTTTGTCCACAGATTGCATGTCATTATTTTTCACAGAGCTTGTGAACATGCCATCTTCATCTGGAAACTGATTTCTAATATTTGGGCAACAAGTATGACACAAACTCTTCAATATCTACATCTCTGGGTTTAACACTAGATGTGCGAGGTAAACATGTCCTCCAATTTGACACATCACCTCGCTGGTTTGGACCAGTTGGATCTCGGATTTTGGAAAATCCCACTAGATTTCAGTGGTCAGTATCATATATTACCCCCAGGAATTGACCATTAGGGAGGACAGGCCTTTGCACCAGGTTATCACAAGAGGTCCTGCCAGACTGCTGGAACATGTAAATGTAAATTGATACTTGTATAGCGCACTACTCACCCACAAGGGTCTCAAGGCGCTTGTACGAATACCGCGGTGGAACCCATCCTGGCTTTCCCTGTGAGGTGTCCACTCCTGGGCACCCCCAAGGTGGAGGCCAGGCATCCTTAGCGTTGTGGGGGCCGTTGTGGAGATTAAGCAAGCTATTGCCCAGAGTTGCAGAGTGGGACTCCATGGTTGGAATAGGCACAGAGGCGAGAATTATCAGGTCGGTGGAATTTTTGAGCTCGAGACCCGCCAAGGCGGGGAATTGAACCCTGGTCCCGGGCTAGACCTCTGCATCAGGGTCTGCCGCTCTAACCATTGAGCCACACTTCTTCATCCACTCTTATGCAAGACTATCTAGAGACGAAAGGAGCTGAGCCTAACTGATTGTGTTTTCCTTCTGAAGGAACTCTCTCTGCCCCACTGAAGTCTGATAACACAGCTGATCCTCTGAAGAGGAATGCAGTGCACAGGGCCTAGAGAAATTCTAGAGAGAAGTTAGCATTTCCTTGCCTTCATACCGTAGCGCATAGAAGTAGCATTAGGGTAGTAGGCTGGTAGGAACATTCTAAAAATGTTAGAACTGTTTGTTCTATTCTCGCTGCTAGCAACATGCAGAAATGCGGTATGTATTATATTCTGTGTGGTTATTACTTATGTACTAAGCAACAACATAAGCCTGTGAAACAAACACTTTAAAATATATATGGTCTTTTTTTAGAGTATGCTATTGTGAGAACGAAATTGGGTTTGAATGACCATTGTGCCCCTAAACCCTTTGCGGTACAGTTAGTAACCCAGAAAACACAAACACCATGCTTGCAGGAATGCTTAGTGAGCTGTGTGGGGTTGAAGGTAAAATGTCCTTTCCTTACTCAGTGACGGTGCACTGAATTAAGTCCTTGCATATGTTGGTTAAGAGCAGGGCACAAGTCCTAAAAAGAAGTGGGGGGACGCTGTCACCGGAAGTGATGTCACAACAGGAAGGGACGTCACGAAAGGTGGCTTGCATCATCGGGATCATTGCCTCCGCTCACCCCTTAGATGCGATTGCATCGGAGACACCAGCGCGTGAGCAGCGTGCTGTGAACTCCGATCTCGCCCCAGAGAGGCCAAGGAGTTAAGTCCAGCTGTTCGGCAGGGGGTACGGCGTCCACCCAGTAAAATAAGTGTGGGGGGGGGAGGGGGGGGGGGGACACCGTCCTCCCGCGTGGTACCCCGACTCGAGCCCTGGTTAGGAGCCCAAACCCTGCAGACACGGTTCCTAGAACCCAGGATTCGCAATAGGATTTGTACGTATAACTTCCCTTTCAAGCCTGTCTAAGTGATATAGGTTAAAGGTTTGGCCTCCAGTGATGGATTAATGAAGAGATTGTCAGTTCAGCAACTCCATACCAGATATGTTGTACTTACTTAACACAAGAAAATCCCCTTTCTGTGTAGTTACTTTATAGTTTTAATAGCACCGATGGAGGGCATTGACCCCCACGGATATCAAAAGGACAACTGAGCCAGCGTGGATAAAAAGGGGTATATGCCACTACCACTGGGAAATAATACAGAGACTGAATTCGAGCCTTCCAGACCCAAGGAATCCACTGCAAGGGCGGCCTTCCCCCGACACCAGCAGGTGCGGTGCCTTTTACATCTGAAGTGTAAATGTTTATCTCAATTATATATAAGAGACCCAAGAGAGGGATTGAAACATAATTCCCTAGTGCTTGGCACAACTGCGCGTGTTTATAGTTCAGCTCTCAACCTTCTCTCCGGAGAACAAAATTCCAACGATTTCCACCATCCAGGACATTTTTAGGTAATATATCCATGCTGTGTGCAGTTGTGTATGTAATGGGACTATTTTTTTAAATGGCAGATGGTTGTAAATTCACAAAGTACAAGCAATGAACTGTTTAAACAATATTTCAAATTCACACATTCTCCAACTCACAGTGAATTTGGGCTTGCAAAAGTGGAGTTTTTTTTTTTTAAATACACCATACACATTCAGAAATGCGCTGAAAAAGGCATACAATTTACTGTCTTGCCCAGCAATTAGTCTGAAAGATACATCAATGCCAATTTTGGATATCTGATACGAACAGCACTGATTGTCTACATTACACACAAGATTTTAATGAGATAAATCTCTTTTGAAACTATAGTGCTATCACAAGTATCCCAGAGTTTTTTGCAACACAGTTCTAACAAACCCCAGAGGGGATGAGAGGAAGTGTAGAACACAACCTCCCTTTAATAACACCATCCTCTTGAGCAGGGCTGGACTGGGAACCGAAACCGGACATGGCAAACTGCTCAGCCAGCACCCGAAGGGGGGATGGGAGGGGGAGAGAGCGGCAGGGTGGGGTGCGGCAGAGCCGTTTGTTAGGGCTGCTTTTGGCCGATTTTGTTACAGGGGGCCGCCGGTAACAAAAACGGCCCCATGGGGGCCCAAAAGTGGCCCACCGGGGAAATGACCAGTGCCCGCTACTGCCCTGTTCTTGAGTATCCTACACGCGTTGGCCCACATCAGTGACGGTTAGAAATTATTTATAAACTGGGGCACTGTACCGATACAGGACGTCACTCAATGTTGTCTAGAAGACCCTCACACACCCGGTTGGTGTTCTGCTTCATCATCGGGTCTCATCCTGGTCCCTAAATCCAGGATGGGTTCAACCATGTCCCAGGGAGCACTTAAGATCATTTCCTCTACCGGGTTCTTATGCTAAAAAAAATACCTAGAAAATACCCAAGGTATCCCCTTTATTGGTGGTGTTATTAAGAGGAGACATTAAGGGGTATATGGAAATGATGATCCTACGCCCTCTCTATATGAGTCAGCATTTTTCAGCCCCTGTTTTCACTAGGCCAAAGGGCCCACTGCTTTCAAACGTATGAAGGAATGTTTAACCGGTTAAGTGCTACCGTCGGCCGTTGAACGTTGGGAGCACTACCTGGCTAGTGCTGCGCCCGTTCAACGGCCGACGCAGCCACGCCCGTTCTTTAAAACTGCAGCGAAAAAACGGCCGCGGTTAACGGGTTAAATGCGGAGATGCTGAATGCTGGGGTGTCCATCCTTGCATATTCAAACCAATCCCAGCCTCAACAGTATCCATGACGCAGAGAGTTTACAACTCTTAGAGAAAAGTCCTGCTGTGGTGGGAGGGCTTTGAGTGCACTGAAGGGGAAGCGTCTGCTCACAGCGCAGTGCAAATACTGCGCTGCAACGAGCCTCGTTTGAGAGCCAGGGCCATAACGTGTTATATGCAGTTTCATTTCTCATTTGTTTTGATAAATCCAGGAGGGAGTACACATTTCGATACAGCATTCTTGGTTTTACATGGGATCCATGACGTGCATGCATCAAAATTGAATACAGCAATGTTTCTATTCAGGACCTTGCAGTTAAAAATAATGTCCCAACAATTGTAACACTCAGGAGAAAAGTAGGCTCTCATTACAGCTGCTTTACATATTTTTCATTCTATTCAGAGAATTGCACTCCAAAGAGAAATGGAGCACTTGCTTGGTTTTGTCTTTAAGCTGTGCTTCCGTAATTATTTGGCTGCATTTCTATTTACAGCTTCATGAATGCACTGGTGTTTAAGCTGCATTCTAGTGCTGGTGGGACATATAGGTGGTCTATAAAATGGGATTTAAGCTTCTAAAAGCGGTGCTGGTTTGAAACTAGAAAACATTTTTTATTTATATTTTTCTATACAGAAAAGGTAATCAAGAGGTAGAAGGAAAAGGGAGCGTAGGAAGAGAACTGCTGCAGGCAGGGAGGAAAGGTGGAAAGTATGGAAGACCGAGCTTGGAGAAAAACATTAAGAGATGAAAACGCAGCAGGCTAGGTGCATAACAGGAAAGAACCCAGTGTCCAGACAGCATACAAAGTCACTTGCACCATTCAATTCTTAGCTGCAGGAGTGTGCACCAGGACCGTCCATACTGAGGAACCGAAAGCAGCCCTGTCAGAAATGCCCAAACCAGCCCTGCTACCTTTCTCTCCTTGCTCCATCCCTCTTTCTATTTATTTATTTATTTATTTTCAAAGTTTTATATAGCGCGAACAAGATCTTCACAGATATCAGAGCGCTTTACATAGAGGGGTACATGAGGGAACATAGTCAAACAATAAATCACTAGATCATACAGTACAATTAGGTGGCTACAAAGCCCATCACGAGAGTAATAAGACAGCTCATACAAATAAGTAAATGGGTCAAGCATGTAGTACAGATCGGTGCAGGGTGTTAACAGAGTTCGAGATAGTAGATCAAGTGTATTTAGCCATGAGGATAGCTTTTACTTCCTTTTTAAATAGTGTAGTGGAGGAGATAAGCCTGGTTTCGGGAGGGAGTGAGTTCCAAATCCTAGGCGCCAATCCTGAGAAGGAGCGCTTGTATGTTTTTTCCTTCCTGAATCTTCGAGGTTTCAGCAGAAGATTCTTTGTGCCTCTCGTGTTTCTAATACCCCCAGAGATTGTCAGTTTCTGAGCGAGGTAGCCGGGTGAGTTTAGGTGTACCGCCTTGTGTGTCATGCAGGCGATTTTCAGATGTATTCTGGCTTCAAAAGGCAGCCAGTTCAGGGATTTCAAGTCAGGGGTAATATGGGAGTGCTTTTTTGACCCAGTGATGAGTCTCGCTGCAGCATTCAGAGAAGCTCTTAGTGGTGCGGTAGTAGTTAGGGGGAGTCCGCAGAGGGCGGTGCTGCCGTATTCAATACGTGGGATGACTAGCGCTTGTACTGCTGTTTGGAAGTCTTTGGCTGGGAGGTAGGGTTTAAGTTTCCTCAGAGTATTGATCTGGAAGTTCGCTCCCTTTGTTGCCTTGCTGATATGTTGCTGCATGTTGAGGTTGGTGTCAAGTGTTATGCCTAAGGATTTTGCTGAATCCACTATGGTTGGTTGGACATTGAGTGCTGTTAGGTGCTTAAGCCATGTTTGTGTGGTAGATATTTTCGTGGGAGGCGAGATCAGAAGGAACTCAGTCTTCATAGCGTTGAGTTTGAGGTGGTTATCAGCCAGCCAAGATTGGGTGTTTCTGATCGTTGAGTTCAGACGCAAGATGTCTTTCGGGGATTCTATCCATCCATCTAGCCAGATTCCATCCATCCATCCATCCATCCACCCTCTCTACCTCTTTGATCTTTCTTTCCACCCCCCCTTCCCTCTATTCCTTTCTGGTCTTTAAAGTCCTCCCATGCCTGCTGCAATTAATCATCAGAGGTAGGCAAAACAAGCCTCCAAGGGCTTCAGTCCACTGGGTAAATGCAGGATGAGATAAAAGGCCAGCCCACACCAGGGCATGTTTCGCCTCGTTACAACTTGAAAATGGGAGTTGTTGGACCTTTTCAGAAAGGCTTCAACCATGTGTGATATTCAATCTTATACCATTTGGAGAGGACCTGAAAATAGAGATACTCAATCTCCAGATACAGCACAAAATAAGCAGTCAAGAGTTTCCGAATTCCTTTTCTCATTGGGCTGGCTTGTGAGCCAGGATGATGGAATTAGTGGAGCGGAGGCGCATCTGCTCCGACAATGGAGATGTTCACCATCTTAGGACATCTCCACCTGCCTCACGATCTGGGTTTCCTCACACTGCAAGAGAGCGGTGGAGGGAAGAGTGTGAACTAGCTAGGGATTGGTTCAGGTGTTCCACTGAGTAACCGTGAGGCCAGTTCACTTGATATGTCCCTGTTCGCAGAGTCGACTTATCTTCAACATCGATTTGTGAAAAGAAAAGAGAGAAGAATACCTGCTCTGCTGAGAACTCCACTCTCATCTGCCTGCTGAGGAAAACTGGGAGGCTGCTCAAGTCTCTGGTTTCAAACCTTGCTTGAAGACTTGTTCCAAGAAGTGGTGCTGCTGGTCTCCTGCTAACCCACAGGTTCTGGAAGGGGTCAGCGTTATGCCACAAGACTTCCACTTGTCTTCAGATGGGTTCAGAAGAAAAGAACGAGCCTCCTCATAGGAAGAATGCCAGTTGAACCAGCAATTACTGGAATTTTGGTTGACCAGTACACGGACTTGATGGGACAGTTTACAACTAGGAAAAGGGGTCTTATAGCAATAGATCCAGTCATGAAGATAAGAAAACGTAACCTAATGCATTATTGCGGTAGGGACAGACTGAAAGTATGAAAAAAATCTCCCCTTCGGAAGGGTGAGCTCAATATGTGGACTTCATCTCTAAAGACATGACCACTGCATTGCGGTACCTCGAGGGAACTCAATTCAACCTCGTGGAGCTCTTTCAGGGTACCAGAGTGGAACTTGCTCTGGTAGATTAAATGTCTGAATAACTGCCCAGAAATAAATAAATAAATACATAAATCACCAAAAACATTGATGAAATACCACTGCTGGAACCCACCTTGTCATGCTCAATTTTTGTCACAGAGTTGGAGACTACCACAGGGTGTTTCGATTAACGTACCAACTTGCAGAAGCTCTCACCGGAAACAACTTTCAGGTTTGCGACAATAGTATTCATCTAGAAAACAAGCATTGGAAATGCAATAGGTCTCGCATCATTAGAGTTAGTACTTTTAGAATTGTTTATGGGTTTTTTTGAAAATCTTTAGCATTTTTGTTTCCTGTAGCCAATGCTAAAGAATTACAAATAAAAAAAGCCATAAACATTTCTAAAAGCTCTAACTCAAATGCTGCGAGACCTATTGCACTGTCGGCTGGGGTTTTTTGATGGTGCTGTGCTGGGAGAGAGAGTGGGGAGGGGTTGGAGAAGGGAGGGGGCGAGACCTTCCCTGCATCCCATGGGGGATGCAGGGAAGCTAATTTCTGTTTGCTGAACTGTGTTGTCACGGGGAGCGCTTGGAGGGAGGATCAGAAGGCAGGATAGAGGGAACTGATTGGGTTTAGACTGAGGCAAAAAAGCGGGAGGGGGAGCGGTGGGCAGTAATTTAGGCAGCTAAAGAAGAGATAGCGAGGGGTCTGGTTAAAGGGTGAATGGGGGGGCGAGGCCATCTAAATGAAGGAATTTTTTCCAGATAAGGAGAACAGGGTGGGTGATGACTATAATCCAGTAGGCGGTCCCTCACATCGGATCTGTGCGTTACGGGGTTGGCACCATTCCGACAATACACAGACTAATTTAATGTTACAAACATAAGGAGAATACAGTTTAAGAAATGCACATAGCAGCCAAGGTTTTGGTTTGCTAAGTGTGACATTTTCAGTGGGGTGAGTGACGTGTTAGCCGCTGTGAGTGCCGCTGTCCGGCGGCAGGGGTTGGGTAGTGGGTAGTGAAGTGGGTTTGTGAAGCGCTCTGACACCTTCGGGTAAAGTCTGCGCTATATAAACAAGTTGTGAGGAGCCTGGAAATAATTAAAAAAGTTCTGTCGCACGGCCTGAAAGATGGGAGGGAGGTGATGCGGGAGAGACATATAGAGACAGCAAGACAGAGAGAATGAGCGGCAGACACAAATAGAAAGAATATGAGAAAGGGTCAGAGAGGGGTGAGCTGCAGTGGTGTCAGGCGGCAATAGGTCCATTGCATCTGTGTGCCATAGATATAAAAAAAGAGGCATTATCTTCACCAAGCTAACATACTGTGATTGCTGAAAAGAAGCATAAACAACCAGATGACAAGGCTGGAATGTTTAGTACTAATGCTTTACAAATCTGCTTAAAGCCACAGCTTTAGGAAAGCCTATTTACTTCCATGTTTTATAGAGCACGCCGGGCAGCCCGTCTCTGGGGCAGACAGACCTGGATTTACATACGTGGAAACATACGGGAACTTCGATCCCGAATTTGCTAGCGGAGAGGAAGCAATTTTATTGGGTCGTGCCAAATATGGAGAATGAAATTCACCGGAGCTATAACTGCCGGCCGAACCTGGGGACTGCAGAGCACGGTATTCTTAGTTCACGTGTTCATGTTTTTGGAAAAATAACGCATCTATTTGAATTTTGGAGCCGGGAGATGCGCAAGTTGAAAGAAGTGGTTTCCCAGGAGGTTACACATTTTCTGAGCGCTGTGCAGCAAAACATAATTTTAAATGTTTTTGTTTAAAGCTTGTATTTCCTGGCGAGACAGATCAGTGTTGCCCCTCATTTAAGTGGCCTGTTGCTAACTGTGGAAAGGTTTTCAAAACCAGCATGCGCAACACCCCTCAGTGCGAGGTCAGTGTGTATCCCAGATGGGAGGTTTAAAAAACAAGCAGAAACACGAGAGACGGCCTGCGGCCGTCAAAGTGAAGTGGACACGGCGGGAGGGGGCGGAGCGGGGAGAGCGGCATGTGGGTGTGAAGAAGCCGGGGCCTTTGAAGTGAAGCTAAGCTTCACTTCAAAAGGTGTCGGAGGAATGCGGCTGAGGGAACAGACGGCGATTGCGGCTGAGGGAACTGATGTGCACGCGCTTTTAAGCTCAATGCACATGCGCATTGAGCTTAAAAGTCACGGGCACTGCAAGGAATCGCCACGAATCATTGCAACTTGGTTAAAGACTGTTTAAGCCGCAATAGGCTCGCAAGCTCGATGCGCATGCGCATCGACAGGCGAGACCTAAACATCTAGTTCGCCAAGTTCTGTATGGTATTGCTACATTGCAAGCATCCCTTAGGTCGCAGTCTTAAAAAATCAAAAAAATAAAACACACTAAAACAAACTCACATTTAAAAAGCTAGTTCTTTCTCCCCAAGTTACCCAACACGCACTTGGGACAGCCATCCTGCCACCCTCGGGAATTGCGGAGCGTGAAACATCCATCAAATGGATATACGTGTCCATGGTCGTAAGCGCAATCTGCACACCGCAAGTTCACCGGATCAGAATTGGGTGAATCTTCATCTAGGGATTCAGTTCACCGGTTAAACTCTTCCTATGGACATCATTTTTTTTTTTTAAATAGCCCCATCATTAAGATATTGTGAGCTATTGGTTTCCATTGCAATTTATAAATAACCAAAGGAACAGCTCTTGTTTTTTCCACTTGACCTGTGTGATGCAATGTAGAAAAACTCAAATTACGCCACTGGATGCGGTAGACACCATTTGCAACGGGTTAACAGGAAGTTCCCGCAGGGACAGCATTCAAGGTTATAGGAAAGAGGGGGTGAAGAGGAACAGTCACAGAAAGTGATATATATATTCAACAGCAATGAAGTAAAAAAAAAAAACAGAACTCTTGCGCGCACGGTTTCGGAGTTTCCAAAAGTGGCATGGCTGGAGAAGATGAAAAGAAGAAATAATAGTACATGGGGCAAGACTAGGTGTAGTATGGTTTTTCAACCCGTAAACAGAACTTCCTGGAGACCAGCACTGCATGGACACGGGTATTATGCCTGCAATGGTTTAAGTAAGCCACCACACTCATAATACTTGGCTTTTCATAGTTTTAATGTGTCTCACAAGGGCCATTCTCATCCAATAATGAACTTATTTCGCCAACAGCACCCAGCATGCTGGGACTTTTAGGCCTATCCTAATGTGAACATAGAAACTACAAGTCCCAGAAGCAATGTTGGCTGAACAGTAAGGAATGGAAGGTCGTGGGGCATTTGCCACCTACAGGATTTATTTCCAGAAAATGCAACAGAAACCGGTTGGCCTCTGCTTGTAAAACGATTTGCAGGACGCGCAGTACGTCACAAGCACTGTGAGCTAAAAGTGCACTTGTGACGTGCACGTTCAATTGCACTGTGCAAAGTGCAGAGTCTCGAAAGAGAGCATAGAAACGAGACAAAAGTGGATACAATGCTGTTTTCAATAACTCTGCTCTTAACATGCCTCTAACATCTGCTCTTTGGAATCTGAGTCAGTGCAACAGGTCCACTTGGCTAATATTTTGCTAGATGATGTGATAGAAAACAAGGGCTCAAGTCGAAGTGTTTATCAGAGGCTGCTAGAGGATAATTCATGTATTGCAGTTTACTGTCAGGAGGCCAGCCCCAGACCTCTGGCCTCCTCCTGGTCCCACAACTGTGTCCAGGTGAAATCACAGTGCTGTGAAGGGAGTGCCAGGAGTTGTCGAATATGCCAGTTCGTCTTCATTACTTTCTTTAACACACAACGCTCTCGCAACTGTTCCACAGGAAGGGGCAATAGACTACCTCCCAGCATCCTCCAAGCACAGCCCGCCCCCCCCTGTAATGGAAGGGCGGGGTCAGCGGAGTGGTGGTGGTGTTTACACTAAAGTTGAGGTGTGCTTCCGCACAGGTCTATCTTTGGCCCATGGGGCCACCGAGCAGCGTAGCCTGGGTTGCCAGCGCCCGGGGTAAGCCAAGTATCGGTCAACCTTTCTTTTAAAAGGTTTCACCCCTAAGAATGCCCCTAAAGATTTTGCGCCCCTGGCAACCACCCCTAAGGCCCAACCCACACTACGCCACTGGTCCCACCTTTACCTATAAGGTGGTTATGAAATCCGAGGGCCTGTCTATCAAAATAAGTCAGAAGTATGGCGGCACAGAAAAACAGAGTGGAGGAAAATCTACAAATGTCCCAGGGCTACGCGTGAGTTCAAAACAAGTTTACAGTGAATGAAACCTCAGCAAGTGAAACCGGCTTCAGGAATCCCTTATCTGTTTTCCATGTAGAACTTCAGACTTTCCATGAACCTGCCTGACTCAGCGTTGAATAAGGTTGCTGAAGTAGACTGCGGAGAAAGCGATATGGTTTCCTGTCCTCTCGCCTTGGTGGCACCGTATCATGATCCTCCCGTGCCAACCTTACGCCCCTCCAACAAGTTTGAGCATATGGGGAGACAGCATATGTTTTCCTAATTTACCTATTTTATATGCTTGTAGGCCATGCCGCCACTTGTGGAAAAGGGCCATGTAATAGAATACACACATTTGGTCACAGGTTAATGATCCTGTCCTTCTGGAGAAGAGTTACGGCAACCCTTCTATACAGGATCTAAGCGATATCCACACGGTTAGCCTGGATTAACGTGGCTTCCATTGTATTGTTGATTTGTCATGACTCAATTTTTATTAGTGCACAGCGGAAGCACGTGCCCCATAAAATGATGCGAGAATATATCGAAAACGAAGTGATGCTTTATTGAAATTCGCCCATGAGCGAAGCCACTGGAGAAATCTTTCGTCAAGAAGACATTGATTGGCATCAACAATTTATGAGAGAGGTTTCATGCATTCGGTTGGACGGACGGCCACTTCGCGAGGAAGTGCATGAATTTTTTAGGATGCAGAAAATAGCTCTCTAAAAGGAATCCTTTGGGGACCATAGACTTCTACGACCACTATGATTCATTTCATTAGACGATGCAGTCGAAGGCAATCACGGCCTTGGACTTTTGATATATGCTGCTCTATATGACATTAAGTACCACAGAGACGAGGCTTACGGTGGGCAATGAGTCTAAGCATTGCAAATACAACCACCTGGATGCGATCACTAATCACGCAACATTTCACGTTCTATTCGCGATCACCATGCCAAAGGGACCTGTTGTTGAGGGCGAACTGTGCGATTGAAAAGTGTACATGGATGACACTTGTCAGCGGTCCTCCACTGGAACCTGTACCCCAGAATCCTCTTTAAACCATCCTAAATGCCGCAACTTGACTCATGTGGCAACAGAAGTAGGATTGCATCTCCCAAACAGAAACTGCACAACACATTAACTTCTGTCCTTCAGAATCTTTCCTAAATCTTTTGCGTCATCACAAGTCCGTGATTATGAATGCTTCTGCCAGACATGCAGGGATATTTGCAAACTCTTGCATTATTTGGTACCCCCAGGTGCCAATCATGCACCATTTGTGAATTTGAAACTGAAATAAAAGACATAGAAGGCAGACTTATCGGTCTGGGTCCAAACACTGGAATGACATGCTCCTCCAAAGCAGACCGAGCCATTCCCCTCTGTCAATTTTACAAGGAGCGCAAGTCTGCAATGACTGCTTACTCCAGAACATATATGAACTCTGGACTCCCATCTCAACGGAGACTCATCTGAACTCACACAGATCCCTTACTCCTCCTTTGGACCAACTTTTCATCAATCTCTTGCTCCTCACCACAAACAAGCTGCCAGATCTTGTACAACCCATGCTCTCTGTACTGTGTAGGTTTACTATTTAAACCTAGGACTGTGCCATAAAATATATCAGAACAAAAAAGATCACTGGCGTTATCATATACATAGACCTCCCCCTTCTCACCAAGGAAAGCACGAGATGGAGCTGCGTATGAACGTATGGCATTAATACACCAAAATCCAAGCTGGGGAGCAACATGTTACACGATGACGAAGCAGGACAATTCCAGGGAGGTCAGACCGTTCTAGATCATGTATGCAGCCATGGGGCAGGTGGAAGGGCGCAGTTGGCCAAAATGCACAGAGGCCCTACAAGTCAAGTCAAGTCAAGAGATTTGTATAGCGCGCTACATACCCAGAGGGTCTCAAGGCGCTTGGAGGAGGGTGGGGACTTACTTGTCGAATATCCAAGTTTTAAGTTGCTTTCTGAATGCTAGGTGGTTCTGAGTGAGGCGAAGGTGAGTGGGAAGTGAGTTCCAGGTTTTAGCTGCCAGGTAGGAGAAGGATCTACCTCCCATGGTGGTTTTGTTGATGCGAGGTTCAGTAGCAAGGGCTTGGTTGGAGGATCGTAGCTGGCGGGAGGGGGTGTAGAAGGAAAGTCGTGCGTTGAGGCATTCGGGTCCAAGTTCGTAAAGTGCTTTGTGTGCGTGGGTTAGGCGGCGGAAAGTAATCCTCTTATTGACGGGGAGCCAGTGGAGGTTATTCAGGTGACCAGAGATGTGGTCTTTACGCGGGATGTCTAGTATGAGTCTGGCTGAAGCGTTTGGATGCGTTGGAGTTTTTTCTGGAGTTTTACATCTACAGAATGGATAAGGTGTTTATAGAAGACATGCAACAGATTTTTCTTCCACCGCATGGGTGACTGATCAAGAGTTGGTACTCTGTGCTCATATACAGGTCAGAAGAATGTATACAGTATACTGACAACACTCTCCACCATGAATTATTTGCTAATGAAAGGGCTATGCAGCGCATATCAACAACTGACCTCCAACTGGGATGAAAGGACCGTTATGCAATCGTGTGCACATAATAATTGGAGACAGCACTTTAGGAAGCCCCACCTGGCCTCTAGTGTTGGTCGTTGCTGCGGCCACATGCCACCCAGCACATCCTAGAATCTAGAGATGGTCATTGGTCTAAGTCCATCCCAGCCTCGCATACCCAGACTTCTAGCGTTGGCTGGACTCCTCAACCCCGCTCCACAACTCAACATCTCGCAACTTTGTTTCCCCTTCAGCCAAGCCCAGCCCTGCCCCACCCCACCCCACCCAACTCGCACCTCCTATCCTCTGTTCTGCTGGTAGTTTCTCAGCCCGCCCCACTCCCAATCTCCAAACCAATAGTGTAGCCCACCCAGCATCGCCTGGGCACTAGCGTATTTCCCTTCAACACCTGCCCACCCCAGACATCCCGGCTAGATTTGGTATTTTACATCAGCATGGCCCCGACCCACACCTCCTAGCCTCTAGTGCTGGTGGTTTCCCTCCGCTCAGTCTCACCCCACCCCTTCCTAGCTGCTAGTGTTTTTCTCTTCAGCCCCTACCCACCCCAGACATCCTGGCTAGTAGTGCTGGTCGTGTCCTTCATCCCAGCCTCACCCCACAGCTCATTGCCTCCAGTGTTTTTTTGCCTTTAGCCCCGCAGCCCATGGCTACTCGGGTTGGTTGTTTCCCCCATCGCCGCTCTGCCCCTTACCTCTGCTGATCCGCTGCTTCTCTCCAGACAGGATCCCCGGAGTATCGATAATACTGATGCTCTCCAGAACAGGGTTGGGCAACTGGGCACAAACAAACCTAAACAAGACAAGAAGCAAACAACTTCAGATGTCTGTGTGTGGCAGACAGGGTAAGAATGCATTCATATTTAGAAATAAATAATACAATTGAGTGAAGGAAAAACAACTCACTTCACCTAAAAACATACTTTATTAATACTCTGACTTGAATGTTTCAAAGTAACATATCCCTCCCAGAAATAATCCCATTGCAGAGTCCCTCGCAGAATGTTTTACTGCGGTTTAAAGTGCTGGATTCCGGCCTTGCTGGTTACTCAGTTTTTCTTTCCTGGTATTATGTGCCACCTCCTTGCTGAGCTGCACCACTGCTATTCTCTCCTCTTTCCCGAATATTATTCAGTGCTGACGCTTGTTAATCCGTGCTTTGTTATTCTGCGTCGCCTCTTCATTTGTGCTGCCTCCTTCCTTTGTTATTATGCGCTGCCTCTTGTTAATGCACGCTGCCTCCCTCTTTTGTTATTCTGCGCGGCCTCTTGTTCATCCGTGCTGCCTCCCTCCTTTGTTATTTTGCGGCCTCTTGTTCATCCGTGCTGCCTCCCTCCTTTGTTATTCTGCGCGGCCTCTTGTTCATCCGTGCTGCCTCCCTCCTTTGTTATTCTGCGCGGCCTCTTGTTAATGCACGCTGCCTCCCTCCTTTGATGTTCTGCGCAGCCTCTTGTTAATGCACGCTGCCTCCCTCCTTTGATATTCTGCGCTGCCTCTTGTTAATGCACGCTGCCTCCTTCCTTTGTTATTCTGTGCTGCCTCTTGTTAATGCACGTTGCCTCCCTCCTTTGTTATTCTGCGCTGCTTCTTGTCAATGCACGCTGCCTCCCTCCTTTGTTGTTCTGCGCCGCCTCTTGTTCATGCACGCTGCCTCCCTCCTTTGTGATTCTGCGCGGCCTCTTGTTCATGCACGCTGCCTCCCTCCTTTGTTATTCTGCGCTGCCTCTTGTTCATCCTTTCTACCTCCCTCCTTTGATGTTCTGCGCAGCCTCTTGTTAATGCACGCTGCCTCCCTCCTTTGATATTCTGCGCTGCTTCTTGTTAATGCACGCAGCCTCCCTCCTTTGTTATTCTGCGTTGCCTCTTCATTTGTGCTGCCTCCTTCCTTTGTTATTCTGCGCAGCCTCATGTTCATCCGTGCTGCCTCCCTCCTTTGTTATTCTGCGCGGCCTCTTGTTCATCCGTGCTGCCTCCCTCCTTCGTTATTCTGCGCTGCCTCTTGTTAATGCACGCTGCCTAACTCCTTTGTTATTCTGCGCTGCCTCCCTCCTTTGTTGCTCTGCGCTGCCTCTTAATGCACGCTGCCTCCCTCCTTTGATATTCTGCACTGCCTCTTGTTAATGCACGCTGCCTCCCTCCTTTGTTGTTCTGCGCTGCCTCGTTAATGCACACTGCCTCCCTCCTTTGTTATTCTGCGCTGCCTCTTGTTCATGCACGCTGCCTCCCTCCTTTGTTATTCTGCGCTGCCTCTTGTTCATCCTTTCTGCCTCCCTCCTTTGATGTTCTGCGCTGCCTCTTGTTCATGCAAGCTGCCTCCATCCTTTGTTATTCTGCGCCTCTATGTTCATGCACGCTGCCTCCCTCCTTTGTTGTTCTGTGCTGCCTCTTGTTCATCCTTTCTGCCTCCCTCCTTTGTTATTCTGCGCTGCCTCTTGATCATGAACGCTGCCTCCCTCCTTTGTTGTTCTGCGCTGCCTCTTGTTCATGCACGCTGCCTACCTCCTTTGTTGTTCTGCGCTGCCTCTTCTTCATGCACGCTGCCTACCTCCTTTGTTGTTCTGCGCTGCCTCTTGTTCATGCACGCTGCCTCCCTCATTTGTTGTTCTGCGCTGCCTCTTGTTCATGAACGCTGCCTCCCTCCTTTGTTGTTCTGCGCTGCCTCTTGTTCATGCACGCTGCCTCCCTCCTTTGTTGTTCTGCGCTGCCTCTTGTTCATGAACGCTGCCTCCCTCCTTTGTTGTTCTGCGCTGCCTCTTGTTCATGCACACTGCCTCCCTCCTTTGTTGTTCTGCGCTGCCTCTTGTTCATCCGTGCTGCCTCCCTCCTTTGTTGTTCTGCGCTGCCTCTTGTTCATCTGTGCTGCCTCCCTCCTTTGTTGTTCTGCGCTGCCTCTTGGGCATCCGTGCTGCCTGCCTTCTTGGTTATTCTCTGCTGTTTAACTACTGCTATTTTCTCCAGCCTCCAAACTCTAATTTACTTCTGCCGGATTGAAACGTTGCCTGGCCTCCTGGCTTTTAAGCAGTGCTGCCTCCTTTCTGTGCCGCCTCCTTTCTGTGCCGCCTCCCACTGTGCGGCTTCCTATAATCCTGAGCCGCTCCTTGCCTTTTGCCTCACTGCTGTCACTCTCTGCTGGCTCATTGTTTCCATGCTGGTGTTTTACACTCCCACCTGCTGTGCTGCGCCCCGTTATGATGGGTAGCCTCCGAGTTCTGCTGTGTTCCCTCCCTACTAGACCACTCCTCGGTGGTTATTCAACGTCGCCACCAGGGCACAAGTCCTAAAAAAAGAAGTGCGGGGGGGACTAACCTAGTTAAGCAGTATGCAATGGACATCCTGCGTCATGTCACGCGCCGTAATATCACGGCGCATGACATCACATGTGGCATCACAGTAATGGACATCATAAGCCACGACTTTAATATGTACATGTGATGTAAAGCGCTCTGAGGCTCTGCTTTGGGATGAGTAACGCTACACAAGAAAAAATAGTGGTACTTAAATTAGATCAACGCCTTCTCAGGGGTAGTAAGTGCTATATAAATTATATTTATTTTGTGTAACTATTAGGAGAGACCACCACACCCGACATCCTTACAGTGCATGTGTATCTAGTTAACAGAGCCTGAACAAAGTGCAAAGCTGCCGCTCTTGAGTACGGGTGAAGTGCTAACCTTTATTTCCCCTCTGCTGCGTTTGCTTCTAGGTGTGAGGATCCCGACTGCTGCATTTCAACAGACTCGCACAAAAGGAGGCCGGATGACCACTCAAATTCGGCCTTTATGGGCCCAGCAGGAGTCTAAAATAAGAAAGCCCTGTCCCAGCCTGCACGTTGTCGCAGATGGAAATCAGACTACGTGCAGGCGCTGCTCAAAACGTCCTGGTGTTTGGAAATGACATCGGGACGAGTTCAGCACATTTAGTACGGCGTTCACCTTGTGAAAATAATGGGTGGACGCTGTCTACCCTCGTGTACCCCCGACTTGTGCCCTGGTCGCCACCATGCTATGATGCCTCCGTTATTCCAAGGAGCATTTTTCGTCCGCTGCCTAACTGCTGTGCCATCGATTCGTGAGGTGCCATCACCCTGTTATTCTGAGCAGCCGGCACCCTGCTGCCTCACTGCTGCTCTTCCGGTCTGTCTCCTCGCGGGGCAACCTGCTATGGCATGCAGATGTCCGATGTGGAAAAAGTAATTTTTCACCCGGCCAGAGCCATATCTAAAAATCTAACTTTAAAACCATCTTTGATACCTGATGTACTAATGGTAATGCTTGTGTGTGATATGGTCCTTCAAGCTTTGTTAATTAAAAAACAAACAAACAAAAAACGTATTAAAAGCTAAGCACCGTTTATAAAATAAAACCTAAAAGTTCCTAAGATAGGCCGCTTACGGTTAACAACTCATGCCCCTGCCATGCACTGCTTCTGACCTCACACATCACCACTGATGACGCCTCAACCGACATCGTGGATGACATCACTAATGAGCTCACAACATCACTGTACAACTAGTGTAATGTATGCTGCAGAGCGTGCACATGGCCAGGAGCACAACAAAGCATTGACATAGCCACCAGGTCCCCCTCTGGGACAGAATGCCTTTGTTAATGCTTTACAGGCTAGGGCGGCAGGGCAGCATTGTTTAAATAAATTTTAATTTAAAAAAAGGCGATTGTAGCTGTGTAATCCCACTGACATCTGCATGCCTCAGAACGTATGTGCACCAGCAGAATGATGCGAGTACCATTATGTATTCATCCAAGATGGCAGTAAAAAAAGAAAGATTTTTTTTAGAGCAGAAACAAAACAAAAACAAAAAAAAATAAACAAAAAAAAAATCAAAGAAATGGAGTGAATAGCGTGCCGGAAGGGGGAGAGAAGCACATGTGGGAGACAGCTAAAAAACACATGCACTCTCATGGATTCCTGAAGCAAAAGAAGAAAAAATAGTTACCTAAACGTGTGAAGAGTAAGGACACACGTAAAGAGGATTTGATCCAGGAAAGGAAGAAACACAAGATGGACAATCAAAACCCTCAAATAAGAAGTAAATAAGAATGACAACAAAGCCAAACAATGGTAAACAATAGGTAGAATTAAGCTCCGAATAAACTAAAAATAGGTCTGTTGCAACCAGATTAAAAAAATAATAAAAGCATTGGATAAAACAGGTGTCACCTTTGAGACCTATTGGCTTTGGGAATGTTTCTTAGTCTTACTGTGCAGCATCTATGCTAACGAGATTAACAATAACAATTGTGTTGCCCGTAATTTCTTGCATTTTTACGAGCATCTTCGAAATGTGGCGCCATGCCATGCACGATCGGTCAGCAATTTTGCAAGTGTGATGATTGTGTGGAGGCAGAAGAACGTGACCTACATAGCACCAGCTAAAAGGCGCTAGGTCTGCAGTTGATATCGCCAAAGGGTTCTCATATACTCTATTTCTAATATCCTTTTCATCTGTATTTTACAAAAATATTCAAACCACCCTTACTAAATGAAATGAAGTTTAGACTCATTGTGGGCTGCATGTACTCGGTCAGATAGAGGATCACAGGAGAGCAACGCAGATGAATACTCTGGCAAGAAAAGTTCTTTTCATAGCAGATCTGCTTTCTCTTAGAGGCCTACCGACATGAGAAGTAAAATAATACTCTAGTGACTCCAGAAGTTGAGATGTGCCACAGTAGCTGAATGAAGGCTGGCAGCGCCCACACCCGGACCTCTCCATCCCCTCTGACGTCAGCACCAGGCTGCCGTGTGCTTTGATAATGATGCGTATGCATTAGTTAGCAGCTCTTGTCAGAACACGCTAAGAGAACCAGAATGTAAGCGGAGGTAAAGTCAGGAGTAACACTCCCATCGCTGTGTGGCTCTCTCCTGCTACAGGAAGCCGTCCTAGTTCTCCCTGCAAGTCTACGGCACGAGGGAGCATTGCCATAGCTGCCAAGGTGTTAAATTGCGGTGTGTGACATTTTCATAATCTCAGTGTAATTATTAGTGACATTTTAACGACCGAGTGACACTTTCTCGCATGCAAAATCTAGCAATGAAGACAAGGAAAACATAAATATCAGAACTTACACCCATTTGAGCAACGAGAAACTCTAAAAAGATCTTAAAACTGCTGCAAAGCACCTGAAATGGAAGGGAACTAACTGGAGACAGACTGCATGCCTGCAGTTCTCAGTAGTAGAGCGCAGGCAGGCACTGCAGCTGCTGAGAAGATGACCTCATTGATCTAAGCATTCATGACCCACGCTAGCCTAAAGAGGAATTTTTATAGGAAAGCAAGGGCCAGTAGGAGATTATACCGTCACTCAGTCTCAGGCACTTATTTAATGCTGCCAAGTATTCAGACTCCTTATGTCTGACAGTTTTATGATTTCAGTGTACTCCTCAATGACACTCAACTGCAACAGGAGACAACATGCGTAACACTTGGAGTGACACTTTTTCACACGACAAACTAACCAATGAAGTGCAATGACAGAAATAACTATCAGAAATTACACACTTTATCACAATGAGAAGCTCTAAAAAGGTATTGAAACGGCTACAAAATACCCGAAAAGGAGGTTCAGTAACCTACTGCTCCTTTCTAAGATGATGGTACAGTCATCTGCCAGGGGCTCAGTGCTGCAGAGAGCGCTGGCGTACATTGCACTCAACTGCTGTCCTCAGACTGCGGCTTCAATACTGGTGGTCACTTAAGATTGTCACCTTTTGGAGAAAAAAATACCAGCTATCATATCCGGTTTTAACAGTTCGTAAAGGCCTGGACTTGATTTTTGAATGGAACTTTATATGCTGCCACAGTGTCTGCTTTGTCGGGGGGCTGTAGTGTCGCAGCACCACGTAAGTAACACCATAAAAGGCACGTGGGAGGGGGATTTTAGGTACTCCTCTCAAGGCATGCGGTCAATGGTTTGCTCTGATATTTCGCGTCAGCTACTTAACCCGTTCCCTGATAGTGACGGAACCACGCCGTCACGAGCCACAGGCGCGCTGTGCTCATGGCGGAGTGGTTCCGTCAAGCTGCGGCCGCTCCGCCCACGCGGCATCAATTCCCCACCTGCGCGGGTGAATTAAGGAGCGTGCGGGGCCGTGACGGAACCACTCCGTCATAAGCCCAGCGCGCTCGTGGCGGAGTGGTTCCGTCACAAGCATGGCGGCGCCGCGCAACCCCCCCCTCTCCCGCAGCGGAATTACCACCGCGGCCCAGGGGTTAATAAGGCAACCTGGGAAACGGGTGTGGCCAGTTGAGGGGCCACGAGCTATTAGCTATTCAGACACTGTCACAGCGGAGCATGGGCCTTGCTGGACAACAGGCAAGTCGTGCCCCCCCCACCCCCCGGATTCACGTCAGGCTGGTCCAGATATTGATAATTATCATATATATCTCCCTCGCCCTCACCCTCACCCTCACCCGCCCTAAACACTCTTCCCTCTCTCGCTCTCCCCGAAAAGACCACGTGGTACACACTCACACGCGCTAAACTGGGCGGGCAGTTCTGTTTGACTGAATTGGTGATAGTCCCATGGCCTGCTGTGATGCCTAGCAGAGTTGTTGATGTTTGAAACCCCAGTAAACAAGAGAGATGGACCCTACTTGCGAGACAAAGCACGCAGCTCTTCTCTTGTTGGCACAGCGGTCTCACAGAGCGCTCACTGCATAAATGCAGCTCCACCTACAGCACGCCTCGTAGGGAAGTCCCTTGGGGCAATAGAATGCATGACTAATGCACTTAGTGCAGTGATGCGAACACCAGTACTAAACTGCGTTACTCTAACCCTTGATGCGTGGTACTTAGCAGGGCTGCACTGCCTCTTCCCCCTGCCTCCAGTGCCTTTCTTCAGTCTTGGGCCGTTCCCAGTATCTAAGCTAGTTAAGAAACTATTTTATGATTATTTCGCAGTTTTTAGGGCTCGAGCCTACGTCACACGAAGTGGGGCGGGGCTTCCGAGCTCTAATGTTATAAAAAAAAAAAAAAGTTCAGAAAGGGCTGTGGGCTGCCGCATTCCAGAAAGCGCGCGGTTTTTGCGTGTGGTATTCTGCCATGTGAATGGTAATTGGTCCAGGCAAGGCTGTGTTTAAGTAAGGCAGCACGACATAGGGCTTTGGAATTTTTGCAATGTCCACTTCCTGCATAAAGTGTTCGGACACGCGCAGAAGAATACATAAATCCTCAATTACCAGCTGTCCGAGGTGCCGGTAATTGAAGGCAGATGGTGCTGGGAGCGTGTGCACTGCTGTGTTTTTTTTCCCTTGAGCTCTGTGTGCGCGCCGGCAAACCCGCGCCTGCTCTTTGACTGAGGTAGGCTAAACAAGCATTGGAAAAGCAAATAGGACTCTCCTATACAAAATCTGTTGGTTTTGTGGCGGTGCAGAGTGGCGGTGCAGAGTGGCGGTGCAGAGTGGCGGTGCAGTGCAGCAGAGTGGCGGCAGAGTGGCGGTGCAGAGTGGCGGTGCAGAGTGGCGGTGCAGAGTGGCGGTGCAGAGTGGCGGTGCAGAGTGCAGAGTGGCGGTGCAGAGTGCAGAGTGGCGGTGCAGAGTGGCGGTGCAGAGTGGCGGTGCAGAGTGGCGGTGCAGAGTGGCGGTGCAGAGTGGCGGTGCAGAGTGGCGGTGCAGAGTGGCGGTGCAGAGTGGCGGTGCAGAGTGGCAGTGCAGAGTGGCAGTGCGGTGGTGCAGAGTGGCGGTGCAGAGTGGCGGTGCAGAGTGGCGGTGCAGAGTGGCGGTGAAGAGTGCAGGTGCAGAGTGCAGGTGCAGAGTGCAGGTGCAGAGTGCAGAGTGGCAGCGCAGAGTGGCAGCGCAGAGTGGCAGCGCAGAGTGCAGAGTGGCGGTGCAGAGTGCAGAGTGGCGGTGCAGAGTGCAGAGTGGCGGTGCAGAGTGCAGAGTGGCGGTGCAGAGTGCAGAGTGGCGGTGCAGAGTGCAGAGTGGCGGTGCAGAGTGCAGAGTGGCGGTGCAGAGTGCAGAGTGGCGGTGCAGAGTGCAGAGTGGCGGTGCAGAGTGGCGGTGCAGAGTGGCGGTGCAGAGTGGCGGTGCAGAGTGGCGGCGCAGAGTGGCGGCGCAGAGTGGCGGCGCAGAGTGGCAGCGCAGAGTGGCAGCGCGGCGGTGCAGAGTGGCGGTGCAGAGTGCAGAGTGGCGGTGCAGAGTGGCGGTGCAGAGTGCAGAGTGGCGGTGCAGAGTGCAGAGTGGCGGTGCAGAGTGCAGGTGCAGAGTGGCGGTGCAGAGTGCAGGTGCAGAGTGGCGGTGCAGAGTGGCGGTGCAGAGTGCAGGTGCAGAGTGCAGGTGCAGAGTGCAGGTGCAGAGTGCAGAGTGGCGGTGCAGAGTGGCGGTGCAGAGTGCAGAGTGGCGGTGCAGAGTGCAGAGTGGCGGTGCAGAGTGCAGAGTGGCGGTGCAGAGTGGCGGTGCAGAGTGGCGGTGCAGAGTGGCGGTGCAGAGTGGCGGTGCAGAGTGGCGGTGCAGTGGTGCAGAGTGGCGGTGCAGTGGTGCAGAGTGGCGGTGCAGTGGTGCAGAGTGGCGGTGCAGTGGTGCAGAGTGGCGGTGCAGTGGTGCAGAGTGGCGGTGCAGTGGTGCAGAGTGGCGGTGCAGTGGTGCAGAGTGGCGGTGCAGTGGTGCAGAGTGGCGGTGCAGTGGTGCAGAGTGGCGGTGCAGTGGTGCAGAGTGGCGGTGCAGAGTGGCGGTGCAGTGGTGCAGAGTGGCGGTGCAGAGTGGCGGTGCAGAGTGGCGGTGCAGAGTGGCGGTGCAGAGTGGCGGTGCAGAGTGGCGGTGCAGAGTGGCGGTGCAGAGTGGCGGTGCAGAGTGGCGGTGCAGAGTGGCGGTGCAGAGTGCAGGGTGGCGGTGCAGAGTGCAGGGTGGCGGTGCAGGGTGGCGGTGCAGAGTGGTGGTGCAGAGTGGTGGTGCAGAGTGGCGGTGCAGAGTGCAGAGTGGCGGTGCAGAGTGCAGGTGCAGAGTGGCGGTGCAGAGTGGCGGTGCAGAGTGGCGGTGCAGAGTGGCGGTGCAGAGTGGCGGTGCAGAGTGCAGGTGCAGAGTGGCGGTGCAGAGTGGCGGTGCAGAGTGCAGGTGCAGAGTGCAGAGTGGCGGTGCAGAGTGGCGGTGCAGAGTGCAGAATGGCGGTGCAGAGTGCAGAGTGGCGGTGCAGAGTGGCGGTGCAGAGTGGCGGTGCAGAGTGGCGGTGCAGAGTGGCGGTGCAGAGTGGCGGTGCAGAGTGGCGGTGCAGTGGTGCAGAGTGGCGGTGCAGTGGTGCAGAGTGGCGGTGCAGTGGTGCAGAGTGGCGGTGCAGTGGTGCAGAGTGGCGGTGCAGTGGTGCAGAGTGGCGGTGCAGTGGTGCAGAGTGGCGGTGCAGAGTGGCGGTGCAGAGTGGCGGTGCAGAGTGGCGGTGCAGAGTGGCGGTGCAGAGTGGCGGTGCAGAGTGGCGGTGCAGAGTGGCGGTGAAGAGTGGCGGTGCAGAGTGCAGGTGAAGAGTGCAGAGTGGCGGTGCAGAGTGGCGGTACAGAGTGCAGAGTGGCGGTGCAGAGTGGCGGTGCAGAGTGGCAGTGCAGAGTGGCAGTGCGGAGTGGCAGAGTGGCGGTGCAGAGTGGCGGTGCAGAGTGGCGGTGCAGAGTGGCGGTGCAGAGTGGCGGTGCAGAGTGGCGGTGCAGAGTGGCGGTGCAGAGTGGCGGTGCAGAGTGGCGGTGCAGAGTGGCGGTGCAGAGTGGCGGTGCAGAGTGGCGGTGCAGAGTGGCGGTGCAGAGTGCAGAGTGGCGGTGCAGAGTGGCAGCGCAGAGTGCAGAGTGGCGGCGCAGAGTGCAGAGTGGCGGTGCAGAGTACAGAGTGGCGGTGCAGAGTGCAGAGTGGCGGTGCAGAGTGCAGAGTGGCGGTGCAGAGTGCAGAGTGGCGGTGCAGAGTGCAGAGTGGCGGTGCAGAGTGCAGAGTGGCGGTGCAGAGTGCAGAGTGGCGGTGCAGAGTGCAGAGTGGCGGTGCAGAGTGCAGAGTGGCGGTGCAGAGTGCAGAGTGGCGGTGCAGAGTGCAGAGTGGCGGTGCAGAGTGCAGAGTGGCGGTGCAGAGTGCAGAGTGGCGGTGCAGAGTGGCGGTGCAGAGTGGCGGTGCAGAGTGGCGGTGCAGAGTGGCGGTGCAGAGTGGCGGTGCAGAGTGGCGGTGCAGAGTGCAGAGTGGCGGTGCAGAGTGCAGAGTGGCGGTGCAGAGTGGCGGTGCAGAGTGCAGAGTGGCGGTGCAGAGTGGCGGTGCAGAGTGGCGGTGCAGAGTGGCGGTGCAGAGTGGCGGTGCAGAGTGGCGGTGCAGAGTGGCGGTGCAGTGCAGAGTGGCGGTGCAGTGGTGCAGAGTGGCGGTGCAGTGGTGCAGAGTGGCGGTGCAGTGGTGCAGAGTGGCGGTGCAGTGGTGCAGAGTGGCGGTGCAGAGTGGCGGTGCAGAGTGCAGAGTGGCGGTGCAGAGTGGCGGTGCATAGTGGCGGTGCATAGTGGCGGTGCAGAGTGGCGGTGCAGTGGTGCAGAGTGGCGGTGCAGAGTGGCGGTGCAGAGTGGCGGTGCAGAGTGGCGGTGCAGAGTGGCGGTGCAGAGTGCAGAGTGGCGGTGCAGAGTGGCGGGGCAGAGTGGCGGGGCATAGTGGCGGTGCAGAGTGCAGAGTGGCGGTGCATAGTGGCGGTGCAGAGTGCAGAGTGGCGGTGCAGAGTGGCAGTGCAGAGTGGCAGTGCAGAGTGGCAGTGCAGAGTGGCAGTGCAGAGTGGCAGTGCAGAGTGGCAGTGCGGTGGTGCAGTGCGGTGGTGCAGAGTGGCGGTGCAGAGTGGCAGTGCGGCGGTGCAGAGTGGCGGTGCAGAGTGCAGAGTGGCGGTGCAGAGTGGCGGGGCAGAGTGGCGGTGCAGAGTGCAGAGTGGCGGTGCATAGTGGCGGTGCAGAGTGCAGAGTGGCGGTGCAGAGTGGCAGTGCAGAGTGGCAGTGCGGTGGTGCAGAGTGGCGGTGCAGAGTGGCGGTGCAGAGTGGCGGTGCAGAGTGGCGGTGCAGAGTGGCGGTGCAGAGTGCAGGTGAAGAGTGCAGAGTGGCGGTGCAGAGTGCAGAGTGGCGGTGCAGAGTGCAGAGTGGCGGTGCAGAGTGGCGGTGCAGAGTGGCAGTGCAGAGTGGCGGTGCAGAGTGGCGGTGCAGAGTGGCGGTGCAGAGTGGCGGTGCAGAGTGGCGGTGCAGAGTGGCGGTGCAGAGTGGCGGTGCAGAGTGGCGGTGCAGAGTGGCAGTGCAGAGTGGCAGTGCAGAGTGGCAGTGCAGAGTGGCGGTGCAGAGTGGCGGTGCAGAGTGGCGGTGCAGAGTGGCGGTGCAGAGTGGCGGTGCAGAGTGGCGGTGCAGAGTAGCGGTGCAGAGTGGCGGTGCAGAGTGGCGGTGCAGAGTGGCGGTGCAGAGTGCAGAGTGGCGGTGCAGAGTGGCGGTGCAGAGTGGCGGTGCAGAGTGGCGGTGCAGAGTGGCGGTGCAGAGTGGCGGTGCGGTGGTGCAGAGTGGTGGTGCAGAGTGGCGGTGCAGAGTGGCGGTGCAGTGGTGCAGAGTGGTGGTGCAGAGTGGTGGTGCAGAGTGGCGGTGCAGTGGTGCAGAGTGGCGGTGCAGAGTGGCGGTGCAGTGGTGCAGAGTGGCGGTGCAGTGGTGCAGAGTGGCGGTGCAGTGGTGCAGAGTGGCGGTGCAGTGGTGCAGAGTGGCGGTGCAGTGGTGCAGAGTGGCGGTGCAGAGTGGCGGTGCAGAGGTGCAGAGTGGAGGTGCAGAGTGGCAGTGCGGCGGTGCAGAGTGGCGGTGCAGAGCGGCGGTGCAGAGCGGCGGTGCAGAGCGGCGGTGCAGAGTGGCGGTGCAGAGTGGCGGTGCAGAGTGGCGGCGCAGAGTGGCGGCGCAGAGTGGCGGCGCAGAGTGGCGGCGCAGAGTGCCAGCGCAGAGTGCCAGCGCAGAGTGCAGAGTGGCGGCGCAGAGTGCAGAGTGGCGGCGCAGAGTGCCAGCGCAGAGTGCAGAGTGGCGGTGCAGAGTGCAGAGTGGCGGTGCAGAGTGGCGGTGCAGAGTGCAGAGTGGCGGTGCAGAGTGGCAGCGCAGAGTGGCGGTGCAGAGTGGCGGTGCAGAGTGGCGGTGCAGAGTGGCAGAGTGGCGGTGCAGAGTGGCGGTGCAGAGTGGCGGTGCAGAGTGGCGGTGCAGAGTGCAGAGTGGCGGTGCAGAGTGCAGAGTGGCGGTGCAGAGTGCAGAGTGGCGGTGCAGAGTGGCAGTTCAGAGTGCAGAGTGGCGGTGCAGAGTGGCGGTGCAGTGGTGCAGAGTGGCGGTGCAGTGGTGCAGAGTGGCGGTGCAGAGTGGCGGTGCAGAGTGGCGGTGCAGAGTGGCGGTGCAGAGTGGCGGTGCAGAGTGGCAGAGTGGCGGTGCGGTGGTGCAGAGTGGCAGAGTGGCGGCGCAGAGTGGCGGTGCAGAGTGGCGGTGCAGAGTGGCGGTGCAGAGTGGCGGTGCATAAGAAGGACATCACAGGCAAGTGGTGCAATATTCGCACATTCACAAGGAGATCACTAGCAGTACAGTACACACCACATGAACACACTCCATAACACATAGCAACAATACATTGGCATTTACAATGCCATTAGCTCAAACTCAAATAAATCCGAGCCCGATTGCATTTCTAATGCTTGTTTAATATCTATTGGGCGGCCTTAACCTAAAGGAGTCAGAGCGATTTACACGAGCACCAGATTAGAGTCCACAAGGTCACATTCTGTTCTTTAAAGCCACGACGAAATTAAGTGCTTTGCCCAGAATGAAAGGATGTTGAGCCAACGTCGGACTCGAACCTGGTTCCTCAGTGCCACAGTCGGCAGCTCTCACAGTTAAGCCACATCGCCTCCCAATTGATGAAGTTTGTATAAAATGAAAAAACAGGTTTAAAAAGAACCAACCTGATTCTATAAATTCTTCTAAATAAGTAATGGAGCAAACGTGTGATGCATTAATGTTAGTTTCACATTTCCGATTTAAATGTGGTGAAAACTCCATTAGCTCCTTTTCTTATTGTGTAAACAGATCAAAATGTTCTTTTTGCTGTTTACACAACAGAGAGCAGTATTTTTGAGCCGAAGATCTCTCAGGAAATCTGCCTTCGAGCTTCTTGGGTCTGCTGTGACACGACCAGTGTGGAGAAGCGTGGCTCAGTGGTTAGAGGCGGCAGACCCGGAAGCTGAGGTCGGCCGTGGACCAGGGTTCGATTCCCCGCCTCGGCGGGTCTCGGGCTCTAAAAATTCCACGGACTCGACAATTCTCGCTCCGGTGCCTACTCGACTCACGGGGTCACACTCTGCGACTCTGGGCAATAGCTTGCTTAATCTCCACTACGGCCCCTCGCGGCGGGATGCCTGGCTTTCACCTTGTGGATACGCTGCCGGGGTATCTCACAGGGGAATACCAGGACGGGTTCCCTAAGCAAGCGCCTTGAGACCCCTGGGTGATTCGTGCGCTATATAAATCGAAATACATTTACATACATTTACATTTACACCAGTGAAGATAAGATGGTTGCAGTCAGGCTTTCCAGGGTGAGGACACTCGGACCTCTGTACCTCATATGGACGCTTGCGTGGATGCTACGGGGAGCAGAGAGGCCATCTAGCAGGGAGGCTACTATCGATTAACCTGGCTCTGTGAGCACCAGGATGCCCCATTAACCCCTTGGGCGCGGCCGTGATTCTGCGCCTGTGCGGCACTTTTAGTGAGTGGGCGGGTTCATGACGGCCCCCAGCCGTCATCAGCACACGCCCACCGTGGTGCATGACGGCCGGGGGCAGTCATCAGCATGGAACAGGTTAAGAAGCAAGCAGCCCTGGTCCTGCTACACCAAGAAGTGAAGTGCTACAGAAGTTTCCCATTTAGAATGTCTTACACCGAGAATGGACATCCATCCACCAAAACGCCGCAAAGACAGATGGAGTGACATTCAGGACAATTGCTGCACTGACACGAATAAATGCAGCGGTCTTAAGGCACAGCCACAAGGGGTGCCAGATTTCAAGTGGAGGTCTCAAACATGACCCTGGTGCTAGAGGAAGAAGGGCACACTAAAACTCCAAAATGCTATTTGCCTGGAACTCTGATCTCAAACCCTTCTGGCCCCGCCTCTCCTAGATGGCATCACATGGTTGATGTTTGAATAGATAATGAAATGCACTACGGTGTACTCGCTGCTTATTCTGCTGGATTTCATCAAAATGTTGAAGGCGTGCAAGTTTGCTCCGCGCAAAAGGAAGAAACCTGGCTGGGGTCCAACAAACGGCACAGTGCAGTTTGTTGGAACCCAGCCAGGTTCCTTCGTGTTCCATCACATGGCTGATGCCTTGACTCACAGCACAACTCCCTCCTATTTTCTGCTGAAAAGATCACAAAGAGCAAGGAGTATCAGCCATGCTCATTTTCTGTTCCTGCTGATGCCATCATGACCTTGAAACCAGGGATAGCAATGGAAGCCAAGGGCAACCAAGCCACGGGTAGGCGATGCTACCCCTGCCTCGCCCTAGATGTCGTCCAAGACAACTTAAGCTGATCCCGCAAGGACTTATCAACTTCCCTCTTCTCAACTGCGCCTTCACACCATTTTAAAGCTTTCTCTTAAATGGAATATAAATGTAGGTGGGCTGTCAATATCTCCCTCAAAATTGTAACTATAAACATAGCATTTATATCAGCAGTTGTCTCTAGGCAATCTGCGCGCTAGGCTGCCACAATGAAATTAAAAAATCCGGTACAAGTTTGTTAGAGGGGATACAGTCTTTAGCAAGGGCAGAGTGGTGGTGGGGGCAGGGAGGCGGTAATGCTAATCCAAGTTTGTTCCATGGCTCAAAAACAGTCGCACATTATATTGCCAAGAGTTTAGGGGTTGGCCTAATGGCGAAGGCGCTCGACCTCGGAAACTTGGTTCGAGTCTCGGTAACGACGCCAAAAAAAAAACCTGTGATTCTGGGCAAATCACTTAATCTCCCCGTGCCTAAAAAATGAAAGTGTGTCCTCATGTAACGTAACTGGTGCTATGTAAAGCGCTCTGATAACTGGTTCGGTTCAAGTTCGCGCTATATAAAAACTCTCTAAAATTAAAAAAAAACAAAAAAAAAAAACTCTTGCGTCAGTTCATTAGCCAGAGAACCTGTGTGACCCCAATGCGCCACGTTCAAATTTGGAAACTACTGTAGATTTCCTCTCGAGTCCTGCGTGGATAGTGCTTTCTTGCAAACATCTAGGGGCTTGGTGGCTGCATCAGGAAGCAGGGTAGAGGGAGGGGGCGATCCTCTTGCAGGAAGTAAGCCATTACCGGCTCAAGCCTAGCATGTTACAGTACTTGGTCTTTAAGGTGCGCCTACCCAGACAAGTCAAAGATGGTACTGGCATGAGAAAAGATAAGTGAAATAATGACTTATACTGTTGGATAATGTATTCATGAACCCTTTACTGTTGTGATTTTATTAGGTCAAGCCCTGTAGACAGAACAAGTGCGGTCTATTGCAAGACATAATCTGGCTTACCAAGAACAGAGGGACTTGGATCCCGCCCATTGCTTACCAATGGTTGGCTTTCCTCGTCACTCATTTGCCTGCTTTTTGTCCGCGTCCCGCTTGTCATTCTTGTGTTTGTAAAGAGGAAATGCTCCCATGGGAGGGACAATCTGTGTTAGCTGGCATTGTAGCTTCCACCGTTTGCTTTTCAAGCACTACTTTTTTAGGTTTTGCCTGGTGAAAAGATGCGCTCTGCGCATCTTTTTCGCGCAGGCGAAATCCTGATGAGAACTGTAGTGTGGTTTTGGGTCGGCCCTCGTCATTCATTGGCTGGCTCCATAAATGGAGCCTAGCCATTGGACGAGGGGCCTGTCCGTCAATGCCGGACCAGATTCGGGGGCGTTCCCGCGATTCTTTGGCTTTTGCCGACGTCACGCGACGTCAGCCGAAAGCCGGGAACGCCCCCGAATCTGTTCCGGCATTGCCGGCACCCGCCTTCCTGCTTGCGTGAGTGCTTTTCCGCCACGTCTCTCCTGCGCTCTCAGCGCTTCCGGTCACCTTCCCCTTGCTCCTCGTTATGCCCCCACAACAGTCTGGGATCTCTGGTGACGAGTTCGCCACACGCGGGGTAGGCAGCAGTCACGCGAGGTCCCAGGGGCTGGCAGGAGGACTTCCCCCCGATAGCAGCGCCTCTTCTCGAGGGGCACAGGCGCGCGTCCAATCCGTGCGCGGCTCTCGGGACGAGCCCCTGATGACGCCGCACGCCTCTCCGGTCCTCGGCCAATAGGAGCGCAGCTCCTTCGTGTAGACCCTGGTGGTGGACCAATGGCAGCGCGTCCTTCTCAGACGAGCCTCCCTGAGCGAGCCAATCCTAGCGCGGCCGCTCCGATGCTGCTCACGGGTCCCGGGCCGCTGGCGGTGTGTTTTCTTAGCTCAGCCTCTCTTACGTGACGCCAACTGGAAGTCAGGCTGTGGAAGCCTGGTCCTTGGCGGGGCTCCTGTGAGGAAGAGTGCTCCGTGGGTTTCCTCAGCCTTGTTGGGGGTAGGGCCCAGACACACACAGTAGAGACCGGAGCCTTGCGGGCTCCATTCAGCCGCTTTCGACATGGACCCCCTAGCTGGATAGCAGCCCTGGGTGCGTGCATTGTGAACGATGGCAGGAGCCTCCCAACCGCACCAGGCGGCCTGCAGCAGAATGTGAGGAGACCGGACCAGCGGACGGCTGCAACCTACACTCGCTCAGCCCCCAGGGAATGGTAAGTGAGACTGAGCTTCAGGCTGATGAGCCACATGCAATGCGCTCATGGGACCAGTCCTTGGCATGAAGGGAGGTCCCCGGTCAACGTGGGCAGAGCATGGGACACCCCTACCCGTGGTATTTCGCCTACATTGGGGTCTCCAGATTTTTGGCGTTAAGGCAGGGTGTGTTGCACCCCTTACTTGTGGTGTTGTGCTCCAAAACGGGGTGAAACCTCAACGGAGGCCCCCGGGGACGAGGACTGCTGCATTTTCTGGTGTAGTTGGGTGTCTGGCCCGGAAGCCTGTACAAAGGACACCAAGTACCCAAAGGAAAGCACAGGTGTTGTGCTGATTGGGATGTTCATGTATTGGTGTTTGCACTGCTACAAGTGGGCTGTGGTGCACGACTAAATGTTGGTGCTGGATATCATTAGGGGGCACAAATGTTTCTGGGGGACTTATGGTCCTATGGCCTTCTCTGAGACAAAGTGATGTGCGACTTATGTGATGCTTATGCCTAATGCTTTATACTAAGTACAGTTTCTACAAATAGTTATTGACTATCCCTAACTGTAATGGTCATGACAGTGGCCCGATTGGTCTTGTGATGTATGTAAAGTTATGACAACTGCCCGATTGGCACACTGATTTATGTACTACCTGTGGCTGTGTGTGGGGGGGCTTTGTGTGGCTGTGTGTGTGGGGGGCTGTGTGTGTGGGGGGCTCTGTGTGGCTGTGTGTGTGGAAGGGCATTGTGTGGGTGTTTTTGTCTGTCATTTGCTAGAGATAAAGCTAGTGGCATTGTAAATTACAATGCCATGTATTTATGTTAAAACAAAACATAAATAAAATAAAAATAATGTCAAGAGCAATGCCAATAGCTCTAACTTTAACAAAGGCAAAACCATTGCATTGTAAATGCTTGTCCTTTTTTGTAAGGCACTCAGTGTTGCACCCGGTTGCTCGACTGCTCTCTCCGCCCTCCCTCTTGCTCTGTCCAAAGAGCTTCTACTGACCAACGCCCTCCATGTTGCTTTCGTCCAACCCAGTTTTGCCTTCACTTCTACCCTCCCACCCAGTTGTATTCGTATCCCCTCCAGCCCTCTCCCGGTTTCTGTTGCGTGCCCTCCTGTGTTGCTTTAGTATAAACTCCCGCTGTTCGTCCCCTGCTCCCCGGTCAGTGGTGTAAAGAAAGTGGGAAGGGGGCCCCTAAAAGGTAAATGGAGGGGCCCTCTCTCCGATTTAATCCGGAGCTTTCAGGCACGAGGACTGTGCTGAGGGGGCCCCAGCAGCTCGGAGCCCACCTGCACGGCAGGGGTTCAGGGGCCTGTGTTACGCCTGTATTGCTTCCACTCAACAGTGTTGCTTGCCATGTGCCCGCTCGCCCACCCACCCTCAACTGTGTGGCTTCCCTGATCCCTTACAACATGCTTCTGCTCTGCCTCCCTTCTTAAATACGAACAAAAACGCACTTTAGCACATTTTCTTTTTAGTCACCGATCCATCCTAGATCAGTAACTAAGAGGGGGGGGAAAAAAAGCACAGCCATTTTTTTGTCTCCTGTGCCTACCAACGCATGCCCAGTAGCTTGCAGATTGTTACTTTCATCTAGTTGTGATGAATTATTATTTTTTTTATTGTGTAAAGGACATTGTAGCATCCAAGACTTCTTAAATCCAACGCGTCTCTTTAGTTATATGCCCTCCAATGAACGAGCCAAGGATGTGGGACCTCGTCTTGGTTCACTCTGGACTTCCCAGGCTAACGCCGTGGGCATTAGTAAAAGATTAAACAGTAAATCATGAACGTTTAACAGGCCCTCTGTAAGGTAAACACACAAGAGGAGCAGCGTTCACAATCTGCATGGTGCTGTTCTTTGTAAACAGCCTATTAAAAGCACAAGGCACTGGAAGGAAGAGTATATGACAGTGCAATCACTCCATCTTCCAAATACCAATGGCCCAATTTCCTTTGCACTTCAAGGTGGGCGCAAAGAAAAATGCAAGCCATCTGCAAAAAAATATATATTGTTACTCAGTTTTGCAAGAAGCATCAGACAGACCCACGTGATTTTTGTTATACTAATGCTCTTTTCTCAGTTCTCTCTTGGTCTGTTAGCCGTTTTGCATGTGCGAATTGGTTTCTTTTCAGATATAGCATTAACCTGGACCTTGTGATTGTAATACAATTTTACATTTAACATACTTACTCATGGGGGTGTCAGCCATTCCTCTTCATCCACTGGTCTATTGTTGCGTCATTTCTATTTTTCTGCCTCACACTGCACCATGCAGCACGGGCAATGGGTGTCAGTCCACTTCAGCCATTGGCTAACTTCACTGCGAGTGACAGCATTCTCCTCTTCCATTTCACAAGGAACACGTCTGGGCGCAAAGCAGTTCTCTTCAGTGCCAGGGACTACTATGGTAATGTGTGCTTTTTCAGACCCCAAAAATATTTCTGGATGAGGGACTAGCAGCTCCCACAACGTTTCATAAAAAAAGACACGTCGAAACAACACTAGCGTTAACACAAAAAGGCCAGAATCCAAAAACAGACCCGTTGTCTTTGCCAATGTTTGGTTTTTTTGGGTTGGCTGATCACAAACAAGAGCAAACGGTAAATGACGGCATGAAGTACGGATTTCCTTTCTTTTCCATCTAATAGGAGACGCGTTCCATGAACACACCCGCTGCAGTCTCTGAAAAGGCGGTCCAGCCAATGTCCGCAGCTCTGGGGCTCACCGAAGGGTGTGGCAGCCGCTCCACACAGCCCTGTACACCCCCCTTCCCCCGGGTTTAATCCATGCCCTTCATCAGTCAAGTGAGTAATGACACAAAAATGCGTTGTGTTATCGGGCGCCAGAGCAACGCTGGGTTTTCAGGGGAATGCTCAGCAGCTAACATGACTTATGGAGCAGAAATCTGAAAACAGTATGTCAGGCAAGCATTTTGAAGACTTGAAATGGAGATTTATTTTGAAATTAGTAGGTTATCCTTGTTTTGTACCTTTGATTTTTGCACCTTTGTTGTGGCTTGAGCGCTACAAAACATAGATGCTCAGTTCAATCGAAGTGGTTTGGAACTCGCAGCAAAGACACTTCCACCACCGCCGTGACTGGCAGCACACAAGGATAATACTGGTGGTGGTGAAAATCTTAACAGCCCAAAACACTAAAACTGTAGTAAACAGGTGACTCGACTAAGTTACTCATTTGGAGGTAATGGAGTAGGTCTGTGTAAACCCACGCCATAATCTTTTTTTTTTTTTTTTTTTTTTACACAGAGGTATTTATAGAGCAAACTTGACCCGAATCGGGTATCAGAGCGCTTTTCATAGCACCAGTTGCATTACATGAGGACACATTCATTTTTGTTAGGCATGACGAGCTTAAGTGATATGCCCAGAATCACAGGATGTTCAGCATCATTGCTGAGACTCGATCCCAGTTCCCCAGATTAGAGGTCGACCGCCCTAGCCAGTAGGCCAACTCGGCTCATGGACCCCAAAATGTTGGCTTGGTATCAATCAGAGGCTTCTACAAGCATCCCTCTCATGGGAATGGCCAATGCTGACCCTAACTTATTATCTTGAGGTTGGTGGTAGTGACAGCACATTTGAAAATTGTAATGAGAAGATATAACTTTTCGCGATAACTGAGAATCAAAGGACTGAGAATCAAAGGGCTGAACGCAGAGTTTAGTTTTCAACATTTGAGACATGGGATAGGTTGGGCCATTTTCAGCCTGGGTAAAATAACTCTTCAATTCCCTTTCTTAGGCTAAGGACACATATTTCCAACAACTGAGTAGCCTTAGTCGGCATCTGCCAAAGCATAGATCTTCAAAGAGTGGGATGGGATGGTAAATTCCCCATCTCTTTATAGTTTCCACACTTGCGCTTCCTGGATCTACACAATGAATACACTTGGCGCTGCTGGGCAGAGGCACTCTCAGCACCTCCATCTCCTATAATCGACATACCTCCTGCTGCACCAATCTCCTTTTTGAAAACTTACGCTCTTGCATTGAAGCCACTGTTGACAAGATAACCCCTCACTCCTGGAGAAACCTTCACAAAGCCAAGCTCTTTAAATGGCCCTTTCCCAGTTTAAGATTCAAGAGACTGGAGAGTCACAAAAACATCTCCGTGGATTACCCAGTTCAGTCTGAAGGAAAGATAGTAATTCTTCGCCCCACTTGTGGGCTAACCTCTTATTGCCTCAATTCGACTAGGAACTTCCACATACCTTAGCAATGGCTACCACGACAACGAAGAAGAAAAAGAAAGAGTGTTTAATGCAGCCCTTATGAGATTTAAAACATGAAGACAAATACAGCAGGGCAAGCACCACAAGGACTGCAATTACTGGAGTAAAGCAGGCGCTAATGTGCTTAATTCAGGGTCTGCATACGGACTTAGGCAAGAAACCACAATGATGGGACACGCTGTGCACAACATAGAAGAAGAACTGGAAACCTTACTCAGTAGGATGCTAACAGTTGAGTGATGTATTCAGCAGACAAGGTCAAAGCACTAGAGAGCCACAAGTCTAGGATGGAGTTAGATGTCTGGGAGGCAAAGTCCTTCAGGGAAGAGGCTACAGCTGTAATGCTAAAACTTGGAGAGAAAAGAGAATGAAAATGATGGCAACCTGAGAAGACTTCCTCATCTGCAAATCGTGGGCGTCACTGTAGAAGCACCCCAGGAAAATTGCTGGCCAAGCTGGAAGGAACATCAGAGAAACTAAGTGCAATGCTGAAGAGGACCTTCCGGCTTATCCTTAACTGGAGGAGAAAAAATGTGGCTCCGGTGGCAATGTGCTATTAGTGTTGAACACCGTGGACTGGAAAGACAGAATCCTCAGGAAGGCCATCAAGCGCAAAGAGGAGAAAATTAGACAGCAAGGCTGCTATTCTTGCATGGCCTGCATCCACCTATATTAGCAAGGAGGAGGGTCGTGCCGAGTGTTAAACAGGGCCTCAGAAGCGAACATTCTCTATTGATGACATGCATGGACCATGTGGGATGAGATGCATCTTTTACTAGTTCAGTTCGGGACAGTCGTTTCTACACAATCTGGACAGGGACTGTGGCTGATAATCTCCTTCCATGTGGAGGGTGGCACGTTTGAGGTGCTTCCCGGCAGGTGCGGGCCCTGGGGTAGCCTCTACCTTAATGGGCTCCCAATCGAAATACACTGTGCCCAGAGAACTGCCCGTCTCACATTCAAAGCCATGAATCTTGAAGCTCAAAAGAATCTTGCCTCCAACTTCTACTTCCCCAGATGCTTTCAATCTCTCTGGTACAAAGTCAGAAGTTTCACATTTCTAGAAAAAATCCACACTTCACAGATTTTTTTCTGGCAATGCTCTAGGAGTATGAACACCCTCCCCTCTTTACAGATAAACACCTCCACATCCTGCCCCCCCTTTTAAGGGTTCACATCCCCCCTCAAGAAGTTACTCGTCCAGAAACGCCTGCACCTGACTGACTAAATTCACTTCATGCAACACCGCAACACCGTCCGCTTCGAAGAGAGAGTGGTAAGAAGGTAGACTGACTGTGGAGGGAAGCAAGGTCACTCTGGCACTACAGTAGGAGTACCACACAAAATAGTGCCTCACAAAGGATGATCAAAATAGGAATTTTGTACTGTTGTTCGAGAAATTATTGAGGAAATTCAGGGTTTGTTCATCATCAGGCTTGAAAAAACCAAACGGATATACCATTACGAGCCCTCCACATAAGAGGCAGCAATGTGACACTAATGAGAACTTTCTAGAATTTAATTGCAGGGATGGTCATTTTGAGTTATTTGCTTTCTAGACTTGCATCATCATTTGCTTAACCCCAAACACAGACCCCATAGGAGCACGAAAAGGAAGTTCAGCAGTGTCAGCACCAGAGTGACCACTAAAACTCAAGAGACCTCAACCAGAAAGGTGAATCTGCCCTCTCCAATCTAATCTAGGTGGAGATGGGAATAAAGAACACAAAGGGAGTTTCCCAGCGCACCAAGTTTGCAGCGAGTATTGCAGTACCACAACACCATAGCCAAAGAGGAATGAGATTTTCATGGATGAAGTAAGTCTGTGATACAGACAGCAAAAGTGGGGCCTGTGCGCCTACTACACAAAGATACACTTCGGTCAGCCCGTGGTGTAGGAGAAGTTAAACACACGGACAGTTCCCTAGGCTCAATGTCCATAACGTGACCCTACACAGATCACACCATTGGTCACTCTGGAGTGGGAGAGGGTGAAGGAGTCTTGACTAACTTGCTAACCAGGGGAGGGGCGGAGTGAGGAGGTGGCGGGGAGGGGGAGGGGATGTTGGAGGGGCTAAACAGACCAAGGCTAGGCACATTCCACTGCCCAAGTGTAAATAAGCCACCACACTGTGAGCTTTTGTGCTTCATTTATGAAATACATCCACAGTCATCGAAAGCAGCAACGGCCTCACTGGAATTTTTAGCATTGTCAAATGGAGGCATTGCACATTGGAATGGTAACATATCGCTCAATATGTCACTGATCAACCAGTGTGCAGGCAAGATTCCAATCAGGAGAAGGGTTGGGTTAGTTTGTCTTGGACATCCGTACCGTAAAACTCCTCAGCTACGGGCGGTTTCTTATTTTTGTAGTCAATAGACAGGGACCCCTAGTGGGTCACTTAAACACTGTTACAGCACCTGTTGTGGCTATTCAAGTCAGCACCCTTAAACCTCATCATGACAGGGCTTACTTGGTCACAGTGGAGAGATTCTGAGGGATAGGAGAAGAGCTGAACCATTCCCAATGTTCTGCACTGCAAGCACACATGACAGCAGCTCACAGAAGGGAGTACACCTCTCCTAATCAGACAGAGGAGCAACAAACAAACAGCAAGAAGGCGCTGAGATGGTTTACCGAGGTTTCTCTTCAAGCTCGACTACTTTACTTGCTTGTCCAGGAAAATTACATCGCTGACAGCATGCCGTTCTTCCAGCCACCCTGACTTTTACGATTGGAATTAATGGAACTCTTAGCATAATTAATGGCACTCTTAGCATAAATATTGCTAAGAGAAGCATAAATCGATTATTCAAGTAATCCAGTATCACACCACAGTGTAGAGACACTTGAAGAATCTCTCCTTCTTAAACTGGAGCAGGTCTTTCTTAAGAAGAACCATGTTGGTTCCATGCTTACTGTTAGCCTAAGGGATGCTACTATCTCAGGTGTTCTTTACACCATCATGAAGGACCCCCGGACAAATACCTTTCGTTGGGGTGGTGATCATTTTCAAGACACTGCACTGTCCTTACACCTTTCAAGATGATTGTTAAGCTTCAAATTAAAGACTTACCGCAGCCTCTTTCTACCAACAATAAGTTGGCAGTCACTGCTGTATTGTTTACGCACACCACTTTGCTGTTACCACGCTTTTCACATCTGAACGACATAAGCACTGCAACATCACTTTACTTTTGTAGCATCCTTCTATTTGCAATATATTTCCTGTTGGATAAAACAGTTTCCTTTACACTTACGCTTTGCTGTGGATTCACCTCTTCCTTAAGCATTGTTTACGCAAACTGCTGTGGATAGTGCGTGATCCATAGGTCCAGCAGGGTTGAATTTGTTTCATACTGTTGTAACTTAACCCAAAAGGAATGGTTGTTACTTCTTTTAAGTAAAAAGGAGGCCAAGCACACAATCTTGCTTAAGGTAAGATATCTTATGACATCTATGTTGTAAGAGTCCAACTAAGACAAAATTCAAGACCTGGGATTAACCCATATATCTTGTTGTGGGGCTCGCACTCTCTGAATGTGGGTCATATATTACTGGGTGGTAAACCAGCAAATTCAAAGATAATCTGATCTAGAAATTACAAGGCAGAGTGAAATTACATTTGGATTTTTCAAACTGTGCAAAACAGGGTGACCTTACTTTAGAAAAATTCTCAAACAATCTCTGGTGCCTCCCGACAACTAGAAAAACAAGGACAAAAATAGGTAGTGGGAGAAATGTCCTATAAGGAGAAATTAAACGGTGCAACTCTTCCCAATGTCCCTTCCGTTTTTCCAAACCATTTTACACCGTCCAGGACTTCTGGTAGTCTGAAAATATCTACACTTATTTCCAAGGTTTGAAGTTTTAGATTCGTCCTCTTGCAGGCATTTTTGGCCAGACTGAATGCACCTTGGGAATGCTAGAGATCAAACTTGGAAGATATACTACAACACGGGTATTCAATGCACATCTGGGAGGTCCGGGTCCAGAGCAGATGCTCAAAGTAAAAAATATGTTAAAAGGCTTCATTTAGATTAACTGCGTGCACATTTAAAGTGTGTCACCAGTTTTAACGTGTGGCCTGGATCTGGGCCTTTGATGTACACCCTGATGGTAAAAAAACAAAGTCCAAACACCATTAAAAATGCAAAATGTCAAAATATTTCTGTATAACCTGGCTAGGCCTGGATGCTGCTGTTTGTGCAAACAAAAGGCCCTTTTAAACCCCGTTAATTTGAGAAAAAAAATAAATTCTGAAAATGCAAGTCGAGTCAAGAGTAAATCTAAGGGGCTTAAATACATTTGCCCTAGAATATAAATTTAAGGGTACTTACTGTCTGACAGCAGATGATATGCTAGCCCAATTCGGTTTAACTAGACACTAACAAGATCCCAATGTATCAACTGCATTTAACTTTGTTGGTGGATATTAGCTTGATGACGTGGTCATCAGTGCACCCCCCCCACCCTTCCCCCACTCTTCCCCCCCCCCCCCCAGCCCCACCTTCCCCCCCTCCCCGCACACACCTGAACACCTCCTCCCAGGCCCAAACTCCGGTTTACTCATGTAGAAAAAAAAACTTCCGTTAGCATTTTTTTTCGCATGAGCGAGTGGAGTTAAATATTAAAATACCTAATCAGTGACTCAAGTTATCACAATTAGATTGGAAAAAGTTGTCTTTGTTTTGCAACAACCCAAAGTAAATTAAAATAAAAGTGATTCCGGCCATTTTTCTAGTTTAATTTTATCAGCACATGTCGAAGTCCGAGCACGTTCCCGTTTTTCCATTATCTGCAACTCAATTCTCTCTTTCTGCATAAACACCGTACTCGGACTTGCCAAGGACACGCGCACGCGCACGCGCATGGCAGCCATCACTTAGCACCTATTACATCGCGTTCTTCGGGCCTGCCAGGCCCAGGAGCCGGATTGTGCGGCTTCCTCCCCGGCGGCCTGGTCATGGAATGGAAGTGAAATGACCCATTGTTGCTGCGCGAGCCATTTCCAGTCGGTGGACCGGAAACCCTGGGGCAGCGGACTTTCCCCATCACAAGAGGAAACTACCTTCCTTTTTGTTCGCGGCAGATACATTGCGTCATGGGAGCCTTCCGTAGAGTGGCAACCTCAGCAGTAAACAAGGCCAGAGCTCCACCGAGAATCAAAGGGCGTTTGTATTTTACAGAAACTCGGTCCATAAATGGAGTTAGCATGCTTAATTATTCTACAGCTATAAAAGTAACTCGTGAAATAATTTCTTTTATAACGGGTCAAAAACAAAAGCAATTTTACTATCTCGTAAATAGTGAATTCTTTGCATGAATTTCACACACTCTTAGCCTATGAAAAATTATACAGGGAACAATTTGCTTTAGTGAAATAGCTGGAAAATTATGCTAAATTACACGAAAAGTGAATCCATCATTTCGTGTTATATTTTAGTGCTAAATGTGTCCTCTTGTCAATTTAGGGCTGAGAACACATTTTGTACAAAAAATATAATAAAAAATAAAAAGCACAAAGATTAATTGCTGTGAAAAACAGCCGCTGGCATACTGATTTTTACGTTCATGTGTTATAATTTTGCTACAAATGGTGGTGTAAATTACATGTGGCGCACGGTTGTCATTTCAGAAATTTGACGTAACAAGTGCAACAAGAAGTTACACTAGCGTAATTAAAATTTCACCCAGGCCTGCTAACAATCTAATTTGTCTTCTTCACATTTCAGCAACTGACAACTCACCTTTAGCAAATCAATACCACCCACCCTAGATCGTGTTCTGACAGGGTCACCTCAACATACAGCAATCTAATTTTTTTTTAATCCCATGTAAAATCAGATCTTTCCCTTTGCTGCTGGTGAGATTCAGTTTTAAACGAAATTAAATGACATAAGGATTTCGTCTTGCACTACGATGAGTTCGCCCATTGTTTCCCAACGAATCAAATTCTACTTCATTGGGTCAAAATTAGGATTAGAAAACCTTATTATGTACAAAAAAAATGTCTTAGTCGCATGTCCTTTAAGTATTGCACAGACATGCTTCGTGGCAAAAACAGAGAAGAGATTGGTGCCCACTGGTCAGAATGCTAGCCGATGTGCACAGAAGTGAGGTGTTCGGGGCAAACGAACGTGTGAGAACACTATAGTATGCTACATCTCCATGTTTCGAAGCTGGTTTATTAAACCCTTGGCAGATGAGATCCCGGCCAAACAAGAGAGAATAGTGTGGAAATACAGACAGTGCCTTGCAGTGACTGTTGGGCTAGGAAAAAAAGACAACAAGATTTCTAGGTGTGTGTACAATATAAAACGACTGTCAACCTGTGATTTGCGAATAGCTGGTTTAACAGTGAGCCAGGGATGTCCACTGTATGCCTTGGAGGGCTGGACCCATGCCAGATTTTCAGAATATGTAGAGGAGAAGAATGTACATGCAAGGACCTCTTTCACCTCCAGGAAGTGTCAGGCCCTGCGTAATGCAGGCCAGACTATCAAGGCCAGTAAGTACCAGCCCAGGCAAGGGTCTGTGGTTACTCAGGACACCTGGTTGGCGGGGGAAAGGTGCAGCCTCTCCAGGCCAAGATAGAGACAATCATGGCCTGGGAGCGCCCAAAAACCCAAACTGAGGTGTGAGCTTTCTCAAGGTGCTACAAGAGGTTTGTCAAGGGATATGGCACCATATTGGTACCCCTGAAAGAGCTGGGGCAGACTTTGAAGAAGCTGCCCAGAAGGAATATGCTACTTACCAGTATGCATCTGTTCTTGGCATGTAGGGCTGCTGATATTCATATCTGATTTCAAAAAGGGGGTGGTGATGGACAGAGTATCTGAGTTAATCAGAACACTCCTACCCGGTCAACAGATCAGGGCTTGATCCATCATCGTTTTTTAGCTCACTGCACCATCCCAGTTCAGAACCTGGCTATATGCAAATTAGTCTGTCCCTGGCCCAGTGCATCATGGGAACAGGGCAGACCAAACTACCAAACCAATTCTTCACTGGAAAGGAAACAAGCTTCCAGGGACCGGTTTCTGGCATTACAGCCGTCTTCGGCCCGGCTTGCTTGAATCCTGATGGTGCAGTGAGCAAGGGACTCATGTCTGAGCATACCCTTCCACACTCATGGTGGCCAAAATAATTTCAAAAAGGGGGGGGGGGGTGATGGACAGAGTATCTGAGTTAATCAGAACACCTTAAGCGTGGAAGGGTATACTCAGATGTGAGTCCCTTGCTCATTGCACCATCAGGATTCAAGCAAGCCGGGCCGAAGACGCCTGAAATGCCAGAAACCGGTCCCCGGAAGCTTGCAATGGTGCAATGAGCTAAAAAACGGTGTTGGATCTAGCCCTGATCTCTTGACTGGGTGAGAGTATTCTGCTTAATTCAGAGACTCTGTCCATCACCACCCCTTGTTGTAAATTATTTTGTCCACCCTAAGCGTGGAAGGGTATACTCAGATGTGAGTCCCTTGCTCATTGCACCATCAGGATTCAAGCAAGCCGGGCCGAAGACGGCTGAAATGCCAGAAACCGGTCCCCGGAAGCTTGTTTCCTTCCCAGTGTAAGAATTGGCTTTTGTAGTCTGGTCTGCCCTGTTCCCATGATGCACTGGGCCAGGGACAGACTAATTTGCATACAGCCAGGTTCTGAAACTGGGATGGTGCAATGAGCTAAAAAACGGTGTTGGATCTAGCCCTGATCTCTTGACTGGGTGAGAGTATTCTGCTTAATTCAGAGACTCTGTCCATCACCACCCCTTGTTGTAAATTGATATTCATATCTGTGCATAGATTGCTGCCTAGTGTTGGGTCCGGATGATTGCACTTTGTTGTCCTGGAAGAGTCTTCGAAGTATCACGAGGTTGGTGACTCCTCCCCTGGACTACAGTGCGCATGGGCATCCTTTCCATGTTCAGATTGTTTTTCGCCATTGTGGCAGAGGTAGAGATAGGAAAGTAAGAGATGTCCATGCTAGAGATGATGCTGCAGCTGCGACAGGCGCCGGGGAGGAGGGCGGGCGGTATGAATATCAGCAGCCCTACATGCCAAGAACAGATGCATACTGGTAAGTAGCATATTCCGTTCGAGGCATGTGGGCTGCTGAATTCATATCTGTGCATAGACTGAATAGCAGTATCTCCTCTAGCGGTGGCCACCTGTGCCAGCTGCAGCAGTTTGGAAAAGAGTTTTGAGGACAGCCTGGCCTACAGCAGCTTGCTGTTTTGCTTGCACGTCTACACAGTAGTGTTTAGTGAAAGTGTGTATGGTGGACCAAGTGGCTGCCTTACAGATGTCTTCTAGTGGAATATTTCCTAGGAAAGCCATGGATGCCCCCATCTTCCGTGTAGAGTGTGCTCTAGGGGGGACTGTGAGAGTGCGTTTAGCTTTTAGATAACATATTTGAATGCACTTAACTATCCATCTGGCTATTCCTGACTTTGAAATAGGATTTCCCTTGTGTTGTGGTGCAAAGGCAACAAACAGTTTTTTTTTTTTGCAGAGTTTTATATAGCGCGAACTAGACCCGAACCGAATCAGGTATCAGAGCGCTTTACATAGCACCAGTTACGTTACATGAGGACGGACACACATTCATTTTTTTAGGCACGGGGAGATTAAGTGATTTGCCCAGAATCACAGGAGGTTTTTGGCGTCGTTACCGAGACTCGAACCCAGATCCCCAAGTCCGAGGTCGAGCGCCCTAGACGTTAGGCCAGCTCCTCTCCCAACAGTTTTGTTTTCCTGAATGATTTTGTCCTGTCCACATAGTAAAGTAGAGCTCTTCGGACGTCTAGCGTGTGCAGGGCTCTTTCAGCTACTGATTGTGGATTCTGAAAGAATACTGGCAGTTCAATTGCTTGATTAATATGGAAGTTGGATACGACTTTAGGCATGAATTTAGGGTTTGTTCGAAGAACATGTACCTGCATGAATGGTTCTTCAATTGTCAGTGCTTGCAATTCGCTCACTCTTCTGAGTGAGGTAATGGCAACTAAGAATGCGACTTTCCAAGTTAGGAATTGCAATTCGCATGAGTGTAGAGGTTCAAAAGGAGGTCCCATGAGTCTGGTAAGTACTATGTTTGTGTCTTGGAGGGATCACTCTTTTTAAGCCCCCCATGAATGCTTTAATAGCTGGTATCCTGAAGAGGGAAAGGTGTTGCCTGTTCTGAAGGTACGCTGCTATAGCAGCGAGGTGTAGTCGTATGGAAGAGTATGCTAAGTTGCATCTTTGTAAATGCAACAGGTAGCATATATTGGTTTGTGTGGAAGCGTCTAATGGGTTGATTTGGTTATTGTTGCAGTAAACAACAAATCTTTTCCATTTAGCGGCATAGCATGCGCGCGTGGTAGGTTGTCTTGCCTCCCGAATGATGTTCATGCAGTCAGGGGGCAAGTTGAGGTATCCGAACTCGAGGACCTCAGAAGCCAGATCGCTAGGTTCATCTGATTGGGATCTGGGTGTCTTATTTCTCCATGGTTCTGAGTTAGAAGATGGGGTGCTAGGCAGAGTCTTTGATGAGGAACCACTGAAAGTTCTAGGAACATCGTGTGGCGCCGCTGCCAGGGCGACTGACGCTGGAATCTGGGGACCACGGTTCGATCCCCGGCTCCGGCGGCAGGGTAGCCCAGCACCATGTGACTCTGGGCAATAGCTCGCTTAATCTTCCCGGCGGCCCCCAGCGCCTAGAGACCCTTACGGGTGATTGTGCGCTTTACAAATGTGGACTTTACTTTACCATGGTTGTCTCGCCCATGTGGGAGCAACTAGGATCAGGGTGAGCGAGTGTTTCCGCAGTTTGCGTGCCACCAGCGGGATTAGCGGTGCTGGGGGAAAGCGTACGCAAATCTGCCTGACCAGTTCATCCATATCGCATTGCCCAGAGACTGCGGATGTGGGAATCTGGCGGCAAAGTACTGGCATTTGGAGTTTTCTTTTGTGGCAAACAGGTCTACCTCTGGGTGACCCCATTACTCGAAGAATGGTTGGAGAACTTGAGGGTGAATCTCCCATTCGTGTATTTGCTGGCTGTGCCTGCTGAGCAGGTCGGCAATCTGATTGTCCTTCCCTGGAAGGTGTTCTGCGAGGAGAAAGATGTTTTTTGGGATCGCCCACCTCCATATGCTCTGCGCCAGATGAGACAGCTGTGGAGTGCGTCCCCCCCTGTTTTTGGATATAGTACATTGCGGTCATGTTGTCCGTCCGGATCAACACCGTCTTGTTGTACACGTATTTTTGAAAGGCTTTTAGGGCTAGGAAGACCGCTAGCAACTAGTCGGTTGATATGCCATCTTTTCTGTTTGTTGGTCCAGAGCCCTTGTACTGTGTATTGGAGGAGATGGGCTCTCCAGCCTGTTAGTGATGCGTCCGCTGTTAGTACTAGCTGTGGAACTGGCTCTTGGAACAGTCGCCCCTTGGAAAGGTTTTGTGGGTTCCACCACTGCAGAGAGTTGTGAGAGCGACTGTCCACCAACACTAGGTCTTTTAGTTGTCCATGAGCCTGGTTCCATTGCCGTGCAAGGCATTCCTGTAATGGGCACATCTGAAGTCTGGCATGGGGGACAATGAATATGCAGGAGGCCATCGTGCCCATTAGCTTCATGAAGACTTGAGCTGGCAGGGAGTGTTGTGGCTGGAATTTGCGAATAAGTGTCTGCATGCTGGCTATCCTTGCTGTGTTTGGATATGCCTTTGCCACCGAGGTATCTATCGTGGCTCCCAGGTATTGTTGTATATGGGAAGGTTGCAGATGCGATTTTGCGTAGTTGACTGAAAAGCAGAGGCTGTGCAGCAACTGGATTGTTTGTGACGTGTGTGCTGCACACTCGTGGTACGATTTCGCTTGTATTAGCCAATCGTCTAGGTAAGGGTACACATGGACGTGTTGCCTCCTTAGATGTGCAGCCACTGTCGCTAAGCATTTTGTAAACACTCTTGGAGCCGTGGTAACCCCGAAGGGCAAAACCTTGAATTGTTAGTGTTGCCCCTGTATTGTGAATCGGAGGTATTTTCTGTGGGCTGGATGGATGGGTATGTGGAAGTACGCATCTTTGAGGTTTAGTGTTGCTAGGAAGTCTCCCTGTTGTAGCAACGGGAGCACTTGTTGTAGAGTGATCATATGAAAGTGCTCCGACAGTATGTATTGATTTAGGGGCCTGAGGTCCAGTATCGGCCCGAGTGAACCGTCCTTTTTGGGAATAAGGAAGTATAGGGAGTATACTCCTGTTCCTTGCTGATGGAAAGGGACTGGCTCTATGGCCCCCTTTTCCAGCATGCTTTTCACCTCTTGTTGAAGTAGGGTGATGTGTTCCATGGACATAGGACGATATCTGGGTGGTATGTTTGGTGGCGTAGAAGTGAGTTCTAGGCAATAACCAGACTGGATAATTTCTCTTACCCACCTGTCTGTGGTGATAGAGTGCCAGACAGGTAGGAACTGTTGAAGCCTGCCTCCGACTGGTGTTAAGTGTTCCGGAGGCAGCGGAAGAGTCACCGTTTTGTGGAGGCGGAGGCTCTGGTGTTATTGCCTCCACGCCCCCTTCCCTTAGGATTGTTACCTCTGTAACCGCCTCTGTGTTCTTTGTGAAGGAACCTTGTGTGTTACCTTTATAGGAGGTAGAGGTTTGTGAAGCATTTCCTCGCGTGTTTGCTCTATATGAGGAGCGCCGAAAGGAGCCCCTATGTTGCAGAAACTGCAGTGCACCCATGGATTTAGCTGTTTCTGTGTCCTTTTTCATTTTGTCCAGGATGGTGTCCACCGCGGGACCAAATAAAAAGTCAGGGTTAACTGGTTGGTTTAAAATGGTGGATTGGACGTCATTCTTAAAGCCGGAGACCCTTAGCCATGCATGTCTGCGGAGAAGGACACTAGTATTGATGGCCCTGGCTGCGGTGTCTGCAGCATCCAGTGCACATTTAATGGAGGTGTTGGAGATGAACTTCCCCTCCTGGATAAGATTATTTGCTTGTGCTTTAAATGGCTCTGGCAAATGTTGCATAAGGGTTTCTAGCTGATCGTAATGTGCTCTATCGTAACGAGCTAGCAGTGCCTGTGTGTTAGCTATTCTCCAAGAGTTGGAAGCTTGTGCAGCTACTCTTTTGCCGGAAGCCTCTAGGATTTTGGACTCCTTATCGGGGGGAGCTGCTTCCCCTGTAGTTTGGGAGTTGGCCCGTTTTCGTGCATTAGCAACCACTAGGGAGTCTAGAGGTAGTTGACCCTTGATATAGGTGGGGTCAGTAGGAGCCGGCCTATACTTATTTTCTACCCTGGGATTAATTACCCGTGCTCTGGCGGTGTCCTTGAAGATGTCAGGTGCATGTTTGAGGACGCCCTTCAGCATTGGAAGTGTTTTGACAGTCTTCTCTGCTGTTGTGAAAGTGTCAAAGAGGAAGTCCTCTTCTACAGGGTCACTGTGCATGTCCACGTTGTGGAACTGTGCTGCCCTGTCTAGGAGTTGGTAAAAGACCACTGTGTCATCAGTAGGTGATGGTTTAGTAGGGTAAGTGGACACATCTGGGATAGGATGTGTATCATAGGGGTCTGTTGGCTCCTCCCAGAGTTCCGCTGGATCAGGATCCTGAGGAAAGTCATATAGAGGCTGTGGTTCATACCCTGTGTCCCCCTCATCGTCATCGTGGTTAGAAGGCGAGGTAGGTGCATGTGGTTTGGAGGGCATGATAGGTTGAAAAGGGAGTGCGGGCCTAGTGGCAGAAGTGCCAAAGTCCTTTTTCTTGAGTGGGATAGGTGAGTTAGGAGCAAAGTCCAAAGGTCTTTTCCCTATGCAAGATGGTAACTTTCCCAGTATCTGGGTTAATGTAAATCTTTGCCTGGTCCTCGGATGGATCTGGGTGGAATAGTTCTTACTCTACAGTCCTGGGTTTAGGCTTGGACCGTTTAGGGTCGACAGAGGCAGGTTTGTCGACGACCTTTGGTGTTTAGCCGGATTTCTTGGGTTCGGGCCCTGATTTGGGCTCGAGTTGTTGTTTCGGGTCGACGGGAACTTTTGGGTCGACACGTTTGTGCTCCGTAGGCTTCTTAGGGTGCGATCCTTTTCCCGGGGTGAGAGCCTTTTCCCGGGTCGACAGTCTTTTTCGGATCGACCGGTGTCTTTGGAGCTGTTGCCTTTGGGTCGACAGGTTTTTCCGGCTTCGGTACGGCACCGGATCGACGGTTTCTGGAACCGGAGGCTTGGTCGGTTCGACGACCTGGTTCGTTTCGACGCCCTTCGGTTGCGTGCCCTTTTTCGGGTCAACCGATTTTTTGGGGTCAACGGATTTTGGCTGATCGGCCTTTGCGGGGTCGATAGTCTTCTTTGGCTCAACAGTTCTCGGCTGTGCGTCTTTTTTGGATCGACGGCCTTTGGATCGACGATCCTTGGGTCGGTAACCTTCTTCGGCTCTAGAACCTTCTTCGGAGCGATGGTACTGGGCCCTGGGGTTTCGGAAGGTTTCGATTTTGGAGCCGGGCCGGAAGGCGGGGCTGACGAAAGTCTTTTTTGATCTTGGCTAAGGCCTGTTGGCGATGCCTCGACCGGAGCCTTTGGCGAGGGGTCACTTGGTGTCAGGGGCACTGTACTCCCGATTTGGCCCGACGGTAGTCGGAGTAGTCCTTGACTGTGACGATCTCTAGGTCAGAGTCTTGAGCGTAGGCCAGCTCCTGGTCATCATCGAAGATGTTGTCCGGTTCCGGTGCCCGTCGCTGCATTTCTTGCCTGTCGGCCCTTCGGATCCGTATAGTCTTTTTTGATCGGAACTGGGCGCAGGCCGGGCAGGTTTCTTCCCTATGGTCTGGGGAAAGGCACTTGTTGCATACTGAGTGTCGATCATTATGGGGGAACTTTGAATTGCATTGGGGGCACCTTTTGAAAGGGCTTCTTTCCATCGACGGTCGGCTCACGTGGCGTCGAAAAGGCCCAGAGGGCCGCGTCGACGACCGGATCGATATGGAAAGCTGTATCGAGTAGAGAGGTACCGAGCGGAACAATACCGACGAAGTCGAAGGCCTTTAGAAAAGTTTTGTTTCGATTCAGAGTAGGAGTATAGGAGTTTGCATCCGAACCCAATGGCGGAAAAAAAAATCTGAGCATGGAAAGGATGCCCATGCGCACTGTAGTCCAGGGGAGGAGTCACCAACCTCGTGATACTTCAAAGACTCTTCCAGGACAACAAAGTGCAATCATCCGGACCCAACACTAGGCGGCGATCTATGCACAGATATGAATTCAGCAGCCCACATGTTATGTTATGTTATGTTACGTTGTTTTTGTATAGCGTACGGCTACTCACTAGGAGTGTCCCGACGCTTTTCCACCAGTGACTCATAAAAAGGTAACACAACACAGCTAAAACCAAAAACATAAGAAAAATAGAAAGAAACAATTTAATAACAGAACAGGCTAAGCATTAAAAAGCCAAGTCTTCAGGCTCCTCCTAAACTGAAGCAGATTGGCAGTACTGCGCAACGCAAGTGGAAGCGAATTCCACATCTGGGGAGCTCGACAGCTAAAGGATCGCCCTCCAGCGCGAGCCTTCTTCACCCGTGGAACCACAGCTTTAAAGAGGGATTCCGAGCGGAGAGAGCGGACTGGATGATAAAAGTGCAGTCTCCGCTGGCTAAGGCCTCGAACATGTGATGTCGACGGAGGCATGCCAAAAAGCATTGAACTCTGGCATCGCCGCGGGAGGCGGGTGTGTCAGCCCGGTTCAGGCTGATACAGCTCAAAATACTGCACAGGGTATATTACACCAGGACCTCACTACACAAAATGCATAGGGCGGAAACCCCGTACTGCCTTAGAGAATGTGGGGAGGAAGGAACATTGCTACACACGCTTTGGGAATGTCCCCTTATCTTGAATTACTGGCGGCAAATCATGCGCACTATTTCTCAGACCCTTGATACTTCAATACCGCCAGACCCCCGTCTGTGCCTTCTGAATGTGTGGGAGGGGGTTGACCTGACACACCGGAGCCAGCAGTGGGTCACTATTGGGACTATGGTGGCCAAGCGCGATATTGCGCAGAGGTGGGGTGTAGCAGAAATACCTACGCTGACATTGTGGTGCAGAACGATGGACAAACTGATGATTGTTGAACGTGCTGTGTACAAAATGAGAGCTAACCCGCGCAAGTGGAATGCAATTTGGGTGGCATGGAATAAGTATAGGGGGGATCTATGCGAGCCGCTTCCTGAAGATGAGGGCGATAGCTCGGACGAGGAAGAAGACCTGGAAGACTAGATTAGAGGGAAAGGGTGGGCGGACTGGGGAAGTTGGGGGTTGAGTGCCAGGGACACCAGTTTAGCGGGCGTGGGGAGGGGGAGAGGTGGTACCATAGGAACCTGGTTCTAACAAGTGACATTGGGGATGCGTGGGAGGATTCAATGTGACTGTCCTTATTGGCATGAGTCTAAAGTTTATGGTTGTTTGTTATGTAAAGTAAAAAACAGTAAGACGTCTTATCACCTATTGATGTATCCTGATTGCCTTCTATAATGTATCAAACGTTCGCTGCCGGACCGGAGGGTTGTCGGCTGAATAGCTGTGTCACAATATGATGCCATGACTGATCAAGAATTACTTCCTTTCACTGTGATGCACAATTACTGTCTGTTTGGCAAATGCTAATAAAGTCTTACCAAAAAAAAAAAAAAAAAAAAAAAAAAAAAGCATTGAACTCCCTGAAGCAGACCAGGTGCACAGCCCTGTGCTCAAGGCCCCTGACTTTTCCAAAGAATTCAAAGTACAAACGGATGCCTCAGAGCATGGTGTAGGGCCAGTAGTGTCACAGCTTATTGAAGAGAGCCTGGACCAACCTGATGCTTTCATCTTCAAGAGGGACTAGCATGTTAAGACCAGTCAGCCTTACGGGTGTCTCCCCTCCCAAAAACGTTCTGCCTGGTTTGCCTCACTTTTTGTTGAACCGTTTTTGTTGGCCTTAGGACTCTGGGCACTTTCACTGCTAACCAGTGCTATAGGGCATGGGCTCACTGTTCTAAAACATGGTAACATTGGTGTATCCACAATTAGCATATTTTATTTACTTATTAGTCCCTAGTAACATGCACTATATGTACCCAGGCCTGTAAATTAAATACTACTAGCTGGCCTACAGCAACAATTGTGTCACCCACTTAAGTATCCCTCTAAACAGGCCTGTCACTACAGAGCATGTATGTGCAGTTTGACTGCCATGTCGACTTGGCATTTAAATACCTTGCCAAGCCTTAACCTCCAATTTTATTACACGTCACCCCTAAGGTAGGCACTAAATAGCCCATAGGGCAGGTTGCTGTGTAAGTACAAGGCAGGGCATATACTTTTTAGTTTGACATGTCCAGGTAGTGAAAAACTCCCAAATTTGTTTTCACTACTGTCAACCGTTACCCTCTCATAGGTTTTAAGACCGGGGATTCCTTATTACATTTAAGAAGTGTAAATCCCAATTAAGAAGGAGCAAAACTGTCATGTTTGGTACCTATGGAGCTTTAAAAATGGCTATTTTAATAGAAAATGTCCGCTTTGCTGCTCTTAAACTCTGTGTGCCTGCTGCTTGTCTCCAATAGAAGTCTGTGGTGGGTGACAGCTGAGATTTGTGCATTCCCTCCAGACAGCCACACACAAAGGGAGCTTCGGTGTGACCAATAGGCCCTCAACATCCTGATGGGCCTTCTTGGGAAGAATGGGAGGAAGGAGCTGGACACAGCCTCTCACTTACACCTGAATAGGTTGTGTCCCGTCACCACCCAAAGGACTGCTTCACCCCCTGGAGGGTGTCTGAAGCCAGAGCAGGAAGGGAGGAGCTCTGTGCATTTCAAAGATCCTCTTTGAAGTTACCCCCACTTCAAAGTCACCACTGGGTATAAGAATTAGACTTCTGACCTTACCAGTTCAGTAAACTTCTAGATCTGTGGGTACACTATCAGGAAGAAGGACTGCTGTGCTGCCAAATGGCTGCCACTCTGCAGGTCTGTGGCTCTGGAAAAAAGAACTGCTTTTCTGCTGTGTGGACCTGCCTGCTGCCCTGTCTTCCTAGGTGAGAAGTGCTGGACCTGCACCTCTTGAACCCAGAGAGACTCCAAGGCCTTGTCTGCTTGCCTCCTGTTCTGAAGTCTCCGGGACATCAAAGACATCCAGCATATCGGTAACAGCACCTGAACTCTGCCATTTCTGAGTCCTACCATGCCAAGAAGTGCTAATCCAGTCCGGGGCCCTGTGAAGTGGGTTTTCTGTGCTACCTCTTCAAAATCCATGCATCGCTATTGTTGCGCCAGTTGGAACAGACGCATCTCCTTCAGCACAGATGCATCTACTGCTTTGAGGACATCGCATCTTGATTCACGCAGATTGGAACCGATGCATTGCCGCCAATGCACGCTTCCTCTGCTTCATGCATTGGCCCAGTCGAAGGTGCAACAAGATACTTTTTAGGCAGGACAAGGTTGGATACTGTATCGGATCTGTGCACCAGCACGGTCGGCCTAAACTTTTGATTTATCCTGGTCAAGCCCCACAAGATAGCCCCAGTGGTGCATTATGCTTGTAAGCACCGTATTCGCAGATATTCTTTTAAAGTTCATAAGTTCAGTTCTACTTATTGGATTTTTGTCATTTTTATCTTGTTTTGTTCATTACATTAAGCTCTATTTTTCTGACTGGTGTGGATGATTTTTGTGTGGCGTTTTCACTTTAAGTATTGCGCAAGTACTTTACACGTTGCCTCATAAGTGAAGCCTGACTGCTCTGTGCCAAGCTACCAGAGGGTGAGCACATGTTAATTTAGGGTGTTTATCGGACTTACCCGGACTACTATTGTGCTCCCTACTTGGCATTGTGCATACTTCTGCCAATTAGAGACCCAGAAAGCCCACCAAAGGCAGAAATCGCCACCTAAACATATGTGAATTTTATTTAGGACTATGTAATAAAGTATTACACTCATTCACATTTCTGTGATTGGGCCGTTATGTGTAAAATGTATTTCTTGTGGTGAATCTTTTGTGAATATAACTATTATGATCGAAGTGTTTTAAACTTTACACACTGCAGAAGGAAAACCTCAAGTCACGCATTTCCAAAGAAAGAACCAAGCATATGATATACAAGGGTTAGACATTCGAACACATAGAAGTTAAAAATTACATCAATGGAAAATATAAATACCTGCAATATAATCTATAAGAACAGTTGAAGTCAATCTTTCATTACAAAGGGATAGTGAAGGTTAACACCCATACTTAATAATGCATCCAAATGTCTTCAAAGCGGTGGTCAGGAGAATTTGACAAATTATACAGACTACAAAATCCACGATTTCTTTTTGTTTCCATAGTAATGAAACATGTTGAAGTGGAGCTCAGTCTTCATTTATAGTCCAATGAAGGACCCTGTGGGTTTCAGAGCTGTAGAGTAGCAGCCTTTCTGGAAATCTAGTACAGTAAACCTTAATCGAAAACAGGATTGGTCTTCAATGACCATTCTGGTCTACAGATACAACTGGATTCAACTCACCTGTTCAAAAAGGCATTGCCGAAAGCATTCAGTTTCCTGAAGGGCTTCTTTGGGTCAACCACCAATGCATTCCCAGGTATGACACCTTCCACTTCACCCTGCATCACTGCGATGAACGAGTCAGTAGTGGGCTCAGGACCGATCCTCATGCCGGGAAAATCCTGTTCTAGAAGGTACCTGCCCAAACAGAGAAAGATATAAATAAGATATTCTGCATACCATATTCAGGACTGAGTGCAACCAAGAAAATATGGAGTGCTGCCCAATGACTGAGAATGTGAACATCAGGGTACTATCAACACTTTTATCAAGAAGGCATGACTCCAATTAGTTGTCCATTGGTAGCGGAGTAATGCTCAATTACTGGGCCCTGGCTTTATATGTTAATATGGACGTCTTTGCTGCTAGGGTGCAAAGGGAATTCAAAGATTAGCCTATTTACTGTTTGGCTAGGGAAGCAGTAAAATAGGGAACCTGATTTATCCCTTCACTTCCCAGACCACTCCTGGGGCTGGAAATTCCATAAGAGTTTAGAGGGCACCCTTAGAGTATCACCTAGGGGTGTCTCTGAATGTATCTGAAAAGGCCTAAAACTTTCCTTTTTTAATGGCATTGGTAGCTTGCCTGGTGGCAAAATTCTATTGTTCATAAAGAACTGAAATTCCTCACTTCGTCCCATCTATTCCCTTCTGGCACTGCAAAGGAACTTCGTAGAAATTGCTCCTCTTGGTGGAGAGGACTGTAAAGCCCCCAAACCCTCCCCGGGACCAAACAGTATTAAGAGTTGTGAGAATACATGCCTTGTTTGCATTGGACTTTTCCCATTTGCCAGTTCCTTGCCAATCAAGCTCTGCAGGCCTTTCTGTGAGTGTAGATAAACAATAACTCCCACTGCAAGGGGATTACTACAAGCTGCTTCTCCCTCCCTTTGCTTAAATAGACAGAGTTTCACCACCCAGGGACAACTCTGCCTTCCGCAGGGCTGTGCACTCTGCTAGTTTACACAATGCAGTCCATGTTGTTTTAAGTTAAGAAAAATATATACATTAGACTAGACCATAATAGGGTAAATATACATTTAATATTATAAAGAAAGAACATAGTTTTGAACATTTCTTAAATTTCCCAAGAGAGTCCATCTTGAACAAAGCCTGCATGTGTGCCGCCACTTCAGGACAGGAGGGTAGCTGACTAACACCATTGTGCAGCGTTGCTGATCACACGATTTCATAGCATGTGTGCCTATACAGTTTCACTGCTCGTGCCTGGAAGTCAACAATCAACACTTTTCTATAGTCTTCTGGACGTAGTAAAACCTATATACATGCATGCACAGACAATAAAAAGCGCATAGCTTTGCACTTGTTCCAAGTATGATTGGTTTGTGTGTCCTGCCTCCGGGATAGGTGGGAGCATGGCTGTGTCGTCACCACCGGGGAGGGGTGGGGGGGGGGAGATCCAGTTGGGGTTTTCTTTTTGGTTACTGTTTATTGTTGCGACTCTGCTTAGCTTGGTGCCTAGGAACTGCTATGGCTTCAAGCACCTTTCCTTGATTGCTTCTGGACAGTGTTTCTTTGGTCCATTGGGAAGGCACGAGCGTTGTGTCTGTCCGTACCTGATGTAGCGTGTACTATCGTGGACTGCTTACAGCATTTTCATTACAGCTTATTACACTCCCCTGTGTGGGATTTGTGGCGGGGTTGTCGCCTATTCCCTTTCTTTTCCCCCTTTCCTCCCTTCCCCTTTTTCCTCTGAATAAATACAATAAAAATATATTTTACAAAAAAAAAAAAAGCGCATAGCCCCATCAAACTTCAAGGTTAAACATGGGAGCTCAACACAACCCACATAGCTCAACACAATAAATCGCATAGTGGTGCAAAGAAATACTCACTTCTAACACCACACTCTAAACCTCCTGCTTGATGCAAACTCAACACTTACCTTTAGCAGAACTAATCCATAAACAAATACCCCACTTAACAACACATTTACCTCACATGCTAGCGCCTGGTAGAGACTATGAAGACATCCAAGTAACATGGGCATGAAAGAGCTTTCTAAACATTCAGGTCTTCAAAATTCAAACGGGGCCAAGTAAACAATAGATTCATCGATGATCTCATTCCTGACTTCTTAATTACTGTACGAGTTTGCAGGACATACAGGAAGAAATATTTTGACACTAAATATGTGGTTGGATTCCAAGCACAATCCAAAGTAATGTACATTTTGAAATGAATTAGGTTAACTTTTTTGGGAACAATGGTCCCAATAATATAAACTTCACACGTCACTATGCATTGCTGGGTTACGGCACTCATGGAAAGTGGAGGCTGCTTTATTTGTGGTTTTGTTTCAGTGTCAACACAGCCTAAGACTCTACCATCATGATACGATTATGCCCCACACAAAGGAACTTTCAAACTCTACCCTTCTAGGAAGTCTACTTTCAAGAAGAGGCGGATACTGCTGGCTGGTTAGGGTAGGACTCATCTACTTTCAGGAAATAAATGTTGCAGCGAGCCCAGATAAAAGGGTATCAGGATCTCGGTCTCATCACCATTCAGCTTACGCAGATTAAGACCAATTCAGTTTGCAACCTTTGCAGGCAGCCATTGTAGAAACACACACGCTCATCACCAGTGATTTTAAGGATGGTTTGTGCATCATCCGCAAACATTAAAACACTGTGAAACCAAAATACTGGCCAAAATGTGCTAGAGGAATCAGCTACAAACTGAAAAGTAATGGTGAAAAAATGCAGCACAGGGGAACGCAGCATTCAATGGTCTGGCCATATATAAACAAGGCGAGAGTACCACTTGTTGGAATCTAATGGCCAAGAAGTCTCCAGATCAGGCAAGAGCAGAGTCCTTGTTATAGAGGACCCGAATTCTGACTAATGGAACCTGGTGGTCTACTGTGTCAAAAGCCGCTGACAGATCCAATAAGATCAGAAAAGAGAAGACATAGTCATTGAACCACCAATGTACTTCGAGAAGGGCAGCTATCCCAACCAATTCTGTGATGCACCCGGGAAAGGAAACCCGCCTGCACAGGAGACCATAGTTCACAACAGGATTACATTTTCAGAAAGGGAAAGTGTGCGACTGGACGACAGTTGGACAAATTGTCTAGATCCAAAGAAAAGTTTCAATAGCTGAATCATGGGGTCTGTTCTGAAATCTGTAGAAAGCACTCCAGAAACAGGGAAAGCTTCCAAGATAGATCTCTGCTGCATGTGCAGAAGACTTTTAAGTAATTCAGTTGAGGAAATATCTGCAGATCCCCAAGGTGATCTGCAGTTCTTCACCAACTGAATAAAATCTGTTGTCTCTAGGGGAGTCAAGAGACACAATTGATGGACGGAATGCAGAACACATCAAAACATTCACCTCCAGTCAAGAGATCTGGGTTAAATCCATCATTCCTTTGCTCACCATGCCACCCCAGTTTAGACCTGGCTATATGCAAATCAGTCCCTCATGGGAACAGTCCAGCCCGAACTGCCAAGCCAGGTCTTCCCTGGACCGGAAACAAGCATCCTAGGACCGGTTTCCGGGTTTCACCCCTCTTCAGCCAGGATAGCTTGATTCCAGTGGCACAGTCTCTAGGGGAAGATCGCATGACGTGCTCCCTGTTTATGAACTGTTAAGATCAACTTCTAAAGAGGAGGAAGTGCTAATTGAATGGCAAAATAAGGGACCTTTAACCAATTCTCTATGTTCAAAGAGTCTGTCTCCTCTAGTGAAGTCTTAAGCACTACATTTAAGGGCCACGTAACTAAGCCTTCTCTTGAATCTGTCCTTCTGCTGACTGCTGAGATCCTGCCCCACAGCAGTTCATCTAGAATCTAAGTCTCCTGCAGTTTGGACAAACACAAATGTGGTTTAAAAAGGTCAAAGGGGCATTCAATGCGTGCATAACCTCTTGATTATGGAAAATGACTCCCTCACAAACTTCGTTATGTACACTGGTTCTGAATGACCACACATGCAATAGTATCTTGAAAATGCGGTCTAAACAGATTTGTCTACAGGGGCGCACCTTGGATGAGCCTGGCCACAGTTTAAGCTTTTCCAGAGGACAATCAGAAGGCCGAGCAGGGACATGAAGACAAGCACGTCAAAAGCATGCTCATAACAAAGTCTCCACCTCGGGTGACTGCACAGTCCTGGTAGAGGTAAAAGATGTAATGGGTAGGATAATGTTTGTGTGTTGAAATTTTTTATTAGCATTTCAGATTCATTAAACAAAACAAGAAAACTCAAATACAAGTAATAAGGGTAAGGATCTTATGATTTAAATTAAAAAGTAAATCCATATACAGGACAATATTTAATATTATGCTACCTAGGACAATAAATATATATAACAATATATAAAGGAAAGATTGAAAAAGCATATAAAATCAAGTGTTAAAAACTAAATGATAATAAATACAAACATGTTAAGAAAGTAGAAAAGGATTCCATATCTGGGAAAAAACTCTAATTGATCTTGAATATTATATATAATCCTTTCATGTGAGGCATTTTGAATCATAGCAGATAACCAGGACTCTTGAGATGGTGGAGTGGAAGAATTCCATTGTCTTAATATACCGATTTTAGCAGTTGCAAGCGTGGTATGTAGGAAACGAGATTGTGGTTTAGAAAGAGTGGGAACATTTCTGAAATCATGTAATATTATATTAGCTGTGGAAATGGGTAAATGCAGGACGATAGACTTATGTAAGGTCTGACCTACGTAAGACCAATAATCTTTAACCAATGGTCACGTGCAAATGAGTAGGATAATTACATAATTCAGTCACAGATTAGAATATAAACAAAGTCACAAATTAGGCGATAAATAGAAAACTAAATACCAAACATGTTGTTACTATATCATAAAAGGGGATGGCAGAGAGGATCCGTGGAGGGACACAGTAAGGCAAGAAGACGCGGAGGACAGATTGGGTGTCTCCAACCAGTGGATCGCGGATACACATCTTCTGAGTAGCTCACAGCACATTGGGTTTATTTTTAAACAAGCACAAGGTCATATTTTATTTTAAAGTTAAGGGAAGGCTGTGTTTATTTTACATCTTATCATCAGGGTGTAGATAGCAGGGCCTGATAACGAGAAGTGCTCAGTCAGGTGCTCAGTCAGATGGATGACCCAGGCTGGGAATGGCACGAGACGAATGACTTAAGCAGTGAGGTATTTAACTCGTACATAAAAGTCCTTTGCAACCCAATCATGGAGCTGTGAACAAAAATGAGGTTTCTAAATAATGTTTTGAAATGGGAGAAAATTAAAAATAAAAAGTTACTTTATTTGCCTCAATGATTAATTTAACTCTTCATTTGAATTTTCTCCCAATTCAAAGTGTCACATTTACAAACTGCCAACCCCATGCAGGGACCAGTAGGCACTGCGCCATAGAAGTGAAAAATACAGCCAATTTTTAGAAAAGAAAAATGTCACGTATTATGAACGTTTTTTGCAGAACATTTTTCTGCACTTTAAATTTCTCCCATTTAAAAACAGGATTGTATATTTGTGTTATATATGCAACTATGCCACATATGGTGAAAGGTATGTCCTGTGCTGCAAGTACATACGACACAGGCTCAGTCACCAATACAAATATATTCCATTCACACATACACGTTTATATATCGCCAAAAACCACACGCTCACGGACACATGGCATGGTGGCAGTTGGGAGTTCGGGTGCCCTGGCAATAAAGTGGGTGTAAGGGAAGTGAAGCATATACATCTAGTGTCTGAATGGCACAATATGAAACCAAAGCTTAACCACTTAATGAAATTGTGTAATCCTAGTCAATTGTTTTAATTCACTTTTCCTCCTTTTTCACCATCGCAAATGAGAATCTTGAAATACAAGACTACAGGATGTGTGCTGTACAAAACCTACTCCTGTGTTTGACTAAATCAACCATAACGTTGTTCATGTATAACATAAACCCAGGCCACCCAAAGAGTGCATGAAACCACTGACTTCTTTCTTAGTTAATAATTGGCATTGTTGTTAGGGTGTTGGGGGCGGGGGGGGGGGGGGTAGAGAAGAGGAGAGAATGAAAAATTCTAAATTCACTTTAAAAAGAGATATATATACACATATACATACACGCACACACATGCACACACACACACACACACACATACACAATCTGATATCTGGATTACAGCTGCATTGCATGCTGGAAGACCGAGTTCGTCCAGCACTGATCAACAGCTGAAACCACTTAAGGCGGGGCCGGGCACACTCCAATCAATTTTGGAACTCCGTGAAATACGAAAGAGGGAGCTGAAGTAACCCAGGCAGAAAAGGCATCTGAGGAAGGCAAGAGTTAAACGCCGAAATGCATTATGCTGTAAACCTGCGCTAATTAAAAGGTTACCTGGTACCCCCGCTGTGTCCTTTCGTCTGAAAGGGCTTTCTCTGTGTGTGTGTATATATATATATATATATATACACACACACACACATATATATATATATATATATATACATATACACACACATATATACACACATATACACACACACACACACACACACATATATATATATATATATATACACACACACACACACAAAAATTCTTACTGGCGTTGGGGTCTTGCCGGCACATGCGCCACCTGACAACGGGAGCGATTCAGGAAGGACCCTCTTTGTTTGGAGTATATATATATATATATATATATATATATATATATATATATATATATTCACAAAAAAACGTAGGTTTTACACCCGTTATAGTTAGGAAGTAGCATTTACAAAACCTTTGAAATTCACAGAAAAAAAACGTAGGTTGGACACATGTTATAGTTAGCTGGACATTTCACTCATAAAAATATTGAAATTCCCCCGTTATAGTTAGTTCAGCTAACTATAACTCGCGCGCCCGCAATGCACAGCTGATGACATCACATATTTCATCACTCATGACATGGTCAGTGACATCACTCATGACATCATGACATCTCAAATGACATCACTGATGACATCATCCATGGAATGGGTGTTTTTCTGAAAATTAAATATGTTTTATATATGTATATCTGAAGGTTGATGGAAGAAGAAATGGGTATATAAGTGTATATGTCATTTGAGATGTCATCAGTGATGTCACTGACCATGTCATGAATGATCTAATATGTGACATCAGCAGTGGATTGCGGGTGCGCGAAATATAGTTAGTACAACTAACTATATAGGAGCAATTTCAATGGTTTTGTATGAGTGAAATGTCCAGCTAACTATAACACCCCTAAAACTTAGTTTTTTGAGTGAATTTCAAAGGTTTTTTAAAAGCTAATTCCTAACTATATAACTCCTGAAACCTATGGTTTTTTCAGTGAATTTCAAACGTTTTTTAAATGCTAATTCCTAACTATATAAGGCCTGAAACCTATGTTTTTTTCAGTGATATATATATATATATATATACATACACACATATGTTTAGCAAATGTGTAAAAAAAAAAAAAGAATCTAAACTTGCGTTTCAAATAATGCATTTTGTAGTCAAACTTTAAAATCACTCATATGTTGTATACAATTGTAAAACAAACATTGTTCCAGCCTGATTTGTTGAAGAAGAAAGAAGTATGGAGATGGCTCAAGCAGCGCCTTGAGACCCTCATGGGCGAATAGCGCGCTTCACAAATCCCCGATTGGTTGATTGATTTTCTTAAGAGTACCATCACAAAGCAAGACTGCAGAACTATTATTTTCAGTTAAAGGAAATAACCAATGAACTAATTTGCTGCGAGAAACAAACGAGTCGTGCACTGGTTATTATAGCTCAGCGTGTTCGAGTGCCCGCTGCAGAGTTCAGTACACAACCAGCCAGGTTCTAATCCAGCCTGGGCCGTTCAGCTGTTCATTATTCCAAGGCTGATAAAAGAAGTAGTGTCGAGTAATAATAAATCATGTGGTATTTAAAGGAGGTACACGTTCCTTCAGCAGCAACGCTACATAAAATACAATTTATGAAATGCCCAGTGGCTGGATTCTTGCAGCCGCCTGACCTTGGGTTGTACAAAGAAGCTATTTTAAGCAAAAAAAAATTAAGAAAAACGCAACAAAACAGTTTCCTGGCAGGTCCCTTACTCCCTCTCCGGTAAGGAGTAGTTAGCAGCTATTTATGTGCTGTAGCTTGTGGAAGAAAACGCTCTTCCGGTATTTGTAAGGTTGCTCTTTTCTTGCACAAAAATATGTGAAATAGAAAAAAACCTTTCAGAATGACATCTTTAACTTATAAAATGGGGCTCCAGACTACGTTTTTGCCAAAAGAGATAATGGCTTTCTAGCAAACAAGCATTTTCAAAGTCAATGCTTTTGGCCTTTCCTATAGTGCACACACAGACCAGGGTATCTAAACCACATATTTATTAAGCCCAAACATACGGCAGGCAGCCATGTACAGAAACGAAACAAGCATAGGAAAAGCCAATTGGTCTCGCCTTAACGCATGGGTACTCGCAAACATTTCCCCAAGGGCCACAAAGTTTGGTCTGTGAGGTGACAGAGCCAAATTGATGCCAGCAGGGTGGGTGATGGATGGTCCGTTGGGGGCGGTAAGTTGTGTATAGGCGAAACAAAGCATAAACATATTGTTGCTGAATTTTACAATGTAAATCTCGAAAACTGGGATTAATCCGAGCTTTCCCACTGTACCAAATTGTGTGATCCTAAGCAATTGATTTATTTCACTTTTCCTCCTTTTTTGTCATTATGACATAAGAGGACCACAAAATATAGAACTTCGGGATGCGTGCTGTACAAAACCTACTTCTGTATTTGATTTCATAAACTAGAATGTTGTTCATGCGTAATAGGTACCTAGAACACCCGAAGAGTGACATAACTGACTTGTCCGTTTGTTCACTATCGGCATTGTGGTCAGTGTGGGGGAAGAATTAATCTAGCTAAATTCATATTTTAAAACTATCACTTTAAAAAATACTTCTCAAAGCTCTGATATCATCTGATATACCAAGGTGAACTGGTCCTGCATGTTAATGATTCACAGTTTTTGAATTCTGAAGAGACATCATAACATTTTTGCACTTTTGCTGCAAGATGGCTTTAAAAATGCAGGTGTTCCTAAAGTTAAGTGGTGCAGGACAACTTAGCTACCTTCTTTCCTAAACTTCAATTAACCTTTAAATAAAGATTTGACTGTTTTGATGTTAGTGCTGGGTCGAGTGGACAACAGCACAGTGCTGCAGTCGGTCAGGGTGCTACATGTAAAGGTCAGGAGTGCCGCATGCGGCCCCCGGGCCGTAGTTTGCGAATCCCTGCCTTAATGCATCAGCAAAAAGCATTTTTTGACAGCGAAGAGCAACATATAAGCATGTGCATCGTGATGACATGTGCGCCCTTATGGGTCATGGTGGACGTGCACATATGCAGCGCCATGAGTGAGCAAGCCTACAAAATAATGCAGGAGTCATTTTTATTTTTTAATCTTGCTGACCCAATAAGAATAAAATGAAGTTGAAATAGATCAAAAGCACCTTTTTTTTCCTAAGGTGGAGGGGCTGGCAGCAATTTGCATTTGACCGTTGAAATTCAAACACAAGGTCTGCAGGGAAACAGAGGAGGGGGAGGAGTGGGGGAATAAAAATAAAAATTAAAAAAAATCTGGGCGCAGGAGGAAAGGAAAAGCAGAACACAACACGAGGGAGCGAGAAACCTGGTTGGCGCACTTTGGTTTGAGAAGTTGTCAGACATTGCGAATGTTAGCGGACAACAATCCACCTTGCTCCACAGAATCCAACGCTTTTTGCCAATTTGTGCCAGGGAGGATGTACCAGACAAAACCAAACAGCAGAGAGGATAGGTGCGGGCCGGGGATGGCCGGCAAACAATGATTTCCGAAGGCGGGGCCACCAGAGAATGGGCAGCGAAGCAAGAGACACACAATTGATGGAAGGAATGCAGAACAAATCAAAATATTCACCACCAGTCAAGAGATCTGGGCTAAATCTATCATTCTTTTGCTCACCATGCCACCCCCCGTTTAGCCATATGCAAATTAGTCTTGACCCTGTGCCCCAATGGGCAGCGAAGCCCATGAAGAACACACACATGCACTTGGCCACGTGGTTTGAATGGCCCAATCCAGGAGGAACGGGCGCAGGGATTTGAAGGTCAAAAGACAGGTCACGGGACCCTCATGAACTGAGCTCTCAAATGCATGCCCAAGGGCTGCGCGATTTCCTCCGCTTATTTCGAGACCTTCAGCAGCTTTCTGGAGTGGGCGTTAGACATGCCGCATCCAGTGGGAGGGCAAATACACTACCTCGATGACTTATTGACAAACCAGGCATCGCAGAATTTGCGGATCTGCTGCACCACATCGTGGAATTGGCGGAACAGCTAGGGGTACCACTGGCAAGCAAACAGACAGAAGGCAATATCACTCAGTGGTCTTTCCTAGGGATTGAGCTAGACACCTTGGCTGGGGTATGCAGACCGTCTAGGGTCAAAGTGGCTGAACTGCAGCTCCTAAAGGAGTGGCTGCTTGCAAGAAAGGCAACCCTGGACGAGCTGCCGCAGCTGCTGGGTAAGCTCAACGAAGGGCCTCACAAAGAAACACCACATAGTGTGGCTCACACAAGGCATGAGGGGGGACCTGGAGCAGTGGGTGGTCTTCCTAGACGACTTTAATGGGATACTCATATTGCAGGAACCATAGGTGCCCACCAGCCAGCTTGATTTATTCACGGATGCGGCTGAAAGCGAGGGCTTCAGGGCCACTCTAGGAGTAGCATGGACGGCCTCTCACTGGCCTCCCGCTTGGCATGCAAAAGGACCAGCAAAAATATTATGCTGCTGGAGCTCTTCCCTATGGTTGTGACCTTCACCATATGGTAAGACGGTCTCACCAATAAGCAGATCACGCTAGGGGCGGACACCCACGCAGTGGTATTAGTGTTGAATTTAGGAACAGCACGGTGCCCAGCAGTGGTGCGCTTACTATGCCACCTAGGCAGTCGCCAGCTGAGACCAAACATAGCGCTTAGAGCCATACACATTTCAGGCTGCGATAAGTGAATAGCGGATGCGTTCCCGTTTCTACCCCACATGCAGAGCGGACCATGATGCCGGATCCGGAGTGCCTGTGGACCCTGGTGGGCCCATCCTACTGATGTTGGTGGCCAATGCCCTGACACCCAAGAAGGCAAAAAAGTACAATAAGTGCTGGGAAGTTTTTGGAGGACTGGCCGGGATGCCTCTTGTTCGAGTGCATGTAGTGGGGGTCACAAGGGCGGCCGCTCTTTTTGCATTAGGATGGCTGTGCCCAAGATGCTTCCAGTTCACCGCTGTTCTTCGGATGGCCATCTACAAGGCTAGGCTGCCTTGCAAAAAGTTTGGGTCTCCCTCCTTTGGCATAGGCACAGCCACAACCGCGGCACTGAGCGGGTTGGGCGAGGAGCACATAAAGCGTCTGGGCTGCTGGGCCTTGGGCTTCTTCAATGGTTACCTTAGACCCACGGGTATCTGTGCTGTGTTTGTCTTGCAGAAAGAAATCCCACAGGCTGGCGCAGAGTGTGGACCCTGGGCCACTTATACATCACAAGGGCACAGCAGTGGGCGTCGGTGCATAATGACTACGAGGGAATCTGGCTGCGCATCACACCAGTGTCTTGGCTGGGAAAACCAGGCATGAGATGGGCACAATTGCTCCAGACCGTTCATGACACATTGGGGCAGGAAGAAAGGCCTGATCAGGTCCTAGTACACCTGGGGGGAATGATCTGGCATGTCTCGGGTGGAACGACCTGTTTGGGTGCAAGGAGGTCAGGGGCTAAGCATCTCCATAGCAAAAGTGTGCAGGGTGAACGGCTGGGGTTTGTGAGGCACTGGCTCAATCTCAGAACCCCGGGATAGTCCACTTAACCGGGGGTATGGATATGTTCCTACTAAACAGATGGGGTACTAGAACAACTAGGTTTCTCATAGCCAGGCAGGAAGGGAGAGCTGGTGGCAGTCGGAGCAACAACCTACAGTGCATGGTAGAGAAGGCACGCACAATAGCCAGGGCCCCTGGAATTATGAGATTGTGAGATTGCTGCAATTTTCGCATCACTATAGATTTGTCACATAACCCATCATCTGCCGCATAATCAGCAGATTTTAACCCAAAAATTGTTTTATATCCAACTCGAACGGTTCCAAAGTTACTAAAAATGCAGCTCGACTGCTCACATTTTTGCTTACTACCATATTTGGGTGCTAAGCTGGTAATAATGAGGTGCAGCAACGCCCAGAAAGTGTTACCAAGTTAAAAAAAGATAAAATAATGAAGTAATATTGTTATGAAATGTGCTGCATTATGCCGCATAATTGCCCTTTTTTTCTTACCACATAATGGACCATGCTGCCTAATTTGGTCCTCTGATGCCACATAATGCTGGTGGCCCAGACAATAGCCCAGGAACAAGAGCGGCTCAAGCAGCGTCTTTGGGAAGCCTCACGGCAGGGGCACTGGGAGCAGGAGACGGGCCAGCAAGGATCAACTGCAGGCGGACACGGCACTAGCAGCCCAGGGTAGGCCGAACGGACGCCTACATAGGTCAAGGTAGCAAAATAATTGCGGGTTTGTATAGCGCTAGGAATCGACTCCCGGAGGAGTATCTCCACGCTTCGACCGCTGGGGAACCCGTCCTGGCTCACCCTGAGAGATGGTCCCTGATGGGTATCTCTAAGGTGCGACCAAGCATCCCCGGCGGTCTGGGGGGCCGTTGTGAAGATGAGGCAAGCTGATGCCCAGAGTTGCTAAGTGTGGTTTCTGACTAGAGTAGGCACCGAGGCGAGAATTATCGAGTCCACTGACCCTGGTCCACGACCCTGCCGCGTCGGGAATCGAACCCTGGTCCCGGGCCGTTCTCTGCTTACGGGTCTGCCGCCTCTAACCAGTAAGCCACACTTCTCCACAAGGGAAGCCTAGAAGTTGCCAACTCCAGACACCTGCAGAGGGGCAGCCGTGCAGGGATGAGCCAGAAGTGCTGCCAGTGGTTAATATGGATCAACAAATCCAGAACTGCTGTAGTAAACACGACAGATGTGATGAAGTATTCGAATCCATGCAATGCGAACACCATTTAGTTGGGATGTCCCATGTCCAGGTGTTTATGTGTGAATAAACTGCAGTCGTTATGCACCAACAAAGGCCCCCCCTTGTAAGTTCACTAAAAGGTGAGGGTGCGTTTGGATGTGAAAAAGAAAAAAAATGTTCAGAATGATATGGTTAACTTATAAAACGCGGCTCCAGACTACGTTTTTGCCATAGGAGCGAATGGCTTCCTAGTAAACAAGCATTTTCAAAGTCAATGCTTTTGGCCTTCCCTATAGTGCACACACAGACCAAGGTATCTAAACCACATATTTATTAATCCCAAACATACGGCAGCCAGCCATGTACAAAACCCAAACAAGCATTGGAAAAGACAATTGGTCTCGCTTTAATTTAAGGGTACTCGCAAAAAATTTCCCAAGCGCCACAAAGTTTGGTCAAAAAATGTTTTGTATCCAACTCAAACGCTTTCAAACTTACTAAAAATGCAGCGGCATGTGTTGCAGTGCAGTGGAAGGCCCCTTTGCAAAGCTGGACTGCTCACATTTTTGCTTATTACCATATTTGGTTGTTAAACGGGTAATAATGAGGTGCAGCCAATGCGCGCCCAGAAGGTGTTACCAAATTTAAAAAAGATGAAATAATTAAGCAATATGGTTATGAAATGTGCCGCATTATTGGGCCACCTAATTTGGTCCTCTGCTGCCGCATAATTCCAGTGGCCCCGACAATAGCCCAGGAAGAAGAGCTGCTCAAACAGCGTCCTTGGGATGCCTTACAGCAGGGGCACTGGGAGCAGGAGAAGCTTCCAACTCCAGACACCTGCAAAGGGGCAGTCGTGCTGGGATGACCCAGAAGTGCTTCCAGTGATTAATATGGAACAACAAAACCAGAACTGCTGTAGTAAACATGACCGATGTGATGAAGTATTCGAATCCATGGAATGCGAATACCATTTCGTTGTGATGTCCCATGTCCAGGTGTTTATGTTTGAATAAACTGCAGTCGTTATGCACCAACAATGGCCCCCTTGTCTGTTCACAGAGGGTACATTTGGATGTCAGGGAGGTAACTGGTGGGTGCTCGCACGTCTGGGAAGGGTTAGAGGAATGGCATTGAAAAACACCCCCCTTCCCCCAAACACCCCTTTTCTCCCCACCGCCCCCGTACCCAGGCAGTGCTCTCTCTGGAGTGAAGTCTCTGGCTGCAGCACAGGCATAAAGAGGTGTTTTACCACTGACGATTAAACAGGTACACTCCCAGCTTCAGAAAGAGCCACGGTGAAACTACTCAACTGGGAACAAAGCCAGTAAGACTGGGAATCGGGGAATGGATCAGAGCATTCTGGGAAGGGAAAAGGGGAAAACACAGCAATATGACAAAGCCAAAACGAAATACACAGAGCAAGGTCAGCAACAAAGGCAATGAGGTCAGATAACAGAAGAACCATTGAGAGAGGGGAAAAATACAGGGGACGAGAAGCAGTGAACAATCAACAAGCAGATGAACCGATAGACATGGAACATTGCTAGGCAGCTTCCTAAAGCCTTGGTATTGCTTACCTTTTGCCAGTGGCTGGCGGGAAAGAGAGAAATACAGAGCGTGGAGTGGGTATTTGGCAGGGTGGGGATAATCACAGGATGGAAAGAGCTGGAAAACACATGCGTTCTCATAGAGTGTTGATCAGAAAGATAAAAGTAGTTTCCTAAGTGTGAGCAGAGGAAGGATAAAGTCAGCTAATCAAAAGGATGGTAAGAGGGCTAGATACAGCACTCTGAGCAGCGGGAGGCATAAGGTGACACAGCACTGTGCAGCAGGGCTCAATACAGATTTCTTTGTAGCTGGAGGCCCAGAGATATCACTGGGCAGCAGTAGACCTAGGGCCAAACAGAGCTCTGTGCAGTAGGAGGTCGGAGGAGATACAGAGCTCCGTATAGCTGACGGGCTAGAAGGATGCACATCAGGATGATGGATATGCAGCAAGGGGCACAAGGTAATGTGCAAAAGGCAGGCACAAGGAGAAGCACAGGAGGGGAGCACAGGGGGGGAGCACATGGGGATGTAGGATTCATGAGCATGGGGTTGTGTGCATCATATAGGCCATGCTGAAGTACAATACAGATCTCTTGACTGGGTGAGAGTGCTTGATTGGTTCAGATGCTCTGTCCATCACCACCCCCTTTTGTACCGCTTGTGGCAGGGTATGCTCAGACGGGAGTCCCTTGCTCACTTTGCCACTGGATTCAAGCAAGCCGGGCTAAAGACGGCTGTAATGCCAGAAACAGGTCCTCGGAAGCTTGTTTCCGGTCCAGGGAAGGCCTGGCTTGGCAGTTCGGGCTGGACTGTTCCCCTGAGGCACAGGGTCAGACTGATTTGCATATAGCCATGTCTGAACTGGGGTGGCAGAGTGGGCTAAAGAATGGTGATGGATCAAACCCAGATCTCTTGACTGGGTGTGAGTGTTTGATTGGTTCAGACGCTCTGTCCATTACCACCCCCTTTTGTACCGAAGTACAATACAGGGCAGATATTGGTGTGAAACTTTTGGGGATGGGTCATGGCAGTGACATTTTTATTTGTGGCATGCCAGTGGCAACCAGCTCACACAGTCCGGTTTCCTCTTTGCGTTTTAGAACCTACAGCATTCCTACCCTCATTATAAAGCCACGGCTACAAGTACTAGAAAGCGAAGAAAGACTGGTCCTGCAGAAACTTCTCAGACCCAACTATTTGGAAGATGTCCCTGCAAAGCATCAGCAAGAACTCTGCCCGCACCAAGGCTCAGAGGCACCCCCTCTCGAGTATACTGCTGGAAAGACACTGTGCCCCCAACCCCAAGGTAGAGGCTCCCATCACCCTCCATTTGTGAGCCTGGGTGAGGACACACTGATGTGGAGGGTTGTAGGCAGGCCACTAGTGTATAGGACTGAGTGACTCACTCACCTCCCCTCACTTCATCCCTCCTGCCCATATCTTCCATCTCCCTACACATCTTCCGACCACCGCACAGAACACTCATTTCCCGCCACTGGTTCCAGAAGTTAGCAGTCCAAGAATGAATAGTCTGGACAGAAATATGACGCCTAGGGGTATTTAAATGTATGTAAAAGGACTTTTGATGGAGCTTGGGGCTGGCTTGAGGTTAGCGATATTCTGCAGGAGTCCATGGCCTTGTGTGTCTTCCTTCATGTGCTAGTTTGTGACCTTGAGCAGCTTTACCAGTTGTTGGACGTTAGAGTGTAAAGTCCATGATCTGCTACAACCTAAAGAGCGGCTGCGCTACTGCATATGATGTTCATCATGTCTCAGGGGTTCATGTTATCTACTCAAGTTTTAGGGCTTCGTTAAAAGCGGTCAATTATTTTCTAACACTCCTCAGGATACGATGGTGTATTAAAATAAGCTACGGCCATTTTATTATGTATTTCTGAGTGCTATGAAGCACCCGTGTGCCAAGACTCATAAATGGCCTTTTAAACTATTCTTTCTAATTCATTACAAGAATGTAATGATGGCGAGTCACTATTTTTGGCTAAATATCTTACTCATAATGGCTTACTTCATACAGGAAAACATGCACCACAAAACACACAAAGGGTACCGGCACATAACAATATACAGTTACACATAGGTACACATGCACACTCTAATAGCTGTAAGAAGCCTCATTTCATAAGTCTATCTTCAGTCAGCCCTGAGTTTTGAGCCACCACCATTTGGAATCTTTAAACCTATACCCAGGAAGGTAATAACAAACCTACAAGACCCAGAGTGCAATAGCTGTGACAAAAAGCCTTTGTGAATTGGCACCAAAACATCTACTAGGGAAATATTCATATATATGATTAGTGTAAATAAAGAGGATCGTACCCTTTTTGCACTTGTACAATAAGCATTGGCAAAGCCAATAGGTCTTGCCTATGCAAGAACTATTGACTTTGGCAATGTGTTTAAGCATTTTGTACACCAGCGCAGAGTGTCGCGCATTAGAGTGGAGTCACGCAGAGTGGCATACAGTGGAATGGCGTAGGGTGGAGTGGACTGGTGTAGAGAGTTTCAGAGTACAGTGGTGTAGACTGCAGTGGTGTAGAGTGCAACGGCATAGAATTCCGTGGCATAGATTAGAGTTTTGCATAGTAGAGTGGCGTAGAGTACAGTGGTTAACCACTTGAACGCTATGGGGATTTTTCCCCTGTGCTGTAAATCCAGGAACACCATTATTCATGACAAGCTGGGCTCGTCATCAGTGTAGCAGGAGGCTACTGCATGACGAGCCCAGCTCGTCATGAGCGTGGAAGGGGTTAAGAATAGAGGCATAGATTGCAGTGTTGAAGAGCGGCCTAGAGTGGAGTTGTGCAGAGTAGAGTGGAACAGAGCGGCCTAGAGTAGAGTTGTGCAGAGTAGAGTGGAACAGAGCGGCCTAGAGTAGAGTTGTGCAGAGTAGAGTGGAACAGAGCGGCCTAGAGTGGAGTTGTGCAGAGTAGAGTGGAACAGAGCGGCCTAGAGTAGAGTTGTGCAGAGTAGAGTGGAACAGAGCGGCCTAGAGTAGAGTTGTGCAGAGTAGAGTGGAACAGAGCGGCCTAGAGTAGAGTTGTGCAGAGTAGAGTGGAACAGAGCGGCCTAGAGTAGAGTTGTGCAGAGTAGAGTGGAACAGAGCGGCCTAGAGTAGAGTTGTGCAGAGTAGAGTGGAGTGGAACAGAGCGGCCTAGAGTAGAGTTGTGCAGAGTAGAGTGGAACAGAGCGGCCTAGAGTAGAGTTGTGCAGAGTAGAGTGGAACAGAGCGGCCTAGAGTAGAGTTGTGCAGAGTAGAGTGGAACAGAGCGGCCTAGAGTAGAGTTGTGCAGAGTAGAGTGGAACAGAGCGGCCTAGAGTAGAGTTGTGCAGAGTGGCCTAGACTGGAGTGGTGTAAAGCGGAGTGGCCTAGACTGGACTGGAGTAGAGTGGTGTTGCCTAGAGTGGACTGGAGTAGAGTGGAGGGACATAGAGCGGTGCAGAGTAGAGTGGTGTAAAGTGGAGTACACTATGCATGGTGTGGTAGCATACTGCCATTACAGGCAACACATTTTCTACTGGAATGGCCATTACATACGCACAGACTCACAGTTTTCATGCAGTTTTACTGATAAAACTGTACAACACACAAACAATAATGTATGGCAATGGCATCACCTAGTGTATTGATTTGACCGCATTGAAATATTAGTTTTCACTACACTTCAGAATTGACATAAAACACGGTTCTGCTATGCTTTTTTAATTCAGATATATTCGGAAATAATTGCACAGTTTATTTTTTCCTAGGACACAACATTTAAATACTTTCCTACCACAGGATTGCAGCAAGAATGTCACTTAATTCCGCTCTCTTTGCAGTCAGAAAAAGAAAGTGAACACCAAGCTTCCTGGAAGACTGAGCCTGATGTTTGACCCATCTTTGAATGCACAGCACACGTGATAAGATAAGAACAAGATTTACAGGCCTGTTTACAGAAAGGAGAACTTGTGGAAGAACACAAGGAAAGGTAGCAAGCGTGAAAAGGCGTTAATCCTTGGGATGGATGAACTCTCTCTGGACAACCTAAAACATATAAAGCCAGCAAATAGAAAGAAAAACTGATTTACAAACCACAACCCCAATGGCAAGCAACAGGTGTAATGCATTCCCAGGGAAGCTTTCGGAATGTTCCAAAGATGTATACAGCAAACCAGACAGCACAGGCTTCGACTTTAAAAGGGAGTTCAATGTTTCAGGGCTGATACACTCCTCTGTGAGAGAGTGCATAAAACAGTACTCCCTTAGTACGAGTCCTAAATCCTTGTGTGAATTGGCCCTCCTCGCGTTAAAATACACACACATCTATATAGATCTATAAAGATACACCCCCTCTCCCCCCCACAAAGTCTCTGGGGAAACCTAGAGATGCTATAAAACGTAGAGACGGGCCAAGTGAGTTTATACCGAACTTGCAGCCGACATGGGCCCAGCCAAGTGAGTCTAATGGGGAGTTACGTTTTTGTGAAATGCAAGACAATACCAGGCATTTTATTTTGCTACTGATAAAGCATTTGTAGCACCATGAAACCACGGCATGCACTAATGCAACATGCTATGCACAGCCAGCAGGATAATAGAGAACCCAATTAGCTGGACTATTTAAAATTGTTAAACTGCAACTTCATAAGGAACCTTTAATAACTGCTCCCTTGGTCCCAAACCGGAAGAGAACCCCCAAACAAGTTTAACTTTGCACCGGAAGGGCCTACTTATATAAAAGGTTGTAGCGCTTGGGTAGCATCACAGTAACCCCGCAACCAGCAATTTGCATCCTACAAAAGAAGAGTTTTAGAAGTGTAAATATAGTTAATGGTCTATCAAATATATTTGCCTTCCAAACCTCCTGTCCGCAGTGAACCACTTGGTTCTGGGCCACCAGACACAAGGACAATACGTTTCAAATCCTGGGCTTTTGTTTAGCAAATTAGGCTGGAGCAGTTTCTACTGTGTGCCATTATCACGAGCTAGTGAACGTGAACAAATATTTTATTTTTCCACTTTGGACAGTGCCATTGTTGTGTCTTTATCCCGGACAGTAGCTTTTTGCATTTTTGCCAGGCATGCGAACAAGGGGTGGAAAAACTGTTTAAGGGGCTGGTGGCTGTGGCGCGAAACCCTGGCTCTCCTAACACAAAGCAGAACTACATGGTGGCTGCTCTTTGCCATAGACTGTCCTGGAAGGCATGAGACCGATATGATGCGAGACCATTTATTCATTGCGGTGAGATGCATTCAGCCTCCTTGCTCCCAGAAAGACTGGCCATTTGCTGTGTGCCGGAGGTGACATGGCTTCCGATTGGTTAGAATGACTGGCAATCCAGGACCTCCGAGTAAGGGGAGAACATTGAAGCCTGGACCGCTTGCTAATTAGCAAACCACGTAGCATGAATAATTTATTCTAAAAATGGCAAGAGACTCCCGAGAGCCTAGAACAGAACCAGCATCTCATGAGGCACAACACCCCCACTTCCACTATGATGCAGATTTTTATTAGGCTTCTTATTAGGCTTCTTCTGCACCTTCATGAAACATATAAATCGAAATTCACAACTCTTGCACAGCATCTCTGAAAAGTGTACTTGTAGAACAAGACCGACCTAGAACCACGCCATTTCAGCTTCAGGAGGTAGCTCAATTGGAACAAAGCACAGCAGACTGGTTGAAACCAGCAATCCACGCCAAAGAGTACCTTCTACCACTCCAAGTCTTTTAATCGCTCTAAAGGGCTACAAAGACCCACCATAAAGTAGGGCTGGAACACCATGTGAATTGGACCCTGATGGTGAGACTAAGCCCGGAACAAACTAAGCTTCCATTAATGTATCTGAAGGGGATTAGGTTCTGAAAAGGAGCATACAATTGAACATAATACCTTCATTAATTATGCAAAAGTATGTAATTAAACAACTTTTCCCCCAAATTGTACAAAATGTTATGGGATCCACCAAATACATGCAAAAATGGAGTGCAAGGAGTCTTGAGATTTCTTATTTTCAATTATTCTTTATTTGTAGCCAATGCATAAGCCCAGCCTACGGATGCATTTATTTTCCATGTAGTTCTTAAGTGCTACCCCATCCCACCAATTTGAGAGTTCTGATGTTTTCAATCTTTCAAGCTTCAGGAATTTACTTTAGAGGCTATCCTTTCCAGGAGTTTTGGTGCTATCTTTAATTAAAGTTTTACTTTGTTGAAACAAATCAGTTGCCCGTTTCTCACGTTCATCTTGCAAGCGGTGAAGAATATATTTTTTTCTTCTAAAGTACAAACAATATCAACCGAGTATACCGTGCAAGCCTGCCCCAACTTAAATACTGGCTATATGAGAATTAAATACACTGGTGCAGCCCCTACTGCTGTTTGCTTAACTTCAAGTATCTAAAGGTAGATATTTAGATTACCTTGGCATCAAATCTCTACCCAGAATACATAAATATTTCAATTCGTTTGCAGACTCAATTCAACACTCTCCTAATCACCAGTTAAGCCAGCCATGTTTAAAAAAAACCAAACAAACAGAAGAATCCCCCCACACCTCCCAAAAAGCAACATTTTGGTATTTTCATAATTTTATTGTTCGTCAAATTGCAATAGGAAACCAGCAACTCAAATGGAGGGCTATTAGGGTATCAGCAATAAGTAGGTAAATAAATGATTTTTCGATATTTCCTGCAAGCTTTCAATAATGTTCTTAACAATAAACTAACACGATTCTGCAATAAATGTGTACACATTAGCACATAAATGCACAGAAGAATAGAAATGAGAAACTAGGGCCAGGAGAAGAGCACAGGTGGAAAGTTAATACTATTTAAAAAGGTTCTAAAGTCATGAACATGGAACGGTCGTGCACTAGAATATGTTGAAAGAAGAAGACAATAGTCCACAGTCCTCGAATCTTCTTTGATGGTAGGATATGGTTACTAAATACTACAGCAGAGGGGCAACAAGTCACTGTAGATGGAAGCCAGTAGCTGCAAATACCAAGAGATGGAGCCAACAGGCCTTAAGTTATCTTAGTCCATGTACAGTTGGTGTCTGTCAGTAATGGAAACACAAATGGCACCAGCTAAAGATGCCATTTGTGGGTCCCAAAGTGAAATGAAAAAGAAGCATTAGCCCCCACCACCTCCAAACACCCCACTTACATATGATGTAACTAATTAATGAGGGGCAACAAGAAGGGACACATGGCTCCTGCATCCTCAACACCTTCAATGATAGAAGAGCCTAGGGTCGGGAGACCCCTGATCAGTCAAACCATGTCGTCAAGTTGGCCATGTAACTAGAGCAATTCTAGTGGGTCTGCAGACACCACACTCAGTGTACTCCGGAAGATAGATAAACAGGGCAGCCGGGACCAGAACCCAATGAACCACAGAACAGCACAACGTTGGTATCAGCAGTGGCCATCCACCACAGCTTCATCACACTTATGCCACTTCTACATGTCATTTTACTCTCAATCTCTCAGATCTTCAGGAAAAGACATTGGGAGGGACTTATGCAAGCAGACAGTGTGACCGCCTGTCCATCCACCTAACAAGACACTAGGCAATGGACTGGATTAGAACCAATCTTGACAGAAAACAAAATACTCGAGAGAGATATTTGGGCATTTGGGAAGAAATTTGTAAAATAAAACCGATTCTAGTGATAACAAGATGAGACCTTTCTCGGAATATAAAAGGATGAAAGCCAAACCTAAAACCCATGCTCTGGGTAAGTGGTTTGAAAAATATGACCAGCTGCAAGAAAAAAAAATTATACCATCAGTGTTACAAAATATAAATGAATATCCATATAAATTAATTTGCATGTACTTCCAAAGACTTCATGCTTATATAAGATCACATGGACATGAGGCCTGGAGCTCATAAGGGCTTCCTATCTGACCTTGACTGGACAAGCTTCAAAAAGATAGTCTATACCCCCTTACAGGTCACCTTGCTTGTCTCTGACTACATGATATGCAAGTGCTACACAGTGCAGAGCCTGCCTTTCTGGTCTGCCCATATCTGGCTGTTTTGCTTGGTGCAGACATTGAACATCCATGTCAGCCATATTTGGCTTGGTGCCTTATTCTAGTTCTGCTGACATGGCATTACTTCAGGTATATAGCACCTAGAAATCTGTCACTCTGGGAAGAAGCGGTCTGACTTCTTCCTTGCTAATTAGCAATGATGCATGCTTTTGGTAGCATTAAATACATTTCACTCGGTTTCTGAGCAAACCTGCTATGTCTGGTGAGTTTTCATATGCTCCTGGGAGGGTGCCAATATTTCCCCATCAATCAGGGCCTTGTGTTTGTTGGCTTATGGAATGTTCCAACAGGTATTACAAGATCATAAGAAAAGAGCCATGTTGGGTTATTAATTAAATCAGAGGCAGGCAACTGAACTGCAAACATCTTATTCTTTCCAACTATTATCTGGCCAAAAGTTTGACAAATCATTGTGAATCTCTCTGAAGAGGACATGCAAAATTTAGGAACATACTTCCTCAAAATACATTGACTAGTTTAGAACTGGCAATCTGTCTCAAACATTTGCTTCCCTGCTCTGTTGATTTGCTGGCCCCACATCCGAGCCACAGTAATTACTGACAGGCACGTTTAGTGCCGGTCACCAAAAAACCCCGTAAATTCGGTATTTTGAGCTGCAATTTTTTTTATTCTGAGCCAGCCAAATTTGGCAAACGAGACACCCAAACCCCGGGGGGGGGGGGCGAAAAGAGTGTTAAAAGCAGGCAGCAGTTGGCCGATATTAAATCATCTAATTACTAATCCTAATTTGTTGGATTTTTCCCCTGAAACGACCCTCCCTACTACTTTCACAGTGAGGCAGGGAAAGCAAATGCCAGAAGGATTACCCAGATTATCTAGAATGTCAGACAAAACATGTCCTTCTGGGAAAAGAGATTGCTAATGCCCGTCATGGTCTGCCCGGTCCTGGAAATAAATCCCACTGACACCTGCATTTTATGAATAAATCTAGCATCGCTTTGGAGTTCGCCCCAAGAATGGAGGTGTCTGAAGGGAGGAGCATTTCTGTAAATTGCTCCTTTTATCCACTAATCCTAACTGAGGCTAGAATACAGGCCGCCCCCACTTGGGGAATTCCTAGGGAGGGAGCTCTCCGAAGGAGTCCGACAAATGCAGTCCACTAAACACTGGCTTGGCGGGGTGAACGTGAGCCGACAAGCACAACCTGTGAACACTGCCACCTAATAGCGTTTGCTTATTTTGTTCACGAGAACGCATTGTAACCCGACTCTATTGGGGTCACACTAAAACATTAACAGGACAACTGTGGCAAGAACATTTTAAGCATGCCTAGAGGCACGTTTTCTCTACAGTGTTAAAGAAGATTAGAGCAATACTTGTGAACGTGTTTTTTATACATTGTTTCTTGCGGCTGAACCTGGGATTGAGAATTTTAGCTTGTCAGAGATACAGGAAAATAAATAAATAAATAAATAAATAGAGCGGAACCATTAAAAAAACGGGTTCATTTGCATAAATTAACAAGAACAACCGAGGAGTATGAGATATTAGAGGAAATGACAAAAAAAAAAATGAAAAGGAGACTGGGGGGGGACACACTGGACGAACTGCAGAGGGAAAGGAGAGGCAACATGAAGTACATGGTGGGAAGCAGCACACTAGCGAGAGACCAAGGATGTACATGCCCTCCCCACAGAGTGCTGAAAGAAAAAACATATTTTAAAGCAACAAGGGAACCCAAAGAAGTTGACCAGGGACCTTGGGAGTCAATTCTTTTAAAAAACAGTGGTCCCCCGAGAAGGGAAATATGTAAATAATTAATATAGACTCAGTCGTTACTATATTAAGTGGACATGTCCAGCCGGACAGAGGTCTGATGTTTACTTGTTAGGCAATGAAGATAATATCACATAACAATACATAAAGTGGGGCATAAGCCTGTGTCCTACTTAACCAATAGAATACAAAACAGGGGGGCGGGCACACAGGGGGCTCAGGCAAAGCTTTTAGGTTTGTTGCACATAGGGAATAAACAGTGACAAAAAAAGAACACATCGCATAATACACCTTTACAGTTTAGTAAACAAAATTTTTTGGTGTATAAGGTGTTTCAAAGTGTCGACGGCGTTTCAATCCAGCAAAAGAATAAGCGGATCATCATCAGGACATAGAATGCATGCCTAATAATTTAGAGCCTCATACGCCTGGGGAAGAAGAAATAGGAAGGAAAATGCAAAGTCGCAAAAATTAGAAGACGTAAGGTATGTACAGGAAGTAATTGGTGACAACGCAGCACGTAACTCTTAAGGAGGACATACATGACTGTGTGGTACACATTGAGAGAAGGCCTACGTGGGGTAGAACGTGATAGGGGTGCAGAAAACCCTGTGAGTGAATGAGGTATGCGTGATCAGAGTCCGGGTATAAGACACATATGGACCCAGTTGGAGGGAAGGTGCATGTATCTAGATGGATAATCGGAATCAGAGTCCTGGTGTATGACACATGGACCACGTTGGAGGGAAAGCGCAGGTGTCTGGAAGGGTAAGCTGAACACCCTGCCTGTTGTCATTATTAGATGAGGGGCACGTGAAGGTGTCAATTGTATTGGGGTGTGGGAGAAGGAAGGGCCATGCAGGTGACAACGGAATAATAAGGTTTGTGTGAAGGAAGCGAGTTAGGCCAGTCAGTTGACAATGATGGTGCGAGCCGGGAGAGTGTCCACTTAATCCTCATAGCAGTGACATTAATTATAACTGCCGTTTATCAAGGAAGAGAGAGAGGACTAGGTAGCTAGTCCGTATCCCCAGAGATTTATATGTAATCAAAGAGGACTACTCTATTGTGAGAATTTACAGGACTCAGAGCTGTATGACAAAGTGCAAACCATTAGGTTTTTTCATGAAGCCCTCACCCACCAACCTAGTTGGTGGCATGCTTCATCATCGGGCCCACCCAGTGAGACAGAATGTGTCCCGGGTGAACTTCGACGCCCGATTACAGCGGAGCAGGTATGTAACGGAGTGTGCAGCGTGGTGACGTGAAATGTGAAGGTTAAAATGCTATACAGTGGTCCCAGTACCAGAGGGTAAATTATATTGTAATAACTGGGCCTCTGTTAGCGTTTAAAAAGGCTGGTGGATGTGATAGGAGTATATATTAAGGCCTCCTGCATCCAAGTGTTGTCTACATGTTTCAGCCAGAGCCTTTGGGTTAAACTGGCTTTCCTCAGGACCGTAAAAAATGTGTAAGTGCAATATTTTATTTAAGTGAATGTGTTATTATGACACGTGAAGCATCGCTAAGGTGCTATAAGTGTGGGAGGGGGATTCCCTCACCAAGCATAAGCTGGCGTTTTGCCGCCAAAGCCCCCTGGAGTGATCCGGCAGAGGTATGACCGGTACTGGCGGTCAAGACCAGCGGTGGACCTGCAGTGCCATCATCGACCTCCGGAAACATGAAGCATGCCACCAACTAGGTTGGTGGGTGAGGGCTTCATGAAAAAACCTAATGGTTTGCACTTTGTCATACAGCTCTGAATCCTGTAAATTCTCACAATAGGCTAGTCCTCTTTGATTACATATTAATTATAACTGGTCATGTAACATTCCTAAAATCCAAGACGACAGATTACACACAAATATAGAAAGGACATTGGTTTTTCAATTCTTAGTCGGCGGATTTGCAATGCGAGCGATGGAAACGTCTGACACAAAAGTCAATAATTGCATTAACAGACAAACTTTGGCAATTATGTGGCTCAAGGCACATTCATGCAATTCGCCGCAGTGATAGAGGAATAGCGTGGGAGGCAGTAAAACACGAGCGAGCGTGTGAGTCATATGCGAGCGAAAAAAGGCATGCAGAGGAGGCGGAACGTGGTAGCTTGGGTGAGGTAAGGATCGGGATGTATGCAAATCGCGGCTTCAGTTGGGAGAAGTCCGATTACTCGATGGAACCGAAGTGGATTGGCTTCAGCGAGGATGTGGGTGGGCAGTGTCTGTCTCCTAAGGAGGAAAGAAAGGGTTAAGCCATCGCATTGCTAGGGCGTGATACGGCCGGTGTGGAAGGGAAGAGGACTCACCAGTAAGGAGCTACTGTTCGGTAACAGTGAGGAGGAGTCGTAATAACGTACTCGAACGGCACGATCGCCTGGGGGGAAAAAAAGGGAGGAAGGAGTGTGGGCAAGGTTCCGCGCTGCCTGTACGATCGAACAGGCATGCATGTGCTCGCGGTGAAGTTCCTTACAGATTCCATGGATTACGCAGCAGCTCAGCATCGGGATTCTGCCGAATGAATTGGAGTTCTTGGCAGAGACCAGGAAGTTACAAGCAATTTCTCCTGATCCTTAAAAATTGTGAAAAGAGCAGGGAGTCTCTAAGTGCCCTGGGATGATTGCTATTGTAACAGAGCAATGTATTGCACTCTGTGGGTTTGCGGAATAGTCTGTGGTATGAGAGTTCAGTCCACATGCTTGATTGATTATTAGGTCAAGAAATGGGATAGATGTTTTGTCATGAGTTAAAGTAAATTTTAACCCTCCACAATTATTATTGATCCAATGGAGGAATGACTCTAGTGTGATCTCGTCGCCCTGCCAGATCAAAAAAGTTATCTATGTATGGTTTCCATTTACCAATACATGTGTAGAAACGATTGGTGTCTGATAGAATGTGGTTGCGTTCAAGTGAGGCCATATATAGAATGGCCAGGTTGGGAGCAAAAATAGCACCCAGAGATGTACCTCTCACTTGCTGGTAGAATTGATCCTCAAATAGAAAGAAATTTCTAGTTAGACAGACCTCTAAAAGTTGAAGGATGAAACTGGTAGGAACTGTGTTGGTCTGGGTCTTTGATGGAGTACGAGTTCCATGACTAACAAGGAGTCTCTCTGCGGGATATTCGTGTACAAGGACTCTACGTCCACTGTACACAAAATCTCACAGTCTGGGTCAAACGGATGGTTTTCTATGATATTAATCATGGACATGCTGTCCCGGATGTAGCATTCGGTCAGAGGGACAAAATCTTTAATAAAGTGGTTGACATATTGTCCCAAGGGCTCCAGGATCGAACCACAGCCGGAAACAATCGGTCGGCCCGGAGGGTTGTCCAAGCTCTTGTGAACCTTGGGTAAGGTATAAATCACAGGTGTACGGGGGGGATTTTGTGTTGAGAAATTCAAACTCATGTTTGCTGAAAAAGATTATGTACTAGTAGAGGATACCCACCTCGACTTGTTCGTAGTGCAATGAAAAAGAGCATGTTACTGTCCCCTTGAGGCCCTACTAGAACCTAAAACAAAACCCAGGCAGACCGCCTGGTATGCCCAACTACCTTTTCCTCAGTTTCTAATGCAATACTATCAGAAAAAACTGGCCTGTCCTTAATGCTGGTACCCTCAACCTGGAACTCCCTATGTTTGCTTTTAAGGAAAGCAAAAATATCAAAGATCACTTGGTGTGCGCTGCATTACCCACCACCAACCTGCATGATCTTTGGTCTCTTGCACCTTTGAAGGGACACTCTAAATGTGGCAATTGTGAGTCCACAATAGAGTGTAAAGAATTTGTGTTTAAAGATATCAGGAATGAACGGAGACGGTTTACGAACTGCAATACATGCAATGTTGTGTACGCAATTTTCTGTCCTTGCAACAAAATATACGTTGGGAAACAACGCAAAAGATTTGCCTACGAATTTCCCAACATCGGAGCAGAATAAGATGCAAAACAGCAAATGCACCCTTGGTGGAACATCTTCGAACAGAATGGACATTCTGAGAATGACATTTGCCGTACTATTATTACTGTGATAAAACTGCCTCCTAGAGGAGGAGACATTTCAAAAATACTGAACAAGGAAGAACTAAAATGCATTTTGAAAACTGACAGTCTGAATCCAAGGCTGAACTGTCTAGAGGATTGGACAGCACTAACACAGCATCATGATACTATTGTCAATATTGCTCCTATAATGCTTTTTAAATGAACTGTGACACAATTCCTTCACTATTTCTCCCTTCTAACACTGTCCAAGATGGCAAACGTCTTTATTCACTGAACAGTCCCTTCTCTATCAGGACTACACTCTGGGGCCTTCACCCCTTAGTCCCTCCTCAGTCTTAACCTCATCACCTGACCCCGCGGGCCAATCAGCGCTCTTGCCCCGCCCTTGTATTAGCTACTTCCTGGTCTCTGCCAAGAACTCCAATTCATTCGGCAGAATCCCGCTACTGAGCAGCTGCGTAATCCATGGAATCGGTAAGGAACCTCACCGCGAGCACATGCATGCCTGTAAGCCGTACAGGCAGCGCAGAACCTTGCCCTCACTCCTTCCTCCCTTTTTTCCCCCCCAGGCGATCGTGCCATTCGAGTCTTCCCATTGTCCCAGGACACTGTATTCAAGATCTATTGCTCACACATTCTATTCTGAGGCACAATTTCTTTGAGTTGTGCAGCTAATAGCTTTGCCAATAAGCCTCAGACCTCTATACATTAACCCCTTGCATGCTCATGACGGAAACCCACCGTCATGAGCCACGGGCAGCGTGTGCTCATGACGGCGTGGTTCTATCATGCAGCTGCCGCTCCTCTCACGCGGCATAAATTCCCTGCCTGTGCGGGCGAATTAATGAGTGGGTGGGGCCATGACGGAACCACGCCGTCATAAGCACACACCGCCCGTGACTCATGACAGCGTGGTTCCATCATGAGCACGGAAGCGCCGCGCTCAACCCCCACCACCCCTCCCCGCAGCGAAGGGGTTAAGAGGCACCCAATCACTGCAAGGCGTCCATAATGAACCAGAGATGGATCCGGACGGATAAATGCAGTTACTGTCCGTCTTTCTTTCTGAGAACATGGATGACGTACAATACCCGAAGCTGCTGCAGGAGTCCAGCGGCACCAAGAGCTGCTGAACGTCACAAGCTGCTATGGCCTGGAAGCATTGGTCAATTCACCACATATTTCCAAAAGGATCTGAGGCATCAGGAACTCTCAGAAGCCTCACTTTCTCTTGCTAGTAATAGGGAAAGTACTACCAACGGCAACGATACAGTAATTAACATTCTGTGTGCAAAGTCCGGATTACAAAACTTGCATTCGTCAAACTAGAGTTACTACAGTGTAGGCTACAGGGCTATGCCATGCAGGACTGGAGCATGGGAAGGGAAGGGAAGGGAAGATCACACCAATAGGGCAAGAGCTGAAAGGACAGAGAACCATAGGGCCTGTAGGAAGCCTGATGAACAGTGAACCCTACAGCTTATGGCAGTAGGCTGTAAGAGCCGTAATGCAACAAAGCACTGCTCAGAGAACGTTAATCTAATAACAGAAATCACATGATTGCAAAGCACAAGGCTGCAAATCATCAATGATAGATACAAGTCATACTCCTAGATTAATTATGGGCAAACTGCCAAGCAGAACAAATGTACCAGTGAGGAATGCTGGGAGGAAGAAGCATCTGGGCGATAGCTGCTATCTTGTAAAGTGTGGTATGTTACCACTGCAACGCATCCATTACAATGAAATTCAGCTACAACAATTTTTTGCAGCACATTGTTCTTTTCAATGAATGCATTTACAATGAATTAGATAATGGATGCGTTGTAAAGCAATTAGGTAAGTATTTAATATTAAAGTGTATAATTATAACATTCCTAGACGTGACGAGATAGTCATAATGACTTTAGCCTTTTGTGAGAATGGCAGATACATAAAAAGTGATTTCACAGGTGTTGGGCACAGGGCCATTATTCAGCTGTTCTTCATGTTTGGTTGCGCATAATAGAATGGTCTAACTTGAAGGTGGATTTAATTGAAGGTGTTTCTGGTGTATCCAGTGGCCTGTCCCCTTTGTAGAAAAGGTCCCTTGTTGCTAAACAGTGACAGAGGCCAGTACATCATTGATATATAATTAATTGATGGGTGTGGGAATCTTGCCCAACCTACATTAAATAAATATATATTCTTAGTATAAGTTGTGTTGACTTATATTGGGTGCTCCCTTGTGTCTGGACAAAGCTATACCTCTCTGAAGAGCTCTAATGAGAGCGAAACACGTGTCAGGGGTTGCTTTTATTCATTTCAGGTTGGCTTGGATGGTATTTTACCATTCCAAAGCTGTAATACTGTGCCTGGAGGGGTAAAAGGCTTTGGCCATTTTACAACTCGGAATGGATAGCACTGTGCCAATCCTATGCTTAAAGCCTTTGCTGTAGAAACGGCAAAATACTTTGTCCCTTTCTATCTCGGCGTGGATGGCCCTGTGCTAATCCTACGCTTAAAGACTGATAGAAAAGCAGACATTGGAGGCAAGCAAATTTAGAGTGTCGCTTGTGTTGAGAGTGCTCTATAATGGAGCTGCTTTCCACCTACACTTGAACTATCCAGAGTTCTCTGCTTCTTTTATTGCAATATATAAAATATTAAAAAAACTTCCTTGTTACAATGCAAACGGAGCTAAGCCGGCATTCCAGGGATCAACACCCAAAAAAAAAAAAAAAAGGAAAATCAACACCCATAATGTTTATTTTGACCTCCACGGTCTTATTCAAAGGCACTGTAGTGAGTTACACCAAATTCCCTTAAAAACAGTGAAACAAACCCCTCACCGGACATAGTGAAAAGACTGGGGTATTGTTCGAAATTAACAATTTTCAGAGGATTGGTGAAATCGTAACAAACATTTTCATAATTTAGACATGCAGCATTTCATTAATATACCGAATATTAGGAACACGTCTATTTTGAAATTTCAAATACTTTAAAATGTTCATATCATATTCAATAGCATTCAATTCACTGCACTGTCAATGTCAAGTGACGTCCTAGCCTGTACAACACAATAAATCCCAAGAGGGTCTTTCAATCCTCAACTCATACTCCTCAATTAATTAGAATTAACGATATTTCCATACCTCATTCAGCAATATTTAGCAATCATTTTCTCAGTAATGATGCACTAATTTAATACACCATAACAATAATTACTCTCACTTAATCACATGGTTTGAAATCATTGCTGTCTCCAACAATTCACCACCTTACATGTTCTAAAATACATTAACTGTTGACTATTGATTTCAAATAGAAAAATATAAGTACCAGACACCCAGGCACTGGGCTGGGATCCTGAGCTTGGGAAGGTCTGGACACATTTAGCACCGAGGGAGAGGGTGTTGGGGGGTAGGGGGGTGAAGGGTAGCCCAACTGGATGCGTAACTGACTAAAAAAAGAGGGGTGGGGTCCCCTGCAGTGGGACACGAGGCACACGGCACAGCACGTGACAGTAGGGGGGGGGGGGGGCTAAGTTATGCAGGCCCACAGTCCGGAGAGGCAGGTAGGGGGGCAGTCAACGCTAACTATGGGCGAAATGTGCGTAAAAGCAAATTCGCGGTCCGCGAAATCCGCAAATTTTTTATTTTGGCATGTTCGCAGGGTTTTTTTTCCAGCGCGGCTACCGCGAACTTACCCATGCGGTCGTTTTTGGGCGCGACAATCTTGTTCGCGGGAGGAAAACAACTCGGCAAACTCAGAATCAAGGTAAGTCAACGCAGCGCGCGCAAGATTGTATCTTTGAAGCGCGAACAAGCAAAAAAAAATTGCGAACTTGCAAATTGCAGATTGTTTGGCAATCCTCAGCGATTCGCGAAATTGCCAAAAATAAGCAAATTTCGCGAGCGGAACGAATTTTCAGCCCATGCTTAGTCAACGCTTGTTCAGGGACCCACTTCTGCATTTATCGAAACAATGCTGGCGTGAAGCGGGAAGGAGAATGGCAGGAAAAAGAAACGCAGGGAAGGCTATTAAGGTAGTTGAGGATGGGGGGGTAGGTAGGCAGGGAGGGGTAGAAAGGATAGCGAAGCGGACAGGCTTAAGGCAGAGAACCAACACACCGGTCCAGCTATTTTTATAACAGGGAGCAGAGAGTGGTTGACTCGGCAGAGCTGGGAGTGTCTCATTTGCGTCAAGGTGAAGAAAGGGCTGGGCCCAGCATGGCACGCCTGACATTGGTGGGGGATCCTTCTCAGCCAGCAAATGTAGGGCCAGAACGTCTTCGCTGCCCCCAGCACCTAGAAAGGCCTCCAGAGGAATTATACGGAAGGTTGGCGTTTAAACTCTGTGACGTTCGGCCACAGCTAGTCAGCCACCCCGGATGCCAGATGGCAGGTTAAGGGCGTGGCGAGCAAAGGGGCAGTGCCACCAACTGTGGATGCGCGTCTGGGGTGGCCGAAAGTGAAGGAACCTCATGACCTAGAGGTGTTAGATTAGGACGAGGACAGACTGGAAGAAGACGAACTGAGCGAGGACGAACCGGGGGTGGGGTGATCAGGGAGGGGGGCACTAATGCTGTGTCGAGTGTGTTGCAGGGGTTTGCTGAGGGGCTGGCAAGGGCCTGTGGAGAGGCCAGTGAGGGCGCCGGAGGAATCAAGGCCCCTGGTGAGGTAGAATGCATCCATACAAGCACCGACCTTGGAGCCAGGCAAGGCCATATGCATAACAGGGAAGACTTTTATGCTTTCCATTAGTGTGGACATAGGAAACCAGCAAAAAAAAAAAAAAAAAAAGGGTGGGGGGAGGGGAGAACACTTGCTGAAAGGGCAATATGTGGCGTATTTGGGGGATAGGCACCACCGATTCAGATGGCTTGGGGCAAGTAAAGAGGAGAGTAGTACGGTCACGTAAAAGGCAGGAGGGGGAAGAGGATGGACCAGAGAGTAAGGAGCAAAAGATGAAGAAGTTGCCCTATAAGGGGGTGACCAAGCTATTGGGGGCGCATCTGATGCTTGCCACAAAAGAGCAAATTTGGAAAGAGGAGTATGTGGAGATGCTTAAATTACATAGGGAGGGGAGGTCAAAAAGAGGGTTCAAAAAGAAAAGTACGAGCTAGCCAAGCGGCCAAAGGTTCCCCTTACCATAGAGAATTGGATGGTGACCATCATAATTTATACAAGTGTGCTTTGAGAAAAGTACTGGGAGTGTTGCGTCGCAATGTTTAAATACATGGACATCATCCAGAAGGCACAAATAACTGGGGGAGGGTATGCGTGGGCCCAGTATGACAAAGAATTTAGGGCGCATTTGGCATTGGACCCAGAGATAATATGGGGGTGAATTGGGCAGCGACCTGTGGCAGCACATGATGGGGCAGGAAAAGGGGGGCAAGACGATATTTACTGCCAGTGGATTGCCAATACTTTATCCTCCCATTCAAAGGCACCCCCACCCGGGGAGGAAAACACAGTTAAGGGCCTACAAGGGGCTGGGGGAACCTGCTGGAACTCAAAGGCTTTGCACGCTCGAATACTGCAAATTCCGTCATGAGTGTTCAAAATGCGGGGGCGGCATCCCCTGGTTAACTGTTTCCGAGCGGGGTGTGGCTATCACCGCCAGGGAGGAAGCCACTAGCAGCAGCCCAGTGGCAATTCACAGGCGCCCTGGGAGGTAGGGGAGACCAAGGGGCTGGGTCAAAGGGCTTGAACTCCGGATAAATTGGACAGATTGGAGTATTGGCTCGGGTGCTACGAGTGTCGGAGGAAGTAGGGGTTTTATTGGAAGGATTTCGTGAATGGTTTTGGCTAAGGTATATGGGGCCTTGTGTTACGAGGTGGGCAGAAAATCGGATCAGCCGGAGAACACAAACAGGAGGTGCAAGACAAATTGGACAGGGAGGGTACGATGGCGGGCCCTTTTTCAATTGGCCCACGGATAATTTGATTGTGTATCCAATTGGAGTAGTGCCCAAAAAGAAGGAAGGGCAATTTAGACTAATCTAGCCTTTGTCCTGGCCCAAAGGGGGGGGGGGTCAGTGAATGATTTTACCACGTAGGAAGTGGCCACAGTGTCCTACTCCTCGGTTGATGTGGCCATGTCACTGGTCGTGACGGCAGGCAACGGTACGCTGATGGCAAAGTGAAATCAGCTTTTCAGCTGCTTCCAGTCCACCCAGAGGACTTTCAACTCTTGTGCATCCACTTCGAGGGACAGTGGCAAGTGGACAAGGCCCTGCCAATGGGTTGCTCCATTTCTTGCATGTTGTTTGAATGCTTCAGCTCCTTTTTGAAGAGGCTATTCACATGGTGTGTATTGCATCGGTTGGTCACACACTACGTAGAACACTCCTTTATTGTAGGTCTACCTGGCTCCAAGGGATGTCAGGTTGCACTGGCAACATTCCCAGAGCTAATGGGGTGCTTGGGGGCATCATTGAAACCTGGAAAAAGCTGGGCCTTAGCAAAGAACTGTTGTTTCTGGGATTTTAAGTTGACTCAATAAAAATGGCAGCACAGCTACCAAGGGACAAACAAAAGACTAGGAGTTAGCACCTTTGGACGATATGCTGCCCAGAGAGGTGGTCAAGGAAGCTCAAGTCCTGTTACACCAACTCAATTTTGCATGCAAGGTAGTCAGGGCGGGAAGGACTTTTGGCAAAAGGTTGGGCTGGGCTCTGACGGGTAAACACCTGCCACATCATCATGTGTGGCTATCAGCCAGGGTCCAAGAAGATTTTCGGATGTGGGGCGTTTTGGACTCTATTGGCAAAGGACGTGGTGTGTAGAACAATGGTCCCAACAATGGCGGCAGGAGCACAGGATTCTTGAACTGTTCCTCTGGCGGTGGCAGTGATGCTTTGGGGGGGGGGGGGGTTGGCACACAAGAGTGCTCTTTCAGGTTGAGAATTTGAGGTAGTAGAAATAGTGAATCGCCAGTCCGCTGGGGACATGCAGGTCCTTAAGCTGATGAGTATTTATGCTAGGATGCTTGCGCTAGGGTATTGCTTTCAGAAAATGTCATGTGACGGGTGTGGTCAATGACATTGCGGATGTTATGTCTTGTTCACAGTGGGGAAGATTTCATGCGTTGACCAAGGACACAGACAGGAGCCAGAGCCAATGCCAGAGCGGGTATGGTATGTAGGCAACACCGGATGCTACAATTGATGGTATGGTCGCTTGCGGTATCAACGCGGGTCATGTGTGTTCTTGCCTGGATGAGTTTCTGCACTCTGGGTCCAAGTTTCGGGACTAAAAGTGGTTGCAGAGGTCATCCAGTATATTCTAGACATGATTGAGAGGGGTCTTTCGAGGGTGATCATTGCTGGGAAATTGGCTGGGATTGCTTTCATGGGCAAATTTTTACGCAGCTATGCTCCATCGGCAGGTGAACTGGGGTGTAGAATACTGAAAGGTCGGGCACGGGAACAGGTAAGCAGATATCATGGCATGGATTGTGCAAAATTTTAGCAACGTGTCTTAAGTATGCAGGGATGATTGGGAAACTAGCCTTTTTTCCACATTGATACTATGGATGTTTTTTGGAGCACTTTAGGTGTCAGAGTTGCTGGGAGGAAAGGATTGGATGGGGTAGACTGGGAGGATGTTGAGGAGGGAGGGTAGGCTGGAGATATGGCTTTGTCGAATAAAAAAAAAAAAAAAAAAAAAAAAAAAAAAAAAAAGGATAAGCGGGGTTAGGGCAGACTGGTTATATTGTAAACTGTGGAGGCACCAGGCCCCAGCACGGTTTGGTAGGCCCTTGCACTGTTTGGTGGGCCTCTCAGTGGTCACTCGGTTGTGGAGCGGGAGTGAAGACTTTCTTTGTCAATCAGGTGAATGTGCTACAATGTTTCAGCTACTGGCATTTTTGCGGAAGGCTCCAAGGCGCTTGGGAGTAATGGTGGCGGTTAATGGTATACACTCTTTTCATATTGGCATGGCATCTCAATCAGGCTGTGCGCAAGAGAAAATCATGCGGCTTGTCCATTGGTCTTCTCTCTGTTATGGGGGCGGGTGGGGGAGGATATGCGCACAGTGGAGGTTCCTACGTAAACATTTACTGATTGTTTCTTTTAGGTTCAGTGGCCAGCCCAGCAACGGAGGAGGTGTCCATATGGGTGGTGGGCCACTTGTTTTTGTGAAGTGGGCGCAGGTTAAAGTGCGGCAAAGTTATTTTAGGCAGAATCTGAGTTTTAATGAATGCTTTTTTTTTTAAATCACCTGGAAGGGAAAAGGGAGCATGTGCTGGAAAGTCTCTACTCATTGTTTGAATGGCATGATGGTGGGTGGCAGGTGCCCAGACATACTGCGTTTGCATTTGGGAGAGAACGATTTGCTTAAGGAAAATTTGTTGTCTTGATGTGTAGTATGAAGAGGGATTTATCACTCATAAAAAGAGAGGTTGTCATGGTGTTTTGTCTGGTGGACAGAGTTTGTGCCTAGGAAGGCTTGGAGTGGAGCGTAGAAGCCTGGGGCAATAGCTAGAGCTCGGATGAAAAGTGAACTGTGAGATGGCCCATTTTTTGTAGGGGGAATTGGTTTTGGCAGAATTTGTCATTCGGACATAAGCTTTGATACAGTGGGTTTTTTTTTTCCTCGGGGCGATCGGGTCCTTTTGTCTAGGTTGGGTATGGATCTCAATTTGTTGGAGATTAAAGATGCATTGGCCAGAACTTTTAATGTACTGCGGTAGGTCATTGGTGGACCAAAAACCAGCTTAGTGGGGTGGGGCACAAAAAGGTTGTGTTGGCACCTTCTCTTTTTCTAGGTGGCTGGAGCATGCAAAGTTTGCCAGGAGTTGGCAGAAGTTTTGTTAGCATTGACAGTTAGTAAACCATGGGCAAGGAAAGGGCAGGCATGTAGTTCAAGGTCCAGTTTAGGATGTTTGGTTATTTACAGTTTCATACTTGCAGTCATATGATGTAGGGTGAATAGTAGTTGGAAATGTTGAAATGCAATGTAATGTTTGTAACGAGTGGATTGTATCGTGGTCATGTTGGGGAGAATTGTAGGGGTGGGTTCAAATGATTGTTTAATAGTATAGTGAGGTTTTAGTTTTGTAAGGCAGTTGCCTGGATAATTGTTGTGATGTGCACCTGTTTCAATAAAGCGGCCTTTACCACACAAAGTAAGTGGTTAGTATCTTGGCTGAATCCTTCTCTCCCAAAGTGGCCATTTTAATTGGTTTAGTATAGAATCCAAAGTAACCGTTCTGATTTGCTATTGGAGAAACACATCTCTATTGTAACAGCAGTATCAAGCTTTTTTTTTGGCAAGCTGTCTGCAGTGCCGGGGAAGCATTTCATAACATGCCGAAACACAGCCCGGGCTCTGAGTGAGGCTGAACTTCAGACGACCTGAACTGTTCCACTTCCAACACAAATAATCACTCCCCCCCTATCAGGCAAGTACTTGTATGTCACGGTGAACTCTTAAGCAGGGGGGGGGCAGCTTTTGAAACTATAAACACTGCCAAAAGCATATTTTTTTTTAATCTTAGGATATCAAGTCCCAAAAATGTACATTTATTTCGTGTTCGTGCTTTATTTAAATGTTTCATTAATCATTTTAGTCCATGCAAAACAGCATTCCAACCTATGTAATTCACCCCTATAAGGAATGAATAAACAGCTTCTGGCGCCTTAGCAAGGGTGGGGTTGATGGGGTATGGAGCAACTACTCATCCACAGCAGATTTACTCACTTCCTTCCACACTAGAGTTTCTGCAAATCTGCTTTTGCTTTTGCTTTTACTTCCAGAATGAATGCGTGAAAAGAGAAATCCCAGTGTACCAAGTCTAAAGCAATGACTAAACAGAATGGATTCTGGAGCAGGCTGGGAGGTCTGAAAAGGCACGACTCGCCTTCCATTCAAAGCACGGATCAGGTTGTTAAATACGGATGCAACTGGGGTCGGAATTTCTGTAGGAAAACTTAGGAGTGGAAGCAAGGAACGGCCTGCCACGAGGGAGCGGGTGTAACATTCCCTTGTAGAGCCCAGTGGGGGCGCGGTGTAACTCGGGCAGCCCCACAGCAGAGCCAGGAATCCCAGCACATAAATCAGTCGTAACCAGGGAGGCGGAGAAAAAGGCCAAACTTTGAGTGTTTAATCTATTACTATGGTATGCTTTGCCAAGACGCACTGCAGCAACAGATTATACAACGGGCTTTCCTACGGTTGTGCCCATGCACTTAAGGGGTCCCATGCACTTATGGACACTGGTCAGTCAGAACACCTCCCACGACCGCTTTGGTGGAAGAACTTTCGTTGTCCGATGTAAAATTGGGGTTTGATGTTTGTGTGACCCTCCTCTCCCTGGTAACATTTTGTATTGTAATTTAATTTGTGGTGGTGACATAAGGCAGCTGCCCACAGTGACCTTAAGGGAGCACCCTCCCCAACCGGTCAACGCCCACAGTTTAACCAGAAGCCTTTTGGGAGAATAAAAGAATTCTTAGGAACAACCAACTCACAAAAGACGATTATTACTATGAACTTCAAATATTTTTCCAGTTCAAGAGTCATAATATGGTCCATACATGAAGGCAATCCGGCTTTATAATGCTTTGGGAGGCTTCTCTGCTAGCAGCGGCAGAGACAAGCCAGCCCAGTTTTTTTTAAATGGACAACCTGAAGAAGTCACTCAAACCACGCCATGTTGAGAGCCTGAATAAGTTTTCCTTTGGAGGCCCTTGGCGAGTGCGCTTGTGAGTTTTTCGAATTCCTAAGAGTGCATCCACTTTCCTTTAGAGCTCTCGCTTACAAATACTCACGGAGAGTATACATTTCTTGTAAATACACTTGGATTACCATGATAATCTCCATCAGATTACGCTCAAGGACAGCATTTCTACTCTATTATTTTACTGTCTCCAGCACAAAAATAAGTGGATTACGATTCCTAAAAGGGCGCTACAATGTTCAGGACTTCATTCAATCGACTAATTCGGCTCAACGGAAACGTAAAAGTACACAGTGCAAAACAGTATAAATACTTAACATTGTAAATACAAATCTCAATTCATAACAGTAAGTAAACAGTTGTTAATCAGTAATCAAGTGAATTACTAAACTCAGATAAAACCAGAGCGCAGGATTTAAATGGGGACCCTTAGTGAGCACAGCTCTGCCCCTCAACGAAGACCCCACTTTTAATCAATCTCTTGGAAGAGACTGTAGTTCAGATGGGCAAAAATGCAATTTGCAAAAAGTAGTCGAAAATTGTTCAGACTTTTTGAAAATGGAATTGGAAATTTGCAGACTGACATATGCCTTAACCAATCACTGAACTGCAGTCTGCTTTCCTTAGGCTGCCACCCAGATTCCCAAAGGGGAATGGGTCCCACACCCCTTTCTTCCAACATTCTAACTACCGCCTTTTTTTTGTCACTACTGCAAGTTTGTTTTCATTATGGCGTTCTCCTTCTCGCTCTTCCTCCTGCTTCCTTCCTTTTCTGCATTTCTCTCTTGCTCTGGGTCTAAATCTGATGATGAAAAATAAAACTCAGTATCCCCCAAAAAGGACTATCAGTACCCACTCTCTGCACAAAGTAAGCTCTGAACAAACCTCTGGGAAATAAAGTCCCCATCTAAGATCAACATATTTGTTATCCAATCTTCTTTTATATGGTATGCAGTCAGACAAAAAATTTAAAAAAAGCATTGCCATGATGGATGCCAAAGCCACCCTACAACTAACCAATGAATGAAAACCAGTCTGTAGGGCATTGCATGACCTCTCTGCGCCACTCTTAACCATAGTTGTCTAACAGACTCACAGAAATTACCAAAGTACAAAATAACCCGCAAGTGTGGTTAGTCAAATCTATAACAAGCAATGGCAAAGCCAATAAATTTCACCTACGCAAAGCCTATTGGCATTGTCAATGTTTTTTAAAGGGGTCGAACAGCTATGCGGGCTGTTGAGTAACATGGCTTAAAGTAAAGTAAAAAGCACTATACAATCATTCCTACATTGAATCAGTACACTATACAAAGGCAAAACAAGCTTTTGTATTCATGCACAAATGCACATTAAAGTCACACACACATTTCACACTAACTAGCATTCGTAAAAACCCATTCACTTTCACTAGCACTCGTACAAATCATATACCACGCACTCTAAGCAAACACACAGGTATAAACAAATACAGACGCTCATGCACAGGCAACACAGACTTGCACAGAAGCACCAACGGCATACAATGTGACACAAACCTCATTGTGCACATGTATTACACAGGCATACAGCACATGCTCCATCTACCCCGACAGCCTTAGGATAGGATGGTTGGGGAGCATACACCGGGTCCTGTTCACGGGCTGCAGCGTGTGCACCGCACTAACAGTCATGGGGCAGGATGGGGAGCATGTTGTATTTGCATTATTGCATTTAAATAGCGCTTCCTACCACTGACGAGGCGTCGAATCTCTTTTTCGATGCAGAGCATGCTAATCCGGAACCCATAAAGGATTAGTGGTGAATTAGTATAGTGAAAAATGAAAGCAATGTGAGTGGTGGATAGGTTAGTCAAATATTTGGATTCAGAAGGATAGGGGAGGGATAGATGATGGAAGGTTTTTTATTTACATACAACGTGCTGGTTCATGGGCTGCAGCGTGTGCACTGCACTAATAGCCCTAGGGCAGGATGGGAGCACATACCGCATCCTGGTTCATGAGGCTCCAGCGTGTGACAACACAAACTGCCCTGGGGCACAACGTAGACCTAGTTTCTGTTTTCAAAGCTCTCCACATTCACAGGAGCTGGCAGCACATGCCCATCTACAATTGTTCTGTCGGTTGCAGTGCGCACTACTACGATAGTAGGTGGGCGACATTCCGTTCCTGTGCAGTGACTGTGTTTGGCAGCAGAGCACACACTTCTTCAAATTTTAGGAGGAGGAAGGTACCTAGCAAGACCACTTTGGGTTGATTTCAGTTCCAAGAGCACTGGCTGCAGCTTCAGGGGTAGCACGTGCGCACTGCACAGACCACATATATACATTTTGTCCGATTGCTACTTTCAAGGTACCTGAAATCAAACCCCCCCACCTCAAAAGAAACCTGTGCCACTGTGCAGAGGCACTCAGAGTTCTCAGCTTCAACTACTGGATAGATGTGTTGGGGACCACCTGCTCCTCAGGCACTAGCCCCCAACTGACAGTTGTCACACTGGTTCCAGTGTCTCTCAGAGCATCCACACTCTGGCCATTGATGGTCACCCACTACATCTTAGTGTTATCAGGCAGATGAGCTCTTGGGACCATCTCATTGTCTCCTAAAGAGACCAGGGTCATTTCTGCGAACCCCCACCCTCTAGGGCACCCGACTCCTCACCCAAGGCTACACTAGCTATTTCCCGGGCGGTGCGCCAGTGGGTGCAGTGGTGCTATTTTTGGGACACCTAGGGTCCCCCTGGAAGTGACCCTCCTGACCACAACTATAAAATGCCCTGGGACCCTTCTGAACAGGCTTACCTGTGGGGACCCATGGCTTTCTTTCAGTGGGAGGCTGGGAACCTTTCTCTTGGTTCCCTTGGGAATTACTTTGGGGCTCTTTTTGGAACTCCTTCTGTTTACTCTTGTCACCCCCCACCCCCAACTCGTCTGCTGGGGACACTGCCCACCTTTGGCAGAGTCTCCCACTTTACCTTGTGGGAGTGCAGGGCGGATATACAGACGAGGATGCTGAATATATTGTCGAACAGGGGTTTCTTTATTATCAGTTGACACAGTTTGGGGTTTAACTCAGGTCAGGAGTCTCTTCCTCTGGATGGGTCTTCTCGCTTTCAGGGTGGATGGATGAAGATGCCAGTGTTGGTCTTCCCTCTTCGGTTGAGAGACAGAGTTGGCGTGGAGTTGGTGTATCCATGGCGCTAGTTTCACCCGGAGGCTCGCCAAGAGGAGAGAAAATGGAGCTTGTCAGTTTTCTGGGCCAACCGTTTATACCAGTCACCTGCACCCAGTAGTGCAAAAAGGATTGGATAGACTGTGACCGGGGAATAGTATAAGGCAAAAAGAATAAAGGACGCAGTGCCAAAGAAAAGAGATTCAGGAAATTAGTAGGGCATAGGGAAGTGATGGTGTGGTAGTCCCAGGCAGGTAGTGTCGTCTCCCGAAGGACCCCCTCTCACAGACCTTTTTGGACCCTGGTACTGACCCAGCAGTTCGCCCCCACAGCAAGAGTCCTGGGGTCAGTCAGCTTAGTATCAACCAAGTGCTGGCGTAGCTCTGGAAAACAATTTTCTGACTACAGCTCCCATGCAACCAAATCATAGAGCCCCTGAAAATCATTGACCTTGCTACCCTTCACCGATCTATCCAGTGCTCTGCAAAAATAGGACACATACTCCACCCAAGTGCTAGACTCCAGCTTTTTACAAGTTCTCAACGTCTGCCTGTACAAATCTGGGGTCAAACCATACCTTGCTATCAAGGCTTCCTTCATAGGAACATAAGACATCTGATCTTCAGTGTGCAATGCTTGCAATGTGTTCCTACCTTTATCGACAAAGCGGTTCCACCACCCTGCTCCCCAGTCTCTTTCAGGGACTCTGTAGGACCTGATTGCTGCCTCATAGGCCTTAAACCACTGACCAATCTTGTCCTGCTTTATGAAATCCTTAATAACCTTCTTGGGGATGTATACCCTCCCTTCTCCAGGTACTGGTGTTGTGCTGCCACCATGGGGAATGAACTTTATACTTTTTGCTTTTAGATCTAGTTCCCTCAAACCTCTTTCATGCTATAAGACCATCTTTTTCTCTTCCATTGCCAGTTTCTGCTTCTCTAACTCCAATGTATTACTCTCCATGTCACACACCTTCTCCAGCCTGAGCTTTGTAAGCTCCAACTCATGCACTCTGGTTCTCTCTGTCCTCCATCTCCTTTGGAGACAGACCCTTTGAAGACGCACTGCCCTGCCCCCCCCCCCTGATGTCAACTTCCCTCCAGGCTGACCCAATAGCCCATCCTGCTGGCCATCTAAATTTTCCTCCTTCACCATAGGATCCTCGGTGTGCTCACTAGCATTCCTTGATTCCAACCAGGCCCTCAGTGACTTTTGGTATTCCTTCTTTCTGGTGAGGCCTCTTACTGAGATTTTAAATTTTTTGCAGACAGTTTTCAATTGTGGCACACAGTAGGTTTTAACCCTATCCTCTTCAAATTCAATATTCACAGATGCAAGTGATGCTGGTTTACTCATGGTGAAAATGGTTGTTCTCAAGTTGAAAAAATTCCAAGGAAAAAGTTCCCACCAATTGTATGTGGTCGCATAATGATCTGCACAATAACTAGTAGTGTACACCAATCACTGTATGTAAGACGCAAATGTAAGTCCAGATCCTCACCGCTGACCACCAATGTTAGACCTTTCACTTATTATGTCCCCCACATACACCAGCCGTACCCCCTCCCCCCGTACACCAGCCCACACTGCCATCCTTTTCACCCATGACACCACAGCTCCCACCCACAATCCGCCTAACCTAGTACAGCACCAGATCGACACACACACAGACAAACCCCACCCTTCATCCCCCCCATTCTCAGCCCCCACTTCCACCCATTGACTAAGCACACAGAACAAGCCGCCTCTTTCAATTCAACTCCGCCTCATCAAAAAAGAACCATATACAACATTTCCCCCCCCATTCTCACCCCCCACCACCCTACATGCGCCCCCATCACCACTAACACACGCCCATCCTCCACCATGCACCCTCCGCCTACCACCAATACCCTCTTCCATACCACCAACCTCCCCCCTAGGTCATGCGCTCCCAACCCTCCCACCCCCACCGCCAACACACATCCCACACCAGACTACGTTATGGCCTCCCTCCTCCAGCTCAAAGAAGACATTCACATCATCAAACAACTACTCTGCACGCATGCCAGTCACTCCTCACCCACCACCCTCCTCAAGCTCAAAGAAGACATTCACATCATTAAACAATTACTCGGCACACACTCCACCCGCACCAGCCATCCCAACAGGACCTCCACCCGGTCGGCTGCCGCTCCCACTCAACGCCCCCCGCGCTGGACCTCAATCCCTGTTCGTAATCGTGAAAACCGTCCCCATCGCTCCTGCAACCCACTATCGGACCTCGCCACAGTCACCCTCCTCCGCTCCTACGACACAGCTCCCCATAGCAACTTACCCACCACCTTCCGCGCCATTCCAACAATTCATCCAAACCCCCTTAGACCCCCCACTCTAAACAATAGAATTTCTATCCTTAGTAATATGAGAAAAGTCCCTCTCTCCCTAGAACCCCCTTCCACCCTCGCCACACCCAGTCTCAAATGCACCCTCATCAACTGCAGATCGGCCTCTAGGCACTCCTCCGCAATCGCTGATCTCATCTTAACACTGGACCTTGACCTAATCATCTTGACTGAAACCTGGCTAACTGAATCCTCTACACCTATAATGGACATACTGGTTCCCCCCAACTACCACATCACTAGACTAGACAGGGTTGGTCAAAAAGGTGGTGGAATCGCATGTATACACAGGAGTAACCTCTCTGTCCTGAAAGTAACCTCTCCCTCCCTACCCTCCCCAACCTCCTGTGAATACATCTGCCTCGATATTATCAGTGGGGGCAAACCGATATGCTCTCTTCACGGCATTTACCACCCACCAGGGGACAACCTTACCTTCTCGCAACAAATCATGGATTTGATCACAACCAATTCCGGGCGACAACTCACACAAATATACCTTGGTGACTTCAACCTCCACTGGAACGATCATAATGACACGGTGGTAAATAGTCTTAAAAATTTCCTCGACGCCCTGGACCTCACCCAAATATGCAACAGCCCGACACACGAGAAAGGCTCTATCCTTGACCTTATCATCTCCAAAGAGGACTCTATCCAACTCTAATCTATCCAACCCTGTGACTGGTCAGACCATCATATTGTCACATTCTTCATCAATGAAAAAGTCAAATTTAACCCGGCTCAATCCTTCAAGCCCAAAGTCTGGAAAAGAGACCTGAAAAAACTCAACTCAAATTCTCTACCCCCCCCCCCCCCCCCAACAGCTGTAACCTTCTACTTCCTCCTATCGGCGCTACGGATGTCCAATCCTTGACGGATCACTATCTCAACGCTATGACCTCTATAGTTAATGAAGCTGCACCCATGCAGCTAAAAAGAGCCTCCACAAAAATGTCCAATCCTTGGTACGACGGGAGTCTCAATGACGATAGACGGGCCATGCGAATGGCAGAGCGCACCTGGAGATCAGATCCCTCCGCACTGCATTTAAAAACGCTGAAGAAAAAGAGAAATGCCTACTTCAGGAAAATAAAACGGTCAAAATCAGACTTCTTCAGCCGTCAGCTCGACCAAGCCAAAAATCGTCCGAGAAAGCGGTTTGAGCTAATCAGAACACAGTCCAAGGAACAACCACAACCACTGAGCACTTTGGGCGAAGCACCCACCTGTGAAGACTTCGCCTCTTTCTTTACCCAAAAAACCGACAACATAAAGAACGATCTCCTCATTGACATAAGTCTTTACCCCAAACTCCACTGCACAGCTCCCACTGAACCAAAAAACAATGCTACATGGTCATCCTTTGTCACCTATTCGGAAGAAGAAATTGGTAGACTGCTCAGCACTGTGAAACCAGCCAATCACCTCTCTGACCCCCTTCCTGCCAACGCTGTCAAAGACCTTATCCCGTCGCTCCTCCCACTCTGGACTAAAATCATCAACAGTTCACTCCAACAAGGGACCATCCCCGACTCCCTCAAAGTTGGACAAGTCACACCTCTATTAAAGAAACCTTCAGCCCACCCCTCTGATCTAAACAATTACCGTCCCATTACCAATATTCAGACTCTTGCCTTACTGTTGGAAAAATGCGCACAAATACAATTGACTAAACACATCAATCAGTTTGATCTACTCAACCCTCATCAATCAGGCTTCAGAGCAGACCACAGTACAGAAACTCACATAATTGACGACGCCCTCCAAATCCTAGATCAAAACGATACCTGCCTCCTCATCCTTCTTGATCTCTCTTCTGCATTCGACACCGTCAAACATGAGAATCTACTCGATCTATTAAACACAAGAATGGGTCTATCTGGAACTGTGCTCAAGTGGTTCACGTCCTTTCTACACAACAGATCGCAGAAATTCAAGAGTAACAACCTGATGTCTTCGCCAATACCTGTATCGCTAGGCGTCCCACAAGGATCCTCCCTATCCCCTACTTTGTTTAACCTAGTTATGGAGCCGCTCACCACCTTGCTACAAGCATCCAATGTTCACTTCCACATGTACGCCGATGACACCCAACTTTATCTCAAACTACAATCACCCAAAGACATTATGCTCTTGAAATCAACGATCAGAAGCACCCAATCATGGCTGGCCGATAATCATCTCAAACTCAATGCCCTTAAAACAGAGTTCCTCCTGATCTCACCTCCCGCGAAAATCACTACCGCTCAAATTTGGCTTAAACACCTAACGGCACTCAATGTTCATCCTACCATCGTGGACTCAGCAAAATCTTTAGGCATAACACTCGACACCAACCTCAACATGCAGGAACACATCAACAAAGCAACTAAGGGTGCGAACTACCAGCTCAATACCTTAAGGAAACTCAAACCCTTCCTCCCAGCCAAAGATTTCCATACTGCGGTACAAGCACTAGTCATCCCTATAATAGACTACGGCAGCATCGCCCTCTGCGGTCTCCCCCTAACTACTACGGCACCCATAAGAGCTTCTCTAAACGCCGCAGCGAGACTCATCACTGGATCAAAAAAACATTCACACATCTCCCCTGATCTGAAATCCCTGAACTAGCTGCCTTTTGAAGCCAGAATACATCTGAAAATCGCCTGCATGACGCACAAGGCTGTCCACCTGAGCTCACCTGGATACCTCGCTCAGAAGCTGACGATTTCTGGAGGCTCCAGGAACACTAGAGGCACAAACAATCTCTTGCTAAAGCCCCAAAGATTTCGCAAGGAAAAAACCTATAAACGCTCCTTCTCAGGAATGGCACCAAGGATCTGGAACTCACTCCCCCCCGAAACCAGGCTCATCTCCTCCACCATACTTTTTAAGAAAGAAGTAAAAGCTATCCTCATGGCTAAATACACCTGAATTATTACTGGGTATGATATTTACAGTCAATGTACCATTCAGTTCTACTGATCTTTTGCATTTTTGTATGACTCGTATTATTGACCTTCCTGATTGTTTACGCTATTACCCATTTGTACCTGTATCATTATTGATGTATCTGTCTGATCTGACTATGCTGCTGAGTCGGACTATGCTCCCACATGTACCTTCCCCACCCCAATTGTTATGTACTCACATGCTATAACCTTCGTTTGTAAAGCGCTCTGATATCTGCAAAGATCTTGTTCGCGCTATATAAAACTTTCAAAATAAATAAATAAATTGTAGACCACACTGCAAAAGTGGGAGGGGGCATATATCCAAATTCTGTAAATGAACTGAAGAGTGCACTGCAAATGTCTTAATCTGTAACTGGACTTAAGTGCACACTGCACCGTCGCCAGAAAACTGGAACGAGGCAGCAGTGCCCTTCGTGGTTAGCGGTCTGCTTACTGGGGGCATTCAAGGGAAAAGTACGACTGAAACAAGGGGGTAAGGGTGGTAATGTTAGTTCAAAGGCAGGGGCAGAGGGAGTGAAGGGCACGTGAGTAAAAGGCATTTAATACAGCCAGTCAAACAGGCCTCACAGAGTGAAGTTATAGGCAAGTCCACGCCCTATTTCAAAAGCAGTGTTTTGCACTACCCCTTTTATTTGTGCCACACGTGAGGAGTGGAAGGGAGGGAGGGCAAGCGAGAAAGAAGTGGAAGAGAGAGGAAAAAAGCAACAAGGATGGGGAGACAGTGGGAGGGACAAAGGAGTAGAGGACTGCACACTCATGCACTCATATGGAGTGCTGCTGTGAAAATAGAAGAAAAAATAAGTACCTCTGCAAGTCCCTGGTCAGTGGAAGGACACTGGCAGGAAGCTGTACTTCGTCAGTGCTCCATGGCAGGGACACAAAGGAAGGCCCAGGGAGACGCTGACCTTAAGAGCAAGGAAACGCAAGTGATGTTGGGGCCAACCAAAGGGAATAGGCGGGGTCTAAACCCTTTTTAAAGATTTTTTTTTTTTTTTTTAAACTTACCAGAGATTTGCAAGCACAGAACCAGTGCTATGCAGGCGAACCCTGAACCCCCCCCCCCCCCCCCCCCCACGGCAGCATATTATCCTTTGTCTATGGTTCATCACCTGTTTAACATTTAAACAAAACTACTTGTTGCACACTCGTACACCTGTGTGGGGGATTTCATTCTCAACTCCTTTACAACTTTCGGAACAAAAAGACGCTGCAGGTGAAATCAACCATCATCTATATGAGGAAACAGAGCCAGATATAACACAACTGGCAAAGTCAGAAGAATCAAATGGCTGAACTGCGGCAGGTTAGTGTCAAACACAGAGGCAACCGATTTTGCCCAAACTTGTCTGATCATTTCCACCCATCACTTTCAAGATAAAAGAAAAGTTGGAAACCTCTCGTTGGACCACTGAATGCCTGTAAAAAGCCTAGTCAGCAGAATTATGAGAACCAGACACCTCGATTTGGAAAATGCAACCATTCATTGATGAAAACCATCCAGCTACCATCACACATGCGGATTCACGCCAGACACCAGCAACACCTTCTGTATCCTCCCAAACCCACTGTCACTGAAAAATGCATTGTGGAAGCCACAGAATAGGGCAGTCACAGCTGGTCAAAATGGTGCACAAACGTCACGCCGTCTAAAAAAAGAAAGGCGACCCGAACCCTTCATCACGATCACAATCCCTTTAAAAGTCTTGACAATGCACACAAATGTATGCCTAGAAAGACCCAATAAATTATTTCTTTTATTACAAAAAAAATCTGTTGAACTTGGCTCAAAAGTCTGAGGGGTAGTAGTAGATAGTTTTCATTTTTAACGTCAGTCTAAAATAGTATAAAATAGTATAGAACAACTGAACAAAATGTAACTGCTGAGAAACGTAATCATTCTTGAATATGGTCAGATTCATAACCACAATTATAGATCAAATGTGCATTGACCCTATGAGTTATTGCAATTTTTTAAGGTCATGGAAAGTAACAGCATTTTACAGCATTATTTCTAGGGGGAAAATACATATACAATGCAATTGTCTTCCAAACGAAAACGCCCGACTGTAGGATATTTCAGGGGATGTCAGTCAGCCAATTTTTTTGATTCAGGTTAAAATAGGTCAACCAGACTCACTTTACAATCTCCAATGATAAGACAAATAAAACAGGCAGATGCTGCATACTACAGGGCCAATCACACGATTAATTCTGCAGAATAATTCAATACTAAATAATCGTTAAATGTCTTAAAAATGATTGCAAATGTAGTCATGAATAAGCTCCCCTCTCAATAACTTATGAAACGACCTTTGAATTCTGTGACTCGAAAAAAAGCTTTAAAAAGTACCCCTTCAAAGAATTCCGCCTTCAGCCGTACATACAAGTAAATGCAGCCCTTTTTCCTATCACTTCAATTCTAAATCAAATCCTCTCTCCGTATCTCATTCAGGATTACAACATAGAGGCGCAGGACAAAAAGAACAAAAGGTGCAATTGTATCCCTGTTTAATTAAACAAACTGTTAATGAACATCCCTTTAGACACAACAACTCAACCCCCACTGGATATTTTCTCATACATTGAACTGATCATACTGGAATGATCACAAATCCTTGTTATATATAAAATACCACACTTACCACTGTACAACCACATACTTACTTTCACATCCACAGCCATAAGGAATCTCTGTCACAGCAACAACTTTCATTTCCTTTAACTGTTTTTTCTATAAACCGAGTAATACTAGATGGCAAACAAGGGTTCGTGACCTCTCTAATGGAGGTCAGAGAGAAGGAGCCCTAATTTTCATCTGTAATGTTCTATGTTATGTTCCAATGCAAGGCTACTAGGCACGAAAATTAGTCTTTGCATCATCAAATCACAACTCAGAGAGGTGGCAATGCTTTATACATTGCTGAAGGTGAGCCAACAAGTCCAACCACAATCGACCCACAGGTATCTTTAAGTGCTGCCACTTAAAGACGACTGGGTTTCATCTTGTGCTGTAAAGCCACACTGAAGCAATTAATTGCAAAATTAACATAACTTCCATACTATAGTCTCCAATTGTAGGGATTGGCTGTAGTCTACCATATTCAGCCATCACATTAGCTGTTCTCTCTCTCATTTGCATCAGAATTTAAGAACCTGAAAGAAACCTATCATGCCACCAAGCACCTAAGTTACCATCCATTCCCACTGCACTACGGGGTTGGAAAGTGCAACTTTTTTAGGTTTCGACCTGGCGGGGGCACTGCTTGCAGTGCCCCGCCCAGGGCGAAAACTTTTGTCAACAGTATGGATGTTCGGCACGCCTCTGTTTCCCATTGGCTAGCTCCATAAATGGACGCTAGCCATTGGCAAACAGAGGCGTCCGTCATCCTGCGAGGCGACTCGTGGGCGTTCCTGTGATCTTTTTCTCATCCGGCCCCTTTTTCCTCGTCATGCGGCGGTGGGCGGGGTTTATTTTTTCCGACGTCGAGGTTTCATTTGGTCATTCCGCCGCCGGAAGTCAAGGTGAGTGCCTTTCTTGCCGTTCCCTCCCCCTCCCGCTGTCCGTGTGCCCGTTCTGCCCCCCTCCCGCTGTCCGTGTGCCCGTTCTGACCCCCTCCCGCTGTTCGTCTTCCCGCCCCCCCCTCCCGCTGTCCGTGTGCCCGTAGGTGCTTGTTATTCTCTCTCTCCGCCCCATCAAATTCACACCCTTCTTCTTTCCATGACATTTTGTCTACATTCTTTGTCCAACTGCCTGCAGTGCAAGCCTACAGGGGTTAATCGGACATTCCCCATGTCAGCTTCAAATTCTTCTATGCGGGTGTTCGCAAATGTTGACATGCATGCACCCCAACCATATCTGTTGTTTTGTGGGTGCAATCGCCGTCATTGTTCTGCCTTGCCTTGCTTTTCTTTGCTGCTGTATTCGTTTCTTTGTCAACCATGTCCTTCTTTCCGCGACTTTCCACGGTCCTTCGACCCCCAGCTTTGTCTGACCCTCTCCCTTCTATTTTATCTCTGATTTGCCATACATTTATTTTTTAATAGCATATATTGATGTAGCGCTGTATGCCATTAGAACGGCCTAACAACGCTATTGGTTTCGAGGACCTCCAAGCACTGGTTTTGAGAATGTCCTGCCATTGCCGCCTCTCACAATTTGCTCTTCCTCTCATCTTTGTGAGTCACCCCCGCTCCCCTCCAGGCACTTCTCTTCCATATGGCTGAATACCCCCCTCCCCCCGCCCGTTTTCCTTCTCTCATTATTTCCCCATCGTCTCCTTTGTCCTGTTTTACTACCTCCCTTTGACGCGAGTGGGTTACAGGTTTTGCAGGGCAGTCGTGTAAATGCTCGTTATTCCTAGCGCGTAACAACAGTGTTTACCTCATTTCTAAGCGCTTCTACATTTGGCAAATAATCGAACTGAGGCTCGGTGTTAAAACAATGCATCCAGGGTCCTTAAGTTACGTGACTTGGGAAATCCGAGGTTTGAGCTACCGTCTCCCTGTTTCGCATACCAGTCGGGCGGCACACTATGCTAAGAACAAATTTTTTGCAAGAAGTTTTATGTCATGCCTTTAATTACATCGGCCACGCCCCTTTGTGACCCTTCAGTTTTTTCATCCCGGTTAAAGCACTGGTTCCTAGAATGCTATGGTAAAATGTAGTCCCCAAGTGCTCAGATGCCTCAGTGCGACCACCCGTCTTAGTAAGGAGCCCACCCTCACTGCTTTGAGACAGCTGAGATGCCATTGTATCCTCTCAATATGGTGAAGTCACGTGGTATTGAGGGGAATCCAGCCTTGGAAAACCCTGATCGTGGTCAGGCAATGAAGCAATAAAACAACAAATGAGGTAAAAAAGTGTTTCTTGGATGCCCCACAAACAGCTTTAAATATGTGGAATCAGAGGGCGGGGGTGGGGGGGGAACAGGGGAACCTTATTTTAAACTTGGCAGGAGGGAGGATAAAGCAATCTCCCTTCGTCCTGGTTATGTGAAACACAACAAATGTGCTTTCTAAGGGAAACGGTTCTTACACTGGTGGGTTGTGAGCGCTGGATGATACAACTCTGCTTCCGACATAGGGGTACAGCCCTGCATGCCGGCCACCCACGTGCAGAGTGATGCAACCGTGCTTTTTACCAAGGCGTCTCGACCGGCATTGCGTACTGCCCCAGTGCGCCCTGCCGTTCCTCCACTCTTGTGCCAGGTCTTCCCAGCTCCTTTGCCCACACCCAGAAGTTCTGTCACAAATACGACTCCTCTCCTCCCTCGTACACACAAACCCAGCAGTTTCACCACAGTTCTGCCTCCTCTCTCAAGGCCACCGAGTACAATCAACTATAGACAAACAGGCGGTTTTTCGTTTTAATGTATGTCCAGATTTGTGTCGCAATGTATGGTGGTGCAGTGTATGACTGGGCGTTCGAGACCAAGTGAGTTGGGAAGGGAGCATGTATTGTATTGCACAGTCATGAATACACCACCTCCTACAGGGACGCCTGCGGACTCTCCTCTTGATACTCTTCTGCAGGAGTAAATGCACAAGCCAGTTTTCATCGTAGTGCAAAATGATAACTGAAATAGTTGCAATACAAATCGCATTTGCGAGAGATTAAGCTATTGCCATTGTAAATGACAATGCCATTTATTTATCTGTTTTCAAAACCAACACATAAATAAAAAGTTTGTCATTCACAATGCCAATAGCTCAAACTTTTCCAAAGGCGAAACCGTTGCATTGTAAATGCTTGTTTAACCTCCTATTGATTAGCTGAATTTTCAAATGCTCACAATAGCTAGTCAACTGATCTAGGCGCTTTGCAGCCATGCTTAGTTACAACAGCGTCTTCATAGGACAAGCCTGACAATTGTTCCATTTTCAATTTAGGGCACAGCCTGGAAAGGTCGAGGCAAAGTCAGGACAAAAAAAATGTAAACAGTAGCAACCAAAACACATCCCTGTTTGTCCCAATAACTGCCTCAACTTTTCCAACAATGTGCGACTCTTCCGAAAGTCCAATCCTGACAGGTAGCTGTACATAAAGTGTGAATGAAGGCTAGAAACTCTTTTGGTGTCGATTAAACTGCTAATTTAAACCGCTTTTGACCCGATTAAGGACAATGGAGAAATTATTACAAACATTTATTATATACATATTATATTCAATAGTGTCTAAAAGGTGTAGTATCCCTGGTGTCTTCTTTGCTATTAGCAGGGATGCATCCAACAAAATATTTAAAATCGAGGTCTCTTCTAAAACCATCAACTGCAGAGTAGAGCACCCTGGCACGCTCAGTGCATTCTATAAAATGCATAAACAGTGGTCCATCAAAGAGATTACCATTCAGGCTCATCCGAGCAATTAAGCAGTAGTTCACTGTAACCTCATCAGTCAGCTAATGTATCAGAACCAGATATCTAACCACTTCAAGATTCTGGTAACCCATCAATATCAATCCTAGACCTCATCAGCATTAAGTTTTCTTAGAGGATATTTTTTTAATTTCTTTATAGAGCTCGAAATAGGTTTTAAAAAAACACAACAATAAATGCATTTACTATGAATGTTCAACAGTTACACCATGTTAACTAAGACTTCCTACATGGCTTCTGTGGTTAGGGTGCAACTGGGTCATACAGCCTCCTATAACCAAATGAACCGTGGGTGGATTGAACAGCCTTTCAAGTCACAGGATCACCACAGAGGGCCTCCCTGGGCCTGGCACCTCCACAAGGCATGGTAAGACTGGAGAGCTCCACCATGTGGTGCCACCAAATTACTACAAAAGTCCTGAAATATGGCATTTTTCATTGCACAGGCACCACCCTAGGAAGCAAAATGCTTGAATTTTAAATATCCTTGCACTGTTCCGATCAATAAAGTGGTCAGCACCATTGTGTGCGGTTTAAACATCTGAAGCGACAGCCCTGGTTGGAGTAAAAGCTCTTTACAATAATGTTTTTCTATTTTTAACACATGAACAAAAAAAAGTGACATAAATATTCCTACAATAAACAAAAGTGTTTTTTTGTTTTTTAAACAAGTTCTGGTTAGAGCCAATGTGCCTTCAGCTTGCTGATGTAAAGGAATCACCGCACAGACCATGGAGATAATCCGAGTTTAAAAGTGTCATGTCAGGCCAGCATTCTTCTCCAGAGCCCAAAATACACAGTTTAACAATCTTTCGGGTCTTCCTGTACTCACACAAAGACTAGTGCAGGGTGGCGTGCAGCTGCTGCAGAAATAACTGCACGTGCAGGAAGGAGTTTTGCTCTTTTTCCATCGCATGTGCAATAGGCACTGCAAAGACACACTAAGGCAGAATGCACACCACGCCCAAGTGCAACCGTGAGCACGATATGTTTAGCCGCGAAACTCTTTGTTTTTCCAATAAAACCAATATCACTCCCCAAAAATATGTCAGGACTACGTGGTTGAATATTAGGGACAGGTTAAAGGCTGACATTGTTACCACGGAATATTTTCTTTTTTTATTTTATTTATAACACCGTGACCGTTATAATGTACATTGGAAAGGACGGCTCGAAATCCAATGCTGGGCCACTAACACTGGAAAGCGCAGGTGGCTGGACCGTCCCGGGAAGCAGCGTGGACCACGTGACCAGGCATTCCGCCTCGTCAGCCTGACGTGGGTCCACCGACGAGGACACTCCTTCGAGCCAGGCTGGAACTGTGGACACCGGCCAGCCAGGGAGTCATTTCCAGTGTGTGATCCGGCCCGGGGTGGGGAGGAGGGGTGGGGGCTCCTTCAGGGTGGGGGCTGGGATTGGGAGCCAGCTCTCTCAGAGAGAGTGAGTGCACTGCTGCAGTCTCAGGGAGTCTGCAATGCATTAATTACCACAGAGCGGAAGCGCCCTCACCAAACTGGGAATATACTCAGTCAGTGGTGGGGTTTCCAGCTCACTCCGTGATAAAGTCTCTCATTCAGCTACCGCCGTGTGGCTCACACCTCTCAAACGTTGGTAGCAGCTTGGCGGGTGAGACTCAATTTTAGCAGCAGACTCCAGATTTTGTTTAATACAAAGTACAAGAATCTTTTACGAGGCAGCGCTCGGTTTGAATCGTATATTTGGACCGCGCTGGATAAACACAGATTAAAGCGCGTGGCCTATTAAACATAGTGTTGATTTTACTCATGGGCTCTGGTGTGCGTCACCCTTCTCTCCCAAAAGTAAACTCACAATCAACTTGCTGTAGGAATATCGCTGGGCAGAATGGGTGAGCAGGTGCAAGACACCAAAGGCGGGTGAGTTGGGCAGTATGGGGGAGCCAACCCTCTTTTCCACCCTCCAAAAAAGTAGGTAGGGGGTGAGGTTAATTGGAGCATTTTCCAGAAGTATTTTTCAAATAGAAAGAGTAGAATGGATTAGTGACCGCAGACTGTACAAGCAGTTCTGAAAACTAGGCCCAGTCCACAGGATCAATATTTATGACGGGTAGCTAGCCGTGTGTGTGACCAGTAAACATTCAAAGCAAACATCTGTGCCACCGGAACAGCAGTGTCTAGGATTCAGCGGGCCCAAATGGACACAAACGCCCATAATTCCATTGCCAGTAGGAGGAATTAACTAGCACAATGTGGGTCTGCAGTTCAAGGGTATTCAGCAGGGAATGCAGTCTCCCCCCCCCCCCCCCCCCCCGGTCAGCAGCAACTGCTCAGAAAGAAGGCTGGAGATGGAGAACAGTGGGGCCCCTTGGTAGCCTCTGCCTTCCCGGGACCCATCCACATGCCTACAGGCTCGTACATTAACCCAGCCCTGTCTCTGCATGGTAGCATCTTCCAATCAGCACTGCCTCGGTCTGTACCTTCCTAGCAGTACCCGTCCTCACCTGCCTAGATTTGCCTGTACACTACTATACCTGCCTATCAGCAACCTTCAGTGACAGCCAGGACCCATCCACACATGACCATCAGCACCTGACTGTACCCTCCCATACTGTTTAACTGTGCCTGTAGCCATCTATATTGCACTATCAGCAACCAGCTGTGACTGCCCGGACGGGTCTATATACTGCCATCAGCACCTTTCTGTATCTGCACGTCAGGACGTGTATCTGCCTGTACCTGGTTGCACCTGCATGTATAAATGTACTAGCCTGTAAGTGCTGATCACCACCCTACTCTGTGCCTGTATCATCTGTCTGTGTCGCTTTACCGGCACCTGCTACACGGTACTTGCCTGTTTTTACACAATCCCTGCGCAGTGTGTCTAGACTCCGCTCGGCCAATCAGCAGATGTCCAACTGTTCCCGCCTCCCACCATGAGTCTTCACATAGCTGTATGTTAACGTACCTCTGTATCCGCTCATGTATTTTAGTACCTGCTAACTTCTACCAGTTTGTACTTGTCGGTACCAACTTGTCAAACTCAGAGGGCTGAGCAGTCTCTACCGGCCTACTAGCACTGACCCGCACCTGCCTAGCACTTGTTTTCCTACACCTGTTTGTGAAACACTGTGTGTAGATCTGCATCACCCAGCATATGCAGCTGTCTGTATATATGTGTCTGGCCACAACCCCTGCAGTGTGCCTATAAGTGTCTGTTTATGGGAGTGTGCAAGTCAGCCCTGGACTAAACCTGCTCTGCTCCGAACAGCTGACTACTGTTCATCACTCCATCTTTCTGCTCTGGACTTTTCTCAGCAAAAATACATTTCACAGGGCAGCAGTAAGTTAAGTGGTCATAGAGGAAGTGTATGTTCCTACTTTGATTGCGAGTGGAGTGTATTACAAGCTGCTCCCAATGCCTGTCGACAGGAGAGCTGTGAGTAGAGGGAACTCGCACAGCTGAGTAGATCACAGGTAAACCAGCGGATGAAGGGTGTAGTGTGCTGCTAGAGTTAAACACTGTCTGGCCAAATCAGTGTTAAATCCAAGGAACTAAAGCAAAGCCCTCTCAACAAGGAGAAAGCGACTCCGAGCACTACATGGAAGACCAGTCAGGTCTTATTGGTTAAATCCCAAAGTTATTCTTGTGATATGCGAAAGAAATCCTTCAGATGTTCATATCATTTTATTTTTCAACGTTGGTTGATTCACCAATCAAGTATTAGAATATTCGATATCATATCCTTGTTAATTTGAAACAGTTATTCAGTGATGTTAACACATCCGATGCATTTCGGGCACCGCCCTTCTTCAGGGGATTACTCTACAAAAACAATCCAAATAAATGATGTTCAAATACACAGTTCTCATAAATGCAATGCATACTCACTAGCGTGGTAGTTATATACATATGTGTAGATACACCTATACTCGAAAAAAACATGATTCAGAAAAAATCCCCAACGTAAGAATCACCAAAGAATCATATGTGAGGTCATAGATCCCTCTAGTAAACGGAAAACATAGGAAACATGAGTAGTTAAATCAAATAAAGCATTAAAAGAAAACCATCACCGAACCTGCGAACAAGCCTCTAAATCACTGGTGCACGAAGAAAGAATAATCCCGTGCTGCATGCGAATGCCCTAGCGGCATGGAGTACAAACAATGTGAATCACCGATATTGCACGAAGTTCTAACAGGGTGAGTATAGTGCGTATGGACATAAGTCCCGTCCAGAAGATGACGGGTTCCCCGTGGGGGTAACTTACTTGTGCTACGATATAATCGGTTCCGCGAGGGAAAGCATGAACCGGGAAAAGGCCGGCGTTGCAGACGGGTAGTCAATAGAGTGCAATGCGGAAGGGCATAGACATAAACAAAAGCCTACGAGACTAGAGATAGAAAGCGGACTTCCCGTTCAGACACCAAAAAGAGTGTAAACAGATAAACTACACCGTGAAATTCAGAACTCCTTAAAGAGGGCTAACCACTATCTAAGAGTCCTTATTAATCATATAATATACATGAAAAACATTAAAGTAAAAAGAAAAGTGGCTGTGTGTAAAAACAATGTGAATTCAACCAGAAGACATATATGCATTACAAATAACATAAAAATTCCATCCGGTCATTTAACCCATCGGGCACCATGGTGGACATGAAGCGGATCCAAAAGTTTTCACGTTTGAGCAATGTGTTTTTGTTATTGTGTGTCACTTTGACTTGTTCCAAAATCAAAAATTTCAATTGTGCCACACTGTGTCTGTATTCATGGAAGTGGTTAGCCACACTAGATTTTTGGTTGTGGGTGCGTATGTTACTTTTGTGTTCCAAAATTCGAACACGGATTTTGCGTTCAGCATGTCCAATGTAACATTTGCCACAAGGGCACTTCAACATGTAAATGACGTTGCCACTATTGCAAGTGGCGTTGACTCGCAATTTGATCGTGTGTCCTTTCATGGGATGGCGTGTGGTGTTGCCAGTAATGCAATTATTGCAATTGCTGCAATTATAGCAAGGTTTGAGTCCTGTGTAAGTGGACATAATCATGGTAGACTTCGGTTGATTAAGGATTTCCTTGACATTTCTGCCTCGAGTAAATGCAAACATGGGTGGTTGACTGAAAAGTCCATTGAAGTCTGGTTCCATTGCCAAGATGGGCCAATGTTTGCGAATGATATGTTGAAATTTGTTGGATATCATCGAGTGTTTGGAAACTACGACCATCCGGTCAGCATGTTTCTTAGGTTTCAGTTGCAGAAGATCATTCCTGCTGTTTTTTTCCGATCTTTCAATTGCTAGATCCAATATGGGGGTGGGATATCCCCGCGCTTTAAATCTTTCCAAAGTCATTTTCATTTGTTCCTTGCTCTCATTGTCATTGGAAACAATCCGTTTGATACGAAGCAATTGGGCATAGGGAAGATTATTTTTTAACCCTAGACGGTGGAAACTCGTGTAATGCAGGGTGGAATTCCTGTCGGTAGATTTTCGAAAGATCGTTGTATGCCACTCATCAAGTGTTCTCTGTGGATTTGTACATCCAGATAATGGACACATTTCTCACTGTATTCCCATGTAAACCGGATCCTTTCATTGAATGTATTCCATGTCTCGAGAAAAGACACAAGGTTGTCAACAGTTCCACTCCATAAAAGGAATATATCATCTATATACCGGAGAAACAGTTTTCCATGTTAATGCCAGCTATTATGACTCAAAATGTGGGTCTCTTCAAATGTTCTCATATATATGTTAGCGTAGCAAGGAGCTGCCGAATTTCCCATGGCGGTGCCATTGAGTTGGAGAATCCATTTGTCCAGGACAGTGAAATAACTATGGTAGAGGGTGAACATTGTCAGTTGCATGAGAAAGACTTTCAAGTCAGAATCCAAATCTGAAGAAGCTAGTACTTGTTCTATTGCATCTATGCCTCCATCATGGGGGATGGAGGTATATAGCGAACATACGTCCACCGTACACATGATGAGATCTGTGTTTCTCAATTCGTTCATGACTGGTTCTATTTTCAAGAGAAAGTCTGTAGTGTCACGAACATGTGACCTTGTTTCCAATACAAATGAAGAGGACGTGCTCCGAGGATTACGACCACACAGTACCTTTATGGCGCCACAAAGCCACAAAGCCACAAAATCATAGACTCCTTTGAGAATCTCATCAAACAGGAGATTCATAAATTACCTTTTCAACAACCTATGAAACATGGCAACCTGTCCAAGAAAGAAAGGAACATCTTGAAGAGACTGGCTGAGAACTCCAACATCACCTTTCAGAATGCCGATAAAGGCGGTGCATTAGTGATCATGGATACTACATTTTACGAACAACAGATTGAAGCACATATCAGTGACACTAACACGTACGACTTGTTAGAGGGGGATCCCACCTTGGAGTTTGCCAAAAAATTGACGCTGTTAATCAATGAAACGTTTGAGAATGGTACCATCAATGACAAGACTAGAAGATTCTTAACACCCATGAATCCCAAACCTCCTGTACTTTATATGTTGCCGAAGATGCACAAGCACCCGACCAAGCCTCCCTTTCGTCCCATTGTATCCACCAGAGGCAGCATTCATCAGAACACAGGGAAATTTCTGGATAGATATCTACAACCATTTGTATTGGAAACAAGGTCACATGTTCGTGACACTACAGACTTTCTCTTGAAAATAGAACCAGTCATGAACGAATTGAGAAACACAGATCTCATCATGTGTACGGTGGACGTATGTTCGCTATATACCTCCATCCCCCATGATGGAGGCATAGATGCAATAGAACAAGTACTAGCTTCTTCAGATTTGGATTCTGACTTGAAAGTCTTTCTCATGCAACTGACAATGTTCACCCTCTACCATAGTTATTTCACTGTCCTGGACAAATGGATTCTCCAACTCAATGGCACCGCCATGGGAAATTCGGCAGCTCCTTGCTACGCTAACATATATATGAGAACATTTGAAGAGACCCACATTTTGAGTCATAATAGCTGGCATCAACATGGAAAACTGTTTCTCCGGTATATAGAGGATATATTCCTTTTATGGAGTGGAACTGTTGACAACCTTGTGTCTTTTCTCGAGACATGGAATACATTCAATGAAAGGATCCGGTTTACATGGGAATACAGTGAGAAATGTGTCCATTATCTGGATGTAGAAATCCACAGAGAACTTGATGAGTGGCATACAACTATCTTTCGAAAATCTACCGACAGGAATTCCACCCTGCATTACACGAGTTTCCACCGTCTAGGGTTAAAAAATAATCTTCCCTATGCCCAATTGCTTCGTATCAAACGGATTGTTTCCAATGACAATGAGAGCAAGGAACAAATGAAAATGACTTTGGAAAGATTTAAAGCGCGGGGATATCCCACCCCCATATTGGATCTAGCAATTGAAAGAACGGAAAAAAACAGCAGGAATGATCTTCTGCAACTGAAACCTAAGAAACATGCTGACCGGATGGTCGTAGTTTCCAAACACTCGATGATATCCAACAAATTTCAACATATCATTCGCAAACATTGGCCCATCTTGGCAATGGAGCCAGACTTCAATGGACTTTTCAGTCAACCACCCATGTTTGCATTTACTCGAGGCAGAAATGTCAAGGAAATCCTTAATCAACCGAAGTCTACCATGATTATGTCCACTTACACAGGACTCAAACCTTGCTATAATTGCAGCAATTGCAATAATTGCATTACTGGCAACACCACACGCCATCCCATGAAAGGACACACGATCAAATTACGAGTCAACGCCACTTGCAATAGTGGCAACGTCATTTACATGTTGAAGTGCCCTTGTGGCAAATGTTACATTGGACATGCTGAACGCAAAATCCGTGTTCGAATTTTGGAACACAAAAGTAACATACGCACCCACAACCAAAAATCTAGTGTGGCTAACCACTTCCATGAATACAGACACAGTGTGGCACAATTGAAATTTTTGATTTTGGAACAAGTCAAAGTGACACACAACAACAAAAACACATTGCTCAAACGTGAAAACTTTTGGATCCGATTCTTGTCCACCATGGTGCCCGATGGGTTAAATGACCGGATGGAATTTTTATATTATTTGTAATGCATATATGTCTTCTGGTTGAATTCACATTGTTTTTACACACAGCCTCTTTTCTTTTTACTTTAATGTTTTTCATGTATATTATATGATTAATAAGGACTCTTAGATAGTGGTTAGCCCTCTTTAAGGAGTTCTGAATTTCACGGTGTAGTTTATCTGTTTACACTCTTTTTGGTGTCTGAACGGGAAGTCCGCTTTCTATCTCTAGTCTCGTAGGCTTTTGTTTATGTCTATGCCCTTCCGCATTGCACTCTATTGACTACCCGTCTGCAACGCCGGCCTTTTCCCGGTTCATGCTTTCCCTCGCGGAACCGATTATATCGTAGCACAAGTAAGTTACCCCCACGGGGAACCCGTCATCTTCTGGGCGGGACTTATGTCCATACGCACTATACTCACCCTGTCAGAACTTCATGCAATATCGGTGATTCACATTGTTTGTACTCCATGCCGCTAGGGCATTCGCATGCAGCACGGGATTATTCTTTCTTCGTGCACCAGTGATTTAGAGGCTTGTTCACAGGTTCGGTGATGGTTTTCTTGTAATGCTTTATTCGATTTAACTACTCATGTTTCCTATGTTTTCCGTTTACTAGAGGGATCTATGACCTCACATATGATTCTTTGGTGATTCTTACGTTGGGGATTTTTTCTGAATCATGTTTTTTTCGAGTATGGGTGTATCTACACATATGTATATAACTACCACGCTAGTGAGTATGCATTGCATTTATGAGAACTGTGTATTTGAACATCATTTATTTGGATTGTTTTTGTAGAGTAATCCCCTGAAGAAGGGCGGTGCCGAAATGCATCGGGATGTGTTAACATCACTGAATAACTGTTTCAAATTAACAAGGATATGATATCGAATATTCTAATACTTGATTGGTGAATCAACCAACGTTGAAAAATAAAAGGATATGAACATCTGAAGGATTTCTTTCGCATATCACAAGAATAACTTTGGGATTTAACCAATAAGACCTGACTGGTCTTCCATGTAGTGCTCGGAGTCGCTTTCTCCTTGTTGACATGAGAGCTGCATCAGCCACAACCATCTAGAGATTTGTCCAGGAGCACATGTAAATTAAATTAAATGTAGTGCTCATCCCCGAAGGGGTCTCAAGGCGCTGTACACATACCGCTGTGGAACCCTTCCTGGCCTTTCCCTGTGAAGTGCCCACTCCTGGGCACCCCCAAGGTGAAGCCAGGCATCCGAGCGTTGTTGGGGCCGTTGTGGAGATTAAGCAAGCTATTGCCCAGAGTTGCAGAGTGGGACCCATGCTTAGAATAGACACCGAGGCGAGAATTATGAGGACCTGGGAAATTGAGCCCAAGACCCGCTGAGGCGGGAATTGAACCCTGGTCCGGGCCAGACCTCTGCATCAGGGTCTGCCGCGCTAACCTTTGAGCCGGTATACACCCGTTACAACGCATCTTTTACTCCGCACTACCATTACAACGCGACTTTTACTCCGCATACCATTACAACGCATTGCGCTGGGGGGCGCTCTAGGATAGGGAATAAGTATAATTTACTATCCAACACCTTCCCTAGGGTCCACGGGGACTGGAGTTAGAATAGTAAATTATACTTACCACTATCCAGCACCCCAAAGCGCTATGCGTTGTAATGGTATGCGTTGTAAAAGTCGCGTTGTAACGGTATGCGGAGTAAAAGTATGCGGAGTAACATGGTACATCCCTTTGAGCCACACTGCTCCACAATGTACGAGTACAAAAACTAGGATTAACCACCAAGTACCGTTGGTTCAAGCCACAACCTACTCACCAGAGCCAGACATATGTATGCAAGTAGATGCGAGTAGGAAGGCAAGCAAGCAGACAAGCAACAGGGCATGAGCGTGGAGTGTTATTGGAGCCGGGAACTGGAACATTCCTTCCCACTAAAGGGGAGGTCCAGACCTTATCGCCATGGCAACAGCGTAATTCCCTTAATCAGACTGAGTTGGAAGAAGCACACACCTATGGGAACTCCTTTAATATGTTAACGTTTAGTGCTAATCAGCATTGACAATAGCGGAGGCTTGCACAGGCAGGTTAGCATAGGAAGCCCATCCTTGGATGCAAGCTGGAAGAGCAGAAAGCTGGGCTGACTAGTTTAGTCCTGCTCCTTTGGTACACACATGCCCCCCTGACCTTAGCAGAGCAGCAGAAACACGAACTGTTCAAGTCAAACTAAGATAAGTGGCAATCCTCAGTGCAGAGATGTAGGCCCTGGTAACAATTCTAGTAGCAAATAGTTTCTGATGGATCCTATGGGTGGATGTTTGAAATTAAAAAGAAATGCTTGAATCAGATTCCAATTGAATCATTGTTGTTTATGGATTTGATGGCATATTTTTAACTAGGAGAACTTCCATTGCTTCTTTCTGCCCACCCAATGTAGTCATGGGCCTAAAAAACAATATGTTGCAAGTGGTGGTGATCAGAACCATCGGCCATGGATTCCTTCCTACGAATAGTGGCGGTAAAGTTAAACCTGATCACTTTGGGTGGTCTGCACAAAACTATGGTCAATCGACGATGAACACTGGACAGAGCTGTAGAGGTTAAAGTTGACTGATGGGGAGATGTCTGTGAATCTCCCTTACACAACCTGCACCCAATTACTGTACCATTGTACCTCGTACTACTGTCAAGACATGCTCCCAAAAAGCGGTCCATGGCACCTTTCAGTGCCGTGTCACCCTTATGTGAGGTTTTTTCAAAAAGAATCTTCCTGGGCATAAGCATAAGGCCACGCGTGAATGCACTCCTATGAAAAGCCATTGGGAACCTGAGTTTTATTACTTCAGGCTATGACCACCACCCAGACCACATCCTACTCTTTCCTGAAGGATGGATGTAAACAGTATCTGGAACCTATCGTCTGGTCTGAACTGACTCCTGCAGAGACATGGCAGGCTATTTCCTCGCTAACTCAACCAACACCTTCACATTACATGGACTACATCATGGCTAACAGGCTTCCATGGCAAGGGCTTTAGAGTATTCAACAAGGCAGTGTTACAACCTTTCTCAGGGAAGAATACTGATCTGTTCAAGTTTTTAGTTCTGGAAAGTTCAGGAGATAGTTCTTGAATTTAAAAAAAAGTGTAAAAACATCTATACTGTCTCACAAATGGCAATTCTGACAGCGTGTTTAATGATCATTCAGAAATAGTTTCAACAGCTCTGAAATAGTCATGAACTGATTTATTTTATATTTTGCGTATGAGATTTATATTTCGAAGGGGGAATATTGCCCAGCCTCGTCATAGAAATACCAGTGATGTTAGACAAACAGTGGCCCGGTAGCAACCATATGTCACAGACAAACAGTCCCCAATGATAAGCCAGGATATACCCAATTTCGGAATCTTAGATCCTAAATACTGCTCAGTTGTCACTCTGAGCAAACAAAACCTCCATACAGCACCCTTAAATACTAATACCTCCCTTTGCAAGCATGACTGGCGATGAATGTACCAACATAGGCCCTGCTTATAGCCGCCCAGCCTCGCCCATCCGTCCCTAATCCAGTGTCTCATGCAGCTGCCTTCAAACAGAGGGTGAGACACTTGGTGCCAAGAAAGGAGGTTGAAGGAAGCACAAAACTCTTGCAAACGAACTAATCTGGCATAATAATTGGGTTATCGCTGATCAGAAGAACTTCAAGCAGGAAATATTCAGGCAGAAAGCACATCACCTCATACCTCATCGAAAAACATGGCCCAAAACTGTCAAACTTGCAAGAAAGTATCTCAACATTCAATTACTATTTCATTAATTTCGGTCCATGGATCTACAGCACAATATTCAACCTGCGAAAGAGCAAACCTGGAACTGTATAAACCATGTGGCTGTCTTGTAGTCATAATGGTAGGTCATTACCATCTCAAATCCGCACATATAAACACAGCTTATTTTGTACTCTACTTTTCAAAAACTGTTTAGGTCAGAATGCTCCCAACAGCATGTACAGTACGAGTATGCCAATTGGGACTAGTTGGTCCTCTATAAAACTTCAAGAATTAATCATTTTCCGTCATGTATACAATTAATATTTACTCCACTATCCACTCAGTCTTTCATAATTAAAAAAAAAAACAAGTACAAGCTCAATAAATAAAGATTTAAATACTGAGAGACGACTGGAGAAAAACACTCGCACTAACATTCAAAAGCAGCCGCACTAGTGGTGGTTTGGGACCAAAATTCAGGTATTTCAGCATCTACTGATTTGCTCTGTAGAAGTACCGATAGCTGGAACAGGAATGAAAAAAGTAAATAAGTTTTAAGCTAGATATAAGCGATATACATAAAAAAAATAGACAGAACCTTGACAAAAGTGAAAGAGGGGTTTTCGTAGACAATAAAATGCGTACTTTTATCCCACAAACAACGATGCACTGCTAACTTAGGTTTTAGCAATGAATGAAAGCACAGGAAGTCAGAGGAGACCAAACGAGGTTTCTTCAGAAGGGCTGGCCTATGCTAAAATCAAGGGACTTTATTCAGAAAAATAAAAACAGAACTGTGAACCGGCATATTACCTGATGAAGGTGGTCTTTCCGGTCGAGTACTGCCCCACCAGCAAAATCATTGGCTTGTTATCAAAATCAGCATCTTCCAGCGCCGGGGAGTGAAACTCGTGGAATTTGTAATATTCTTCCAGCGGGAGCAGCTTGGTTTTGTAGAGTTTCTTGAGGCCATCGCTGACAGTCTGAAAGACCTCGGGGTCTTTCCTCCGTTTGTCATCGGTGCCCAGCCAGCTGAACATGTCGGAGCCTCGGGTGTGGGCCGGCAGGGTGACGAAGGATTGTTATCTGGCAAGAATCTCGAGTTAGCGCTGCGGTCCTGTAGACAGCCTGTAGTTTCCTTGCAGCAAGCAAAGGGAGGTTATTTTGTTTAATTACTACAAACAGAAATAGGTTTGTCCGTTAACTAGGCAAGACTGGGCACACAACGTGCATTAACAATAATGCACAAATATTGTGTATATGGAAAGAATTCGTACACGTCCCAGACGATTGCAATGCACAATCCGTTATTTACCTAGAGAGGCGTTTGAATATTTACTGATCACCCTTCTGCAGGATCTAGGATACGATGTGGCCAATCCACGCCCGCTGAGAAATTAAATCCTCCGAAATACAATGCGCAAAATAAACGTACAGTAGTGTACGTGTTCTTTCCAGGCGTGCGAGGCTTGTCTGGAGCTCCCAGTCCGAGCGGATGCGACTGTTCCCGCTGCCTGTCTGCACGATGCCCCGGTGGAGGTGAACCTCAACCCCCAGCTGTTGCTTTTAAATGCCAATCCTGCAGGAAGCAGCTCGGAGCGGAAGTTGCCCTTCTCCGGGCAGCGCCCCCTTCAGCAGCGCCGGTCAGAAGCACCGTAGGGCGGGGACATATTGCCTGGTGATCTCAGCGGAAGTTGCCCTTCTCCTGGCAGACCCCTCTCATGAGTTGGAAGCCGGTGAAGCCTGAAAGGGCGGAGCCATGAAGACTTAGGGAGGGGAAAAGGGACGATCCATCCCAGGATTTCACAAACCCTGAAGGGTGGGGAATTCCGACTCTGCAACACCAAGGATGGGAATCTGTCAGAGCAAGGTTTCCCAGAAAAAGATATGCAAAGAACAGCGACATCTGGCGAAGGACAGCAGCATCTCCTGGAGAATGCTTACCATAAGTTTGTGCCGCCTTCCTTTGACTGAGATTCCTTTCCAACGCAGGATAGTGTATTCTGAAACTAATGACAAAATCATTCAAACTAATATGACTCCGTTAATGACTGCAAGCGGTATTTAGCCAGTTTTCAGATGCTTTTTGCAGATGTCAATTTAAATACAATAGTGCTGTAACTGTAAATGCAATTCCAGTTGTTCAAGTAAACTCTGAGCCAACATTCCAAATAGATGACATTCAGGAGCAATGCATCACACATAGTACGAGTAATGTACTTTTTCGGAACAGAGGGTAAAAACTGAAGAAACGAAATTAGTCTTCATAAGGATATGAATATATTTTATTTCGTATTTGGTTAAATTTTTTTGAAAAAAACAGTTTGGAACATGCACACTTATGCTGAATTGTAGTCCTAATGCTGCTTCCCGGTCGCCCTACATGTACAGAGGGCCACTGAAATTGAGTTGTCTGTCTCCATTAGAGAGCAAATTGGAGGTCATAGTTTCCTTAATGAGCCACCTGGACTCTTCATAGGTGACCCCTGACCCGTATGTCATCGCACCGCTTCCTCTGGGCGGTGTGGTGCACCAGGGTACACCCCGGGGGCCTCGCTGGTCAGCCTAACATCAGACACTAGCAGGCCTATGTCAGGGGAGACTTGGAGGCCTATGTGCGGCAACGCAGAACACAGAGAACACTTCCACACAGATACTCGGTCCGTGCCGTCAGCCACGTGCACTGACGTCACCCTTTATTAAATACTCCTTGGTTCGCGCCCGGCCCAGGGAGGTGCATACAAACATTGTATTGTAGCAGCCGGGTGGCTCACCACATTCAATCCAAACTGGCAACTTGACAAAAAAACAAAATGTCCACACAACCACGGCCAGTCGCTAGGGCCACATCAGGGCTTCATCACCTCCTCTGGCATCAGGCAACAACTGGACACATAGTTGCTCCGAGGAGCCTTACCACACGAAGTCCGGTAGCCTGGTGCTCGGTACAGGGTTGTCACGGAACTCATAACAGTGGGGCTGGCTCCGACTCTCACCACCCTCTGCACCTTCCTGAGAGTTCCCCTCTCCGCTCCCTGTTTCACTCGGTTCTTCTTCTCCGCCAGGTCTCTCTGGCGTAGCTCTCCCGGGCTGATCTTCTCCTACCGTCCCATCAATGACTTCCTCCCCCCAGGGATCTCCGGCTGGTTCCATCACAGCTGCGCTGGGCCTTGGTACTTTCTTAAACCAGGAGACATTGCGGGCTACGTGTTGGTGTCCTTTCTCGGCCACTACCAGAGTTCCTTGTACCCGCACAACTCTCCATGGTTCAGGCTCGAATGGCGTGCGAAACTTGGACCCGGGGTAACGGTCCTCCCCCACTACAAAGTCACCAACTTGAATGTCGGCCTGCCTGGCCCCTCTTTTCTGGCTAGCCTGGTCATTGTTGTTCTTGCGGCGGGCCTGGGACATTTCTATGTCGATTACCGCTGGAGTCCATGCTTCACTGTTGGGTATGCCATCCCGTACCGCTCTTTTCAGTACAAGATCGTGAGGGGCACACTTTGTCGTACAATGGGGTTCGTAGGAACTGATGCAGACAGGTTTCCATGTTGACACCTAGGGCTACCCCAATTCGTAGCGCCTTGTTTAAAGTTCTCATGAATCTTTCGACATCTCCATTCGCCTGTGGCCACTGCGGTGTGATTTTCCGGTGTTTGATGCCATGTTGTTCAAGGAAGTTTTGAAACTCCTGCCCTTGGAACGGCGGACTATTGTCCGTACGGATTTCGGTCGGCAGTCCCAACAGAGCTGGCTGCAGACACTCAAACGCCGTCGAAGCCACCACCTCTACCACAGGGAACTATGAATGACTGTCAACCAACACAGCCATTTGCCGGCCATCGGGGAAACTTCCAGAGTCCAAACTCACTCTTTCCCAGGGTGACAGGCTGGGTCCTTGGGTGATGGCAGGAGCTTCCGGAGGATCCGCCCCCGTTATGAGACAAACATGGCACCACCAGACCCTATCTTCCACCATCCGGTCCACGCGCGGAAACCAGACCTTGGTCCGCAGACGAGCCTTGGTCTTTTCCACTCCCTCGTGTCCCTGGTGTGCGAGATCGATCGTGCCGGTTTTACGTTCCGTGATCCCCGCAGGATTATTCCATTCTCCGCCGCACTCAGTTCACTCCGACATCTCCACATGCTTTCCGAGTACTCCTTTCCTCTGTGGATCTTCGCTCATTTCCACTCAGAAGCCACTTCCACTTGTGATCTTGCAGCGTTCGGGCCACCATCTGGAGGCATTCATCCTCGGCGGATGCGCTGTGGATGTCTTCCATCAATAACGCTTGCGGACGAGCCTCCTCCAGCAGCTGCCTCACATATATTTCGGCCCCTTCATCTACTGCGTGCCCTTGCCCTCCACTGGGAGCCACTGGGTGATGCGACAGGTAATCCGCCGGATTGCTAGCTCCGGGACGATACACCACCTCAAACTGATACTGTTGAATCTGGACCGCCCACCTTTCTATGAGTGGTGGACCACTTCTGGCTGTTCCAGAAAAAAGGGGTACTAGTGGCTTGTGGTCAGTCACAATGGTAAAACGATTCCCACAGAGATATATATGAAAGTGTTGGGACGACCACCGGATGGTCAGAGCTTCTCTCTTGATCTGTGCATACCTTGTCTCCACCGCCGTGAGTGATCGACTGGCGTAGGTAATGGGCACCCACTCGTCCTGGTCCAACCTTTGGAGTAGCACAGCCCCCTGCCCCATGGGACTGGCATCCACTATCAGCTCTGTGGCCGCTCCAGGCTGGAAATATGCCACATTGGCCCCTTTGAGTAGTGCCTTTTTCACATCAGCAAACGCCTGTGCCTCTTTGTCTGAACATCTCCAGGTCGTGTTTTACTTAGTTAATTGACGTAATGGTTCCGACAGGGTAGCCAGTCGCAGGATGAATCGGCCGCAGTAGTTGGCCATCCCCAGAAAACTCCTCACTTCTGACGGCGTCTGAGGGATGGCCGCAGATCCGATGGCTTCTACCTTACCAGGATCAACCTGTAACCTTCTTGCCGAGAACCTGTATCCAGTGAACTCTACCTCTGTGGCATAGAACTCACACTTCTTTTGGTGCAACGTGAGGCCTTGTTCCACCAGCCGCTTCAGTGTAGCTCTCAACCTGACATGGTGTTCCTCTAGTGACTTCGAAAAATCAAGATATCATCGCTTACATTAATGACTCCTACCAGGCCAGACAGCGCTTCTTTTACAGCCTCCTGAAATACCTCAGCGGCCGAGGACACCCCAAAGCTTAGTCGCTTGAAATGACGCAGTGTCACATGAGTTGAGAATGTTGTGATGTATCGGCTTTCTTCTGCCAACATCAGCTGATGGTAACCTGAGTTCAGGTCTACCTTTGAAAACCACTGTGCTCCATTGAGGTCCGTCACAATTTAATCAATCGTGGGAGTGATATGCCTCTTCCGGCAAATGGCCTTGTTTGGCATCCGCATGTCCACGTACAGCCTGATGGCCCCGGGCTGCTTCAGCTTGGGCGCTATCACCAAGGGGGACACCCACAGTGTGGGGCTCAACACCTTCTCAATAACTCCTTCTCACTCCAAGTGATCCAGCTCAGCCTCTACCACCAGTCTGAGGTGAAAAGGCACCCTCCGGTGCCGCAGTGCGACAGGCTGGACTGACTCATCAATGTGCAGCTGGACCTCTACCCCTTTTAAACATCCGAGCCCCCAAAACAGCTTGGGAAATTCTTCTAGAATTTGACCCGCCTGTGATTGACGTATGTGCTTTGCAAATGTAACCAGTCCCAGATCTTCGGTGGTATGGCAGCTCAAGAGTGATCCAGCCCTATCACAAGTAACATAGAACCGGGTGGCTGTGATTCTGTCTTTGTATTTCACCTCCGCATCCACTACTCCTTGTAGCGGAATCAGTGTATCACCTCCTGTGTCAGAATCCTTGGCATCAGTCGGGGTCTTGGCTTGAACTGCCTGTACTGATCCACATCCAGTATGTTAATCGAGGCTCCGGTATCGATTAATGCCCTTATGCAGGAATCACTAATCCACACTTGGCACGTAGGGGGTGGTCTTTTGGCAATGTTTATCCCCCAGACATGGGATATCACAAACACATTGTCCTCCTCTTCTTCTGTTGTTTACGACTGCGGCTCCCCACTGTCTGGCCCCTCCTCTTCCTGTACTTTCATTGCTGACTTCGTGGGTCTCGATTCGTGAGGTCTACTTCCGACCTGTGACCTCCCACTATGACATACCTTTGCAAAGTGTCCATACTTGTCACACTTCATGCACTATCATCATTGTGCGGGACACACCCTCAGTGCATGCACTCCCATGCCGCAGTTTCGGCACTCTCACCTCCGACGCCTCTCTTCCGGTTAGGCCTCCTTTCCGGCCCCTCGGCCATATGCCTTCTTTAGCACCTCGACCTGTTCTTCCTTGATCGGCATAGGGAACACTGATTGTCCCCCAGCTGGTTTCTTAGCAAGCGCCATTTCCATTTCACCTGCTCGTGCATCGGCCAGTTCACGGGACCTTCCCAGTAGCAGTATTTCCTCTAACATGATCCCTGGTTGGCAGAGGATCAGCTTGCGCATTTCTGCTGACTTGCAGTTCGCAATTAGCTGGGCTCTCGTCTCGAAGGCTCGATCGACCCCACTACAAGTGCTGACCAGTATTCTTAACCTGGTATAGTACATGTCGATCGATTCTTCCTTCCGCTGTTTGGCTTGGCGCAATCAGGGTTTACTTGCGGGTCGAAGTAGCGATTTAAGGCCTGTACCGCCTTGTCATAGTCTCTACTATCTCCAGTGTCAGGCAGGTCCTGGAACAGTTCATAAACTTCATCACCACCCATCAGCAACATTAACGACCTCTTCACCGTGTTGTCTGTCTCTCGGGTAGCAACAAAGTAGTTCTCCAACTGCCCCAGCCACTTCTTCCATCGCGGCGCCGCCGTCGCCGGATCTGCCAACTGACTAAACTTGGGCAGGTTCTTCCCCGGTGCACGGCTCAGCTGCCCTCCCGCGGCCACGGCAACAGCTGTCCTTTCCGGTGAATCTGGCATGGCTGCCCTGATTCACCCCCCGCCTCCTGTTCCGCTTGGTGTGAGCTCTTCGCTCACCATGCTGCAATCGCTCAATCGCCTCCCAGGCCAACCCCCGCACTGGCTACGTGTTTGCTCGCAGAGTCTGGATCCCACCCTCGTCGCCAATGTGGTGCCCCATGGTACACCCCGGGGGCCTCGCTGGTCAGCCTAACACCAGACACTGGCAGGCCTATGTCCGGGGAGACTTGGATGCCTATGTGCGACAACACAGCACACAGAGAACACTTCCACACAGATACTCAGTCCGTACCGTCAGCCACGTGCGCTGACGTCACCCTTTATTAAATACTCCCTGGTCTGCGCCCGGCCCAGGGAGGTGCATGCAAACATTGTATTGTAGCAGCCAGGTGGCTCACCACATCCGGGGGTGGCCAGAGGTTATAAATAAATGGGTCTTAGACCGCAAGGGGTCTTTGCCTGACTGCAAATGCAAGGCATGGTTCACTGTGTCAGAGTTAGTGTCTGCAGGGCGGCAAGTGTGCAGTACTAACTAGTCCTCCACCACATTGGCGACGAGGAATTACCCATGCAGACCCCAGAGCTCGGAGGCTGTATCGAGGAGCAGAGGAGGTGCTCCCATAACGGAGGCTGACTGCGCGGTCAATCACCGCTGATGCCGTAGCTCCGCCCAGGAGCAAGGTGCATAGACAGCATGATGTAGGGCACACCGCGGTTACTACACTGCTGTGTAAGGCTGCTGTTGTTTCGTGACATGTTGAGAGCCCAATGCTTACCTATGCCCTGATGGGGGTTTGGCAGTGCACTTGTTGGAGCAGAAGGCAGCGCTCCTCAGAGGAGGTTATCAGCCGATCCATGCGGCCTGCAGTGGGGACGGCCACACCCCCGCTGACAAAAGCGACCTGCCAAGGCAGGGCTGGTGTGAAGCAGCCTGCGGCAGCATTGACCACACCCCGATTGCCGCTGGACCTGAGTGGCATGTGTGACTGCCCCACTCGATCGACAAGCACCAGGATTGGCCCAAGGGGAAACAGTGAGTTATGTAGACCACGCTACTACTGTGAACTTGACCAATGACATTGGGGATAATAGTGGCATAGTTTATACAGTAGGCTGTGTAGGCCACAAAGTGCCAGGACGTACTTGAGAAGACATCCAGTGTGGCTAGGTACCACGGCATATGATGGAAAATGCGGCACCCCTGCAGGGGCCCCAGCAACTACAGACCCCACAACAGAACACGCTAGTGGGCATAACACAGCCATTTAGTGAATTGGACACCGAGCCACTGCCGCACCCTGATGGAAAACATGGATGGGGAGGCTGGACAATTATTTTATTGCCAGCCAAGAGACTGAAGGCGCAGTCAAACTCTTGCTGCTACTCCACTACGCTAGTGAAGAGATTTTTAAGTTATTTGAACAGCCCTAAATGCACGTTTTGACCCAAAACTAAATCCAGATTTTGAAAGATTCAAACCTTGCCAGGCTTGCCAGGGTGAGGGTGAGTCCATTAACACCTTCTGGGCACACCTCTGCAAGCTAGCCATAACATGCAGGGTAGATGATCAGCCTAAATAAATGAGAGCACAGATCCTTCAAGGGTACCGGAACAAGACTCTCAGATGCCTCATGTTACAGCAACCAATTATTAGCTTGGATGATATCCTAATCATGGCCAGATCTTGTGACTTGTCCACTGCAAGAGCTACAAAGATGGACATTGTGATTACCCAAACACCAGTTAAACCCCCCAATGTGAAACTAGAACGTGCACATGCCGTGTGCAAGAAAACAGAAGCGTCCAAATATTGTGGCCAGTAGGAACACTCCCTGGATAACTGCCCGGCACAAGGGCATACCTGCTTGTACTGTGGAAAGATCAACCACTCGTGAAAGTGTATTGCAGTGGTCTGAGAGGATGGAGAAGCTGCGGCAGGCGGATTACGCCGAAGGCTGTATGGCAGCTGTCCCTGAACAACTGGGAGCATCACGATACATTCAAACACTCACAGTTGGGCGAACGATGGCAGGAAGTCATCGGAGGGAGAAGAAGAAGTCTTCTTCTTCTCGTTTGAAGGCGACCATAAGTGACACAGAAAACTGCAGCCCACACGTTGAGATCGTTGGGTCTGAAGTCAAAGCCTTTATCAATTCAAAGGCATAATGATGGCATCACACCACAGGGCCACAAGCAAACGGAGAAGTTAAACGCTTTATGCGGACCCTAAATAAGTCTCTCTGGATTTTTATGGTCGAAGGGGTCAGCCCGGAGATCAGCCTTGAAAGATTTCTGTGTGAATAGCGAGGAACTTAACACTGCGCCACTCAGTGACCCCATGGTCTCTGATGCTAAAGGGGGGCTTGGAGAGCCTCGATCCCAGTTAACCGGGAGTGCAATCCAGAGTATGGTCCTGTGGGTACACATGCACGTTGCATGCAGAACAAAACAACGGCAAGCCTCAGGAGGCGAGCCACGCTGTGACCGCTGGTTCAGGGAGACAGAGTAATTCTTAACAATCAAAGACCTGGATGGAGATTCAGGACACCGTTCAAAGCTGGAGTGTGGACAGTGCTGAGTGTTAATGGCACCATGGTAACAGCACGAAGGGTGGTGAAACTGTGAGTCAAAATGTGTCATGGTTCCGGAAGGTATTTGTATTTGTATTTGTATTTGTATAGCGCAACCTTCATCCCAAAGGACATCACGGAGCTAAGATAAAGCAAAGTGCATATTAATATAGGAGTGTAGTATTCAACTCAACTGGTTAATAGATGGGAAATAGGTGAGTCTTTAGCTTTTTCCTAAATGTTAGGTAGTCTTCCGTCATGCGAAGTTCCGATGGGAGTTTGTTCCAGGTAACCGCTGCCAATTTTGAGAATGAGCGGTCACCCATCCTGACTTTAGTCGTACGCTTTACTATGGCCAGTGCCTGATAATGGGATCTTAGGTTGCGGGAGGGTATATAAAAATCTATTTTTCCCTGTCGGATTCGTGGGCCAGTTTTGTATAGCGTTCTGTGTGCCTAGCACAAGAGCTTAAAAATGGCTCTTTGGCGTACTGGTAACCAGCGTAACTCCTTCATACAGAAGGAGGCTGAACTGTATTTGCTCTTATTACATATCAGTTTAGCAGCGGCATTTTGGACCACTTGGAGTCTGGTGAAAAGATAGTCCGCCATGCCAACATACAGTGCATTTCCGTAGTCCAGCCTACTCACAAGAAGTGTCTGTGTTATCGTTTTCCTGCAGTTTAGGGGGATCCAGGGAAAAAGTAGTCTGAAAAGTTTTAGTGTGTCGAAACATTTCCCGCACAATAGTGCCCAGACGCCCACGGGCAGTAGTGCGTTATAAATTCACAAATCAAATCAGACGGTAAGGGCTGGAGGAAGACACGTCTACAAGGGTAGATGGCCTCCCTGATGCAGAGGAATTCATAAGCCAATCCCAGAACAGAGGAACCTGGGTCCAGGGAATGAGGCAATGGACAGACCCAAAGAGATCAGGACAGTGAAGGGGGTTATGGCTGCTCATGTCATCCGCGATATAATCCAAGACCAAACCCAAAGTTTCATGGCTTTGTGAGCCGTGTCCAAGGATGTGTTTCAGAGTCAAGTTGGAAAGGGAAGTAATGAGCCAGCTGGACTCCACATAGGTGTGTTCTGCCCCAGATGTCATTACACCACATCCTCTAGCCGGGCACCGCAAAAGGTTATAAATAATAGGGTCTTAGACTGCCTGGGGTCTTGGCCCGACTGCGTATGCAAAGCGTGGTTCACTGTGTCAGAGGGTGTGGCTGCAGGGCGTCAAGCACGCGGTACTAACTAGGCCCCCAATACCGTTGCCACGTTTTAAGACTGCTTACGTGTTACATTTCTATATTTTCATCTGTTAATGTATGACTCTTCATTGCTTCATGCATAACACTTTAAATTATGTTTCCAGGTAAATTGAGGACAGCAGTTGTGCCCATTTAGTGAGACAAATTACAAATATTAGCCCATGCTGTGGTATAAAATGTATGCCCCTAAATTGTTTACGCAAGGCCACTAACTTACTTCCCTTTGCTACCACAATCATCTTGCTGAAATATATAGCTCCTTAATAACCTATGCATACATGTTTTGGGGGCAGTATTATGGTTTAATAAACTTCAACGTGTAGCAGATACATACTGCAGTTAAATTAAACTGACTGCTAAGCTAAAACCTTAACATCCATCAAAGCCAGCACCTGGTCATTTCTGCACCCCTCATCCAAAAACAACTTTAAGTCCCTTTGTCACTTTCCAAAGAACTGACATCAGATTCATCACCTCTCTGACAAACTGCATCAGGTTACAATGCAGTATTTTTTAAATAAGTTAAGGATTAACATGGAAAAAGTATACAAATGAACAGGCCACCTCACCTGTTCTCTGCGCTCTGACAACCATTTGGGATTCAGGCATCATTCTGTGTACAGGGAAAGGACATCAGGGGCCCTTCCTTCCCCCTCTCCATCTTCTCAGACACACTGGGTTACTTCAAGCCCTTGGACAAGGCCACATGTATCGCCTCACCTCTGACCATAATCTGCAAGGAGAGCTTTCTCCCTTGCTTTGTTTTCTGACATCTTGCAGCACGCCTCCCTGTCTAATCAGAGGTACGGCCATTATCTTCATGACAAAAAAGCAACAGAATACAGCCACATCCAAGAAACTCTTACCTCTCCTCAACGCTGGGCTCTGCCTTGAGCACTCAGAAGCAGGTTGACTGTTGTATTTATTTTTGCACAGCCATACTGAGAGTGCCTTGAACAATCCAAGAGGCAAGAGGAACTTTAATTGGCATGACAGTTTCATTTCATTGCAGTAATGCAGGTATAAGCACTGAAATGTGTTAGTCTAACTCACATTTCAAAGCACTTGGAAGGGCTGCCCAGTAGTGTTGTATAATATAGGTTTGTTTCAGTTTGCATAACCAGGCTGCACTAGGCCACTTTTTTAATGATAATTTTGGTAATTGAACAAATCTACAAAAGGGAGATTAGTTGTGCTAGTTTTCTAGGATTCTCCCTTTCCTAAGAATTGACACTTTTTATAGACTAATGAGTCTAGAGGGTCTACAGCTCTGCCCATGATGTACGAGGAGGAATGGGTTTCTGGTCATTTGTGTGTTTTTGTGTGTCCTGAATCCAACATTCATTAAAAAAGTACCTCCACCTGGTATATTAATGACCCAGGACCTTGAGGAAAATGAAATTTTGCCTGACCAAGATGCCCCCTACGTGTACCCTATGTTACATGTATGTGCATGTCACCCATGCATATTTCTCTTAGTGGCCTGAATCACAAGGCCTCTGAAATCACGTCCTGCATTAAGGTGCCTGTCATCAAGTTTCCCAAACGTTAAGCTAACATGAAGGCCCATGTATTTGCATTGTGCACTTTTAAATAAATATCGTAATGAACCCTTTTTGTGGTTCAGTCTGAGCCACTTTCTGAATCAGGGTTTTCATGACTCCTGACACACTGAAAGCTGCAGTTACGTATCTCTGACCTCGCATACTTCTAGCTCAGCCGAGCAAGGGTTGCCAAGACAGTATATTTTGCTTAACAGTTATCTGCATGCCCGGTGAAAAAGGTAAACAGAACCCGTCTGCTGAGATAGGGCCCAGCTTTTCTGTCTCTGTTTAAATGAAATTACAGTACTTGCATCTGTAGAAAGCTCACAGCCCCCATGTAATGAACGAAGAAATATATGCTTTTTCTGATTCTTAGTGATGAGCAACCTTTGCTTCAGATAATACATCCCCTGACTTAAGATATCAGTTAGTACCAGACGTGCTGGTCGCCTTGACACTAAAGATCTCTCTACTAGACTGAAAGTCAGCTCTCCTCCCAGTTACACGTCAATTGCACGTCATGATCAAATTGCGTGCACAAGTAGGGCAAAGTTCCAGCCTGCCATGTAACTCCTCCTCTATGTAGCCACCCACCTATCACCCACCTGTGACTCATAAAGTGTACACCCTCATGCACGCCCACATGCTCTTATCTCTTTCTTTCTTGCTCTGCCTGGAGCGCTCCTCCCTATGTACAAGGAAAAATGTATATATGTGTTGTTCTCTGTAAATAATGTTAGAAGACCCTTCCTGAACCTCAGTGGAGATGGAAAAGATTCTCCCTTAACTCGAGTTATTGGAATAAAGCCCTTTTAACTTGGACACCACGGACTCTCTGCCTCTCATTTGATACATGCTAATTGTTAATGCCTAGAAATTATGCCAGGGTAATATTTTATTTACCACATTAATTTGGCGCCCGAACAGGTACATATCCCTTTCCCCACGCGCTGGAGTTGTAGGTCCAGCTTTGCCCCCTTCTACAGCCGTGACGGACTTTAAAGTGTACACGCCATCGGGATTTCCCGCTACTCCCTCAGGCCCAGGAGGAGGGCGGACTGTGACCAGGCATCCGTACGAGGCGGTGAGGATTGCGGATCGTCTCAACCAGAGCCCGACCTGTGAGAGAGCAAGGTCCGAGGTTTCCAGAGGTCCACCCGTTCCGAGGCGCATGCGTAGACGTAGACGTAGATGCGTGGAAGTCCGAGGCCTTCAAGTTTCAAGTTCTGCTTCCCGGTGAGTACCACTATGGGGAATGCATAAAGTTTCAAGACGGGTTCATTTTATATGAACACGGTAAAGACGGGTCCACGGTAAAACGTGGGCACGGTAAAGACGGGTCCACGGTAAAACGTGGGCACGGTAAAGACGGGTCCACGGTAAAACGTGGGCACGGTAAAGACGGGTCCACGGTAACACGTGGGCACGGTAAAGACGGGTCCACGGTAACACGTGGGCACGGTAAAGACGGGTTCGTTCACACGAGCACGGTCAAGACGGGTCCATGGTAAACGTGGGCACGGTAAAGACGTGTCTCATTTTTGAGACCGGTATGGTTGTACTGTATTCCAGTGCATATAGTTTTTCAAGTACATGTTTAGTTCTCTGTATTGGTTTAGATCATGTTTGTTTTAATGTTATGATGTTTTAGTGTGAATGATTGTTGATTGTTTCAGTCTATTTTTGTGCATTGTATTTCCATTGTGTTGGTTTCAACATGCCACTGTTTTCAAAATTGCGTCAGATAGGGACCAGAAAAGGTATACTAGAAGAGTCAGTTAACATCCCGCCTAGAGACACACCTGGTCATTATATGTATAATAAGCATGGATTAGACGCCATCTTGTTTTTAGATTTATGGGTAGACTATACAAAGGACCTGGAGGAAAAGTATAGATGGCCTATCTCAGGAACATGGGATTCAGAATGCATTATGAGAGTAGAGGAAGCGCTATGGAAAAGGAAGTCAAGACCCTCTCAGAAAGATGCCATCGAGTTATGGCGCAAAGAGTCACACAGGAGAACAGAGAAAGAATTCAATAAAGCAGAGAGAACTAAACAGAAAAAGAACTGCGGGAGGAGGGGGAGCGGGTCAAGACAGAACAGGCTGATAGAGAAAGAAATGCCATCGTTACTGGTATTTACCCCGTCCTCTCAGAAGAACTAGCTAGTGTGACCCCCTCAGAAACACCCCGTAGGTCGCGAACGCCACCCCCTGTACCCTTTAGAGTATGTAGAAAGAAGCCGACAGCATCAGAGGCTTTTATTTCCTCCTATCTAGAAGAGTCCCCACCGGACTACGTAAACGCAGATTTCCCTCCGCCCCCATCGGCTATATAAGTTTACTGTGGAGTTCCTTGTAAATAGCTCCTTGTAAATATGGTTTATGAAGAGCATGTCATTATTATGACCTTGTTGAGTTTCTTGTAAATATGGTTTGTGAATAGCACCATGTGGTTATGGTTTGTGCAGAGCATGTTATCATTACGTTAGGCAGGAGGGAGCTGGATCTCTTTCAAGTGCTTGGAGAAAACGTTTTGAAGATGTGCGTACGTGTTATGTGATAACGTGGAGAGATGAGTTCATGACTTTCCCATGTACTGCAGTCATTGGGGAATGATTGTGCTTCAGCTGCCAAAGGGTTAATATCTTGTATTGAGAAGGCAGTATTTGTTTTAACATGCTGTTTTACATGCATGGTTATGTGAGCTGACACTAAAAGTCAGTGAGTGATGGTTTGATTTAACTATTTCATTGGTTGCTGGGTCTGCCTATGTGCTTTGTCAGCTTGCTGACTGAATGGTAATTTAACATTCTATTTTCAATGCGTCCGCGTATGTGTTTGCTTTGGAACACTTGATTTAATGTGTTTGACTCAGAGGTCGGTAAGTTGTAAATAAACTAGTCGGATTGAGATCAGGGTTTGCACGGAGGGTGCTTTAATGTTTTCACGGTTGAGAAGAAAATATAAAACAGACCCATCCTAGAATGTGCTTTTAATTAGTGTAATGCAACCGTGTTTTTTTTTTAAAATAAACATTTGTTCAACAAAATATATATTATTATTTTTCCCCATGCAAGCTGCCCTTTAGAATAGCGTGTGACAGTTAATCCACTCAATTAGAAAACATGGCTTTTTGAAAAATGATGAATCTGGCTCTTTTAATAGGTAGAATAGAAGAGCTTGCACACTTAATTATGAGAATCTTGGTTCTGCAATGCAAAATTATGGTGTTTCACATGTCATTTTCAAAAAGTAAAATGTGATGTGTTTCCATGTCATGTTGTTCTGTTTCTTTTTTTCCTTTGCAGCTAGTAACAATATTGTATGATGTAATTATTTTTAAATGCTAGCATGTGTCTAGGTTACGAAATAAAATATGTCCTTATTAATTACTGATTTTAGGATGCTTTTTATCACGTTTTGAATTTGCTTCAGTTAAGTTAGAGAATGTTGGTTAGCTCTCTGGTCTGGGTACAGATATGTTTTGAATTACAGAGAATGTGTTTTTCGACCTTGAGGTGGCCTGGCTCCCAGGGAAAGATATTTTGTAAAGGGAGGGCTTTTCCCTCTTGGAGCGCCGAGCAGTGCCTGTCTTGTTATTATTGGCCATACTCCAATTCTTTTCCGCGGACAGTTGTTGACAGTCCTCCAACTGACTCAGGCTTCCTTCGCATGCAGATAAAGAAAGCTTGCAATTTGACCAAGCTCTCTCTTCAGTAACTTGGCAGCTGTTCTTAGCTCTCAGAGTTTTGAGAGGGTGGAGGAACAGCCCTGTGGGTGACACCACGATGAAGGGGAAGGCAGTGTAGAGAAAAAAAAAACTTGATGAGCCGCGGAGAAAATGTTTATATAGGGAGGGGGTCAAGTTGCTCTTCCTTACAGTCAGCACTGAAAGCTTTATTGACTTCAGATAAGGCATGCTTGCAAATGAATAGTTTTTCCCTCGTAATGTAAACAGAATAATTGGCAGGAGTTTCGCTCTTGCAATGAGTCCTAGCATTTACAGTCAGGCATTAAAAAGACAGCTGGACAGTATTAGCATGACTACCAACACAGCGCTACTTCAGTACGTAGACGACATCCTGATTACAGCACGTTCAGAAAAAGAATGCGAAAATGCATCACTGACGGTTTTAGATTTTCTGGCTGACAAGGGGCACAAGGTGTCCCCTTCAAAGTTGCAATTCTGTGAAAAGCAAGTGGTGTACCTTGGACACTTGCTTTCCAAGGAGGGTAGACAGCTAACACAAGAACGTATACAGCTCATTGCTAACCTTTCACAGCCCAAGACACAGAAGGAGATACGTGCTTTTATTGGCCTCACTTCTTACTGTAGGCAATGGATTCCCCAGTATGCATATCTAGCCAAACCACTCATACAGTTAACTACACAGGAGGCAGCCACTCCGACTGTCCTCCCTTGGACACAAGAACACACCTTGGCCTTTGAGGAATTAAAAAGAGCATTATGTCAAGCGCCAGTTTTAGCGACTCCAAGTTACAGTAAACCTTTTATGCTTTTCGTAACTGAACGAGATGTTATGTTATGTTATGTTATATTTACTTTTGTATAGCGCACGGCTACTCAAAAAGAGTGTCCCGGCGCTTTGAGTAAGGAGGGCTACAACACATTAACATAACACAGTTAAAAGAAGACAAAAGGCAGAAGGGGCAGACAACAAAGCGGCCTACTGAATAAACAACCAGGTTTTGAGACCTTTTCTAAAAGCAAGTAAGCTAGTGGCTCCCCGAAGTGTGAGCGGCAGAGAGTTCCACAACTGTGGCGCCAATAGTCCAAAAGAGCGACCTCCCAGGCGAGCTCTCTTCACACGCGGGACAACCGCCAGAAACAGGGATTCTGACCTCAGAGAACGAGCCGGATTGTAAAAGGCAAGTCTCTTTTGGAGGTACTTTGCTCCCATCGCATGGAGAGCCTTATAGGCCAAAGTCAAAGCCTTAAAGGCAATCCGTTTGCGGATTGGAAGCCAATGCAGCGTCTGCAACAAGCCCGCTGCACTGGCACGTCTGTTCAACCCAAAAATGGCCCTCGCGGCAGCGTTCTGCACAACTTGAAGCCGCTGTAGCAGATACTCTGGCAGGCCCAGGTAAAGAACGTTCGAGTAATCTAACCTAGAGCCGATCAGAGCCTGCACAGTCAACTTCCTGTGCTCCTCAGACAAAAGGGGGAGAAACCTCCGCAGCATCCTAAGGAGGCCGAAGCAGGTGCCCGACACACCCAGGATCTGGGATTTCAGCGTTAGCCCCTTGTCCATCTTGACCCCCAAGTTCTTGGCAATTTGGGATGAACAAGACGGAGGGAACATATTGATGGGCCACCAAGCCTGCCAGTCTGGCTCCGAATCGCACCCAAAGAAGAGTACCTCGGACTTGTCGGAATTACACTTGAGGCTGTTCAGTTGGAACCATTGAAAAACAGCCCCAAGGCAATCCCGGATACTCTCCCCCTCAAAGTCCCCTCCTATCTTACACGAGAAGAGGAGCTGGGTGTCGTCTGCATAGGATACGATCTGGGCCCCAAACGACTCCGCCAGCGCCGCCAAAGGGGTCATAAAGATGTTAAAAAGGGTCGGGCTCTAAATAGAGCCCTGAGGGACCCCGACTCCCAGAGGCGGCATCACGGCGGAATCTGGCGAGGCCCAGACCGTTTGCCGGCGGCCAGCTAGAAAGGAGGAAAACCAGCTGAGCACCGTCCCCCGCAGTCCTATCTCAAAGAGTCTTACGAGAAGGGCGTCATGGGGGACGGTGTCGAAAGCCGCCGACAAATCCAGCATCACCAGCATGGCTTTGCCCCCTGTGTCCAGAACCCCTTTAATGGTCTCTGAAACCTCAAGGAGCGCAGTCTCTGTGCTGAGATTTGGACGAAAGCCCGACTGGGTGGCGTGCAGAATCTCATTTGTCTCTAGAAAATTGGAGAGCACCGTCTGAACGTGCTTTTCCACAATTTTCGTGAGCGCCGGCAACAGAGAGATAGGCCTATAGTTGACTGGGGCCTTCGGATCCAGACCAGGCTTCTTAAGCAGAGGGATAACCATTGCCTGCTTCCAGGCCTGCGGAACCACTCCTTGGCTCAACGAGAGATTCAGGAGCGGGTTCGCCAGCGGATTAATCACCTCCGCAATTTTTGCCAAAAATTTAGCCGGGCACGGGTCCGAAGGCGAACCCGATTTGAGATTGCCCATGAGTGCTAAAGAGGCAGGGGCAGAGATAGGAGGAAACATGCCCAACGTCAAACCTGGCGCTGCTATCGGGGACAAGTTGGACACAGGGTCAATCGGCCCGGCAGATGCCACCAAAGGAAAAGAGTCCTGTATAAGTTTGATCTTACTAGTGAAGAAATTAGCAAGGTCCGAAGCCCAGGAATCAGATGGCCTCTCATCAGAGGTATTGGACCGTGGAGAAACAAATTCTCTCACTATAGATGGAACAGCGTTATCTGTCCTCACACAAGATCAAGCAGGAAAACACAAGCCTTGCGCTTATTTTTCTAGTACACTAGACCCAGTGGCCCAGGCTCTGCCTGCGTGCCTGAAATCGGTTGCAGCAACAGCCCTAGCCATAAGACAAAGTGACTCGATAGTGCTGGGACACCCCCTGACAGTACAGGTACCACATGCAGTGGAAGTTCTCTTAAACAGGACACAGACACAACATTTGACTATAGCGAGACTGACAGGATATGAACTAACATTATTTCAACCACACATAGAGATCAGACGATGTAATATTCTAAACCCTGCTACACTTTTGCCCTCAAGTACAGTAAATGCACCTCCACATGACTGTGTGGAAGTAATGAATATAGTGATGAAACCAAGACAAGACCTGACAGATATTGTACTTCCAGACCCTGACCTAACACTCTATGTAGACGGATCATGCATGAGAACAAGTGCAGGAGAGTTAGTAGCAGCATATGCCGTGACCACTGCTACTAAAGTCATAGAGACACAAAGAATAGACACACTGTCAGCACAAGCAGCAGAGCTCATCGCTCTGACACAAGCCTGCATAAGAGCTAAGCACTTGAAAGTAAACATTTATACTGACTCACAATATGCTTTTGGCGTTGTTCATGATTTCGGGGTCTTATGGAGGGAGAGAGGTTTCTTGACCTCCCATGGGACCAAGATCCAGCACGGCCAGCTCATTCAAGCCCTGTTGGAAGCAATACATTTACCTACAGCCATTTCTATCCTGAAATGCAAAGCTCACACCAAAGTCACAGACACCGTTTCCCAGGGTAATGACCTGGCAGACCGAACAGCTAAACTTACAGCCCAGACAGCCCAGACACCAACAGACACGACAAGGACAGAGGTACCATTACTGACAACATGTATGACAGTCAGGGATCCCACTCAAGATGTACTCGACATACAGACACATGCCACCACAGATGAGATAAAGAAATGGACTGAACAAGGAGGGGTCCAGACTGACCAAGGTTGGATGACTAAGGGAAAAGGCACATGGTTTCTTCCAGATTCCGTGGTACAAGTAATTATAAACACAGCACATAGTCCAGCACACTTAGGAGAAAAAGTAATGATAGACAGCTTACAGAATATTTGGTTTAACAAGCACCTGCGTGCAGCAGCGAAACAGAAACTACGAACATGTATGATCTGTTGCCAGTTCAATCCAGGTAAAGGCATTCCGGTGGAACAAGGCGGATTTCATCCTCCTGACCACCCTTTTGAGGTTCTCCAGATGGATTATATCCAAATGGACAGATGTAGAGGTTACAATTATGTCTTGGTAGTTGTGTGTGCACTATCTAGATGAACAGAAGCATATCCAGTTCCAGATTATACTGCTGTGACAACAGCCAGGCAATTAGTGCGCGAGTACTTCCCCAGGTATGGATTGCCTCGGGTCGTATATTCCGATAACGGTCAGCCATTCTCCTCTGAATTAATGAGTGTCTCTTCTGTTAGGATATACTTGGAAATTCCATTGTGTACGACACCCTGAAGCAGCAGGCCTTGTAGAAAGACATAATCAGACAATCAAAACAAAGCTTGCTAAGATATGTGCAGAAAAAGGCGTGGATTGGATGGTAGCCTTGCCGGTTGCCCTCTTTTACATGCGTATGGTAGCCCATTCCAGAACAGGCCTATCTCCATATGAAGTAGTTTTCGGTAGACCGCCAAATATGTGGGGTACGCCTATGCCTAAAAGAATAACTGATGTTGACAGTAACATGCTGACAGATTACCTGGCTTCCTTGATGTCTGCACTACTCTCTTGTCGTTCACAGGTTGCTGCCGCTTTCCCTGACAACACCCAGGTCAAGGAGCATGCCATATCACCAGGCGATTTTGTATGTGTCCGGAATTTTGATCGTTCAAGCCCCCTCGAGCCTCGCTGGAAGACCCCGAAATTAGTGCTTCTTACAACAAGGACCGCGCTGAAGGTGGAGGGACGCAAAGGATGGATCAATGCTCAGCACTGTAAAAGATACTTTGGACAATCTGGTACTTTAGTAAAAGATACAGACACTAAAGACATTAAAGACAATACAGACTTTGCGCCGCTTGCGCCGCCTGCGCCGCCTTTGCTAGAAAAGACTCCACAGCAGGAGTATAGGTCTAAGTTAAGATCTAGTAAGTCAGACGTAGTTTAATTGTTTAAGCCCACCCGGTGGTGAATCGGTTAGACTAGATTTCTGACATGTATAAGATCACATACGAGAATAGTAAAAAGAGCGAAAAGAAAGCTAAATACTGCAAGTTATTACGCAGTAGATGTATAGTTACTTTGATCATTCTTTTTATTCTGTGCATTGTTATAATCTGTGTCAGTTTATTACTACATGTTTTCTTTCCTATTTCCTCACATATACACTCTTCCAGTAGCAGCACCATAGAGCATACATTTAGTGAACTGCCACCTCATGAATTGTCATATCGACTTGCATTGCGTAACAATACTTTTATTCGAATGTTACACCATTCTCACCAGACCAGCAATGCGACTGATTGCTGGGTATGTGGCCAACTGCCTCCTTATCAAAAGACGAAGGGAGTTCTGCCCTTCTATCCTCTACCGTTCTCACACAATGGTTCATGTGGAGCATGGTTTGCCTTAATGACCTCAATAGATAGAAAGTACATAGCTTATCCAGGTGGCTGGATATATGGAAACCTGAATAAAGTAATGAATGAAGCATGTTTTCCAGACAAAGACGGATTTCCCCAAAGGAAGGGAACCGATCTAGAGAATGAAGAGTACGAGCAGGGAAATGCATCCGTTAATTTTATAATGTTAAACGTTCAGCCCAAGCAAAATACAGGTCCACCGTTTATTTCAGTTCTACCAGCAAAAGGTGATTTATGTGTTAATAAGAAAGGCTCAGTACATATGGGACACAGCGAGTGTAAAGTTGTAGTAGAGTTTAATGATAAAGGACTTTCTTCTTTCAAAACATCACGCCATACCTATTTCATTTGCGGTCAGACAGCCTATGTACATCTGCCCTTAGACTGGGGTGGGACTTGTTATATAGCATTCTTATTGCCACCTGTATTCTTGGCCCCATCCCATTATCATAGAGATTCACGACTAGAACATGTTAGAGTAAGGAGAGAGACAGGTGCCTCAGGGATTGATCAGACTGAAACAGCTTGGGAGCAATATACAGATTTCAACAAAGGATTCTTTTTCTTCATAGGTCCCGTCCAAAACAGTAAACTGATACGCAAGTTAACAAGGACTCTTGAGGCAGTAGTGAATGTGACTGCATCTGCCCTGGCGAACTTGACCCAGGAACAGTCTGCTATGAGACTTGTTGTTCTTCAAAATCGCCTCGTTCTAGACGTCATCTTGGCGGTTAGGGGCGGAGCTTGTAGCGTGATCCGATCTAGTTGTTGCATTTTCATCCCAAATAACGCGCCATCTGTGTATGCAGCGATAACAAGGCTCCACTAGATTGCTCATGTCATACATCAAGACCCAGGCACATGGACTTGGTCCAGTTGGCTCTGGGGTGTGATATCTGCTTGGGGATGGAAAGTGTTGTCCTTCCTAGGAGTGATCCTACTTATGATATTTGATTGCTGTCTCTGTCTGCAGTGTGGCCCGGCCATTTGCGGCCTGTGTGCAACTGCATGTGTTCCACATCCAAGTATACAAAGGGTTAAGGACGAACAAATGATGCTGTATGATCAACTATACGGTCTCATGAATATAGATGTATCCTGAAGGGTTAAGTAGGGGACAAGGAGGGAATGAGGAAAATGAAATTTTGCCTGACCAAGATGCCCCCTACGTGTACCCTATGTTACATGTATGTGCATGTCACCCATGCATATTTCTCTTAGTGGCCTGAATCACAAGGCCTCTGAAATCACGTCCTGCATTAAGGTGCCTGTCATCAAGTTTCCCAAACGTTAAGCTAACATGAAGGCCCATGTATTTGCATTGTGCACTTTTAAATAAATATCGTAATGAACCCTTTTTGTGGTTCAGTCTGAGCCACTTTCTGAATCAGGGTTTTCATGACTCCTGACACACTGAAAGCTGCAGTTACGTATCTCTGACCTCGCATACTTCTAGCTCAGCCGAGCAAGGGTTGCCAAGACAGTATATTTTGCTTAACAGTTATCTGCATGCCCGGTGAAAAAGGTAAACAGAACCCGTCTGCTGAGATAGGGCCCAGCTTTTCTGTCTCTGTTTAAATGAAATTACAGTACTTGCATCTGTAGAAAGCTCACAGCCCCCATGTAATGAACGAAGAAATATATGCTTTTTCTGATTCTTAGTGATGAGCAACCTTTGCTTCAGATAATACATCCCCTGACTTAAGATATCAGTTAGTACCAGACGTGCTGGTCGCCTTGACACTAAAGATCTCTCTACTAGACTGAAAGTCAGCTCTCCTCCCAGTTACACGTCAATTGCACGTCATGATCAAATTGCGTGCACAAGTAGGGCAAAGTTCCAGCCTGCCATGTAACTCCTCCTCTATGTAGCCACCCACCTATCACCCACCTGTGACTCATCAAGTGTACACCCTCATGCACGCCCACATGCTCTTATCTCTTTCTTTCTTGCTCTGCCTGGAGCGCTCCTCCCTATGTACAAGGAAAAATGTATATATGTGTTGTTCTCTGTAAATAATGTTAGAAGACCCTTCCTGAACCTCAGTGGTGATGGAACAGATTCTCCCTTAACTCGAGTTATTGGAATAAAGCCCTTTTAACTTGGACACCACGGACTCTCTGCCTCTCATTTGATACATGCTAATTGTTAATGCCTAGAAATTATGCCAGGGTAATATTTTATTTACCACAACCTTGGCAATGACATATTTTCCTTCCTAATGAACTACAGACATAAACTCAGCATTCTCACATTCATTTATTTGGGAAGTTACAGTCTTGGGTTCTGTGCCGCTTTGCCAGTTTGTAATACGAGGCTTACCTAAACCATCTGCACAATAGTCATAGATGACGCAATACTCACTCAGGGGCCCATATTCTCACAAGTCTATCCACAGAGCTCCAACATTCATGAGGGTATAACAGGTGGGGTAAGATTTTTTATCTGCCTTGCTGGGGTAGCAGCTTTTGTTGTGCTCCTTTACAGGCAATGTTAAGAGTCCTTTGCACAATCATTCAAAGTTAACTCATCAGGGTTATTGGGTGCACCACTACACACCCTAAATGCGATGGGTATTTGCAGACCTGGGTCACATGCTCACTGCACCACTGGAACCAAGATGCACCCGAATAAAGAACCCCAACTAGCAAGAACCTCGTCTAGGGTTGCTTGTGTTCTGATTTGGAGAAGACCTGGCTTGGTAGTTCAAGCTGGACTGTTCCTATTCGATCTGAATCAAGGCTGATTTATAAATGGTTCGGTCGAATCTGAGGTGGCATGGTGGGTGTGAGAAAGTGGATTATTAGTTGGGGTGGATGGTAGTCCACCACGACTAATAATGACAGGGTCAGTAAAGATTTTAGTAGCTTTAAATCTGAGCTCTCCCCCAGTAGCTATGGCACAGAAAAGACAGGCTTAACTGAAGAAAATGTGTAAAACATTTTGAGTTCCAAAACAGTTAAAAAGTCAAAAAAACACAATAAACATCCCACTCCAATTAATAAAAATAGAGAATTTTAGTGAACAAAATGGCATAAAAATGTCAAAAATCTAAGAGGAACTGAAGATACGAATGTATACATTTTACAATAAAAATAGCATTAAAAATGTAAAGCGCCAGCTGCGGGCAACTGGTTCCACTAGACGGAGACAAAGGTAAGGTTTAGGGCTGACCGCGATGGAGCTTGGGTCGTATAGACAGGTAGGAATGGTCCCGGCTCAAAGGTTACCTTCACATTCAGAAAATGTTAAAAAAAAAGTAGAGTCTTCATCAGGGTAAGCCTACAGTGGCGAAGGAGGTGGGAAAAGCTCAGAGCGGAAAAAGTCCAGAGTTCTCATCCAGGATGCCTTCGACATCAATCCATGCTTCTCGGCATCCGCCCCTGTGGAGATTTTTACTTTTGGATTTAGTCTCTTTTCTGGAAGTCAGATTTTTTCTGCCAGGCAAGGCTACAGGCTATGGCCGAAGAGGGTTTGACATCATTGAATGCAGGTCGGTGTTGGGCCTGCTAAATTGGAATTGCTGCTGCAAAGTAGAACGTAGTGGGAGCTACAGTCAAGTCAGGTACACTCATCATGCACCCTCGGCTGATCAGCCTGGCAGGCTGATACCAATCTTGCAGGTTCTACAGGTAAAAGGTCATGAAAACGTTTCGACGGCCCATGTTTTAGGGTTTGGCACAAAGAGTGCACGCTGACACCAGTCAAGGGTACCAGGACCTTGGGAACAGCACTTTGGGGTGAGGATTCCCTCAAACAGAAGCCACCAACAGGGTCCAGGTCAGGTCCAGTTGAAACCGGTCAGCTGTGGTCTTCCAAGAAAATTAGCTTCTTGCCGCTTTTGTGTCCCTGTAGTTTGACAGGCGGTCAACCTATTGACCCTTAGAGTGTACTTGTTTGTCCAGGGTAGAAGTGAGAGACGGTTCAGCCCATAGGGTTCTCATCAATAATCTCAACAACAGGTCCAGTCCATCGTCTGAACTTCCATAGGTCAAGTATTGTTCTGAGGATGGTCCCTAAGGGTGCCAAATTTATGCCTGGCACTAGCCTGTTGGTAGGGGTGATTCCTGACCTCCCACAAACCAATAGGGGAAATGTTACCGGGAGTAACCCAGCCCACATTTGTTGCAATTCTTTTATTTTTTTTTATTTTTTTTTTTTAAACCTTTATTTGTACAGAAAGGATATACAAATCGGGGCCTACAACCAGTCCGGCCGGCCACGACACGATAGAGCAATCAAGAAATCCAGAAGGAAAATATACAGGATCAATCATAATGGAGCGCAATCAATACAGCCCAAAAAGGGGAAGGGGGGGGGGGGGAGGATCTGGACGGCCCGAGAACAGGAACAAAGAAGGTTAATTTTTATAATATTACAATAAGGAGTATAACAGGCTCAGTTACAGCATAGATGAATCCGGGTTCCCAAAGCAAATCAGTGGCTACAAAAAGGCTAAAGGGCAGCAACGCGGAGGAGTGGCACTACAGTATACATCAGTATGGGAACAGATGTGGTTAACACAAATCAATATTCAATGAGACTCATCTTATACACATCCACCACCCAGTAGCACATCGGAAACAGAACAAAGGAACCGGAATATCGACATCATTAAAACTAACCCGTCATACTAACCTTTGGGAGAGAAAAAAGGAAGAGGGGAGGGGAAGGAAGAGGGGAAAAAGAAAAATACAGACTGAAAGAGAAGAACGCCGCGCCGATACAAGCACCCCGTAGCAAGGACACATAAAAGAACAGGATTAGTAGCAACGAGGAGGGGATGGGAGTCGCAATTGAAATGCAGCATAGCCACAAGAAGGAGAGCAGTGATGATACTGACCCCACCCCAATCATACCACGGGAGGCAGGGACAGACGCAGCGCTCCTATAAGAGACACAAAAGGGCCATAGAACTAAGGAAAATAAAACAGCAGATAAGACCCATCCCACCCATCCCACCCAGCACACCTGCAGAAAGCTACGGCCTACCCCCCCAGCAGCGTGCCTGTCGCCCTAAATAGAACCCGAAATGTAGTAGAGACAAGAGAAAGAAGAGGAAGAAAGAGACAAAAAGAAGAACATGAAGACAGAAAGAAATAAAGAAATAGGAGGGAGGAGTAAAGGAGCAGAGACAAAACGGTCGGCCTCAGCCCTCCGCCCAACCATACAATCGTAATACATTTAAACGAAAACGACACAATCTCAAGCGTCAGAGAACTTATAAGGGGGTCACCCACAGCACTATGTATACGGGCAACTGCGCCACGGATCTGTACACCAGTAACCCACCGGGAGCATTGTATCTCACCTCAGGCCTTTCTTAGCCACAATTACCACCCACCACATGACAGCGGGAAGTGAGCAACACGGTGCGGGGCGATCACACGAATGAATTTTTTTTCGATAAAAACGTAGGCCAGGGAGGTCAATCCATAGGCAAGAGAACAAAAGTCCGGGTATGCAGTCCAAGTGTCCCAACAATGTTAACAAGGGCAGTAAAAGACATGAGTTCAGTCTCGCCGTTCGGGAAAGTGGGGGTTCCCTTGCAGTACAGAAACACAACCTCATCAAGGCAAAGATACGCAGCAGTCCACCATGCTCCTCGGGCACTCGGGTAGGATCGGGCCCCAGCACGATATCCAAGTCCCCGGACTCCAAACATTGAAGCGCAGGAGGTTCCAAAGCCACTTGCTTGCATACCTGTCGACGGACAGCGGTAGTAACCCTCGTCGTGACCGAGGGGGGCGAGGCAGTGGCAGCACTGAGACGAGAGGGGACCATGAAGAACCGTCCATCTAAGATGGCGGCGGACCGCACCGATCCCCCAGGGGTACCGGGGGCCAAGGCCGCAAGCAAGGATCGTAATGCGCCAAGAACGTCGCCAATAGTAGGCTCACGTACACACGTCCAGGCCCCCGTGCAGTCCAGCAACCCAAGTCCGCCGTCTTGAGGATATCCGCGGCCTAGCTCGACGGCCGCCATTTTGTAGTTTCAGCCTTGTCACCACCCTCCGCGACTCTCGGATCAGTCCCACAGATGCGGACCCCCTCAGATATTAAGGGGGTCCCAGCAATGGCAGCCTTGGTGCAGAAAGGAGGGCCGCCCAAGTCGGGGGTCCGCCTGTACTATCGCTGGCGTGTCTGACGAACAGAGCCCGGGCGCGAGGCTCCAGGGTGGATGGACGGAGCAGTGGCGGGGGGACCCCTTCACACGATCAGTCCTCGGAGCACCGCGCCCCGCACCAGCCTCACGGTCGCCAAGGCAAGCCCGGATCAGGACCACCAGGATGCTCGCACAATGGCCTCTCGCCAGTGGCTCACACTCTCGGCCGGGGCCGACGTTTACATCAACGCCGGGCTGGGTCCAATAGGCGAGGCCCCGGTCTCATCACCGCGGAGGCCCCGGTCCCTCCGGGGCATAACTTCGGAACCGCGGCACGCAGGAGCCTCCAGGTCAGACGGTGAGTAGGAGCCACACTTTATGTTTCTGGTTCTCCTCGAGTGTGTCGTTTCGGGGCAGGATATGCAGCAGGATATGCGAGTCAGGCCGGCAGGCTGACGGAGCCGAGCTAGAAAGCGACCATTACGATCACGAGCTTGGCTCCTCCCCATTTGTTGCAATTCTTGTGTGCCCTACTGCAAACAATCCAAGAGTGCACCTCTCTACCTAAATCTAACATGACAGAAACGTACTGCCCTTGTGCAGAACTACTCTGCCCACTGTAGAGTTGTGGTCAGGGAAACAAGCAACCCTCCTCCATGGTCACTGAAAAATGATTTGGGGACAGATCCTCACCCACTGGGTGGCTGGCTGGCGGCTAGGAAGACAGGTGTGAGATACATCTGTCACTGACCGGGTAGGCATCATTTGAAGATATTTAAGTTCCTGGGCGCAGCCCAAATGGTCGTCCTGTCAGAAGAACAAAACACGTCCCCACACCCACACACCCATTGCCTTTTCCTCAGCTCTGGGAGCCAGTTCCCATATCTCTTCATGGAGCTAGTCAGCTTCTGGGTGCTAGTTGAAAGCTCATGCAAATGGGCTTCTAGAGGCTTTAGGCAGGTTCAAGGTGACTTTTCAAAAGTACCTTTTGTAAAATAGTTGTTTCAAATCCAAGTTTAGCAATGAATTTGATTTGTAATAAATATTTTTAAAAGTCCATGAATTACGTTTTTTATGGTTTCTAAGCAGAGATAACTTTATTAACTTTAAAAATGTATCCCGATGCTTCCTATGGAACAGTTTACCCTGCTACAGCAAAAATAGCTTTTAGAACATTGTATCTGTAAGGAGATGTTTAATACTAAACATATCTGTCTTACTTCGAGATATGATGCAACCTGCTTTATTTAAGACCTACTTAGAAGCGACTTATTAATATTTTCAAGGAGAGTTTCGGCCTGTCAGAAGGGGCTATTTAGATAGGTCGAGTTTAGAGTATAAACCTGCAGTGCCAGGTTGCTTGTGGCAGGCCTGCAGTCATGTTTTGCCATGTCACTTTAGTGGTGACACAATATGTGCTGCAGTCCACTAATTACATTTAACCTACAGGCCCTGGGTACACTTTGTACTATATACCAGGGAGACCTTTAGGTAAGTTAAATATGCCAATTTGGAGTTTAGCCATTTTCAACATATTTTAGAGGTCAGAGCACGTTCACTGGGACCTTAGTTAGCAGGTTCTCAGTGCACAGAGTCAAAAAGTCAGCACAGCAGCACCAGTCCAAAACAACCATGCAAAAAGAGGCATTTTCTTATAGTAGGCACAAAACTAAGGACTGGAAGGCGGCCCGAGTAATTACCCCTGACTGAGATTATTTCAGACATTTCACCCATCATTTGTATGTTTACTACCTCTTTTTTTACCCCTCAGTTTTTTTCACTGCCTCTTCCCCCCCAATAAGTCTGAGGGTTTACAAACATGTAACGTTGCCTCTGCAGCACCACTCGATGCCCAGAGGAAAAAAACACAAAAACTGCACTTCTGATATGCCGGCCATTCATTCTTGGCTGATCAAACATACATAGTTTGTCACACCACCGTAGTTTGTGTGTTTAGAAAGTTGATGCACGGTGCTCTGCATGAGAAGAGGGAACTGTAAACGAGGCCCACACTGTAGTTCACAGTGCATCTCTCTTACAGTTGAGGTTATGTGGTGGTACATAACTCTTCCTGTGTGGCACAGAGCCTGCCAAGCTGCAGGAAATGCACTCAGGGTACAATGGAAATAAGGAGGTTCAAGGAAAGGTGAAGTAGCCTCAGATAGAGAAGGCATACAGCTAGTGGATAGTAAGCATTATAAAAGAGGCCCAAAGATGGTGTGTGTGTGTGTGTGTTTGTGTGTGCATGTTTGTGTGCAAGCACTAAGAATTGATTTTTGAATGACATTGCAATTGAAAAAATAAAGTTTTTCTTTAGAATAACATTGACAGGCTAGTGTGGCGTGGAATAATTGTATAATTGTATTTGTGGGTCTTGTAATAAAAGGGGCTACACGAGGGCACACTATAAAAATGATAACCCAGCAAGCAATAATTAAAGAAAACAGTTAGGTAGCTAAGAAACAAGGTTTGGATAATGCTGGCCCTGGCATGATGGTGGTAGTTCTTAGCAAAATATGGCCATGCCTCTCCTAAGTACTGTTGTCCCTGGTATATTGGTGTTACTTCTTAACATATTGGTACCTTCCTGGCAAGACAGTGTCCATTGTCCACCCTTGGCATAATGCTGGTTCTGTTTTAATGATGATAACTTGTTAGGTAAATTGCAGTGGTACCCTGTACTATTAGCAGGGAGGGGGGCGGTCGGGGCACAAACCCACACATAAACACTCTCTCACACTCATGACTTCACACATGCAGACACACACCCATATCCATTCACAGCACTCACTCTCATATATTCATTTATGCACGCATGACCAAACATTGAAAATAAAATCATACTTACCTGCGCAGCGCTGCCTCGGAGATCCTATGAGGGTTGGGACTGCTGCCTTCCCTCATTGGCTGACCTTAAATCAGCCAATGTGGGAAGGCAGCAGTCCCTCACTTGTCAGTGAGACTGCTGACCACATCCCACTCTTTGATGAGGTCAGTGACTGACACTCGAATCTGGGCACTTCAGGGCTTAGTGCTGCAGTGCCCAGATCTGAGGCAATCAGTGACGCTCCCTCTCATCACGAGAGGGAGGGCCTCAAGGTGCTTTGCCAGTCTTAAAATGCCACGCCCCTCTGAGGGAGGCCTTGATGCAGGGTCGTGGTGCCGATAAAACTCTGCCATATGTGGTGCGTCACACAGCAGGAATTTGGCAGTGGTTTGTTGAAAGGGTACTGAGGAGGGCTCCGTTTCATAGGGAGCTCCCAGTTTGGATCTTGGCCCCGGTACTCTGGTTGGAAGAGAACATGTCCTACCAAGAGTGGTGCTGTGGCGGATGCGAGACCCTGGCGGACCTCTACCCGGACGACTCCTTCGTGTCCTTTGAACGTGCCATGGAGTCCTTTGAGCTAAGTGGGGGACAATACCTCCACTACAGAAGCCTCCGGGACATAGCCAGAACAACGTGGCCCCAATACCCGGAAGCACCTCCACTCACCTATACTCTCGACATTATTTTATCCTGTGGGAGAGGAAAACGGCTGATTTCCCTGCTCTACTCGGCCATGCGTCGGGACTCGACCCCCCCGATCGCACCGGCTTGGGCGGCCTGGGAGGCAGACTTGGGGGTGGGGCTGGAACCTGAACAATGAAAAAGAATCGGACTCTTGACCCGTAAGGTCTCTTGCAATGCACGTTTCAAACTTATACATTTCAATTTTGTCCACCGCACCTATATGACCCCTGTATCTATGAATCGTATATCAGCAGATAAACGACACAATTGTCCTAGGTGTTGGGCGCAAAGAGCGGGCTTTCTCCATCTCACGTGGGAATGTCCCCTGGTTCATAACTTCTAGAGGGAAGTGGTGGCCCACATTGCTCGAGCCGCAAAAATCAGAATTCTCCTAGACCCGCTCCATTGTCTCCTGGCACTAGTGCCCAAGCCCAGAAAGAAGAAGCTGTCTTATAAATTCTTACAGCTGTTGCTGGTTTTGGCGAGGAGGCGCGTGGCTATCACCTGGATGGGTCAAAGAGCGCCCGAGATTTCCCTCTGGCTGAGGGATGCTAGAGAATGGGCCCTGGCTGAGGAGACGCACATGCAGCACACTCGCAGAGATGGGAAGCTACAGGATGATCTGCTTGCTTGGAGGATGTTGTGCATAGAGGGGTTGGCAGATGATGATTCGGATGCCACCAGGGCTGAATTATTCACTCCGGCTGAATCGGAGTCTGAGTGTGCTGGAGAGGGGGCTGGATTGGAGAGTTTGGACCCGGTGTGAAGGCCCTACGCAGCCGCGCAAATATTCCTTGATATGCATAATTGTACATAGCTGTGATCCCCACAGGTCCTTACTGTATTACAATGACTGTGCCTTGGCTGGGCCTCACATAAATGACCTGCCTCGTTAAACTCTGTACTAATGATGCCATAGTTAGGGAATTTGGTTCTTGTTAAACGTTAAATAGAATAATTGCACCAAAAATGGAAAAATAGCGAATACAAGGATAGTTCCCTATCCTTAGAGCACGGATGAACTTTTTCCTTTTTTACATGCTTTGTTCCTACGCCGCCCAGCCTCCGGGATGTGGGCCGAATATGGCTGTGTATTATCATAGAAACTGCATGTTATCAACCTTTGCATATAAGTGGTTTGGATGACCGTGTAACCTGTGCCTTCTTATAATTTCGCAATAAAAATATTTCCCCCCCCCCCAAAAAAAAAATGCCACGCCCACAGGAGCTGTGACTTCTTTAGCCCGGCAACAGTTTAGCTCAGGCAGCCTGGCGCCTGCACATTTAGAGCATGTCTAGCTCCTGGCTGCTTGACCTGAAAATAAAGAGTGTCTGTCAAGCTGATCTTTGCTCAGCCTAACAGACATTGATTTTAGTGGATAAAAGGTGAATCAAGTGGCCCCTCAGCAGCCGCGGCCGGCAGTGGGAGGAAATGCAGGGCGGTGACGTGGGGAGGGGGAGGGGCAGGGTGGGGGGTAGTAATGTGTGGATTACGGAGTTTTACAGGTAAGTAAACATTTTAAATAAATAAGACGAATTTCATTGCGCGCACTGCATCGCATTTTGGGATGCAGTGCACTCAACCAAATGCAGGAAGGACTATCCACTTCTCAGTATAGATTTTCTTGTGTCCTGAGATTAGGGTGACCCCTTTCAGTAGCTACTTTCCTAGTTAATGATAATTAAACACTGAACTGAGGAGGGTCCAGTGAAAGGAACCACTAGAGTGGAGGAAAAAGTCAACATCATAAAAAACCCTCCAAGATGACCTGCAAGTAAATAAAAGCAGTAGACGGGAGAACAACTAATCACACCAATAGCCTACTGGATTGACAGACAGAAGTAAAAGGAATATGTATGGGAAATTCTGGAGTCTACATCATTTAGAAAACTATGCATAAAGATGCAGAAATTACAGGGGGGGGATTGTCCACTAAGGAGGAAACAATCTTGCAACACAGAGAACTGTGTCAGAAGGCCCCTTTTATAGTATTATAGTAAAAAAGAAACAAGAAGTACATGGAACAGCATGGAAGGAGGTAATTGAAGGCATAGCAACAGGAGCCACCCTAAGTTAGGTAATATTAAGGAGGTTCTGTCATGACACAATGTTAAGACAGCCCTGGGCAAGACATTTATGTCATTTTCTTCAAAGAACTCTCACATCTCTGTCATGGTTGCAACCTGCCACCTGCCTCCCATAGGATGCCTTTGAACTATTTACAGCCACAGTGACAATATAGGGCTGTTCTGCCCTACCGCAGCCTGGAACAATAACCACACACACTCTTCATGGCAGCCCCATCAGGTAAGCCGACAGCACTGTCAGAAGAATAGGGACCCTACTCCACCTGGAAAGTGGTCCTGCTGGTGTTGAAAATTGTGTGGAATCTGACAGCTAAGCACAGGCAAAATGATGCTCTTGGCATAATGAAGGCAAATCTATGCACATTGTCACAAAATATGATGTGAAGCTTCAGTCCTTGTCATATTCATGGCACTCATTGCCAAAAGCACAACTCTTCCTCCTGTCCTCTTTCCAGCCTTGGTTTCTTGCTTTCCAAGAAACCAACATTTAGAATGGGTTACCTTATTCATTTATTTAAATGTTTTGTAAAGTGATGGATGCCACTTCTTGGCAGTGTTGAATGAAGATTAGTTATTGAAAGACCCTGTTTCTGTCCCCACTAGTAGAGAGGCAATGTCTGTCATGGGTCAGGGATTACTTGTTGGTTACTCAGTTACAGGTATCATTGATAGTCACTTTGTGCTTTTTTGGGCCCTGTTCTTTGAGAGGTGCTTCAAGAATGCATGTCTCTCATGCTGATTTTTTGCCTTTGATTAGATCTGTGATTAACTAATGAAGTATGTAGCCGCCTTTTGTTACCTTCTATATGCACAAACCATCTCCATCCCATGGAGAAACAAGCTGCACAGTACAAAAATTGGATCTTTTCAATGTCCTAGAACTTGGAAGGCTTTTGAACTTCAAAAAAACACATATTTATGATGCAGCGCAAAGCTTACTATATTTCTTTTACCACTTACAACAATCTTTGAATCACTAGGCCCATTTCTCTAACAGCATTTGAATTCACAATGATCTTTGTTGATACTCACGTTTACATAAATCATGGCCCTTCAACGAATCTTTTTGTTGAGCTGATAGTGACTAGAAGACACGGAAAATGTGAGCAATTATTCTATGAGGACCTGGAATAGATAATTGTTACCATAACCATAATCCTCTAACCTTAAATCAAAACCTTTCTCAGCCACAGATAAAAACACCTTGAGGCAAGAAATATGACTAAAAGAAGGAGACACAATCGATAAAGATACGTCATGGAAAATATTTATCTAATGCCTCAAGTTGCACAGAGAAGTCAGAAAAATGCATTTCAAGATCAGATTTAATGGGGAAATGGTTATTGCAAGTAGCCACACAGCACAGTGCAGATCTTTTTCAACAGCAAGGTTAGTCTGTGGAGAGCATGAGATAAAATAGAGGTTCAGTTATTAATCATTCGAACCGAAGCAAAGCTGTTTGCTACAAGTTCGTCCTCAGTTAAATTAGGTCAATTCTGAGCTGTGGCACCGCGTGCCACAGCAGGAGTCAGCTAACCTCTCAGCCGAAAGGTTATTTCCTGTACGACTTTACCAGCCAGCAAAGTACAGGATTCAAGGTTGCAGTTAATTAAACTTCAATTCCTTAAAGTCTTTTCACCAAGTCCGGATGGGAAAGAGGCATTGAGAAAACAGTAGGGACCAAGAGTCTGTCCGACAGCATGCCAGGGAGGAAAAGCGAATGACAGCCAGCCCCCGACTCCTCCTCCGATGGGGAAATTATATTTCAAAATGTTCCCGGTTTACACCCCTTAATGTATCAATTCCATCCGTCCATGGGGTTTCATGGGTCACTCACACGAAGCAGTTGTGGGGTGATCAATGAATCATACAAATCCGGAAGAAAAAGAAATCCTTTTTGCAAATTTCATTAAGGTTCATTAAGTTCCATTTTATTAGCATTTCGTCACTTCCATGGAAGTAGGTGGAACTTTACGCTGCTCATAGTCCTTCCGTTCCCAGGCGCCTTTCCCTGGGTTTGCAACGGTGTTGTTACAATCCCATCAAATATGCTTCTTAGTGAGAAGGGAGATTTTGTTAGCTAATACAGAAGTGAAATAGTTCTCCAGTTTTCAGTAGTATCAAAATTACCACAATCTTGTCAGGGCCTCTCCAGGGCTACTTATACAGCTGGGATATCTTCAGTGCTTAATTTGAGCCAGTGATTTCCGGTGCTCAACACTGCACTTAATCATCAACACCCGCTCTTTTCATGAGCACACCAGTTAAGGACACATTCACTTACCGGGAGATTAAGTGATTTGCCCAGAATCATATGATGGTGAGCCGACTCCGAGACTTAAACCTGGTTCCCTAGACCCAATCCGGCAGCTCTGGCCATTACGCCACATCCTCTCCCCACTTTCATGGTTAGTAGTTGGTTCTGTTTTTGGCAGCTCGGACAGAAGAAATGGGCTGGTGCCAGCTGCCTCCTGATGAGAGCCCTGGCACTTATTTGTTTTTACAAATTAACCACTGGATTTATTTGTTCTGAGAAGTTAAAGACAACCACATTGATATTTTACATTTATTTATTTAACATTAACCTAGGCCATAAGACATACAAGGTAATTATTGTAGAAATAAGTAAAACATCTATTAACTGCTAACACATGCCTGCACTGGGGTTTCTGCTGGCCTGCTAGAAATGCAAACAGTCAGGCCTTCAATAGTAAGTGTACCCTTCATGGACTTGAAGTTCATAGGTCATGAGCAGGGCACTTGGCTGGCTGACACAGTGTGCCCTGGAATCAAAGATTCTCCTCCTGAGTAATGAAAACCTTATACACTGTTCCCCTCATGGAACATGACAATTGACTTTCCGTAGATGGAGAAGCTGGACTGTCATGAGACAATAAGAAAGTCAGTGCATGGACTGTGCATAAGATAAAGCTCACACCACAATGATGAATAAAAGCAATGTTAAATACTAATGTTAACTTGCATTCAAATATTGTGCGGAAATGCTGTTAATAAACAATGGGGATTTATTGTTGCAATTCTGTAGAAAAATGTACCTTTCTGCAGGGTCACCCTGGAATTCGTTGCCTTTTTGCTGAACCCTATTTTGTCTGGTCATAGAACTCTGTGCACTTTACCCCAGCTAACCAGTGGTAAAGGGCCTGTAGTCCCCCTTTCAACATGATGAAATTAGCATACCCTAATTGGCTTCTTTAAATGACCTATAAGTCCCTAGGATATGGCACACAAGGTCCCAGGGCCTGTAAGTTAAATGTCACAAATGGACTGCAGCACCCATCATGCCATCACTACAGCGACAGAGATAATATGACTGCAGACCTACCCTCTGAAGCCTGGCAGTGCAGTTGTAAACTGCAAATTTGACCTGCCAAAATAACCCATTTTTGACACACCTAAACATTCCTTATGAATTAAATATGTCATTGCTGAGTAGGCCTTACTGCTCATAAGTCAAGGTCATGGTATTTAAAGGAAGGATTTGTAAAGGTTTAATATTAAACGTGCCCTTGTAGTGAAAAGGGTCCAAAAACTTATTTTCACAGTAGCAGGGTTGGCTGTTCCTAAGGAAAGCATTGTGGTACAATATTACATTTAATAATGTTATATCTGGCTGGAAAACAGCTACAAATTTAATTCTGGAACATTTTGAAATACTTATTATAAACCTAATTCCAGGGGCGGCCTGCTGATGTGAGCGTTGGGGCCCTGCCCCTTTACTTTTCCCCAGGGCTGAAGTAGTGGTAATGCTGCTTTTAAAAAATTGCACTCAAATGATCTTCCCGGTTGGGAACTGCTGCACTCATCACATGGTGTTTTCTCCCTTGGCAGGCTGGTAGTTGGCACATGCGCAGACTGTCACCTAACATTTGCCTTCAAAAACATTTGCTGGGCTGATGATCTCACAGCCCAGAGGCCTGGGAGGTCACCAGCTCAGCAAAGTCATAGCCTTGTGGACTAGTCTCCAATCCCTGAAGACATGGAGTCAAAGTTAGCTCTAGGTGCTTCAAACTCAAGCCCTCCAGAGGCTCTATGTTAATCAAGTACTGGAGCCCATTGTCACCCCATCCTTTTCCAACTCTTCACAGGATAGGGTGGGGAAAGTGACTATGTGACATGTTGGGAAAGAGCTGGGTAAATCGAGTCTGCAACTTAGATCATCAAAAATTCTTCCTGTGATGATTTTAGTTGGAGATGCCGCATCGGATTTGTACAATGAATATAGTGAACACGCAAAACCTATCTTCGATTAGTGATCAATTTCTCTGGTCACCCTATTAACTTAACAGCATTATAGGTCCCAGGGCAAAGCAGTGCACCGAGCCCTGCTTACACAACCACTCACAGGAATAAAAAGGTTAATTATTGATAAATTCAACTTATTTTCAAATCGGTTTGGGCGTACATTAGCATGGGGCCCCTATGCTCGTGGGACCCCTGGGCAACTGCCCAGCGTGCCTATGCGTTAAGACGACACTGTTTGATATCAGCATCCTGTGATTCTAGTCAAGTTGCTTAATCTCCCAGCATAAAAATGAATCTGACAGATGTCCCTCATTTAGTGTCCCAGTGCTCTTGGGTCGAGTTCGCACAATATATATTGCAAAAAAAAGCCCTTGTGCTGACGATGATTAAATATGATGACATGGTACAAAGCTTTGGCTTCAAATGGTCAACTCAAGACTGAACGAATATATCACACTTTCTACCTAGTAAGCAGGGGTGAAACACGTCATCACGTCTGGCACCTCAAAGTCTAGTAGGACCAGGGAAACTTCTGCCAGGTCTTTCCTTTAATTATTGTTAAAAATACAACTGTTCCTGAACTGTTTTAATATAGAATATGACTGAAAGGGACAGGGATGGTTAATTCAAGGTGGAGACAGACTAAGAGTCTGCCACCTACCTACAAGAAATGTAACGGTGAGCAATTGGCTTATTAGCAAATCTAAAGGCAGCATGGATCCAGTCGCAGTATATCACTTTAATTGGTTGAGTCAATTGAGGCTTAATGGTGACTAAGATTTATACTTCTTTACAGAAAATCTGTTACCAGCTAACTTTTGAAGTGTGTATTTTTTATGAAACAAAAGAAGTTTGCACTTGATACAATCTGAGTGCATAATATTGTTCTTATTGTGATACATTTTGAAAACAGTTGTTTTATTTCAACTCTAAATCATTTTCCGGCAGCCGTTCATTACGAGAAATGCATTTTAAAATAAAAGTAAAGAAAAAAAGCGCTATGACGCAGCCAGGACTGATTGCTTCACATAACTTTTTTCTTTACTTTCAGCTATACTGCACAGCAGATGTGGTGCTGTATAACATGGCCAAAAAAGATTGAAAAAGCTAATCTGCTCTTGCGTACCCAAGACCTATTTGCTTTGCCAATGCTTGTTTTTTAAAAGTGGCTGCACCGCACTGCAGGAAAGCCAACTGCTAGGTGTGTTAGTATAGGGAAATACGAGTTTATTTGAGCGGTGGACATGTGGGTCTGTTAGTTGGATTGAATAGGATAATGGAGGGATAGAAGAGGGAGGAGTCTAGAAAGTGTTACTTGGGAGGCCATAGTAGTAAGACACCTGATGAAGCGTCAAAGTGCTTGAAGTCACCATTAATGTTACAAGTGCATTAGACTAAAGCGGAAGATCATTTGTCCAAAATTGGGCTGTCCTGCGGAAGGTGGTTTGATGCATAATACCACCGAAATACATCACAGATTTCTGCAGACTTACCACTATACCGACCTAATGTATTCATGATTGATATTCATCAACTCTTGTACATAATGATCTATCAGTAGAAGATCAAAAGCAATGAATTTTGTTTAGACTGTGGTTTTTGTTGTTGTCTTTCCACTCATGGTTTTTATATATAGAAATAATCTATCCGTGTTTCGTTTTAATCATATGTAGTTTTATCTTAATATGTGTAATAAATAATAGTAATATTTTTGTAATTTTTTTATAATGCATTTTACATAATGCCCACACTGCACCATATTGTTCTTTATTAACACCTTCGCCGTGGCGGACATTCCGCTGTGGTGCTGAAAAAAATGCCGCGAGCGCGGTTTGGATAGCCCCGCCCACAGTGATGTCGGACGGCCGGGGTCGTCCGACGCATGGAAAGGGTTTAATAACGGGGGGGGGGGGGGGTGTCTATTAAGACCCTTTCTCCTTGGTCTTGAGGGTTTGCTCCCTAGTTGGAGCTGCCTAAATTGAAGCTGATTTAAAAATTAATTCAATGACAGCTTCCAAAAGACCAAGAACCAGAGGAAACAAAGACCTTGCTTTAAAACAGTGACAAAGGGTTTAAAAAATGGCAGATGTTGTGGATGAGAATGTGGGGCACCTGACTATTCAGCTCTGCTGCCTCTCTCATCAAGACTTAATTGAATGTACTTATATTATCAATAGGTTAGAACCTAGAACAAGAATAGTCAAACAGGGGTGGAGAATGTCTTCTGAAAGACGAAGACGACCTGGAGTCAATTACCCTTGGAGTATGGTGCCATTGATAAGAGTCTGTGTAGAAAGGGAGCGGCTGGAATTGATGTCCTTGGCACTTTGATGCAGAGTGCACTTTCCTTCTTGGTTCTCTAGCTGGAGAAGATGGTGCTGGTTATTGTGGGGTCACCATTGAAGGAAGTGCAGCTGCTGAAACTGGCAAAGGTGGCCATGGATCCACAGGAAGTCAAACTAGGAAATGATAACATATCTTTACATTGGTCTCTTGAACAGCGCACTTTCACCCCAAGAAATTTCTTGAAGCCATATAACGGATGACTCTAATAATAACCAACGGAGTTAAATAACACACCTCTGCACTTCATAGCCCCACTGTCTTTATAAAATAGAGCACCGAATTAATGGCAAAGCTCAGCTGTTTACAAGATATCTGTACGACTGAGGCAGCGTTTATTCTTTACCTTTCAAATGACTGCACATTAAAGCTACCCTGACAGCCCTGGGGTCCGAGGAAACCCCCACAGTGCACATCCCACTCACCACCCACCAGAACGCCCTGACAGCAGCTCCAGTTCAGGCCTAGGTCCATGTATTTGCTTTACTTTTTAGCAGCAGCAGCTCTGAGGAAGGCCATTCATTGGATAGTACCAACGCTTTCGCGCAGTGTCCATGCACTTTTAATAAGACAACAACAGCACTTCAGTCTATAATTTGAATATTTTTTAATGAGATACTAGCATCACTTACCTTATATAGGACAGTGCCCTCACTTTTACACAACGTTGTAGGTTTGCACAGTGCTTGCACTTTTGATCAGAGTTATGAACCAGGACGGTGCATGCACTTTTGAGCAGGATTATGAATCGGAAAGTGCCAGCACTTTGGAGCATGAAGTTAATTTGATTGCTTCAAAGCTTCTGTGCAGGCTGGCTCCACCTAATAGGACGCTACAGCACTTGAGACTTTAACGTCTATACTTTTCATAGGCGAATTTATATACTTGTGAGCAGGATTATGAATCGGACAGTGCCACCAATTCTGAGAAGGGTTGTTTATTTGATACTGCCAGCACATAGGTCGTACAAAAGGGGGTGGTGATGGACGGAGCATCTGAACCAATCAAACACTCACACCCAGTCAACAGATCTGGGTTTAATCCATCACCGTTCTTTAGCCCACTCTGCCACCCCAGTTCAGACATGGCCATATGCAAATCAGTCTGACCCTGTGCCTCATGGGAACAGTCCAGCCCGAACTTCCAAGCCATGCCTTCCCTGGACCGGAAACAATCTTCGAGGACCGGTTTCAGGCATTTCAGCCGTCTTCAGTCCGGCTTGCTTGAATCCAGTGGCAAAGTGAGCAAGGGACTCACGTCTGAGCATACCCTGCCACACTTATGGCGAACAAAGTGGTACAAAAGGGGGTGGTGATGGACGGAGCATCTGAACCAATCAAACACTCACACCCAGTCAACAGATCTGGGTTTAATCCATCACCATTCTTTAGCCCACTCTGCCACCCCAGTTCAGACATGGCCATATGCAAATCAGTCTGACCCTGTGCCTCATGGGAACAGTCCAGCCCGAACTGCCAAGCCATGCCTTCCCTGGACCGGAAACAAGCTTCCGAGGACCGGATTCTGGCATTTCAGCCGTCTTCAGCCCGGCTTGCTTGAATCCAGTGGCAAAGTGAGCAAGGGACTCACGTCTGAGCATACCCTGCCAACTTATGGCAAACAAAGTGGTACAAAAGGGGGTGGTGATGGACGGAGCATCTGAACCAATCAAACACTCACACCCAGTCAACAGATCTGGGTTTAATCCATCACCGTACTTTAGCCCACTCTGCCACCCCAGTTCAGACATGGCCATATGCAAATCAGTCTGACCCTGTGCCTCATGAGAACAGTCCAGCCCGAACTGCCAAGCCATGCCTTCCCTGGACCGGAAACAAGCTTCCGAGGACCGGTTTCTGGCATTTCAGCCGTCTTCAGCCCGGCTTGCTTGAATCCAGTGGCAAAGTGAGCAAGGGACTCACGTCTGAGCATACCCTGCCAACTTATGGCGAACAAAGTGGTACAAAAGGGGGTGGTGATGGACGGAGCATCTGAACCAATCAAACACTCACACCCAGTCAACAGATCTAGGTTCAATCCATCACTGTTCTTTGGCCCAATCTGCCACCCCAGTTCAGACATGGCCATATGCAAATCAGTCTGACCCTGTGCCTAATGGGAACAGTCCAGCCCGAACTGCCAAGCCATGCCTTCCCTGGGCCGGAAACAAGCTTCCGAGGACCGGTTTCTGGCATTTCAGCCGTCTTCACCCCGGCTTGCTTGAATCCAGTGGCAAAGTGAGCAAGGGACTCACGTCTGAGCATACCCTGCCAATTTATGGCGAACAAAGTGGTACAAAAGGGGGTGGTGATGGACAGGGCATCTGAACCAATCAAACACTCACACCCAGTCAACAGATCTGGGTTTAATCCATCACCGTCCTTTAGCCCACTCTGCCACCCCAGTTCAGACATGGCCATATACAAATCAGTCTGACCCTGTGCCTCATGGGAACAGTCCAGCCCGAACTGCCAAGCCATCCAAGCCATGCTTTCCCGGTACCGGAAACAAGCTTCCGAGGACCGGTTTCTGGCATTTCAGCCGTCTTCAGCCCGGCTTGCTTGAATCCAGTGGCAAAGTGAGCAAGGGACTCATGTCTGAGCATACCCTGCCAACTTATGGCGAACAAAGTGGTACAAAAGGGGGTGGTGATGGACGGAGCACTTTTGTTCAATCGCTCAGCCATGCTGCAGCAGTTGCGTTACATTCATGAAAGTTAAAATATAGAGGGGCTGTGACATAGAGCGCTGCTGCATCAGGGCAATTTTTTAAAAACTTTCAGCCATGCTGCTCTACAACATGTCTAAAGAAATTTGACAAAGCCAATAGCTCTCGTAAATAAGACCTACTGGCGTTACCAATACTTGCTTATGCACTTCAACCACTGGGCTTGAGGGAATCTGCAGGAGACTTAATAGTCCCTAACATCTTTAAATCCTCTAGCCAGGGGAACAGTCACTCTTTTTAGTCTTTCTGGGGCAGATGTATCATCATTGCAGTTTGCGAGTCCTTAATAGCGAATTTTAGCAATTCGTATGTAGGTTTCACAATAATAATTGCGATTCCTACATATTCCTTAATTGTGAATCGCAAATTGCGATTCGCAATTAAGGAATACCTTCCCATTCATTCCTATGGGCCTACCGGCCCATAAGAATGAATGGGAAGACATTCTCAATTTGCGAGTACCCAATAGGTACGCGCAAATTGCGAATGAAATTTCAAGGGTGCCAAAAGGACACCCTGTTGCACCCCTGAAATATGCATGTGTGCACATGTGGCACACATACATGTCCTTTAGGGCATGTATGTGCGCCACATGGCCCTTTGAAAAATGCAAAATAGTGACTTTTTTTAGGAAATCGCAAATTACCACCAACTTGAAGTTGGTGGTAATTTGCGATTTCTTAAGGCAAAAACGCACAACTTGGTGCTTGCAGAATTGCAATTAAGGAACCGCAATTTGCGATTCCTTAAATGCATTCGCAAAATAGGGAATCACAAATTTAGCGATTCCTTCTTTTGCAATGGCCTTTTGCGATAATACATCCCAAAAGGCTTTTTCCCGTTCGCAAACGGGCCGATTCTGAGAATCGACCCGTTTGCAAACAGGAAAAACACTTCATACATCTGGCCCTCTGAGCCTTAGTTGAATTGGCTGTCAGTCTAAGACCTCTACATTGTCGGTGGTGTGCAGGAGCCCAGTCCTTCCAAATGACTGACACTTCTATAACCCCACGGGATATTTAGCAGCACTGATCAGTCAGAATGTTTTGACAGCCAGAGCGCACTTCATGGTTCATTTCACTCACTTCTTGTCTCAGATAATATGGTGCTTCGAAAGTTGGGCAATCCTGGACGAAGAGCTTTATGAAAATATATATTTTTTCTTTAGGTTGTGAATGGCATTGCTAATACACCCTTGCTATTTCTACTGTATTTTTTGGTACTTGCAATGCTGTATTCCATCAAATATTAAACACTTCAGAAAGAGCATCAAAAAGAACAAGACTATTTGATTACATAAGACAGGTAGAGAGCTCTTTGAGTATTTGGGCACCAGAAAGCAAGGGCAAACGTGGGATATCAGAGCATTTCAGATGTTTTTGTCCACTTTGTACTGCTGCAGTTCTCCTACATCGTCACAATTCTCAAAGCACAAGTCAACTTATTTAGGCTGTATCTTCTGTATGTATGTCAGTCCTGTTCACTTACTTGCTAAATCAAGCACACCACCGACTTTTATGCCTCACCATTTTGAAAAGTCACCAGCCGCCACTGTCGAATTCACTGGTAAAGTTGGATTTGTAATACATATTTTGGAAAAGGTACTTTTAGAAAAGTACCTTTTCCCTGCCTAAAGCCTCTAGATTCACATATGCATGAGCTCCAACTGTCACCTGGCTGCTGAATTTGCGCCCTTGTTGAGTTGTGAACTTGCTTCCAGAGGCGGGACAGAGGGCCTTAGGTGTGGGGAGGTTATGCTGTTCCCTTGAAAGGAAGGCAAGTGGACTGTGCCCATTAACATGATTTAACTCAAAGAGGCATACCCTGTCATAGGCAAATGGTTACTGACACCTGGGTAGGCCCCTCCTTTGATCCCCCAGTCAGGCAGACACCAATCCCAGTGGGGGGGAGCTGCCCCCAGAGCTGGTTTAGTGTGGAAACCAAAAAGGAGTTGCTCATTTCCATAGCCACACCTCTGGGTTGGGCACAGTAGCTATGCACAGGGAGAGACATTTTCTGCCATCTTGGTTTAAGGTAGAGAAAGACACTGGGGGATGGTTTGCAGTAGGGAACACTGACATATTACAAAAGTGGGCAGGGTTACCCCTGGGAACCTTTACTTCATTGGTTAGGAAGGGGCCAGAAGTTTCCCTAACCCACAGGCTGGAGCCAGCGATAAATGTGGGATCCCCAATACCCTGCTCAGAACACTTTGTGTACCTGTGGAAGAACAGAAGAGGACTGGATCTGCTGTCTATGACCAGTGAAAAACCTAGTAGACTGTACCTGCACTCCCTCTCGTACCCACAGCAAAGAAGTGGACTCTAAATGTCATAAGGCTGACCTCCTGTTATAGCTGCAGGAACACAAGCTACACATCTAGTTGACCAATTCCAACTGGACCTGCTCGGGACCCTGCTGCTGGCCTCTGCTGGAGTGAGTCATGACTTACAATTGTGGTCCCCAAGGTCCTGGACTCTTGTCTAGTGTCAAAGTGTACTCATTCTAACTTTTCCTGAAATCTGAGAATTAGAAACATTTTGGCTTCCAAGGCCTCTGGAGAACAAGGATCAACCTGCCAAGTCAACAAAGGTGCTATTGCTGCTGGGCCAAAGATGCACATTTCTCTAGCTCTGAGCTTTCCTCCCAGAAGTCAGCACTTCACTGAGACCTCATTCAGCAGATATCCGAAAACGTGGATTCCTCTTCCACAGTCTGCTCCTTGCCCGCTGAGGAAATTTGACTATCGTTCTCTTTTATACTGACTATTAGATCTGAGTCTCTTTTAAACTTTTTACACTTTTAATTGTTTTAAACATCATCTTTGCAATTGAATGTATGCATTCTTTTTTTGTTATAAATGTATGTTTGACGGCCTTTTATGTCCTTATTTGAGCCAAAATAAAGAAATATGATGATGATGATGACTTCCATTTCAGAGACTAAGCCCCTCTTTGATATGTTGGACGTATGTATTCTCAATTGGAACAGTGAAGGAGTGTACATGCTGCTAAAATAATGGTCTGCCGACCAAATTTATAGGTGGTCAGATCGTAGGTTTGGCTACAGCGGTGACTACTACGTAAAAGCCATAGCCACACCTCTCCGACGGCCCAACGATGAGGCGCTGTAAGAGGCAATTAATGATTTCCCTGCCATGGGAGATGACTCCCATGTTGAGTCAAGCATTACTTTCTTTATTTTTAAAAAGAAAATTGTGTTTCAGGATTTTCTTTTCTGAAAATACAAAAAGAAAATTGTTTGGTGCAGGACTGCATCATGCAGACGCAGCCTTGTACTAAACAGTGATATACACTGACAGGAACGACCATAATAGAGGTTTCTGTCAACGCATTATAAATGACCGCTTTCTTGGTGGTCATTTATACATTTGGCGAGCGCCCCTATGGTAGAACGAAAAGCCATCCGTCAAAATATAAATCAGATCTTAAGTCCAAAGGTAAAATGTCCAACTGTGTCGAGCCTGGTTTCTGTATCTGATTCGTGCTCCATCACAGTCAACCTTTACTTGCACATAGGTAACAGTCAAGCACAACCAGATGACTGTAGTTGGCTTTTAATGCTTTTTGGCTCTATTTTGAAGCTTAAACTTTTAAATTTACATAAATCCAGTTTTCGTTATTGGATTTTTGTCATTTTACTGTCACTGTATTTATTACATATATTTTTTGCATTGGTTTGAGATTTTTCTTGTGATGTGGTTTGAGTTTATTAATGTTTTTGTACTGCATTAATACTCTATACGATGCCTCTAAGTCAAGACTGTCCGCTCTGTGCCATAGCTACCAGCGGGTTGAGTTCAGGTTAATTCAGTGTTTTGAGAATTCACCCTGACCAGGGTTATGGTTATTGCTGGAGGTGGTTACGTACCTTCTTCAACTAATACCCCAGTGTTCATACATTACCATTTCATATTACCCCACCTGGGATCACAGGTCCTCAGTCATTAATGGTAATAATACACAGTATCCCCAATATAAGCATCAATATGTGAGGATGGGGAAATTAAAATAGGGATAAATAATAGCGCCAGCATTTTCTTTTCATGGTACATGAATGGCTGTCACTTCAAGGAAATGCTGCAGGCAGGAAGGAGAAAGTTTGTGGTCCCTCAGTTGGATCTGTTTGCTTACAGGGAGAATTCTCCATCTCTACAATTCTGTTGGAAACTAACAGGACCATTGACATGCGTACAGACTCCCTTCATTCTCTTGGCCAAAGGACATGTTTTACACCTACTTCGTGTTTCTTTTGATCACTAGGTTCTCAACAAGACTGTTGGACTTGGCCTTCTCTGTAGAGTCACCCCCAAACTTTTTGACAACACTGCTCCTGTTTCCTGAACCCATTTTTGTTGACTTTAAGGGGCACATTAGGATGGCGGGCATCTCAACGTAAAAAGGGACCGCTCGCCATAAGGGGGGGGGGGTCCCGTGGGGGCCATTAGGATGCGCTCGCCACAGTAGCGGGCGCATCCCGCATATTTAACATTGCGGTGGGCGGTGCTGAAAGCACCGCCCACCGTAATGCTAACATGCACGTCATGCATTCCAATGCACAACGTGACAGGCACCGCGCGGTGCCTGCCATGTTGTACATTGCAATGTGTGCACCCCCCCAGAGTCCCTGGGGGCCCGCAAAGTGCCCCCGCAAGAGATTCCCGCTTGCCTTCGCCACGGAAAGGCATGTGTCCTCCACATCATAATATGGATGGTGGTGTCTAGCAGACATCGCCACCATATTAAACTCTTATCCGCCCGATTGACTTGTCGACTAGGCGGAAAAGCGGCGGATGGTCTTTCCGTCCGCCGTGGTCCCTCACCATAGTAATATGGCGAGGGAAAATGTGTGGCGGGTGGGGACGGATGTCCTGCGGATCGCCACCGCCATGCGGGCGGTGGTGATCCGCCCGAGATCCTAATGACCCCCCTAAGACTCTGTGCACTTTACCACTGCTGACCAGGGCTAAAGTCCCTGCGCTCTCTCTTTTAAGCTTGGTAAAATTGGCTTACACCCAATTGGCACATTTAATTTACTTTTAAGTCCCCCAAAAAAGTGAAACTACGTGTACCTATGGGACTGTAAATTAAAAGCAACTAGTGGGCCTACAACACATATTGTGCAGCCTTTTTAAACATGTCTCAGGTCTGCCATAGCAGCCTGCATGTGCAGTTTAAACTGCCTCTTCGATCTGGCAAAATAAACTTTTTGCAAGGCCGAAACCTTACTTATTAATACATATAAGTCACCCCTAGGGTAGGCCCTGGACAGCCCAGAGGGCAGTGTGCAATATATTTTAAAAGTAGGGCATGTATTTTTAAGTTGTACATGTTTTGGTAGTGGAAATTCTGAAAATGTGTTTTTCACTACTGCAAGGCCTACTACTGCAAGGCCTAACTCTCCTGTAGGATAACATTTGAAGTTATCTTATTACATTTAATACGCTGTAACTTCCAAATGGGAACAGGTAACCATTAATGTTTGGTGCCCTTGGAATTTTAATGAAAATTCCTATCTTATGGGGAATTCAGATTTTTAGTTAGAATTCTAAAAATGAGACGTTTCGATACTTGGCATTTTCCTGCCTTAGCCATTTAGTGCCTGCAGACTGTCTCTGGGTCACATGACAGGGTGTAGATGACAGGTGGGCTTTGTGTATTTCTTCTAGACATTCTCACACAATATTGAGCTTAGGTGTGTCTGGGTAGGTCATTAATGGCAAGATGGGACCTTATATGTGTACCATTGTTTACTGTTTAGCATTTTTTTTCTTCCACAATTGCTGTGTTTATTTAATTTTGGCCCCTCTTCCAACTTATTGTAAAGCGCTCTGATATCCTTCGAGATCTTGTTCGCGCTATATAAAACTTTATGAATAAATAAATAAATAAATGGGAGGGTGGAGCAGGCCACAGTCCTATATACACTTGAATATGCTGTGTTCTGCCTCCGCACAAAGTGCTGCATTCCCCCTGCAGTTAGTATGGAGCCAGGAAATGGAAGACAGGATGCCTGTATACTTCAAAGGCAAATGTGCTTGTCCACACCACGATCCTGATGCCCCTGGCGACCTTCAATGCGAAGTTCCAGTGAACACAACTCTTCGCAGTACAGTGACCGTCAACAATGTGCTATAACATTAACAGCCCTCAGTGACCACGAAGGTGAAGCTCCAGCAATGAGTTTTGGCGACGCCAGACAGGATCTTTGTGCTATAGCGAAACCCATCTGCGACACCTGGCCTGCTCTTCGTTCTCGGGCGATGACCATCCGTGATGCTCTTCCTGCTCTTCACAGCATCCTCCACAGCAAACAGAACATTTCACGCTAGACTTTAGAAGGCAACTCTTTCAGCGGGGCTAACCCGGTCCCTGTATTCAGCCTGAACTTGTGACTTTCATCTGGTGTCGCAATAAAAGTTAATCCAATATTACTTTTTTCTAGAAACTTCTCACATTGGTATAATGTATGCACTTCTCTCCACTCAGCTTGGCAAATCCTTCTCAATTTTTCTGTCATCACTAATTTTTGTAATCAATACATTTTGCAGGCACATTCCAAAGCAGTTTACTTGAGTTTTTTTAGGCACACACACACACACACTCATCTAGCACTAAGCTATTTATTAAGTACCTTCTGAAGTCAGTCCCCTGCGTGTTTTTTCCGTTCCAAAATGTAGCATGGAAGTCAGTGGAACAATGGAAAATAATCCCCTGCAAAATGTACTGAGGGGGCCACGAATCTTGCATATTTTACAGGTATTCATTGACCGTGGGCTTAATGGGCCCCGTGGGAGGGTTGGCGTGGCCCCCCCCGCACTTCAGGGGCGGCAGGGGTCCTGCCCTTCCCCTGCAGGTGTCCTTTGCAGGATGCCCGATGTCCCTGCAGGGGACCCCGTAGGAGGGCAGCCCCCCGTAGTACCTTTGAGGGAGCCGGGCAGCAAGACCCTGGAGGCGGTAGACCCATATTGCATGGAGCTAGATCCCAAGAAGCGTTGGAAGTAGCCGGCAGGCGAGTGAATGCAGCCATGCGGAAATTCACGGAGATGCGGGGATTGGGATTCATTAGGCACGGCCTGCTGCATGCGAAATATATAGGCTGCTGGGAATCGGACGGGGTCCACTGGTCCAAAGTAGGCATGGCAATATTCTTGCTAGACCTAGGGGAAGCGCTAGAAGCAGCAGGATGTAAGTAGATGAGTGGTGGGGGCTCTGGGTGCAGCGGCGGCCACACCCAGGGCTGTGGAGGAGTTACAGGGCGATCCCACAACAGGAAAGGCGCAGGAACAGGACCTGAAGCCTCCAGTATAAAGCTCACGCGTGCATAAGTCATACATGCTCTAAGGGGTCCTTCTTGGGAACTTGGAGTACGACGGCGCCCCGTTAGTCCTTAGGGCGGTTGTAAACCTGAGCAACCGGGGGCTTGCCACATGAAGCTCCGCCAGGCTGGAGAAGGTGTGAGTCACTCTCCCTTGTTCAGTGGGCGTGAGTTATGGTGGACGATAGGTTCACCGGTGGGAGTGTAAGTGCTCCCAGGGTACAACACCGGGCTATGGCCGCTGGTGTATTTTGGCTAAACTTCAGGTGCCCAGCAACTAGGGGTTGTGGGGCGGCTGGGGATCGCCTGTAAGATAACCCGCCTTTTTATTTGTGTAACAAATAAACCTGCAGCTCCTTTTCCAAACAACACTGTGTCTGTAGGCATTGGATGAAAGTTGTGGGGTGCTGTGGGTGGCGGCGTAACGATAAAAGTACTATGTTCTGTCAGCCCATACAAGGGGGAGGAAAGGACATTGCGCCTTTGTGCACACAAAAGCAGTCGCCAAACCAAATGGCCAGCTTATAAAGTGCTTGAAAGTGCACTTCCGGTGCTCAGGGCCCTTACTTGTACATACAGTAAGGAACGTAATTACGAGTGGCCGTAGAGGTCTGGTTTCGGCAAGGTACGTTATGGGATTTTTTTCTACTTGCAAGTGTGTGTAACGTACAAGCAACCCTCCAAACATGTTGTTGAATCAGTGGGAGTAGTGTTGTCCAGCAATTACTGCCATGGTACATAAAAATACAGCTTGTTTGTAATTTTCAGACAAAAGCGGTTCTTCCTGTGAAACACACACAAAGCACTAAAGACCAGACATGCCGCCATTTTCAGTTTCTGCCCCCTTGACTAGATCACCCCCTCGTTTCTAGGTAGAAGTGGATATGTATATTTGGGAATTAATTGAACCCTTGGTGCTGCGTATCTGCTGACTGACGCAGTGAAGAAGGCAGTTAACTAAGTGAGCTAACCAACTACTGCTGAGGCCGCGGCTTCACATTTCCAGGCTTTCACCCTTGGGATAAAATGAGGAGCGGTCGTCATGCGAAGAGCCTGGACAAATTCTATGGATGATGCACCAGACTGAGTTTAAATACCAGCTTAAAAAACAAAATGCACTCATTTCATTCTTACTCCTAAATACTGAAGGCACACTGTACATACACATGCAGACTGATAGGTCTGCTGTCAATCACGTCTGTTTGCTTTCTGCTGCAAGATTCTCATGCAGGACCCTTTTCCTGCTGGGAGAGATATCACTGCTCCCTTCGGTACTTCCAAAGGCACTGCAGTGATCTATAGAGTTCCATGCACTGCAGATGTCATGTTTCACTGCTAAAGGCGTGACTCGGTGCTATAAATAAGTGACTGCGGCACAGATTATTGATCACCTGATACCTATACTCCCATCTGCCTCGCCAGCTCACAGTATGCATCTGGAAATGAGAGACCATATCTGTTTATAATTTGAAACAAAACAAATCTCGGTGCGGTTGCACGGATGGCCCGAGGAGAAACCATTTCACGTTATAAGTATTCTAAAGTCTGGTAGTAAACTAAGTGATTTAAATCTTAAAGCCAAGAATTGATTAAAAAATGTAATTAATCTCCTCTGCCCAGCCCAAGGAATAGTGCAAGCTTGCCACTGCCCTGAGGCAACAGAGGAGCTAATATCTCTGGAATGGTGGCAATGTTGCAGTTTCATGAGAGTCTTTTCCACATGACCTCTGGGGTCATTGAGCGGCTTTGGAAATGTTGGCCTCATGTGCAATATTTTCAAATCTAGGCTTTATTCCAAATGAAACTCTCTTCTCCGCCAACTATCGCACTAGTGAAAGATCTGACCTTTCACTTGGAGCAAGGTTCAGAACTGGGTGAAATTGTCATTAGCTCTCTAATGTGGAAAGTTTCTAGCACAGGTTTCCAAAGTGAATGTTATGAGTTATGCGCTCTTGATGGCAGGCTGGACTATGAGTTTTTTTACAATCCGGTCCATGTTTTACTTTCAGGTCTGCGTTCAAGCCCTTTAGGAGTTCATTTCCAATTCTTAATTGGTGAATTTTACTTTATTTACTTTTTAGGCTTGGCCTAGAGAGAGTGTAGCATGTCTCAGCAGCCTCATGTAATCAAATAAATCTATCTATCTATCTATCTATCTATCTATCTATCTATCTATCTATCTATCTATCTATCTATCTCTATACTATAACATCCCTGTAACATTTGTTTTGTTACAGTGAAAAAATATATATATATTCACTGAAAAAAACAAAAGTTACAGACACGCTATAGTTAGGTTCAGATGTCACTCGTACAAAATATAAAAATTCTGCAGTTATAGCTGCCTGAGCTGACTATAATTTATGCCCCACAATGCACTGCTTATGACTACATATATTACATCACTTATGGCGTGGTCAGTGACATCACTGATGACTTCTTAAGTGTTTCTCAAGAGTTTCCGCAAAGGAGCAGTGTAACTATCTTCTTCATCTTATTTCCATTATGACATGCCAACAGTGAGTTCACCCCTGGCCCTGGGTTGTGGCTCTATGTATAGAGCAAATCCAACAGCCCCAGGCGCAACTCTCCTTCCCTACCTCCGCCCAAAAACATTCTGTGCGCCGACCCACCAACATCCCTTGTTTTCCCAGTTCTGCGGGTTGTAAGTGTGAACCCAGGAAGCCGCCTTTCATGGAGTACACCACTGCCACCTTCACTACACCTGCGCAGACTGCCAATATCACATAATGCAGCATGGGACCCGGAAACACACACACACAGATATACACACAGAGCTCTAATAAGTGATTATAGTGCTATTTTAGCTGTTGAATGTAACACTAGAAAAAACACACCTTAGAAATAGTGTACAATGATGACGATGGTGATTTTATGAGTGTCTCTGTCTGTCGCTCCCCACTGCGTGTTATTGTTTGTGGCTCTGGGAAGCAGGGGGTATGGTGGGGAGCTGAACTCTGCCCCGCAGTCTGCCTTACCTGAGCCATAGGTTGCCCATGAACTCTGGCATGGTGACCATGTCCATCAGCACAAAGTGCCGCATTGCCGAACTTCAAGCACTCCTGCTCCACCATGGTAAGGCTTGTGCATAGGGCCAGGGCAGTCTGTGGGACCAGGGGTACTACAGGGAGTGGGAACTCTGGGACAAACTCTGACTCACTGAGCCCTGCAGGATGCACTGGGAGGGAACCAGGAAATATAGGGCAGGACCCGGAGACTTGGTAGCAAAGCGAGGGTGACATGTGAGAAGGGGTGGGACTAAGCTGCACTGAGACGGCTGCAGCTCTCTGGCCAGAGACCTCTGGAACTTACTGGGGTCAGAGGCCACAATGTCCCTCAGACCGCATCCACTGAGGACCAGAGAGACTGCCTTTTCCACCCGTGGGTAGTATCTTTGCACATACTGATTGCCGTTCTAGGACACCATTCTGCGCTAGTTGTTCTGGCCGGTGCCGGACCGGTAAACTCCGCTCCGCCAGCAGTAGGTGGAGTTTTGTCAAATTACGAGCTGAAAGCAGAGTGCAGAGTGCCCACAACTCAGAGAACTCCGCTCAGTGAACTCCGCCCACGGAGCGGCCTCCCTCCTCCTTTAAAAACAAAAGAAAGCGACGGGGAGGTGGTGGTCCCCGCTTCATAATTAAGTTAGCCCTGGGAAGGTGGTTGTCCCCGGAGCTAGGGAGGGGGGGCTCGGTGCAGCGCCCTTATGCATTTTGTTTAAAGCCCCGGAGGTGGTGCGTTGCGGCCACAGATATCTTTATTTTTTCCCTTAAATTTCTTAACAACTACTGAACGGACTTTCACCAAATAACTGAAAGTGTAGTCTGCGTAACCAAATCTACCTTTTTACCAAATTCGGTGTAATTCCGTCCATATGGATTGTAGTCGTGTTCAATGCTCCTATGGGAATTAACATGAGAAATGCACTTTTTTACCCCTCACTCTTTTTTTTTGGTCCCCGCTTGACGAATAAACTATGCTATGTAGAAATTGTCATGCTGAGACAATTATGTCTAATAACTCAAGGCTGCGTACAATACTTTGGGGTCTATTTACTAACATTTAACACCATGTTTGCATCACAAGAGTGATGCCAAATGATGCGAAATCTTTTTTAACTATTTACTTTCCAGCGCTAAACTTGTTTAGCACTGGAAAACACTTGAAATTAGTGAAAAGCAGTGCAGAGGGCCTGGCTCACTTGCTGTGTCCCAGGAAGACCAGTCTCTGGACACAGCAGTTTCATGCACCAGCAGGGGCAGGGAAAGTTGTGTTTGTTCTCATCTGGCAGGAGCGTTTTCATAACTCCTGCTAAATTGGAGCAAACACTGAGTCTTTTGACCCTTAATGTCTAAAAAAAAAACTTCTGAATGGATTTACAGCTCATACATGGGGCAATGAGTAAGACCACTTCAGCCATTAGCTCTCTTTTACTGTGAATGACATAAATTTGCCTGGTCACATGTGCACATCCATCTGAACAAGAAGTGCACAAAACCCCGAAACTTACCATGCCTTACAAGAATCCTTGGGGCACTTTCTTTTGGACAATTTCGTAAAGATTCGTCAAACGGTGCTAAAGATATAGGCTAGTCAAAAAACCCATTTCCTGTGGAAATGTGGTCCTAAATATAATTACCTACTGGTAACTATTTTTTTCAGTAAAAACACAAAGATTAAAGTAACGTTATAATTAGGTAAGTATGTAAGTGATAACATTAATGCTTTAAGCTAAAAAACACGGAAGTTCACCAGTTGCGCCCCCGCCACGCACTGCTTATGACTTCACATATTACATTACTCATGACATGTTCTATGACATCATTCATGATGTCCCTGATGATATTTTAAATGGCATCATTGATGACATCACTTATGACATCATCCAAACTTCTTCTGCACATATTGGTCTATAAACAGGTAAAGCATTAGAGAAGGGCGAAAAAGCAAATGCAAAATAGCTCAGAATAATTTGAAGCACCATTTCTGCTGGCATATATACAACCCCCACAGGTAAAGCAAGCTTGTTCTATGTGGAACATTGACCCTATACCATACACATCATGGGTAACTGAGGTCATGCTAACTATGAACCACAGATGAAAGGGTAACCTATCTTACAAACGGTGTTCAATCTGTAGACATCTGTTGAGGGAAAACCAAGTTCCTCCAGACACTGAAGCCTTGTAACATAACTAATGCCCTACTATGGACAGTCTTAACTTTTATCAAACCCCTGACAGCCACTGAACCTACATTGAGGAAGGAAATAGAAATAAGTAGAAAAGCAGGTACAATAAACAGTGTTTACTCTATGGAAAGACTTTTCTATATACCTCACAGTTTGCAAAAATTGAACCTCTCCTGAGAAAAACATCATAGAGTATTAAAAAGTAACTACTTAGAACAGTGTACACAGTGTACTATGCAACACTTGCCAAAAAAGACATTATTCACTTAAAATAACTAAGGTCATAAGGTGCTAAAGATTTTACTACCATGCAACCTCCATTCTGTGCTGAAAACTCTACAGATAGCTCATCTTCTGGTGCAAAACATAGGTTAATACCTGGTACACACAGTGTTGTATGCTATACCTTTACAACTGTCTGGTAGAAATTCAAGGTTGGATGAATAGGTCATCTTTGAAACTCAACGGTTCAAAGACGGACATTCTCCTCCTTGGCCAGAAAGGGCTCTCTCTCCCGCAGAACATCTGGCCCCCGGTTCTGGGCATACCCCCTACTCCCAAGTCAGAGGTCAAAAGCCTGGGAATATGGATTGATAAAGATCTGACCTTTGCGACACAAGCCACAAAAATCGCCGGGACCTGTTTTGGGCTCCTTAAAGCCATCAGAAAGATTCTGCCCCTGCTTCCCCCCATTTCCCAGAAATTAATAATCCAAGGCCTTATCATTTCAAGGCTGGACTTTAGTAACGCCATTTACCTGGGCGCTCCCGAGGCAACATTCAACAAACTGCAGAGAATCCAGAACGCTGCAGCAAGGATTCTCACTAACACCTCGATAAGATCCTCCGCCAAACCAGCCCTGAGGCAGCTCCACTGGCTCCCAGTGAGAGAGAGAGTGGCCTTCAAGGCTCTCTGCCTGTCATACAAAATCTTACAGGACAAGGGACCGCCCATCCTAAAACAATTCATCAAACCCTATAAAGCCCCGAGAGCCCTTCGTTCGGACCATGAAAACCTAATCACTATCCCTAAAGTGAAGAAGGTGCGGACGGGCGGACGGCGTTTCTCCGTCAATACGGGCCGTCTATGGAATACCCTCCCCCGGGACCTCAGGATGGAACCTGACTACCTCCGCTTTAGGAAACGGCTCAAAACACACTTGTTCCCCTGATCTCCCCCCCCCTTTTCTCCCCTCCCTCCTGAGCCGCCCTCTGGTTAGATCGGATCTTAGCGCTGGGATACCTATGGGTGACTACGCGCTTTACAAGACCCAATAATAATAATAATAATAATGTAGAAATTGTCATGCTGAGACAATTATGTCTAATAACTCAAGGCTGCTTACAATACTTTGGGGTCTATTTGCTAAGATTTAACACCATGTTTGAATCACAAGAGTGATGCCAAACGATGCGAATTTTTTAAAACTATTTACTTTCCAGCGCTAAACTTGTTTAGCACTGGAATTCAATTGAAATTAGTGAAAAGCAGTGCAGAGGGCCTGGCTCACTTGCTGTGTCCCAGGAAGACCAGTCTCTGGACACATCAGTTTCATGCACCAGCAGGGGCAGGGAAAGTTGTGTTTGTTCTCATCTGGCGGGAGCGTTTTTATAACTCCTGCTAAATTGGAGCAAACACTGAGTCTTTTGACCCTTAATTCCTAAAAAAACAACTTCTGAATGGATTTACAGCTCATTCATGAGACAATGAGTAAGACCATTTCAGCCATTAGCTCTCTTTTACTGTAAATGTCACAATTTTGCCTGGTCACATGTGCACATCCACCTGAACAAGAAGTGCACAACAATACCCGAGCTGGAGAGACAATACCTTGCATTGTCAATACTTTTTCCTTTCTTCATCATTTTTCCCATTTTTTTATCCATCCTTCTGTGCGTAACCTATCTCTGCAGGGTACAGTAATTTAAAGTCAATTGTACCTCTTTTGACTCATATTTTATTGTGGTTGGATTAAAACTAAAAATGATTTCTGTACCTAATGACAGTAGGCCCTGCCAAGAAGTACCCATATTGTTGTATTACAATGTTGAGCAGCGGTTAATCTTTTAATTTAAAATCTTTACTCCAAGACTACGTAGCCACATTTAGATGCAAAAGGCTGTCATGTTATCTATTTTTGCAGCTCCGAAGAAAAAATAAAAGAAATGTAACCATCACACCAGCTTGGCAATGCTAGACCTAGTGACTGTACCGTGCTGGCTATAAACTGCATCAGCCATATACCCATCACCTCCTAGTGATGGGTTGTCTTCAAAGGACCGTGTTCCGGGGGGGTGGGTGCCAGTTATATTGCGTGCTCTTCAGGGTTCAGCCCATGTCTGTGTGTTCCTACCTTTTTTTAGGCTGTGTTGTCTTACCCTGGGAGGTGTCATCCCAGAATATCTTCAAAATATTGTGCGACTTAAATATTGTATCCAAAACATCATCAACAGACATATTATCACATAAGATAACAGAAGAAAATCTACACCCAATCGGATGGTAGTTTTGCACATTAGATTTAGGGAACAATATATATGTCAGATATTTCTGAAAAGGATATCCTGACATACAACCGCCCTGAGGGCGTGGGTCTATGGAGTTGCCAACCAGTGTGCTGGAGGATTTCCCAGTATGCTTGGGACTTTGGAAGCTGTTTTCACTGCTTCTGAGCATCTACAAAAGGAGCCTTCATAAAAGTTATTAGCAAAGCCAATAGGTCTCAGCTTTAAAAAGGCATCAGACCATAGTAAAGCGGGGGAGGAGAGGAGAGGGGGGTAACGGTGGGCACAGGGGTAGAAAGGAGGAAGGAAGGGAGCGAGCAAAGAATCACATGCACTCCCAGTGAATGCTTGAAACAAAATTAAAATAAAGTCCTCTCTAGTATGCAGTGGAAGGATACAACTCTTCTCTTATCCCCAGTCCTCAATGCCTCATGGTTAAGCTGGTTGGGTTTTGGATATTTACGAACATTGAGGCGTTTCTGCACCAGCATCACTTACAGACCCAACCACTCCCAGCCACATCAATCTCCTGTCTGGTACTGGGGACCACGAGCACAAGAAACCCTCAACACGACCCTTCGAGTTGCATCCGCTCCTGCATAAGGTGCAGTAGAACACATGTGCTCACGAAGAACCATGAAAGGAGCTGAGCTGAGAAACACTTGTAAACTCTTTCCTGGTCTCCTCGCTCCAAAACAGGACATGGAGCATGTAGGTGCATTGGGAATTCAAACTCACAGGTGTGCCATCTTGCTTTATAAAGGGCGAATTCAGTAGAGTCATTTCAACTTTATAGAGTCCCATTGGCACAATCAGTGGAAATCCCATCACTTGCCGAAGCTATCGTTTTACTACCTGAATCCTAATGTAAATAAAAGTTGTGTTTTAAAAAAAATAAAGAAATAGCACTACCTGGACATTTAAGTTATTACCTGATTTTTAAGTGCTAACTTTTTCCAAGTTTCTAAGCTTGCATCACATTCTGAAGGTTATTCTTGACTGCTCATTCTCGCTACCCTCGGAGAATCAAAGCGCCCTGTTAGATTCAAAGCACAAAGGAACGTTTCAGGCATTTTTGTGGATGACAGATTAAAAAAGAAATTTCCTAGGAAGTGTTGAAAATGTATACATGGGGTTACTAGGTGACTTCATGCCACCTAGCCACAATGATTCTATTCTCTTTCCTTTCACAAGGCATTGTTTCCAGACATGTTCATCCAAGTGATTCAACTCAACTCCATGAAGACTACAGGTACTATAATGCATTGATTGAGAAAACCCACAACTGAACAGGAGGTACCTGGTAGGTGATAAAAAGTTTAATTGACAGCGTTATCATGGAAACGTATTGGCGTACTCTCAGAACAATTCCATGACATGTTATCAAGAGAAAGTGAGGTACCTGCTGCCAGGCAGGGAAGGTACAAGCCCTTCTGAGACATTACATGTCAAAGGCCAGCACTGCAATAAAGGAAAAAATAATCACCCTGACAGAGGGCAAACAGTCAGTCAATCCAGCTGCTCATTGGTGCCCAGGCGTGATGCTGAGGAGGAGTTTTCTCCGGATTGACGAATGACAGTAGAATATGTGCCTTGTCACTGTTAGGTTTGAGAAAGTTGCTATCCACCCAGGTGGCACTGAGGATATTCAGGCACAAAGGGTTCTTCAGAAGTAGATTCATTGCCTGAAAGAGAGAACACTTTTTGGGTTTCTCCTGCATAGGACATGATCTCAAGTCCAGAGGGTCTTAGTAGTACAGAGAGGTATGTACATATTGAATTGAGTGGGGCTGGGTGAAGAGTCCTGGGGTTTTCCACATTTATCAGTGTTCACAGGAGAGCGAAAAGTTGTGCACGAACTAGACTAAGAGCTGATAGACAGAAAGGAGCTGACCAGCCAAAGACTGTCATGAAGGCATCATGTTCGAGAAGGTGCTTGATCAGGATGGCAAGGGAGACTGCGTTGAAACCTTGGAGAGGTCTAAGAGGACCAGAGCGGCTGAGCCACCTTTGTCCAGAATCTTAGATTTTCGGACAGTGCCTGAAGCGCGGTTTCCATGCTGTGTTCAGGTTGAAGTCCAGAGTGAGTAGATCATTGGATTCAAGAGAGGTACAGAGTTATTTATGAATGTCTTTCTCGAGGATTATGGATGGGAGGGCAGGAGGAAGATTAAGCAATAGTTGCTCAACAGGTCAGAATCCACTGAAAACTTCTCAAGGAATGATTAACACCATGGCATCCTTCCAGCTGGGAGGCACCTGGGCAGAGCACAGGGGTAAGCTGCACACGTATGTAAGTGAGGAGCAAGCTTGTCTATGGGTGAATAAAAAATGAGCGATGAACACGGATGCAATGGCATGCATCGCGGAACTTGATTTGAGATATGAAATAGAAGTTCTACTGTGAAGCAAGGGATAAGGCACATCACAAACACATATTGTAGTGTATTGTAGTTACATTGATATAGCGCTAACTACACCCAGTCAAAGTCCTTTTTCAGTGAATAGCAACCTACTCCGAAACCCATAAAGGATTAGTGGTGAATTAGTATAGTGAAATACGAAAGTAATTTGAGTGTTGGATATGTTAGTCAGTTATTTGGATTCAGAAGGATTGTGGAGGGAAATACTTGCAACAATAGCTTTGCCAAAGGATTTCTACTGAAAGCATCCTTCTTTCACCCTTGAGTAATAAGGTTTGAGCTGAAGATTTGAGGCCTTATTTAGACGTACAGAGGCTGATGCAGTAATAATAAAAAAAAAACATTTTGGGTCCATTTCCAGTCTAGAACTCATTTAGAATCCAGCCCAAAGCGCAGTTCGACACGTGTTTTGTGCTCGCTCTTTTCCACCAGCATTTAGCTTGTGGTAATGCCAGTATTATTCTATTTTTTGCAAAGAAGTCAAAATTGGACTTTAAAATAGAAAATCATTTTGTTTACACCTGGCTATTTTTGAGCCCAGTTTTTACTCTTGACCATAAATGAGGGTTGCATCTTGAAGGTTATGCAAGGGTGTGCAAGAGTCAAGAATCCACACCCTTTCAGCTGCACCCCCCAAAAATATGGCAGCGTTCCGCTCAGGTCACCAGAGTGGAAATGTACTTGCCCCATCTGTTTTCCGGAATAGAAGTAGTTTGATGTTTGTTTTTCAAGATGGGACTGGAAGACATTTACTATGGGCCTGTGGCCTTCAGGGCCAGATTTAGGCGTTAGGCAACTGGGTGCTCCATCACAAACATGACAGATATACTGTCCTCCCTATTACAGATGCATTACATCTTAATACACTTGAAATGGTAATTACTGCCATTTACATTGGTGCTGTTGCACTCTGGGAAATTTTCGATTGTTAAGTTGGGAGTAGGGGCCCCACTGACTTAATAATGTAATATCGTGCTAAGTGAAAGCACGGTTTGACTGAGAAATTCTGAGCCTGGCACCAGGGAGTTTTGGCACAAAGCAGTAGGCTTTTGCCCAGATAAATATATATTTAATCAGCAGTAAAACAACATTAAATTGAGGGCAGAACGAACTAAAATTCCCAAACCAATACTGAAAAAAATTATAATTATGTAGTAAAAAAAAATATGAAGACAGTCAAAATCTATTTAAGAAAACTGAAATATAGGGGTGTGGCCACCCTGGCTGCCAAGAGAGGAGCTTCATGTGGCATAAAACATCCTAGGTAATGGGATGGAGCATGAAAGGCTTAGCATTGCATGGAATAATGGGTGAGACGAGCTAACACACTTCAGGCCCTGGGGGAGTGCTGAAATGTGAGTGATGGATGTGGCATTACATTCAGGCATGATCCCAGCCTATCAGGGGAGAGGAGCCTCGGAGGCCCAGCAGCGACAGGCACTGTCTGCGGGCCTGAGATTGTCCCCTCCTCCTGTCCGCTGAGTCGGACGGGATAGGCTGCCAGACGTCCCCCACCCCCCGGCTGCACAGTTCTTCGTCTGTCAGCACCACAAATACCCACCCCCTGACGTGGCTCATCCACTGGACCCACAGTAGGGTGTCGCTGCGCCGCCCCATCAGAGCGTTCAAGCAGCGGCCTACACGCCGTGCTCCTGAGGACTAGAACTGCTCCCCAGCCTCAAAGAAATTGAACATTGTGAACTGTGCTTACTTCCTCTGGTGGGATGCGGTCCTGAGGGCTTTCCCATTTGAGGGGACAACACTACAACCTAGCTGCAGTGCTCAGTGGTTCGGTGGAGAGAAGACACCACCAATTCTATTCCCAACTAGAATGCCGCTACGATACCTGCCATAGATACCATTGAGACCGTATTTAAGGATAGTCCCACCGGAGATCTTCGGGAGCATATTAAATGATCCACACGATGAATTATTTGACATAGCAAACAGCAGTTTTAGTGAACTGATACTTGGATGGGTTATATAGAAATATGGACTAATCCCCTCCAAAGGATTTGCTGTGGTAGTGCCACGCAGGTGCATAACACTGCAGAGACCCGATATACTTCTTGGAGCGAAGACTTACTGAGGGAATCCCAGATGGACAAGCAGGATCGTAAGCAAGGCAAACCCATGTTTTAGTTAAGGAAAATGCTTAGCCGAATTGAGATGCCACCGGGTGACTTGGCTTGTCCCGCCAACACAGAAGAAACGGGATGACCAGCTGCAACAGCGGCTGTTTTACTTGCCCTGATAACTAACCTGCAATCCATCGATGCAAATATATTTGATAGCGACACTCCTTAACCGATTGACAGTGAGTTTAGATAGACATACGAAAATAGACAGAACAGAATGCTGGACAACAGACCTGGAGGATGACAAGATGGCTACCAGAACCAACGTTACAAAGTTGGAAAAACAAACCTTGGCATTCACAATAAGAAAATTAAGGGCCTGATTTATATCTTGGCAGAGGGGATACTCTGTCACAAACATGACGGATATCTCTTCCGCCGTAGTACAAGTGCCATAGGATAGCATGCGCTTGAAATACAGCAGACGGGATATACGTCATGGTTGTGTCGTAGTATCCTATCCACCAAAATTTAAATCAGGCCCTAAGATTTAGAAGGGAGATCCAGGCGTAACAATATGAGCATTCTAGGATTCACCAAATCTACAAATACTGGACGGATGGACATATTCTTGGAACCGCTGCTCATGGATATTTTTGGATGCAACAGCTACAATGATATGTTTCTAATGGAACGCGCACAGAGAGCTCTAGGCCCTTGATCCCCACTGGGTGCACCACCAAGGTCAATCATTGGCAGACTGCCTAATTTTTGTAACTGTATCGCCACTTTGTGGCTGACACAAGAAAAAGGTCCGCTCCAACATTAAGGCTCTGCAATGTCTATCTTTCCAGATTTCACAATTTCTGAGAAGGAAGTGCGACGGAAATTCACAGCAGTGAAGCCAACACTGAGGAGTCACAGTGTAAAATATGCTAGGCTGTATCAGGCCCGAGTAAAAATACATTTGGGATGGGAAAATCCACATCTTTTCCATCGCTGCTGATGCTGCCAAGTTTTGCGAAACACTTTTCAGCTCCGAACGGTCACTAAAATCTCCGGGTCACCATGAAGACGAAGATCACATGAGTCTGACCACGAGTCCACAGGGGATGAATGATGTGCTGGGATGATTGCTTGTGCTGCATATACTTGCCTTTGGATAAACACAGACTGTTTGGACATATCTGATTGCTATTACTGATTGAATAGCTATGGCTGTTGGGGAATGATGCATCTTACTATATACCATGTTAGACTTGATTCATGACAAATAAACTCTCAGGTCCACTCAAAGAACTATAAATACTGCATTGAATTGTATTCACTGGAATATGCAGCTGGCCGATGTCACATTCCATGTGTGTATATCATCTATTAATAATATTATTAGGTATTTCAGTTTGTTTTTTCCTTGAAAGGATTTTGTATGATGTTTTCCAGTTATAGGGTTATTGCACTGAAAGGTGGGGGAATAAGTGTAGGAGGGGGTGGGGAGTTGAGATGATATTCGTTTCTGCAGTGTGGTATTATACATTACTGCATTTTAAATCAACACCACTAACCAGCGACAACTTCGTTCACAAGTTCATTAGAACATACTGTACTTGGTTCTATGGCATCATATAAAAAGGTTATCACATGGCACACATGGAACATTAGAGGTCTTAATCATCACCTTAAGGAGAGAAGAGTGTTGACATATCTAGACAGGCGTACTATAGACATCACTTTTCTATAGGAGACTAACCTCACCACAGGACGATCCGTTGCTTTAAAATGGAACCCCTCATAGGTACTTCGCATCATCGGGCAGATCTACAAGGAAGTTCCGCAGCGCGGCAACGCCAGCCCTTTGGCTGCGCCACACCGCGGCACTTCCAAAGCACAGGAATGCGACATATTTACAATAATAATTCGCATTCCTGCACTGTCCCCTACGCTGGTGCACAAACTGCAGCCATGTGCCGGCGCAGGCGCCCTTGCACCATGGTGCAAGGGTGTCTGCATCATGGGCAGATTGTTTTTGTGCAGGAAGGGGCACCTTACTGCACAAAAACAATCACTACAGGCATTTCCCTCTTTCAATGCGTGCTGTAGAATGCAGAACACTTTGAAAGAGGACAAAACAAGGAGAAATGAAAACATTTCTCCTCGTTGCGCCACGCTACGCCTCCCCTGGGGCGGCGTAGCATTGACACGCATCTCCAGATTTATGATTCATCGTAAATCTGGAAATGTGACTCGTTCCATGGGTGTTGCGTGGGAACACCCACAGCAGCACCCATGAAACACCCCTTCCACGCAAAGTGTTGCGTGTAAAGGGGCCATATTTACAAGGAGAGGAAAGTCATGCAGGGTGGCTTTTCCTCTCCTTGTAAATATGGAGAAGTGAAATGCGCCTCCAGTACGTCACAAAAAGTGACGTACTGGTAGCGCAGGGGGGTTGTAAATCCGCCCCATAGTTCTTACTACTACCGGGTTTGTGTCTTGATGCGATCCCTCATTGATTTTGTAATTGCATTATAACTTTTAGGATAGTGAGGGGTGATTTCCCATCCTGACTGGCACCCTGAGAGGGTGAGACTAGCAGTAACTCGTGGATACTGCCCAAATGTCTACAATCCTCAGTGTATTTTAGATACATTTACCAAGCTGAGATTCTCCGGTATGGAAACCATGACATGGGGGGACCTAAGTTAAGAGTTAAATACCTAGAAGGATTGTTGGAATGGTGGGCGCTCACATAGCACGCTGTTGGCCAAAGTCATGTCTCACTTAGTGGACCTTTAAAACTTGAGAGACTTGTGGCGTTCTGCACATGAAAGAGTACGCTTTCTGTTCGGTGCTGCATGAGTCGTCCTCCATCTTAGATGATTGGACAGCCTCTCCTGAAATCGAGGCTTGGCCGACGGAAGTACTCTATCAACACTGCACATTCGATATATGACATCACAACACAAACAATTACAATGCATGCCATTACAACGTGGTTTTTACATCGCAACTACCATTACAACGCATGATTTTACAACACATTTTTAGAAACTACCATTACAATGCATACCATTATAACGCACACCATTACAGCGCATAATACGTTTGGGGCAACAGCGGGGTACATTTTGGATAGTGTAGGGGTAAAATTTACTATTTCCACTCCAGTGAGTGCAACAGTAGGGTAGGTGTTGGATAATGTAGGAGCAAAAATACTATCCCCATGTACCCCAAAACCCATATCCACCCTAAAACTAAAAAATCCCCATTACTTACCTTATAATGCGTTGTAATGGCATGCATTGTAATGGTATGCATTGTAATGACATGCGTTGTAGTGACATGCATTGTAATGGCATGCGTTGTAATGGTATGCGATGTAAAGGCAGTTGCGTTGTAAAAGCTGCGTTGTAAAGGTAGTGCGTTGTAATGACTGTGTTGCAATGGTTGTTTCCCCCCGCAAATCACCAGACCAGTCCCCAGTTAAATTAACACGTGTCCTTCCAAGTTCTTGGCTGAGCCAGCACCACTGGCTCTCTCCAGCATCATCTTTATTAGACCCAATATTTAAATATGACCTGAGATTATCTATTGTAGAATACTTTGTTACTAAAACAGGTATGGTTACTAAACAGGCTACATGGTAGGAGGCATTTAAGGCCGGCAGACAGGGGGAGACAATAATGAAACACACAGGCAATTTGAAAGGTGTATGTGGACAAATAGCATGTTTGGAACTGGAACTTATAGCATTAGAAACTGAAATTGTGCAGTTGCCCCCTAAGGCCATAGCTGCATGAAAAACAATCAACTGCTGCAGAACTACAGAGACCTAGCGGATAAAAAAGGTCACTTTTTAAGTGAACACCCTTTAGCTACACAATATGGAGAAGGAGGGAGGCCGAGCAGAACACTGGCATGGGTACTGGGCAGGGAGAGGCACTGTATGAACATTGATCAAATAGAGGTGGAGGCTGGTGCAATATGCACAGGCAATGAGGATATTGTGGATGAGTTAGTAGAATATTATGCACCATTATGTACTTCAAGTGGAAAGGAATCACTGGAGGTCATGAATAAGTATCTTGATGAAAGAGTGCTAGTCTGACTGGAGGACTGTCACAGACAATTTTTTGAGTCACCTGACCTTGTCAGAGGAAATCATTTCAGCCAATGGGATTTTTATAATGCAGATAAACATATTGTAGCTCCTCACCTTAAAGAGGTACAAGCTGAAGCACTCTAAGATGGGGAAATTGCCATCGTCAGTGTGAAAGGCAATTAATATCTGTACTCCCTGAACTATGGAAGGATCCCAGTAATTGGACATCCTACCGCCCGCTCTCACTCATCAACGGTGACAACAAGATACTGGCCAAAGCCATCCCAAGCAAGCATGGTTTCTCCGGTGAAGTTGGGATTCGTACCGCATAGAACTACAACACTTAATCTGCGCACAGTCTTTGCAATATTATGTCAGATAAATCTACAAATAAATGTGACAGCTGCCCTGCTAGACACCGAATAGACATTTGACTCTCTAGAATGGCTTTTTTTGGATGTATGACATTACAACGCATGCTTTTACAACGCGGTATTTACAACGAATACCTTTACAACGCATAGTGCTTTGGGGCGCTGGATAGTGAATTGTTTAATTTACTATTTCAACTCCAGTCCCCGTGGATAGTAGGGAAGGTGTTGGATAGTAAATTAAATCTATTCCCTATCCTAGAGCGCCCCCCAGCGCAATGTGTTTTAATGGTTTGCGTTGTAAAAGTTGCGTCGTAAAGGCACTGCGTGGTAAAAGTTGCGTTGTAAAGGATGTTTCCCGGCTTTTTTCTGTGAGAAATCCTAAAACATAGTGGTATTCTGGATAGCCTTTTGTCTGTTATGAAACTGTTATATGTAGGACCCGCACCCTGGGTGGGTACTAATGGCCTGACATTGGACCCTATTGAAGAAGATAGAGGTACCCGACAGGGATGCCCCTTGTCGCCCTTGCTATTCAGATTAATGATGGAACCCTTAGCTAAACAACTCCAGGAGAAGCATCTGCATAGAGGATTATACTTCTGATGATATTTTGATGTTCATTAAAAACCCAAAGGTCAATGAGGCACCCTTAATTAGAGAAATTATCCAATTTGGTCTGTACTCTGGGATTTCCATAAACTGGGACAAGAACGATTTGTTCCCAATTACAGATAATATAAAAAGATGCAAGATGAAATACACCATCAAGTGGGTAATTTGCGGACATTTCACTGTGGGACAAACACAGGATACACTCTGGACGCTAGTGTTTGCCTGTGGGAATTGCAGTTTTTTTTACAAATGGGGTCCCCTCCTCCCCACTGTGCCCACGGCATTCTGCCACCTACAACAGTATTGCTGTTTAATTAAGTGCTGCAGTGCAGGCGGAAAAATGTTCGTTCGGCATAATTTAGCGCCGAGACGCCCACGGGTATTCGCCGCGCTGTATAAATGTCATTAAATAAATAAATAATTAACGGGGGCCAAAGTCCACATACCCAGATGGGTTAGTGACTTTTTAAATATCTGGGCATAACTATACACAGGAAGGTAGACTGAATTGTTCAGTTTAACCATGGTCCCGCTACTGAAAGCTCAACGCAGTCTTCTCCAAAGTTGGTCCTGGAGGGCCAGATCCATGCTAGATTTTTATGATAACTACAATTTCTAAATATGGATATGCTAAAAATCTGGAATGGATCCAGCACTCCAGGACTTTGGAGAACACTGGCTTAAAGCAATAGGTCAAACCCTGGCTTGAACTTCCACTATCACTTGATCACTTGCCCCAACAACAAGTAGAGATGAAAGGTGAACAGCCTTTACGACGCGGCTGTTACACCGCCGTGCCGTTACAACACGGTCTTTTCAACGCAAGTCGTTACCACGACTTGCGCTGGAGGGCGCTGCAGGACAAGGAATTTTTTTAATTACTATCCAACACATTCCCTACTGTACGTAGGCTGGTGTTGGAATAGTAAATTAAAAAATTCCTAAGTCCGCACCCCCTCCAACGCAAGTCGTGGTAACGACTTGCGTTGAAAGAACCGCGTTGTAACGGCACGCGTTGTAAAAGTACGCGTCGTAATGCCGTACATCCGAGATGAAAACGGTAGCCACACATGCTTTCCATGGACCTCCATATGTCGTGGGAGTCCTTTCTATACTCACCCGCTGGGAAACTATTACGTAACCCTTTTTGTTACCACTGCCTGCACAATGTATGGTCCAGAATACACTGAGGGAGATGACTCTGTCTGAAATAGGTCCTTTGTGTGCCAATCAGGAATTTATAACATTAGAACATTTTGGTTCCGGGGGAGATTCCAAGATGCTCGATGATTTTTTATATGCATGGTTACATAATACTGTTAAAAACAAAATGCAGGATTTCCTAGATGAGCCTGTGGAGTTTCTGAGACTCATACACTCAATGTAATTGACAGACGCGACAAGATGGGTCTCTAAACTACATGCAAACGTGTTACAACACAGAGTGATGTGTTCGGACCAGTCCATACAGGCCTGGGGCGGTTTTAGGTGAACCATGACCAGATGTCCAATGGACATACAGCTGTAAACAGACAGGAGCCATCTCAGGAATTGTTGAACTTCACATTCCTGCATCAGGCATATATCACCCGGGCGCGACAAAACAAATTCTACCCTTCATAACTCACATACGTGCCTTCGATGTGGCCAAACTCAGCTTAATTCTTACAGCTAGCATAAGCATGCCCTCCTGTTTATCAATACTGGCAGGAAATAATACAAGATGTGGGTGAGATGACAACACTATGCATCAGAGATAACCCCCCAAATTGTCTTGTTGGGCAGTGTGAAACATCTACTGCGGGGTTGAGGTGCTTGATAGCACTCTAGTTGTTGATGACCGAGTGCTGAAAAGCCCTGAACTGGGGAGGCCTAGGGTGCTTACGATCAATGAATCGTTAGACCAAGGTATATCCTGATCTCCTATAGGGAATATCTTCTTACGCAAAACTCAACCCACGCTTCACCATTTCCATGGGGAAGAAGAAACGGTGATGGTTGACACTTGAAAGCTTTATTCATCTAAAGGCCATTTTTTGGGAATTACATTGTAATAAGATGTAAGAATGTTGACATTAACATATTAGCATGTAACAAACTTGCTTTTTCTTTAGTGACCATCTCATTGGTGAGCAATACCACTGCATCATCATTGGGCGTGGACCCTTGTATCAAAAATAACTCATGAACAAAACCAAAGACATCGAATTTTGCAGTTCTTTTGCTATAAGATCGATGTATTGTAGCCTTTTCATTGCATGACCATATGTATTGCCTGTTAAATTGTATGATATTTTCTAAGTTAAACACTAAAAAACGTTTTAAAAAACAGAAAGCCAGAAATATATATTTTTTATTTTGTGTCAAAAAGCTCAAAGAAATTACAAAGGGCTATAATAAGTTAATTGTAAATATTGACTAGGGTCTCATCTCGGGCTCAGCATGATGGTGCATGACTTGGTTAAGCCTTGTTGGTCACATCAGTCAAAGCTTTACCTTTTGGTTTTAGTCAGTTTCTGTATTTCAAACTCTTCCAGTGAACCATGGACGGATGCTCTGGCTGGCGAGGTTCCTTGTAATCGGACACGTTGAGTCAGGGCTCCCACTGAAGCCCTCAGATTTGGCAAAAGCTCTAAGCTGAAACAAATGTGACAACACTAGCCGCTGAGGTTACTTCACCAAGGCCTTGTTCTGGTCCCAAGTTATACCTTCATATTTAGTGACTTTTTTGGAGCTTAACACTGTAGCCAGGCAGGTCTCAGCTAGATACATTCGACATGAAGCCGGTGGAAGTCTTCTCCTTTGTGGAAAAAAACTACAACAAACATGGGAATTTTGCTTACTGAGAACATATCTTTCTTGGGTAAACTCAGTTGCTTGTTCTACTGAACGACAAATGTGGCAAAGTCCCAACTTTCTGCCGTTGCTGAAAAGCATCCTTCTGGTGACATCTAAGGCGCCCTACTGCAGGCGGAGGGTGGAAGGAGCCAGGACCCACTCCAGCAAGGGCTACAGCACAGTCCAGTGGAAACTAGTTCTTCTACAAGAGTGCCCGCCCTTGTGTGCCTTTTCTATCGCTGGATCCTATCTCGGAGATAGCATGTTATTACCAACGTGTATCTCCAATGCGATAGAAAATCCAGCGATAACTGCGAAATCCACCAAAAACACAAGTGAAACCGCAATAAAACTTTTATCGCTAACGTAAAGCTTGCTAATAGGCAGGGGGATTCAGCCTTAGAATCCACCTCCCACTGAGGATAATGGCTAAGTCAGGAATTTAGCAGGTGTAAAAATTCCTGCGATAACCCCGGTTAGCGCAACTTTTTTCATCGCTAACCGAGCCGGGTCCTCATTGCTAACAGGGCCGGACTGGGAACTGAAAGCAGCCCTGGCAAATTTAGCCAGACCAGCCCCCGCCCGGCGTGTAGCGAGCGAGCGCAGCGAGCGAGCCCGTCCACTACTAGGAGGGTTTGGGGGGCTTCTCCCCCCAAGAAATTTTTAGAAAAAGACAGACCAAAATGGTGAATTTTACAGCACATTTTTCATTACATATTCAAATTGTATCCGACAGATCTGTTCCATCTCCCACCCCTACAAAGCCGAATAAAAGCGTAGTAGCCATCTCCACTTCTTGTTAGGGTGGACAGAAAACCTGTGTGCACCAAATCAAAAAAAATAATTATGATGATTGTCACATTGCCATGGTATTTAAAATGCTCATTTGCCCTTAGAAGGGTAGACACTTCCTCCACGTCTATATGGTCACCTGCTATCAGCATTTACATAATTTTCTACCATTTAACTAAGAAATCTGACGTGTCCCCAAGAGTTTACAGGAGGCAGTAGGTGGGGAAGCAAGAGTCACTTGACAGCAGTTCCAATGGGCATTGGACAGGGTATCTCAGGAGGGGAAAGGATCCCCAGCCAGGAGATGACCGGAAAGAATGGCTCCTTCACACACACGCATATCGCGGCCAAGGTAACTGGCCATGGTCACAGTAAGATGCGTATCAGCATATGCTAGTAATGGAAACCAGTTTCAAGAAAACTTAAAGCACCCTTTCTGAGGAGCTGTTAATAAATAATGATGGACGTTTTCTGGAACTTTGTTCGTAAATAGTATCTTCACAATAAATGAAAAGAAGAACTACAAGGAAACACCTTTCAGTGGCCAACAAGTGTGCCTAAAATAATCATTAATGCAGGTACTGTTGAAGGAAAGAGGTTTTTGGTCGGGTGCCCAAAATCTGTAAAACGTAGAAAGGTCCTAAAGAGGTTGGAGTTTGTGGGAGTGAGGGAAGACCACTGAAATGTGACAGATCTCAGTGGCGTGTCCCTTTTCATAATAAGCGAGATGTTTATATTGAAGATTGCAAGTGGCAGTTAGCAGGTCTAAGCTTTCATTCAGCAATGTGCACACCAGTATAATGAGGGAGAGGTCACCAGATGATTTAATTTGGAGAAGTACAACCAACTGAGTTCCAATGCTCACATTACACAAAAAGGCTTAAAATGTGACACATTTCTCCTTTTAGAGTGTTGCTCAGGTGAAGAGATAGAGAAAAAGGGAGCTTTTGCCAGTTCCTAATACATAGACTCTTGTGATCTGTAGCTAGATCTTTCATATTCCGTTTGTGAATCTACCCCACATGCTAAATACTGCCTTGTGCATAGAAGGTTTATCTGACTGTAAGGTAGGCTAAGCTTAATGTTTTTCACAAAACGACGATTAGAACAGACATAAAAAATACACTGCTTCAAACAATGCAAACCTCTTGCAAGTCACCAAAGAAACCGTCACAACTCTCACAAATCATCAACCAACTCTTACAAAAGCCATTTGACTTCCTGCCCAACAACATCCAGAGTGGTCAAAATGCTTCTTTTACAGTCATTAACTCCATTTAACAACATCTTACTCTACAGGTGCAGCAAGACACATGTTTAACCTCACAGAGATGGTGCCCAGGCACCTGGCAAACAAAACGAGAGATGTTAGCTTATCACCAACAATATGTTTCCCTGACATGCTGATCTTAAAGAACAGAGGAAGAACAGTTATTTACAAAGTGAAATACTTTTGCTTGATAATTTAGCGCATGGGAACTAATATTATTTGAGTTCATTAAGGAAAGGCATGCTTCCCTTCACATGTTCTATACTCAAACCCTTGGAATGCATATCAGAAATATTTCAGAGAGACTGCAAGTGTTTGTAAATAAGTGAATTAGTAACAAACGTTATTAAGAGGCTTGTATTTGGAAAAATATTGTCGTAGAACTGATGTGAAATTCCTGTTACTGATAACGTGTAAACGTGAAGCTATTATATGACCTAGCTGCCAATCAAGATAGAGGTATTACACCTCACATTTGTGAAATACTGAGGATGCAAACTGGGTCAGACAAAATTTTAATAATACTAGTAGGCTTAAAGAACAGAAGCACAAAGATCACGTGCGCATAGTGATGGCCCTCAGGCCGCAGCCTAAGGTTGAACCGTATAATTTATTGCAGAAATGAACATGGAAAAGCAGTAAACCATGTTTTTAAATATCCACTTAAAAATAAAATTCTTTAAGAAACGGGCAAAACTCCTAAAAGTAAGGAAAAACGCACCTCACTAGGGATGACAGTCTTTGGAACAAAAAGACCACAGAAATACCAAATACTTCATAAGCAAATGATAATTAATCTAAGTTAACAATGTGTGCTGCTAGTATAGCCAACCTGTCCTCATACATTCATAACACAGAAATACACAATATAGTGAATTGCTTAACTATAATATGAATAGTTAATTTTAAGTTATAGTGCAGCGAACACAGGTTTGATGAATGGGCTTGATTGCTAATGCTCATTCAGAATTAAACAAGAGCTTGTCCCACACACATCTAAGCCTACTGGTTCTCACAGGGCCATTCCTGGGGCCCAGACCATGACAGGTTACCCTACAGCTACTGCAGGGGGTAGGATGCCAAGCAGTCAGTTCTCATCCAGACCTTGCTGCCCGCAAACTATTTGCCTCATTGGCTTGGATGCAATCGTAGACCCGAAGCACAATCTTAGAGCTGGATTTACCAAGATTCACTCTACACAACACTGCACAAAAACCTGTTGTGTGTGTAAACGACCAAAATCTACATTGCATTATACCCACAACGTCATGCTCTGGTGTTATTGGACATACCAGTGCAATAACTGCAGCACATGTGTGACGCTGAGCACAAATTAGGATTGATCCATACCTCAAAGGCAAAGCGAGCAGTGCCTTGTGTACTGGAGGTAGCCCCTGGAGTACAGTTCTCTTCATGCAAATGACCGCCCGTGGGTAGATCGCATCATAGTAATTTTTGTGAAATGTACACTCAATACATAGTGTATCACAGGGTGTGTTTTTACCATGGCTTGTGTCTGGGTTTATTTGGTGCTACCATTGCATGGAAAGTAAGCAGGTACCACTTTATCTGATTTTACTTGCTATAGCTTTTCATGAAATTCTAGGAGTGCCGGCACTTTTCCCACCAAGATGTGCCCACTTTGCACAATTTAAAGGTGTTCCCTGCATGCAATGCGCATTTGGTGCTGTACTTGTGTCCTCTTTTGTTGCAAAAAATGGTTTGCTCGCAGACGTTTGTCAACTCAAGGCTGTCTTTTGTGCCACTTAACGACGGGTTAGGATAATGATAAATCTAGGCGCCAGTGCTCTGTTCATTTGGGAGAGTCCGCCCATGCAGGCGTGGCTAACTCTGAGTCAGTCTCAATGGCCCTTGGACTTGTGTCTCAATTTTCTCCCCTCTCACTGACCTATTGGCTGTCGAGCCCCACACCCTGGACTGGAGTCCCATAGCTTCACTCGTGCTTCTCAGTGAGCAGAGAGGGTGCTTGTGGAGGTGGATCTGTTTGGTCTACTGGCACTGGCAGTATGTACCTGCATTGCCTTGATATCCCGACCCCAGCCAGCCATTAACAACATGCGGTCATAGCTGCCACGGTTTCGGATTGCTTATGTGTGACACGTTCTGAATTTCAGTGCAATTACGAGTGACATTTCAATGACAATGAGTGACACTTTCTCGTGAGCAAAAATCAAGCAATGAAGATGAGGAAAACATAGAAATTACAGCCATTTAAGCAATGAGAATCTGTAAGATCATCTTAAAAGTGCTGCAAAGCACCAGAAATGGAAGAGCTTGACATCAGGGTTTTAAGTGGGATGATAAAAAGTGTGAGTTTCTGAAAGGGGCATGCATGGCTAATGTAATTAACCGTATGGCTTACACACTAACTTCATTTCTCCATTGGCAGCAACTTGCAGGAAGTATTACTTCTAAAACAATTTTATTGCCAGCTTATATCACACTCCACAACTGGGGCAGAAATGTGCATGTTGCAATCAAAAGAAAATACCCCGTCTTCAAGAAATGCTTACAAATTCGTGCAGAGTTTCAGTGGTAAAAAGGTTCCCCCTTAACTACTATGGCCTGAAACTCTTCCTATCAAAATGAGAGAATGAACGAAAATGTCCAGTTTACTGGGGCTTTAAAGACACTCCTATCTACCATTTGCCTCACCTGGGGCACATTCGGATACCATTGGTTGGAATTAAAAAAACGTGAAGCACTATCCAGGGTACAGCGTCGAAAAGCAACACAGTGTTGTTTATGTCTCAGTGTATGCACTCGAAAGAGTCATTTAAATAAACAATTGTCCAACTTTGGACCGAGAGTGCAGCAGCCAGCTCGTACAAAAAAGGGTAGATAGAATGGGGTTTTTCACTCAGTCTAGGGACTGTTAGATGGCTGCTATTTATTTATTTATTTATTTGCTTGTTAAGCGCCTGAGTCAATTCCCGAAGGGATATCTCTGCGCTGTTGCTTACATTGGACAATTTACTGTGTGACTTGAAGCTGTATGAGGGAGTTTTGAATAATTCTATGGCAGGGTGAAGAGGTAAGTTTTGAGTTTTTTCCTGAATAGTTCAAGATTACTGATCTGTTTCAGTTCAGAGGGTAGGGAATTCCAGAGGATAGGTCCTTTGTAAGACAGAGCTCGACCTCCCTGTCTGGCTCTTCTTATCTTAGGGACCAGTAGAAGTTGATGGTAACTTGATCGTAGTGTACGTCCAGGGGTGTATGGTACAAATTTTTCTTTTAAATATTTGGGGCTAGTACCAAATAGGCATCTATGTATCAGACTACTGATTTTAAATTTGATGCGCTGTTTTACTGGCAGCCAGTGAAGTTGGTGAAGTAGAGGGCGGGAAGGCGTTCTGGGAGGGGCATTGAGAGCCAGCCTGGCTGCCGTATTCTGGACGACCTGAAGTTTATGTAGCTGTTCTTCATTTGCCGATAGATATAGTCCGTTGCAGTAGTCTATTCTGCTTATTATAAGAGTGTTTTCCTATGATGGTCTGGCAGAAATGGGAAGACGCGCCGCAATAACCCCACCACATGGAAGCATGCACCTACCACTTGAGTGGTGTGCTCCTTAAGCAGGAGCGCCTGGTCTAGTTTGACGCCAAGGTTTTTTGCTATTGGCTTAGGGTTGGGGACAGGACCTAGCTCCAGGGGCCACCATTCTGGGGACCACAGAAGAGTCGCCCCCCCAAACAGCAGGACCTCGGTTTTGGACACATTGCATTGGAGGAAATTTTGAGCCATCCAATGTGCTACTGCTCTCATCCCATCCGCAAATGATGACTGAATTGCTGGTGTGAGGGTTTGAAAGGGAAACAGAAGCTGGGTGTCATCAGCGTATGACACCGGAGTGAATCCGTAGGATCTTATCAGATTTGCTAAGGGGGCCACATAAATGTTAAAAAGCGTGGGGCTGAGGCACGAGCCCTGTGGCACTCCCTTAGTTAGCACTCGTGATGGTGAAGAGTGAGAGCCCAGTCTGACACCTTGAGTTCGGCCAGACAGGAAGCTTTGCAGCCATGATAGAGCCATTCCTCCCACCCCCACATCACTCAGTCTTTCGAGAAGAAGTTCATGTGATACCGTGTCGAAGGCAGCGGACAAATCTAACAGCACTAAGATCACTGATCCCCCCCTGTCCAGTGACATCCTGATGTTGTCGGTCACGGAGAGGAGGGCTGATTCAGTGCTGTGATTGGGCCTGAAACCAGATTGGGATGGGTCCAGGCCTTCCGCTGCCTCGATGTATTTCGACAGGTAGGTGTTAACATGCTTCTCGGTGAGTTTACTGAGGTAGGGTAGGAGGGAGATGGGTCTAAGGTTTGAAAGGTCAGACCAGGGTAGTGTGGTATTTTTCCGAATGGGATTGACTACTGCTTGTTTCCACTCAGATGGTACCTGTCCTTCACTAAGGGATTGATTTATGATGGTTAGAATAGGTGGGCCTAGAAAGGAGTTTAGGGGGAGTAACAATATCACCTCAAGAAAACCATGAGGGCTACACAGAAGCATGTCTGTTATTTTGGTGAAACACAAGATGAGTGTTAAAAAGTCTGTTACACTCCGGTCAGTGATTGTGAAAGTTACAAGTCTGAGCCAGCCAGTGACATTTTGGGAGGCTTTACATAAGGTTGCCTATGATACAGCGCTACGCAATGAGATCACGGTGCACAATTAAGAATGCATTATTCTTGGAATAAGTTAAAATGCCATTGTTTTTAAATAAAGCCCAGAGTCAAACATTGCCTTTCAATTGTGCAAAGTACAGTTCTGGCTTAAATGCATTCATTTGTAAATCCGTTTTTTAAGTAGCAAATTGTAAGCTTTTATTTTCTAAACGGCAGAGTAATTTTCGAAAATAGAAACACCACAGGCGGGTGCCGATATACTGCAATGGTAATGCAGCTTTTTTAACGTAATGGCTAAAAATGGAACCATAAGAAGTGTTTCTTACAGGTGGATCGGGCAATAAACATCTGGGTGAATGTAACTCGGGGATCACTGAAAGACTATCGACTACCAAAATATCGACTACCCAAAATATTGAGGAAAAAATATCTACAGCAAAAATATCGAGTTTGTATGTACAAACAGGTAAGTACAAAAATATCGAGTACAAAATATCGTTAAAAAAAATATAGTTGTAAAAAATATCGTATTTACTAAAAACAGTGTTACATTAAATTAATATTAATAATTAATTACTAAAATATACTTAAAATTACTTAAATTAACTTATAATAATTAAATAATTAATGAAAGTTAAATAAATATTTTTTTATTTCATATTTATTAAACATATATATATAGTAATAAAATATAATAAAATAATACCCAAAAACTGAAAACTGACCCTGAACCCTAAAAATACCCCTTTACCCAAAAACTGAAAACTGACCCTGAACCCTAAAAATACCCCTTTACCCAAAAACTGAAAACTGACCCTGAACCCTAAAAATACCCCTTTACCCAAAAACTGAAAACTGACCCTGAACCCTAAAAATACCCCTTTGCCCAAAAACTGAAAACTGACCCTGAACCCTAAAAATACCCCTTTGCCCAAAAACTGAAAACTGACCCTGAACCCTAAAAATACCCCTTTACCCAAAAACCCAAAAATGACCCTGAACCCTAAAAATACCCCTTTACCCAAAAACCCAAAACTGACCCTGAACCCTAAAAATAAAAACGATATTACTTCACTTACCTTAAAAACGATATTACTTCACTTACCTTAAAAACGATATTTTGGCTGTCGATATTCTGTCCTGTCGATATTTTCTCCAAACGATATTTTGGAGTCGATATTATGTCCAAACGATATTTTGGAGTCGATATTATGTCTGTGCACCGTAACTCGGGACATCCAATTGCCATCTCTCCGAAAGGACCCGACCCTTGGCAATGTTCACTGCGTCATAGAGTGAGAAATCCTATGATTTTACACGCACACTTTAAATGCACAGCGCTTGCTGCAGCAGCAGTATCAGAGTAATAAATCACGCGCTCTCCTAACATTACATTATGTGATTCATTTTGTTAATTTGACTAGTGGCTGGTTAACGTACGTTAGTTCTGGCCTTCTTTTGCCCCCATGCTGAGGAAGCGTGACTTTGTAACTCTGCACCGGTGACGATCAGCCCTCAGCCTCTCACCGTCGGCCATCTCACACCGCCTGCCGCAAATAATTCGCTGGCGGGCGGTGTGACCATTTAGCTCATGGCCTTGGCCCACATCGCGATGGACCCAAGTGGGCTGGGAAGGTATTATTGTGGTGCGAATTCGAATAGCAGTGTGCTGCGGGGCGAGCACCATGATTTCCCGACCGCCTGCAAACCAGTGAGCAGCCATGCCAGTCGAATCTGTACCAAAGTAAGTCCTGCTCGCACCAACATTTAATTGCTCTCTGGAAGCAGGACATTACGTCAGGTGCCCTCCTGTAGTGCTACGGCCGGGCCAGCAGTATCCACCGCATGTTGTTAATGTTAATAAATAATAAGCAGCCCTGCCCCTGCCCTGCCCGTCCCGATCACGGCCTAACCACAAGGCTTTTTGCTTTTAATTTCTATTTCGAATCCGGCCCACGCACCCAAGACTAGCTGCCCCATGATGCGTCAGAGATCGGATTACAATTACACACAGAATGCAGTCAGCAACTTAAACGACTGGAACCGGACGGTTCTGACTAGAGACTCACCTGCAGAAAGGGGGGGGGGGCTAGAAATTATTACATTCTCTTTTTCTCTGTTGTTGACTCACTCGTCTCTCTCTGCCTCTGAGATCACGAGATCGATGCCTGCCTCCTTGACCTCGCACGCGCACTTTGTGTGAGCCCGGCCGCGCGGAGGAGACATCTGCGCGCGCAGCCATGGAACAGCAGGTGCATTTATTTAATAATTTTAACATGGAATACTGCCAGCATTCGTAGATAGCATTAATTATGCAGCAGATTTAGCTGCTACTGGACTTACTCGGGTCGCGGACCGTTACCAGGCCCAGGGTCCAATTCCCAACCGGCCCCCTCACACAAAACCGGCCCCCTGGCACAAAACCGGCCCCCACCCCATCCAGCCGACCGGGGGATTGCCCGGTGCCCGGACTTACCAGTCCGGGCCTGATTGCTAATAGGCGTTAGGCCTGTTAGAGGCTGTTTCCGTGGTCTTTTAGTTGGGAACGCATACTTTACATGTCATTAGCGATAAATATCGCTGACATGCAAAGTAGCTCCCAAAACAGTCACTTTCGCCGGAAAGCTGTCGCTAACAGCTGTTAGTGACAGCTTGCTGATAGGGCGATTAAAATATCGCCGCTTTAGCGGCAAAAAGTGCCGCTAAAGCGGCGAAGACGCCCTTGCTAATATGCCCCCAGATTTCCTGAGTCCCCTGATACTCATACACTCCCAATCTCCCCGACCATATGTTACAGTCCAGCGATATGGTTCAGGCGCCTTTGGGAAAAATCAATAGGGTTAACTTGTGGAATAGGAGCACACAGCACCCCTCTATATTCATTCCACCTCCCCCAGATTTTGGTCCATTCATTTGGGCAACCCCTGCTTTCGTATACCACCTGTTCTGCCTGTCCATGTCTTTTTTCCGATCCTTTAGGGTCAGAGCCAACCGTGTCCTCCATGTCCAGTCCTTATTACCTTTGGCCACTATGATCCCCAGTGTCACACAGAGGCACTCCCTACTATTCAGGTCGATTTCATCCCAAATATTTAGGAGGCACCACTTTGCCGAAATGCAACATGTCTCATCCACATACACCCATAAGACAGGCCATAACTGCCCCCAAATTTTCTGGAGTGCCAGGCAGTCCCATATCATATGTAAGAATGTCCCCTCCCGACCACAGTCCCTGGGGCACAGTGCAGTATCTGACCTGCCCATTGTAACCATTGTTGTGCAAGCGTAATAAGATATGTGTAAGATTTTGAGTTGCATGAATCGGAAGCATGAGCGTATGGCTACCTCCCTGGGAGCCACAGCGCCTCTGGCAATTCATCATCATCCAGACTCCCCAGGTCATGCTCCCAGCTTTCCCGGAGTCTGTTCAAGTTTTCCGGGGAATTATGTAATAGTTTGCTGTAAATTAGTGAGATTGCTGAAACAGTCTATCTTCAAATGGTGAGGATTCAGGGAGATCCTCTCCCTTTGGTAATACCTTGTGTAGGGTGTGACCTATCTGCAGATAGCGAAAGGTCTCTGAGTGTGCTAATCTGTAATCTTGTTGTAGCTCTGCAAAGGATATAATCTCACCTCAACCCTACAAGTCCCTCACTCTTGACAGGCCAATTAGGTTCCATTTATCAAATCCACGTTGTTTGGCCAGGGTACCGAATTTCGCTGTATTCCACATTGGGATATCTTGAGTAATCCTGCCCCGCCAAACCAACGCTGTCAGTGCAGTGTGCCATGCTTGACATGTCACTGATGTCGGAATGGGGAAGTACTTGATACGGAGCCCTCCATTGATGGCTCTGAGGTAGCCTCCAGGCCGCATATTCCATCTATCCATTCTGTAGGCTGGTTCATCCTCCGGAAGATGAACCCAGTGATTGATGGTGATGCAGCGCTACTCCGGAAATATTTTCTAAAATCATATCACCTTTCCCTAAAGTACCAAATCATACATTTACTCATCAGTGGGGCCCATAACACTGTGAGTTACTCACAAAACACTTCCATTCTACCTCATGGATCTGTGAAATTCAAAGAAGAGCTGCTGTATCATAGCGGAGTGTCTAAATCAAAACTAAATATTTATACTATTTACACCTGCAGTTTAAATGAGTTTACCATGGTTTTATTAGCAAAACATTTTATTCAGACACACCACCATTTTGGTCGATGGATCTGCTAGTAAAAAATTAGGCGTAGGAAAATACAAGACCAGCTCAATTCTCCATTTATCTAATTTTTATTAAAAGCAAAGTTTAGCATGTCTAACAGTTCATTCGCTTTATTTATTTCTTTATTCAGAGTGACTTATAAAAAGGAAAATTTTATCTCAGTTATATTCATTTATTTAAAAGATTCAGAAATAGACATTATTATTTCGATTTTCAGAATACAAATATTAGCAAAAGACAGATAGTTCCCAAAATGCATTTTCTCCTAATTTCCCTAAGTAATAACCTCATCTAAAGCTCAGTTCTCACTCAAAGAAATAAAACATTTATTCAAGAATACTTACATTTCAGGAAAATCAGCATACCAACAGCATCTCAGCAGGAAATCAAAAAAGAGTTTTTTCTTAAGTAAAGTCGAGAGTTTTTATACACTATTTCACTAACTTTATCTATCTAATAAGTAACTGTCAATATGAACTCAGATTCTGATTGGACAAATTTGGGGTGGGTGAGCATCACCTCATCTTTCTAATATTCAATTTCCGTTGTGTCAGCTGAATTTTAAAGAGTCCTTTGTTTAAGAAAGTCTTTGGCCTAGTCACATCCTCAACTAGCAACTCCATGAACTTTTCCCACGTTCAATAATTCAAACGTCCATTCTTTTTGGCAGTCATCAGGACTTCCAGGGCATGTCACATTCAAACTCGGACTAGGGCTGCGCATGCTCAGTTCGTCTTCTATTCACAGTTAATAAAGCAGCCATATTTTCACTAGGCCTCACAGGCCAGAAAGGGAACTATCATAGAAACAAACACAAATAAATGTAAATTATTGAAATATAGCCCTTCTGTTTACCTCCCCCCATACTAAGGTTTCCCTATTAGTTGTTACCTAGCAAAATTAGCAACACATATGCGTGATATACTCACCTAACTCCATGTTTTTGCCACAAAATACATAAACAAAAAGCACATTTATGCCGCTTTTGATTAATTCAAAGCTTTTGCATTATTTCACATCACGACAATAACATTAATTAGTTAGTTATATTTTCGCCATACAAGCAGATTATTATTCCCACGTGTATTTGTGTGTGCATTTTATACTATGTTGGTTAATGTTTTCCACATCACGCAATTAATAAAGGTTACAGTTAAGAGAAAATGACTTCACGAGGTGTATATAAAATTTTGTTTCTCCACCTCGCTCCATCAATGGTAATAAGTTGAGCCGCCCAGTAATATTTCTGGAGGGATGGGAGTGTTATCCCGCCATCGTGCCAGTCTCCTGTCAGTTTAGGAAAGGGGCTATTCTACGTCGGCCACCATCCTAAAGGAGTGTACTTGTTACAGTATCCACTGCCTGAAAATAGGGTAGCAGGACCGGGTGAGGTGTATTTTTGAGCAGTTACAAAAAATGGGGCAGGACCATCATTTTAAGAGAGCCACTTTCCCTAATAGCAATAGGGGCAGGGTTCACCAGTGCTGGACATCACCACCTAGGCACGCGAGTGGTGGCTCGAGATTATGCGCGTAAAAGGTTTTAGGGTCTATGGTGATAAAGATCCCCAGATAGTGGAATCCATCTGTGACCACCTGTGCTGCGCAGTCTCTGGGTAGGTGAACCCCATGCAATACATAGATCAGGATTTGTTCCAATTGATAGTGTATCCTGAGCATCTACGGCACAACATAAATATATGCAGTTCTCTATCAAGAGTAGAAGTCGGGTCAGTTATATATAACAGTATATCGCCTGCATAGAGGGAGCTTCTGTCTTCTCAGTCAACAGTCCATCTGAAACCCCTGATTAAAGGGTCACCTCTTATCCAAACTGCGAACAGCTCCATCACTAGAGCGAAGATCAAAGGGGGAAGCGGCAGCATTGTCATGTACCACACAGCAGCTGCAGTACAGTGGACATGCCACCATTAATCGTCACTTGAGCCTGAGGATCAGAGTACAAGAGCCGTATCAAGGCAATGAAGCAGGACCACATACCAGTCTCTCCAGTACTGAGTACATAAAGTGCCACTCCACCATACCAAAGGTCATCCTTGCATCTAACGACATCACCAGTGCATCCTCCCGGATCTACATAGCCTGACCCAGAAACTGTGTCACTTTTGTATTCTTATGTATTGAAAGAGTAACTTTTAGGCATAAGTGGGCTTTTAATAACAAAATCCGCAGAGGGTATACCGTAAAATATCCCTTGTAGCTATTCATTGTAGGGACATATTATTCTTGATATTTAGCATGTATCACCTTTACACATTGAGCAGATTGTCTTGCGGGGCACATGGCAATACTTAAAAGAACATTTTTTGTTCATGGCATCATGTTAGGGTCAGACGGGGACAGAAATAGGCCATTGCACCAAAATAAAAATGGCCCGAATGAATGAATTATATAGCTAAAAACCCAGCCTATGATTACAATGTGAGTCAGTGTTGAACTTGTAGGACATGTTGTGTAAGTGTTTTGTAAGTTATGGAAGACTGCATGGATTTGTTCTTGCTGCAGGCACTTTCTTAATTTAATATCAGGGAAATCAGCAGCCATAACCAGCCCAGCAGACTATAAAACAGGCTCACAAACTGCCAAAGAAAACGCCCACACACTAACCTGTCAGATCAGCCCATCGGGTACTGCCTCACTGCTCTATAGGCCAGTGCGGCACCGCATAATGGTTTCTTTTTACCTAATGCGGTTGTGTTTGGCTGCAGCTAATCAGGCTGCCACAGCCAGCATGAACCATGCTTTAACAGTCACTTTTGTAGATAATATAAATATACAGTGCTGCCTTATATACAATATTTAACTATTACACCACTGGTGGTTTTCCTGTGTCATTTTACGATGGCCTTCCATAAAAGTGAATTCAACCAGTTGTATAGAGGCAAATATTCACCATGTTTTAAGGATCACAGCACATGCATTGGAAGGCTGAATGGCAGTCTCCTAGTGCCCACAGTCAAAAATCCTAGCAAAATGTGAAAATCAATTTCCCTAGATTCACAGGGTCTGGAGTTCAAATGAGTCACGTCAGAGGATTTGAGGTACATGGGTAAGACTGTCCAAAATGGCTAAACACTAAATTTCTAGCTCCCAAGGATCAACTGGGTTTTGCAGCCAACTGTAAAAATGGCTAAAAGTTTGACAAAGGAGGTGTTTTCAATGTTCCACAGAGTGGATATTTTTTAGTTTAACACTACGACTATTTAAGTGTCCCATGTAGCCTATTCTCTTGAAGCATGCAGTTAACCCACCACTGATGCCATGTATTTGGTGTTTAGGAGAAACAAGACATATGTCAGGAGAGATAATGAGGGAACCCCCTTGCGGGTATCTTGCCTATTTTTTTTATTGGAGGTCAGCTATCTGGTATAATTTGCATGTGAGATACCCCAAAGTAAATGTCATGAACTTTTGTGTCATTTCACATAATTTTCTCAAACATTTATGTAAAAAATCCCAATTTCACACACTTCTGCAGTGAACAATATTACTATGAGGAAGAGCACATATTACATTATGGTTTAACTGTTTTGTATTTATTCAAACTATTAAATATCTTTCAAACATTAATCAATGAGTTAATTACAACAATTATTATTGTACAGTGAATCTAAGGTGACATTTTCTGTTCTAACATGATGATGTTAATACCAGTGATATTGCTGTGTGTGAATGACAAAGGTCTATACAACAGAAAGGATTTAAATTTGCCTACAAATGCATTTATAATGTGGACCTTTAGTGCTACCTCATGTATGAGGATGATGTGGTCATTCTTAATAGAATGTTGTTCAGCTTACAAAGTAGACTTCATATATTGGAAATACACAATAGATAAAACAGCTAATGCTTATTTAGACACCCTGACCAGAAGTGCATTTCAGTGAGGAAAAAACCCAGACATTTTGGTAAATCGGTACATTTCAAATAGAACATATCTCCAGCTATAGCTACTAGACGGAAACATGAGCTAGACGCTAAAAGATGATAACTAAGTGATACTAGGCAAGCAGAAGGTATTATGTGTATTGCTCTCTATACATGACATTCTGTCGTTAGGACATGGTTCGCCCCATATACAGCAACCCTCTGCATGCTGAATGATGATTTGCACATTGTTGATGAGGGAGAGGCCATCCGACTAGTCCTTATTAACCTGAAGTCTCCATCTGATACAGGGGACAATGATGCCTTGTTAAATACTCTATAATTGTGAGACTGAGTAGATGGGTGTGTGGAATACCTTAGAACTCAATAGACACGATATAGTTCAGCATTTACATCATGTTCTTAGGTTCAAGCCAAGTCAAGTCAAAAACAGCTTTATTCGATTTTGATAGTAAAAAATCATAAAAGCACAATAAGACAATAAATATACAATAACATCATTAGTTCATTATGTAAATTGAATTAATTAGATTTAAAACACAATTAAAAATATCATAGCAAAGGAGAGTCACAGTGATTGGCACAAAATTATGTTAAATTAATTCATTGTAATCCTGGATTTAATTATAGATTTTAAAAAGGATGAAACAAGGTACATGATCAATTCGTCTTCCAGCATTTGCAATTTCATCAAAGCGGTCCTACATTGCCTTAGACCCCAGTTTTTTAAAATCGGTATCAAGAATCTTTTCCTTGGCAGGGTGTAAAATTTGCAGAAAAGTGTAGTGTAGAGTAGACTGTTTTGATACATTGTCGCAAGGACAAAATGCCAAGTTTTTGGACCAACAATTTAGATCCGGGAATGTAATCATTCTGAAGAAGGTGCCGTCCCTAAATCTTGTCAATAGCATGCGTGAATAGCAGCTTTGCACCTTAACCAAATATTGCTGGATACCCTGCCCTTGGAGAATAAAATGGTTCTCCAAGACTGATGTTTTGCTTTTCTCATCCATCCACCGTTTACTCTCTAGAAAATGCAAGCATATGCCCTTCAGCTTCTTCCTAGAGACTGACGCTAAGCATTCTGGGGAGTAAAAATATTCTGTATGCCCAATGTCAGTCAGGAAACTCTTTACATAACTGAACCAGGGGATCCAAGTAGCCCCCTCTAAGCTTAAACAATCCAATATTACGTCCCTATTCAGACCTGTCTCCTCAGTTGACCACACTTTGTGCCACATTAAGATGGGATCAACTTTATTTAGGTCTGAGATGTAATGTATGCCTAGTTCTTGATGGCACACAAACGTTGAGGTGGTGTGAGGGACAGCTAGTAAATAGCGAAGAAATTTGTTTTCACAAAGCTGTATTGTATTGGGTTCAGTTATCCCCCATAAGCCTGCGCCATACATTGCTGTGGACACACATTTGGTTTTAAATATGTCCATTAGTACTGGGATCGGGCGGCCCCCCAGTTTATTCGCAAAGCTTCGAACAGCCCCAATCGCTCTGGAGAGTGCCAATTTTCTTGTCTGCACTGCCGAGGACCAGGTCCCCTTTTTATTAAAATTAATTCCCAGGTAGGAGAATGTCTCTAACCTGGCTATTTTAGAACCTGAGAGAAAAATCTTACATTTTAGGGTCTTCTTTGTAGTACAGCACATGGTGAAGGTCTTGCTTATGTTTATCTTTAGGCCTCTATCACTCACGTACTGGGAAAATGTATTCATTGATCTTTGAAGGCCAACTTGTGTCCGGGCCATGATTACTGCATCGTCTGCATATAAAAGTATGGGGACTGGGGAATTCTTAATTCTGGGATAATCATACTGATCTTCCATGAGGTGGGATGCTACACTATTTATATATAAATTAAATAGGAAAGGTGCTAATATGCATCCCTGCCTTACCCCCTTTTGTATGTCAAATTTAGTGGTGCATTCACCCTTGCTTCCATACCGCACCCTAGCCCCAGCCCCCCTATATAGTTCCTTTACAAAGACTAGCAGTTCTGATTCAACTCCTAGTTGCAATAATATGGACCACAATTTATCGTGGTTCAAGCAATTAAACGCCAAACTTAAATCTACGAAACATAAAAATAAGTTTTCTTTTTTAGCCATAGTGTACTTAGAAATTATCAACGCTAAGTTCAAGCCTTGCTCTATGGTCCCGATTCCAGCCCTGAACCCATATTGAAATTGTGAGAAGACACCTTGTTCTTCCACCCAGGTCTGCAATCTATTAAGTATGACTCTCCCGGCGACCTTCATCAGTGAATCCAATAAAGAAATTGGTCTATAACATTTTGGGTCACTGCGGTCGCTTTTTTAAAAATCGGAATCACTATGGCCTCTTGCCATGTGTGAAAAACCCCATGTTTATTACAGCTGTTTAGGACATTGGTTAAAAGTGGGGCCCACAAATCTATGTTAGATTTATATACGTCTACCGGCACCCCATCCGGTCCAGGCGCTTTCCCAGCGACACTATTATTAATAGCCAATTGTACTTCTAGTACGGAAAATTTAACGTTTAATGGGAAGGTTTTTTGAGCCATGTCTGGAGCTCTGAATATTTGTTCAGTGCTCTCGATCTCATTTAGAACATCTGCCTTATAGAGCTCACTGAAATAGGTTACCCACGTGTTTTCGGTAATTGCCACTTCTATTGTATTTGATTCTTTATCTATAAAGAAAGGGGCATTTACAGCCTTCCAAAACCCAATATTATCTTTAATCATACAGGCTTTATGTAACGCCTGCCAAGCTTCTTGCTTCAACTCTCTTTCACGGTTTTTTACTGCCAGATGGTAAGCAGTTCTTGCGGATCTTACAACTATTTGATTTTGTGGCAGACTTTTTAAAGATGACATTAAGTGCGCGTGTGTTTTGCTGCACTCTGAGTTGAACCATCTTTTTACATTGGCCCTGTCATGTCTCTGTGGCCTAGTTAGGAGATTTTGAATTTCTTGCGTGATTGTGAGGAAAGCCTTACAAACTTTAAAATCAGATTGTTACCCAGAGAGACATATCTCAAACTCCCTCTGTTTATTATTGATAAGGTTTGTTAGGAAGGCCACTGGTTCTATTTTATTCCATTTCAAGGAATATCCATTCTGCTTTGCCAGGGTTAATTTATAACTGTATAAATTCTCAGTTAGAGTATTTTTTTTATCCCGCGTCCCTGCAAAGAAGAGGGATAAACTACATGGATAATGGTCACTCATGGCTATTTCGCATAAACTGTAATTAAAAATGCGACTAGAGTGCCGCTTAGATATTAGGGCATAATCTATAATAGATTGACATCCCCTCCCGATAAAAGTTGGCTTAAAAGGGACCGGTGGGGAACATAGTTCATATGAAGCCCAAATCTAATTGAAAAATTATATCATTAAAATAATTACCCAAAATTGTATGGGAAAAATGTGCACTGACGTCCTCTCTATCAGAGCCCAAGCCGCAAATGTTCAGGTGGCTATGTGGACATAGAAGGGAATTAAAATCCCCCACCCATATGACACAATTGTCACCTGTCTGGTTTTCTTCAATACTGCTCAATGTTTGGGAGAGATCCTCTAAAATACTTGTAATCTCTAGTTTGGGGATATTATTATAAAAATGTACCAGAACTATTTTTTGATTTCTCCCGTCAGTAATCAACAATATCTGGTAATATTCAGACCTTGGTTCGAATTTTACTGTTACGCCACCTAAGAGGTTTGATATGTAGGTACAAAGGCCCCCCTTGTTTCTACCCCTTGTCGTATAAGTGGCTGGTGTGTGAAAAGTACGGAAACCATTTATGTGAATGGCGTCCGTGGCCCAAGATTCCTGTAATTGCAAACACAACAGTGATGGACAGAATGTGGATCAATGTCACACATTCACCCCAGTCCAAAGATCTGGGCCCAAATCCATCGTTTTTCCACTCCACACCACCCTGGGTTAGACAATGGCGATATGCAAATCAGCGCTGACCCTGTGCCCCATGGAAACAGTCCAGTCCGAACTACAAAAGCCATGTCTTTCCCAGAACGGAATCAAGCATCCGAGGACCGGCCCGGTTTCGAGGTAACACCTCTCATCAGCCCGGCTAGCTTGACTCCAGTGGTGTGGAGTGCCTGGGACTCAAGTCTGAGCATCCCCAGTACACTTAGAGCGGTAATTGCAAACACAACAGTGATGGACAGAATGTGGATCAATGTCACACATTCACCCCATTCCAAAGATCTGGGCCCAAATCCATTGTTTTTCCACTCCACACCACCCTGGGTTAGACAATGGCGATATGCAAATCAGCGCTGACCCTGTGCCCCATGGGAACAGTCCAGTCCGAACTACAAAAGCCATGTCTTTCCCAGAACGGAATCAAGCATCCGAGGACCGGCCCGGTTTCGAGGTATCACCTCTCATCAGCCCGGCTAGCTTGACTCCAGTGGTGTGGAGTGATAGCCAGAAACCGGTCCTTGGATGCTTGATTCCGGTCTGGGAAAGACATGGCTTGGTAGTTCGGACTGGACTGTTCCCATGAGGCACAGGGTCAGAGCTGATTTGCATATAGCCAGTGTCTAACCCAGGGTGGTGTGGAGTGCAAAAAAAAGATGGATTTAGGCCCAGATCCTTGTACTGGGGTGAATGTATGACATTGTTCTACATTCTGTCCATCAACTGTGTTTTTTGCAATTTCACCCCGAGTGTGCTGGGGATGCTCAGACGTGAGTCCCAGGCTCTCCACACCACTGGAGTCAAGCTATCCAGGCTGAAGAAGGCTGATAGCCAGAAACCGGTCCTTGGATGCTTGATTCCGGTCTGGGAAAGACATGGCTTGGTAGTTCGGACTGGACTGTTCCCATGAGGCACAGGGTCAGAGCTGATTTGCATATAGCCAGTGTCTAACCCAGGGTGGTGTGGAGTGCAAAAAAACGATGGATTTAGGCCCAGATCCTTGTACTGGGGTGAATGTATGACATTGTTCTACATTCTGTCCATCAACTGTGTTTTTTGCAATTTCACCCCGAGTGTGCTGGGGATGCTCAGACGTGAGTCCCAGGCTCTCCACACCACTGGAGTCAAGCTATCCAGGCTGCAGAAGGCTGATAGCCAGAAACCGGTCCTTGGATGCTTGATTCCGGTCTGGGAAAGACATGGCTTGGTAGTTCGGACTGGACTGTTCCCATGAGGCACAGGGTCAGAGCTGATTTGCATATAGCCAGTGTCTAACCCAGGGTGGTGTGGAGTGCAAAAAAACGATGGATTTAGGCCCAGATCCTTGTACTGGGGTGAATGTATGACATTGTTCTACATTCTGTCCATCAACTGTGTTTTTTGCAATTTCACCCCGAGTGTGCTGGGGATGCTCAGACGTGAGTCCCAGGCTCTCCACACCACTGGAGTCAAGCTATCCAGGCTGAAGAAGGCTGATAGCCAGAAACCGGTCCTTGGATGCTTGATTCCGGTCTGGGAAAGACATGGCTTGGTAGTTCGGACTGGACTGTTCCCATGAGGCACAGGGTCAGAGCTGATTTGCATATAGCCAGTGTCTAACCCAGGGTGGTGTGGAGTGCAAAAAAACGATGGATTTAGGCCCAGATCCTTGTACTGGGGTGAATGTATGACATTGTTCTACATTCTGTCCATCAACTGTGTTTTTTGCAATTTCACCCCGAGTGTGCTGGGGATGCTCAGACGTGAGTCCCAGGCTCTCCACACCACTGGAGTCAAGCTATCCAGGCTGAAGAAGGCTGATAGCCAGAAACCGGTCCTTGGATGCTTGATTCCGGTCTGGGAAAGACATGGCTTGGTAGTTCCGACTGGACTGTTCCCATGAGGCACAGGGTCAGAGCTGATTTGCATATAGCCAGTGTCTAACCCAGGGTGGTGTGGAGTGCAAAAAAACGATGGATTTAGGCCCAGATCCTTGTACTGGGGTGAATGTATGACATTGTTCTACATTCTGTCCATCAACTGTGTTTTTTCCAAGATTCCTGTAGGCATATAAGTGAAAATTTTGGGAAGAGAGTTAGACAGTCGATGTCGCCAGTTCTGCCCGATAACCCCGCCATATTCCAGGACATCAGTCTAATGCTATCAGACATTTCTACGTTTTTGTCAATAGTCCTGTCAGTTTTCTGCGAGGGTGTATCAGCAGGGATTTCTCCATTATCAGTCTCTAAGGTCTTAACCTCTACCACAGATGCTTCCAGCTCATCCTCAATACTAATATCTTGAATGCTACTATCAGAGAGATAATTACCAAGGATGTTATCATTATTGTTGTTTTCTACATGCATTTTACCCAACTTATTTAGTGTAGCGATATTTTTAGGCAGTCAGTCCACCATTTCAAGTGTACTATATCTATTGCTGGTTGGAAAGCCCATTACCTGTCCTGGGTCTTCAAAAGCTGTTTTATTTATGGGGTATCTAATTCCTGTGCTCCCCGCCATGTGGTTTCTCTGTAAAGGATAATTTGATGCACCCATTTCTAAACTATAGAAATATGTAAGGTCAAGCGACTGTATCCTAGTACGTGTCAAGTGGTGCCACTCATCACATATATATTGAGGAGCTTGCCTATCTCCGAAGTTTATAATGATGCAATCTCCCTGAATGTTTTTTCTGCTTCTCCCTACCCAGCTGACCCTCCGTACAAACAAAATCTTACTGCAAATGTGTGGGGGTAAAGGACTATTAGTATTGAGCCAGTGTGTCGTCTTATTTTTCAATTCTGCAAAAGATTCCAAGTTACCTTTCCCTAATTCAGGGACTCCTGTCAGAACGACGACATAAGGGGTAGATTCTGGGGGCAAATAAATAATTGGTAACAAACAGGGTTCTACATCAGATGTACCACTACCATTTCCCCGCTTTGGTGTGACTTTCGAATTACCCCCACCCATCAAATGCCTCGAGTCCTCTTTTTCTGGAGTTTTTTCGACATTCTTCGTACACTGGACACTTTCCATCCTTTTTTGTAATACGCCTGTTGTTAAATCACATCCAGGTGGTTTAGGTGTTGCAGATAAGGCCTTTGTTTTGCTTGGCTCTTTTAATACGGCAGATTTCTCAGTGGTCACTAGTGAAGTTGTTGAGTTAGACTTTTTATTTAACTCGAGGTTTGTTAAAGTCAGCTGCTCGAGTTTTTTCAATTGCTCCTCCATGTGCTTTAATCTATCAGTGATGGGCCTTATGGAGGATGTCAGAATCTCACCTAGTTTTAACCCAAAAGCTTTCCCCTGGAAGCGCAGAAGAACAAGCTGTCATGTTTGCAGGAATAGAGTCTGATCCCACTATGTGTGTCTCAGCGATAGATTGAGTAATGGATATAGGGTCATTTTTGTCAGCTGGTAAAGTCTTAGGTTGCCTACCCTTTTTTGTGACCCCTGCCCTCTTCTGTTTTGGTATTGCTCCCGAAATAATGCTCTTTAAAGGAATAACACCCCCTTTTTCTGCTAATGTTTGAGCTCGGGTTGATACTCCTTCAGGTAAAGTCATAGCTGGGATTTGTACATTTAATGACTGTGTTTTTATGGCTTCATTAGCACTGATACTAGTGAGATCGTCGGCTATGTCGCTGATTAAGTCCATAGCAACTGAGTCATTGGTTGTATTAATGTCTGCGCGTCCCTCTGGACTGTTGGACAAAACGTATTACCCAGAGAGGACCGTTTATTAAATGATGGGTCCAGAGAAAGCCGGCGTTCAGTTAAATCAATTTCGCGGGCCAGAACTTATGCAGCTCTGATGATGAAGTTATCTAAGGTTCCAGTCACAGTGCCCCCACGTGCAGCAGTATTTACTCTTACTAGGTGATCGGCCATGATGAGTTAAAATGGGCAGGATGAACAGATATAGGTTTAGGATAATGCACTTACTGCTTGTATTTGTCTGTCCAGATATTAGGGAAGTGGCCCAGCCCAGCCTCTCAGGCCTCGAACAGGCTCAAACGGGCCCGCCCTTAGCCCGGGCTTAGCCCGTGCACGGCCCCGAGACGCGGGGGCTTTCATCTCTTTTAAGCGCCTCCGGGCGCAGAATTGGCGGCAGCGGCCGCAAAGGATCCCGGGAGTTGTAGGCTCCCTCCGCCCAGTGACTGCAAGATGGTGTAGTGCGGCGGCGGGAGGGAGAACACGGCAGCCAGCGAAGGTCAGCAAGTCAGCAGGGCTCAGGTGAGCGTCTCCCCGCTAGAGTAGAACAATGTCCTGAGAGCACCCGCTCCACCGGGGCTCTCGTCACTTTTAAGCGCCTCCGGGCGCAGAATTGGTGGCAGCGGCCGCAAAGGATCCTGGGAGTTGTAGGCTCCCTCCATCCAGCGACCGTAAGATGGTGTAGTGCGGCGGCAGGAGGGAGAACACGGCAGCCAACAAAGGTCAGCAAGTCAGCAGGGCCATGGTGAGCGTCTCCTCGCTAGAGTAGAACAATGTCCTTAGAGCACCCGCTCCACCGGGGCTCTCGTCACTTTTAAGCGCCTCCGGGCGCGGCAGCGGCCGCAAAGGATCCCGGGAGTTGTAAGCTCCCTCCGCCCAGCGACCGCAAGATGGTGTAGTGCGGCGGCGGGAGGGAGAACACGGCAGCCAGCAAAGGTCAGCAAGTCACCAGGGCCAAGGTGAGCATCTCCCCGCTAGAGTAGAACAATGTCCTGAGAGCAACCGCTACACCGGGGCTCTCGTCACTTTTAAGCGCCTCCGGGCGCAGAATTGGCGGCAGCGGCCATAAAGGATCCCAGGAGTTGTAGTCTCCCTCCGCCCAGCGACCGCAAGATGGTGTAGTGCGGCGGCGGGAGGGAGAACACGGCAGCCAGCAAAGGTCAGCAAGTCACCAGGGCCAAGGTGAGCATCTCCCCGCTAGAGTAGAACAATGTCCTGAGAGCAACCGCTACACCGGGGCTCTCGTCACTTTTAAGCGCCTCCGGGCGCAGAATTGGCGGCAGCGGCCATAAAGGATCCCAGGAGTTGTAGGCTCCCTCCGCCCAGCGACCGCAAGATGTTGTAGTGCGGCGGCGGGAGGGAGAACACGGCAGCCAGCAAAGGTCAGCAAGTCAGCAGGGTCAAGGTGAGCATCTCCCCGCTAGAGTAGAACAATGTCCTGAGAGCAACCGCTACACCGGGGCTCTCGTCACTTTTAAGCGCCTCCGGGCGCAGAATTGGCGGCAGCGGCCATAAAGGATCCCAGGAGTTGTAGGCTCCCTCCGCCCAGCGACCGCAAGATGTTGTAGTGCGGCGGCGGGAGGGAGAACACGGCAGCCAGCAAAGGTCAGCAAGTCAGCAGGGTCAAGGTGAGCGTCTCCCCGCTAGAGTAGAACAATGTCCTGAGAACACCTTTAGCATGTCTAAAAAAGTTCTATTCTTCAGTATGTGGATCGTGCACAAAATCTACAAGAGGTCTCTAATGTTGCTGGCATCATTAGACAGAAGCCTTGGTGGAGCTCCTTTGAGTATTGGGTGGCTAAATTATATCTGACACTCAAACATTACTAGGAAAATGCCAATTTTCTACTCTGTGATCTTCCAATGCAATACAAATCTGCCTAACACAAGTCTTTTCTCATGGAATTTTATCCACCTTTTTTCCTAGATCAGGCCTTTGGGTTTGACACCGTTCTTACATCTACAACGTTTACTGTCTAAGTAAAATATACAGACTGATCTCACCAGAAAACATCGAGTCAACAGTGCAAGGCCTTGTCAATTTACATGTCAACAGAAGGATGCCATTCAAGATGGAGTGCCCAAATGGACACTTGCTCCACTAAATGTGAATTTTCACATAGTTGACACTCAGGTGTATATAAGGAGTGACCTAAAAGTGCCGTAGGCAGTTATCGGCACCGTGATAACAGGATGCAGGCGCTGGTGATGACAGAGTTGATGCAAGCTCTGGCATTGGGAAATGCTAAAAACTGTAGGCGTCAAAGGGCATTGGAGCTGCGGTGCAGGCCGGTCAGTGCATTGTTCACTTCATGAGCGGTGCCCCTGGCCTCGGTGCAGGTCACGGCGTCACAGCTGCATCGCTGACGGCATCGAGGACAGGTTTACTTACTTCTCTTTTGTTTCTTCCAGCTCCCAACAGCAGGAACATCCCCTAGAGGCCCAAAACTGGAATAGGCACCTCCTGGCAGGTCAGAACTCTCAGCAGTAGAGTTCAGACGAGCTGGGGGTGAGGTCTTTGTGTCATGAGACTTCAGAACAGGAGGCCAGCACACTCAGGTGCTTGGAGATTCTTCTTCAAGCAGGTTCACAGAAAAGTACCTGTCTTTGTCCTTTGCTTGGCAGAAACAGCAACTGCAGTCTAGCCCCACACAGCACACAGCAAATGGGCAGTACTCCTCCTCACAGATCTCCAGCTCTTCTCCTTGGAAAGAGGTTCCTCTTGAGTCCAGAAGTGATCTAACGTTCTGGGGTTGAAGGTCTACTCCTCATATCCCACTTTGCCTTTGTTCTCTTTGTGCAAGGGTCTCTGAGCCCAGTCCAAGCCAGTTCTGTCCTCATTGGTGCAGTATGACCACAGGGGGTGGAGACAGCATTGTGCAAAGGAGAGAGGCCCTGTTCTGGTGCAAGGAAATCTCCTTCTACTACTCTAAATGCAGCCAAGTCCCATTCAGCTCAGCTCCGAGTCATCCAGGAAGGGCCAGGCCCATCTCAATCTCCCCAGTAGTTGTCTAAAGTGAATACACATCCCCAGACCTTGTCACTCCAAAACCAAACAGTCAATTCACAAACAGGCAGAGGCACACAGAATGGTTAAAGAAGAAAATGGCTACTTTCTAAAAGTGGCATTTTCAAACACATAATTTAAAAAGCATCTTTACTAAATATGTGTCCAAAAATTCTGAGTTCCCAGAGCCTAAACTTTATTTCTCTATCTTGTCCCAATGGGAAGTTATACTTGTAAGATGTTACAAAGTAGCTCCCATTCTATCCTTTGGGGCAGACATCCTTCCAATAGTACAAAACTGAATTGGCAGTATTTCCCTATCAGGACATGTCACACACACCAGTACATGTCCTACCTTTCACATACACTGTACCCTGCGTATGGGGGTATCTTGGGCCTACCATAGGGGTGCCTTAAATGTAAGAAAAGGGAAGGTTAGGGCCTGGCAAGTGGGTGCACTTGCCAGGTCTACATGGCAGTTTAAAACTGTGCACAGACACTGGAGTAGCAGGTCTGAGAAACCTTTTCAGGACTACTCATGTGAGTGGCACAATCAGTGCTGCAGGCCCACTAGTAGCATTTGATTTACAGGCCCTGCACACTCAGTGCACTTTACAAGGGACTTACCAGTAAATCAAATATGCCAATCAGGGAGAACCAATTCAAATAACAATTTACACAGGGAGCCCTTGCACTTTGACACTGATCAACAGTGACAAAGTGCTCAAATCATCTAAGCCAGCAAAAACGAAATCCAGCACAGTATAAAAAATACAGGAGGTAGAAGCAAAACCTCAGGGGAACCCATGCCAAAAATGCCAAGCCTAACAGCTGGTGTACCTCTTCCACAAATACTCACTTTGAGGAGGTTCCTTATAAACCAGAAACAAGTCACATCTGAATATACCCCACTCCAGCTTTCTACTATTACTTAATTCCTGCTCCCTCACAGTCAGAAGCAACTCATGTCTTACTCTGATCCTTCACCGAACTAGAAACCTTATTTGATTAAGCTTGCTGTGCTACCGGGAATCACTTCCACACTCTTTATTCTTCTCTTCTCTGCTCCTTTATTATTGAAGCTGCGTGAAGCCACCTTGTAATTCACAACAACTCTTCATTGTTCCACCATTAAGATGACATTCAGCTCTTCCATGCCTGACATTTCTTCTTTTTTTCTAAGGCTTCCAGTAAAGAACCTCAAATCTAAGGAAGCCCCAAAACTGAGACTGAGTGCTCTGAAATATCCGCTTGGTGTGTCCTAACTATGGAGGAAGCCAAGATTGATCCTCCCATCCTGTATTCTCAAGGAGGTAGTTCCATGTGATTCATTTGTTAAGGTCCTTTTAGGTCAGACTGAGTTGCAGGACATTGTCCCTGACTTTTGACACATAGGGCCATATGTATAAAGCAGTTTCGATGTTGCAAATGGCAGATTTGCAATCCGGGTCATTTGCGACAGCAAAAATGCTTTTTCAAATGTACAAACATCCAAATTGCGATTTGCAGTTTGTATGTAGAAATCGCTATTTGGAAGGGGCATGTTTAAGGCGTCCCTTCCAAATAGCGATTTCTAGTGTTATGTATCAAACTTCTGTGAGCAAAATGCTGTCGCAAACGTTGATATTTTACCATCAACTCAAAGTTGGCGGTAATGCATTTGTGAATGTTGAAAAAACATTTTCGAAGAGCAGGCAGTGGTCCCACGGACCACCTCCTGCTCTTAAACAAGCATTGGCATAGCCAATAGGTCTCGCCTTTGGGACCTTATATGTGTTTAGTTATCCAGCACAATATCCTTGGTGCAACAACATCAAGTGTTGCATGGCTAAACACTTATAAGGTCCCAAAGGCGAGACCTCTTAGCTATGCCAATGCTTGTTTTATACTGTGTGCAATAGAATTTTTTTTAAATGACTGTCACATGCACAGTGCTTTCAGTCATTTAACTGGGACCTCAAAGCACTATAAATGGTCACCACTATTCTACCAGTGCCCTAACCAGGATTCAGTTGGGCGACTGCCTAGTGACACACACTATTTTTCATGTAAGGTATGTGGGCTGTATCTTATCTGTAATTACCTCAAGGTGAAGGGAAACAAAATAGTTGCAGAACACTTTGGTTTCAGTTTTTTTAGCCATGTCACCAACATTGTTCTCAGGATCAGAGTTCAGGTCGTTTTGTCTATGCACCTCAACCTCTGGAAGACCTAGGAAATACCGGCCTGTACGAGGCTGGCACTGGAACCCATCAGCAACGCAGCACAGCACACATCACCTAAAGAACTGTGTGTGTTCCGAAGCTGTCACATCAGAAGGACGGGGTGGGGTGGCACGGCGACTGCCACGATCGAGGAATTACAGAAACAGCAATGTTCCGAGGCATGCTCACCCAACCAAAAAACCGCTAAGGGGCCCATTAGGATGTCGGGCGGATTGCCCCCGCCAGGCTGGCGGTAGCCACCGCCGGCCTGGCGGGGGCAATCCGCCCGACATCCACTCCCAAATGCCCCCGCCATATTAGTATGGCGGGGGGACCGCGGCGGACGGAGAGACTGTCCGCCGCTTTTCCGCCCCGGTCGCCTTGCGGCCGGAGCGGAAAAGGATTAATATGGTGGCGGTGTCTAATAGACACCGCCAGCCATATTATGATGGGCCAAATCGGATGCCTTTCAAAGGCATGCGGTCTTCACTCTGGGGGCCCCCTGCGGGCCCCCAGAGTGAAGGAGGGGTGGGGGGGTGCACAAGGGGGGTACCTGTGGTACCCCACAGCATTTGCCTGCCGCTTTGTTTATGCAAATGCACGCATACATTTTCAACATTGTGGCGGGCGGTGCAGTGAGCACCGCCCACCACAATGTTAAAAATGGGGGATGCCCCCGCCACTGTGGCGGGCGCATCCTAATGCACACATCGGGACCCCAGCCCGTAAGGCGGGCGGTCCCGTTTTCTTTGCCCGCCCGCCATCCTAATGGGGGCCTAAGTCTCTCTAATCGTATGCATGATAGGGCCCATCAAGAGGATAATATTGTAAAGATGTGGCAAATAGGATAGGTGGCAGCAGCAAAGAGATGTGCTAAAGAGCACACAGGGTGGAAGCACAGAGGAGGCTCTGGGGCAGTGAACTGGACAAGGGGAGGGTAGAGGTGGGCGAGCCCATCAAAGCTCGAGTTAGATGCCTTGCTCTGGTTCTGCCCAGGGTCCTCTTGGAGACTCGAGCCCAAACGAGCCGAGCTTACATGTGGCGTCTGTCAGCTATATTTATGTCTGTCATGTTTAGGGCGTCCCTTACAAATAGCGATTTCTAGTGTTATGTATCAAACTTCTGTGAGCAAAATGCTGTTGAAAACCTTGATATTTTACCATCAACTCAAAGTTGGCGGTAATGCATTTGCAAATTAGAAGGGTCCCCCAGGGGACCCCTTCCCCCTTTGTGAATGTTCGAAAAACATTTTTTAAGAGCAGTCAGTGGTCCCACGGACCACTGCCTGCTCTTAAAAAATGAAAACAAAATGTTTCTTTTTTTATTGTCGAAACGCATCCCGTTTTACTTGCATTTCAACAAAAAAACAGAACCTTTATTCAAAGGCAATCACAGACATGTGTGGTGTGCTAACCTCAGCAGGCCACCACCACTGTGATGGCAGACATTCCTAATGGGTCACAAATTGTGACCTAACGCATCAATATTCATGGCGATAAGTCGATTTGCGGCTTACTAGGAATTGCAAGTGTGAAACAAAAAGTTTCATACATAAGGAATAGCTATTTCCAAATAGCGATTCGGATAAAACACTTTTTGGAAATTACTATTCCTACTCTTGATGCAACCAGCCCTTAGAAACAGCCCGCTCAATGCCATCTGGGATAAGGGCAAGGTCTGCTCTACTAAGAAAGCTCCCTAAGGAGCGAAACTGTGCCCCAGCCTAGTTTGTTGGTGTTTTAAACTGCAGGCCTGGGGCTCACTGGGTGTGGAGTTACCTGCTGTGTGTTTCCTCAAGTCTAGGACTAAGCCTGGTGCCCTTCTGAAGGTCGGCTGACCTGCCCTGCTGCTGACCTTGCCTTGACCTTTCACCATTGTCCATCACTGAAACAATGTTGGCACCACTCCAATATGAAATGCACAGCACAGACCTCTGGTACTTACCCCATCAATGACCACTGTTTAGTTGTGAGTGATTGGTGCTGATCATAACAAAGTTCAGATGAATCACGGGCTGTCTGCCAGCTTCGGTTGCTTTGGGTGGGCTACAAAGGTATTTTCCAAACAAAAGGAGGGTCGACGGAGGAGAGATGGTTAGGGGGGATATTTTCAGTTGTTTGGACTGTAGGCCGGCCCTGACTGGAAGGGCGGTGCCTGGAAACATGCAGAGATGCTGCATCTGTGTATAAGAAAACTATGGGACTTCCACTGGCTTCCAGGTAGATGGCTCCTTGAGCCGCACACCTGCATATATGGCTAGTGTGGGTTGTTTACTACTTCTGGTATGTTTGTCTTTGGAGCTTTTAATCCAGCTCAGCGAGTGCACTTTTATTGGCACCGATTTATTTTGCAAACTCTTAACCTAATGTTAGACATACTTAAGAAGCTAAAACGGTTTAAAGAATTGCGTGGAAGCACGCTTTGTAGATTGGGATGAGCATGAGTTCACTTTACAGTTTAGGGCGGTGTAACAATATCAGTTGCCGGGATTTCATTCGTTTCTAGATGGAAGGGGCCCGCAGTCAGTCTCCCGCAGTCGGTCGGTCTCCCGGAGTCGGTCGGTCTCCCGCAGTCAGTCTCCCGCAGTGGGTCTCCCGCAGTCAGTCTCCCGCAGTGGGTCTCCCGCAGTCAGTCTCCCGCAGTCATCGAGACCTTGGCAGGGGAAGAACAATCGTCGCACGTTGAGAGTGAGTCTGGTTTTATTGGCAGCACCCTCGCATATGGAGAAACATTCTGATTGTATAAGACGCACCCATAAATATTTGAACAGCACCCAAATTTATACTGGCAGCACCCTGGCACGTGATGCCAAAACCCTCTGTCCTTAACTGTCCTTGTCTGTCCTTTCACGGGTTCTCACTCGACCCCCAGACTCCTGGAGGGAAGCCGAGTGCAATGTGATGTAGTACATGGCGCTGCAAAGGGGACATACTGCAGAATATTGCATTGTCATCTATTAATATTCATATTGCGCTTTGAGACACCAGGCGAAACCTGAGGGCCTTCCCAGAGGACGCAGTAAGTTGCTCCTTCGTTTACTATTCACGGTTGATGTGTAAATATTTTCTGTAACTACAGTCTTGGTATCATCTTCCCCTCTGACACCTCCCCCTCAGTTTCAAATCCGGGTTTATGCGCCTCGTTTTAGGATGTTTTTTGTGTAATACCCACTTATCCTGTGGACCGTGTTTCTCATCGAAAGGCAGATTCATTCCAATGGGCTGTGAATTGGCACACAAACAGTGGTTGGCATTATTCTCACTGGCACTGTGCTTCTCTTGGCCCAGGGTTTACATTGGCATTTCCTGCTGGTCACATGCATTTATTTACCGTTGTGTGGCACAAATCTTGCCCCTCGTTTTCTCATGCTGTGTAACAAAGAATGTATTTTGGTAGTAGTTTTACACCTTAGTGTATATTGCTCACCAACAAAGTGCTAGACTCAAGTGATAGGAGTCCATCCAAAGTGGTACTCCATTTCCAATGACCCATTATATTGTATTGTAATTGCATTTATATAGTGCTTACTACCCCCGACAAGGTGTTGAAGCGCTTGTTCGGTGAGTAGCATGCTACTCCGGAACCCAAAAGGATTACTGATGAATTAGTATAGTGAAATATGAAATTAATTTGAGCAGTCGATATGTTAGACTGTTAATTGGATTTGGAATGATAGGTGAGGGAAAGAAGAGGGAAAGGTTTGCATTTATATAGTGCTTGCTACCCCTGTTGAGGTGTTTAAGCACTTTTCGGCGAGTAGCACACTACTCCAAAACCAAACAAGCATTGGCATAGCCAATAGGTCTCACCTTTGGGACCTTAAGTGTTTAGTACTAATAGTAAAAGTAAAGCATGTGAAATGTAAGCAGGAACAAAATGGCTACCTTAACGCTTTTACACTTACTCAGAAGTCAATAAGTGTTTTTGCCTGAAAAGTTAAGGCGTTGTCTAAAGGGCCCGGAAGGGACCCATTTCAATGTCCATTGCTTATATCCTTACAAAACTAAAGTGTAAGGGTTTGAAACACCACATCCCTGAACACAGAGCCTCCGTACACATTTTATAAACTAAAATAAGAAAAAAAGCTGATAAGGATCACATTAAAAGTTTTCCTCTCTACGCATCAACCACCTGGGGAAAACAATGTTGTTCAAACAAAGAGGAGAAAACTAAAGGAGAGCTTCACTGGAAAACTCTGTAAAGTGGCACCAAGGTGTGTGGTTGGGAATAAAACCAATCTGGCCACTTTGGACCACTCTGTCTTCCTTTATTTCATTTTTTAAATTTTTTGTATTTTTAACTTTTTTTTCTCTCTGTCCAGAGGCTGCACCACTTTGGAATAGAAAAATATCGCAGCCTCTGGGAAAATACTTGCTGACATTTTAATCGTTTTTACCCTGCTCCCTGCATCCTGACCCAAGAGGACCCGGGGAAACAAGCGGACGCTGCCGGGGCCGGGACTGCGAGACCCAGGGTGCCCAGCGCTTCAACAACTCAGCGCACCTGGTGTCTCTTCCCGCCCCCAACCCTCCTATTTAAGCGTAGAGGTGAGCGCGCACGCGGGACGCGCGCGGGACATAGCCCGGGGCTAAGCCCGGGCAAAGGGCGGGCCCTCTGAGGCCCTCCGAGGACCGAGAGGACTGGACTGGCCACAACCCCTTGCAAGTTTTATAAAACTGTTGTTGTTGTCACTGATGTGCTATATTTTGTATGGGATGTCATTGTTCTGTTTTTAGCATTACTGAGTATATTAGTTCTATTGTAGTAATATTCCATTTTATAGGGGTTGTTAATTAAGTTTCGGTCCTTTTACCATTTAACTAGAGTACCCCGTGTTAGTTTCTGCTGGTGTAATACAATGTCAACACGAAAAACCAGAAGCCAGGCGGTGGCGGGGATAAAAAATACTAAAACCAAAAAACTTACCAATACCTTGGATAGTTTTATCCTTCGCACTAACACCCTAATTGATGAGGGTATTATATTGATGGAACGGAGGGTTTCTCAAGACTTGCTCCAGGCCAAAAGATCGTCACTGGGTAATATAGCCCTGGCTTGTACTCCGAATAAACATTTGCGTTTTTCAGATACGCCCCATTTATTAACCACTCATGTGACCCCTGTATTGACTATGGCCCAGCCTCAAAGTATAAATATATCTCCGGCAACTATATTACCAGTACCCACAATTGAGTCTGTCACTCTCACTACTCCCGTGGTTACCTCTGCTATTATACATACAGACCCTCCAGAGTTAGAAGGGCTCCCAGTTGTAGGAATAATATCCCCCCAAAATCATCTGTTACAGAGGTGTTTAGTGATACCATAGTTAACCAAAATACTTTACCCTGTATGGGGAACACAGCCGGTGTGGGAAATGGTTCACAGGAGGGAGGGATAAGTGTGGATGCCCCAGTAAATTCTGTTAGGCCACATCGAGTATCCCACCCCCTGCCCCTAGAGTTGCCTGACGTAACTTCATCCGACACTAGCTTGGCTAGTATTCTTGATAATGGTAGTCCTGATGAGTCTGTAGAGAGTGAAGAGGATGAGGATGCGCCCTTTTTTGATTCTCTAGCGACCCTTATTAGGTCCTTGCTTTTGCCCCTGGAAGTTAGACTCCAGGGTATAGAACATCAACTCGGAATTATATCAAAGGAGCTGAATTGTAAGGGGGTAAAAGTAACTCATGAAATCCAGAAGAATACCCCCGGTACATCGGAAAGCCCACTGCCATTGGTCAAGAATCCCTCAATAGCACCCATCCTGCAAACCAAGACCTGTCCAACCGTTACAACTGTACAGAAGGCTGGTAAAGTGGTCACTAAACAAGTCTCTGCAGATGTTAACAAACCTCCGGGAATAGCTAGTTCTACCGCTCCAAGCATTATCCCGCACCCACCCCCTGTGAAGACACCAAGGGTACGGCGGAATATTAGTTTACCGTCCGACGCCTGCCCATTTGTGATAGTGTTAACGGGTGTCCCTGAGCTTACCCCAGACATCTCCGAAACATTCTGGGGCCTTAAAAATAAAGTTTGTCACTGGTTGGATAGGAATTTCCCACCCCTCCCAATATTAATAAAAAATATCCTTATGGTAGAGAGAGCACCATGGGTGGGAGAGAAAAAGAAACACCTCAAAGGAGATTGTGTGGTGATCACATTCGAAGACCCTTGTATTGTAGAGTTTATCTGCTCTGGGCATTGCCGTAACAATGACTCCGAGATCCTTGTTAAACCCTTGTCATACTTTTATATGCCCGCGGGGAACCATGACAATAGATGGAGTTGGCTCAGGGCTACCTCGCATGAAAATGGTTGGGGGAGATTTGAAACCCAAGGGAACCAACGCTCCTACAATTGGGGAGGGGCTGGAAACGGAGATTGGCAAGAAGTGCGAAGAGGAAGAGGTAGAACTTATAATGGTGGAAATAGGCTTAAGGAGGGATGGTTGGGCCCACAGCTGGATCACCCTATTCAATGTTATAATCGCTTTAATGGCCTGGAGGAAGTCGATTGACTTACCAACCAGCCCATCGAGCGATTGGGTAGTCGGGTGGTGCAGGTCTTACCCGGAGATCAAGCCAAATCGCCTGTAGACAGAGTGGCTATTACGGGCTCTATCAGCAAAGGTACAGATATTATTGAACCTTTGGTTGTAGTCGGTAACTGTATGCAGGATATAGTTTCTACAGGTCAAATGGAACCTAAGCCCCCGGGTCCCCTTATTAATATTTTATCATGGAATATTGCAGGTTTAAAGAAAAATTTAGCAAATCCTGATTGGAACATTTTTATTAACAATTTTGATATTTGCATGTTCCAAGAAACATGGTGCCTATCCCCCGAATACATGAACGGTTATTCTACCTTTTATGTTCCAGCTGTTTCATTAGGAAGAGGGCGCCCTTCTGGTGGGTTACATATCTGGGTGAAAACATCTCTGAACTGTAGTGTTACTTCTAACAAGTATGTTTCTAATGACATCTTGCACATTACTTTAAAGAACAGTGTAGGGGGCTATAGTTATGAAATCTTCTGTATTTACGCAAGAGGTCTCCAGGGAGGGCTTGCTTCCCCAATATTGGAATTGTTGGATGTGGAGTTGTCAAACCTCCCGACCAGATCTAAAATACTGGTCGGGGGGGATTTTAACTGCACATTCGAACCTCTAGATGTAGAAGAAGTATTGGGACCCAACGTAGTGGAAGGTAGACAAAGTATACCCCCGCTAAATCTTAGTCCAATTAAGAAATGGTCATCGAGAGTAATCCAGTTGAACGCCCTGGTGTTAGATTATAATCCTTGGGCTCTAAATGGCCGTACAAAGTCAGATCGCGCAGGAGCGATGACCTTTAATAGGCTGGGGTGCCCCTCTCGTATCGATTATATCCTTTTAGATGAACATTCCTGGCCCGATTTAATTGACATGGTGGTTAGGGAGTCCTCCTATAGCGACCACAATCCCTTATGTATGCAGCTTAAGTGGGTAAGTGGCCGAGATCTCAGCCGGGTAACTGAGATGATAACCAAAGAAGTCTTCCCTGTAAATAATAATCGGAAGTTAAAATGGAATGTCGTCAAATGTGATGAGGGGAAGCTCCAAAATATTAAGGATTTAGTATCCAAAGAAACTACCAGATTGACAGCTGTAGCCTTCTCCTCAGTTAATTTAGTCGGTCCCAGTTTGTCGGCATCCTATAGCGATTTAATAAGTAAATTGGGAGCGCACTTTTGTAAGAAGCCAATGGCAAAATCTCGCTTTAATGGTACTAAACCTATAAGTAATCCATGGTACACGAGTAATTGTAGAACCAAAAGGAAAGCAATTACTAAAGCAATACGAAGCAAGGATTCTGCGGCCGTCCGGGCGGCCAGGAAAGATTACTCAAGTAGTATAAAATCTGCAAAAAGAGATTGGGAGGAAGAGCATTGGCAACAGCTGAAGGAAGCAGCACGTGGGAAAAATGCTGTTATCTTTTGGAAATTAATTAATGTTCTAGATAGCAAGGGAGCAGGACCTATTTTAAACCATATTACGGATCAGGAATGGTATTCCCATTTTTTAAAATTGTATTGTGAGGATAATTTGGATAGCTTGATATCACAATCAGCTACTATCCCCGAAAGTATGCCTTGTGGAAATTTGATTCACAATATAGACCCATTTTCACAGAGAGAAGTATTAGATGCCATCTCTAAACTATTGCCCGGGAAGGCCCCAGGCCAAGATGGCCTCCCAGGGGACATGTTAAAATACGAACCAAATGTGTGGGCTAAGTATATATCGTGTCTGATGAATTTGATTCAGGCTGGCCACCCTGTTCCTGATTCCTGGAAAGGTGCTGAGGTGATAACTATTTACAAAAAGGGCGAAAGGGATGACCCCTCTAATTACAGACCAATAAGTCTGATAGACATTATCCAGAAGGTGGTTGGAAGGGTGATCATAAATCGCACAGAATCTTGGCTTGTGGATAAAGGCATTTTGTCCCATTTTCAGGCCGGGTTCAGAAGCTATATAGGTGCAATAGATCAGGTCTTCAGATTTTGTGCAGTCTGTTGGAAGTCAGTGTTAATTACTAAGGGCAGTCTATACCTGGCTTTTATAGACTTGAAGACAGCATTTGACGTCATTCCACGGTCTAAGCTCTGGTCGGTCTTATCCGATATGGGGTTTCCTAGTTACCTCCTACAATTTATTATTAAACTCCATGAAGGGAATTATGCTAGGATCCGCTGGGGATCCCAGGGCCAACTGACTGAGAAGATTCCGGTAAACAGGGGAGTGAGACAAGGGTGTGTGATGGCTCCAACCTTGTTCTCCCTCTTTATCAATGGGGTGGTAGACCATTTGAGGGAGGACCCGGCTGATGCCCCCGTCCTTGCAGGAGAGAAAACACCCACTCTCCTCTTTGCCGACGATACTCTTCTTATGTCTAAATCCCCCATGGGTTTGCAAAAACTGCTTGATCGTTTTTGCAGCTTTTGTAAAGATAGGGGGTTGTCAATAAATACTTCGAAAACAAAGTTGATGGTGCTAACTACTAAAAAGAAACACAGGAAGGTTAACCTCTTGTTGAATGGCACCTCGCTGGAGGTGGTAGAAGAATTTGATTACCTCGGAGTAAGACTTTGTAATAATTTGAGTTGGTCTGCCCACATCGCTAAAATGGTTTTAAACCTCAAAAGGGTTGCAGGAGTAATTCTTAAGAACCAGCGACGATCTATTAGTAGACCCATAGCCCCTACCCTGGCAGTTTATGAAGGGAAAGCATTGGCAGCGGCAGTTTATGGTTCAGAACTTTGGGGGGCGGAAAATACAAAAGCTTTAGTAGTGGCGGAAAATAAGTTCATTAGAGACATGGTTTCGCTACCTTTATCGTCCCCCTTGAAACCTTTATTTCTTGACCTGGGTAAAAAATCGGTAGTTGATCTGGTGCAAATTCGCCCCCTGTTATTTTGGGTTCGTCTAAGAAGGACCCCAGAACTTTTTAACTATGCCAAGGTTTTGGATGAGCTGATTAGTTTGAATGTAGAAAATAAAATTAAATGGCTGAATAACTTAAAGAGGCTTGTGAAATCTATAGGTCTGGAGGAGAGTTGGATTTCACAAATGCCACCCCCAAAAACAATGGTTAAAAAACTATATTGGGATTGGGTTGTTGCAAAAGAACTTAGGAATGCAAATTGGGGCCATCTAACTAGTACCTTCCTTGACCACAAGCCTCTCAGAAAGTTAGAGCCCTTTCTGGATTTTATCCAGGTCCCTCGCGATAGAACACTGTTTCTGAAATTCAGATATGGTATTTTACCCCTTAACTCATTCAAAGAAGGCTGGAAGGGATATAGTGGTACAGAGATTAAATGCCCAGGTTGTCCATGCCCGAAGGAATCATTGGGCCACTTCCTATTTGCATGTGTAGCTTACAAAAAACCAAGAGATAGGTGGTTGAAACCTGTTTGTAGGAATTTAGGGGTGAGGGAACATAGATTAGCCATGCGTATCATTCAAACTAATGTCATTTCAATGTACATGGTCTGTGGGGTGGCTAAATATGTGGCGAATGCTTGGTTCATCAGGTCAAAACTTTTGCCCATTGTCTGAATTATTTTTATGTATAGCTTATTTTGGATACTGTATATTGTACTTTTATGAAACTTGTTTCGAATAAAGTAATTTCAAAGATATTTGCAGCCAAAGCGTTTGTTTCTTTATTGGATCTAAAATATGGCCCAAATCCATATCAAATGTCAAATCTTTGCAGTTACTCAGTGGGTGGCTGGGAAACAGGTACACGCAATGCTGCTACGTGAAAGAGATCTGGACGCTCCTGTTTTAAAATACAAAGCAAGAGGCTGCAGTGAGGCGCTAACATTCTGTAACAAAATAGATTTGAAAGAGGTCTTTCTGCCTGAAGTATAATACATCTATGTTGCCAGGAAGATAACTAGCGGTAAAAGGAATGACCTAGAAGGCCCAGACCTAAATATAGGGAGTACCTAAACAACTGCACAAGCTGTCTGTTACGGCACTACATTGCACGCTGCAGACAGCTGATCTGTATCTCTATTACTCCAATTAGTCTTTGCTCAGTCCATGACAACATTCTTGACAATATTATTGTGGTTGCACTACACCTGATCTGTTTCCAGACTGCACAAAGTACCTGCACTTTTTTTTGGCTAGTCACTTGATGAAATGGTGAAATAGGTGGGGGTGGAGAAGAGATGTTAGCTTTGTTACAAGATAGGATAGCCCCCTTGTTTACGTACATTGCTGTTTAACTACCTTTGCACTAATTTAAAAAACCTTTGCACTAATTTAATGGTTAATGGTTTAAGAGTTGATTAACAGCCCAGGCTTCTAACTTTGTAAACCCTATTTTTAGGTCTCTATTGTACAACATAATTTTGTCGGTTGTATCCAGGCGCCATCCATGGGCACAGGGAGATTAGGTGATTTGCCCAAAATCCCAGGACGTGGAGCCGACGCCGCAACTCGAACCGAGATCTCCAGTTCCCGAGTCAACAGCCGTGACCGCTGCGCTACCCCACCCTCAAACAAGTATTGCTCAGCGGGACCAGTTTGTCTGCATAAAGCATGTTAGATAAAGGCTTGTTTCTGAGGATTGGGGGGTGCGAATTAACTTAATCTATTTCTCCAGTGAGATCAGATATAAAGTGAGTGAAGTCATGAGTGAGGCATATAAGCAGTTAACTTGTTTAATTGCATAACTAGAGCGTTTTGGAACTTGAACTATATTTTTGGAACTTTGATTTCTATTGTACAGCTATTTTTCATGGAAGAGTAAATGAAAGTACATTTTTGAATGAGTAATTAAAATGTGTAGTTCTTACATCTTCTGTAGAATACTGTGTTTGGTCCCTTTTCAGGCCCATGACCCTGCATACAAGGTCAAATGAAAGTACTTTGACAATAAATCGTTCATGATTTTTATTTATTTATTTATAATTGCATTTGTTGAGCGCACAGCTACCCGGAGGTTTCCCGGCGCTAGAGCAAACTGAACGGAGAAAGGAAGGGAGAATCATAAAATCAAATTAGTTGTTAAAAAGCCAAGTTTTTATTCCCTTACGGAATTTCAGAAAACACATTTCAGTGCGCAAAGATTGAGGAAGAGAATTCCATAAAGATGGGGCTAACAGGGAAAACGAACGTCCTCCCATCTTGGCTCTGTTGATGCGCGGAATCTTAAATTTATTCTGCGTCGAAGACCTAAGTGTGCGGGGGGGGATGTATTGCTGCACCAGAGCAGAGAGATAGCAAGGAGCTCTACCCGTCATAATTTTGTGCATATAACAGAGTGCTTTGAAGTTAACTCTGCTTTCAATCCGCAACCAGTGCAGATTCCGCATATGGTGAGCGACCGAGGATCGGGCAGGAAGGTGACAGATCAAGCGGACAGCCATATTCTGTACCACCTGGTACTTCCTGATTACCTCTTTGGCAGCACCTAGGAGCAGGATGTTCCCATAGTCCAGGCGTGAGATGACAAGAGCCTGGACTACGGTCCTCAGGGTGTCCGCAGGTAACATCCAGGTGATCTTTCTCAGCCACCTGATGATGGTAGTACAGGTGGCTGAGACTTTCACAGCGTGTTGTTTGAAAGTGAGTTGGTTGTCGAAGGTTACACCAAGATTGCGGGCAGACACAGATTGAACGGGAAGGGGACCCATCTCTGGAGGCCAATGGTGTGGGCCCCAGAGAGAAGTGTCTGGGCCAAACAGGAGCAGCTCTGTTTTATCCCCGTTCAATTTTAGTTTGTGCTTCAACATCCAGTCCGATATGTGTTTCAATCCAACTTGCAGAGAGGAAGAGGGGAGATTTTTATTGGCGGAGAGAGAGTAGATGACTTGATCTTCTGGAAAAGTATCAAAGAACTACCAAATAAAAATACAGTGGTTCTTAGGGTCCAAATTGTATCAGAAGAACCTCAATTAATCCAGGACACCATTCCTACTGCAGAAGAAAAGGAAGTTGAACAGAGGAGCCACAATTGACATCGAAAAGGGTTGTGTCGCGTATAATAGCTGCAAATTATATTAATCCTTCCTCAAATTGTTCAAGAAGGGCTGCGCAGGACGAGGTGGAAAGACTGAGGTAAAAAGTACACACTACTTCCGGGTAGCAGCCTCTCTTCATTTATAACGTGCCCTGTGATTTTTGTCATCCCAGTGGAACCACATAGGAGAGCAACAGAGACTCAAGAAAGGCACAGACATTCACCATGAAAAGGCTGTGGAGCATTAGGATGGGAAACTCGCTCAGTAATTACCGCAGACCTGTGATTCCAGATCTAAAAAAAATATGCCAGCTCACAGCTGCAACCGTTTTGGAAACTTCCTGTCCAGTAACGTCAACAACAGTCTTTTCTATAGTGCATGAGCACAAAATGACCCACAGGAATACAGATGACAGGCATGCACGCACTTATGTTGTTTGTGCATGTGCAGCTGTGTCTGAAGTACTGCAGTTCCCCCTGGGCACAAGCAGGCATCCACTTCTGTCATTACAGCTGATCGCAGCAAAAAGACAGAAGTGGATGACTGCTTGTGCCCCGGGGGGACTGACATAAAAAAACAAGCACGCTGTGCCTCGTGCTGGCAGCAGAGGGGAGGGAGGAGGGGGCCTGCGCCTGCTTCCCTTACGGGAACGAGCGCTGAAACCATATGTTTGCAATTTAATTAACAACATATGGTGTCATTGCTCGAGCCCCAAGGGAATAGCCACACGTGCACGCGTTGCCATTGAAGGCAATGGAACGCGTGCACTGTTGTGGCTTAAAAAGGGGACCGATGGCTAAAGGTTTCCTCCTGTCCAGCGCATGTGCGCTGCGTAGGTGAGACCTAAAAAGGATTAGTGGGGAATGAGTCTAGGGAAATATGAAAAATAAATTGAGGGGTGGACATGTTAATAGGTTATTTGGATTGAAATAGCATACCGGAGGGATGGAAGAGGGAAGGATGTGCATTATTCAGCGCTTGCTACCACTGATGAGGTGTTGAAGCAGTTTTTGGTGAGTAACATGCTACTCCGGAACCCAAGAAGGATTAGTGGTGAATTAGTGTAGGGCAATGTTGGAAGGGGCAATCTCAGAGGGCCAGGTTATGCTCACCCGGTCACCCCAAGACCCACCTCTCCCACAGATCTTGCCGAGTCTTATCGTGAGGTCCTCACTGGGGAGGACTTCGAGTCTAGAATCGTACACACTGAGCTCACACCACACTTACGAACAGACACCACACCGTTGGGTTCTTAGTAAAAAGTTCTTTATATAAGGAATAAAAGAAGGAAGCACTCTTATGTACACAGTGATCGGAGGATCACAAAGTCGTGGAGGGTTCAAGATGGGGGAAGCGGGACAGTCTTTTAGTCTCTGGGGCAGTACGGGGCGTACCCTACGCACAGCTCTCAATCCTCGAGCCGGGGGGTACGGACGATGATGGTCGTACTGGCTGCTTCACCTCCGTCGAGTCGGCTCGGTCGTGATGGTGGCCTCGATGGTCCAGCCGGACCAGAGTACTCCTCGAGCCGCGACGAGGTCAGCAGGGCTTGATCTGGAGAAGTTCGTGAGGAGCCGCGACAGCGTCAGCAGGGCTCGGATGGTTGCAGGTTCAAGCTTGAGCCGCGACAGCGTCTGCAGGGCTCTGGTGGTCTTAGAGGTCGAGCCGCGACAGCGTCAGCAGGGCTCCGATGGTTACAAGTTCAGCTCGAGCCGCGACAGCGTCAGCAGGGCTCCGGAGGTCTTAGAGGTCGAGCCGCGGCAGCGCCAGCAGGGCTCCGATGGTTACAAGTTCAGCTCGAGCCGCGACAGCGTCAGCAGGGCTCCGATGGTTCAGTTCCTTGTTGCGAAGAGGGAGCCGCGACAGCGTCAGCAGGGCTCGGAGGTTCAAGATGAGTTCTTCTTAGGGTCAGCCGTGATCAGATCAGCAGGCTTCAGGTCCAAGATCCAACTGCCCGCTAGTTGTCAGGCGGGCCCAGATATAGTCCATTAGCCCTTTGATGTCCGGACCCTCGCAGGCGGAGGGCGCGAGCCCTGGGGCTGGTTGTGGGCGAGGTCCGGCGGTCGGCTCTATGATCCTTTGAAAAGAGGGGTCCGGGAATTCCCAGACGCCCAGCGGGTCTGGAGCCAGCACTCGGGGAGGCAAGAGGTGCAATCGAAACTGGCCCACAGGTGGAGGCCAAAGGTGTGACAGATTCCAGTCTCTCAGGGGAGGCCGGAGGTGCCATCGAAACTCCCTGGCTTATCTCACTTGGGGAGCGCTTTACCCCCCAGCCGGGACTGGAGCGCCTTTGGAGTCTGGGTTTCGCTGGGGCCGGGGTCACGCTAGGCCCAGGGAGACAGGGATGTCGGGAAGGGAAGATGGCGTCCGGGCCTTGTGGGGCATGCAAGGTTAGGCGCTCGGAGCCGGGTGTGGGACGGGAAAGGTAGGCCTGGTCGAGGTGCTAGGGGGATCTAAGCTTAACTGGAGTAGGGCGACCAGGCTCGGGGTGCAGGCTGCGCTAACAGGGAGGCTGCGCAGGGGACTCGGGGTACAGGACTACGCTCACAGGGTGTGGAGGGACAGAGGCGAACCACGCCACGAGGCCGGGTCCAACACGCGTCCCCCCAGCTGAAGGCGGGGAGAACTACCCATCCTCTTGGGGGTTCTCTTCGCTGAGGCGGAAGAATCGGGACAGGCCGTCTGCGTTGGCGTGGTCAGCACCAGGCCGGTGCTCAACAGTGAAGTCCATCCCCTGGAGGGAAATGGACCAGCGCAGCAATTTGGGGTTCTCCCCTCTCATCTGCATTAGCCACCGGAAGGGTCGGTGGTCGGTCTGGACCAGGAAGTGAGTACCGAACAGGTAGAGCCTCAGCTTCTTCAGGGCCCAAACCACCGCGAAGGCCTCCCGCTCGATGGTGCTCCACCTTTGTTCTCGAGGGAGTAGCCTCCGGCTAATGAATGCTACTGGTTGGTCTAGGCCGCTCTCGTTAACCTGGGACAGAACTGCTCCGATGCCACGCTCGGACACGTCCGTCTGAACTACAAATTCTCGGGAGTAGTCGGGGGCCTGTAGGACGGGGCGGTGCACATGGCGTCTTTCAAAGTCTCGAACGCCTCTTGGCAGGTGGGGGTCCAGCTGACTGTCTTCGGCTGGTTCTTGGAGGTTAACTCCGTGAGGGGGGCTACGATGCTGCCGTACCCTTTGATGAACCTTCGGTAGTACCCCGTGAGCCCTAGGAACGCCCGCACTTCCGTCTGGGTAGTGGGGGCCTCCCAGGCCACGATTGCATCGATCTTGGGCTGGAGGGGGGCTACGAGGCCGCTTCCGACCTGGTGCCCGAGGTAGACTACGGACCCTTGTCCGATCTGGCACTTGCTTGCCTTAATGGTGAGACCGGCCCTTCTCAGGGCCGTCAGCACCGCCCAGAGGTGCTGGAGGTGCTCGGGCCAGTGGGAACTGTAAACTGCGATATCGTCCAGATACGCAGCGCTGAACTCTTCCAACCCCGCCAGTACCTGGTTTACCAGCCTTTGGAAGGTGGCGGGGGCGTTTTTCATCCCGAAGGGCATCACCCGGAAATGGTAGTGACCATCCGGGGTGGAAAACGCGGATCTTTCCCTAGCTCCCTCGGTGAGGGCGATCTGCCAGTATCTGCTGGTCAGGTCGAACGTGCTAAGGAAGCGAGCAGCCCCGAGGCGATCAATAAGCTTGTCTGCTCGGGGGATGGGATGCGCATCGGTTCGGGTGACTGCGTTGAGCCCGCGGTAGTCAACGCAGAACCTCAGCTCGGAAACAGCCCCGGGGGTGGCTGCCTTCGGAACCAGGACCACGGGGCTAGCCCATGGGCTGTCAGAGGCTTCGACCACCCCAAGAGCTAGCATCTTTGTTACCTCGGCCTTGATGCAGGCCCGGACTCGGTCAGGGACGCGGTAGGCCCTGTGCCGTACTGGTGGGCTATCCCCGGTGTCCACGTCGTGGACGCACCAGCTGGTGACGCCGGGGGTGAGGGAGAAGAGGTCCGAGAACTGTCCCAGTAACTGGCGACAGTCCTCGCGCTGCTCGGGAGAGAGGGAGGAGGAGAGACTCACACCCTCTACGGAGCCATCTTTTTCTTTCACGCCCAGGAGGTCGGGGAGAGGCTCCGTTTCTTCTTCTTCTCCATCGTCCGTGGCGAGGAGCAAGCTCAACTCGGACCGGGCGAAGTGGTGCTTGAGGCGGTTCACGTGGAGGACCCTCAAGGGGTTCCTGGGGGACTGTACATCGATGAGATAAGTCACCTGACTCTTGCGCTCCACCACCTTAAAGGGTCCTGTCCACTTGTCTTGTAGGGCAGAGGGCTCCACGGGGGCCATCACCCAGACCTGCTGTCCGGGCTGAAACTCGACCAGAGTAGCATTCTGGTCATACCACCGTTTCATTTCTTCTTGACTAGCCTCGAGGTTGGCCTCGGCCAGTCTCGGAACTTCCTAGTCTGGTTCCGGAGGGCCAGAATGTATCGAAACACATCGGGAGGGGGCTCTAGGGCCACCGTCTCCCACCCTTCCTTGACCAGGCTGAGGGGTCCCCTGATGGGTGCCCGTAGAGGAGCTCGAAGGGGCTGAACCCCAGGGACTTCTGGGGGACTTCGCGGTACGCGAAGAGGAGACAGGGAAGGAGGACGTCCCATTTACGCCTCAGGGGCTCTTCGAGACCCATGATCATTCCCTTGAGGGTCCGGTTGAATCGTTCCACCAGACCGTTACTCTGGGGGTGATATGGGGTGGTGAATTTGTACGTCACCCCACATTGTTGCCAGAGGGACTTCATGTATTTCGAGATGAAGTTGGTCCCTCGGTCGCTGACGACTTCTCGGGGGAATCCCACCCGAGAGAAGATGGCCATGAGGGCCCGCCCCACTACGGGGGCCGTCACCGTTCGAAGAGGAATGGCTTCGGGGTAGCGGGTGGCATGGTCCACCAGGACAAGGATAAAGCGGTGACCCAGGGAGGTCCGGGGGTCGAGGGGGCCCACGATGTCGATTCCCACCTTTCAAAGGGGGTACTGACCACGGGGAAGGGTTGGAGGGGGGCCTTGCGCTTCCCTCCGCTCTTTCCGCTGGACTGACCCGTGGGGCAGGACTTACAGTGGGCCTCCACATCGGAGCGCATGCCGGCCAGTAGAAGTGGGTGACTAGGCGGTGATACGTTTTGTCTTGCCCCAAGTGTCCCGCCAGGGGCACGTCGTGGGCCAGGTTCAAGAGAAAGCCGCGGAAGCGTAGGGGTACCACCAGCACTCGGGCTGACCCTAGCTCGGCAGACTTTTGTTCGCTGTACAAGAGGCCGTTCTCCCAATAGACAAAGTGGGAGCCGGACTGATCACCGGCGGCCTGGGCGGCGGCCTGCTGCCGCGGCCCAACCAAGGATGGACAGGAGGTCTGTTCTAGGCAGAATTCTTCTCGGACGGTCCTCCTTCCTGGCGCCACTGGGCCAGCTCAGGAAGGTCGTCCAAGCTCTGGGTCGGTTCGACGCCAGGGCCGAGGGGGCCTGCGTCGGGGGGGGGAAGCTTTCCCCGGGGAACAGCTCAGGGGTCTCAGAGGATGCAGGGACCTCGGGGTCCTCGGGGGTAGCCGGTGCTGCCTCTGGGGTTGCCCCTCGGGTGGTCATCGACCGGGTGTTCACACAGGCCCATTCGGGCAGGCCCACCATCTCCAACTGGGTCCTTTTCTCAACCCGCTGCCATGGGGAGCTCTCTAGATCGTTGCCGAGCAGGCAGTCCACGGGCATGTCGGAGCGGACCGCCACTCGTAACTCTCCGGAGACGCCCCCCCATTCGAACGGGACTTGAGCTATCCGGCAGGTGCGGACGGAGTTATCAGCTGCGATCACCTTGCAGGAGAGGTGGGGAACAATCTGGGCTTCAGTGACTAGGTGCCGGTTGACTGCGGTGATACTGGCCCCGGTGCGCCCCTATGTGGTGGCCATTGACAGTCACCTGCTGTCGGTACTCGGTGTTGTCGGGCAGGGGGGCTCCTGGGACCATCTCCCTATCACCCAGGGAGACTAACATCATGGCTGCGGGGTCAGCTCCCTCGAACTCCTCTTCCCCCTCCTCTTCTAGGGCTACTGAGGTGATGTGACGCACGGGGGGCCCTGCAGCGGCAGGCTTCTTGAATAAAGGGCAGCGGGGGTCATTGGCATAGTGCCCTGGTTGCTGGCAATGGAAGCAGGCTTGGTTGACTCGGGGTCCTGGCCTGGCTGGGGGGAACCCTGCGCGCGCTGTGGGAGGCGAGGTGCCGGGCTGGTTTCTGGGGGGACTGCGCGGGGACCCTATCTGGGATCCCCTCTGTCTATTCTGACCCCCTCCTCCCCTCGGGCAGGATGGTCCTTGTTCGTTTCGGCCAGAGTCTCCCCCGGGCCCCCGGGGTACTCTGGTGCTCACCCAGCGATCGGCCTCGACGGCCAGCTTCCGGGGGTCAGCCAACTTGCTGTCCAGGAGGTGCTGTCGGAGTTCCACAAAGCAGTTCAGAGACAAATGTTCGTAGGCAATGAGGTCGATGAGCCCCTCGAAGGTGGATACTTTGCTGCCCTTGATCCACCCTTCCAGGGCCCGGCTGTAGAAGTTGACATATTCCACCCATGTGGTGCCGGGGATTTTCTTACATTCTCTGAAGCGTTGGCGGTACATTTCAGGGGTGAGTCCGTACCTTGTGAGGAGGGCCTCTTTCATGTGGCTGTAGGAGGTCTGTTCGGCCGACGGTAGGTCGAGTAGGGTGTCTCTCCCCTCACTCAGGAATCGCCCCCACAGCCCGGCTCCCCAATCTTTCTGCGGAACTCGGTGGGAGGTCATGGCGACCTCGTAGGCCCTGAACCATTGTTGGATATCATCGTTTTTATAATATTCTTTGACCACATCCTTGGGGATGTGGACCTTGGATTCCACCGGGGGAACGGACTCTCGGGTCGCCGATGTTCTGTGGTCTTCGGTCCTGGCCTTTAGTTCGATCTCCTTGATGCTGCGCTCGTGCTCCAGCTGGAGTCTTTTCCCTTCGTGTTCTCTCTGGAGTTTCTTCTCCTCCAGTTCTCTCTGGAGTTTCTTCTCCTCCAGTTCTCCCTGCAGCCGCAGCTGCTCGATGGCTAGCTTCTTCTCGGCCAGCTTGAGTTCTCCTTCCATCTTCAGACGGGCTAGTTCTAGCTCGTGGGTTCGGTTGCGTTCTCGGTCGGTCATCTCTTCTCGAGACAGACCTCTCTCTGTGCTGTGAGTCCGCGTCGGGGACTCTGCTCTTTCTTGCTCTGGGGCGTGGGTTTCGGTCAGGGGTGCTCCCCCTCCATCGGCTTCTGTCGGTGCTGGAGGTTGTGCTCCGGCCTCCACCCAGGCGGTTAGGGCTTGATGAAAGTCTTCTTTGGTGTTTAATCCCGTTGTCGGGATGTGGAGATCTTTGCAGAATTGCTTCATTTGTCGGTGCGTATAGTCCTTCAGGAGCTCCACCCGTAAGGTAGTCTCGTCTTCCGTGATGCTCATGGTTGTTCTTCTTTGTTCGGGTAGTGTGTCAGTACTGTACGATCCCTAGACGTAGGTTCTTATCGCGACGCTGCCACCAATGTTGGAAGGGGCAATCTCCGAGGGCCAGGTTATGCTCACCCGGTCACCCCAAGACCCACCTCTCCCACAGATCTTGCCGAGTCTTATCGTGAGGTCCTCACTGGGGAGGACTTCGAGTCTAGAATCGTACACACTGAGCTCACACCACACTTACGAACAGACACCACACCGTTGGGTTCTTAGTAAAAAGTTCTTTATATAAGGAATAAAAGAAGGAAGCACTCTTATGTACACAGTGATCGGAGGATCACAAAGTCATGAAGGGTTCAAGATGGGGGAAGCGGGACAGTGTTTTAGTCTCTGGGGCAGTACGGGGCGTACCCTACGCACAGCTCTCAATCCTCGAGCCGGGGGGTACGGACGATGATGGTCGTACTGGCTGCTTCGCCTCCGTCGAGTCGGCTCGGTCGTGATGGTGGCCTCGATGGTCCAGCCGGACCAGAGTACTCCTCGAGCAGCGACGAGGTCAGCAGGGCTTGATCTGGAGAAGTTCGTGAGGAGCCGCGACAGCGTCAGCAGGGCTTGGATGGTTGCAGGTTCAAGCTTGAGCCGCGACAGCGTCAGCAGGGCTCCGGTGGTCTTAGAGGTCGAGCCGCGACAGCGTCAGCAGGGCTCCGATGGTTACAAGTTCAGCTCAAGCCACGACAGCGTCAGCAGGGCTCCGGTGGTCTTAGAGGTCGAGCCGCGACAGCGTCAGCAGGGCTCCGATGGTTACAAGTTTAGCTCGAGCCGCGACAGCGTCAGCAGGGCTCCGATGGTTCAGTTCCTTGTTGCGAAGAGGGAGCCGCGACAGCGTCAGCAGGGCTCGGAGGTTCAAGATGAGTTCTTCTTAGGGTCAGCCGTGATCAGATCAGCAGGCTTCAGGTCCAAGATCCAACTGCCCGCTAGTTGTCAGGCGGGCCCAGATATAGTCCATTAGCCCTTTGATGTACGGACCCTCGCAGGCGGAGGGTGCGAGCCCTGGGGCTGGTTGTGGGCGAGGTCCGGCGGTCGGCTCTATGATCCTTTGAAAAGAGGGGTCCGGGAATTCCCAGACGCCCAGCGGGTCAGGAGCCAGCACTCGGGGAGGCCAGAGGTGTGTAGCGATCGCCCTTGGCAGAGCGGCAAGTCGCCGCAGACATTACGTTTTCAGGCATGTTCAGAAAAACTACCAGTCCCAGAAGGCCAAGCGGCGCCAGGAGGCTGCTCAATGGGAAGAACTTACTTAAGCTCCTCCCCTTGCACAAAACGGGGCTTGTCAATCTTGTTCTTGGTTTGTTCCATGTTGTTTGCGGATTTGAAGCCTCTGTCTTGGAGTTTTGTGACTAGCCAGTTTGTCAAGCGTGCAGACACCCGCCGCGACGACGAAGTGCCTGCGTGGTCAGTTGTGCAGACACCCGCCGCGACGACGAAGTGCCTGCGTGGTCAGTTGTGCAGACACCCGCCGCGACGACGAAGTGCCTGCGTGGTCAGTTGTGCAGACACCCGCCGCGACGACGAAGTGCCTGCGTGGTCAGACTATCGGATTTCCAGCGCGTCTTTGTGAGAGTAACAGAGCCGCGCTTGTTTGGAACATCAGCGAGGAGACAGCTTCCCAGCGCATCCCTGTGAGTATAACAGAGCCGCGCTTGTTGGGAAAAGCAGTGAGGAGAGCGGGCTCGCTCTCTTCCATGTACCTTGTTTGTAGTTCTTGATTCCAAAGCCTGGAAGAAGGTATAGTGCGGTTCGCACATTGTTCTGATTTGTTTATACGTTGGCTTCCTGTATTACGGACGTCATTGAGCCCACATCCACATACATTTCCAAAAGGAGTATTTTGGGTTTCCTGTACCAGTACTTTGCTAAACTAGTGCCGAGGAGAGTTCCATCCTCGGGAATCCGTTACAGGAGCTTGGTTGGAAAGTGCAGTAACTTTTCGCCAATTGTGGAGCAGACTTCCCTGTATTCTTTGTATCTTCAGACTTCTTGCACGGAAAAGCTCACTTACATCAGTGGTAAGTCCCGGAACACTGGGGAGGTTGGGATATTCAAGTCAGTGCGGAAGAATATTATCCTCTCTACATCTTTTCACCCACCTTCAGGGAGGTCTTCCCAGTAAAGCCGCTGGCTCTGGATCTTGTCCTGAGAAGCATAGAAGAACCCCTCATCCATCTCTCTGTTCTCCCTTGCGGCCTCCGGCTGTGCTCGCTCCAATAGCGGTGATTGTCCCATTATTGGGTGACGTGCGGTGTGAGGTTGCGAGGACAGTCATCCAGTCGTTCCTGCTGGGCATAGGATTCAGGTTAGTGGCGCGTGCTATTTCTTGCGCTGCTTTCAATCGTTACAGATTGACAAGCCCAAGAACGCTAACCAGCCTGGACGATGGATACAAACACCATACTCACCTCCTTGTTGGAAAGCTTCTCAGAGTTACAAAGCGAGGTCCAAACATCTCGTGCTGAAAACCAAGCGTTATACAAGGAAGTGTCGGACTTACGTAGAGAAATGTCTGATCTTGCCCTGAAAGAGCCTAGTGTCAGGCCTTTGATTCGACCTGCTACCTTGCCCCCTCCTCCATCGTACCAACCTGGAGGAACCTTTGCAGCCCCTTCTACGTCCACAGACGCCACTCCCACAGTACATATACTGCAGACCCATGGCATACCTCTGGCTCCTCCCGAAAGGTTTTACGGAGATCCCAAAAAGTTTGAGACCTTTCTAAACCAATGTCGCCTTCATTTCCTCTGCAAGCCTCAAGTCTTTCAGGATGAATCATCTAAGACTGCATTCGTTATGTCATATATGGGAGGGAACGCATCCGGTTGGACCATTCCTTTGTTGGAACGGAATGATCCCATACTACATAACTTTGCCGATTTCTGCCTCGAAATGCGTAAACTGTTCGACAGAAAGTCCCACATGCTATCCTTGGACCGGGAGCTAATGACCTTACGCCAAGGATCACAGGATCTATTGTCCTATATTACGACTTTCAACCGACTCATAGTAGAAACAGATTGGCCGGCTCAGAAACGGATCTCTCTATTCTATCAGGGTCTTCGGGGGGAATTGAAGGACGTATTAGCACAAGTGGTGCAATTGCCCTCCACATGTGAAGAACTTATCGAGTTAACAGTCCAACTGGATCATCGATTGTTGGAGCGGAGAGGTGATCGGAGCAGAGGGGACTCTCGGTTCTCCTATCCCATGGTCAGATCCCGACAAGCGGGTGAGGAAAAAGCTAAGCCCCAAGAAGGGCCAGAACCCATGCAAATAGGAGGAATACGGGGCCCCCTTACCAAAGAAGAAAAGGACCGGAGAAGAAGACTCAAACTATGCATGTACTGCGGAAAAAGCGGGCATTTCGTTAACGATTGTAGGGCTCGGGCTTCTAACTCCGGAAGGAATGTATTTCCCAGAACACAGGCCACCCTGAGAACGGAAGAGCCGTCGGAAAACTAACGGTCTTGGATCAGAAAGAGACCACTGATTCAAGACTCCAGTCTCCTCCGGTCTCCCCCTACGTAGCGAACACCCTTCACCCTGCAGTTGCGCACATGAATATAAATGTAACCCTGCAGGTGGCAAATCAGAAACCTTTCCTGGTTGACGCTCTGTTGGATTCAGGGGCCACAGGGAACTATATCGATCAAGCTTATGCAAGAAGAATGGGTATTCCCTGTGACCAGAAAACAACGCCCGAGATGGTCAAGGCCGTGGATGGCACTGACTTGTCATCAGGACCAGTGACCCAACATACCTTGGCCTTGCTGATGGAATATGGAGCCCATCACTACGAATATATTCAATTCGACCTCATAGACGCCCCACAATTCCGGCTCATCTTAGGCATGCCTTGGCTTACTTTACATGACCCTTCCGTTTGCTGGTCCACCCGCACAGTAAGGATGACATCCAAATACTGCCATGAACATTGCCAGAACAGAGACCATCTCCATAGTGTTCCGGAACCCTCACCTGCCTCTTGCTTAGCTGGGGCCTGCTCAGTTGACAGGTTCTGCTGTGCCACGGTTTTACCATCAGAATACCACGAATACGCCTCTTTGTTCGATAAGAAAAAAGCCACTCACCTGCCTCCACATAGGGCATATGACTGCCGTGTGGACCTTGTTCCAGGTGCTGATCTCCCCTGCAGCAGAGTGTACGCCTTAACCGAAAAGGAGACACAATATCTACGAACCTATATTGATGACAATTTGGCCACCGGGTTCATTAGACACTCCACGTCCCCTGTATCGTCGCCTATGTTTTTCATCCCTAAGAAGGACTGTGAGGAGTTGCGTCCATGCATCGATTACCGAGCCATCAACCGGGTGACGGTAAAAAACCGATACCCCTTGCCTTTGATACCCGTTCTTATGGACCAACTCAAAGGGGCGCGGTACTTCACCAAACTCGATCTTCGAGGGGCCTACCATCTCGTGCGAGTAAAGACTGGGGACGAATGGAAAACGGCCTTCAGAACCAAATTCGGCCTCTACGAGTATCGAGTAATGCCGTTTGGCCTGTGCAACGCCCCCGCCGCCTTCCAGTTTTTTATGGATGAGGTGTTGCGGGGGTGTTTGGAGTCTTTCTGTATCGTCTATATTGACGACATTCTGGTGTACTCTGCCTCTCTTTCAGAACACATCACACACGTCAAAGAGGTGTTGGAGAGACTGCAACGAAACTCGTTGTACGCCAAGCTTGAAAAATGTCTTTTTCACGTCACACAAGTGGCATTTCTGGGTTATGTGATCGATGCCCAAGGATTTAGGATGGACATGAGAAAGGTTGAAGCCATACTCTCCTGGAAGACGCCGCAGACTATCAAATCCATCCAGAGTTTTCTTGGTTTCGCCAATTATTATAGGCGCTTTGTCCAGGACTTTTCTAAGATCATCCATCCCATCACGTCTCTTTTGCGGAAGAACGTATCGTTTAAATGGGGAGAAGAAGCAGAAAAGGCCTTTCAAACCCTCAAAGAGAGATTTACACAGGCACCCATCCTTCGACATCCGAACCCCCAGTTACCTTTCATACTCGAAACAGACGCCTCCCAATATGCTCTTGGCGGAATATTGTCGCAACGTCACCCTACTACTGGACAGCTCCATCCGGTGGCGTTCTATTCAAAGAAGCTCACTCCTTGTGAAATAAACTATACCATCACAGACAAGGAGCTTCTGGCTATTAAAAGAGCATGCGAAGAGTGGAGGCATTACCTCCTTGGAGCTGTGCATACCGTGGAGATCATTACGGACCATCGCAATCTTCTGTTTTTGAAAACCGCAAAAGCCTTGACGCCCCGTCAATTGAGATGGACCCTCTTCTTTTCCGATTTTGACTTCATTATCAGATATAGACCTGGAACTCGGAATGGCAAGGCGGATGCTCTCTCTCGGTTGGGAGAGGATGACACAGAGAGACCTGTTGATTCACCCTCAATACTGCAAGGCGTCGAGAACATTGAGGCCTCCATTGCTTTGATCACCTCAGACGATTTTCTTGAGGACGTTAAAATCGCCCTCGCTGACCTAGATATACCCGCATGGATCCTTGAAGAACCTGATCATCGCTGTGAAAAGGATCACTTAGCGTATCATCACCATGCGTTATATGTTCCCCTCATTGAGCTGCAAACCAAGGTGATGGAATGGGCCCATGACTCAGTACTGGGAGGACACATGGGTGTGTACAAGACACTCTCTACGGTGGAACGGTCCTTTTGGTGGCCCAGCGTCCGGACTGATGTGAAGGACTACATAAAAAACTGTGCGGTTTGTGCGCAAGGTAAATCATCTCATGCTAAACCAACAGGATTGCTGCGCCCTCTACCCATCCCGTCCAAACCCTGGCATACCCTGTCCATGGATTTTATTGTAGAAATGCCTCCTTGTGAGAAACAAACAGTCATCTTGGTGGTGGTAGACCATCTGACCAAGATGGGCCACTTCATCTCCCTACCAGGTTTGCCTACCTCCGGAGAATTAGCGAAGGTGTTTTTACAAAACATTGTACGTCTACATGGACTTCCAAATGTGGTGATAACAGACCGGGGTACGCAATTCACCTCTCATTTCTGGAAGGCGCTCTGTACCATCCTCCAGATTGACGCTCGCCTATCATCCAGCTACCATCCTCAAACGGATGGTAAGACAGAACGGTTAAACCAAACTCTGGAACAATACTTACGCTGTTTCACCTTGCAGAACACAACCAACTGGACCACCTTGTTATGGTTGGCGGAATTTGCGTACAATAACGCCGTGCATTCTACTCTGGGATGTTCTCCTTTTTTCTGTTTGAACGGATTTCACCCGAATATGCTCCCTTTCGAGTGGCCTGGTGTTTCCTTGGTTCCCACCATCCAGGAACACCATGAACATCTCCGCGCCGTACTGATAGAGGCTCGGAACAATCTGAAGACGGCTCAGGATGCCCAAAAGATGTATGCCGATAAGAAGAGAACCCTGGAGCCCGTGTACAAGGTAGGAGATAAAGTATGGCTTTCCACTCGTAACTTACACCTGAAAGGAGCGAACAAACTGAAACCCAAATACATAGGGCCATACGGTATCTGTGAGGTGATCAACACCGTGGCTATGAAACTATCTCTGCCTGTGTCTTGGTCCATACATCCGGTTTTTCATGTCTCTCTTCTACGGCCTTGCCTCCCGAGTGTCCGGTTGCCTGAGCGCCCGGGTCCTGTGGAAGTGGAAGGGCAGGAGGAGTACGAAGTGGAGTCTGTTTTGGATTCCCGTGTGGTGCGGGGTCGGGTCCAGTATTTGGTCGAGTGGAAGGGCTACGGTCCCGAAGACCGCTCATGGGAACCGGCGGACCACTTGCATTGTCCTGATTTGGTTGCGCTTTTTCATGAACGCTACCCTGGTAAACCGGGACGACCGCCGGGACGGCAGTCCTCGAGGGGGGGTTCTGTAGCGATCGCCCTTGGCAGAGCGGCAAGTCGCCGCAGACATTACGTTTTCAGGCATGTTCAGAAAAACTACCAGTCCCAGAAGGCCAAGCGGCGCCAGGAGGCTGCTCAATGGGAAGAACTTACTTAAGCTCCTCCCCTTGCACAAAACGGGGCTTGTCAATCTTGTTCTTGGTTTGTTCCATGTTGTTTGCGGATTTGAAGCCTCTGTCTTGGAGTTTTGTGACTAGCCAGTTTGTCAAGCGTGCAGACACCCGCCGCGACGACGAAGTGCCTGCGTGGTCAGTTGTGCAGACACCCGCCGCGACGACGAAGTGCCTGCGTGGTCAGTTGTGCAGACACCCGCCGCGACGACGAAGTGCCTGCGTGGTCAGTTGTGCAGACACCCGCCGCGACGACGAAGTGCCTGCGTGGTCAGACTATCGGATTTCCAGCGCGTCTTTGTGAGAGTAACAGAGCCGCGCTTGTTTGGAACATCAGCGAGGAGACAGCTTCCCAGCGCATCCCTGTGAGTATAACAGAGCCGCGCTTGTTGGGAAAAGCAGTGAGGAGAGCGGGCTCGCTCTCTTCCATGTACCTTGTTTGTAGTTCTTGATTCCAAAGCCTGGAAGAAGGTATAGTGCGGTTCGCACATTGTTCTGATTTGTTTATACGTTGGCTTCCTGTATTACGGACGTCATTGAGCCCACATCCACATACATTTCCAAAAGGAGTATTTTGGGTTTCCTGTACCAGTACTTTGCTAAACTAGTGCCGAGGAGAGTTCCATCCTCGGGAATCCGTTACAGGAGCTTGGTTGGAAAGTGCAGTAACTTTTCGCCAATTGTGGAGCAGACTTCCCTGTATTCTTTGTATCTTCAGACTTCTTGCACGGAAAAGCTCACTTACATCAGTGGTAAGTCCCGGAACACTGGGGAGGTTGGGATATTCAAGTCAGTGCGGAAGAATATTATCCTCTCTACATCTTTTCACCCACCTTCAGGGAGGTCTTCCCAGTAAAGCCGCTGGCTCTGGATCTTGTCCTGAGAAGCATAGAAGAACCCCTCATCCATCTCTCTGTTCTCCCTTGCGGCCTCCGGCTGTGCTCGCTCCAATAGCGGTGATTGTCCCATTATTGGGTGACGTGCGGTGTGAGGTTGCGAGGACAGTCATCCAGTCGTTCCTGCTGGGCATAGGATTCAGGTTAGTGGCGCGTGCTATTTCTTGCGCTGCTTTCAATCGTTACAGGTGCAATCGAAACTGGCCCACAGGCGGAGGCCAAAGGTGTGACAGATTCCAGTCTCTCAGGGGAGGCCGGAGGTGCCATCGAAACTCCCTGGCTTATCTCACTTGGGGAGCGCTTTACCCCCCAGCCGGGACTGGCGAGCCTTTGGAGTCTGGGTTTCGCTGGGGCCGGGGTCACGCTAGGGCCAGGGAGACAGGGATGTCGGGAAGGGAAGATGGCGTCCGGGCCTTGTGGGGCATGCAAGGTTAGGCGCTCGGAGACGGGTGTGGGATGGGAAAGGCAGGCCTGGTCGAGGTGCTAGGGGTATCTAGGCTTAACTGGAGTAGGGCGACCAGGCTCGGGGTGCAGGCTGCGCTAACAGGGAGGCTGCGCAGGGGACTCGGGGTACAGGACTACGCTCACAGGGTGTGGAGGGACAGAGGCGAACCACGCCACGAGGCCGGGTCCAACAGGCAATATGAAATTATTTTGATTTGAGCGGTGGACTTGTTAGTCTGTTATCTGGATTGTAAAATGATTGTGGAGGGATATAGGAGGGAAGAGTTTGCATTTATATAGCACTTGCTACCCCTCATATGTACACATATATACATACACACACATATGTCGAGTGAACAAGCGGCGTTCGCGCTGCAAAACACGTCTCTGACTCTTGGGTAAATAAAATCCTAAGCACGAATTCTGGGTCCGTGTCCTGTTTGCCGGCGTGCGTGAGTGAAGACGTGGTTGCCGTGCAGAGAGGATTCTTTGATATATATATATATATATATATATATATATATATATATATATATATATATATATATATATACACATACACATACATACACATATACACAAACATATATATATACACACACACAATTATATACATACATATACATACATATATACACACACACATATATACATATATTACCTACTGGCGATAGCCAGTAGGTATATATAGTTAGGATTTTTTCTCTATGGGATTTCTGAAAATTCTATGTCTAATAACTTTGGCGTTTGTCGACGGAATTGGCTGAAATTTTCAGGAAAATGGCACATTTTGTTTCTGAGCAGCCCCTAAAAATTTGGGGGGGTTTCGTCAAGCGGGGGCCGAGAAAAAAGGGGGGTCCCAAAACGTGTTTTTAACATTGAGTTTTCCATAGGGCGGTTGGACTCACTTTTAGCTCGAACGGCTGAATGGATTTCCACAAAACTTGGCAAAATTGTAGGGACTGGTAGCCCGATGTGCCTTTGCTATGTCTCAAGATATATGCTCCAGTGGTTTTTGCGAAAATTAACTTTGAAAAATATATATTGGGCTACATTGGGCTATATATATGTTGGAGCCCAATGTAGCCCAAAGTAGCCCAATGTAGCCCAAAGATGGCCACCAGAGACAAAAGAGCCCAAATGTAGCCCAAATATCAGCCAGATGTAGCTTGACTATAGCCCAGTGACAGAATGTCCCAGAGTGTTCTAAAGAACAACTAGAGCGCTAACAGTCTTACTTATGACAAAAGTATGGCACACCTGAAGTCATCTTGATTGGAATAAAGTGTTAACACTTAAAACATTTAATTTGCAAAGGAACAAAATGAGGGGTTTCATTTTGCCATAGAAATGTTATATATATTACCTACTGGCGATAGCCAGTAGGTATATATAGTTAGGATTTTTTCTCTATGGGATTTCTGAAAATTCTATGTCTAATAACTTTGGCGTTTGTCGATGGAATTGGCTGAAATTTTCAGGAAAATGGCACATTTGGGGGGGTTTCGTCAAGCGGGGGCCGAGAAAACAGGGGGGTCCCAAAACGTGTTTTTAACATTGAGTTTTCCATAGGGCGGTTGGACTCACTTTTAGCTCGAACGGCTGAATGGATTTCCACAAAACTTGGCAAAATTGTAGGGACTGGTAGCCTGATGTGCCTTTGCTATGTCTCAAGATATATGCTCCAGTGGTTTTTACGAAAATTGGGCTACATTGGGCTATATATATGTTGGAGCCCAATGTAGCCCAATGTAGCCCAAAGATGGCCACCAGAGACAAAAGAGCCCAAATGTAGCCCAAATATCAGCCAGATGTAGCCCAACTATAGCCCAGTGACAGAATGTCCCAGAGTGTTCTAAAGAACAACTAGAGCGCTAATAGTCTTACTTATGACAAAAGTATGGCACACCTGAAGTCATCTTGATTGGAATAAAGTGTTAACACTTAAAACATTTAATTTGCAAAGGAACAAAATGAGGGGTTTCATTTTGCCATAGAGATGTTATATATATATATATATATTCACTGAAAAAACCATAGGTTAGAGACCATATATAGTTAGGAATTAGCATTTAAAAAACCTCGAAAATTCACTGAAAAAACCATAGGTTATAGACCATATATAGTTAGGAATTAGCATTTAAAAAACCTTATTTTACTCACACAAAACCATTGAAATTCCATATATAGTTAGTTGCACTAACTATATATCGCGCACCCGCAATCCACTGCTGATGATGTCACATATTACATCATTCATGACATGGTCAGTGACATCACTGATGACATCACTGATGACATCTCAAATGACATCACTGATGACATCACTGATGACATCTCAAATGACATCACTGATAACATCTCAAATGACATCACTGATGACATCACTGATGACATCTCAAATGACATCACTGATGACATCATCCAGTGACTGTGTGTTTCTGTAAAGTTTAAATATGTTTGATATATTGAAGAATGAGTGGATGTATAAGTGTCTGGATGAAGGATTTAGTAGGTGCGTGACTGACTGTATGAGTGAGTGAATAAATGTGTTGTACTAAATGCATGGGTTAGTGACTAAACTGTCTGAATGTGTGCATCAGTATGTCTGTTGTGATGTAAACTGCTGCATGTGTTGATCATTAGCTATACGAGAGGTTATATGTGTTATTGATTGGTTGCCCAAGTATTTGTATGGGAGATTGAGTTTGTGTGGGGGTGGCTGGAAGGTGTGTGACTGTGCATAGATGTGTGAGCAGTTGATTCACTAGGTGTATGAGTTCGAGAGTGCATGTGGAAACAGCTACATGGGCGGTTGACTGTGTGCATGAGTGTATTGATGAGTGAATGGATATCTCAATGCTACATGTCATAGTAAGTACATATGTAAAACACAGTACATGTGAGAGTTGGCATATATAAATAACTGTGCATGAGAGCCACTGAATGTGTGAGTGGCTGTATGGATCATTGTGAACTTGTATCAGGGATTGTATAAGAGAGTAAATATGTGTTAGTATATGTTTGAATAAGTAAGGTGTGTATAACTGTATAGTTGAGGAAATGGAGGTGAGATTGTTTCTTTGCATGACTGACTAGGTGTGTGAGTAACTCCATGGATGAGTGACAGTGTGTGAGTGTCTGTATACACTGAGTTAAGGTTATATTAGAGTCTGAAGAGGTTTATCGTATTAGCACAAGAATGATGTCAAATGAGATGTCATCAGTGATGTCATCAGTGATGTCATTTGAGATGTCATCAGTGATGTCATCAGTGATGTCACTGACCATGTCATGAATGATGTAATATGTGACATCATCAGCAGTGGATTGCGGGTGCGCGATATATAGTTAGTGCAACTAACTATATATGGAATTTCAATGGTTTTGTGTGAGTAAAATAAGGTTTTTTAAATGCTAATTCCTAACTATATATGGTCTATAACCTATGGTTTTTTCAGTGAATATATATATATATGACCAATGTTTGATGGGAGCTGTATAAACAGCATGGGGTGCAGGTTTCTTACCTGCACTCCAGTTGGGGAAATGCATACGGCTCTCCTTGTCACACCTGTGCTTCTGTATTTCCTCTAGTTGTCAATGTGTGTTTGATAAGAGTTTATGTACATGAGAGTTGGAATTCCGCTTTTATCGGCATTACCCCTCCGGTTGTGGGGTGCTCCACCGTGTTCAGCAGTAGTCAGAGCTGCTGTCGCTTCTATCCTTGCCTAGCATCCCTCTCTGCCTCTTTCCTTTCTTATTACCACTTCCCGCAGAAGTCATTGTAAAGCCAAGTATATGTGTCTGGATGAAAATTACTTTCCCTTTACGGGAACAGGTGCATTCTTTTGTGTTCAATTTCACTAGTTCAAGCAATTTTCAGCATTTCATTCTGTGGCCCAAGGAAGACAACATCTGAAAAAAACATTGGCAAAGCCAACAGGTCTCGCCAATGCAAGAGTTATTGGCTTTGTTAAAGTGTTTTAGCCATGTTGTACACCTGCGTGTCTGCTGTTCAGCATGGCTAAAAGTTAGTGGCATTGAGGAGAGTGGTGTGGAGTGAAATGTCGTTATCGTGGAGTGGCATAGAGTGGAGTAGAGTGTCTGGGAATGTTGAAGTGGAGGCTTGTGAAGTGAAATAGAGTGTTGTGGAATGTCGTGGAGTGACATCGAGTGGAATGCCTTAGAGCAGAGTGTCAATGAGCAGAGTGGAGTGTCGTGAAGTAGAGTGGAGTGGGGTGTTGTGTAGTACAGAAGAATTATTGCAGCCCCCGGCATCATCCAGGCTTCGCGGATCGCTTATTTATCCGACCGCATTCCGCATCCCGGGTACGGCCATTGAGCCGCCCCTCCATTGTAAAATGTGTAACTCATCCCGAAAGCATCTTTAAGGTTCACACAACCTTATGAACAAAAGGATTACCATTGTACCGATTCATGGCCCCACCGATTGCCTGAAACCACGGAGGGCACTAGCCCACTCTGAACCCACGGGAAGCGCGTTGCCTTCTCGCAAGTATCGAGCCCAAGCCACGCTGAATTAGCACCCGCCTGTATTGAAAAGGGCCCCCATGACGTTGGCATCCCCGCGCCTCTACAGTGAAGAATTGTCTCTCCCACCTCGCAAAAGAGGCCTACTTAATCTTTAATCCAGGCAAAACAATTTATTAAGTCCTGAAGATGATCCCTCTATAATTCCAGCACGGGATCGAAACGTCAACTCTTTTTGAGTAGACATACAGTGAAATTAATGTATATCTGTATTTGTATGTACTACTTCAGGAGATACTGTTAACTTCTGACTCGAAACAGTACCCTGTCTGCTCTCTTCCTTTGCCTGAAACACCCTTTTCTCTCTTCTATCCTCTATTTCAGTTTTCCACGGTACTGCACAGGAGTGTGCTCTACTACAATGAATTGTTGTTGTACAAATGTATTTGAAGTAAGATTCTATTTATCTGAGTAATAAAAATTCCCTGTCCGGCTGGACAAGGAATAGAAATATATAGTAGCCTATTGTGGACAATATAACATTTGTCTATTATTTTGTATACGCTTAGGACCTTTGTTTCTCTAAACTTAACTGATACCCATGGTCCATAGCTACCCGCTGGGTTCCCCTTGTCTTTTCAATTATGTGTTGTAGAGTGGAGCATCGTGAAGTAGAGTGTAGTGGAGTGTTGTAGACTAGAGTCGAGTGTCATGGAGTAGAAGAGAGTGTTGTGGAGTACAGTAGAGTGTTGTGAAGTAGAGTAGAGTTGAGTAGAGTGGAGTAGAGTGAAGTGGTATAGAGTGGAGTGGTGTAGAGTGGAGTCGAGTGGTGTAGAGTGCAGGGGCATACAGTGGAGTAGAGTGGAGTAGCACAGAGCGTCATAACATGGGTGCATAGAGTGGCATAGAGTGGAGTGATGAGTAATGGAGTAGAGAGAAGTAGTGTGTTGCAGGGTGGAGTAGATGGAGTGGAGTGGAGTGGAGTAAAATGGTGTGGAGTGGCTGTTGTGCCATTTGCTGCAGAGAGAGCTAGACTTTTAAGTCTGCCACTACTTCCTTTGTGCCTCTAAACTGCTGCCATTTTCGGCAGGGCGGCAGTCTAGATTCACAGCTCATCTGCACACAGACATTTAAAAGCTTCTGCAGGGCGCGGATGCGCAGTGGGTGCACCGCCGGCAAGCTGAAGGCAAGCCCGTCTGCACCCGTCCGCACCTGGATGACGCCAGATACCAGGACCCCTGCTTGTTTTTCTCTAACCCTCAAACAATCTGGTCTTAGGGCTATCTACGCTTAAAAATGGCAAGGAAATTCTTACCCAATAGAACTATTGCAAATTCGGATGCCCAGCAACGAACTCTCTGATTCTCCCTGGATTTGCAACAAAAGTTTTCCACTCCTTCAGGGTCCTGTTCCCTGCAGGAACTGTAGATCTTCCTGCTTAACCCCTGCAGGCTTACCTAGACTTGAGCAAACTCCCCCTCTGACAACTCTCCCCTTTATGTTATGTTATGTTATATGTGCTTCTATAGCGCTCAGCTGCCCCAGCAAAGGGGCGTTCCGACGCTTTCACTCACACAGACCAAACCCGGGAGCCCAAAGAGGGGGGGCTTAACTGCGGGTTGATAACAAAACTATTGTGGTGGAAAAAGATACGTTTTAATCGCTCTCCTGAAGTCCATCAGGCCATCCATGCCTCGAATCTCCAGTGGCAGAGAATTCCATAGTTTTGCCGCTAAGTAGCGGAAAGAACGACCCCCAGCTCTGGAGCGCTTTACACGAGGGACAGTAACTAAATGCTGCCAAAAGAGAGCAACGCACGAGATGGTACATAGGGATTCAGAAGGTTACAAAGCAGGCTGGGTGAAGCAGATTTAAGTATCTTAAATGCAAGACACAGAGTCTTTAGACTGCCTGGCACTCCTTCCGATCAGACCAACTCCCTTGGTACTCCCACCTTTTTTGAGAACTCTAAGAAAATACATGGTCTGAACAGCAACATTAGATCTATGGCTCAGCACATCATAGAACTATGGGACCTCTTCTCAGCATCCTAACCCGGGATGTGCTTCTTTACGGAAATCGGGCTTTGTGCTTCTGCCATCCCCTGCATCTCACTAGCCATACTTGAGCACTACTCTCTGGTCAGATCTGGGAGGACAGAATGTCCGGGGGGTCGGGGGATGGACGAGGGGCATTGCCATCGCCTTTCACAACTCCCTTTAGGTTGAGCATATCGAGTGGCTTGAGATTTGCATTTCTAAGTTGATACTATCGACTACAGAAGCCTGAAAAGGGGTGCTATTATATTGCCCTCAAGGTGCTAAGAAGGACTTCTCGCAGGCATTAGTTGACTTTATTGCACCTTATTACTTGGCCTCTCGTATGTTGCTAGTACTGGGTGACTTCAATTATCATGATGAAAACACTAATGATCCCGGCGTTACTCAACTTTTAGCAGATCTGGAATCACTTGGACTCATAGAGATGATGTCCGGCCCTACACACAGGGCAGGTCATCTGTTGGATCTCATTTTTTAGTAACGTTGAGGAAGTAACATGTGACTCTCTGCTGCCTGTTAACTGGTCAGATCATTATCTGATCAATTTCTCCATTCTGCGCAACAATGCTTGTGACAAACCTATGAAAGTAGCTAACAGACCATGGTATAACAGGAACTCTGTCACTTCCTCTGCCTTCATAAAGGTTTTTAAACCCCCTTCACTTCCCTCCTTTGCAGCTGTGGACACATCACTGTCTATCTATCAGGACTTTTAACAACCTCTCTTTTCAGGAAATCATCCCTTGCCTCTTCTAGAAATCTGCTTCATGGTATTCAGACGCCTTGCGCCAAGAGAAATTGATTTGTAAACGTCTTGAACGCAGATGGCGCTCCACCAAATGCCTTAAGGACAGAGGGGAATAACGGACCAGGCTTGGAGGTTATCATAATTTGATCAGGTCATTTGAGGAAGGATTAATATAATCTAGCAGTTTCAACTGAGAAAGCAGGGAACTCCACTAAAGTGCTCTATAATGCATTAAATAGCTTTGTGAAACCTCGTGCTTGTGTGTCCACCATTGAGGCTTCCAGGATTATGTAATAATTTAGCCTACTTTCTTGAAGACAAAATTGAATCAATCTACAAGAATCGGTCAGTTATCCCTGATTGCTATCAGAACAGTCTCGATTGAACAATCCTCAACCAATGGTCAGGGGTAGCCTGAGTGAATTCCCACTCTGCTCTGAGAATCAGGTGTTGGATATGCTATCTCATGCCAAGTCTGGATCACCTCAGGACTCCTGCCCTCCCAGGATAGAAGCTAGTTTAGCAACCTGTTTAGCACCTGCAGTTAAAGATCTATTCAATCTTTCCCTGAGTAAGGCGAAAGTGCCCAAGGACTGGAAGCGCCCATTGGTATCTCCGCTGCTTAAAAAATCTACAGCAAATCCTAATGTTTTCTGGAACTATCACCTGATTTCGCTGTTACCTTTACTTGCAAAATCTGTAGAAAGATTTATTAATAAACAACTTATTGCCTTTCTTGAGGAAAACCACATCCTGGACTCCTCGCAATCAGGTTGTAGAGAGCTCTACAGCACAGAGAATGCACTGTTGGCTGTGGTCGATAATATCAGGCTCTCTCTAGATACGAGTACCCCAATTAAGCTTGTGCTGTCGGATCCGTCGGCAGTGTTTGACGCGGTCTCTCATTCCATTCTTATCAGCAGGCTTCACGAGGCTGGGCTGCATGGTAAGGCGCAACACAGGCTCTCCGGCTTCCTTACAAATCTAACGCAACTAGTCGGCTTGTTCTCCTTCAAATCATGTCTGATGCCACAGAACAAGGGAGTGCCTCAGGGCTCGTGCCTGAGCCCAACCCTCTTTAATATCTACATAGCGCCACTTGCCCTGATCGTGAGAGCCTGCGATGTGGAGATTGTGTCATACACAGACGACACCCAACTCATTTCATTTGACCCCGATCCAGACAAAGTGAAAAGCATATTTGCAAATAGTATGAGGGAAGTCGCTGCTTGGATGACTAACAACTATATCCAATTAAACAGCGACAAGACAGAGATTATGCCTTTGGCAAAGCGACTGAGCTCTGGTCTTCTAATTGGCTGCCTTCTGAACTTGGCCCTGCCCCTTCACCCAAGCAGTCAGTGAAATATCTTGGAGTGAAGTTAGATCAATCACTTTCCATGAAGGACCAAGCTGATGCCAACTGCGACACCTGCTTTGCCACTATGAAGCTCCTTAAAAAGGCCCCCCCATGGCTTCTCGACAGCGATAGGAAAACTCTTGTCCATGCTCTTATTACCAGCACAGTGGACTTCAGGAATGCTCTGTCGACATCAGTAAACGATACCCTGCTGTTCAAGTTGCAGGTGGTCCAGAACACTGCCGCTTGGCCAATCTGCAATCTTCCTTCTCGATCGCTCTCATCCCTGATTCTTCAGAAGCTTCATTGGCTGCCGATTACAAAACATGTCATCTTTAAACTATGTTGTTTGACACACAAGGCACTTCACAAATAAAGCCCAGCATACCTTTCTACTCGAATAAAATCATGTCTGCCCTCCAGAGGCCTTAGGTCCTGGGATCAGGCGCTTTTGTTACCACTCGCATATGGACCTCAAAACACTGCCAGCTATCACGAGAACAAACTCCCCCTTAGTCTTTGATTCTGCTCATACTTTACTTCCTTCAAGAAGGGGCTGAAGACTTGGTTGTTTTGAAATCCCCGCCCCCCCCCTCTTGAAGAAGTGCAGCGCTGAGATACTCCTCCAGGAGTGATTTGTGCGCTATATTAAATGTTCTTATCATATCATCTCATATCGTAGACAGAGTGGAGTAGAGTGTCATAGAGTGGAGTGTCATAGAGTGTAGTAGAGTGTCGTAAAGTGAAGGGGTATAAAGTGGAGGGGTGTAGAGTGGAGGGACGTAGAGTGGAGGGGCAAAGAGTGATGTAGAGTGGAGTTGCATAAAGGCGTAGAGTGTTGTAGAGTGGAGTGGCGTGGAGTGGTGTGGAGTGTCATAGTGAGGAGTGTCATGGATTAGAGTGTCATAGAGTAATGGGTAGTAGAGTGGAGGGTCGTAGAGGGGAGGGATGCAGAGTGGAGGGTTGTAGAGTGTCATGAAGTGGAGTACAGTGGCATAGAGTGGAGTGGAGTAGAGTGAATTAGAGTGCCCTTGAGTGGAGTACAGTAGGGTGGAGTTGAATGGCATGAAGTGGTGTAGAGTGGAGTAGAGTGGAGTGGAATAAAGTGAGTAGAGTGGAATAGAGTAAGGTGACATACAGTAGAGTAGAGAGGTACAGAGTGGAGTAGCATGTCCTACAGTGGAGTAGAGTGTCGTAGAGTGGAGTGTCGTAGAGTGGAGTGCCGTTGAGTGGAGGAGCATAGAGTGGAGGGGGATAGAGTCTCATGCGTACAGTGTCATGGCGTAGAGCGGAGTAGAGTGGAGTAGATGGCCTGTAACATGCAGAGGTACTGAACCTGTAGCATGGAGTGGAGTAGAGTGTAGTGGCGTGCCATAAAGTCAAGTGTCGTAGCGTGGAGTATAGTGACATGGGATAGAGTTGAGTGGGAAAGAGTGTAGTGTCTTAGAGAGGAAAGTCTTAGCGTGCAGTCTAGTAGAGTGGAGTGCAAAGCATAGAACTGAGTAAAGTGTTGCAGAATGGAATAAAGTGTCATATAGTGACATTGAGGTGCATAGAGTGCAGTGAAGTAGCGCAGAGTATCCTGGAGTGTCGTAGAGTGGAGTAGAGTTTCATAGAGTACTGTAGAGGGTTGTAGAGGGGAGTGGAGTAGAGTGAAGGGTTGTAGTGTGGAGGGGCATAGAGCAGCTGCGGCCGCTGCAGGCAAGCGCGGTAGGGAAGGCTGGGGGGGATTTTGAGAAACGACCACAAGGGAAAACAAATTATTTATTTAATTTTCCCTTGTGATCATCACCTGAAATCCCGCCCCACTGCTCTTACCTGCAGCGGATAGTGGAGTGGTGTAAAGTAAAGTGTCATAGAGTGGAATGTCATAGAGTGGAGGAAAGTGGAGAAGAATAGAGCAGAGAGAAGTGGAGTAAAGTATCAAAGAGTGGAGTAAAGTGTTATAGAGTGGTGTAGAGTGACGTAGAGTGGAGTGGCGTAATGTGTCATGGAGTGTCAGAGAGTGTTGTGGATTGCGGTAGAGTGGAGGGGTATAGAGTGGAGTGGAGTAAAGTGTTGCAGATGGGATGAGCTTTGAGTGCCATAGAGTGGAATGGATTGTCATAGAGTAGAGTGCTGTAGAACGTCATAGAGTGGGGTGCATAGAATGTGAGTGTAGAGTGCCCTAGAGTGTTGTAAAGTGGTGTGGAGTGGTATAAGGTGGAGGGGCGCAGAGTGGAGTAAAGTGTTGTAGAGTGGAATGACAGTGTAGAGTGAAGTAAATTGTTATAGGGTGGAGTACAGTGGAGTGGAGTAAAGTGGCTTAGAGTAGGGTGTCGTAGCGTGGCAAAGAGTATCATGGAGTGGAGTTTTGTATAGTGGATTGTCTTAGAGTGGAGTGTCATAGAGTGGAGTGGTAAACAGTGGAGTACAGTTGTGGATTGGAGTAGTGTAAAATGGAGTGTTGCAAAGTGGCCTAGAGCTAAGTGTCTTAGAGTGGAGTGTCAAAGAGTGGAGTGGCAAACAGTGGAATAGAGTCGTGGAGTGTTGCAGAGTGGAGTAAAGTGCTGTAGAGTAGAGTTGCATAGAGTGGAGTGCTGTAGAATGGAGTGAAGTGGAGTGGAATTGAGAGGAGTGGCATCGTGCAAATTGGAGTAAAGTATATTAGAGTGGAGTAGCGTAGTGAGGAGTGTCATACAGTGAATTAAAGTGGCATGGAGTGTAGTAGAATGGAATGGCATAGAGAGTTGCAGAGTGGCATAGAGTGCCGTAAAGGGGAGTGTCGTAGAGTGTCATTGAGTGGAGTGTCATAGAGTGAAGTGTTGTAGAGAAGAGTGGAGTAGAGTGGACTAGAGTGGCATAGAGTCACATAAAGTGGCGTGGCATAGAGTGAAGTAGAGTGTTGTAGAGTGAAGTGGCTATGGGCCCGATTCACAGAACTAACGTAAGAGAAAATCCTAAACTTACTACCATTTTGGTATTCACAGAAGGCACTTACTCATTTTGGTATTCACAGAAGGCACTAACTCATTTCGGTATTCACAGAAGTCATGTAGGAGTCCTAAAGTTAGGAGTCCTAACTTTACTACTCCTAAACTGAGAAAAATCCTAACTTTTAGACTTTCGGTATTCACAGAATGCATTTAGGAGTCCTAAAGTTAGGAGTCCTAACTTTACAACTCCTAAACTGAGAAAAATCCTAACTTTCAGACTTTCGGTATTCACAGAAGGCATTTAGGAGTCCTAAAGTTATAACTTTCTGTGAATACCAAAAGTCTTAACGTTACCATTTCTCTCAGTTTAGGAGTAGTAAAGTTAGGACTCCTAACTTTAGGACTCCTAAATGCCTTCTGTGAATACCGAAAGTCTTAAAGTTAGGATTTTTCTCAGTTTAGGAGTAGTAAAGTTAGGACTCCTAACTTTAGGATTCCTAAATGCCTTTTGTGAATACCGAAAATCTTAAAGTTCGGATTTTTCTCAGTTTAGGAGTAGTAAAGTTAGGACTCCTAACTTTAGGACTACTAAATGCCTTCTGTGAATACCGAAAGTCTTAAAGTTAAAATTTTCTCAGTTTAGGAGTCGGAAAGTTAGAACTCCTAACTTTAGGACTCCTAAATGACTTCTGTGAATACCGAAATGAGTAAGTGCCTTCTGTGAATACCAAAATGGTCGTACGTTTAGGATTTTGTCTTAAGTTAGTTCAGTAAATCGGGCCCATAGAGTGGAGTACAGTGTCATAAAGTGGAGTCAAGTGCAGTGTTGGAGAGTGCCGTAGAGTAGAGTGAGAGCAGTAGAGTAGAGTGGGAAGAGTAGAGTGGCGTATAGTGTAGTAGTGTGGCATTGAGTAGAGTGTTGTAGGGTGAAGTGGTGTAGAGTGGTGTGGAGTAGTGTAGAGTGGCGTAGACTGGAGTACAGTGGCATAGAATAGAGTGCTGGAGAGTGGAGCATGCATTGTGTGGCAGTGCACTGCCAGTACACACAACACATTTTCATTTGAAATGACCATTAAATGTGCACAGATGTGCAGTTTTACTGATAAAACTATACAGCTCACAAACCATAATGTGTGGAAATGGCAGCAGCTAGTGTATTCGTTTGTTTTGATCGTATTAAAATTTTTGTTTTGATCACACTTCCGAATTACAGAAAATGTGTTTCATTTGTGCCTTCCTAATTCTGAAACATATGCACAGTTCATTTACAGACATTTAAATTGTGTTGTATTCTAGAAAAAAAGCCTTTCTTTTCACACCCCTGGATTATCAGATGAATCCACTCACGTTGATGTCAGAGAAAGAAAAATAAACACCATTCTCCCTCGGAAGAAGGAACCTGACATTTGACCTCTATCTTTGAATGTGCATCAAATGTGACAAGATAAGAAAACAAGCATTTGCAATGCAATAGGTCTTGTATTTACGTGACTTTGAGCTGTTGACATTGCAAATAACAATGCCTTTTATTTTTGTTTTTGATTTTAAAACTTAAATAAAAGGCATTGTCATTTACAATGCCAATAGCTTAAACTTGCGTAAATGTGAGGCCAATTGCATTGTAAATGCTTGTTTCAATTTTATATGCAAGCCATAGTTGCTGCTTATTTAGCTGCAACTAACAACCATTGACAAAGCCAATAGTCCTGACTTGTTGTAGGTATGATGTTACTTGTTGTATCATATATCTGGATGCAATGACAGGAACTGCAAAATACAAGTCCAGTGGCACACTATGCTAAGCACAGATTTTTAGCTTGCGTGTTTTAAACCACACCCTTAATTACATTGGCACGCCCCTTTGAGAGACCTCCCCCCACTTTTTTCATCTCACTTAAAGCCCTACAAACCGATAGCTATCACTTCTGCTCTGTGCGCGTGAGAGCCATAGGTTTGTGATAGCAGTTGGCTGTAGGTATACTGATCTCTGCCCAGGCTTTGGATGTGCTTGGGTTCACGTACACTGTGCCTGAGTGCAAGCACTATACTAAAGTCAAATCTATTAGCATAGTCAGTTTGTTGTTACAGATCAGTCGGCATCTTGGCCACCTGGGGCTGTTTGCTACATGGCCTCTGTTGTGGAAAGCAGCAAACAATGGTGCAGCGGCTATACCAGTGGCCATTCAGTGAACGCCACCAGGTGAGCAACGGGTCTCACACAAATAGATTACAATATTGTATCTACAGGCAGACGTGGTGTTCTTAAGCCATTAACTACGGTGAACCTTACGTGTGTAAGGATAGTAACTTGAGCACGCCTGTAGGCAAAGTCAATTGCTGAGAAGTAACGCAAATAAATCATCAAAGGTAGTAGTGTAGATATTCAGATTTTTAATTCAACCAGTACAATTAGTCATATTTCGTCATATGATTCAAAATTCTGTTAGTAGGCGAATTCTAGTAGTAGCCATGCGTTCACTGGTGTCGAAATGTATTAAATTCTTAATTTCGTAAGGAACACCCCAATGCATTTCGAGCCATGGGCTCTTCTACAGGGGGAAAGTATCTAGGAGGAAACAAAGGTAGGATAAATATAACAAGAGGCCCGAAGGAAGAATGCATCTAAATCTGATGGAGCGTGCCAGTGATGAAACGCGACTGTAGTGGTGGAGGGTAACCGGTGAAACTGTGAAAATCTACGTGCTGCTGTGATAGGAAGAAACTGGAGTACTGTGAGAAAACTAAAATAGGGAGTATCTACAAGGTAGTGAAGGTGCCTACTCAAATATCATCCCGTCTTCAGGAGCGAGGTAAAAGCACTGAAGAACGGGTGCGTAACATGCCGGAAAGTGCCACAGAAACGCGGAAAACAAGAAAGAAACAGCCGAGTGAACGGGCGTGGCGTTCGCCCGACATGGTCGGAAATTCAAACGTGAAAGTTGGAATAAAAAAGTGCACAGATCGAAAGTACTAAAAAGAGCTTCTGGGTAATACGCAAAATATATCGAACTACCATTGTGGTCAGTAAAAAAGTGCTCCACGAGCGTGCAAACTGACAAGAAAGATTTACCCATTTAATGCAGTATAAGGAGTAAAACGAGGGAAAAAGAGGCTTACCGTGAACAAAATTCAGGAAGCCGTAATCGAACACAGTGGTATCATCGCAAAGTGGTGTGGGTAACCCAGTGAGCCGTGAGCATGCGTAATAAGCTCATGAGAGGTAATAGAAAGAGGACTGCCAGTGTTAGTGTACACGATGCAACACGCGAATAAAGTTACATAAAAAGTGAGTGAAGAGAACAGTAAAACAGAATTCAACTAGTGAAAATGGAAACGTGAAATCACAAGAAAGATCCAAGTTGAAGTGGGTGATGCAAAACAAGGGTCATAACATGGCATGTAACCGCAAAAGTTGCCATAGAAAAGGACTGCAAGTACCAAACAAGCAAGGATTTAAAGGAGCAGGCACCATTAATTATATTAAACCCCAGACGCATACGAAAACAAATATAATTCCATTAAAAAAACTAGCAAAAGGTGTATTACAGGAGGAACAAGGCGGACTCTGCATTTTGAGACAAGACACAGGAAGCCAGGCAGGACTGCCCGGGACTTCCTGCTTGAGGGCGGGGCCACCAGCACAGACAGGAAGCTGACGGGAGCCTACCCCGTGCTCCTGTGCTGAGGGCAGGAAGGAGCCAGCGTGTTACACCAGCGGGGCTCCTGTGCTAAGGGAGAGCCCCGCCTGCTGCTGCGCCTGGACCGCTGCCGCCAGGAGCAAGAGGAGAGAAGCGGAGGGAGCTCGAGGCACATTGCCGGTGCCTGCCCCTGCCGCCTACCAAGCCCGTGCGAGGAGCCTGAGAGACCCGTTGAGTGGGGTGGGGGTGAAGGGGGGATTGTGTGTGAGCCATTGAGTGGGGTGGGGGGCTGTGTGCGTGCGTGGCTATATGTATTGGCGGCTATGTGTGTGCGCGTGAGCCCGAGAGTGTGGGGGGGTGCGTGCGTGGCTGTGTGTGTGCGCGTGAGCCTGTGAGTGGTGGGGGGGTGCGTGGCTGTGTGTGTGCGCGGGAGCGGGGGGTGTGGGTGCGTGTGTGTGTGTGTGGTGTGTGTGTGTGCGCGTGTGTGTATGTATTCTCGGCTTCCTGGCAATCTGAGGCAGGAGATGGGCACATCGCCGGCCTGGACGTGCGCGTCCACAGATCCCAATTGACACGCGTGCCCGACCCCTGTCTCAGATTCCCAGGAGACGGGCAACATAAGTTGTCGAGCTGGACGCAATGCTTCGCATTGCTTTCTCCAGCTCGACCTACACATGTAAAGGCCTGTTTACAGAAAGCCAGCACTCATGGAACAACCCAGTAAACATGCTATGCTCCACAGGAGAGACAAAGATGCTGGACACATTATGACAAATAAATACTGCAAAAATAAAGTGAGTTGCAAACCACAAATCCAAAGGCAAACAGTGGGCGGAATGCATTCTTAGGTCAGCTTGCAGAACGTCCCTAAGAAGTCTTTCGCAACCAGTCAGCTGCACTGTCTGGTAGGCTTCGACCTAAAAAGGCTGTAGCTCAGGCATTTGCTGTATTCACACCTACAACAAAGAAATTAGTTGTCTGCCCATCCCATGTGCCCTGCATCCAGGTATGCCCAAGAGGCGAAACCCAGTAAAAGCTCTTAATTGGACATAGCTCACCTCATTTACAATTCACAGACCATGGAGACAGTTCCCATTGGTAGCTGGTTGCCATGAAATTGCATCACAACTGAAGAAAAGGCACTTTTGAATGATTGACTCTGTGGAGAACCCCTAAAATCTTTCATATCAAAGACACTTCAATAGCAACCACGTTGGGTGGATCGGGGACGGTGTTAAATCTCAATTTCATAAGGCCATGTGTTCTAAGAAAAGGTACAAAACAACATTACAAAAACTCAGTCCAATTAGGAAGGAAAGACTCAATAAGTCAGTTGTAGGGCAGAATCAGAAAATTTAGAAAGATTTATTACAAAAGTTCAAAAGGTATAAAACAGAAATTGCAAAGTGCAGATGCATAAAGTAATTGCCAGGAAGGTACTCAGCAATTGGGCAATACAGAGCTATAGGCAAAATCAAGAATATTCTAAGTCCCAATAAGCTGCAAAATCAGTAAGAACTCAGACAGCATCCCTAGTAGCATTGGAAATGTCTACGGCTCAGCCCTAAATGTGAGGATTTAAATAGGAAATCTCATAAAATATAAATTATGAAAACTGCATCATGGTGTGAGAAAAAAAATACAATTCTGGCAAATCAGAGCACAGAATTAAAAAACTTGTTATTACGTTATCGCTCAATCACTATATGAATATTTATTTCAGCCATCTCTATGCTAATGTAATCCGGAGATGGCAAAACGACAGTTTGCAATAAAGCGAGCAGGCTGAAGAAACCTTGAAGGTTGAAACATTACTCAGCCCATGTTAGAGAGTCTTCTTCGAGAATAAGGCAATTCGTAAATAAACAAACATGACTTGATTGAATACGTGCAGCAGAAATAATAAACAGCGAATGTGTAGGGTGAGATGTACATTTGGAAAAAGATAGAGTCAAGGTCTAGGTGAGGCCTAGTTGGAATAAGCCAAGAAAAGGCACTTTAACAGGACATTGCAAGATCGTTTCAAAGGCAATAACACTATTTAAATGTACACATGTAAATTCATGTATAAATTGCTATTCTGCACATTGTTAATAATGCACAAATTGATATATGTACAAAATCTTCTATACATTTCTTTAGGGGTTTGAACCAACTTTGAGTTTGTAATTGTAATTGCATTTATATAGTGCTGACGAGGCGTCAAAGAGCTTTTTCAGCAAGTAACCCGCTACTCTGGAATGCAAAAAGAATTAGAGGTGAATTGGTATAGGGGAATATGAAATTAATTTGAGAGGTCGACATGCAAGTTTGTTATTTGTATTGAAAAAGAATAGTGCAAGGATAGAAGAGGGAAGGGTTTGCATTTACATAGTGCTTGCTACCCCTGATGAGGTGTCAAAGTGCTTTTTGGTGGGGAGCATGCTACTCCGGAAACCAAACAGGATTAGTAGGGAATTAGTATAGGGAAATATGAAATTAATTTGAGTGGTTAGTTGGTTGGCGCACATCTCCCACTGTTGCTTGCTGTAAGCAGACGCCATTAATTTAATCAAAGGTTCACCTTTACTTGGAAGAGCCTTGTATACCTCGGAAGAAAAATCCTAGGATAAAATCAACCAATTTCTGAAAGCTTGACATATGTCAACCATTTGAACAATGCTTACCTGAGCACGAGGAACAGTGTGCATGCACATTGTGTTACGCACCTGTGTTTCCCCTGCATACAACCCTGATTCAAAGTATGAGCGCCTATGAGTCATCAGCTTTGGATTGGCAACATCTATGTAAATGGTTGAGAGGGCCCATGTTCTCCAGCATAAACCTATGTTTTGCTTTTCAAGCAATCCATAACTGAGTGTGAGGATTTGTCTGCCTCTGCTACTCTTGCATCTTCAATCTCTCCTCTCCAGAACTGCACCGGCTACTTTCACAGACTATCCTGCAGAGGACACCACTAGCAAGAAGAGAGCCAGTGCATTGCAACCTTCACATCTGACGTCTTCTACCAAGCAGCATCTGTACTTCACCAGGCAGAACTGTCAGACTGAGCCCTGCTGATGCAGGTGCTGAACTTGGGCATTAGTAGGGTTTACGCTCAATACTAACATTGTATCCTTGCTATGAATGCATGTCATAGTCGCTTTTACTCAATTCTAGCTACAGAGCAATTGTTATGGAGCATTACGCAGACCCCTGCAGCCCGGGTGGCCGCAACCCGCCAGGGGCCCCCAACTTTTCAAGGTAGCCCTTTTCAGATTAAGGTTAATTCAGATTTGTGATATATGGAAGACTAAGGAGCCCCTCATCCGATTCTGCATGGGGTCCCCGGCACTTTGCATAAAGCCACTGCAATTGTTAACAATTTCTCAGACCAGATGCCGTAAGACTTCCTTAAATAAAATACCAGTTTTATTTAATGTAACTCAAGTATTAATCCTTCTAATGAAATAACACTGTTTGGCTATTGCTTACTGGAGAGATACTTTTGCTGGCTGAACTATATGTTCTGTCCCACTCCACCCTCAAAGAGTAAGCCTTGACTGTTTGACCTCAGTTCCTCCCAAAAGTTAAAGCATATAAAAGTGGTGCTTGGCAATTCGCCGTGCTCACCTCTGTGTTTGACTTCTGTAGTTCCAAAAATAATGGTCACAATGGCTGCTTGTCCAAAGCAAATCAAACAGGTCCGGGAGAATCGAATTAATGAGTGTTGCAGGCCAACACGGTGGCAGAGAATGGACCCGTCTCTGGTCCACCCAATCACCCCACACCCCCTGTGGAATTTAGCTCACGCCGGTCAGGTTCAGTTAGCCACCCCATCTGCTTGGGGCTTCACTACAGGTAACAGGTTTGGCCCCTTATCCGACCTTAATACCTGCGATTGACTTGAACCAGGAATTGACCAAAATAATGTGGGTTTAATCAATTTAAATTCGTGCAACGATGGCTCTAGGACCGATGATCCCCCTAGTTTTCCTATGCCTAACGTAGCCACTGAGCCCCAACCATCTACTACCCCAGGTCAGCAAACAATCTCATCTGGGATTGAGGCTGGCCCTAACAAGGGTTTGACTAGAGAGGTGATACAGCGTTGCTGTCACGCGAATACTACCGAGGCTCCAATAGCACAAGTAACAGCGGAAGGAGACTCAGAGAGTGGTAGCAAGCCAATGACTATTATGGAGTCATGTAAGATTATAAGATGGAACGTGGCAGGTTTAAACACCAAACGCCAGGACCCTGTATGGTGGAGCTTCATCTCAAAGCACCACATCATTGCGTTGCAAGAAACTTGGGACACATCTAGTAATATCTGGTGGGACGGGTATACTAGCTTCATAAGACCTGCTGTCCCTAGTAGAACGGGTAGGGCCAAAGGCGGTTTGGCGCTCTTATTCGCCTTGGACTTAAAAGGAAGTTATAGGCAGATCAGGTCCGAATCTGATAATATATTGATTGTCGAAAGGGTCATCAATAAAACTAGTAGGACCTTATATGTTAATTTCTATAACTCTGGGAACAGCGTCTATGACGGTTGTAATATTGCCAGTTTGGATAGTATTTTAAATTCAGTCTTACAGAATATCTCATTTGCATCTGAGTCAATTTTACTAGGTGATTTTAATATCAGTTGTAATATCTTTATTCGGCAATTTATCACCATAAAAGAATACATATACATATACAATTCCAGATTACCAGTAAAAGATTATAAAATGCATAAAAAACAAGGGAATCTCCTTCGATAAGTTATTACACATCAAGTTCAAGATCAGCCTATAGGGCCCCCCAGGCGCGATTTTAGTAAACGGGAGCGTATCAACCATGCATTTCCCAGAAATTTGGCCACCCCACAGATCATAATGGCAGATGAAGAATCTGTAGAGAGGACACGAAGTGCCTGGCTGTGGCACCTCAACCCTAGTTCCCTACAGACGGGTTTCAACCAGAATTTCCGCGCCCCTTTGTAGGCTGGACATGCGAAAAACAGATGAGCCACCGATTCCTTTGGGGCCGCGCAACCAGGGCATGTACGCAAGAGGGCATCAGAATTCGACCATCTCGCCGTGAAATCGTGCACCGGGAGCGTCCCATAACGCAATTTTAGGTACAGCGCTCGATCCAACGGTTTAGTTATCAGGTCTAGAAAGGGTTCCAATTTCTTCACACACTTGGTTAACAAAAATTTGTCAGTAAGAGAACCCACATTCATAGCCCTCGTGGCCTTACTCTGTACCCAGTCCCAGTAAAGTTTTTTAATAACAGCTTTGGGTGGCGGAGATTGCGACTCCCATGCCTCTCTTAGACCCAAATTAAAGGCCAGTTCTTTCAATTTATTTAGCCATCCTATTTTATTACATGTGTCCAGCAAGAGCAGATCGTCCAGCCCTTCTGCATACTTTGCAAGCTCCTCAGTTCTTCTTAGTCGGGACCAGAAGAGCAGCGGGCGTAACCTCACCAAGTCCTTTAGTGTTCTTCTGCCCAAATCTAGTCTTAGGGGGATCATTGGAGTTGAAGCGGGAAGAGCTACCACTTTCCTAAAGAAATTGTTTTCCGCTACCACCAGATCTGTAACCCCTTCGAACCCCCAAAGTTCGGAGCCATAAAGTGCTGCCGGAAGAATCTGTCCCTCATAGATGGCCATAGCTGGAGAGACCGGTTTACTACTTGATTCCCGGAGCTCCTTCAGCGTCACCCCGGATACTCTACGGTGACTAAGTAGCATTTTGGAAAGATGATCCTTCCAGGTCATACGGCTATTTATCCGGACTCCTAGATAGTCAAAGGATGTGACCAGCTCAAGGGGGGCACCATTGAGCACAAAGTGGTTTTTAAATCTTTTTGAGGGGGCAAAAGCCATCAATTTAGTTTTCGATGTGTTGATGGTTAAGCCTCGAGTAGTGCAGAAGGAGCTAAACAGGTTCAAAAGTTTTTGTAAGCCCACCGGGGATTTGGATATTAATAGGGTGTCGTCCGCGAAGAGAAGTGTGGGGATTCTCTCCCCCGCCAGGGATGGGGCATCCGTCTCTTCCCCCTTCAGATGGTCCACCACTCCGTTTACAAATAGGGAGAAGAGGGTCGGAGCCATAACACAACCCTGACGTACTCCTCTCCGCACAGGGATCCTATCTGTTAATTGTCCCTGCGATCCCCATCTAACCCGCGCGTAATTCCCCTAGTGCAGCTTCACAATTAGGTTCAGAAGACTGCTGGGAAAACCCATCTCTCCGAGTATTTGCCAAAGTTTAGCACGAGGGACCAGGTCGAATGCAGTCTTGAGATCTATGAAGGCCATGTACAAACTGCCTTTCTTGATGGTAACCGCCTTCCAATAGATTGCAAAAAAACGAAAGACCTGGTCCATCGTGCCAACCTTCCTTCTGAACCCCGCTTGTAAGTGGGAGAGGACACTAGCCTCCTCTATCCAGTCGCCTACTCTTGAGATGATGACCCTGCCGACCACTTTCTGGATGATGTCTATCAAACTGATAGGTCTGTAGTTTGCAGGGTCATCTCTTGCCCCCTTCTTATGCACGGTAACTACCTCGGCTCCTTTCCAGGAGTCAGGTACCTGATGACCCCTCGTGATCAGATTCATTATTCTAGCGATTAGTTTGGCCCAAACTTCTGGCTCCGCCATCAGCAGATCTCCGGGGATCCCATCCTGCCCGGCGGCTTTCTTAGGGGTAAGGTGCCTAATTGCCATCATTACTTCTGAGGCCGAAAATAACAAAGCAATGTCCTCCGGATGGACCCCTTCACCCAACCCGATCACCCCAAGACTCGATGTTTCCTCTAAGTCGCCATATAGGGATGAAAAATGAGTAAACCATTGCTGACTAGTTATATGAACAGCCAATGGTTGCGATTTTCCCTGCCTTGTTTTATTAATCAAATCCCAAAAGAGATTCGGGTTCCTACTACTCACAGCCGAGGAAAGTTCCTGCCAATGCCGTTCCTCCCACTCCCGTTTGGCCAATGATAATGCTTTCAGATAGTCCTTCCTGGCCGCTCTAACCAGTAAAGGGTCACCTGAAAGCAGAGCTCTTGTCAGATTTTTCCTTGTGCTCTTGCAATGATCAGTGTACCATGGTTTACAAAGAGTAGAGGGTATAGCGGGAGCCCTATTGCCTTTCCCCTTCGAAATGAAAAATTGGCCGACTTGATCTATTGTCGCTTTATAGACAGAGTCAAGTGAGGGGTGTTGGGGATCGATGGTCCGATTATCTCCCTCCCAGATCTCTAATTTAGAGGTCAAACCCTCAATCAAGGATTTAATGATACCTATATCATCCTCCTTGAGGTTAGCCTTATCCCATTTTAATCTACGGTTATTATTGTATGGGATCACCTCTTTAGTTGTTTTTAAGGAGTCGCTCACCCCCCTGACGTTAAAAACACCCCAATTGAACTTACAGCACAGGGGGTTGTGGTCACTATCCTGACTTGGAGAGACCTTCATATCAATAAGGTCCGCCCAGAATCCAACATCCATTAAGATGTAATCTATTCGGGACGGACCCGAGAGTCTATTAAAGGTCACAGCCCCTGACTGGTCGGATAAGGTCCTTCCATTAAGGGCTCTTAGATTGTAGTCCCTAGTCAGTGCGTTCATTTGAATAGCCCTGGGTGACCACTTCTTGATAGGGGGGAGGGAGAGCGTTGGAATGGACCATTTCGAATCCTCCTCTTCAAATCCTAAGGGATCATCTCCAAGGAGGGGTTCGAAAGTACAATTAAAATCACCCCCCACAAGGATTTTTGCCGAACAAGAGCAGTTGGCTAAGGCCGAGTCAAGAGCTGATAGAGTCGAAGAGGTAGAGTCGCCTGGTGTCCCTCTAGCATACACATTAAAAAGGTCAAGCCTGACTGCGTCCTCCCGTCCTCTTGCCGAAAGGTGGAGTATATCATTGCACTCCACTTTGTGGCATGTGACCACCCAGTTCAGATCTATTTTTAACCAGACTATGAGCCCACCCGCTGGTCTGCCCTTACCTTTGCTTACAGCAGGCACAACGTGGGTGGTGTACCCCGATTTGTATAGCGGGACTAAGCTCCATGTTTCCTGAAAGAGGCAAACATCAAACTGCTCAATGAATGTATGCCACTCCGGGATTTCGAGCTTCCTCTTTAACCCGGCAATATTCCAGGAAAGGAGGTTTATTACCCGCTGTCCTTTGGGCATAGAAGTATTACCCACCCCAATCGGACTCTCATTAACCACCCTGCTCATAAGACTCCCCCCCTCCTTGACCAGTGAAGTGGAGGTTGTAGCGCAACCAGCCATAATAGTCAAAGGCCCGGCTAGCCTAGAATCTTCAATGAGGTCATTGGTGATGGCCATATGGGCTGTAGGTAAACTAACTTCTCCTGCTTCTATAATCCCACCAATTAATCCAGTATCCTCTGCTCCATGGAGTTCATTCTCCCCCCCCCAGGCCCCAAACTTCAATCGCAGTCTTCCAGCCCTGACAGCTGAGAAAAACGATTGTAAGTATCCAGCGGGGTAAACGGTATCAGGTGATTCATCCTAGAGCCCGAGTTCATCGTATGTCTATAGGGAACCATAGACCAAGCGGAGTGTAAATCAGGCATCCTGGTGGACTGATGCCCATACTGGGGATGGTTGTTAATATAGGGTAGTGTAAAGGGCGGCCTAGAAAACTGAGGTCTATTAGCGTATTTAGTGGTAGTGACTTCCAACCTGGGATAGAAGAATGTTAAAGCCCGTGGGGTGATGCCAGTTTCCCCGTTCCCAGGTGGCCAGTTTAAGATATAATCAACTGCCCGAGGGTCTCTAAAGTTAACCACCACTAACCCCTCTATATTTTTCGTAGTACTCCCCAGCCAGTTAATCCTTCTGACATGAACTATGTCCCCATCTATATTTGGCGCTATCGGCCTATGCATCCTCAACCAGTGAATGATTTTATTCTTGAGGTCAACATATCCCTCCTTCTTGTTTCCTGTTAACTGTGGCACCCCCGTTAGAATCACAACATAAGGCACAGCTTCTGGAGGGATCTCTACTTGTGGGACCCTTTTATGAGATGTTCTACTATTTTCACCATCCCCGTGTGCATTCTGAATATTGCTAGTCGAAACCTTTAAGGTTGGTTTAGTGGAGACAGCACCCGATACAGTGGCTGGTGCCTTTAAATGTTTGGGCGGCGATGTGTTTTGTGGAGGGGGATCAACTCTACCCTGAGACTGGCTAATTTGCTTAATCTGAACAGGGACAGATGAAATTCCAGATTTCTTTTGGGGTATAGTGGGAGGGGGCCCTGTCAGGGGTATAGAATGCACCGCCCCACTTCCTTTATTAATGGTAGCAGTGGACATACTAGTTATGGCAGCTTCCAGTATGGTTAATCTAATTTCAACCTTTTTGATAGACTCATTGATAGGAAGGAGAAGAGATCTCAACAAAAATTCCAGGTTCCCCGTCACTGAGGAGAGAAGTTGGGGTGAAGTAGCAGATGGGATGGCTCTATCGTTGTTAATTGGAGTCGCATCATGTGTGTCTACTACAACAGGGCAGTGAACCGGTATAACCGCACCCTGTGGTGTATGATCCTGCGCTACAACTGGTGGAGTCTCGGTTGTAAAAAGAGTTTTAATCCCTTTACCAAAGTCGGTGTGCGATGTTTTGGCTGTACCTGGTACCACCCTTTGTTTCTTCCTTCTTTTACTAGGGGGAGGGCGGTGAATCTGTGCTACAGGTAAGGACTTAACTTTATGCTGCTTAGGTTTAGAAGTCTCAATAACACGGCTACAGCTAGGGGTAGGTGAGACGCTTACAATATCATCCGGGGGCAAACAGGGGGTGGCTGCAAAGTCACGAAACAATAAATGGACTCCGTCTTGGCTTGTGTTAACCTCGCTCAAATCAATCAGATCAGTCGAATCTCCCTCCCGGTTCAATGCAAGAAAACTATCGGTGAGGGGTCTGTATTTCATATTCTCAACTGAGCGGCGCCGCTCTGCCCTACGCTCTGCTAGGGTAGCGTCCTTTTCTCCCTCACTCTTCTTAGGAAAGTAATTCTCCAGTGAGCCATTACGTAATTTAGGATTTTTACCCGGAGTAACCTCTTCTGTTGCCATCTCCAACTTGTGTTGAGACACTATCCTCCGAACTACAAGATAAAAGGGGTCAGGCCCAGCCCGGCCTCCTGCGGCCCCGGACGGCCACAGACGGTCCCGCCCTTGTCCTGGGCTTCTCCCGGCGCCCTCCCGCGCGCTCCCGCGCAGCGGGAAAGGCTGCTTCTTTTAAAGGTGAACTAGGGGGCGTGGCCGGCAGGGAGAGGAGCCCAGCTGACACGGGCGCGCGGGGACTCCTGGAACTCAGAGTCCACCCGCTCTACCCTCGCAGCCCTGCCGGTGTCCCAACTAGCCCCAGGCAAAGTTCCACACACTGCTAAACCGCGAAGCGGGACCCGCGCAGCGGGTCCGGCGAGCAGCAGCGGCTAGCAGGCAGGATTCGGCAGAGGTCCGTGGTCCGAGGTCCGTGGCGTTGCAAAGATAAAAGTAGATTCCCGCTGGTGTGGGAGATGGAGGTAATTAAATACCGCTGTGTTGGGGGCGTGGCCGGCAGGGAGAGGAGCCCAGCTGACACGGGCGCGCGGGGACTCCTGGAACTCAGAGTCCACCCGCTCTACCCTCGCAGCCCTGCCGGTGTCCCAACTAGCCCCAGGCAAAGTTCCACACACTGCTAAACCGCGGCGAGCAGCAGCGGCTAGCAGGCAGGATTCGGCAGAGGTCCGTGGTCCGAGGTCCGTGGCGTTGCAAAGATAAAAGTAGATTCCCGCTGGTGTGGGAGATGGAGGTAATTAAATACCGCTGTGTTGGGGGCGCGGCCGGCAGGGAGAGGAGCCCAGCTGACACGGGCGCGCGGGGACTCCTGGAACTCAGAGTCCACCCTCTCTACCCTCGCAGCCCTGCCGGTGTCCCAACTAGCCCCAGGCAAAGTTCCACACACTGCTAAACCGCGAAGCGGGACCCGCGCAGCGGGTCCGGCGAGCAGCAGCGGCTAGCAGGCTAGCAGGCAGGATTCGGCAGAGGTCCGTGGTCCGAGGTCCGTGGCGTTGCAAAGATAAAAGTAGATTTTTTTCTTATTTTAAATGATGCCAGTCAAGACGCCCAGTAGCACAGAGATAATGTCCCACCGGTGTCTTCATCAGATTAATCGGCAAATCGAGTGATGAATTCATGAAAGTTTAAAGGTCACTATAATCTTGCCTGCCATGCTGCTGGCGCCCGGGCGGCTCTGGGGAGCAGGGCGGCGGCGGCTCCGGTGCTGCTCCGACGGGGCCTCGGCTGCTTCTTCCACCGGAGCTCAACAACTCCTCTCGCGTCGGTCTCTCCGTTCAGCGCAGGCCCCCGGTGACTCCCAGGGCGCCTCCCACAGGGGTGTGTGTCTGCAGCTCCCTGCCCCGCTGCTCGGCCAGGCTCAAAGTCACTCGATAGTGGCCTCTCCGCGGCTGACAGAAAACGCTGACTGGCAACTCGCGCTTAATATACATTCATGCAATTTAGCCTGTAAGGGAAGAGGAGCAAGTGAAGATGACGATGCCGCTCCAGTAGTGCCTCACTTCGAACATTCAGCAGAGGGTCAGGAGCTTGAAGACCTACTTGCTAACTACAACCTTTATGAACCCAATTTCGGTCTGAGAACGCCAACTTTCATCGGCGGCCACCATGGGTCTGTGATAGATTATATCTTTGTTTCTCTTGGCATCTTAACTCTGACCACCGCATATAGTACGGTAGCAACCCACTTCAGTGACCACAATCCAGTACTACTTGAAGTGGCGTGGGGCAGTCAGATGGGAGCAGCACCATCAATTGTAAAATCAGCCCATTCCTTGAGGACCTCAGATCAAGATAGAAGAGTAAAATGGGCGAACGTGATCCCGGAAAACTTCTACAAAAAATGCTTCCCTAAGATCAAAACCCAGGTTGAGCTTTGTCAGAACCCTGACACCCAAGGGAGCCTCATGGTATCAGCCTATGAGGAACTATGTGTACAGGTTTCCAACAAACTTTTAGCTAAACCCCTTCAGGGAGCTCAGGGACACAAGCGATGGTTTGATTCTGCATGTTCGAAGGCCCACAGAGATTTGCTGGTGGCTCTAAAAATTGTTCCGAGAGTAAAAGAGGAAATTGCGAGGTTAAGGAAAATTTATAAGACTGCCGTAAAGAGCCGCAAAGAATCCATTAAACGTGAAACATGGGATGACCTTCTCTCAGCGGCGGTGCTGAAGGACAGCAGGAGATTCTGGGAAATTATCAAGCAGCCCCTTTTCTCGGAGGATAGCAATTTACCAATGGATTGTGTGATTACTGAGGAAAAATGGTTGTCCTTCTTCAAAAATGTATATGGGGGTGACGTAGTTGATGAGGACATTAACAGGGGTTTATTGCCTAGTGGGACTGTACATCCTATTGTCTTTAATCCCCAAGAAGTAGAAAAGGCACTTGCGGAAACCACCAAACACAAGGCACCTGGCCCGGACGGAGTTCCGGCCGACTTTTTTATGTTTTCACCTAAAATGTGGTCGAGGGTGTTGTCCAACGTGTTTAATGCAGTTAATGGCAATTCAGCGCCTGCATCATGGGCTATATCCACCATCGTCCCCATTTACAAAAATAAAGGTCAGCGGGACGACCCAGCATTCTACAGGCCTATATCCCTTCTGGACTCAACCGTAAAAATTCTGGGGAGAGTCCTTTTATCTAGGTTGAGGGAGAATGTTGAGGGGTGTGGTGGGCTGTGCGAACTGCAATATGGCTTCAGAGAGAGTAAAGGTACAATTGAGCAATGCATTAATTTGTATCTACTCATCTCTAAGTACACGTTGGCTAAGGAGGGTTCAGTGTTTTTGGCATTTATGGACCTTTCCTCGGCCTTCGACCTCGTTAATAGGTCCAAACTTTGGTCGACTCTGCTGGATTTGGGAATCGATGAAGCCCTGGTTATGTTTATGGCCACACTGCACCAGGAGCTTTTTGCAGCCGTTCGAGTATCCAACAATGGCAGGCGTACCCCTTTATTTAAATCCCTGAAAGGGGTACGGCAAGGTTGCATTTTGGCCCCCACGCTTTTTACCATCTATATTAACGGCCTGGGGGCGCACCTGCGAGGCTTGGGCACGGACGTCCCACGTGCAGGGGATGCCCATATCCCGGCACTCCTGTACGCGGACGACGCCGTGTTGATCGCCCGCACGGGTGTTGGCTTGCAGGTTCTTCTTAATTCCTTTGGTTCCTTTATGGAAAACCTGAACCTTAAGGTCAACGCGTCCAAATCCCACACAATGGTTATGGGCCGAGAGTGTTTGAAGAGAAGACATAAATCATTCTTTTGTAGTGGGATCCCTGTTTCCGAGGTAACCACATTTCCTTATCTGGGAGTGCTGTTTGATCAAAAAGGCACCTGGGGTCCACAGATAAGCGTAAAGAGGCTGGCAGTTACTAGATCTGCTTCTGCACTCTTGGGTTTTGCTGGCAAGCTGGGTGCCAGGCCCATGGAAGCGATGTTGAAGATATATAAGAGTAAACCTGTTGCCATCGCCTCATATGGATCTCCTCTGTGGGGGTATGTAAACCTTGACCCCATTCAGAGAGCAGAAAACAGATTCATAAGATCTCTCCTTTCTGTCCCCCAGTCAACCCCAACCTATTCCATCCACAAGGAGGTGGGCTTGCCATATCTGTCGGATTCATTAAGCGTAGCACCCTTGATCTTGTGGTTGAAAATGTGGTTAAACGCCGAACTTCCACTGAATCACAAAATTTTGAGGGATGTCCTATCATTGGATAACTATAGTAAAATCCCATGGCTGGCCTACCTAAGTAAATCTTTTAAAGAATTGGGTCGCCCAGAACTTTTCCGCTGTCCAGAGAAAATGAGGGCTCTGGATATAGCTTACACAAAAAAGGCCTTCAAAGAAAGGAAGGAAGCATGCCGCGAGGTAGTTGAGCTGCAGAAACCAGCAGTTAGGGCTCACTATCTATTGGTTAGCGATCCTTATTTGGCTCCTTATCTCCGCTTTGTAACAATCCCTTACCATAGGTTTTTATTAACGAAACTTAGGTTTAATCTTATTCATTTTCACCTAGGCTCTTTTAAGGGATGGCAGAAGCCAGAATTAGCCGCCCCCTGCAGTTGCGACCATTTCTCTGTGCAGGACACAATGCATTTTGTCATGTTTTGTAGTTTATACCATGAGCAGAGGAAAAAATATTTGCTCCCCATACTTAAAGAAGCAGGGTTCACACAGGTGCGCCCCGCGCTGCTCCATTTACAGCTTATGACAAACCCACGCACAGCGTTTAGTCTTGCAAATTTTTTAGTCGCCGCTGCGAGGGCGAAAGCTGTTGGCCAATCTCCGCCCTAAAAGATTATTTATCGTAATGAGATTATGTGTATCGTCTTATATATAAATGTATCTTTTTAAACTGTGTAAATAGTATTTATAATGTACATCGAGTATGATGCTTTTTAGATGTTAGGAAATTCAATTATGTTTTTTATGTCATGTTTTATTGCTTTTGCTTCTTTGTATGACTTTGAATAAGTCGAATAAAGATATTCTGACTGACTGACTGAGTGTTTTAGAATGTATGCAGTCCAAAAAACCCTGCCTTCCAATAATCTTCGTATGAATCCTTGCATTTTTTGGATGGTCATTTTAGTGTCATGGGTGCTTTTGTATAGCAGGGCCCTCCTGGTCCCCGAAGGACTCTGTGGGGATGATGTAAGCATTTGGGTGTGTCTGGGTGTGGTTAAACAAAGTAATGACACAGTGCGAAGTTAGTGAACGGTTGCACTCTGAATAATACAGATGGGCACTACAGAGCTCCATGGGCCTCATTTAAGAGGCCTTGCGTGAGTTTTGCACTTCCGATGCGTCACTTTTTGTGACGCATCGGCGGCGTAAAACTTGCCTCCTGATGCGCACTATTTACAAAGTGACGTATCTAAGCAGATGCGTCACTTTGTAAACCCCTGCGCTACATTATACCTGCGTCAGGTATAATGTATGCAGAGGGGGCGTTCACACGCAAAAAGCCTCGTAATAGTGACGCAGTGAAATCTATGAGATTTCACTGCGTCACTTTTAGGACGCTGTTGCGTCAAAATCTTGCGCCTGCCTCACAGCAGGCGTAAGACTGACGCAAGCCCTTTCACATAGGGCTTTCCCCATGTGAAAGGACGCATTGCTGGAGTTGCGTCACTTTTGTGACACACTCCAGCAATGCGTGACTTTTGCGCTTACAGATACGTCAGAAATACTGACGTTTCTGTAACTCCTTGCGACATGATGCGTCATATTATAAATATGACGCATCAATCATGTCGCAGGGAGAGCGCAGTGAAAAGTGACGCATCGCTGTTTTCACGCAGCGATGCGTCACCTTTCATAAATAAGGCCCCAGGTGTGGTGTGGTCATTTGCACGCTACCAGGTTGGGGAGGACACTACAAATGGCTCTCCCAGAGAGTTTGCTGAGGTCCAGCAAACTGCTCATGCATGCCATGGGTGCCTCAGTCGAGGTGACAATCGACTACTGGCGTATGTGCAATCAAAGCACCACTCTGCCAGTGCAAGGCTTTCAAAGAAGGCAAAGTCCATATGGAAAAGTGCCATCACAGTTGTCCAGGAACCTGCTGGTAAGGCTGAAAAAACAGGTACAACACCACGGCATAACACAGAGCCATCATTCATACAGAGAAATGCTAAAGGCAGTGACAACCAGATACAGAGAAGCGCTGAAGGTTGCTTTAACCAGGCGTGAAAGCACACCAAAAGTTGGAGCATCCAGGCACCAAAAGACATGCTAAAGGCATTGAAGACCCGGTACAATGCAGAAGGCTGAGAATGGCCATGAACATATGCAAGATATGAAACTGTCACTTACCAATAAAGATGAATAAGGGGGCCATACGACATCATAGCGGCTTCATTGACACTGATGTAGGCACGTGGCTGGTGCTTACAGATGGCATGAATGGTGCCGGTCCTAGTGAGCAGCAGACAGCGCAGGCGAGGGCTTTTCACTCAACGTCAGTGAGATCCACTTCTTGCTACGACACTGCAACATTCTTGAAAACCGCACCTCCCCTTTGATACCACCAAAAAGCAGAATATTGGCACCAGTTGGACTGCCTGTATTGAAGCCTTATAAGATTTCATCAGCGTGCTTGAAGAAGCAGATGACAAAAAGATCACCAAATACTCAAAAAACCTTGCAAGTGATGGAGTAAAAGAAATTATAAAGAAAACACCACAAGCTGATGAAATATCTTACAGCTAGATTACAGTGGCATTAGAAATCAAGTTCAATCCATTGCTGAATGTCGATTACAAAAGATATATAATAAATAAATACATCTTCAACCAAGCTAGATAGCAGGCTGGAGAAAAGATGGATGTGTTTTATGAAAGACTAAAGACCCTAATCAAGCATTGCAAGTTCAATTAATTCAATGATAAAGAAGCCATACGTCTCAGAGTCATTGACGATTGCCTTTCTGACTCCTTCACATGACATATGTTGTGCAAGGCACTCAGTTTGGAGAGAGTGCTCTTGTCTGCAAGAGAAGAGAAATGGGCAGATTGACAAGCTGCTGATATGGAAACTGGAGTAGCCCAGAGTGAATCAGCATTGAGCATGAAAAGTAAGCAGAGACACAAGATCCAGGGCCATGAAGTGATGTCTCAGAAGAAAAAGAAATTATGTTTCCGATGCGGATTCTCTTTTCCTCACAAAGGTAAATGTTAGATCTGGGGGTCTCTAGTTGGCAATGGTATTCACCTTTGTCCAAATAGGGACCCTTACATCTAAGTCAGGATGAGGGCATTACACTCCTAAATAACCCCTGCTCACCCCCTTGGTAGCTTGGCACGAGCAGACAGGCTTATCTCAGAGGCAGTGTGTTAAGCATTTGTGAATATACACAGTAATACAGTGAAATTACTACAGATGGACGCAACACAGGATTTATAAAAATAAGTATTCTTTATCTTGACTTAACACAAGACCACAAATGACAAAAATTCACAATACTATACTTAAGTTGACTTAAAGATGATTAAAGTTAGTGCTTAGTTCAAGTTGATGATAAATGCGACAAAGTTCTCAACAAAGTACCTGGATGCGTAACGCAAAGTAAATAAAAGGCTTGCAAAAGGGGAGATGCGTTGGTTCCGTGATCCGGGTGAGATGATGCGTCGTGCCTCAATTCTTGTGCAGAGTAGGGAATGCATTGTGATCCATACCGGTGCGGGGTTGGTGTGTAGATTCTCGGCCTGCGGGCCCGTTGCGATGCGCAAGATGGCACCTTGATGCGATGCAATGATCCGGTTGCGATGCAAGAAGATGGTGCCCTTGATGCGACGATGCGATGATGCTGCCATGATGATGCGGATGTGCCCTGACAGCCATGCAACGACTCTGTACTTTGGAGCCGCAACAGGCTCTGTGACACGTTTCTCCGGTGATGCGATGGCGACTCTCTTGATGGCATCATGCTTCTCCGGTGATGCGACGGCAGGCAGCTTCGATAAACACACGCTTCCAGGGAGAAACAGCGAAGGCTCGCTTCTCCGGTGATGCGACAATTTCAGCTGTGGCGGCCACACGCTTCTTCTTGATGCGTCGCGCATCCAGCGACACGCAAATGTCTGGAGTTGAGAATTCCCAGCAAGGAAATTCAGAGGGGAGCTGGAGATGAAGTCTTTTGTCCCTGAGACTTTAGCAGGAGGCAAGCACAGTTCAAATCCTTGGAGAATATTCTGTAAATGATGAAAGTCCTTAAAAAGTTCCTTCTCCTTTCCTTGGCATTGAAGCAACTACTGCAGACCAACCCAGAAAACAGCACACTGGCAGAGGGGCAGTAAAACTCCTGCAGCTTCCTTGGTTCTGCTCCTTGGCAAAAGGTTTCTTGTTCCAGAAGTTATATAAAGTTCTTGGGACTGGGTCCCAATATTTATACCCCAAAATCCTTTGTCCTCTGAAGGCAGAGAGGCATCTGCCTAGCCCCAACAAGTTCCTGAGCACTTTGTTTACATGACTCCTTCCTTCCATTCACTGTGCAGGGCAGAGACATCAGACGCCCCACAGGAGGTGGAGTCAGCACAGGGGAGGGAAGGCACAGCTCTGGAGCACTTTGTTGACAAGATTCCTTCTCTCCTTTCACAGTGCAGGGCAGAGACATCAGACAAGCCACAGGAGGTGGAGCCAGCATTGTAGAGGGAAGGCCCAGCCCTATTCAGGTCCCAGGTGCAACTCCTCCCTCCCATCTAGATGCAGATCTCTCTATTCACCCCAGCCTGTCTCCTGGAATCCCCCAGTCCTGTCACTCACAACCCCAGACAAGGAATCCACAACCTAGCAGAGGCAGGCCTGGACAGTTAGGCAAGAAAATACCCACTTTCTAAAAGTGGTATTTTCAAACACAGAATATTAAAACCAACTTTACTAAAAGATGTATTTTATCATTCTGAGTTCAGGTATATTAAATTCGAATTTCTACCATGTTCCCTGAGTCAGTTAGGATTATAAGAATGTAATAATCTAACTGCCCATTCTAGCCTATGGAGAACAGGTAGCCTTGCAATAGTGAAAAACAAAAATGGCTGTAATTCACTATTAGGACATGATACACACACCAGAGCATGTTCTACCTTATACTTACAATGCACCCTGCCCCTGGGCCTACCATAGGGGTGTCTGATATGAAGCAAAGGGAAGGTTTAGGGACTGGCAAGTGGGTGCACTTGCCAAATCGACATGGCAGTCACAGACTGCATTTAACATAGGGAGCACTTGCACTGTGGCACTGAATAGCAGTGGCACAGTCCTCAAGGCATATAACCAGCAAAAACATATAAAAACAGAGGAGGCAATCCGTCAAAATGGAAGGGGGACTCACGCCAATGATGCCAGGTCTAACAGTAAATATGCCGCTATTGGACTAGTATGCTAGGGCTGCGGGAAAGAGAACCATTTCATAACTGTTTGCAAAGCGAAAGAGAAACCAACTATTTATGTTACTTCGAGAACAGAAAATGGATGCCAGAAGGTTCCAATAGCCAGGCCCACAAGGCCAAACAACTACATCATTAGAGGCAAGTGGAAATTAAACGAAGTCAATTGTCATCAAAGTTGTGCAAAAGCTCTTCAGTGTCATTGTTGAACGATGGTGAAGAAGATGGCTGTGCAATGATGATGTTAACTAGTGAGTGACATGCACATGTAGGTTTGGCCTCATACACAGAAGAGTCCAAGCCCAAGAGAGAGCACCACGTGAAACAAACAAATTCCTTTGGACATTTCCCTAAGATCACATTCAAAGTGAATAGTTGTCTCATACCTTTTATCATCGACAGCAGTGCATTGATAAACATCATGCTGGCAGAAAAGTACCATGAATTGTCACCAGTGCCCTGTCTCACATCTTCATAGAGAAAGGTATACATGTGGGCTGCTTATACACCATTACAGAGTCAAGGATCTATTGTAGTGACGATGCAGCACATGAAGACAAAGGTACAAGCGCTTATTCATGTTCTCCAAGGCACTTCATCAGTGCATGTTTCGGTACTGCTGCTGACATGGGTCTGATCTCCATCAATTATAATATATATGCACAAGCAGACATAGTAAGTCAGTTGTCATCACTGTTTCACGGACTGGGAAAGCTTAAGACCAAGAAAATGCAGCCTCACATTAATGAGGACATTCATCCTGTTGCTCAACGACATTGTCATATTACTTTTCATTTGCAGAAAGCTGGTGAAAAAGAACTAGAAATGCTGTGAAAGCATGACATCATTGGACGCTCTACTGGTACTGACACCCATGGCAGTGGTGCCAAAAAAGGAAAGTGGAGGTTATGTAAGCTTCTGCATTGATATGCGCCAAGCTAACAAGGTAATTGAGAGAGAACGTCATCCTAGTCCACACATTGCAAATATGATTACACAGATAAATAGCACCAAAATCTTTTCCCACCTTGATCTGAACAAGGGGTATCACCTACTCATACTGGAGGAAAATTGCAGGTACATTACGACCTTTTTGACCCATGTTGGTTTGTTCAGATATAAACAACTACGTTTTGGGGTGTCATCAGCTGCAGAACTCGTTCAGGTTGTCATTCGCCGCATAATACAGCCTGTCACACATGCTTTTATTACAGTGATGAAATATTGGTATTTGGGGTCACTCGAAGGAACATGACAAAGCCTGTACAAAAGTCTGCCCTTTACTTGCTGATCCAGGTCTTACGTTGAATGCACAAAGGTGTAAATTTCACAAAACGAAACTCAAGTTCTTTTGGCATGTTTTCTTTGAAGGGTGAATGACGCCAGACCCCGATTAAAGTACACACGGTATTATCCACTAGTCCCCCACAGGAAGAGACCATGCTGCGATCCTTGGCAGGGCTAGTTTCTGATCCAGGTAAATTATTGATTTTGCCACTGTCAGTGCCCCATTGGAAGACTTAATTAAGCGGAACGCTGTGTTGAGGTGGTCACATGACTGCGATCAATGCTTCAAGAATATTAAACATGCAATTGAGAACGCTACTGAAATGGCCTATTTTGATCCAAAACTTCATACTGAGATTGTTGTTGAAGCAAGCCTGGAGGGGGGTCGGTGTGCTCCTAGCTCAGAACAATAGGCATAACAATGCACAGAGGCACATTGTGGCTTATGCGAGTAGGAGTCTGTTGCAGAATGAACATGTTTATTCCCAACCTGAAAAAGAAAGCCTAGCTGCATAGAAGGCTTGTGAACACTTTCTATATGGAAAAGATTTCACCCTTGTCACTGATCACCAGGCTTTGCTCACTATTTTCGGAAATCCAATAGCCAAGATGTCCCTTCGAATTGAGAGGTGGGGGTTGAGACTGCAAGCGTATGATTAAACTATTATGCACCAGCTAGGGAAAGATCAAAATCCCGCTGACTACTTTTTCACGAGTGCCATTGCAGTGTCACAGTACAATGTCTAAAGCGGCTGAGGTCTATATTAACTTCATAGTCAAGTCAAGTACGCCTGCAGCTATATCTGTAGACCAAATTCTGGGTACGACAAACACAGATTGAGATATGATTAATCCTAAAGATATTATTTCAGTGCAACCATGGAGGAAATATACTCAACCTCTAATGGATGATTTTGAATATTAAAAGTTCAAAAATGTGAGAGAAGAACTTACTGTTACTCAAGAAGGCATCATATTATGAGGTACGAGGACTATCACTCCCGGGAGCCTGAGACAAAAAGTTATTGAACTAGCTCACAAAGGTCATCATGGTATTGCAACAACTAAATAAGCTCTCAGAGTTCAAGTGCAGTTTCGTCGCCTTGATGAAAGAGTTGAAGACAATTAAAGGTCTGTCATTTGTGTAACTATCTGTCTCCCAAAACAACACAGCATTTACTAACCTTCTCCGATCTTCGAAGGAAGCATGGGAAAGGATTGACGTTGATTTCTTTGAAACACTCAACAATGGACATTATCTCATGGTAATTGTTGATGAATACTCAAGGCTTCCCCTCCTGGAAGACTTGTAATCAACTACACATGATAAAGTCATTGGGGTATTGAATGATGCCTTTGCACATGGGGTGTTCTGTTCATTCTTATGTCTGACGAGGGCCCACCTTTCAACAGTCGAGAATTGTAAAGATTTTTGTGCCGAGCATGAATGACAAGCATCAAAAAAAGCACACCTCTCTTCCCCCTAGGCAAACAGGGTTGTCGAATGATTCATGGGCAGGTAGCGACCTCAAATCTGCTTTGTGTTCCGCCCTTCATGCTTACAGGCCCACTCGCCATTCTACAATATGTGAAAGCTGTGCGATCTTGATGCTTAGGAGTGCCATGGAAAGGAAACTGCCACAAAGGACCACAAAGAGGTAGACCGATGCTAACGGGATCTGTTAAGCAGATTGTCTGAGCAAGTCCAAAATGAAGACTTATGTTGATAAACAATAGGTATGCGGGACACGGTTTTCAAAGAGAGAGACCGAGTCCATGTCAAGCAAAAATGGAAACGCAAGTCTGATGCAGACCCGCTGAGGGCCGTGAGGAGCAAAGGACATATGGTGACCGCTGAATGTCATAGATAGTCTATCATGAGAGACTTGTTACACTTCAAGCTCCTGCCTCGATATTCATCGGCTTCAGATCTCAGAACCAGGGCCGGACTGAGAACCAAAACCGGCCCTGGCAAAGTGCTCGGCCAGCCCCTTGGGGGTGCGACCGAGCTCTTTGCTGGGGCCGATTTTCGGCCGATATTGTTACAGGGCCGATTTAGCAGCTATGCTGCAAAAACGGCCCTGTAACAAAAACGGCCCCCAGGGCCCAAAACCGGCTCCCACCCTTGCGGCGCACTGGGGGATTGCCCGGTGCCCGCAACGGCCAGTCCGGGCCTGCTCAGAACTGAGGTATGTCCACCTGAAAGTCAGGTGTGGCCAACTCATAGACCTGTTTCCTCATCAACTGTACCTAATGCAAGCTTCTCTCCTTTGCCTCCGCAACCTCGCGCAAAAAAATCTGGAAGGCTGGTTCGAGTGGCTCAACCACTCCTTGAGGAGCTGTGATGTATATAGGTAAAAGTTGCACTTTTCATTTAACAAAGAGGGAGATGTAGTTTCTTTTGCACATTTGTATAGTCAGACCTTTCTGGTCAAGCAAGGACTCAGTAGGCATGATGTAAGCATTGGGGTGTGTCTGAGTGAGGTTAAATAAAGTTATGACACAGTCCAAAGTTAGTTAACGGTTGCACTCTGAAGAATAAAGACCTGCACTACAGAGGTCCATGTGGGGCCTGTTCATTTGCATGCTACCGGGCTGGGGAGGATGCTATAGTTAGTGGTTCAGGGAAATGCGCCTCAAGCATATCTTCATGAGAAGGGAGGCATGTTTTCCTAGCACTTGGAGAACCTGTCAGAAATAAAATCCAGTGCATTATGACAGAGGCATATGAAACAGCATAATCAGCCTAATCGCTCCTCATTACCAATCGTGGAGCACGCTACACAAACAGGTGCACATGAGAGCTCATTGAAATGTGGAGTTTGTAAAGAGGAAACCCAACAAGAAGAGTGCAAAGCTGCACTTTTTGGGTACAAGTAAACTGTCATAAATCATGATGCTGTTGTCAGCTAGTGTCTTAAGGAAAAAAAACAGGAACATTATGTCTAACAATGAATTAAGAGCTCCTTTGGAGTCAATTCATGTGCAAAGATCTCCACGCATATAGATTTATACCTGTGCCAGGGTGTAGATCTCCAACTAGCTATTAATCCAGTAACGTTTAGTAGATATTTACTTTTAGGACAGGGTGGGGGCATGTACAACTCAAAATACAACCATACAGTTATTACTAGTAACTTTACATACATAATTTAGCCTTTCATAAGCCAAATGTAGTTTGTGGCTCACCTTGGAAGTAAAACTTAGCCTGGCTGTCTTTATTCTTTGTATCCTGAGGGTGAGACGAGTTCGGGATGCTAATTCAATCAGAAAAAAAGAGGCCCAAAAGATAGAATGATGAAGGAAAGAGAGGAAAACGTTTGCAGAGGTGTAGCTTTCAGAGGTACAGCAGGTGCAGTGCCACTGAGCCCAAGGGACTTAGGGCCAGATGTAGGTGGCCAATTACCGGTCGGTAACGGCCGAATTCGGCCGTTACCGACCGGTAATTGGATTTTGAGATGTAGGGCATGCATTTACAGAATCGGTATTTTACCGATTCTGTATTTACCGATTCGGTAAAATTACCGAATCGGTAAATACAGACTCAGTAAAATACCGATTCTGTAAATGCAGATGTAGCTGGCACATGTCAGAGTGCCACAGGGCTTTAAGAATCGGTATTTTACCACCCAATCCAATTGGGTGGTAAAATACCGAATCCAGGTGTGCATGCACATGTGTGCATGCACACCTGTGCCATGTGACACACAGACATGCCCTTAGGGCATGTCTGTGTGTCACATGGCGCACATGCCTATTTTTGGGGTGCCAGAGGGTGTCAAAGTGACACCCCCTGCACCATTGCTAAAATCGGTATTTACCGATTCTGTAATTACAGAATCGGTATTGCCCATTGATTCCTATGGGCTGCAAGGCCCATAGGAATCAATGGGCAATACCGAATCGGTATTTACAGAATCGGTAAATACCGAATCTTAACGATTCGGTATTTACCGAATCTGAAATACCTACATCTCCCCCCCTCTATTTTACCACTTCTTAAATACCGAATCGGTATGATTCGGTATTTAAGAAGTGGTAAAATAAAATTACCTACATCTGGCCCTTAATGGGCCCACTGAGCATAGATTTTTGTTGGATTTTAACAATTAAATGTCAGCTAGGCGGGCATTTATTTCCTTGCACTAAGGCACACAATACACTGACTATACTACTAAGACTTTTAGAGAGAGACAGCTAGAAGGAAGAGTGAAATGAATGGCATATAAAAAGAAGAAAGAAACTGACAAGAAGGAAGGCCAATTCCCATGAAAAGATGCCTGCAAGGATGAAAGGACTAATGGTAGTTGAAAACAATATTTGCATGGGTGGGTGAAAGAATGACTGGAATTATGAAAGGATGTAACAATGAGTAGATGGACAAATGGAACTCTGAATGGATTAGTGAATTGATAGATGAGGGTGAAATGATGGATGGATGAACAAGAATGGATGCATGGATGGGAGGATGGATGAATGGATGAATGACTGGAATTGGGAGTGGAAGGACGGTACGATTGAAGGAATAGTTTAATGATGAAAGAATGGATACACCGAGTGGTAAATGGAGGATGGAATGGCGAAAGTATGGTTGAATGGAAACATAAAAAGATAGATGGATGCATGAAAGTCTTAAAGAATGGAGAGATCGATGGAAGGAAGGTGGGATGAAGGGAGCTCATTTAGGCTAGGCACAGCTTATTTGTTTCGCTCACTTGATGACATTCGAGGTACGAATCAAAGTGTCAAAGTGGGGGGTATTTTAATTTTCTGGCTACTCCTTTGAGCCTGATTGTATTCACTGTGAAAGGGTTTATAAAGGCTATAAGCCTCCCTTTTGAATTATGAACAACTGGTGACAAAGTCTGAACGCATAACATTTATGAAAAACGCTAATGTCATTACCTTATTTAAGGGTATTGCTGGTTTCCTTGCTGGAGTCCACAGGCACAAAGGTTGTCCAAAGGTACCTTGTAACAGAATAAACTAGAGTTGGAAGGTTAGTTGAGGGGTTGGTTTCCCTCTGTTATGACTTTTGGGGTAGGTTATTTGCACAATATTCATCTACAAGGTCGCAATTAAGAGGGTTCTAAATAGTTACCAAGATCTTCTTCACTAATTGGTATACTGTTTTGTCAATTGTGCAATGTGTATATATATTTAAATGTCTCCATTTAAAATGTATATTTATATCTATTTATAATCCTGCATGTAGGTTTTAGCTGTCTGTACATTAATTTAAAAGTACTGATAGTACCTTGATTTATTGAGTGGTATTATGTGTATTGCTGATTTCTGAGTTCCCATCACTCCCTGAAGGAGTCTTGAACTGCTCCATCCTGACTACTATGAGAGTTAAGTATTGAAAGGGTGTGTCTGATTTTCAATTTGGGGCAACACCAGTGTTTTGATCCCAGGACAAGAGTGATGAAGGACCTCTTTTGAAACAATTGATTTTAACGCTGTTGCGAGCACTACCTCTGTAGTGCTGCGCACGTCCGTTGTCCGACGCAGCCCCGCCCACTCCGCTAAACTGCCGCACCGTGGCGGAATTGTCGCCGCGGTTAAGCGGTTAAATGAACAGTTGGCAACAGTGAAGGGGAGAAGATAAGGAAGTGTGGTCCAAGACTTAGGACGTATTCAATATGTTATTAGTGTGAGAAGGGAATGGGAGAAGGGAAGGCATTGGATTTAGGCTTCAAATGGAAACCCATGTTTAGGAAGGGTCAAGTCTCTGATGAGGGTGAATGTAAAAATATTTTTGATGTAGAAGAAGAGGCTCAAATTTTCATAAAGTGATGTGTTACCCTCTAATTTACCATGATGTTTAAAATTCTTGACTAAAAGGAGAAGGAAGATGGTCTTGAAAGTTGGCAGCAAATGTTTGGACATCTAGGGGCACATTAGGATGGCGGGGGTCCTGTGCCTGCCATTAGGATGCGCCTGCCACAGTGGTGGACGCATCCTGCATCCCTAACATTGTGGCGGGCGGTGCACTCAGCACCGCCCGCCACAATGTTAGGGAGGCATGTTGAGCACTTCCATGCACAACATGGCAGGCACCGCGCGGTGCCTGCCATGTTGTGCATGGAACTGCAGGGGGGTACCATAGGTACCCCCCATGTGCACCCCCACCCCCCAGAGTCCTAGGGGGGCCCGCAACAGGCCCCCCAGCAGACTCCGCATGGCATTTCTAAACGCACATTGTAATATGGCTGGCGGTGTCTGAAAGACACCGCCACCATATTGCAGCCTTTTCCGCCCCAGTCGCAAGTCGACCGGGCGGAAATGCGGCAGATGGTTTCTACGTCCGCCGCGGACCCCCCAGCCATACTAATATGGCGGGGGGTCTTTTCTACATGGATGGCGGGCGGATTGCCCACGCCGGGCCGGTGGTGACCTCCGCCGGCCCGGTGGGGGCCATCCGCCCGCCATCCTAATGGGGCCCCTAGTATCAAGTGAATCCTAAAGCTTATTTGAGGTGATGTATGCACGTTATGGTGGCAACCCTTGCATGCAACAGAATATCATGAGTGTATTAATCAAATACAATGAATTGTCTACTCAAGATCTCTACTGGTTTAATACGTAGGTTAAGCAACATATGTGCTAAGATGGAGTTCCAAGGCGCCTTGCATGGTAAGAGTGCTGGATTGAGCTCGTTCTCCCAGTCCCAAGCTTTTGTTACATGTTGGTCAAGAAAGAGGAGTGTCAGCCCAGTCCCTGGCCTCCACTTTATCTCTTAATATCATAATCAGGATAGTGTACTTAAAATCAATCAGGCAGCATACTGCATTGCCTCCATGGAGAACATCTCTGTCAGTTATCACAAATTGGAATTTGGTGACTGGTCTTACTATATAAAACACAACCATCAAGAGTAAAGAAAATTTAAGAGAAATCAGAAGACGCGTGTTTGCATGCCCTTGTTTGTACACCACGGCATAAATACAGTGGCAGTATCAGGGCTGCAGCTTGTGCAAGGTCCTGACTGATAGTCGTACAGCAAGGTATACTGACTCATCACCCCAAGCCACTGATCTCAGACAGACAACTTTATTGCTTTTGCCAAAAATTGTAAGCATTTTAATAGAGCAGTAGCTTGATAAAGTGACAGGATCAAAGATGTGACTTTATTCAGCTAAGAAGTGATGTAAGTGATGCACCTTGTTTTTGCTAGCAACACCTTACAAACAGTGGCTCATAACCTTTTCACTTCTGTGGACACCCACTTAATCATTACTGGAATACGAGGACCCCTACTGAGTCATTATTGGAATCTGGGGATGCCGGCCGAAGCAATTTAAATTATACACACACATACAGGAACAAGCATTCATCAACAAATACACATATTATTACATATTTTATTTGCGTCTCAATGAAGTTGAAAAAAGACAAAAATCAATTTTAATGGGAAGGTTGGAGCTTTTCTAATTTCAATGGAGGCCACCCATCATCCATACTACATTCTGATTGACTGCTCCCACGAATCAGTCTCAGGATACCCCTTTAATTTTTACCCTCCAGTTTCAAATTCTATAACATTTTACAAAACATTTGACATTTTTCAACGTTTCTTCTTTATTTATTTACACCACAATAATCTGTTATTATTATTTAATTTTCTTAGCAGTTGCTGACCCCCCGAGTTCGTGTTGCAGACCACCAAGGGTCCCCAGATCTTGGTTTGGAATAATAGAAACGTATCTGTCACTCACAGGGACTGGCCAATCAGGCCCTGGGCTGGACATCATTGTATCACTTTCACTTTATGCTGAAAAGCGCCTTAGGTCTACACAGAACACAACAAAAGAACATCTTCTGCCTCTGTAACTTGCAAGGATGAGGGACCGCCTGGAAATGCAGGGCCCATTATCACTCTGTAGTTTTTATTTGACATACTGATTATGAGTGATCAATAAATATGATTCGTTACACATTACTTCAAAAGTATCCTAGAAACTTTTATTTCAAAACAGAAACCTAGAATGGATTTTTTGTCATGATACACAGAGTGTAGGGAGTTTAAATATGAATCATCCACTTTTCTGTTTGACTACTGTTATTAACTTCCAGAAATATGCCTATTTCCAAGTAAATGATTATGACTGAACTGTTACGAAGATCTGCTGACATCTTTTCACATGCAGGTGCAAAAACGGCAACAGCTAACTTTCCTGCTTAATTTCTCTAAATAATGAACGTCGCTTCGAAGAGCACCCAAGAGAAACATTTGGAATTTGAAAATCCAAATTAAATACAGGATCATAAAAGTACAAATTATGAAGTAGAAATTGAAACAGGATCATAAAATTACAAATTATGAAGTAGAAATTGAACAGGTTCATAAAAATACAAATTATGAAGTAGAAATTGAAAAAAAGGCTCTAAAGTAATACTAAGGGGCATATCAGTAAGCGGCAGCGATAATTATCGCTGGCCGCATATAGCGTACAAAATCCTAATGCCGCCTAACGCCGGGTTCTATCGCCCGGTCAGCGCAATATTTACAACGCGCATCGCCGAGGCGATAGAAATCCCGGCAAAAGCGGAGTTAGGCATAAAATATCGCAGGAATACCAGCGATATGACAAACAGAGAAAACCTTGTAAATAGGGAGCGGTGGATCTAGCATTATGATCCACTTCCCATTCAACATATTGCTAAGTCGTGTAATTATCAGGCATAAGGAACTGGTGAAATACCCGGTTAGAGCTACTTTTGATGTCGCAAGACATGTTAGCGATCAACTAGTTAATAGAGAGTAGCCATGTTAGCGATTATTCCCGCTGAGTTTCAAGCGGGAACGCCTACCTCGCATCTCATTGGCGATGCAAGGCGAAGCACTAAGCAAATGGGCACAAAGGCATGGATTCACACGTTAGCGTGTCCATGCTGATAGGGCGTTAGAATTATTGCTGCTTTTCGTCCCAAAACGGACGCTAAAGCGGCGATAATTCTACCGCCGTGCCTTGTAGATATGCCCCATAATATTTAAATCTCAGTAATGAACCTAAGATCCTGCTTTAGAAAATGCAAGTAAACTGTTATGTCACGTAGAGTTGTAGAGCGCACTATCACCAGGGAGGGTATCCTGGTGCTGAGCAGGTGTGAGTCTTGCCAAACCTAAGGCCTAGTGGGACTACTCGAAAAGACAGGTCTTCAACTTTTTGTGGAATTCAAGTAGTGAGAAGGAGGCTCGTGTGTAGCGGTAGGTCGATTCAGGCTTTAGGAGCGATGTAGGAGAAGAGTCGACAGCAGCATCTTGTTTTCCATATGCGTGGGATTTGTGAAATAAAGAGTCTGGATGAGTGGAGGTGTCTGGAAAGTTTGTGAAAGAAGATGTGATTGCTGAAGTATGCTGAGCCACTGTTAGGTAGTGCCTTGAAAGTTTGGGTAAGGAGTTTGACTTGTGCTCGTTTGTGTATGGGGAGCTCTTTCAGGTGTGGTGTGAGTGCAGTGTAGGAGGCTCAGAGTGATTCTGGCTGCTGAGTTCTGAATGGTCTGCATCCTTCTGGGGAGTTTTTTTGTTGATCCCAACATTAAAGGTGTTCTGCAGTTCAGCTTGCTTGCAACAAGGCCACGTGTGATGGTTTCCGGGGACTGATTGGGAGCCTTTTGAATATCATCCTCAGCATCTTCAGGGTATGGATGCATTGACTTAGGTGGTCATGTTCGGTTTGCTGTTGATGACGATCCCGAAGTTCTTGGCGTAGTTCTTCCTAGCTCTGTTGCCCATCAGGTGGAGCCCCACAGTGAAGTGCTCTTCCTGAAGATCACGATTTTGGTCTTGTCAGTGTTCGGCTTTACACAGTTTGTCCAGTGGGCAATTTCAGTCACACAGGAATCGAACTTGATCCTGTTACTGGGTGTCTTGTCCGAGAGGGAGAGAATGAGTTGCATGATGTCGGAGTAGGAGAAGAAGTTCATGTTGTGAGAGTGTATGATGGCTAAAGAGATCATGTACACATTGAAGAGAGTTGGTGATGCAGATGAGGCCGTGGGCTTCTGAGGTGCATGGTGCCTGGCTGACTGATTGGGAACTTCCAGTCAGGAATGAGCAGATCCATAGGTGTGCGTGTCCTTGAACCCTGCTGTTCTGTAGGCAGTGGACGAGGTTGTCTCTGTCCAGAGTAATGTAGATGTCATCCGTGGCGGTGATGAGGGCAGTTTCCATGCTGTGGTTGGGTCCGAAACCAGACTAAGTGATGTCAAGAAGTTGGTGGTCATTTAGGTATTTAGTGAGGCATTGGTTGATGTAGTTGGTGAGCGTTGAAGGGTTGCTGGAGGAATGGAAGGACAGTTACTTTCCATGTATCTAGGAACGTCGCAGAAAGGGTGAAGGCATACAAAATGGATTTGAGCACGGTGCTGATGGGTTTGCAGTTCTCTGAAGTAGCCATGGTGGGGGCAGGGGTCAACAGGGGACCCCTTGAGTGGATGCGGTTTCCTCTGACGTGACGATGAGCCAAGTGGTTAGCATTAGTTCTTTGGATAAGATCAGGAACCTGTCAGGTCGAGTTGCGGGTTGAAGTTGCTGTAAACAGTAGTAATATTGTTGCTGAAGAATTTAGAGAGGTTGTGGCAGAGGTACTGCAAGGGGGTGATCGAGTTGGAAGTGGCCGCTGGTTAGGTGAAATCTTTCACAATGGCAAAGATTTATTTGCTTCTGATGGTGCTGGCATCGATGTTGTCCCCCAGAGCGGCACATTTCGTAGTCCGGATCATTTGGCGGTGGCATTCAAGGGCTGATTTGGATGCGCTCCTGTCTGTAAACTCAGTAAGGATATCACAAAGAGATTACAAATTGAAACAAACAACTTTTTAAGGTACAAGCAAGACAATAATACTGGCAGAATCTTTTATCCTGGAAGATGCTTGAACTTGTATATAACTATGTTATAACAAAGAGGTGATAAAAAAACTGCAGTTGCAAATTTGGGAGGAGCTGTTTGAAGCTGTGGAAGTGCAATTTCATCATACACTGATTCACAAATTAGACCTGTACCTATGGGAAGCACTCTGAGATCCCAGTGAAGTGATGTGCAGTCTCCCCTCTTTGCACTCTACAGTAGCATTGATGGGCATCAACTCTCAGGAGCTACAGAGAGGGGTGGAGTTAGGCTTCCTGGTGTAATTAAACCACCAGACACCCAAGAGCCAAACTTCTATGCACATACCGGGCTCACGCAGGAAATTGTCACTGATTTGGCTACTATCCTTAAATCTGTCCTACGTGAGCATCGGCGTATGGCTGTCCATGTTGAAAGCAGGCGACACATTTATTTCCCATTTGTATTATGCCTCCCCTTGTGCCAGTCCATGCACCCTGACTGATGTGTGTGTGTGGGGGTGGGGGTAGAGTGCAAACAGGCCAGCTGGCTGAAGATATGATAGAACCCAACTCAAATCAGTGTATAGGGACCCGCCACCTACATGCAGGACCACACTTCAATGCCAGACGTGTGCTATGCAAATACGACTGCCTTAAATAACAGCGTGGCACATAAAGGCAGCAAGTTTAATGATGAACCCTTAGACGCAAGCACTTTGAAGGAATCCAGGTCGCGGATAAAAGCATAATCTGCCATCTACTGGAGCTGCAGACACCAATACTTCTGTAGCTTGGGCTGTGAAACCTCTGAAGCTGCAGACAATTTCAGTTGAAAGGGATAAAACCTTGTGACTCCGTCTCTGGCAGCCTACCTTTGAGGATCAGAAAACTGCTTGCATCAAGGTCTGTTTCACCAGCACAGGGTTTCCGGCAGCCAGCTGTGTGCATGAATGGTTTCTGTGTGCAATACAAGTTGCACGTGCGGAATATAGCATGCTTTGTGTATTCGGTCAATGGGAATATTCACAATGCTTCAGCAGAATGGTGGTTGCGAAACAAGAAAAGGCATTTTTTTCAACCAATGCTCCTTTTAGGGGATGGAGGAAGGAGAGGAGGAAGACAAGCTCCTGGGGAGGGCTAAAATCATGGGGATGTGCATCAGGGCATGATGTTGGCAAATATACCAGTATAAACACATTTAATAGAAGAACAGAGAGAGCCCAGTCCACATTGGGGGTGTGACACTTTTGTCCCTATCATGGTTGGATGACAATTGAGAGAAAACACGGACACCCACTAGTTTGCAAAATCATGGGGGTTTGTATATATGCGGCTGGACACTATGGGGCCGATTCCGATTCGGGAAAAACTACACCGAATAGCCGTACGGAGCGTTTTTCCCGTACGAATCGTACCCTGCAGCCTCCCCCGTACGTACGATGAAGTACGATTCGTACCAGGAGCAGGACTCCGTACGAATCGTACAAAGACCGCACAACTCTAATCTCTGTAAGATTATCCCTCGGAACCCACTGTATGCGACATCCGTACGGTTCGAAGCAGGTTTTCTCGACACAGCAAGTACGATTCCTGTCGGGTACGCACCGTACAACGCTTTTTTTATGGGAGCCAAAAACGGTCGGAGAAGCAGAGTATGCCTCGAAACAGGTACGGAATGCCCCCCCCCCTCCGGGTACGGTGCGTACACCCCATGATCGCTGGGGTACGTACCGTACCCCTGCGATCATGGGGTGTACGCACTGTACCCCACAATCATGGGGTGTACACACCGTACCCCATGATCGCAGGGTGTACGGTGCGTACACCCTGCGATCATGGGGTACAGTGCATACACCCCGTGATTGCAGGGGTACGCACCGTACCCCTGCGATCATGGGGTGTACGCACCCTACGATGTGTATGTGATTGTGTGGTTGTCCGTACGAATCGCCCTTACCTGACGTGGACCGTACAAATCGCGTCCTCACACCCCGGTCCGGATCGTACTCGTCGGGTCGTACGGCGTGTTTACGAATCGTACGGTTCACTGTGAGGGTCCGTGTTGTACGGTTTCAGCCTTGCAATTCGTACGTTTCGCGACGATTCGGACAGATTGACGAGATACGGATCGTACTACGCGATTCAGAGGGACGTGTACGATTCGTCCGGAGAGGGCTCCGGATACGATTCTGACGGACGCTTTTTTCCCCGAGTCGGAATCGACCCCTATGTGTCCTATGACCTCATTTAAAACATAGTGGAATAAGGAATACGTTGCTATTCTCCATTACAATGTACTTAACCAGGGAGCAAACATCTACCATTTTCGCACACATCATAATATCATTATGGGTACAATGAGAGTCTGTGTCTGAAGTGGGATCACTGGGGCCATTGTGACTGAGGCCTTGGTTTTGCAAACTCAATAATTTTTCAGCACAGATTTATTTCAGTGATTCATAACATGTGAATTTGCACTTGTTATTAGATTACTTCCAGAATGCCTGAATTTTCTGTGTGGACAAATCTTGAGTAAGCTGTAGACTTTCAATTGGGATTCCCTATAAAAAGAGGTGAACCCTCACAAACTCACGTTTGTGGGAATTTACAGATGTTTGACAGGGAAACTACTAACTTGAAGAGTACCCCTAAAATTGCTTGAGGTATACGGAAAGAAGTTTCTCCAAAGGTAAAAGCTATTTACCATATGAAGAAAAAGTTAAATAAAAGTACAACTGCACAATTTTTTTTTTATTCTCCTCATGTGGTGATATAGACTTGCAATATTTCTACATGCGTAAGTATTTACAAGTGTGTCTCGGGTACCCAGAAGTATTGCTGGAATGCTTTCTGAATTCTAAGGCCGAAAATGCAAATGTATTCCTACAAGTGTAATTTTTCCTTTTTACAACCCTGAGTTTTGTAAATCAAGGCCAGAGTCATTCATTTTTAGGTCGAACCTAGAGCAGCGCATGCGCTGCTTACTCGACTTATAGTAAGGGGTAAAAAAAAGTGCTACCAGATGCTGCCATGGCCGGCCTAGAGCTTGAGTGCATGTGCTCGGGCCCGTGATTTGCTTGCCTCCCTCCACGCTTGAATTCCCCCCCTTGCGTGCCTCACTCTGTGCTTCAATTTTCTCCCCCTCCCCCACCACAGATCGCGTCACTCTGCTGGCCTCCACTCCCCACCCCCGCCTCTCGCCTCTCTATACTGCAGCAGGCCGCGTGATCACTTTCATCAGTTTCACTTTCGCGGCATTCATCAGTTTCACTTTCGCGGCCAACCCTTGTTTTTTCTTTCCCATAAAGGGTTTATTGGTCTAACTATAACATTATTTTAACTAATTTTGTAAAGAGGCAAACAGACACACTTTTAGTTGTGGAAAACTGTAATTAATGACTACGGCAACATTTCTATCAGTTGGAAAAACCAAACGTTTTACATGCTTTATTTGAGTGTTCTATGATGCATACCAAAAAGAACCCACTGATGCCAATACAAGACTATATTTCTGTTTACCTCTCCATGTGCAGTATATGTCCCTTCTCACTACTGTACTTTTGTGAAGTACAAGAAGTGTTACCCAGTTAAGTTTCAATAGTTATATCGACCTTGAAAGCATGAAGGAGTGGATACACACTCGAGCATTCACATTTGTGACTTACATGTAGATATTTAAAACATGTAAAACAAAAACGGTACCATTTTATGTTGCGTTTTGAAAAAAGATTTTGTTTACAGACTGACTTTCTGGTTAGTCTCTTGTGTTTCACAATGTTTATGTTGGTTTCCGGTCTGTGGTAGCATAGAGACTCGCGGGATAGGCATGAAGCAGCGGAAGCAGTGAAGTCTGTCATAAAAGCTCACTCTTAACTGTGAGAGGACAGCAACACTCTAACGGGCACATGCATCAACATTGCCATTTGCGATTCCTTATTTGTGAAAAATAAGGAATCGCAAATAAGGAATCGCAAATGGTAATGCATGAAGAAATTGCTAAATAAATTGCGATTTCTTAAAATTCCTTAATTGCGACATGCAAATTGCGAATCGCAATTAAGGAATAGCTCCCCATTCATTCCTATGGGCCTAGAGGCCCATAGGAATGAATGGGAATGACATTCTTAATTTGCGATTCACCATTAGAAATTCGCAAATTAAGAATGCAATTTCAAGGGTGCAGGGGTGTCCAAAGGACACCCTGTTGCACCCCTGAAATCTGCTTAGAAGTACATTTTGCACACTCACATGCCCCAAGGGCATGTGTGTGTGTAAAATGGAACTTTGAAAAATGCACTTTTGTGCATTTTTCAAAGTTTTCGCAAATTACCATGAAGGTCAACTTCATGGTAATTTGCACCTCTTATTTGCGAATTCGCAAATTTTAAAAGTTTGATGCATTGCATTTAAGGAATCTCAATTTGAGATTCCTTAAATGCAATCACAATTTAAGAAATTGCAATTTTGCGATTTCTTAAATTGCGAGAACAACAAAATGCATAATGCATCCCAAAAATGGAAATTGCATTTGCAAACGGCCGAATTTTGCGATTCGCACCGTTTGCGAATGCAGTTTCCTTTGATGCATGTGCCCGTTAGCCTTTTGGGGTTTTGTTAGATAAAGGAATTGCTACAGAGGAACAGCTTGTGGCTCATCACAAAACTGCTCAACAAGCCAGTTATTTCTTCCGTTATGAGATGCTGTATACATTTAAAGCAGAGGTCTCCTACCTTTTCGGTTTTAAAAGCTACTTATGTTCAATGAAAATCCTCCCCAGCTACTAATATGAGTGCTGAAATAGTGACCACATCTGATAAGATTACATTAGTGGCTGCCATATGCAAAATTAACAGCTATGATACCTGAATGTATCAGGCGGGATTGTCAGAAGTAAATTAAAAAGGCATGTCAATGTAGACTACCTCTATGTGGGTAATACATAACAGCTGCGGTGCACCTGGCACTATAATACTAGTAATAAGTTGTCCTCAGGGGGCCGCATGAGGTAGCACTCAAGTATTAACTTTAAATATATTCAGGGAAGTCATATTTTTTCTCCAAACATCCGTTTGAGTTCCGAAAAGGCACACATTTTTGTCTCAAATACACATCTTATTTTGGTATACTTTAATTCACGGAGCGAAAACTTCTAATTTAGTAGGCTGAGCTTCACACAGGAGAGCAACTTACAGGAAGTTGGTGAGCTATCAGCCAGGAGTACAAGAATTATGCGGCAGCAGAGAGCCAAAATTATGCGGCAGGGTTGAGTGGCAAGAAAATGCAAATTATGCAGCATATTGTGGCCCATTGTGTGATACTAGTACTGCATTATTCTGTCATTTTTACAATTAACACTATGGGCATTGGTTGCACTTGGTAGCAGTTTAACCAGCCGCGGTCGGCAGTAGGAGTTCCTGCAGGGTGGTAACGTGGGGAGGGGCAGGGTGGGGGGTATTAATGTATGGATTACGGAGTTTAACAGGTAAGTAAACATATAAATAAATAAAACGAATTTCGTTGCGCGCACTGCATCACCAAATGCGATGCAGTGCGCGCAACGAAATTCGTTTTATTTATTTATATGTTTACTTACCTGTTAACCTCCGTAATCCATACATTACTACTCCCCACCCTGCCCCTCCCCTCCCCACATCACCTCCCTGCAGGAACTCCTACTGCCGACTGTGCTGAGTTTAACATCCCACATATAGCAACAAGTACAGATATGTGACCAGTCAACCTTTGGAAAGGGCCGTGCCCTGCACAGCAACACGTGTCACTGCGTTTTTAGTAACTTTTTTAACTGTTTGAGCTAGAAACAAATTATTTGTTTGTTAAAATCTGCAGATTATGCAGCAGATGATGATTATGTGGCAAATGCAGGACATCTATAATTATTCTAAAAACTCCACAGCTGCACAGTCGCATAAATCCAGTGGCCTGGCCAGTAGCTCACAAACAACTCATTGGAGATTTAAAGTAACTGGATTTGACATACTTTTAAAACATAGGTGCAGAGCAATAAAATAACATTTCTCCTTCGCAGTCTCAGACAGAAACCACGATCTCTATCGACTCTATTACACGTTTATGGAACAGTTCAGTCCTGGTGGTACATTTTTCAATATGAGAATCAATGGAAACTTGGTTTTTAAAGCAACTATCAAGATTGGATATTTGGTAAAATTGTGGGTAGTCTTTGTCAGTTTAATATCCCAGCACTTCAGTTACTTTGTGTAGTAAAATAACTAAATAAATACAAAATATAAATATTGTTTAGGAAAGGTCTTAAGTCAAAGCATCGTATATGAACTGGATTGAATAGTCCTACTCTTCCTTTTAAAGGGCCGCTGTAAACGTTTTTAGTTTTCCTTTAATTTCATGGGGGGCTGGGGCTGGCCTTCATAGACACATACAAAGATGATTTGATCTAGTTAAGTTGCCATGTCTGGGTTCATATACATCCGGATGATAATCGGGGTTTGCCACGCTTTTATGTCCTCGATCTGCTCTTGCTATGTCTGTCAGAGATGGTTGGCCTCGTAAAAGAGCTAACAGCCAGATTCATCAAGGGAAAATGCGCTCGTAAAGGGCCAGATTCTGAGAATCTGGCCCTTTGCGAGCGCAATTTTTTCATTTGGGATTCATCATCCCAAATGCAAAAATCGCTATTATAGAATTCGCATTTTTGCGAGGAATAGCATTTAAGGAATCTCTATTTGAGGTTCCTTAAATGCAATTCATGAAACATTTAAAAATTGCGATTCAGCAATTTTGGGCCGCTATTTACCGCAAAGTCAAACCTCGTGGTAAATAGCAAAAACTTAGAAAAATGCACTTAAGTGCATTTTTCTAAGTTGTATGTTACACACACACATGTCCTTGGGGCATGTGTGTGTGTAACACCAGCGTCCAATATCATTTCAGGGGTGCAACATGGTGTCCTTTGGACACCCCTGCACCCTTGAAATCGCAAACTCAAAATGTGAATCGCTAATAGCGATTCGGACATTGATATGTCTTCCCATTCATTCCTATGGGCCTTTAGGCCCATAGGAATGAATTGGGAGTTATTCCTTATTTGCGATTATCAATTAGCTAATCGCAAATAAGGAAGCTGTAGGATTCGCAAAATAAATTGCGATTTGTATATGAATCCCGTTTTGCGAGTCTGCAATAGCGATTCCTTAATAATCGCTATTACAGACTTGCAAAACGGGACTTTGATGAATCTAGGGGTAAATGCCGGCGAACAACATCCGTAAACAGATCAGCTGACAGCCCGCCGTGCAGTATATCTAGAAATGTGTTTGCCTTCATGAAGCTTCAGGACATAATTTAAGGAGCATTAATGTACTTTTAAACAGTCTGCTAAGTTGTCCAAGATACCTGTCAAATGAAATATTCACATAGCCCACATAAGTTACATATCAATTACATCCATACTTGCAAGTTGCTTACATAAACTTGGAGAAAGACAGGCACTACAATTATAAACTCAATGTGGTTTTTGTTTCATAATTTTATTCATAGACAAATTCTACTGGTGTGCGACAGAACACGTCATATCACCTCCCTAGGGGCTATTATACACTTGGGTTATAGCCTGATGCCAGCAACGCTTTTGAGACCACTATTTGAGCACATGTTTAAGGTTCTTTTGCTTACGGCTGCCGTCCAAACTGCGGGTACATTGTATATGGTTGGAACAGAACATGTTTCGTTCTATTAAATGAGGTTATGATTGTCCTGTGTAAACACTCCCGTTGAATGCCAAGAGTCAGTTTCATCGTTTTGGTCAACCAAACATAGAGTTTCCCCTTTTCTTCAAATTCACTAAATTAATCCAGAGAGAAATCTGCACTCTTTGCTAGGAGGTCTCTAATACTCATGTGCATTTTCTAGAAAAGGCACCAGGAGTGTGTGAACATGGAAGGATGCACACTAATGTTTACAACACATTACACCATCTATATAATTACACAGAGGTGATTTGCAAGTGGTATACGCCACACTTAAGAATTTGTTCAGAACTTGTTCAACCAGTAATCTGCTACTTTCTTATGGGTACTGCTTGCTCTTCTGTAGAGTGGAATAGAAGCTCCCTGCAAAAGGAAAACCGTTATCATTTGTTTGTAAGTCTAAATAGTTGTGCAATCATATTGCCATCCAGGCATTGATTTTGTACTCTCTCAAGTGCGCAGAAACAATTGTAAAGATGGTGCCAACACACAATAAGGTAGTGTGCATTTCAACATCCTAGCCAAGTCTAAGCAACACTGCCATGGTTGACTTGGACAGCTTAAAAATGTTGCCAGATGACTGCTTTTCTCCCCTAACCGACAGATCACCAGTTAGCAAAAGTATGCTAATCTAGAAGTATTACCACTGCCCAGCAGCTGCAGAGTAATTGCAACATTAGCTATTCTTTTTCACATGGACTACGTTTCAAGTCAGCTATTCTTTGAAAGGAAATATATTTGTGTTCTAAGGCAAATGTAAATATATGCTCACTGACATAAAAACAAGCGCACCAGCGGCCCCCAAGATCTTGCTGTTTTGAGTAGACTGACTGTAGTAATTATCCAGACAAATTGAAGAAAAAGTATCTTGGTTTATTAGCAGCACGAATAGCATCCATCAAAGATCAAGTTCAGCCTGTACTGAATTCTAACAGACACAAGCTCTAGCTAACATGCACTAGAACACAGAACATTCTCAAATATAAACATGTCTCATGCACAGGCATGCGACAACAACAATGCATTAAAGGGGAAATGTAATAAATAAGAATACAACACATCTCACTTATTACAAAAACAATTGAACAAAGAAAACAGAGCTTTGAGTATAAAGTAATTAACATGTCTTTGGTAATAAAAATGAAGTCTTTAAACAAGAAATCAATTAACATATCTTTTAGGCATATAAATGACACGTTTAGATTCTTTCACTCTATTAGCAATGGAATCACCTCCAAAAGACTCATTTTGCTTATCAGAAAAGTTTCTCCCATTACTCATAGCAGTACACTTTGCTAATTTCTTAATGTTCCAAAATTTACCATCTTGTGTCATAACACTATTGGAGAATACCTTCTTGATCTGAATGGGATCACTAAATGTGTTGGACCCTTTGGATAACAAACCAGGTCTAAGAATTCTCACCCACTCTCCAACCTGAAATTCTTGGGATTTCGTGTTCCATTTTTTGTCATACCATACTTTAGTTCTGACTTGCTTACTCTCCACACATCTGGCTATATCATCCACATTGTCCTTATTCACAAACAATTGATTACATTTCTCCTTTAACCACCATGGTAACATCCTTGACGCTGGATTACGGCCTTTGAACAACTTAAAAGGACTCACCTCATTGGTAGTGTGGGGTGTAATGCGGTAAGTCCACAAACGCTCCCTCAAAGCACTTACCCAATTTACTCCAGATTTGATTGATTCCACCACAAAAATTTTCAAAACTCGATTAAACCTTTCAACTTGGCCATTCTCATGCGGTTCGTATAACGAGGTCAATCTGTGAACAATGTTACAGTCCTTGAGAAATTTGGCCATATCACTTGAAGTCAACTGAACACCATTGTCAGAAACCATAATCGAAGGACATCCTTCTCTAGTGAATACTTCTTTAAAAAAACTAATGACAGCCTCCGTAGTAGCTTTAGGGACAAACTTCACCTCAGGCCACTTGGAATGATCACTAAGGCATAACGTGAAGATTCTGGTAGAATGTTAAAAGGACCAGATATATCAAAAGAAATTTTTTGACATGGCTCCGAAGGCCATTTGACTATTTTGAGTGGTGGAATATATACCTTCAACATTCTTTCCTTACACACACACTCTTGACACTCTCTAACTGTCCTATCAACAAATCTATCAATACCAGGCCACCAGAAAAATGAACACACCAACCGTTTCATGGACGAAATACCGGGATGTGTGTCATGTGTAACCTGTAAAATAACCTCATGCATGCCCTCAGGCGGTATACATTTGCCAGACTTGAAGATAAAACCACAATCATATTCCAATTCATCCGAGACATTATAAAATGGCATTAACTCCGACCTGATGGTATTCTTATTTGGCCAACCATTCTGAATATAACTCACCAAGTCTTCCCATCTTGAGTCTCTATTAACACATTCTTTCCAAACAGATTCAGTGATGTTCTTAAATTTCCCTTGTAACACATCTTGAATAGCTAAAACAAAATCACATTCATTAACTACACTGACCTCATCAACTTTACACGGCATACGTGACAAGCAATCGGCTGTCACATTCTTTTTCCCTGGTACATAAATAGTGACAAAATTATATTCCTGTAGCCTAGAAGTTAGTCTCGCAATTCTGGCTGTGGAATTCCATCCACCTCCCACAGATAAAATATTTACTAAAGGCTTATGATCCGTTCTTAAAGTAAATTTTGATCCCCAAACATAAAGTCTAAAATGCTCAATAGCCCAAACGCACGCTAACAATTCTTTTTCAATTACAGAGTACTTACACTCACACTCATTCAATGTCCTTGACGCAAATGCCACATTCCATTCCTCACTACCTTTCCTTTGAGACAAAACTCCACCCAAACCATACAGGCTGGCATCCACTGTGATGATACATTCGTTGTTAATTCTAAAAGGTTTTAAATTGGGAGCTTTAACTATGTCTCTCTTAATTTCATCAAATGCTTATTGTTGAATATCCGACCAAGAATATTCTACTCCTTGTCTCAACAACTTTCTTAACGGTTCCATCTTATTGGCAAAATTCACCACAAACTTGCTGTAGTATTCGCACATACCAGCAAATGATAATAACTGATCCTTGTTTTTTGGAACTGGAGCTTGAGTAATAGCCTCCACATTGGATTTTTTCGGAAACACACCCTTACCTGACAACGTATGTCCTAAATATTCAACTGACTCTTGAAAAAGTTTGCACTTTGTAACCTCTTACATACTTCCTGCAAATGATGTTCATGTTCGTTAGTATTTTTTGAAAAAACCAATATATCGTCCTGAAAACATTTTACATATGAATCATACAGCCTGATTCATGTAGGCAATAGCGCTCGCAAAAGGGCCAGATTCTGAGAATCTGGCCTTTTGCGAGTGCGATTTTTGCATTTGGTATTCACAATCCCAAATGCAAAAATCGCTATTTAAGAATTCGCATATTTGCGAGGAATGGCATTTAAGGAATCTCTAATAGAGATTCCTCAAATGCTATTCATGACACATCAGGAAATTGCGATTTTGCACTTTTGGGGCCGCTATTTACCGAGAGGTCAGACCTGTCGGTAAATAGCAAAAACTCAGAAAAATGCTTTTAAAAGCATTTTTCTAAGTTGCATGTTGCACACACACATGTCCTTTGGACATGTGTGTGCGCAACACCTGTTCAAATGTGCATTTTAGGGGTGCTACAGGGTGTCCTTTGGACACCCCTGGCACCCTTAAAATCGCTATCTTATTTGCGAGTATCAAATTGCTACTCGCAAATAAGGGATACTCCCCATTCATTCCTATGGGCCTCTTGGCCCATAGGAATGAATGGGGAGTATTTGCGAGTAGCAAATTGCTACTCGCAAATAAAGAACATGTAGGAATCGCTATTTTATTAGCAATTCCTACATGAATGCCGTTTTGCGTGTCCTCAATAGCGAGTCGCTATGATTCGCTATTAGGGACATGCAAAACGGCATGTACATGAATCAGGCTGTATATCTCTAAAAATATGAAACATGACCCTTTGAAATACAGATGCAGCGGACGCTAATCCAAATGGCATGCGTACATATTGAAAAAGACCCTGTGGCGTTATAAATGCTGTAAGCTTTCTAGACTCTTCTGTTAATTCGATCTGATGGTAGGCAGATCTTAAGTCCAATGTAGAGAAAATGTTTGCACCATCAAAAAGTGAGACTAGCTCATTTATGTTTGGCAGCGGATGGCAGTCAATAACTATATTGGAATTTAACGCCCTCAGGTCAACACACAATCTTAACTTTTGATCCGGTTTTCTTACTAAAACTATGGGGGAAACCCACTCTGAGGACTCTATAGGTTCAATAATCCCTTCCTTCAATAAGTCATCTAACATAGTCTTGAGTTCTTCTCTTATGTTAATGGGAACTCCTCTGAGTTTTTGAATGACAGATGTATGATTTTTTTTAGTAAAATCTTGTGTGAAAAGTTCTTAAGTTTCCCTAGCTTTTCACAGAAAACGGTATCAAAATGTTTGATAAGATCACATCCCTTACCACTCAACATAGAGTTATTGGATAGTTCAATTACAGAAACCGTGTCCATCAGGCTATCATCACACAGAGAGACAGGTTCTTTTGCCCTGGGATTCAAAATGATACCTAACTTCCATTGATCAAACCATCCCAATACATTGATACCCTTAATGGAAATGTATAACTTTATAGTGGCTTTCCTGTTCTTAAACTGAATTTCAACTTGGAAAAATCCAATCATTTCAATCCTTGTACCAGAAAAATTAACAGCAGAAATATCAGGTACATTCATATTACCTAACTTTTTTGAATTAGAAAAAGTACTCTCTAAATAATCTTGAGTAATTATGGTCCATGGAGATCCTGAATCGAGCATAAGATATAAATCAATTTCACAAACTGTAAAATTACATTTTGGTGAATTACGTTGTAAGTCAAATTGATCATTTATAATTGATACCACAAAACCCGATTCATTGTTAGATTCATTAGATTCACCACTCAACTTACTACTCATATAATTGTTTACACTTCCTTCAGCAATCATAGATACAGCTCCTTTTTTTTGTACAGGAAGACGTCTGTCCCTGCACATGTTACTAAAATGTCCAATTCTTTTGCAAAAATTGCATTCTTTTTTTAAAGCAGGACGACATGAAAAGGAAGCTATGTGAAATTTATTACCACATCTAAAACACATTCCTTGAAAGTTCTGGTTAAAAGACCTCTGAGAAGAAAATTGTTTTGTCTTATTGAAGGAGAAATCTTGTTTAGTTCCTTGTTTATGTTTTACGACACAAACTTCCTCCTCAATTTGCTTCTTCTCAGTGTTGTTTTTTACAGTGTTCATCCATAAATCAGATTGTTCTTGTGCCTTAGCTACAGCAATGGTTTCGACTATATTCGGATCACCCATAACCCATAGTTTATCCTGAGTCTTTTTACACTTGGTTTGAACAATGATCTGATCTCGTATCATTTCATCTGTGATTGTACCAAAGTTACAGTGTAGACTTAAAGACCTTAGTGAAGTTAAAAAATCTTCAAAAGATTCATCTTCTTTCTGTTTTGTAGTATAGAACTTGAAACGTTTAAGTGCAATGCTTAAATTGGGTTTAAATCTTTTTTCAAGTCTCGTAAGGGCTTCAGTATAAGGATTTAAATTATCACCACCAGCTTCATTGCTGGAAGTAATTTGGGGTTAAGATCTAAACATTTCTTGTCCTTCTGAGCCCAAACAATGAAGAAGAATACTTTTCTTTCTTTCTGCACCCATCCTCTCACCATCAATAGCTTTCATGTAATTTACAAACTCTTCTTTCCACCTTGTCCATGGCATGGGTGGATCACCTTTTGATTGTAAAAACTTGGTGGGGGGGTCAAATTGCATGTTGCTTGTAAATAGAACAAAATGTATAATAAAGTTTTAAAATAATAAGTAAATAAATAAACTTTCCCTTGAAAATTGTATGAAGAAACCAGAGTGTGATTTCACAACTACCAAATACTGAGAATATTAAATTGTAGGAAAAATAATATGTAGCAAACGTTGGAAATATCAACAAATAAACGCTTACTTCTGCTCAAAATTGTTAAGAAATGTATAATCGAAGTCGATGTCCGCAAACGATGTCTCCGTGAATTTCTTCTTTACTAGCGTAACTATAGCAACTGCAAGCTTGCAAAATGGCTGCCGGACGTATTATGTAATACGCCGTGCGTGATGAGCGTCTTCACGCATGCGCATTAACATCGTTCAGCTGACATCACTGAGAGTCGCATGAGAAGGTTCCACACAGGTAGGACGCAAGCTTATTTTTAAAAGAAAATAGATCGCGTAGTCACTCACAATCTTAAAATGCGTCGATAAGTTTCAAACTTCACAGCAACGAAAATGAGCAGATGGAAAAGCGGACAAACCAATGTAGTGGAATTTTAAAACGAGCAAACGTATTTTGTAATACTCCGTAGGCTCCGCATTAAATCCAATAAAAAGAGAAGATTAGATTAAAATCAATGAAAAACACTGCCACAGGTGCTATCAAGGCACATGGAAAAGGTACAGCCGCTGGCACAATCAAAATGCTTAAAATAAATCTTGTACATACCAGAGAAAATTTTCCAAATCGTAGAAAATTGCATAAAATGGGTTCAAAGCACCACTTAAATCCGTGCTGCAAGTGGTGATTTCCCTTAGTCGCCAAAATTGTAGTAATTATCCAGACAAATTGAAGAAAAAGTATCTTGGTTTATTAGCAGCACGAATAGCATCCATCAAAGATCAAGTTCAGCCTGTACTGAATTCTAACAGACACAAGCTCTAGCTAACATGCACTAGAACACAGAACGTTCTCAAATATAAACATGTCTCATACACAGGCATGCGACAACAACAATGCATTAAAGGGGAAATGTAATAAATAAGAAAACAACACTGACGTAATCACTAACATAAGTAATGCATGCTTATTTTGTCACATGTGTCTACACTGTTCGTGAGCACCGAGGTTTCTGGGTCCCTCTGCTGTTGCTCACCTCCCTCTTCCAAGTTAATTTCCGTGTGAACACCGGTGGGCGACCCCAGCCTTCCGGCCGGAAACGAACAAGAACTGGCAATGCCATTAGGTATGTAGAAACTCAGATGGGGGCAATCGACCGACTCATTCTTGCACTCATCCACTAACCCATCTATAATAAAACACACAAACTCAACAAGCATATGGAAGACAAACTGGAAGATTAAAAGTAGATAAAAGGAAAATGCCGCTGCCTAAAGTGTATGCTTGCAGTTGAAAACGTGGAAAGCCATCTTGCAGTGATATTGTTCAGGGTGTGTTGTTGTTTTAATGTGTTGACTTGGCTGCCACGTATAAAGCTTACTTGTTGGCCTTCCTAGAAAGAGAGACAATGGACCACAATGGACAATACATTTCTAATGAGGCTACCTCTTTAGAAGCAGTGTCCATTTGGGACCAGGCACATTGTAGAAAAAATAAGCAACACGCCCAGTACCTCTGTCCAGGGAGCTGTAGTTCGCTCTAAAAGAACACATAAAAGAATGGGAAAGAAAGAAGTGTATGGTGTCCTGTAAAAGGAGAAAATACAAAACTAAAAGACATGTCTACCAGCTGTGGCACTGAAGCGCGCTCAGTTTAAGGCTGGGGTGTACATTAAGGGTAGGCGTAGTTGACGGAGTACTGCTACGCGGAATTCCACAAAGTTGAACAAAAACTCTGTGAATTCCTCAACTTTGCTCCGTCTGACTCCCAATTCATAAAACAGAAACCTCATATACTTTTGGTAGAATACCAAGTATCTCTGTCTTTACATGCTGAAATGCATATAGTCATTTAACAAAAGTAACAAGCATTGGCATAGCCAATAGGTCTCGCTTTTGGGAACTTATAAGTGTTTAGCCATGCAACAGCTGATGTTGTTGCACCAAAGATATTGTGCTGCATAACTAACTACTTATAAGGTCCCAAAAGCGAGACCTATTGGCTACGCCAATGCTTGTTTTGTTATGTATGTATAGAGAATGATTGACATGAATGAATGGATTATAAATGCAGTAATTCACTGCTCTGGCGTAGCTCCAATGGGTAACAAAACATATAAGATGAACAACAAACAAACTTAGAGGTCTAAATCAGAAACCTGATCTGAATATCTTTCAAAATACCTTCATGTCTAAAAAGTACAACAAGATAAAGAAGTGGCTAACAGTTATGAAAAACAGACCAGATCGCCAAGAAAAGGGCCACCTGTAATTGCTAATCAAAACCCATTATGGATTCCCATCAATAACTTGTATGGATCAATGTTTTCATTTGGTAATCCTGCCAGGATATTCTGTCTCTTGATCATTGAGACATACGGCATACCCCCATCTTTGGCATGGGGTAATGACCTACAATTACTAGATTAGACCAAATGATGATGATCTGATGGGAAGTGCAGTGCAAAAAAATGAAGATGAATGTGATAGTTAAAACAGGATAGGGAGCTTTAACAAAAAATACTTTATTGGGCATAAGCCCCTTCCTTGTTAAAAACAAGAACAGTGCAACAACATAAACGCAGTCTAAACAAATAGCTGCGAGAGGACCAACATGTTTCAGCCTATTATGAGAGGAAACCCAAGGCTTTCGTCAGGGTCTCTGTTCTCAAAGAATGCTACTGCCAAATTAGTGAGAAACGTGTGAAAAAATTATAATAAAAAACACACAAGTGAACTAATAACAGTAAAGGATATATTTCTCCTATATCTGTTTCAATTCCTCCTTGGCACCTGGTGTTATCTACAACAACAAAAACATATGTGGACCCTTATTAGGTTCAAAGGTCTGTTAAAAACGGTAATCTATTCATTAGTGTTCAAGATTTTCAAGTACTCACCCAGTGTGCCCGGGGAAAGGACCTCACCTCTTCCTGGACCTGGCTCAGGTAAATGTAAGACCCCGCTCTGTAAGGACAAGACAACCCCTACACTTAGTATAGATAGAGAGAGCCCTTTTTACCCTGATCTGTCTATTAATAATGTTTGGGGTGCACCAATGTGTCTTGCACATAGAGCCTGACTTCCTGGTATAAACTTATCACCCAAGAGAGTCCTCGCACCCAAATACAACTCTCTAGCTAGACTTTACAAAAATATTTTAGCATATGTAGTTTAAATAAACTCAAAAAATGATTGCCAATACAGCAAAAAGACCTTTTGTCCCCTATTCAAGGCTGACAGATAAAAGGGTATGTGAGAGAAATTTCCTAGGCAGTCTTATTGATAAGTAAACAAGTGACTTGACCACAATTGCAAGAAGCACAGTTAACAAGAAAAAAGAGAAAAAATTATCTGTATAAAACGACCCAGGGGGTCCTTGTTTATCTCATATTGACAGATAAAAGGGGCCACACTTTTAATGAGACAACCATGAGGTAGTTGGCTTGTTTATCACTATTTAATGTTAACCAAGTCCTCATAAAACAAGTGCCAAAAAACAGCCCAGACTGATTCTAGAGCCTACCTGTCCGTCGTTGTCCCAAATGATGACTGAGTCAGGGGGAGGCATTGGGCTGCTCGAAAGAGCCTCTATTTCATACGTTGAGACCAGCTTAACTCGCGTACTCTCGCGAGATTTTGATGGACTACAGAATGATGTCACCAGACCAGGAAGGAGTAGTTTTAACCAACCGCAGCCTGATTGTATTTAAACATAGTGTTGGAAATAGCAAAGAGAAAAGGGAAACATTTCGTAAACTCTACAGGATGATGTCACCAAACCAGGAAGGAATAGTTCAAAGCAACCCCAACTTAACTCGCGTAATCTCGCGAGATTTTGACGGACTACAAAATTATGTCACCAGACCAGGAAGGAGTAGTTTTAACCAACCACAGCCTGGTTGTATTTAAACATTGTGTTGGAAATAGCAAACACAAAAGAGGGAAACATTTCCTAAGCTCTACAGGAAGGGTTAGGAAAAACAGATTGCGTATACCGGGATATAGTTGTTAAAGCAAACAGTGTATACCGATAACATCTTTAATCGCGTGCTCTCGCGAGATTTCAAACGGACTACAGGATGATGTCACCAAAACAGGAAGGAGTAGTTCTAAAGCAACCCCAGCTTAACTCGCGTACTCTCACGGGATTTTAGACGGACTACAGGGTGATGTCACCAAACCAGGAAGGAGTAGTTCCAACCAACCACAGTATCAAGAATGGTACAAACCCCAGATCTTATGAAATAGGAACAAACTACAGAGTAATGTCCCTCAAATAACAGCTGTAGTTAAGCAGAAAATAAGCTCAGCTATATGCACTCAATAACTATCGTCTCTTGCATCTTCTGAAAGTTATAAAGACACTTAGTATGGTAGTCTTATAGGTATCATAGAATGCTGCAAACACGTTATAGTGATAAAATAACTCCAACTGTTAAGAACAACATGGAGTGGAATCACATCTTACTGACAGGGTGGTCATGATCATTGTAAATTGAACCACGGAATATCATCGTTGAGCCCAATCCTCTCAGTGCGTAATTTGAAGACCCATTTCTGTTCCTTATAAAATAGGAATTTTGATATATCACTTATATGTGATGGAATAAACGGTTTCTCAAGAACAACCCACATAAAATCTGTTTCACTGTGGTTGCGTTGTAAAAAATGTTTAGTTAATCTTGAGACATCTTTTCTGCAACGAAACATGCTTTTATGTTCTTGCATCCTCACTCGCACCTTCCTGGTGGTCATGCCTATATAGCGTAAATTACACGGGCATGTGATTTGGTAGATCAGGTTAGTGCTGTTACAGTTAGTAAAGTGTCTCAACTGCCAAGGGTGGTCGGTGCCTATGTCGATGCTTGTTGTCTTGGTCGTTAAAGGACAGACCGAACATCCCCCACATGGATGGTGTCCCATTACGGGAGGTAAGTCCCACAAGGTGCCCACCTCTCTGGTAGAAGTTTCTCGAGGACGGGTGTGTATCAGGCGGTCCCTTAAATTGCAAAAAGGGGAAACTCAATCTTATCATTGCTACTGTTTAGTATGCGCCAACGACGCCTAATGATTTTCTGGATACAATTGGATTTTGTATTATAGGTAGTAACCAGAGTCAGGCAATCCAGTTTGGTCTTCTCTCCTTTCGGTTCAAGAAGTGCCTCACGATGATTGTTGGCTGCACGTTTCAACGATTTTTTGATGAGTTTCCTAGCATAATGTCTACTGGTTATCTGTTCCGATAATTCCTCTGCATGATGTGCAAAAGTTTCTGGAGTTGAACAATTCCGCCGAACTCGGAGGAATTGCCCAAAAGGCAAATTATCGCGTAGGGATTTTGGGTGCTGACTCTCGTATAGAAGTAGCGAATTTCTTGCCATCGGTTTTTGATACAATTCACTTTGGAGACCAGTCTCCGTCGTGTAGATGGAGAGGTCCAGAAAGGAAACCTTCTCTTTGCTTGTTTCGATGGTAAAGTGTAAGAAATCGTTCTGATTATTCAGTCTGGGCTGTTTTTTGGCACTTGTTTTATGAGGACTTGGTTAACATTAAATAGTGATAAACAAGCCAACTACTTCATGGTTGTCTCATTAAAAGTTTGGCCCCTTTTATCTGTCAGCCTTGAATAGGGGACAAAAGGTCTTTTTGCTGTATTGGCAATCATTTTTTGAGTTTATTTAAACTACATATGCTAAAATATTTTTTGTAAAGTCTAGCTAGAGAGTTGTATGTGGGTGCGAGGACTCTCTTGGGTGATAAGTTTATACCAGGAAGTCAGGCTCTATGTGCAAGACACATTGGTGCACCCCAAGCATTATTAATAGACAGAGCAGGGTAAAAAGGGCTCGCTCTATCTATACTAAGTGTAGGGATTGTCTTGTCCTTACAGAGCGGGGTCTCACATTTACCTGAGCCAGGTCCAGGAAGAGGTGAGGTCCTTTCCCCGGGCACACTGGGTGAGTACTTGAAAATCTTGAACACTAATGAATAGATTACCATTTTTAACAGACCTTTGAACCTAATAAGGGTCCACATATGTTTTTGTTGTTGTAGATCACACCAGGTGCCAAGGAGGAATTGAAACAGATATAGGAGAAATATATCCTTTACTGCTATTAGTTCACTTGTGTGTTTTTTATTATAATTTTTTCACACGTTTCTCACTAATTTGGCAGTAGCATTCTTTGAGAACAGAGACCCTGACGAAAGCCTTTGGTTTCCTCCCATAATAGGCTGAAACATGTTGGTCCTCTCGCAGCTATTTGTTTAAACTGCCTTTATGTTGTTGCACTGTTCTTGTTTTTAACAAGGAAGGGGCTTATGCCCAATAAAGTAATTTTTGTTAAAGCTCCCTATCCTGTTTTAACTATCACATTCATCTTCATTTTTTTGCACTGCACTTCCCATCAGATCATCATCATTTGGTCTAATCTAGTAAGTGTAGGTCATTACCCCATGCCAAAGATGGGGGTATGCCGTATGTCTCAATGATCAAGAGACAGAATACCCTGGCAGGATTACCAAATGAAAACATTGATCCATACAAGTTATTGATGGGAATCCATAATGGGTTTTGATTAGCAATTACAGGTGGCCCTTTTCTTGGCGATCTGGTCTGTTGTTCATAACTGTTAGCCACTTCTTTATCTTGTTGTACTTTTTAGACATGAAGGTATTTTGAAAGATATTCAGATCAGGTTTCTGATTTAGACCTCTAAGTTTGTTTGTTGTTCATGTTGTTCCTTCAAGGGGATAGAACTTAGACGGATCTTTAAATGTCCCTTTAGCCCTCTGATACCGTTTTGTTAGTTATAAACAAAACATATAAACCACTACTGCTTCAGCATAAAAGAATACCAGGCTGCCCTGGCTGGGTTCTCTGAGAGCCTGTCAGAGCAGCGCTGGAAAGCAGGGAGCACAGCTTCTGGGGAGACGGGAAGGCCCTGGTGCTAAAATAATTTTCAGCAATGGGGGTGCTGCCATCAATGTTACATCACTGAAGTAACTGGGTTTGTATTATTCGCACTTAGCACCTTGTCAAAAAAAATTGGAAGGTCCATCTTTAAAACCATTACTTACTGTGATTGCTAACAAAGCTCTTCCAACCTTAGCTTACGCAAGCATAGCAATGAATGGCAAGGACTCCGCTCTCTTAAACAATTTAATCACCAAAATCTATAAAAAGGTATTACAACTTCCGACCTCTGCTTCGCCTGCGCAAATTCGCCTAGAATTTGGATTAAAGAATGAAAGTTTGGGACGGCTTTACTCATGCCTTAAGGAGTGGTATCGGATCAAACTGAGAGCCACAGATAATAATCTCAACAAATTCCTATGGCAGGAATTAGAAACCCAAAAATATCAGAAGCAAATAAATACCTGTCTAGTGCATTGGAGATAACATGCACCGTTAATCTTTGGGAAAAAAAACTTGCCATTTTCATCATTCAAACTGGCATTAAACAAAGCTGCCAAGTTTCATTCCCTGATCATGGACAAAGACATTTTTTCACACCGTTTACATTCTTGGGCTGTGATCAATAGCTACAGATCACTAACTCCGGCGGCATACTTGGACGCAACATATTCTGCTTTCATAAAAAAAAAGCTGATGACCTTGAGGTTCGGTAAATTTCCAACATTGGCTGACGAGCCGGCCTGGAAACACACAGAATCCGTCGCCTGTCGCCTCTGCGGCTATACAAAAGAAGATCTAATTCACATAATATGTCACTGCAAACAGCTGAACTCAGAGCGAAGGCTCCTCCTAAAGAACATATTCTTGGTTAAGAGACTAAGCACCTGCAGGACTGCAGTTATTGGAGGCTTGGGCGCAATGTCACCACAAATAAACTGTAAGATTGTAAAGTTCTTGTTGGCTTTTGAAAAACTCTTGAAGGCAATGTAAATATTTGTAGGTTTTTTTTCGTTTTTTTTTTACCAATTTCAGTTATTGTGTTTAATTATTATTAGGTTTTTAACCTGTTGCGTGCGGCCGTTTTTCCCGCTGTGCGCTGGAATTTCATAATCACCATGTTGAGTGACGAGTTCACCTTGTCATCCGCACAGGGTAGGTAATGCTGATGACGAGCTGAGCTCGTCATCAGCATGGAAGGGGTTAATAGGATGAAATGCATCCTTGGCTGATCTTACTCAGTGATCAAACTAAATAATAATATTAAAATTGAAATTGAAAAGTAACTGGGTTTGTGAAAAACTAAATGCCTCACAAAGAACAAGTGCAGCAAATGAGATACTGTCGCAAATATATTACTAAAGCATGGTGTGGCGCCACATTGTCATATACACAGCACACTTTCCATTGAAAGGGACACTGAGGGCCTGATTATGACTTTGGCCATGCGGCACTGTGCCTGTCCCCGCCGCTGCACCGCCAAACCCACAGTCGGGCCACCCGCCTGCCAGATTACGGAAGTGCCCTGAAAATGGGCACCACAATGGGAACACCAAAAACAGTTCCTGCATGACATGGAATGCAAAGTCCATACCATGCAGGAACTGGGGTTAATGCACCTGCATGCACCCCATGGCTCAGAGGCACAAGGGGCCTTCGTTTCCTACCGGCCCGGGTTTGCTTTGAGGCGAAACCGCCATGAAAACCGTGGCAGAGAGGTAGCTAGTAATATGCTTGGTAGGGCCGCGGCGGTCTTGCAAAGCATATTGCAGCGTCCTGACCGCCACAGCAATGCCAGGATCAGCGGCTGAGGCGGGGCAATGGCGGTCTGACTGCCCAAATTGTAATAGGGCAGTTGGAAGACCGCCATCGCCATGCCCCCACGAGTCCTGCGGTCCTTGGACCGCCAGACGTGTAATTAGGCCCTAAATTTACACAGGTATGCAAGTTTACTGATAAAACTAAATGGCACAGAAACGGGGAGTTGAAAGTGAGTTTCAACGATCACTTAAGCATCACCAAGTAAAATGTATTGAAATGTTTTGATCCTAATAAAATGTTTGTTTCCATCACATTTTTTGTGCTTGTCTAACTGCTGATATTTTTTTAAATATTTGTAAAGGTCCTGTACAGATATGTACATTTAGTTGAATGTTTAATAATTGAAATCCTACAGTCTTTCTTTTCGCTCTCCCTGCACCCAATCACGATTGTCACGTGGTGTATACAAAAACCTTTGACTTTGCTGTTAGACAAAGTAAACACCAATCTCAGTGTTCGAAGCATAAGCAGCAATTTGGCAGAAGACACAGCCTGACATTTGACCTCTATGTTTGAAAGCACAGCAAATATGACAAGCCAAAAACATAATTGTAATCATCGTTATTGCTCATTCTCCTTCTGAACTCAGGCATGGTTATTTTGGGGGTGCTGAAGCACCCCCGCAGCCCTACTTCCAACACCTACCAGGAAAGGGAAGGCTCAGAGTGTTGTGGGGGTGTTGGCAGGAGGACATGTGTTCTTTTTTTGGGGCAAGGAGGACAGCCAGGTTATGTATAGCTTCCCCATTACTCCCTTGCTTCAGCCTGGTAGGTAGAAGCAAGGGGAGGTAATTTTTGGAGGACCATACATGACATAAAATTATAGAACGGAAATTGAGTTCCACCTTGAGTTCTGAGTGGCATCATAGACAACTCGAGCTTCACTCTTGGAGGAGCAACATTTTGAGCCCATCTCGAATGCTGTCGTAGGAGTGCATTATAATCTCTGTAGTCTGCACTCACATATAGTCTATATAATTAAAATGATTAATGTGGGATTGGGATGTGGTATAATTAGAACGTTCTTTGTGACAAATGTAATAGTATGAATATGTTTTGAAAGCTAATAGACTAATCGTATTGTTTATTCATACGTGTATTCTATGAAGTATGCGTATTGTTCTGCTTTGTGCTTAAATGTCATAATAATGAATTATGAAAATTCATGTTTTAGGCCGCACAAGTGACAAGAATTTATACTAATATTCTAAAATGTGATTCACGAGTATTCCACTATTATGAAGTTTGACTTATACATTTAGAAATCCCATTATTATACATGTGGAAAATGCACATTTTGTAACTCTGTTGAATTAGCCACGTTGTAGGCCTCAGAATCCTTGGTTTTAGAATGGGCTCATGCTTTCAGCCTAACATTGTATTCGCCTTTTAATTATCAATGTGGAGGTCGCATGTATTTGTGTTCCCACTGCAGGTGGACAAAAGGCTTCATTAGAGTTAGAAAAGGGCTTCAGTTTTTGTAGATAGTGAGGTATGGGAAGATCCAGTTGTCTGAAGATAACCGCGGCAACGAGTGAGGAGAGAGGTTCTCATAGGAGAGAGAAGGATGCTCAAGGAAAAATCTAGATGTATCTTACCATTGAGAGAAAAGGAGGCGTTGGTGTCCAATCTGCACTGGACAAATGGAAATTTACTGAAAGAAATTGTGGGCTGGACTGTGAATGCAACTAATGTATATGTTGTAATGTATTGAGGGACGGTTATCACTTCTCTCAAGGGAGATAGATCTCTTTTGACTGTGGATTCATGTTACAAGACCCATCACTGGAGCCTCTCTACTGAGGACTCTACCTGCTGACTCCCTTCTCATTTATTCTAATAGCTCTTAAGTAATAAGAATGCCCTTTAGAATAACATAGGAACAGAAATGTTGCTAATGCTTATTCAATGTTGGATTGATGCCATTTAATAAAACTTTTTTCTTCTTTCAACTATTAAATCTTCTTATTGTTGATCTGGCATTCTTCTTTGTTATATGGGGCGAATCCTGTCGGGAGACTTGCATTAAATCTGTTAATTTTGTACTTCGATACTAACATATTCAGGCTGTTTTATGGCTATTTGTATTGAAGTCTGAAATAAAACTTTCTAACTTGAGATAAAGTTGCAGGATTGAGGTATTGTGTGGCCACATGGGTTACACTGTATTTAATTAGAGAAATAAGTGTCTTCCTCCTACCTTTCATGCTGCTTAAAAAGACCATTGACCAAACTCACTGTGTAAGGGGGGCCCTGACTCAATCACTCTCATTGTCTATTTTATGTGATTTGGAGCTCCTCGGTGAAAAACATCCCGGTAACTCACAGTTACCCATCTATAATTCTATATATTAACTCCATCCTATCAGAAACATTGGGAAACAGTTTATTTTTGGATAAACACTGCATCTCTGAGACATACACTTCAGGTTTCTATGGGATGTTGATAGTTTGATTGGCTGAGGTTGAAGGATTCAGGACACTGAGGATAGATAGAGACAGCGGGAAGAAGGTAATGAGAGAAGAAAGAGTAAGCCGATTTGGTTTAAGTGGGCCTTGATTCACAGCAAGTACATTTTCAGACGTTTTTCAACACTTGAGGTGATCTTAGCAAAGTGTGTTATCTGCACACAAACATGACAGGACCGTACTAACAGAGTAAGATTCGAAAGATATTTTAAATACAGGTGCTCTTACAACTGCAGTAAATCCCCTCTGGGTCTTGATTTATCACTGTCAATATTTAGTAGAGCGGTGGGAAAATAGGAGTCCCCCATGGGGTTGTGAAGCCTTAGAAATGTTTACCAACAGATTTTTAATTTTATCCGTATTAACAAATATGCCTAACAGTTTTCACACCCTAATTGTGCACATAATTTAGCTGTGAAAAAGGTTGGCATAAGTGTGTATTTTGATGGACAAGGTGTACTATACACCCCCATAACATAGGGTTGTCTGTTCAAAAAGATAGATATGTTACAAGTAAAGTGAAAAAAGGGGGTGGGTATAAAAATATGCAAATGCTAATTTCCCATAATCCTTATCCTCTGGATTGTTGGTCTGGAAGCCTCCCACAGGAGATAATTTAGGGCAACAATCCTTATGACTCAAAATCCGGGATTGTTGTAGTTTTCACTGACTAGCCCTCGAACGTTTTGTCAAAATGCAGGTGTAAGGCTACAAGTCATACATTTACACGTTCTAATTATATTTAGACTCATAGTATTTTAACTACCGTCTTTGAAATCTTAGTACTGCAATTAACTGGCCAGAGTAATGGATAATGTTGTAATCCAAATGCTTGTGAGCCATTGCAAAATGAGAATTTGTCATTAGCTCTTGACAATGCTTAATGGCATCATTGTATTTGCAGTTTAATAAGCATGTTCATACAGGCAGCATGTTCATTATAAAACCCAAATCTCCATATCATATCTTTTTGACTTTTAGCAGTGCAGCACCTCCGAGCAGGTCGGACTAAGAGAAAATAAATAAGCCCAGCACAGAAATAAAAGTAGCCTACGTTAGCAAACAAGGTAGCTAAAAAAGGTAATTACATTTGCAAATTGAACTTGTAAAATACAAGCTATATGAATATTTTGCAAGGTATGGAAGACTGCATGAATTTGAGTTTTCTGAAGGCAATGTTTGTTTTAATATCAGAGAAATCAACAGTAAAAACCGTCCCACCTGGCCATAGAACAGATGCACAAACTGCTAAAAAACCAATCCACTCACAGATCTGTGAGACCAGCCAATCGGCACTGCCTGATTGCCCTATAGGCCAGTCCGACCTTGCTTCTGAGGAGAAAGAAGAGAGGGGAGCATGATGTCTAGGATACCAGCACATATTTACTCCGAGATGCATTATGGGTAATGCAGTGCATTATAGCAGTCACTTCATTTTACACACAGGTATTGAAGTGTTTGCCATTGTTGGTGCAGCCATTGCTGTGCATGTCTTGACACATGTCTGGATTATCAGTGGCACTGAAATGATGAAATACAGGCAGCACTTTGAGCACCCTTAAAGTAACCTGCTACTTTCTGCTAAAGAAGAGCAATCTTCTAGAAACAGGTGTTCGTGAATACACAGAAATGACAGCACAGTTTGCACCAGCTTATGGTGAACAGTTCCTTACTTGTGTGTTTCTGAAATGATCATGAACGGAATTTACCATCATGCAATGGGGAACTTTTGCTAGGATGCCAACCGCATGCGCCCCCCCTGATGCTGCCCTTCTCCCACGAAATGACAACACCAAGCCAGTAGCATGTAATCTCAGAAGATCTGGAAGAAATAGCTTGCTCGTCATTCTTATTAGAGGCTTAACTATTCATTTTCAGGGCTGGTTTAGATTGATCATTTTATCTTTCTGCTAACTGTATGACTGCTTGTCCAACTCTTATCCCTACTAATTAACCAACGCGTCTTCATTTCGGCTAACTAATGTCACATGATAACCTTCTTGTAATTATAAAATCTTAGCTTGATTTGCAAAGCTTTAGGAAACACATGGGAAATGTACTCCCAGAGGGTTATTCCTATGTTCGGAGTAGTCCAGGATATCTATGTAAGCCATCGACATCAAGGCGTATGCGAATGCTTAAGTGTCTCCATATGTGACATTGTAATAGATGGAAAACTCTGCATGCGGAAAGTTGACACAATTCTGCATTTGTACTTAACAAATTTTTTCTGCAAACTGAAAATGTAGTTTTCCCTAACGGAAACCCCTTCCCTTACACTCTCATCAATTTTAAAGGTGTGCCCACCCAACCCCACTCTAGAAACCCACTTACTTCTGCGTGTGAAGATGAAAGTTCACAACTAGTTCCACAGTTGTGGCATCCATACCATTATCTTGTACCCCTAGATATTCTTCAGACATTTGCTTTTTGGCAGAGTTAATAGAGCTCTGCATCCGTGGGTCACCCTCAAACTGCAAATCTGGTACTTCTCAAAGACACAGAGGAAGTAACATATAAATGTGGCTAAACCCCATTAATCTCTTCTCGGTGTACTCTCAGGGCATCGTCCCACGTGTCCCCCTTTGCACAAGCCCTGGCTGGTGGCAGCTGATTATAGTTTTTGGGGTCACTATTTGCATGTAAAGGCTTCCTCTGGTAAATTGAAATTCCAGGGCTTGAGGTAAACCGGTATCTCTTTGTATTAATTTAGTAATAAATGTTGAGAAACTCTTTGTAAACATTTGAATTATCATATTTCACGAACATAACAGGTGCTTTTGTTTTAAGGGTTACCTGTAATAGCTGACAAACATTTACTTTAGTATAAGACGGCATTTGGAAGATAAAGGGTCAATGCTGCCAACAGAGGACAACCACACCCCTGTCTTCTTCTTCCCTTCTGCTGCTGCATTTCATGTTGTCCAGGAACTATCCGAGAAGCCTTTCTGGGGTGAAAACCCGTGCTTCAGCCTGAATGGCTGACTGACCATGTGAAGCTAAGAGACTGTGAGTGGCAGTGGGCTGGCAGTAGGCTGATGCTCTGCTGCCTGGATTGGTGCCCTGCAGCTCCTGGAGCACTGCTTGGACTCAAGGCCTGTATGGATCCTGCAGCTGAAGGTCTGTTCCATTGCCTGGACCCATCAGGTTGCCTCTTTCTTCCTGTCCAGGGCTAAGTCTGAAGGCCCCACTGAAACTCGCTGGTTTCGCCGGCTGCTGCTGTTGACGTTGGCCGGGGTGGACACCCCAGGGAGTCAAGGATCCCTGAAGAGAGACTGAGGGGCATATTATCAAGGGATTTATCTCCGCTTTTTTGGCTTTAAAAGCCAAGAAAGCGGAGATAAAATTATCTCCCTCTCAGCAACAGTGGGCTAACACGCAAATTCCCATGTTAGCACCCTTTTTCTCTACGCTTCCCCTTGCATCTCTAATGAGATGCAAAGGGGGCGTTTCAGAGAAAAATTATAGGAGAAATGTTGTTAAGCGACATTTCTCCTATTATCAAGGATTTCGCTAACCCTGTTAGTGATAAAAAAAGCAGCGCTAACCGCGGTTAGCGCTGCTCTTTTTACACCTGGTATTTTCCTGACTTAGCCATGATATCCTATGGAAGGTGGATATCATGGCTAAGTTTGGGAGCCCCTATCATCAAGCTAACTCCAAACTTCGAGAGATTATCGTTGGTTTTCCAGCGATAATCTCTCATTTGGCAGTTAGTGCAAGGATTTTTATCACTTCTGAGATAATCCTTGCTAATAGCAAGTTATTGCTGCGATAATTTCCAACGATGCTTAGCGATAAAAAAATCGTTGCTAAGCCTCGTTAGCGATAAATATCGCTAATCGTTGGTAATATGCCCCTGAATCCTACTCTATGCTGCAACAACAAGAACACAGACTGGCTGCTGAAGAAACTGCTCTGACGGACACAGTTAAGCAAGAACATCAACTGAGCCTCTCGAACCGACAGATCACCTGCTGCAAAGTGCAGGCCTAAGGGTGGAGACTGTGCCTGGTGCACACATCCCTCCCTGGACTTGACTTTGCATTTGATCTGCATTTGATCTGGCTACGGGTTGGCTAGCCAGCTAGCTGGATCCAGAGGCCTCAGTGGTCTGTTGATCTTGGCACACAACCATGGTGCTTAGTGCCAGGACACTTTCGTCTGGAAATAGCTTATTGCGCTCTACAAATTTTCTAAATCAACCAAAAAAATCTATCAAAGTTTATATATAGATACATTTCAAGGCACTGTTCTCTTTCCTTGCGGGTGGCAGCGAAACATCAGACACCGCGACTAACCAGTACAATCCGACTCTTACCTCCCTTTCTTCTGTTCATGTATTGGCTGTACTTACTGTTGTCTTCTGAACCATCCAAGTGTTTCATGTGACACTCACAAAACACATAAATAAATAAATAAATAAATAAATAAATAAACGAATAGATAAGTAAATCCATGCATAAATAAATACATAGCTAAATAAATAAATACATAGATAAATAAATCTGCGTTGCAATATAATTTGTTTTATTTATTTATTTATTTATATACACAACTCCGTTTGGCCGCATTCCAGAGTTTACTACCCTCCGCCCGTGCCTCCGCTGCTCACCGCCCTGCAGCACTCCCTCGAGGAGCCGCCACTGGCCCAGAGGCTTAAGGTGCCTGCCAAACTCTGATGATTTTTGCATTTATCAATTCTAACAGCAGCCAGAAGGTCCATTTCCTTCCTTACACCAGGGCCCGTGACACACTGTCCACGCGACTAACATACTGGTCTACGCCCAGACTCATCGCACACACCTCACTTGAGTTCAACCCTGGCTGCTCGCCCACACCTGCCAAGAGAATTAAGGACGCTTAGGTGGGGCACACCTTCCTGCACAGACTTGTTATCTCGTGTGCTGGTCTGGTAACCCGGTTCCCCTGGCTTACCCCATGGGGGGAGGTCAGTGGCCCGCGTAGCTGCACAATCAGGATGCCTCGGCCTGGCCCTAAACCAGGGTATCCAATTTGTTTCCTGGGTAGAAAAATACTATTGAATTGATGATGAATACACACAAACAAGAGATTTTGGAGTCTCCAAGCTTTTGCTGACAAACCCATCAAAAAACTACCCACACAACTTCCTTTAACCCATGATTTATGAATGCAAAAATTCCAACATGCTGGCAGAATTTCTCTGTTAGCAAATCTTATTGCACATCTAATTTTTTCTTAGTTGTGCCAAAATGTTTGCAGTCTAATGCTGATACACACATTGCTTGTAGTATAATGAAAAGCCAATAAAATGTTCTCTAAAAATAATTTTTTTAAATGGAACTCATGAGACATTTTCAAATGGAAGGATAGAAGTGTCCTTGCTTCTCGAATCTTCATGCTCCATTAATCTCTATAAAATGTCTCATTGTGTGTTTCTTTAATAATACTTGTGAGACAATGTCTAAGTCACACTACAGCGGGAAAAGCCCTTGATCTCAATGTTCTGTTCCTTTTGAATCTTGATTACAAATTGCATAAGAAGGAATGTTAGCAGCCTGGATTATGCGACTCACATCCTGTCGGTTGCACAAAGCTGGTTCTTTCTTCCCAGCAACATTGAGTTATTGGGGATTTGAACGTGAGCACCACACTTTGGAATCAGATTGCTCTAGTTGCATAACCGGAATGGCACCTTGGCTACCTTAGGCACATGCGCGTACACTTAAGTGCGCCTTGGCAGGCGACATGAGTGGGAGCTGCGTACAGGGAAAAGAATGTTCCGGATTGGGATGAGCAACGACTCCAGGTCAACAAGGACTGGTTCTTCTGGTTTATTCCCATCACTCCCTCAACAGAACAGGCACAGTTGTGCTGTAATCGTGAGTCGCATTATGCAATCCAACTTGCGAGCCTAGGTTGTAAGGCTTTTGCTAGCCAAAGGCTGCAGGACAGGTCTGTACCCTGTGACCTTGGGATGTACGCGGTGTATCCTGGCTTGGTCCCTTTCCTTGGGAGCTGAACAACCACAGTATCAAGTTTCCTTTTTCATCTGTTTTATTCACTCTCCTCAATCACCCTGCTCCTCCCTTTGCTTCACCTATCAAGTTCAACGTGTCCCGCCCACTCCCTCATTGTGTCTTCTTACTTCTTTTATTCTTTTGATCTGAGCACCCTAAATAAAGAATTCTCCTCTCCTGTTTTACACACTTATGAAATCAGCTTTGCTTTCACTCTCATGCTCATTACCATCCTATGCCTCCAAAGAAAGAATACAGCACAAGTTATTGTGTGCTCGTGCTCATAATAAACTGAGCTACGTAAGGCAATCACTTTACAAACACATAAACCATATATACATTTAATTTCACTAACCCAGGTTCAATGACTGTTTTTGTTCCATTCATGCAACTCTGTACTGTGGAAGCCAATGCTGTAGTCTGCACTATTGGAACATATCACCTTTCCCCCGTGTTAAACTATAACCAATGTGTGCTGGGCATCTGTGCAGTGAAGGATAGAATAGGGATTTATAAAGCGCACTAAAACCAGAGGGTACTAAGCCGCTGAGCGGACGGGAAAAGGAGAGGAAAAGGAAAGGCTGCTGACTAAACTGTGAAAAGCCAGGTCTTCAGTAGGTTTTTTTAACACTGGGAGGGATTCCACCTGGGAGATCGAGGAGGGCAGATTGTTCCAGAGTTTGGCTGCCGCCACTAAAAAGGGGTGGCCGCCTCATCTGGCTTTGCGAACTCAAGGGATGGTCAGTTTTCTCTGGGATGAAGGTCTCAAGGTCCTCCCAGGCGTGTACCATTTAAACATGGTTTTCAGCTGTTGCAAACCTATATTATGCAGGGCCTTATGAACTGTACACAAGGTTTGAAAAAAGTTGCTTCCGAAGAGGAAGCCAGTGCAGGGTGCGAAGTCCCTCCTTTGATGAAAGCCTTTTCGGGATATGAAGGATCAGCCTAGATACCGCGTTTTGTATGACCTGAAGCCTGTTCAGGGAGAGCGTACTAGTATTCAAATTCAAGGCATTACAGTATTCCATCCGGGACTGTGGGCCGGTGGAGTGCTGAAGGGATATACGGGAGAAACTTTCTGAGAGTCTTCAAAATGTAAGAGCAAGTACTGACCGTGCGACTGACCGGAGCCTCAAAAGTTAGGCCCGCGTCAAAAATAACCCCCAAGTTTTTGACTGTCTTTGCAGGAACGGTAAAGGGGCCACAAACTATTGGCCACCAGGCATTTGACCAGATTGAGGTCTGGGAACCAAAAATGAGGACCTCAGTTTTTTCTGCATTGATCCTAAGGGAGTTATTTTGCATCCATCTGATAATACTGTCCGTGAACTAGTTAAATTTCCCGGCGACCGACTGCAGATCATGAGAGATGTAGACAATGACGTTGAACCATTCTGATGGGAGAGATGGTATCAAAGGCCGCCGACAGGTCGAGCATAATCAGCACTACCGACCCACCCTGGTCGACTTGTATACAGGTGTAATCAGTGGCCACAAAAGGGCGGATTTGGTGCTGCAGTTGGCATGGAAACCGTTTTGTGACTGATCCAAGAGCTCATTAGAGTCCAAGTAATTCATCAACTCACTGTTGATGAACTACTGTAGGATTTTAGCTGGGTCTGGAAGAAGGGAGATAGGGTGAGGATTTTTCAGTTCATAGGGGTCTGCATTGGGTTTCTTAAGCAGCGGTTTAACAATTGCCTCTTTCCAAGCATCCAGTTAGCAGCCGGAGCAGAGGATGATGTTAAACACTTTGCAAAGAAAGTCAGCAATCGAGTTGGAAACCATCTTGAGAGTGAGGGGCGTGCAAGGGTCAGAGGTAGAACCGGAGTTGAGTCCCATAAGAAAACCCAAAGTTTGTTCCAAAGTAATCTGGGGAAATGCTGCCAGGGTAGGAAGGGACTCCCCCTCCCTTGGTCCTGCATGACCTCCACGCCCTCGGATTCTGTGGTTAGCAAATGGTTGAGCACCCTAAAGATTTAAAGGACCTTGTCCTTGAAGTAGGTTGATATTCTATCAGAGAAATCTTGAGAGGGGGCAACGCCCGCGTTTCAGAAAGTTCTGAGATCTTCTTAATCACCTTGAAGAGCATACTAGAGGAACTGTCTGCAGCAAGAACCTTATTAGTGAAGAAGTGAGCTTAGGCTTGAAAGATGGCTCGCTTATATTTCTGAAGCAGAACTTTCTGCTTGTTTTTCTCCCTAATACAAGGGTCAAGCCGCCATCTGCATTCCTGCCTGCGACATTCCTTTCTGAGTGATCTAAGTTCATTTGAAAACCAAGGTGATGTGGGTTTAACTCTCTTCAGTGTGCGTTCTTGAAAAGGGGCGACAATATCCAAGGCTTGAGAAATCCAATTGTGAAAGCCCTCTGCCGTAAGGGGAAGGGACTGTGCCTACCAGACCCAGCAGAGGCCAAAGCCTCCTCCAAGTTAGGAGCAGAGATCTTACTCAGCCTCATACTATCGCGAGTATGCCTTGGGGAGATGCTGCCCTCCACAGTAGTGGAGGGATTCTGGCAGACTTTAAACAGAACTAACGAGTGGTCGACCCAGCTAAGTGAACTGTAGGGATGCAAAATTCTTGCAAACCCTCACAAAGATGGTGTTAAGCTCTGGTGCTGTCTAACCGAGCACATGCTTGCGAACCAGAGTTGGTTCCAACCCAACATGGAGGAGTTGTACCAAATGGAACAACCAGTAACGTCCATTTTATAAAATGGAATACAAGCGTGAAACATGTGATATTAAATGTGATATTAACTCATATTGTGTGATTTAACTTTCTGCGGGCATCTGTACTGCTCTGGTTCCTACACAAGTAATTATGGCATATTTTAGAGACGCCCTAGAGTTTTTATTATCCATACTAATTAAAAAGCAGAATCACAGACAGTAAATGTTTAATAAATATTTGATAACAGTATCAATAAGTGTTCAGACACGTTTTTAAATGTAGGGCAATATATATAATAATTCACTCATGTTATTTGCACAAGACACTAGCCAGAGGAATGGCAAACGAATTCAAAAGTCAAGATGGCCGCCATGTTTACAAGATTATGCAATTATCCTTATCTCGGCCTACCAAAAAAGGGAACATGTGATCTGAAGTCTTAATTCAATATTAGGAGAAGAGAGAGCTGGAGGGCGACATATCGACAGACATGTGTATTATACTTGCATTCTATCATTCTGCCTCTCTCTCCAGAGGTGTTTTACAGTATTGTCTTCCTCACCGTGCATTACCTGTACTTGGTCTGCTCCCTTTCAATCAATATCTGAACCTACAAGCTGTCTCCCCAGTGGCGAACGCCTCTCTCATCTGTACTGCTTTAGTGTCGCTCGCCGTATAATGTGCCTTATTGCCACCAATATCAAGAACAGAACTAATTCTTAGCAGTGCATAACATTTTCCTGATTGTTACTGACATAACAACTGCTTCTGCATTGAAGGCAATAATTATTTTCTCTTGTAGCTAATTCATGAATCATTTTGTATTGTTAAAACTAATAAAACCTGTTTAACACATTACACACCTATTTATATTACTATCAAACAGCATTGAGACCCATAAACAATCTAAAAGTGCCAGTGGTTCCCGAATGATAGTTAAAAATTGTGTTTTCAATCCAAATCAAGTGAAATTCTTAAACAAGCATTTACAATGCAACGGTTTCGCCTTTGCAAAAGTTAGAGCTATTGGCATTTTAAAATGACAACATTTTTATTTATGTGTTGGTTTTGAAAACAGATAAATAAATGGCATTGTCATTTACAATGCCAATAGCTTAATCTCTCGCAAATGCCAAACCCACAGAGAGCCCCCCCACACACACAGAGCCCCCCCACACACACACCCAACGAGCCCCCCACACACCAACACAGAGCCCCCCCACACACCCACACAGAGCCCCCCCTCACACAGCCCCCCCCCCCCACACCCACACAGAGCAAAGTGTGAGCCATGGTTCTGAAGAAGTGTAGAAATGCAGCATGTAAACAGGTCAAATTACAGGTCTGAATTACGTTAGCAAAAGAGGCGTTACAGTTTGGGCATGCAAGCAACAATATAAATAGAGACTCGAACGTGGGAAAAAAGGCCAAATAAAGATATAAAAGAAAGATAAACACTAAATCAACATGCCCTGGACCCACAGAAAAGAAAGCAAAATGTCAAAAGTCGAGCGGAAAGGTCCAGCCGCAGCAATTTCGGGAGGCGAAAATGCTTAAAGCTTACTTGCGGGTCCCAGGAACAAGGCCCAAAGCACAGTAGGGGGCCAGGTCCCATACATCCAACGCAGATGGCACTGCAGTTGTCTAGTCTTGATGTGTCCATTGCAAGAACCAATGTGGTCCATGTGGATTGTGGCGGGTGGCAATCTTCATATACCTGTTCACCTGAGGTACGAATGATAGATCAGAGTCCACAATCATCTTGAGGACCAGTTTCCTTACGGATGCAACTCCTAAACCTAAGAGAACTTGACAAACCTCTCAGCCCAAGAGCTAAAAAAAAAAACTTAAATCAGTGTATACAAGAAGCACTAGAAATTGCCTTCTCTTCTGCGCGTGAAATCCATTCCGATGTCAAACCTCCAGTAGAGGGCAGAAAAATATCCTAATAAACTCTAGCAGATCTCGCTCGAAAAAAAGACACAACCCTCAGGTAGAAGCAAGCATTAAGAGGAACTCAGGGACGTGAGCAGGAAAGAAGAAACATAAAGAAAGGTAATGTCATGTCCTCCATGGAAATTCAGCAGCTCTTCTTCGTGTGCTTACTCCTGCGTGAAGTCGGTTATGAAAAAACTACGGAGCCATTAAAAACGGACTATGATGGGAATCGAATCCAGGTGCTTTGCATTGCCACGGAGCACACATGCCATTCCTGGGGGTGCGAATAACAACCCAATAAAAATACTTCTCAATGCACTACTGTAACCTGATGTACTGGGATGAAACGGTTCTAACGGTTAATGAAATACACATTTTGAATTTACTTTATCATATCTTAAACGTTTGCTGCAAGATTCAATTAACATTTCAAGAAACATTTTCACGTGTATTTAACATGTTTTTATGTTTAGTGGAGTCGAGTAAACAGCATCCCAGTGCTTCTTTGAACCTTGGGGGGGGGGGGGGAGGGGGGGGCATGTAAAGGGTCGGGAGGGCCGCATGCAGTCCCTGGGCTGTACTTTGAGTATCACTGACCTAAATAAACCATTAAACATTTGATTTGTTTCAGCATTCCGACAATCTGTTCTTTTTTCTTTTGCTCATCCCCTCCCAAAAGTAAGTTACATCACAGCTCACAAATCACCAGGCCTGTCCTGAAGGGGTCTATATACTAAAACATGATGTCACCGACAGTATATGCTGAAAAATTAATTTTGCTAGTAGCTTTATGTAAATAGTCTTATTTTAGTTGAGCGCCAAAGATGCCACAGAAGTGCCAGTTGTACCTTTTACTAGACAGATAACATAACACATGGGCCAGCATATGTTGTCAACTACAGTTTATAGTGAACTACGTGAATGCAGATTCTATGAGTCTATCAGTCAATCCTTTATTCAAGATGTGGAGCTCAAGCGAGGTCCGCATGAAAATAGTAGCTTTACAACGATCTGATACAAATGTATGCGTCAACTATGGATGTGGGACTAGACGGTCTGTAAACAGAAGTATGTAGCAGATGTGCTCATATATTTGGAATGTCCGCCTTGTTCTAAAGCGTGTGGTTTTATATTAAGCCCGTAAGTTTTAATAAGCGAAATTCGCTTGTTTTCAAGCGCGCCCGTATGGGAAGAGAATGTGTAGTTGGTCCCTGAACATCCCGCGCCTATGGGTAGCTGCATGTTATCCGTGCAGTGTATCTTTCACTGATATTTGTATCTGTGGAGTCCCTGAGACACTACAGTCTGAGACTTTGTATGTTGTGCGTAAGATAGCCAAGAAAAGCAGGTATATAAAAGAGTGTGCTGGTGGGTGCCATCAATGTTGGTTTATTGCGGTCGTCTATAAATAAAACCTTTTATCCGTGTGGTCCATCCTTAGGTGCAGCATTCTAAGACCCGTGAACATGGAGCTCGTCAGTGTGCGTTTCTGCATAGCGCCAGCGGGTGCCTTCTAAAGCAAAGATATGCTTGGGGTGTATACCAATTAAGGTTGTAAAGTGGGCGTGTGAATAGTTGGGTGTATAAATGCCGCTTCCAGATATCTGCATTTTTTATCCGTAGGTTCTTAAATAGGCTTTGCTGGAGTCTCCTAGCGTCGATATAAGTCTAGGCTAATGCACGCTTCCTATAGAGTGCCTAAGTGGTGCCCCTATAGGAGAGTGTGCTAGAACGCGCCGTCAAATGGGTTCTTAGGAGGGAAACTGCTGTGTTCCTTCCGATATGCAGCATCCACAGATGCATGATATGACCTATATCTATGTGTCTCTGCAGTGCGCAGTTGTATGTGCCTGAGACGCATGGCAGAATGGGAAATGTAGTCACGAAAAGAGACAAACCCCACTTCTCCTATTCACTTTGGGAGTTGCAGTACTAATAGAGAATGGCGATTTGGCCTCAGGCACGAATAGGACTCTTGCTGTACAAACGCCTCTACATGGAGAGCAAGGCTCACGTAGAGTGAATAAATGACCCCTGGGAAAAGCAGTTTTATGAGACTAACAAATACGACCTCAAAGAATCAAATGGACTACAAGGTTGGTGACCTGTTGATGGAGGGGTAGCGTGAGGTCACAGCGCTAGGAGTGATGGGGCTTGTAGTGCGAATGACCACCAACGCTGGGCAGCCATTACAATAGGAACCACAATGTAAACACACCGGCTTTCTAGCAACCTGGCAAGCGCCTAATTATTTTACTCTTCCAGACAGCTAGAGCTTCACCATTTGCAAGCACACGGGGATCTTGTTTTTGAGAGCTCTTCCCGTTTGTGAGCTTTGACTTACTCCTCCAATTCAAAGTGCTTGCCTCCTGGTCCTTCTAAGGCATAATTTATCACATGGTAAGCGGGGCTAAATGCAGAAAATAACATGGACCGGCATAGCTGCTCGCGCACGTGAAAGAGGCGAGGAGCAGCCGGGCACCTTACCTCACACGCGGCTCTGTGTCGATCTCTGCGACCAGCAGCTGCTCCCTTCTGCAGCCCCCTTATGTGTGCGAGCGAGGAGCGACCGCTCTGCGCACAGCCGGCTTTGCTCTTCCTTCCCCTCCTGCACCCCATGCCCCTAGGAGTGCCGATGCCGGGACCCCGGCCTGCACCGTAAACCTTGTGATTGACGCCACAGCTTTCCAGTTTCCCTCTCTCTCCTAGGGGCGCTCTGAATGAGGCAGCGCAGAAGAGAGCAAGGAAAGTAAAACAAGTCAGGTCCCGGGCCGCGCTGTGATTGGCTGACGTCACGGGGGTGTCCCGGCCGGCAGCCAATCACAGCACGGCCCTGGAATGACATCACGGGGGTGTCCCGGGCCGGCAGCCAATGGCAGCGCGGCCCGGGACAAAGGGGCGGGGCTTAAAAAAAGCACCAGAAACGCCCCCGAATCGCGTTTTCGAGAGAAAGCGCGATTGACAGCCTCTGCCTCCCAATGGCTAGCCTCCATTTATGGAGCTAGCCAATTGGAAACAGAGGCTGTCCTAACCTCACTATTAGAAACAACAGATTTCGATCTGGGAGTGGCTTCGCCCCTCGCCAGGTTACGAAACCTAATAAACTGCCCAGCTCTTGAACTTTCTTGTCTAATCGCGGCAGCAACGAGCTGATGCTACATTCTCTGCTGCCCTCTAGTGGCAGATGACATAATTACATGTAGAATGTTTTTGAATTAAAGCCGCGTCCTTAAACGAACGGCTGCTGCTTTAGTAATAAGAAGGCATAGCACTAAAATTATTGCTGGTAACAACAATCGTATGGCCTCGGTAAACTCTCCATGTATATATTTAAAACGCGCCACTTTAACAACTGATAAGAAAGCCTGGTGGCTTTGTGGACTATGCTTCAATGTCAAGGGCCTGTGTTTGATCCCAGGACCATATATAAATCCTGGAGAGGGCGCTCAGCCTTTCATACTTCTGAGGTCGATAATATGAGTACCATTGCGTTGGGTAGCAATAAACACCTTCTAGTAGCACCAAGAGCCCTTCTTGGGGTGAATGATTTGTTCTAAGGACACACTTTCCCTTTCCACCATTCGTCTCTTCTATCTGGGTATATGATGCACTTGGAATCAAGATGAAGAAACCTGTCTAGATCATCTCTTCTGCTACTAGTATGCATACATTCTCCAAATCCACTTGGCTTCCAACTGGCTGCATAGCAGGCGCTCGCCTTCAGCCGTTCGTAATTTCGTAGCCTATAGTGGTTTGTATATTGGACTTATAAGCGAATACTTTTCAAATGTGAAACTTCATGTCCCTGAATGCAAAGTCAAAGTTCTGTTAGCAGAAAGGAAAGAGGTCTGAGATGTCAAGCCTATCATGTTCAAGGCCACACCTCAGCAGCTGTTAACCATCTGAGAGGTACTTATTATAGTTACTAAGCATCCTTCAAATCAGTGCTTAAAATGGAAAAATAGAAGTGCAGGTACTCTGCACCAGAGTACCTGCTTGTATTTGAGAAGTGCCGGTACGCTTCAATTAAAAGTATTACGGGCCATATTAGCAAGGGCAATATCGCCGCTTTAGCTGGACTTTATCCCGCTAAAGCTGCAATATTTTTATCGCCCTATTAGCAAGCTGTCGCTAACAGCAGTTAGCAACAGCTTCTAGGTGATAGCTGCAGGTTTGGGGCCCGCTTTGCATGTCAGCGATATTTATCTCTAATGACATGCAAAGTGGGCGTACCCAAACTGTTAGCGACTGAAAAACAGTCACTAACACAGCTATCGCCAATTAGCAAGGCAGGCGTAGCGATAAAAAAAATCGCACTAAGCGCCATTATCGCTATAAACTAACACCTGCTAAAAAGTTGACTTACCTGTATAGTCAATGGGGAGTGGAATATCAGATTAAGCCCCCATTGGCGTTAATGCGAGAATATCGCTGGATTTCCAGCGATATTCTTGCATTTCGCCGCTATCGCTGGATATTTTAGCACAATGGAGAAAAACGTTGCTAATAGCAGATTTTCTCCACTAAAAAATCCAGCGATAGCCAGCGATAAAAAAGTCGCTAACCACATTTAGCGATAAATTTCGCTATTTCTTGCTAATAGGCCCCTGTGTTTTTCGAGAAAGTGCCGGTACTCTCCCTCTCAGATTAAAAAAAGTGCCAGTACTCAGTACCGGACAGTTCCAGCCCATTTAAAGCACTGCCTCAAATCCCCTGCTTGAGCCAGTAATGAGACAAGGTTGCAACAAACCTGTCTTTTTTTCAATGATAGATCTGCTCCTTTTTGGAACAAATACACTTTAGCGAGGGAAGGCACTTTTCTTGCAGAACATCGGTCCGTGTAAGCTATTCTTCCTTGCCTGTCTCACTGAACTAATCGATGATTTAGCCTGCCTGATGCTGGCATCTTGTTTTCATAGGGGAGTTGCCTAGACCCCCGGAGTAGGGTCAGGTTTCAACTCTTTTATAAGGGTTTACTCCCGGGCCCTCGAAATTATGCAGTGCTTCAGTCTGCCCTCCTCAGGGGCTTCTCATTTTTTAGAAGTTGAATGCAGATTGTTTAGGCTGGATGCCCTTTGATGGCGTGCTGAGCAATGGTGTAACGCAAAACGATACCCCCTCCCCCACAGAATGTGATGGGACGCCACTGCGTATTCCATATATCACAGATATGCATTGCCCGTGGGCTGTATGATGTCCTGAAGCAGTGGCGTAACACAAAATGACAGGATCACCCTGAAGTATGTGACAAAGGGCCCCTGATTCTCCTATGTCTTAGAGATATCATTTGGCCTTCAGCTGAACATGGGCCCCCTTGAAGTGCTGGGGCCCCCTGAAGGGTTGTGGGCTCTCTGCTCCACAGAGGCTGCAGGGTCCTGCGATACGCCCCTGCCCTGCAGGGTGTGGGGGCCCCTGAAGGGTTGGGGACCCCCTGCACAGCAGGGGCTTGAGCCACATCCCTGGTGCAGAGTGCACCACGAGGGAGTGATCATGGCACCTGCACATTTTAACCTTTGCAGGCAGTGCTGTAAATGGGGAAAAATAAGTGCAGGTACTCATCAAATTGAGCTCGGGGCGTGGTTAGTGGGTGGGGTTAGAGGCGGGGTAAGACATGATGATGCAAAAACACTTCTATTGAGTATTCCTGTTGTCCTTTCATTGTCCTGGATAGTGGTCTCAAACTTTCCATTCCTAAATACTGCCGGTGCTCAGACTTAAAGCCATGCCTGTAGGGATAGTTTACACATATGGGGCTTCTCCCTTTTCACCAACCATGCCAGAAGTTATCCGGATCTGTCACCCTCTGTCAATACTGTGTGTGTGCATGTATTTGTCCAGCCTTGCCTTTACATCCACCACCCGTCTGGCGGTGTTCAATAATTGCCTAGGCCCATCCAGCTCGCCTTAGGGCGATTCCCCAGACTCACTTGTTCCTTCTCTAGGTCCGTTAATTCTCGTTCTAGTTGTCTTCGTACTCCAGCCACTCAGGCCATGCCCTCTCTTTGCAGCGCAACCTTATAAGCCTCATATTCCACTGCTCTAGTCACTGTGGTATACCCGTTTGCACAGAAAAAATGCAAAGTGTACCCCTTTCATGTATGTGCGAAAAGCACCACCCGTCAGGCACATTCATTCACAATTTCCACAACAGGATTTTCAGTCTAATCCACCCAGCGTAGAGAGTCGGGATTAGAGGTGAGTGGTCTGACAAATATCTATTTAGGTTGGCTGAGGAAGCATACCAGTCCAAATCTTTTGTCTTCCCCAACACATAATCTATACGATTATATCCCCTGTGTACAGGCGGATATTATGAGTACACTTTGTCTCTCTGGTGATGATGTCTCCTGTCTCCAAACATCTAATTGTTGCTGCCATATGGGGTCTGCATGTACCGTTCACCTACCAAGGAGTACACCTGGCGCCAACCACATCCCTACCCCTCTCCTATGGTTAGAGTATGTAGCGTAGCACCTTACAAATGACCTAGCTTTTCTACCTCTTTCTACAAAAGGTGCATTTCCAGCAACATAACTATGCAGGCCTGATACCGTTTAAGATAGGATAACACTCTGTATCTTTTTGGGTATCCTTTGAGACCACATACATTCCGGGATGTTAGCACATTAACCATAGTCATGGACATGGCCCATGTGAAGTGTACAGCAGGTTTGGGCCCTGCCCAATTCCCTCACCCCCCCCCCCCCACCCACCCACTCCAGCATCCCACGTCAGAAGTCGTCATTGCTCTTTAAACCAGAAAAATAACACAAAGAGCAGCCCCTCAGGCGGTAGCTAAATGTCCCAACATGTGGCCCGCCTAAGTGTATCGACGAGGCCTTCTGTCTAGAATGCGATCGTGTTCTGGGCAGATTCTTCCAGCAGTATGCAGAGTGGAGCTGCGGGGGATCTAAGAAGGGGCGAGAAACAACAAAGCCTCCTTAAAAAGCAATTAGTCTTTTAAAGACCTGTGAAGTGCTCGGGTGCGGCTGTGATTGCTCCCTGGAAGCTGTCTCAGCCGGGCTGCCACACGACAGGGGAGGGGGTGTCTGAAGCCCTTTGATCCCAATGGGCTTGCGCGCCTGATGAGAACGTAACACTGCAGGAGCCCCCCAGCGCAGAAATACACAGGCTGTTGCCAGCCAGAGCTGCACCTCAACAAGCACGATCTGTTGCATGTACCCGTACTTCAGGGCGTACTCTCCTTTCCCGAAAAAATAAGTTCCGGTACTCAGGGGGATTAAACTGAGAAGTGCCGGTACTCAGTACCGGTGAGTACCGGCCCATTTAAAGCACTGTTTGCAGGGAGCCCCTGGGTGATCTGGTGACATCTGAAACCACTTGTATACAAGCCACACTCAGTTAGATCTCTGAATGTTGTCAGTGCGAAGTCCCTCCTTTGATGAAAGCCTTTTCGGGATATGAAGGATCAGCCTAGATACCGCGTTTTGTATGACCTGAAGCCTGTTCAGGGAGAGCGTACTAGTATTCAAATTCAAGGCATTACAGTATTCCATCCGGGACTGTGGGCCGGTGGAGTGCTGAAGGGATATACGGGAGAAACTTTCTGAGAGTCTTCAAAATGTAAGAGCAAGTACTGACCGTGCGACTGACCGGAGCCTCAAAAGTTAGGCCCGCGTCAAAAATAACCCCCAAGTTTTTGACTGTCTTTGCAGGAACGGTAAAGGGGCCACAAACTATTGGCCACCAGGCATTTGACCAGATTGAGGTCTGGGAACCAAAAATGAGGACCTCAGTTTTTTCTGCATTGATCCTAAGGGAGTTATTTTGCATCCATCTGATAATACTGTCCGTGAACTAGTTAAATTTCCCGGCGACCGACTGCAGATCATGAGAGATGTAGACAATGACGTTGAACCATTCTGATGGGAGAGATGGTATCAAAGGCCGCCGACAGGTCGAGCATAATCAGCACTACCGACCCACCCTGGTCGACTTGTATACAGGTGTAATCAGTGGCCACAAAAGGGCGGATTTGGTGCTGCAGTTGGCATGGAAACCGTTTTGTGACTGATCCAAGAGCTCATTAGAGTCCAAGTAATTCATCAACTCACTGTTGATGAACTACTGTAGGATTTTAGCTGGGTCTGGAAGAAGGGAGATAGGGTGAGGATTTTTCAGTTCATAGGGGTCTGCATTGGGTTTCTTAAGCAGCGGTTTAACAATTGCCTCTTTCCAAGCATCCAGTTAGCAGCCGGAGCAGAGGATGATGTTAAACACTTTGCAAAGAAAGTCAGCAATCGAGTTGGAAACCATCTTGAGAGTGAGGGGCGTGCAAGGGTCAGAGGTAGAACCGGAGTTGAGTCCCATAAGAAAACCCAAAGTTTGTTCCAAAGTAATCTGGGGAAATGCTGCCAGGGTAGGAAGGGACTCCCCCTCCCTTGGTCCTGCATGACCTCCACGCCCTCGGATTCTGTGGTTAGCAAATGGTTGAGCACCCTAAAGATTTAAAGGACCTTGTCCTTGAAGTAGGTTGATATTCTATCAGAGAAATCTTGAGAGGGGGCAACGCCCGCGTTTCAGAAAGTTCTGAGATCTTCTTAATCACCTTGAAGAGCATACTAGAGGAACTGTCTGCAGCAAGAACCTTATTAGTGAAGAAGTGAGCTTAGGCTTGAAAGATGGCTCGCTTATATTTCTGAAGCAGAACTTTCTGCTTGTTTTTCTCCCTAATACAAGGGTCAAGCCGCCATCTGCATTCCTGCCTGCGACATTCCTTTCTGAGTGATCTAAGTTCATTTGAAAACCAAGGTGATGTGGGTTTAACTCTCTTCAGTGTGCGTTCTTGAAAAGGGGCGACAATATCCAAGGCTTGAGAAATCCAATTGTGAAAGCCCTCTGCCGTAAGGGGAAGGGACTGTGCCTACCAGACCCAGCAGAGGCCAAAGCCTCCTCCAAGTTAGGAGCAGAGATCTTACTCAGCCTCATACTATGGCGAGTATGCCTTGGGGAGATGCTGCCCTCCACAGTAGTGGAGGGATTCTGGCAGACTTTAAACAGAACTAACGAGTGGTCGACCCAGCTAAGTGAACTGTAGGGAGGCAAAATTCTTGCAAACCCTCACAAAGATGGTGTTAAGCTCTGGTGCTGTCTAACCGAGCACATGCTTGCGAACCAGAGTTGGTTCCAACCCAACATGGAGGAGTTGTACCAAATGGAACAACCAGTAACGTCCATTTTATAAAATGGAATACAAGCGTGAAACATGTGATATTAAATGTGATATTAACTCATATTGTGTGATTTAACTTTCTGCGGGCATCTGTACTGCTCTGGTTCCTACACAAGTAATTATGGCATATTTTAGAGACGCCCTAGAGTTTTTATTATCCATACTAATTAAAAAGCAGAATCACAGACAGTAAATGTTTAATAAATATTTGATAACAGTATCAATAAGTGTTCAGACACGTTTTTAAATGTAGGGCAATATATATAATAATTCACTCATGTTATTTGCACAAGACACTAGCCAGAGGAATGGCAAACGAATTCAAAAGTCAAGATGGCCGCCATGTTTACAAGATTATGCAATTATCCTTATCTCGGCCTACCAAAAAAGGGAACATGTGATCTGAAGTCTTAATTCAATATTAGGAGAAGAGAGAGCTGGAGGGCGACATATCGACAGACATGTGTATTATACTTGCATTCTATCATTCTGCCTCTCTCTCCAGAGGTGTTTTACAGTATTGTCTTCCTCACCGTGCATTACCTGTACTTGGTCTGCTCCCTTTCAATCAATATCTGAACCTACAAGCTGTCTCCCCAGTGGCGAACGCCTCTCTCATCTGTACTGCTTTAGTGTCGCTCGCCGTATAATGTGCCTTATTGCCACCAATATCAAGAACAGAACTAATTCTTAGCAGTGCATAACATTTTCCTGATTGTTACTGACATAACAACTGCTTCTGCATTGAAGGCAATAATTATTTTCTCTTGTAGCTAATTCATGAATCATTTTGTATTGTTAAAACTAATAAAACCTGTTTAACACATTACACACCTATTTATATTACTATCAAACAGCATTGAGACCCATACACAATCTAAAAGTGCCAGTGGTTCCCGAATGATAGTTAAAAATTGTGTTTTCAATCCAAATCAAGTGAAATTCTTAAATAAACTGCCCAGCTCTTGAACTTTCTTGTCTAATCGCGGCAGCAACGAGCTGATGCTACATTCTCTGCTGCCCTCTAGTGGCAGATGACATAAATACATGTAGAATGTTTTTGAATTAAAGCCGCGTCCTTAAACGAACGGCTGCTGCTTTAGTAATAAGAAGGCATAGCACTAAAATTATTGCTGGTAACAACAATCGTATGGCCTCGGTAAACTCTCCATGTATATATTTAAAACGCGCCACTTTAACAACTGATAAGAAAGTCTGGTGGCTTTGTGGACTATGCTTCAATGTCAAGGGCCTGTGTTTGATCCCAGGACCATATATAAATCCTGGAGAGGGCGCTCAGCCTTTCATGCTTCTGAGGTCGATAATATGAGTACCATTGAGTTGGGTAGCAATAAACACCTTCTAGTATGAATGAATGAATGAAAATAATTTATAACGCGCAAAACAATAACCCGAAGGTATCAAGGCGCCTAACAATAAAATCAGAAAATAAAACCATTCATCCACTACACATAAGCTTGCAGAAAGAGGCGAGTTTTAAGTGCACCACGAAATGCCTGTAAAGTGGGTAGGGACCTAAGGTCGAGAGGGAGTTCATTCCACCATTTGGGGGCAAGGGTGGAAAAAGCCCTGCCACCCCATTTAGCTTTTCTTATGCGAGGGGCTGACAGAAGCAGTTTCCCGGAGGAACGCAAGTTCCTTCCAGGGATGTAGTTGGAAACGATGGAGCTTACTCCCAGGTCACTGTTATTTGTGATGGCTCTATATGTCATACACAGGACCTTAAACCGTACACGGTGTTCTACCGGAAGCCAGTGCAATGTTTTCCTGGCTAACGTAGCCGATGTACGTCTGGGGGCATCCAGGACAAATCTTGCCGTGGCGTTTTGGACCACCTGTAAGCGCTGCAGCAGGCTCTTATTCAGCCCCGCATACAGCGCATTACAGTAGTCTAGCCGCGAGCCTATTAGAGCCACAGCTACCTGCTTTCTGGATTGGAGCGAAAGATATTTCCTGATCCTCCGCAGGGTGTGTATTAGGCCCCAACAGGTGGAGATGGTTCTGCTCACCTGTCCATTCATGTCCAGAGCTGGATCAATCATCACCCCCAAGTTCTTGGCCGAAATAGTGGGGGAAGGACAAGCTCCAAGTGAGTTAGGCCACCAACTATCTGACCAGATGTTGTTGTTCCCTCCAAACACCATTACCTCAGTCTTCTCTCCATTCAGTTTAAGGGAGTTCTGGATCATCCAGTGACCAACCGCCTCCATACAAGATCTAAACTTGGAGGCGGTCTGCACATCTGAATGGGAGAGAGAGACGAGGATTTGGGTGTCATCAGCGTAGGAAACTACCTCCATCCCGAAAGATCTTATAAGTCTGGCCAGTGGAGTCACATAGATGTTAAATAGGGTCGGACTAAGAGCCGACCCTTGAGGGACCCCACATAGCACAGGTCGGGATGGAGATAGAAACTCACCCAGTTTGACTCTTTGCTCCCTCCCAGCAAGGAAGGAGGTCAGTAGATCCAAAGCAGCCCCCCCCACCCCCGCATCCCTCAGACGAGATGTAAGTACTGAGGGAGAGAGGGTGTCGAAGGCCGCAGTCAGATCCAAAAGGACCAGGAGGGTGGTCTGACCCCCGTCCACCGTCCTACGGATGTTATCGAGGACAATGGTGAGGGCCGACTCGGTACTATGTTCCCTCCTGAATCCATGCTGAGAGGAGTCCAAACAGCCCGAACATTCCACGAAGGCCGCAAGGTGCTTGTTCAGATGAACTTCAAGCATCTTAGCCGGAGCGGGGAGCAGCGAAATTGGGCGGAAGTTTTTTAAGACCTCCGGGTCAAGGGAGGCCTTTTTTAGCAGTGGTTTTACCACTGCCTTCTTCCACTCCAACGGGAAGACACCATTTCTTATAGCTAGATTCATTATCTCCAGCAGCGGTGGTAAAAGGGTCTCCCGACACTGCTTAATGATTTTTAGTGGGCAAGTATCCATAGGAGAACCGGATTTGATTTTATTGGTCAAGAATTCAAGATCCTCAAGAATAAGAGGTGGAAAAGAATCCAAGGAACCCAATGAGGAGGAGTCAGGGGTTGGCGTGTTTATCTCAGCCGTAACAGTAGACACACTGATGCAGGCTCTTTGTTTTTCAAGAGCTAGGTGGATGTCCTCTATCTTCGTATGGAAAAAAGAGGCAATCCTATCGCATAAGTCCTGCGAAGGTACGACAGGGTCAGGGGCCTGTAAATTGACGAGGGAATCAACAATTTTAAAAAGCTCCTTCGGTGAGGAAAGTGAGGCTGTCAGGGTCACAAAGTAATCCTGTTTAGCCTGCACAATCTCAGCCTTATATTTCTTAATAAGGAGTTTGTGGACCTCCTTATTTTTAAGGTCCCAGCTGGAGTGCCACAGCCTCTCCTTCCTCCTTACCTCTTGTCTGAGAAGCCTGAGGGAGTCGGAGAACCACGGGGCGGATGGCTTCTTCCTAGCTCGACGGCGGGTCAGTGTAGGGGCCAGTTCATTCAGAGCCTCAGTGATAACATACTCAAAATGACCAACTGCGGTCTGTACATTATCCATGCCGGTGGTAGAAAGGTTAACAGCCCAGGGCTCAAACGAGTGACTGTGAATATTCCTGAGGTTTCTCGCCGTTTCCACAACGTGATTTCCCTTTTTGCCTCCTTCCTCCCCATCATACTGCAGGTGAAATGGTACTGCAAGATGGTCAGACCAGGACAAGTGCAGTGGATCCTTCGTGGTAAGGCGGACGTCATTTGAAAAAATTCCGTCCAACAAATGGCCCGCCCGTAGCACCAAGAGCCCTTCTTGGGGTGAATGATTTGTTCTAAGGACACACTTTCCCTTTCCACCATTCGTCTCTTCTATCTGGGTATATGATGCACTTGGAATCAAGATGAAGAAACCTGTCTAGATCATCTCTTCTGCTACTAGTATGCATACATTCTCCAAATCCACTTGGCTTCCAACTGGCTGCATAGCTGGAGCTGACCTTCAGCCGTTCGTAATTTCGTAGCCTATGGTGGTTTGTATATTGGACTTATAAGCGAATACTTTTCAAATGTGAAACTTCATGTCCCTGAATGCAAAGTCAAAGTTCTGTTAGCAGAAAGGAAAGAGGTCTGAGATGTCAGGCCTTTCATGTTCAAGGCCACACCTCAGCAGCTGTTAACCATCTGAGAGGTACTTATTATAGTTACTAAGCATCCTTCAAATCAGTGCTTAAAATGGAAAAATAGAAGTGCAGGTACTCTGCACCAGAGTACCTGCTTGTATTTGAGAAGTGCCGGTACGCTTCAATTAAAAGTATTACGGGCCATATTAGCAAGGGCAATATCGCCGCTTTAGCTGGACTTTATCCCGCTAAAGCTGCAATATTTTTATCGCCCTATTAGCAAGCTGTCGCTAACAGCAGTTAGCAACAGCTTCTAGGTGATAGCTGCAGGTTTGGGGCCCGCTTTGCATGTCAGCGATATTTATCTCTAGTGACATGCAAAGTGGGCGTACCCAAACTGTTAGCGACTGAAAAACAGTCACTAACACAGCTATCGCCAATTAGCAAGGCAGGCGTAGCGATAAAAAAAATCGCACTAAGCGCCATTATCGCTATAAACTAACACCTGCTAAAAAGTTGACTTACCTGTATAGTCAATGGGGAGTGGAATATCAGATTAAGCCCCCATTGGCGTTAATGCGAGAATATCGCTGGATTTCCAGCGATATTCTTGCATTTCGCCGCTATCGCTGGATATTTTAGCACAATGGAGAAAAACGTTGCTAATAGCAGATTTTCTCCACTAAAAAATCCAGCGATAGCCAGCGATAAAAAAGTCGCTAACCACATTTAGCGATAAATTTCGCTATTTCTTGCTAATAGGCCCCTGTGTTTTTCGAGAAAGTGCCGGTACTCTCCCTCTCAGATTAAAAAAAGTGCCAGTACTCAGTACCGGACAGTTCCAGCCCATTTAAAGCACTGCCTCAAATCCCCTGCTTGAGCCAGTAATGAGACAAGGTTGCAACAAACCTGTCTTTTTTTCAATGGTAGATCTGCTCCTTTTTGGAACAAATACACTTTAGCGAGGGAAGGCACTTTTCTTGCAGAACATCGGTCCGTGTAAGCTATTCTTCCTTGCCTGTCTCACTGAACTAATCAATGATTTAGCCTGCCTGATGCTGGCATCTTGTTTTCATAGGGGAGTTGCCTAGACCCCCGGAGTAGGGTCAGGTTTCAGCTCTTTTATAAGGGTTTACTCCCGGGCCCTCGAAATTATGCAGTGCTTCAGTCTGCCCTCCTCAGGGGCTTCTCATTTTTTAGAAGTTGAATGCAGATTGTTTAGGCTGGATGCCCTTTGATGGCGTGCTGAGCAATGGTGTAACGCAAAACGATACCCCCTCCCCCACAGAATGTGATGGGACGCCACTGAGTATTCCATATATCACAGATATGCATTGCCCGTGGGCTGTATGATGTCCTGAAGCAGTGGCGTAACACAAAATGACAGGATCACCCTGCAGTATGTGACAAAGGGCCCCTGATTCTCCTATGTCTTAGAGATATCATTTGGCCTTCAGCTGAACATGGGCCCCCTTGAAGTGCTGGGGCCCCCTGAAGGGTTGTGGGCTCTCTGCTCCACAGAGGCTGCAGGGGCCTGCGATACGCCCCTGCCCTGCAGGGTGTGGGGGCCCCTGAAGGGTTGGGGACCCCCTGCACAGCAGGGGCTTGAGTCACATCCCTGGTGCAGAGTGCACCACGAGGGAGTGATCATGGCACCTGCACATTTTAACCTTTGCAGGCAGTGCTGTAAATGGGGAAAAATAAGTGCAGGTACTCATCAAATTGAGCTAGGGGCGTGGTTAGTGGGTGGGGTTAGAGGCGGGGTAAGACATGATGATGCAAAAACACTTCTATTGAGTATTCCTGTTGTCCTTTCATTGTCCTGGATAGTGGTCTCAAACTTTCCATTCCTAAATACTGCCGGTGCTCAGACTTAAAGCCATGCCTGTAGGGATAGTTTACACATATGGGGCTTCTCCCTTTTCACCAACCATGCCAGAAGTTATCCGGATCTGTCACCCTCTGTCAATACTGTGTGTGTGCGTGTATTTGTCCAGCCTTGCCTTTACATCCACCACCCGTCTGGCGGTGTTCAATAATTGCCTAGGCCCATCCAGCTCGCCTTAGGGCGATTCCCCAGACTCACTTGTTCCTTCTCTAGGTCCGTTAATTCTCGTTCTAGTTGTCTTCGTACTCCAGCCACTCAGGCCATGCCCTCTCTTTGCAGCGCAACCTTATAAGCCTCATATTCCACTGCTCTAGTCACTGTGGTATACCCGTTTGCACAGAAAAAATGCAAAGTGTACCCCTTAATGTATGTGCGAAAAGCACCACCCGTCAGGCACATTCATTCACAATTTCCACAACAGGATTTTCAGTCTAATCCACCCAGCGTAGAGAGTCGGGATTAGAGGTGAGTGGTCTGACAAATATCTATTTAGGTTGGCTGAGGAAGCATACCAGTCCAAATCTTTTGTCTTCCCCAACACATAATCTATACGATTATATCCCCTGTGTACAGGCGAATATTATGAGTACACTTTGTCTCTCTGGTGATGATGTCTCCTGTCTCCAAACATCTAATTGTTGCTGCCATATGGGGTCTGCATTTACCGTTCACCTATCAAGGAGTACACCTGGCGCCAACCACATCCCTACCCCTCTCCTATGGTTAGAGTATGTAGCGTAGCACCTTACAAATGACCTAGCTTTTCTACCTCGTTCTACAAAAGGTGCATTTCCAGCAACATAACTATGCAGGCCTGATACCGTTTAAGATAGGATAACACTCTGTATCTTTTTGGGTATCCTTTGAGACCACATACATTCCGGGATGTTAGCACATTAACCATAGTCATGGACATGGCCCATGTGAAGTGTACAGCAGGTTTGGGCCCTGCCCAATTCCCTCACCCCCCCCCCCCCACCCACCCACTCCAGCATCCCACGTCAGAAGTCGTCATTGCTCTTTAAACCAGAAAAATAACACAAAGAGCAGCCCCTCAGGCGGTAGCTAAATGTCCCAACATGTGGCCCGCCTAAGTGTATCGACGAGGCCTTCTGTCTAGAATGCGATCGTGTTCTGGGCTGATTCTTCCAGCAGTATGCAGAGTGGAGCTGCGGGGGATCTAAGAAGGGGCGAGAAACAACAAAGCCTCCTTAAAAAGCAATTGGTCTTTTAAAGACCTGTGAAGTGCTCGGGTGCGGCTGTGATTGCTCCCTGGAAGCTGTCTCAGCTGGGCTGCCACACGACAGGGGAGGGGGTGTCTGAAGCCCTTTGATCCCAATGGGCTTGCGCGCCTGATGAGAACGTAACACTGCAGGAGCCCCCCAGCGCAGAAATACACAGGCTGTTGCCAGCCAGAGCTGCACCTCAACAAGCACGATCTGTTGCATGTACCCGTACTTCAGGGCGTACTCTCCTTTCCCGAAAAAATAAGTTCCGGTACTCAGGGGGATTAAACTGAGAAGTGCCGGTACTCAGTACCGGTGAGTACCGGCCCATTTAAAGCACTGTTTGCAGGGAGCCCCTGGGTGATCTGGTGACATCTGAAACCACCTGTATACAAGCCACACTCAGTTAGATCTCTGAATGTTGTCAGTGTTTATGTTCATCGCAAGCAGCACAATCTTGCTGCCTTCGAGGATTTAATGTCCCTTTACTGTTATCCCAGATAACTACATTTATCTAAATGGGGATATGCTAAAAATCGAGCATGGATCCGGCCCTCCAGGACTGACTTTGGAGAACCCTGTACCAGAGGAACAGAGCATCTTTGTGGTTCTTTTCCATCCTTGCTTTTGCTTTCTGCTTGGTCCCTGTTAGTTTGTCAGGCTTTATACTCGATTCTGAGCATAGCTTCAGATATCACACTTCTGCACTGGGTACATCTCATGTTCTTCAACTACTCTCTATTCTGAAGATCAAGCATGTTTCGCCTACTTAGACATCAAGTCTTCCATCCAAGCTTTAGTTTTTCTCAGCTGTACAGTGATAGTACTCTTCTGGTTGGTGCACTCGCTTCCTTCTTGCCACCTCTTAGGTGCACACTCGTTCTGCAGCCAGATTTGCTGTCATATTTGTCCTTGTTGCCTATTTCTTTGCAGCAGTTTCTTTAAAAACACATTTATAAGTTGATTGACAGACTCTACTTTTAAAGCTCCGCCCCTCGTGACTCCACCCTCATTTCCTCCACCACAACCTGATCTCCAGTTTATGGGTTCCGAGAGTACAGTTTTTTCCAATTCCAGCACTGGGTGTAATATTCTGAATTGGAACACTTTCCCTCTCTCAGGGGCATGTGATAAAAGACTGTTGGAAATGTCTCACATCTCTAACTTCCTCACAAAAAACTAGCAAAAACAGAGCTACAAATTTGCAGAGTGTGAATCAAACCCATGGGCCAGACTCACCTACAGATGCAGGGACTGGGCTCTGTAGCCTGAGTGTCTGAATTACTTTGGACCCATTTAATTCTCTGCTGGTTTTTAATATTTTACCCCATAATTCCCTAGCATGTGCATTATCCTAACGGCTACTCTTTTACCAACTATATTGCTGTTTGGTTAGTTGTATTGACGCCACAGATCAGTCCTATGAGAATGCCTCAGTGCTTTGGGAGAGTTATCAAGGACGATGCAAGATTTTCTTTTCAGAATACAGCTTACCTCTCTTGGGCTAGGGGAAGCTTAGTCACAGGTCACATCAAAGCTGTGGCCTCTCTCACTGCCAGCCTGACATTCCAGTACCCTCTCAAATCCCCCCAAAAAAGGCAAGATGACCAGATGGTGAATGTGTAATTCACTGTATAACCTAGGCCTTCCCAGGGGCATGAGTGTTCAAAGGCAGTTTTTTGAAGCTGCAGTAGTATGACCTCCCCATTTAGGTACACACTTTACAAATGTCCTGCATAGATGAAGACAAAGAAATAGACAAGTGTGGTTTCTTTTCATACCTGGACCATTCACCATCAAATGGAGTCATCATGATATAAGAAAGACCAGTAGTTAAAGGACTGATTCTGTGCCTTACACATTTATGTACCACATTTGGTCATTTTCTATGAAGTTATATTACAGTATTTGTTCCCGTCAGTTCAAGATAAACAGTTTCTAAGTAAGGGCTAAAATTCCACCGGCTGTAGGATTTGGGCTTGGATACCTTTAATGTACTCTGGCTTATAATAGAGCTAAATTATGAGTATGGGGGAAGTGGGGGTGGATTACATCTCTCTTTGAGGACTCTTTTCTGCAGAAGACCCCATTAAATTCGTGCCACCAGAATAAACAGCGGCTCTCTGCGCTACCACCATTCATGCCAAGATTCCCAGACAGCTTTTGCTGTGCCAGTGAAACCCAGGCTATTTTATGACAGCTTGTCTGCTGTTGGCAGGGGCAGAGATAAAGGGCACGTGCTTCCTATTGTGATCAGAAGTAGCAGCTTCATCTTGGGTGGGTAGAAAGAGCAGCCATGTTAGGTTGGACATAAGGTCACCATTGCAGCTTCTTTTTACAGCCACGAAAAACAAGCCCAAATGCCATTTGAAACAACCATAATATGTTGTCAGTTAAACAATGCTACTCTAGGGAACAGAAGATACATTTAACAGTAGTTCTCCATTAAAAAAAATATATAAGACATTGGATGAAAACACAAGTGGACAAAATAATTCAGAGCTGGTTGTGGAGGACAATAGCTAAGATAAAGAAAAGCGGAAGAGCAAACGAAGAGGTCATATAAAACTGTACAAGGCAGCCATGCATGAGTGCCACCAGAAGCTGCCATCTTTTTTCGGGCAGCAGAGCATACGAGTGAGGGAGACTGTTAAGGGGCGGGCTTAATTTGCATAATTTGTTGTATGGTAATTATCTGAAATTACAGCAAAATGACACAAGATTACGTGGAACAACATAGGGAACGTCTCTCTGCATTTAGTGCAATTTCCGTAGTGGAAAATGCTCCCTTGCATTCAAAATTAATCAAGGATGCATTTTGTGCTAAGAAAATAGCACTAAATGTAACAGAACAGGAACAGCAGCAGCTGGAAGCCGCTTGGCCTCTGTTCCAGTGCTCATGAATATGCGCTTTTGCCCCAAAATTTTCCAAAATACATGAACGTGTATCATTTTTGGTAACAAGTGCAGCATCAAATTACTGAAATTAATCTGATTACTCTGGCGTAATTAACACTTCACACTGGTCTACTCTTAAGATACATACAACACATCAAATCCACCATTAGGGATCTTGTAACATTGAATTTCCCACACTAGAATGCCCTAGAACGTTACTGTTATCCTCAGCTCCATATGTAATCTTACACAGGAACTACCCCTTGACCTCTAGGGAGGGCACGCCCATTCTGCTGCTCATTAACTTATTTCCTATTTGGCGCCTTCTGCCTACTCTACCTGGCCTTCAGGGGACATCACTAGAAGGCAGGCAAGTAGCACTGGCATAGTAAGGGTGTTGTGGGCCCAAATGCAAGCAAGAACAATTGGCTCTGAGGCAACAGCAAAAATGGAAGGGAGACCCACGCCAATGGTGCCAGGTCTAACAGTTCTCTTGCTCCCCTGGGTCAATAATATGAAGGGATATTCATAAGTGGGCTGTGGTGGATCCCTTGCATCCTTTGGTGTCAGTGCACCGGGTCTGTGGCTCTAACGACAGCTGCAGCCCTGCTCCTCTCGCTTTTATATCTCCATCCCTCCCTCCTCTCATCCCTTCCACCTTTCACTTTCACTTTCCTCCCTCTTTCCACTTCCACTCTCTTTACCCAACTCATTCTTATCTACTACCGCAGTTTCAAACCTTCCCTTCTCTTCTCCTTAATATCCATTGCCTTCTCCTTTTCTGTTTCCTATATTTCTCCCTCCCCAGCCTCCCTCTCATCTTGCAGTCCTCTCAATCTCTTACCTCTCTTCTTCTTTCACACCTGTGTCTTGTCTTCCATCCTCTCCCCAGCCTCCCTCTCATTTTACAGTTGTCTCATATTATTTCCTTTCTCTTTTTCTTTCACACCTGTGTATTGTCTTCCATCCTTTCCCCAGTCTACCTCTCATCTTACAGTCCTCTCAGGTTCTTTCCTCCCTTTTTCTTTCACACCTGTGTCTTGTCTTCCATCCTCTCCTCAAGCTCCCTCTCATCTTACAGTCGCCTCAAGTTATTCCTTTCTTTTTCTTTCACACCTGTGTCTTGTCTTCCATTCTCTCCCCCAGCCTCCCTCTCATCTTACAGTCCTCTCAGGTTCTTTCCTCCCTTTCTCTTTCTTGGCTGTATCTTGTCTTCCATCCTCTACCCAGCCTCCCTCTCATCTTACAGTGGTCTCAGTTTATTTCCTTTCTTTCTCTTTCTCACCTGTGTATTGTCTTCTATTCTCTCTCCCAGTCTCCCTTCCATCTTTCAGTCCTCTCAAGTTCTTTCCATTTCTGTTTCAGAGCTCTATCTTGTTTCCCAGTCTCCATCCACATGTTCCCTCTCATCTTGCAGTCCTCCCAAACTTTCCTCCATTTTTATTTCACACCTGTGTCCTGTTTTTCATTCTTTCCCCAGCCTCCCACCCCTCTTACAGTCCTCTCATGTTCTTTCCTTCCTTTTTCTTTCACACCCTTATCTTCTTCAATTCTGTCCCTAGTCTCTCTCCCATCTTGCAGTTCTCTCAGGTTCTTCCCTACATTTCTGCTTCACAGCTCTATCTTGTCTTCCATTATACCACTCTCTATCTCTGTTGTTCTACTCTCTCTGACGTCCTTATTTCTGCACCGTCTGTCTCTTCCCAATCTCCTTCTCTCATTATCTCCTTTCTCGCCCTCATCTGATTCACGCCTTACACTGACTTTTTCCTCTTCATACTCCTTCTCACCCTCTCTTTTGACTTTTTTCAGAGATGTTTTAAGGCATGGGCAAAGAAGGCTCTGTCCCGGGCCCCAGTGTTTCAGGAGGCCCATTGATAGAGCCAGCTCTGTTCTGTAGAGAGACTTGCCCTGGTGACCTTGAACAATTCTTAAACCGATGGTTTTAAATACTGTTTCCCTTTATTTTATTTTTAATGTGAGTGGGGTGTTGGTCTATTACAGATATTTTGCAAATAAATGTTTTGCTTATGATTCATGCACAATCCATAAAAAAGTTCCTTTTAGATCAAAACAGGACCTCACATATGAGAAATGGGAGGGTGTCACGGGGATTGCAGTAATATCAGTGAGCTGCTGCTGTGTTACAATAATGAAAACACAGGTCACTTATCCCTGAATATTAGATTAAACAATTGTAGAATTTGGGCAAGTGTACTTGTGCACTGTCAGTGACCGGTATACAGCCTTTACAACGAAACTTTTACAACGAACTATCATTACAACGCAACTTTTACAACGCAAACCATTACAACGCATAGCGCTGGGGGGCACTCTAGGATAGGGAATAGGTTTAATGTACTATCCAACGCCTTCCCTACTATCCACGGGGACTGGAGTTGGAATAGTAAATTAAACTATTCACTATCCAGCGCCCAAAAGCATTATGCGTTGTAATGGTATGCGTTGTAAAACATGCGATGTAAAGGTAGGCATTGTAAAAGTATGCGTTGTAACGTCATACATCCTCAGTGACCTAGCCAATGACGGTATAAAACAGCTGCAATTAAATCATAAATTGAAATATGTTCCGAATAAGGGGCCCCAAAATATGTTCGCATCGGCCCCCAAAATCCTTAAGATATCCCTGCGGGAATCCTGCTTCATAGTAAGCAGTGCGTAGCTCTCACTGTTTCCCATGATCGTAGCTTGGTCGCCAGATGTTTTCCTTAGAATCTTACGCAGAGCTACTGTGCTGTGTTGGGGCACGTCTGAAGTTGAAGTTGAAGGATGTTGAAGTCGTGCTCTTGCCCCAGGCTGCTGTCAGCTGTTGTCATGCTTGACTTTTGCAAAGGCGTAAATGTTCAGAGTTTCCCCTATCATCCCCCTTCCTTGGAAAGCAGACCACATAATGGAACAGGGCTCTCTGCGCTGTGTATTCAAGTGTGTATACTTCCCAAAAGGGGCGGAGACAGGTGAAAGGGTTTACTTCACTGGAAAGGCTGTGATGTAACTGCCAAGCACGTGGAATGTGATGGGTGTACACCTACACATATATAAATAATCCAAACAGTCACAGAGCATCAAACAGTTGGCTGAAGCGTGAGCCGGGATTACAGCATAAAGGAATACCCTGCCTGGTTCCAGCATTTGGACTCTTCCAAGGTTGGTCTGTTTATTTCTAAGTGCCTTCTGGACTGTATTACCTGACATGGGGTGCTTTGTTGGATTGGGATGGATTGTTTGTACTTGTGATGCTTAATAATAAGCGACACAATATATTTTTCTCACATTTACCCAATAGAGAAGTCTAGTGACAAAGTTGTGACTATATTTCAGTGCTTAGGGCACTTCATGCCTTAAGAGTGCAGTGTAAAACTTTTGTGGGAGTTCCTAGTTGGTGAAAATGTGATGATCCCCCTAGCCTGGCCTACCTGTGTTAACACAGCGCTGTGCTATCAGAGTTCATGTGAGAAAATTGAGAATGCCTGCATCAATTTATTTTTTACGGTTATTTATTTTATGTATTTATTTAACACAAGCTTTATGCATGGGCTTCAAGGTGCTTTACGCATCAAGGTGCTTCATATTGTAACAAGAATCTAACATAGGGGTAGGTGAACTGAGTAGCGTGAAGAACGGTGCTAGCAGTGTTGGCGAGGGCTTGTTGTAAGACTCTTCTGAAAGAAATGAAGGATGGGGCAAGCCTTGAAGACTCTTGAAAAGTTTTGGAAAGTCTAGAAGCCTAGAAGTCAAATGCTTGGTTAGATGTTTTCACTTTTTCCACTTTCTGAATATCGAATATTGGTTTGATATGCTTCACGCGTTGTGTGAGGGCTTGAGGTACAAAGTTTGTTGTTGAGATGTGTAGGTTGCTATCAGTGTCATTTTAAGGACATTGGGGGCCCCTGGCAAAACATATTTTGGGGGCCTCTGTATAGAAGAAATTTGAATTATATTAATAACTTCTAGCCAAGATATAGTCAAACAGTACTAAATCATATGCTAAAATGTAAAAGGTTTACACAAAATCATTTGAAAATGTCTTGCTAGGGACCCCAAACATCCTTAATGTGGCACTGGTTTTGAGACACAGAGTTGGAGGCAACTATAGACAAAGAAGGACAGAGTTAAATAGAAAAATAGAATAGACAGAGTTCCTACTGAGAGAAAGTTCAAATTCCCAGTTGGGGGGGGAAGGGGTGGGCTTGGAAAGTGGTACCCTGGCCAATTGGTTACTTTTCCATATACCTTCAAACATCTTGGGGATATTGTGCTTAGCACACACTGCAGCAAACATTGAGTTACATTCTATGGCAATAGAGTCTTTGAAGACAATGCAGTGTAGAGGTCCTGTGACCGCTCTTGTTGTCGCCTACTACTTATCTTAATGTTGCATGTAATTTCACATGTCATACTGTTGATTGTCAGTTCCATGTGCCTAGATGCTCACATTTCTAATACATCGTGTGATGCAGTCCTCCCAGTAACAGAGGGGCCAGTATGACCATCAGTGTGGGAATATTTCATTTTATAAAAATAAGCTACAATAGCAGTTTCATGTGGAGAGAATTGCAACAATATCAATGTAATGGGTGCGCGCTTCTGTGGAAATGTCTGTCATTTTCTAATAGTACTTGTTTGGCGCTTTAATAATGAGGCGTGGCGGCAGAATAAGAATAATACACAAGAAAATGATACTGTTATTGGAAATTCTAGCAGACAGGACAATTCACTTGTTTTTTTATATGCTTCTGGTCTGCAATATCTCAGAGCCGAAATCACGTGAGCATGTTTAACCTGTGTAATATGCAAAATAGCAGAGGAGGATTCAATCCACGTCACTTGCAAATTGATATCAAATTCATCCCTGGGACTCTTGCGGGATCTTTATCCCTGTGCATTTAAGGCTGGGGAGGGATGCGTGTGGGGTCTGCAGATACTGATGCAAATGTACCCGGCTGTTGCGTGTGCTTCCCACACGTGGGCAGGCGCCGCCATTGTTTGACAAATGGAATTCGGTGAGTCACGCTCTAGTTGTCAAGTAATCCCACGTGCCACGCGACGAGCCGGGCCTTTGATGGACGTGCCAAGCAGGGCGTTCCTGAGATGTCTTCACACTTTGGAAAGCTCGCTCGCTTTCGAAATCGATCCATCTCATGTTTGGACCTGTAAAGGAAACACAAGGCTCGCCCGTGCTGGTATCTGCTGCAGAGAATGGATAATGCGGCTTCAGCAATCCTTTTTCAAGCGTTAGATTGCCCGCCGTTGAGTGCCCTAGGAATGCAAATGTGCACCGATCTGCTGTTACAATAATACTGCCATTACTGGGAAGAAGGGTCGTACTGGGGCCAAAATAGGCACGGGGAACCAAAATAAAAGTGCTTCCTCCCACCTCTCCCCCAATAAGCGGCCCAAGTTTGCAAATTAGGACAGTACGTTTATTGCTTGTAAAAGACACGCTGTAAAAGTGTTTTGCAATCTATGGAAGACTGCATGAATCTGAGCTTGCTGCAGGTCTGTTTTATAATTTCTGGGCAATTAACCGTCAAAACCGGCTTTAGACCATAAAACAGGCCCATAAGCAGCCCAAAAAACGACCCACACACTGGCCTGTTAGACCAGCCCACGGGGCACTGCCTGATTGCCCTATAGGCAGTCCAACTCTGCCCTAAACGCCTGGGACCTCAAAAGGAATCAAACCCCGGTGCAACTGAACCTGCTGCACAATTGACAGCACACACCCCTGTGTGATTTTCCTGATTGCGAATTATGAAAATCATTAGATTAATGTTTGCCATTTTTAGTGTGTGTAAAACGATCTGGTTCATTATACACCAGCAGAAGTTATCCTGATAGTGATGCATATTTGCTAGCATAAAGTCTTATTATTAGTAGTGTGCTTGTTACAAGTGTCATTCATTCAAGTACTTGTGATAGGGATGTCAATGGTGTATATTATTAGTGATGTATATTTTCCTAGGTGCAAGGTATCCTCTACAAAGATACACCGTGATTGAGCTATTATTTTATGTATTTTTTTAATGCTGCATTTGTGTTTGGGTTCGAGAGCTACATGGGTGGTTTTTGCAAGTATGTAATAATAACCTTTCACCTGGATGACTGTCTACTCCAAGCAATTTCTCGAGCTCTTTCGTTTTTGAGTCTCCACAGGGAGAAACTGGGTGTGCTCAAGTTTGCATAACTTCATTCCAACTGGAAAACGTGCCATGCAAAGCACAAAGGCTTGGAGAGGTGTGACAGGCAGGTGAGGGAAACCGTGCGTTCAAATTCACGAGTGATGAGTAACCACTCACTGGCAGGATCCTGGTGGTGGACCCAGCGCTTTACTTCCTTCATAGGAGCAGCATCGATGAATCCGAGTCTCGTGATGGACGAGGTATTGCGACAGTCAGCCGGTACTCTATCAATGGGCGAGGAAAACAGGCTTGGCGACTTGCAGATGTTGCATGGATCCTGAGTGTAATCCTTGGATGCATTTCTGTGGTAGCCAAATCCACATCAGGTTGAAAGAGATCATTTCAAGAGGGGGCTCTTCTTGTGTGGTTCAGTCGATAAAGAAATGCAGTCACTCCTCATCTGAACATGATAACATTGATAGACGCTACAAGGTGGCCCATTAAGAGATCCAGTCTGTGTATACTCATCATTTTTTTTAAACGATGAAGAAAAGAAAGTTGTGACAACAACAATGCGATGAAGACGGTTTATTGGAAAATATTGCAAAGATTACTCAGCTTAATATAGCATGCAGTCACCCATGACTTTTAATGGAGGAGACACTCTTAAAACTGAGCCCAGCCTTGTTAAATGCTTCCTTATAGACGCCTATGCGACCCAAATTTTTTTGAATCCTTAAAATATACTAATATATATCTTGAATCAGAATGAAGAGTTCTAATGTATAGTGTTGGACCCCCACTCTACCATAATTTATGGAGACTCCAGACTGTATGCAGTCCAAAACCCATGGCTGTGTCTATTTGCGCCTCAATCCCTCCTGAAGATTTCTCAGAACCTGGATCCGTGCTGCAGTTTCAATAGTCTAATGACTAGCACGTGGCGTGCCTCACTTTCCAGCATGGGCAACTGGAAAAACAACACATCTGTGTATCTTTGGGCTACTGTAGGCAACTTGTAAGGTTTTAGTGACAAGCAGACTATTTACTCTATTGCTTATTTATGTTTAGAGTTGAAGTGAAAGTTTGACCGCCATATTGGTACGGGATAAGGGGGTGATAATATCTTCTTGAATGAATGAATGAAGTAAAATATTGTTGGAAAACATGCATGTAGCAGTTGTAAGAACCTAAAAAAATTCTTATTTGAGGAAGGCTTCTTAAAGTGCATGAATGTACATGTTATACTTCCTGTATTGGTTCAGTTAGTGGAAGTCATCACCTCTACGTAGTCTAGTGTTGGTGTTGTAAAAAACTATATGCAAGTAGATTTCTGCTGTGCAGCATGGTAAGCAGAGCTGCACATGGGTGAATCAATTGATCTGCCAATCACCTTTGCTAATCCCACCTGCTGCCTGGAGAGTGTACTAACAAAGGGAACTTCATGGTCATGATCTTGACCTTATGCACTCTAATAAATTATGCAGAAACAGAGATACAACATCAATATTTAGATCTGGAGATGCATGATTACCTTTGCCAACTGCTTATTGGTGAAGTCAGCAACAATGTAGTTTTTGTGATGTGAAAAATGATGTCACTGGTGATGTAATTGGTACCCTCATCAGCAAGATCATCAGCGATCTAATTATTTATGTTATTTGGGAATGTCATACTTGGCGGCAACATCCTTATTCGTTCGGGAAATTACAGCTTTGTGATTTCTGTAAAGAATCATTTCATGACTTTTGTGACTTATAAGGGAAAATACCCCTTTTGATTAAAGATACTAAAAAGCATCAATAACAATCAATCAAACACGTTGACCATATAGATGTATTAAGAAGATTGTGGTCACTGTGATATTCCTGTTTTCAGAGAGGGATGTACATATAATCAAAGCCTGAAATTAATAAGTACTTAAATTGTATATCTTTCAGTTGTGTTTTTTTACAATGACATCATACAGAGAATGGGAGCTTCTTCAGGTGTTATTAGATCTGATATCTAATAACTAATTTTACCCTGTCACGTCCCTCAGTCTCCTATCCGTAATGTAACTTGGCAAGTGTCTGATATTCGTTTACATCGCGGTTGGCATCTTAGACTGGGAGGCCCAGAGTATTCACAAAGTAAAAATCCCTCTAGTGGGAACAATGAGGTTAAAGAGAACCCAACACCTAAAAGAATAAACATTCTGATTAAAAACCGTTCACTGAACATGCAGATTGAACAGGTAGACTTTAGTAACTTGATCCTCAACTAGTTTAGTTGTATGGTCTACCAATGAACATGCCGACAATTAATCACTTTTACTTAATTAAATTTTCATAGAGCTCTAGACTATGCCGGTCGCTGCAGTTAGAGGTCATGTCCTCATCTTTCGAGGTTATGCTGTAGCCATCTTCAGGAACTATGCCCCTCAGAAAAGATCTGAGTCCATCCCCTCAATGGATTTAGGAGATTATGCCATCTGCTGCCACTAGGACCCTGCCTATCTACTATCCGTGTATCATGTACCTTCAAAGTCCAGGCCCAGCCACTTTCTAAGCCCATGCCTCTTAAAGTTTATCTCAGATCATGCCCTCAAATGTTCTCTAAGAAGATGCTCTCTTTGGGCCTGATTCACAGAACTAACTTAAGACAAAATCCTAAATTTACTACCATTTTGTATTCACAGAAGGCACTTACTCATTTTGGTATTCACAGAATGCACTTACTCATTTCGGTATTCACAGAAGTTAGGAGTCCTAACTTTAGGACTCTTAAATGCCTTCTGTGAATACCGAAAGTCTTAAAATTAGGATTTTTCTCAATTTAGTAGTAGTAAAGTTAGGACTCCTAACTTTAGGACTCCTAAATGCCTTCTGTGAATACCAAAAGTCTTAAAATTAGGATTTTTCTCAATTTAGTAGTAGTAAAGTTAGGACTCCTAACTTTTGGACTCCTAAATGCCTTCTGTGAATACCGAAAGTCTTAAAATGTTTTTTTTTCTCAGTTTAGTAGTAGTAAAGTTAGGACTCCTTACTTTAGAACACCTAAAGGCCTGCTGTGAATACTGAAAGTCTTAAAATTAGGATTTTTCTCAATTTAGTAGTAGTAAAGTTAGGACTCCTAACTTCTGGACTCCTAAATGCCTTCTGTGAATACCGAAAGTCTTAAAATTGTTTTTTTTCTCAGTTTAGTAGTAGTAAAGATAGGACTCCTTACTTTAGAACTCCTAAATGCCTGCTGTGAATACCGAAAGTCTTAAAATTAGGATTTTTCTCAATTTAGTAGTAGTAAAGTTAGAACTCCTAACTTTCGGACTCCTAAATGCCTTTTGTGAATACCAAAAGTCTTAAAATTTTGATTTTTCTCAACTTTACTACTACTAAACTGAGAAAAATCCTAATTTAAATACTTTCGGTATTCACAGAAGGCATTTAGGAGTCCTAAAGTTAGGAGTCCTAACTTTACTACTACTAAATTGAGAATAATCCTAATTTTAAGACTTTCGGTATTCACAGCAGGCATTTAGGAGTTCTAAAGTAAGGAGTCCTAACTTTATTACTACTAAACTGAGAAAAAACCCAATTTTAAGACTTTCGGTATTCACAGAAGGCATTTAGGAGTCCAAAAGTTAGGAGTCCTAACTTTACTACTACTAAATTGTGAAAAATCCTAATTTTAAGACTTTCAGTATTCACAGCAGGCATTTAGGAGTTCTAAAGTAAGGAGTCCTAACTTTACTACTACTAAACTGAGAAAAAAAAACATTTTAAGACTTTCGGTATTCACAGAAGGCATTTAGGAGTCCAAAACTTAGGAGTCCTAACTTTACTACTACTAAATTGAGAAAAATCCTAACTTTAAGACTTTCGGTATTCACAGAAGGCATTTAGGAGTCCTAAAGTTAGGAGTCCTAACTTTACTACAACTAAATTGAGAAAAATCGTAACTTTAAGACTTTCGGTATTCACAGAAGGCATTTAAGAGTCCTAAAGTTAGGACTCCTAACTTCTGTGAATACCGAAATGAGTAAGTGCATTCTGTGAATACCAAAATGAGTAAGTGCCTTCTGTGAATACAAAATGGTAATACATTTAGGATTTTGTCTTAAGTTAGTTCTGTGAATCGGGCCCTTTCATCTTCGGAGACAATGTTCTCAAAGTTGCCCTTGGACCATGCGCCATGTCACTTGCGGAGACGACATCCTCACAGATATCCTGAGTCAATTCTCTATGTCACTCTCTGAAATAATGTCCTCAAAGTTCATCTGAGATAATGCACCCTGTCATCCTCTTTAAGGTCTCCCAAGACCCTGCAACCAGCAGAGTTCCATATCTTTACGACGTAATCCTTGGTTTTCTGAGACAATGCTATCCGCGGCCCTTTGGTACTATACTTCCATCCACCATCTTATGCTATGTCCCCGCAAGTCTTCAAATATGCCAACTCTTGTCCTCTAAAATCATGTCCTGAAGGGTCCCCTTAGACTATGTCCTCTGTGAGTCCCTGAGACTATGCCCTCAGCTGTCCTACCAGGCGATCCCCTCAGTCAGCCCTTAAAACCAGCACTTCTGCTGTTCTTTGTGATTTTGCCCTCAGCCGCCACCTGATACCATGCCCGAGCCTCTGAAACATGTCACCATTTATCATCAAAGACCACGCCCCCAGCCTTGATCTGAAGTCATGTTTTCCACTTCCCTCAGCCTCTTCTGCTCTCAGTAATTTTCGGAGACCTTTCCTTACTTCCCTCCATCAAGCAATTCCCTCAGCCATTGAGTGGGTTTTTGACCTAAGCAGGTATGAGAGACCACCTACACTCAGTCCCCTTTTAAATCAACACCTTCACTTGGCCTCTCAATCATTCCAGGGTAAATGATGATTACAGTTTAGTTGTCTAACAGCAACGCATGTTATTCACAGTGCAATGAGATCACCATAAGTAACAGGAAGTGTTATATAAAAACACCTTCATTATGTCATTCTACAATGCCAATGTTTAAGGCCTACTTGAGAAAATGTACAACCTTAAACTCTGAACATGAAATACCCTTCCTCAGCTTTTTTGATTTAGTAATGTCTACATTTGAGGAATTAGTTAGCGCCTTATGGGTCATGAATATCTAGAAGAAAAAGCGTTTAAACAGGCGTCTGGTAACTCTCCATATATACAGGCAAATAATTTGTTTTAATGTAATAAAGTATATAGTCACCATTTCTCCGAGACGCACGAGGGACACAATGGAAAGGCGCACCCGACATGGAAAGTCATTTCTCAAATTACGAAACAGCCACCGCCATTCGTTCCCTTATCTCTTACCGTGGGATGTATCCCACGGATGGAGACTGCCAGAAAGCAAATGGCCTACTTGTTTCCAGGAGGACACCCTGGTGTTCAATGCATAAGATGGACATCATGCGTTGGCTTGGTGTCCGTGCCGGTTACTCAAAGAAACAACCATTGGTTGTCCTCCTGCTTTACAATGTACAGATTCCTCTGGAAAAGAAAGTATAACCGACAAATATCCACGAGTTTTCCACTGAGTGCTGCCAAGTGAGAAAGTTAAATCAACATCTCACTTTATGAGCAAAACTAGGTGGTCCTGTCCCGTGAGGGCCACTGTGTTATTTCTAGGGTGCCGCCACTTCCATATAAAAGAAACTATTTAACATTTTCACAATTTTTGTGAACTACCACAAATGCCTAAGGAAAACAGCCCAAAGCAATCCTAACCTACACAATGAGAGTGACATCTTGTTAGTAGAATTCACCATGCTTTTCCATTGGAAGCGAATGTAGTCCATGTTCCACAATTCCCAAAAACGCAATAGGGTCAAGTAGAAACTAATAGTAATTGGTCAAAAGAAAATTTCCTTATGAAATATTGCTTTTTCAGTCACTTTTATTGGCATTTCTACAGACAAATATGCAGTGAAAAAGGTTACCAGAATCAGGTTGATTGAATCACTTAATCCCCCTGTAGACTGACATCTAACCTCTTTTTAGCCTCAAAGAATCCATGCCATCATGTTTAAGCACCTGGAACTGGGTACGTGTGTGGGGGGAGGGGGAGACGGCAGGGTCATCTCTGCGGTAACCCCTTCAGGGTCCCCAAATGTTTTGATATTTTTTAGGACTACTTCTACCTTCATACACCAACTTTTCTGCTAACATACATCAATTTATGTTAATTTAAAACTGAATAAATTATCATCTTATAGAGCACAAACTTTGCCCAAGTGTGTCAAGGCGCTAGGGATAGAACCTGTGGTCAAGAGTCGTAGGAATAAGCCTTTCGGATACTAAAGTGCGAAGAGTCATTAAACTGCCCGTGTACCAATGTCAGGATTTCAGGCGACCCCTTTGCCTGGCTATGACTTACTGTGCACTCATGTGCCTTAGATTCTAAAGTATTTTGTTGTATTTTTGTAACGTGGTATCCCCCCATATTCCCAATACAACAAGTTTTCTGTCGGTATTGTCAAGATACATATTGAGTTCGTCAGGCATTTAAAAATGTCCTCCCTGTAGGAATGCTGGTTTATTGCTATCAGGGGCGGCTCCAGGCTCATGGTGGCCCTGGGCAGGGAGCGTAGGTAGGGGGCCCCGGAAGAGGGGGTCCGGGCGGGGCGGAGCGCGGAGGCCAGTGAAGAGGGGGGGGGAGGGGGTCAGGTTGTTTGGAAGTGGAACAGAGCCGGAGGCCGCCAAATCCCTGCCAGGGGCCACCACGCAAATCTGTATCCATCCTCAGAGGATTATTATATTAAGGATATATATTGGCGTGGTGGCCCCTAGGGTTTGGTGGCCCTGTGCAGGTGCACAGCTTGCACATGCCTAAGGCCGCCCCTGTTGCTATGTAGGGCATCACTGCTTCACAAATAAATCACTCACATTTACTTCTGGTTCAACTGATGTAATATCCAAACATGACACGATTAACAAATATAATTTCTGAATTATTACCAAACAGTTGGGTAATGAAAGGAGGTGAGTGCCAGTAAAGGTATGTTAAAGTGCAGGGTGGTGTTTTCTCACGCCGCCAGCACGTGCTGTAATAGTGTTGTCTTAGAGGGCGTAGGTGGGAAACAGAAGAGGGACTTGGCGCTCTGCGTGCACAGGCCGATGCCCAGTTTCCTAGTAAAGGGTGCAGTAGACGTGCCTGGCTGCCTGCAGTGTCTTGTCCAACTGAGCGTTGTGTCAGTGCCAGCTGTCGGTGTGCCAGTGGCAGCCGGCCCGGACACGTGCTGGCATTGATGACTACACAGGCCCAATTCCTCGTCACTGAGTCAGGGGCCTGCTGGCAGCTGACACGTGTCTTTCCTCGTTCAAGGAGTTGCAGCCGGAACTCATTTCTGTGAACAATTGTGTCTGTTCGATGTCGGCGCTGGAATTATATCATTCAAGCTGAGAGTGGTGCTCCGGCCCCGCCTTTTCACAAGAGACTGAACTGAATGGAGGGTGTGCAGTGGGGTAAGGGACTACTTTCTCTCTGGGTGATTGTAACAAGGCCGCTTAGAAAATGTTTTTTATCCGAGTCCAATGATTGGCCTCGTCGAAGATATATTTAGACATGGCTTGCTAGTTTACTACTGTGAACATTCAGCAGTAATGCAAGCTTCCGCCACAGGCAAAACAGCATGGCACTATCAGGGCAAGCTTCCGTCACACAGGCAGAACCAGAACAGCATGGCACTAGAAGTGCAAGCTTCCGTCACACAGGCAGGACAGCATGGCACTATCAGGGCAAGCTTCCGTCACACAGGCAGAACCAGAACAGCATGGCACTAGAAGTGCAAGCTTCCGTCACACAGGCAGGACAGCATGGCACTAGCAGGGCAAGCTTCCGTCACACAGGCAGAACCAGAACAGTATGGGACTAGCAGTGCAAGCTTCCATCACACAGGCAGAACCAGAACAGCATGGCACTAGCAGTGCAAGCTTCCATCACACAGGCAGAACCAGAACAGCATGGCACTAGAAGTGCAAGCTTCCGTCACACAGGCAAAACAGCATGGCACTATCAGGGCAAGCTTCCGTCACACAGGCAGCACCAGAACAGCATGGCACTAGCAGTACAAGCTTCCATCACACAGGCAGAACCAGAACAGCATGGGACTAGCAGTGCAAGCTTCCGTCACACAGGCAGAACCAGAACAGCATGGCACTAGCAGTGCAAGCTTCCGTCACACAGGCAGAACAGCATGGCACTAGCAGTGCAAGCTTCCGTCACACAGGCAGAACCAGAACAGCATGGGACTAGCAGTGCAAGCTTCCGTCACACAGGCAGAACCAGAACAGCATGGCACTAGCAGTGCAAGCTTCCCAAATGCACAGAACAGGCACTGCATAATGGGCAGCAGGGAAACTTTCCTCACACACAGAGGAGTCTGGCTCTTGCAAGAGACATGGGTAGAGGACACAAGCAGGATGAGGCAAGGGAAGGCATCACAGGTGGGAGGGGCACATGCTGAATGAGGGGTGCAGTGGGAAGAAGGGTGCAGTCGTTGTAGGAGAGTAGGATCTGCTTCTTATAGTTACCCCCACTTTTTGCTGATCTTTCACTGTTTTCGACTTAGTCTGGCTTGTGTGGTTCTCCTTTCGTTTGGTCACTCAGGAGGTTATAATCTGGTAAACCAAGCTACTTTACATTCTTTCAAGACTTAGCCTGAAGGATGCTCTCCATAGCTACCACTAGGATAGCTTTCAATAAAGGTTGTCTTTAACCTAATCATCAATAAGGGTCGATTAGACTGGTACAAGGTGCCCACTATAACTAGTGGACAGCATATACCAGGCCAAGGGGGCACAAGCAGAATCCGAGTACAGTACATTGACACAGTGAGAGGGAACACTCCTTTGACAGGTAAATGTGCACACTGATGTGCAAACTGGGGCAGGAAA